>NC_053390.1:443102693-444553388 GCF_905171765.1 Bufo bufo | reverse complement strand
GGTTTGACGCACATCCCTTGCCTGGCGCATGTGCTGAATTTGGTGGTGCAGAAGTTCATTCGCAACTACCCCGACATGTCAGAGCTGCTGCATAAAGTGCGGGCCGTCTGTTCGCGCTTCCGGCGTTCACACCCTGCCGCTGCTCGCCTGTCTGCGCTACAGCGTAACTTCGGCCTTCCCGCTCACCGCCTCATATGCGACGTACCCACCAGGTGGAACTCCACCTTGCATATGCTGGACAGACTGTGCGAGCAGCAGCAGGCCATAGTGGAGTTTCAGCTGCAGCACGCACGGGTCAGTCGCACTGCGGATCAGACACACTTCACCACCAATGACTGGGCCTCCATGCGAGACCTGTGTGCCCTGTTGCGCTGTTTTGAGTACTCCACCAACATGGCCAGTGGCGATGACGCCGTTATCAGCGTTACAATACCACTTCTATGTCTCCTTGAGAAAACACTTAGGGCGATGATGGAAGAGGAGGTGGCCCAGGAGGAAGAGGAGGAAGAGGGGTCATTTTTAGCACTTTCAGGCCAGTCTCTTCAAAGTGACTCAGAGGGAGGTTTTTTGCAACACCAGAGGCCAGGTACAAATGTGGCCAGACAGGGCCCACTACTGGAGGACGAGGAGGACGAGGATGAGGAGGAGGTGGAGGAGGATGAGGATGAAGCATGTTCACAGCGGGGTGGCACCCAAAGCAGCTCGGGCCCATCACTGGTGCGTGGCTGGGGGGAAACACAGGACGATGACGATACGCCTCCCACAGAGGACAGCTTGTCCTTACCTCTGGGCAGCCTGGCACACATGAGCGACTACATGCTGCAGTGCCTGCGCAACGACAGCAGAGTTGCCCACATTTTAACGTGTGCGGAATACTGCGTTGCCACCCTGCTGGATCCCCGGTACAAAGACAATTTGCCCACCTTACTTCCTACACTGGAGCGTGATAGGAAGATGCGCGAGTACAAGCGCACGTTGGTAGACGCGCTACTGAGAGCATTCCCAAATGTCACAGGGGAACCAGTGGAAGCCCAAGGAGAAGGCAGAGGAGGAGCAAGAGGTCGCCAACGCAGCTGTGTCACGGCCAGCTCCTCTGAGGGCAGGGCTAGCATGGCAGAGATGTGGAAAAGTTTTGTCACCACGCCACAGCTAACTGCACCACCACCTGATACGGAACGTGTTAGCAGGAGGCAACATTTCACTAACATGGTGGAACAGTACCTGTGCACACCCCTCCACGTACTGACTGATGGTTCGGCCCCATTCAACTTCTGGGTCTCCAAATTGTCCACGTGGCCAGAGCTAGCCTTTTATGCCTTGGAGGTGCTGGCCTGCCCGGCGGCCAGCGTTTTGTCTGAACGTGTATTCAGCACGGCAGGGGGCGTCATTACAGACAAACGCAGCCGCCTGTCTACAGCCAATGTGGACAAGCTGACGTTCATAAAAATGAACCAGGCATGGATCCCACAGGACCTGTCCATCCCTTGTGCAGATTAGATATTAACTACCTCCCCTTAACAATATATTATTCTACTCCAGGGCACTTCCTCATTCAATACTATTTTTATTTTCATTTTACCATTATATTGCGGGGCAACCCAAAGTTGAATGAACCTCTCCTCTGTCTGGGTGCCGGGGCCTAAATGTGTGACAGTGGCCTGTTCCAGTGGTAGGTGACGTGAAGCCTGATTCTCTGCTATGACATGAAGACAGATTCTGCGCTGACATAAGGCCAGATTCTCTGTTACGGGACCTCTCTCCTCTGCCTGGGTGCCTGGGCCTAAATGTGTGACAGTGGCCTGTTCCAGTGGTGGGTGACGTGAAGCCTGATTCTCTGCTATGACATAAAGACAGATTCTGCGCTGACATAAGGCCAGATTCTCTGTTACGGGACCTCTCTCCTCTGCCTGGGTGCCTGGGCCTAAATGTGTGACAGTGGCCTGTTCCAGTGGTGGGTGACGTGAAGCCTGATTCTCTGCTATGACATGAAGACAGATTCTGCGCTGACATAAGGCCAGATTCTCTGTTACGGGACCTCTCTCCTCTGCCTGGGTGCCTGGGCCTAAATGTGTGACAGTGGCCTGTTCCAGTGGTGGGTGACGTGAAGCCTGATTCTCTGCTATGACATGAAGACAGATTCTGCGCATACATAAGGCCAGATTCTCTGTTACGGGACCGCTCTCCTCTGTCTGGGTGCCGGGGCCTAAATGTGTGACAGTGGCCTGTTCCAGTGGTGGGTGACGTGAAGCCTGATTCTCTGCTATGACATGAAGACAGATTCTGCGCTGACATAAGGCCAGATTCTCTGTTACGGGACCTCTCTCCTCTGCCTGGGTGCCTGGGCCTAAATGTGTGACAGTGGCCTGTTCCAGTGGTGGGTGACGTGAAGCCTGATTCTCTGCTATGACATGAAGACAGATTCTGCGCTGACATAAGGCCAGATTCTCTGTTACGGGACCTCTCTCCTCTGCCTGGGTGCCTGGGCCTAAATGTGTGACAGTGGCCTGTTCCAGTGGTGGGTGACGTGAAGCCTGATTCTCTGCTATGACATGAATACAGATTCTGCGCTGACATAAGGCCAGATTCTCTGTTACGGGACCTCTCTCCTCTGCCTGGGTGCCTGGGCCTAAATGTGTGACAGTGGCCTGTTCCAGTGGTGGGTGACGTGAAGCCTGATTCTCTGCTATGACATGAAGACAGATTCTGCGCTGACATAAGGCCAGATTCTCTGTTACGGGACCTCTCTCCTCTGCCTGGGTGCCTGGGCCTAAATGTGTGACAGTGGCCTGTTCCAGTGGTGGGTGACGTGAAGCCTGATTCTCTGCTATGACATGAATACATATTCTGCGCTGACATAAGGCCAGATTCTCTGTTACGGGACCTCTCTCCTCTGCCTGGGTGCCTGGGCCTAAATGTGTGACAGTGGCCTGTTCCAGTGGTGGGTGACGTGAAGCCTGATTCTCTGCTATGACATGAAGACAGATTCTGCGCTGACATAAGGCCAGATTCTCTGTTACGGGACCGCTCTCCTCTGTCTGGGTGCCTGGGCCTAAATGTGTGACAGTGGCCTGTTCCAGTGGTGGGTGACGTGAATCCTGATTCTCTGCTATGACATGAAGACAGATTCTGCGCTGACATCAGGCCAGATTCTCTGTTACGGGACCTCTCTCCTCTGCCTGGGTGCCGGGGCCTAAATGTGTGACAGTGGCCTGTTCCAGTGGTGGGTGACGTGAAGCCTGATTCTCTGCTATGACATGAAGACAGATTCTGCGCTGACATAAGGCCAGATTCTCTGTTACGGGACCTCTCTCCTCTGCCTGGGTGCCTGGGCCTAAATGTGTGACAGTGGCCTGTTCCAGTGGTGGGTGACGTGAAGCCTGATTCTCTGCTATGACATGAAGACAGATTCTGCGCTGACATAAGGCCAGATTCTCTGTTACGGGACCTCTCTCCTCTGCCTGGGTGCCTGGGCCTAAATGTGTGACAGTGGCCTTTTCCAGTGGTGGGTGACGTGAAGCCTGATTCTCTGCTATGACATGAAGACAGATTCTGCGCTGACATAAGGCCAGATTCTCTGTTACGGGACCTCTCTCCTCTGCCTGGGTGCCTGGGCCTAAATGTGTGACAGTGGCCTGTTCCAGTGGTGGGTGACGTGAAGCCTGATTCTCTGCTATGACATGAATACAGATTCTGCGCTGACATAAGGCCAGATTCTCTGTTACGGGACCTCTCTCCTCTGCCTGGGTGCCTGGGCCTAAATGTGTGACAGTGGCCTGTTCCAGTGGTGGGTGACGTGAAGCCTGATTCTCTGCTATGACATGAAGACAGATTCTGCGCATACATAAGGCCAGATTCTCTGTTACGGGACCGCTCTCCTCTGTCTGGGTGCCGGGGCCTAAATGTGTGACAGTGGCCTGTTCCAGTGGTGGGTGACGTGAAGCCTGATTCTCTGCTATGACATGAAGACAGATTCTGCGCTGACATAAGGCCAGATTCTCTGTTACGGGACCTCTCTCCTCTGCCTGGGTGCCTGGGCCTAAATGTGTGACAGTGGCCTGTTCCAGTGGTGGGTGACGTGAAGCCTGATTCTCTGCTATGACATGAAGACAGATTCTGCGCTGACATAAGGCCAGATTCTCTGTTACGGGACCTCTCTCCTCTGCCTGGGTGCCTGGGCCTAAATGTGTGACAGTGGCCTGTTCCAGTGGTGGGTGACGTGAAGCCTGATTCTCTGCTATGACATGAATACATATTCTGCGCTGACATAAGGCCAGATTCTCTGTTACGGGACCTCTCTCCTCTGCCTGGGTGCCTGGGCCTAAATGTGTGACAGTGGCCTGTTCCAGTGGTGGGTGACGTGAAGCCTGATTCTCTGCTATGACATGAAGACAGATTCTGCGCTGACATAAGGCCAGATTCTCTGTTACGGGACCGCTCTCCTCTGTCTGGGTGCCTGGGCCTAAATGTGTGACAGTGGCCTGTTCCAGTGGTGGGTGACGTGAATCCTGATTCTCTGCTATGACATGAAGACAGATTCTGCGCTGACATCAGGCCAGATTCTCTGTTACGGGACCTCTCTCCTCTGCCTGGGTGCCGGGGCCTAAATGTGTGACAGTGGCCTGTTCCAGTGGTGGGTGACGTGAAGCCTGATTCTCTGCTATGACATGAAGACAGATTCTGCGCTGACATAAGGCCAGATTCTCTGTTACGGGACCTCTCTCCTCTGCCTGGGTGCCTGGGCCTAAATGTGTGACAGTGGCCTGTTCCAGTGGTGGGTGACGTGAAGCCTGATTCTCTGCTATGACATGAAGACAGATTCTGCGCTGACATAAGGCCAGATTCTCTGTTACGGGACCTCTCTCCTCTGCCTGGGTGCCTGGGCCTAAATGTGTGACAGTGGCCTTTTCCAGTGGTGGGTGACGTGAAGCCTGATTCTCTGCTATGACATGAAGACAGATTCTGCGCTGACATAAGGCCAGATTCTCTGTTACGGGACCTCTCTCCTCTGCCTGGGTGCCTGGGCCTAAATGTGTGACAGTGGCCTGTTCCAGTGGTGGGTGACGTGAAGCCTGATTCTCTGCTATGACATGAATACAGATTCTGCGCTGACATAAGGCCAGATTCTCTGTTACGGGACCTCTCTCCTCTGCCTGGGTGCCTGGGCCTAAATGTGTGACAGTGGCCTGTTCCAGTGGTGGGTGACGTGAAGCCTGATTCTCTGCTATGACATGAAGACAGATTCTGCGCATACATAAGGCCAGATTCTCTGTTACGGGACCGCTCTCCTCTGTCTGGATGCCTGGGCCTAAATGTGTGACAGTGGCCTGTTCCAGTGGTGGGTGACGTGAATCCTGATTCTCTGCTATGACATGAAGACAGATTCTGTGCTGACATCAGGCCAGATTCTCTGTTACGGGACCTCTCTCCTCTGCCTGGGTGCCGGGGCCTAAATGTGTGACAGTGGCCTGTTCCAGTGGTGGGTGACGTGAAGCCTAAATCTCTGCTATGACATGAAGACTGATTCTGCGCTGACATGAAGCCAGATTCTCTGCTATGGCATGAAGAGACTGATTCTCTGCTGACATGAAGCCAGATTCTTTGCTATGGCATGAAGAGACTGATTCTCTGCTGACGTGAAGCCAGATTTTCTGCTATGGGACCTCTGTCCAATTGATATTGGTTCATTTTTATTTTATTAATTTTTATTTTAATTCATTTCCCTATCCACATTTGTTTGCAGGGGATTTACCTACATGTTGCTGCCTTTTGCAGCCCTCTAGCTCTTTCCTGGGCTGTTTTACAGCCTTTTTAGTGCCCAAAAGTTCGGGTCCCCATTGACTTCAATGGGGTTCGGGACGAAGTTCGGATCGGGTTCGGATCCCGAACCCGAACATTTCCGGGAAGTTTGGCCGAACTTCTCGAACCCGAACATCCAGGTGTTCGCTCAACTCTAATTATGAGCTGTTTGTGAACATGAGTACATGAAAACATGAAGAAAATGAATGCGTATGGAGTACGGTATTTGTTTTTTTTATATAATATGCGCATTGAGAATTTTATTTTATTTTACTTGGAAGTTTTTGGTTTTTATTGGTGCCAACAGCATTGATCAAGCTGTACATTTTTTTTTATTGAAGTCAATGAAAAGTTTTTATGGGCCCTTTGTGTGTTTATGTCTGTATTGTCAAATCTGTTCGTTTCAATGTTTGCAGTTACGTGTTACATGTTAAGTGTTGTGCTTAACATCAGAGCTCTGTTCTTATGGACAGCTGGCACACTAATGACGGACAGAAGGAGGACCACAGCGTCCGACTAAAAGGGGTGGACTTAGATGACTCAGAGTGTGAGGAAGGAAGTGTGAGCCTTCTATGTGAATTAATGGGGTTTTGACAAAAAACCTTTCAAAACTGACTCACTACCACTCGAGACTATGGACAGGAAATGCATCGCAGATCATGTATTTAGCATTATACTAGATTGCCCACTCAGCCTGTTAGGGAGAGATTTGTTCATTAAGCTTGACTTGCAGGTATCAGCAAAGAATGAGGGCATAAGAGTACACTCAGATCTCATTCCAATCTCTACACCAGTGCCACTGATTCTTGCAAACATACAGGACCACCCAGAACTTAATAACATTAACCCTGCATTATGGTCTTCAAATGAATATGACACAGGATTCATAGATTGCACACCTTACAAAGCTACTGTGAAACCAGGTGTCATCTCAGTGTTCCAGAAACAATACCCGTTGTCAAAAGAGAAACTTGATGGACTTAGGCCAATGATAGAAGAATTCCTACAAAAGGGAATCCTGGAAGAGGTGATTTCACCCTACAGCATGCCCGTGAATCCAGTGACAAAGGCAGATGGTGCTACCCGCTTTGTACAGGATTTAGGGGCCATCAACAACATCATTTTGCCTATAGCCCCTGTTGTACCTGATGTCACTCAATTATTATCTGCCATTCCAGCAGACGCTGTTTGGTTCAGTGTGATAGATCTGAAAAATGTATTCTTTTCTATCCCAGTTGATAAGATAACCAGACTACTTTTTGCTTTTTCCTTTGACAGACGTCAACTGACCTGGGGCAGAAATGCCCCAGGGATATGCTGATTCACCTGTAGTGTACAACATAGTCCTCCAAGTGATGTTAGAACCATGGTACCCCCCCCCCAAGGTTCTGTGCTGCTGCAATATGTCGATGATTTATTACTGTGTAGCATGTCAGCGGAGGCCAGCATTCAAGATGGTTTACAATGGTTGTCAGGATGTGGTCACAAAGTGACACTTAAGAAAATGCAATGGTGTAAAATGCAGGTTGAATACTTGGGCTTTGTCCTCACAAAAGGTGAAAGGAGAATCAGCGCAGAAAGAGTCCAGTCTATTGCGGGTTTGGTCACCCCGCACACCAAGAAAGAAATGTTATCTTTCCTTGGTATGATAAACTACTGTAGACAATGGATTCCTGATTGCTCCTATTATGACAATGTTTTGAGGCAAGCCACTCTGGAAGAAAATCCAGATTTGATTAAATGGTCTTCTGAAAATGTACAATGAATTTGATTATCTGAAATGTTCACTCATGTCGAGTCCAGGGCTGGGCCTCCTTGACTATAATATGCCCTTCCACATGTTTGCACGCCAAAATTGTAAAACCATGGCGGGTGTACTGACACAAGAAAACGGAGGCAAGTTGCGTCCTTGTGTGTTTTTCTCAAAGGTAATGCCCACCCCTGTTCAAGGGATGCCGGCATGTCTGTGTTCTCTTGCAGCCTGTGTTATGATGGTAGAGTTGGCAACTTCTTTCACAATGTGACATTACACCATTTTGCACACCACTCATGATGTTGTGGGCCTACTCAAGGACATCCGCACTCAACACAGCAGGCAGCTGAGCTCATTGCACTCACTAGGGCATGTATTCTACATACTGATAGACCTGTCACCATCTATACTGATAGTAGGTACACACATAGGGTAGTGTGGGACCATGGTATGATTTGGCAGAGGAGAGGATTCACGGCAGCAGATGGTAAGGATCATGTCTCACAGGGCAATGCACTGACAGTTAAGGTGGTGAAATGAGTGGCCAAATGCAACCTCACAGGTTTGTGTAACCATTGGGAGATGCCATGTTTGGCACCTCCAACCCCTGAGATGTTGCAAATGCTTACTGATCTTCAGTGGTATGCCACTGAACAGGAACAGTAAGACTGGTGTTATCCAGTATTGCAGAAAAATCCTAAAACAGGATTATTCTGCGAAGAGGGGAAGCTATGCATTCCCCAACACAGTGCTTCCATCTTAATAGCACATTTCCACGGAGTAGGACATAAACAGCATTGAGATACTCATGGGTAGGCCTTTCCCCACACCATGGGCAAGACGCCCCCTGGTAGTGCAGGAAGGGGACTTGGACCTGATCAGAGAGGAGTAATAATCTGATCAAGGTCCTCAGTAAAACTGAAAAAATAAGTTGCTTGTAAGTCTCCCTCTCTTCCACATGAACCCACCCACTCATACAGGGTGGGGGATGAGGTGGTGGTCGAAACACTGAAGAAAGGAAGAGCTCAAGGTGATTTCGTATATGGCCCACCTACTACCGTGGTTGTAGTAACCAGAACAGCTGTGCTGACTGAACAATCTCCAATTTGGATCCACGCCACCCGAGTGAAGCTTGTGAGAGAAAAGAGAGGTACTAACGGGGGCAGACAGCCCTGACCTCCAACGAGGCCCAGAGGTACTAACGGAGGCAGACAGCCTTGACCCCCAACGAGATGACGCAGTCGGGAAATTCCTCGAGATGGTTGAGATGCAGTGCCTTAATAATTGCAATTTTGTGTCTCCTACTTACTGTCCCATGGCTGTGGAACAGACAGATATACCTGAAAACAGGATGCAGAGGGGAAGACAATCTGCGGAAGACAAAGGAGAACTTATGGCTGTACCTGGCCAAAACTCTGAACTTAACTGACTTTTGTCTCCGAACCACTTTATCTACATCTAACATTTTGGAGACATGTCTGATAGCAGTCCCCACCCCAGTAGATGTATGGACGGGGCTCCTACGTTCTCAATGGAATGACACAGATTTGGAGGATCATGATGTTAAATATGGATATGTAAATCCTTATCATGCTTGTTATGACTGTCCTACATATGAGACTCTGCAAAGTAATATGATAGAAATAATTACAGGTCTTGTCACAGCAGTAGGAATATGTTATAACTTCACCTGTGATGAGACACTATTGCCTCCCTGCATACAAGCAAAAAATGCAGAATAAGACTAAACCAAATATTTGTGATAGAGATTTAGGTAGTTGTAAAAAGATAGTATCAGGAAAGAATATGCAATGTAATATTGCAAAAACAGTACCATCCCTAGACAAACATGTACCTCTACCAGCAGGATGGGTATTGGCCTGTGGGAATACTAGTTACACATACATACCAGCCAATATTACAGAGGGACCCTGTACAATAGCTAGGTTGACATTAGCAATGATACCACTATTCCCAGCAATGCAGACACGACACACGAGAGACACTTCCCTACAGTTACCAGAAAATTGTGATTATAATGTGAATCTCCTCTCTAGAGCAGAATACATGAGTTAAGGGGTATCTTTGATAGGAGTACCAGGTTTGGCCATATATAACCACAGGACAATATCAAAACTTGCCTGTTTTATGGTAAAACAGATAAATGTCACTAGTGCAGTTCTGCAAGATATGCTGCTGGATATACAATCGTATAAAAAGGCTATCTTGCAGAATAGGGCAACTATTGACTATTTATTGCTCCAACATGGTATAGGATACTCAGCGTTCGCAGGGATGTGTTGTTTCAATTTATCAGACCACTCCCGTGGAATAAAAGATAAAATATGCCAATTAGAAGAGATGATAAAACATATAAAACAAGATGTTGACCAAGGTTGGTAGGACTGGCTTTTTGCTGGATACCTGACTTTGGTCAAATAAGGTATGTTTTAGGAGTGGTACTCGCCGTGATCGCTGCAATAGTGTGTCTCTGCTGTTGTCTACAGTGTGTGCCCTCACTTCTAGCCATATGTCAAAAGGTGGCCGAAAGAGGGGTACACTCAACATTCCTCTATACTCCGGTAGAGGTAGAAGAGGTAAACACAACCTCAACAAAGTAATAAGGTAATGGGTGAGCACTCTGGCATTTGGACTTAAATGTAAAATTTTATTAAATCAATTGGTTAGTACATGTACAAATTAGTAAAATAAGTTAAAATAGATTAAAATATCAAGGTGCTGTTACCAACGGAGAAACAATGTAATAAAATCTAGCTCTTCAGATATACAAAGTCCAAACAATGTCCAAACAATGCAAGCTATCAAAATAGTTAATAGACGCGAAAATCCACTGGTTAGAGTATCAGATTTTTGATATGGACATAGATTCCTGTCCCATATATATCAATCCGCGTCAGGAGCAGGTGAATATCCAAGATATAGTTATAGTGGTAATTGTCTCTTTCTCAGAGTTTACAGAATATAAATCTCTGATATAGTCGCAACCTTGGTAGCCGTAGATGGTATTTATAACCTCATGGGTAGGTCAATATATTAGGAAGGAATGTCTCTTACCTTCCTTCTTATCCAAACGAGGGTCGAGCGGTGCGGGTTGATACCAGCGTCACGCTCTGTGCTTCTCTTGCCGGCTATCCCGAACTATCGCGGGAGTTGGGGCGGGACTTGGTTTGTCCGTACCTGTTACTCTTCCGGCATGGAACAAAGCGAGATACCTCTTTGGTCTGTAATTTCTTGTTCCAGTGGTGTTTGCTTTATCTTGCAACTCCAGTATTCGTAGCGTGGCCATGCTAATAGTCACGGAGGTGCTTTATATATTTATATTTATATATATATTTTATATTCACATTATATATCTTAACCAATTATGTATATGTCCGAGATGATTCAGTATAATCTGTGATGGTTGGAATAAGAGGTGCCAAATTCTATCCATACATAGATATCAGAGAATGCATTTATTCATTAGTGAGAAACTATAAAATCCACTTATACCCCAAGTTTACAAGAACATGAGCAATATGCAGCACAAAAAACGCGTATGTGTCTAAAAAATCGCATGGAAAACGCATGCAGAAAAAAACGCTGGTAAAAAATCGCATTTCAAAATAGAAATCCAGTTTTCCATACTTTGGGTGCTATCTTGGATATAAAAGGCGGAGGCATACAGGTGTCACGATACCACTGATGAAGGGAAGGTCAATTCCCGAAACGCGTCTGGACCGGATCGGACACCTGTAAAAAGCACCTCCGTGACTATTAGCGTGGCCACGCTACGAATACTGGAGTTGCAAGATAAAGCAAACACCACTGGAACAAGAAATTACAGACCAAAGAGGTATCTCGCTTTGTTCCATGCCGGAAGAGTAACAGGTACGGACAAACCAAGTCCCGCCCCAACTCCCGCGATTTTATTACATTGTTTCTCCGTTGGTAACAGCACCTTGATATTTTAATCTATTTTAACTTATTTTACTAATTTGTACATGTACTAACCAATTGATTTAATAAAATTTTACATTTAAGTCCAAGTGCCAGAGTGCTCACCCATTACCTTATTACTTTATTAGCTACACCTGACCAGAGGGTGGGTGTCCCTCTAATTTGGGTTAGCAGCACCTGATTTCATAATTTGCTTGGAGTGAGCCACCATATTGTAATCACAACCTCAACAAAGCCTGAGGATTATACTCCTGAAGGGTATATGGAATACCTAAAGGCTTACAAGCAAACAAAGGAAGAGCAGAGAAAGAACCATATAGTATAAGATATATAAGGTTCTAAAGAGGGGATTGATGGGGTATAAGTAACTCCATTTTGTCCTTTCAGCAACGTGTATTACATTTGGCCAGTGCACTTCCAATATCTCCCTTCCCCCTTCCCCCTTTTGGAATGTGAGAAACTTCCTGTGCGGTTTCAAGATACCCATACATTCCTTAGTTTGTAAATTTGAACAGTCCTACCTTATAGGGTTATCTTGGCTCAAATGCATGCTGGCCTATGTGTATATACCTGATTGGTCAAATGCTGTTACTATGAGTCATCTATTATGTTAATGCAGAGCTTATGTGTGATCATACTATAGGTCAAACAAATGCTAACATATGATTGGATGTCAAGGAAGCTCAACCCCCTCTATTATAACTGTTTGCCAACTGTGAAATAAACCAGAATGGATTGGAACTAGACACGTGTTCAGTGTTCATCTTATTCATTCTCCCGGTACCGGATAAGATTTAATTCAAGCTGATCACCGAAATCGTGTGTCAGGGACACATTAGGCAAAAGAGTCTATATTGCCTTACAATTATCATCCTCAACAAAAAGAACAATGACTGCCTATCATGTCGGCCTTATAAGAGAAAATCATTGTTTTCTCAGATTTGCAGCTGAAGATGTTTAACTTCAATTTATCCATCTTCCCTCTGGCATGTACTTTCTCCAGCAAATATGCTCTGTTTTATTGGACAATAAAAGAAATGGTGTATAGGCATGAGATGTTCTATTGTTATATCTGGAAGGCACACAAAAATAGTGCAATATTGCTTTTGTAAGCATGCAGGCTAAAGTATGCAAGCTTCCTTGAGAAATTATTTGAATACCCCTCAAAGGAGGGAGATACAGTTAATTCTAGACCACTGTAGCAGTAGCAACCAGTAATTTCATATATAAATACAGTATATATATATATGTATATATATACTGTATATATCTTATAGGAAATGGAGCATTACACAGCATCCATTGAAATCAGCTGATTACCATGTAATACATGACCACGTTAAGTCTTTGCATTCCTTTGCAGACTCTCTGACTCTCTGCTCTGTTGATTAGTGGAGGCTCTTAAGTGCCCCCCCCCCCTATGATTTTTTTATGCCTTAACATAACCTACAGACAGAAGATATCCTGAGAAAATCTTTCTGAAGCCTACAATCATATGAGTCATGGGGAATCATGCAAAAGCTAGAGCTGCTAGATGTCTTCTTCAACGAGGGAAGAGGAGACTGTTGATCAAAGATACATAGAATGCCTGAATTTATTCTAAATAGAGCATTTATCAAAATATTTTACAAATATATTGTGGGGATTCGCTCTGGTAGACAGGGTGTACGAACACAGTACAGAGGCAAATTACCAGTTCTTAAATCAAACTTCCGTGTTTATTCACACATAAAGTAAAAACAAAATGTTACTTTGCAGTCTTGGTGTTAGTTCACACACAATGCAAAGTCCACATAGCAGAAATCACCTTGTTGGCAGTCCATAGCAGGCTTTTAGGGGGCCCATTTCCATTTCAGCCCTCAAGCACGGCACAAGCCTCAGATCCCAGAACACACACCTCCTGACCTCCAGTGTCAGACTGAGGTAATTCTCCTCACCTGGAAGTGCTGGCTGGTTTTTAGGCCTGGCAAAACCCGGCCTGGAACATGGGCAACTGTTGCTGACACATAAAAACCGACTCTTACTTCACCAAGGCCAGGAACCTCGGTGACACGTACCTATCATCCACAATGATTCCTTGTACCTTATTACATACCTCCCCCCTTTGTTCAACCCTGAGGGGGTGAACACATGCCATACAGTATACTCGGAACAGGGCATCCGCGTCTCCCTGCAACTGGCCTGCCCTGTGTTCTACGGAGAACTTAAAGTTTTGTATGGACAGGAACCACCTGGTGACTCTTCTCTCTTTGGCCTGGTTCATCCACTTGAGAGGGGAGTGGTCAGTCACCACGCAGAATGTTCTCCCCACAAATAATAGCGGACAGACTCGAGTGCCCACTTGATAGCCAGGCACTCTCTCTCCACTATACTGTACCTGGTCTCGGCTGGGGTGAGCTTGCGGCTTAGGAAGACAACGGGATGCTCCTCCCCATTGATTTCTTGAGACAGTACAGCACCGAGGCCTACTTTGGGGGGATCTGTCTGCACTATGAATTCGCGCTTGAAGTCGGGTGTCACCAAAATCGGGGACCCAGACAGGGTCGACTACAAAGCGGAGAAAGCCTCTTGGAGCACGCAATGACATACCCCAGGTATTTAGACTAACCCTATCGCACTTTTTTTTGGGGTTATCAGTTAGTCCCGCGTTCAGAAGGGAGTCCACTACAGCCTGCACTTTGGGTAGGTAACTTTCCCGATCGGTACTATGGATGACAATATCGTCCAGGTAAGCTGGAGCGTACCGACGATGTGGATCCAGCACAATGTCCATAAGCCGTTGAAAAGTGGCGGGGGCACCATGCAGACCAAAGGGTAGCACCTTGTACTGATACAGCCCTTCAGGTGTGTTGAAGGTAGTTTTCTCTTTGGCAGCCTTTGTTAAGGGCACCTGCCAGTACCCTTTCGTGAGGTCAAAAACAGAAAAATATCGGGCTTGTCCTAACCTCTCGATAAGCTCATCCATCCGGGGCATGGGATACGCATCGAATTTGGAAATTCCGTTCAGTTTTTGAAAATCGTTACAGAACCGGAGTGTCCCGTCTGGCTTGGGTATTAGCACTATAGGACTAGCCCACTCACTTTTAGACTCCTCAATGATGTCTAGCCTCAGCATCATCTGCACTTCCTCTGAGATGGCTTGTCGGTATGGTTTTAGCCGGACTTTCGCCCGAGGCTCAGTGAGAATGTCATGCCAAATTGTAGAAGTGCATCCAGCAGTGGCATAACTAGAACTGTCTGGGCCCCACACCAAATTATTGAATGGGCCCCCCCCCCCCTCATGGGCAACTTCTTCACAACCCCCCCCCCCTCCCCCTATGCAAGCCCCAGTCTTTTACAATTTAGTCCTCATCTCAGGTGGGCCCCTTTTGAGTTCAGGCCCTATCAGACGGAAAAAAGTACTGCGTACAGGAGTTTTCTTTCTGTCTAAAAAATGGATCTCAGGTAGAAATGGCTCAAATGGATGCCAAATGTGTATAACGGATGCAACAGGATCCATTTGTTTACAGGATCCTTTTTTTCTGTTCTTCTGACGGATCAGAAGAACCGAAAATGAAATGGAGATGTGAACTCTTGCTTACTTGAATACACAGAATAAAATAGCATAACCAATTTCAAGCAAGTACAGGAATAGCATCCACTGGGCAGTGTATTTCCCCTATGCATCCTCAGTATGGGGCTGAATGTATAAATATACACAGACATTCATTATATAGTCTTAGGCCTGTTTCTCATTTCACATATGCATTTTATGCATTAAAATTTCCACCAAATGCCTCCACTGGTGAGATAACTAGGTTCTGTTACATATATCTATATACAGTATTAGATAGATAGGAGATAGATGATAGATAGATAGGAAATAGATAGATAGATAGATAGATAGATAGATAGGAAATAGATAGATAGGAAATAGATAGATGATAGATAGATAGATAGATAGATAGATAGATAGATAGATAGATAGATAGATAGATAGGAAATAGATAGATAGATAATCACACACACACACACACCTTTCACATACATACACTTGCCTTTTATGCAGGCTAGATGGATTTGTCAGGCTGTGGAGGATCCAGAAGAGTTTCTAACCCCCCGAGCACATGGCTGGGTGTCTCCTCCTCAGAGAGCAGTGCAGCCCCCCCCCCCCCTCACTCTGTCCCGACTAGACACTGACAGCAGAGCAAAGAGCACTACTGCCCTGCCGTAATATGACAGTAAGTGAAGAGGAGCAAACTGGGGAGGGATCGGGGGGGGAGTTCTTAAGGAAGCTCCAGGGAGATTTTTTAAGGTAGCAGCATAAGCTGCTGCTGACAAGAGCTGCTGTTATCTTCAGTGCGGCCCTCCACTATACGCTGCCTGCTGCCTGTGAGGCCAGAAGTTTACATCATAGTACATGCAACCCTGCCCTGCTGACACCCGTGCTACTGCTCTCGGGCCCCTTCTAAGCTCGGGGCCCCGAAGCAGCTGCTTCCCCTGCTTCCTTGATAATTACGCCCCTGGTGTCCAGGGAGATCTGAAAACACATCCGTTTTTCCGGCTAATAAACTCCCTGGCCTCCTGAGCCTGGTTAGAGGAGAGGCTGTCAGCAATTCTTACTGTGGCAGCCGCTTTAATTGCTTCAGACAGAGGGGCTGAAACCGCTTCCCCTAGAAAATCTGGCCGTGGGCTGTCTTCAGTACAAGTTTCCCTATCTTTCCACATTTTGAGTAGAGTCACATCGTACATTTGCTCCGGCTTTCACCTCCCTGGTTGGTGTACCTTGTAATTTACCTCTCCAATTTTTTCAAGTACCTCGTAGGGCCCCTGCCACCTGGCCAGGAACTTGCTGTCCACGGTCGGCACCAGAACTAAAACCCGATCACCCGGGTTAAAGATCCGGACTCGAGCCTGCCTATTATAGATCTGACTCTGGGCTCGCTGAGCGGCCTCCATATGCTCCCTGACAAGAGGCAAAACGGTCTCTATTCACTGTTGCATCTTGATAACATACTCAAGGACACTTGTATGCGGAGGGGGTTGCTGTTCCCAAGCCTCTTTGGCTACGTCCAACAAACTGCGAAGATGTCTGCCATATAGCAATTTGAAGGGCGAGAACCCAGTAGAGGCCTGGGGCACCTCTCACACAGCGAACATGAGATAGGGCAGAAGATGGTCCCAGTCCTTCCCATCTTTTGACACCACTCTTTTTAACATGGTTTTTAATGGTCAGTCAGAACCTCTTTAGGTAGGCCCACTCAGGAGAACATTTCAGCTATCAGTTCAGCCGTATGTCGCAGTGGCATCTCCTCCGGGTACCAAGTGGAATAATCTTGGACGACCAGGATGTGTTGGTGTCCTCTAGCAGACTTCGGTACTGGGCCAATGAGGTCCATCGCAATTCGCTCAAACGGTACCTTGATGATTGTGAGAGGTACCAAGGGACTGCGGAAAAGGTGCTGGGGGCTAGTTGCCTGGCAGGTTGGGCAAGACTTACAGAATTCGCCCACCTCTCTAAACACACTGGGCCAGTAAAACCGTTGTAGTATCCGGTATTTCTGCATTACCAGATGCCCCCCGAGAACATGTTGGTGGGCTAACTCTAACACAAGTTTGCAATAAGCCTGGGGCACCACTAACTGTTCAATATGTTCACCCCGCAGTTGGTTTATCCGATACAACATATCCTGATGAACCACAAAACGGGGAAACACTGACTCTGCCCCTGGTTGTTGTGGTTCACCGTCTACTAATAATACATTTCCCCAAGCTTGGGATAGGGTTGGGTCTCGGTGTTGTGCAGTACTAAAATTATCCCTAGAGACATTAAGGTCTGGCACCTCAGGCCCCGGCGGCAAATCCTCTACATTTCCCACCATTACAATCAGTGGGGTTGTCCCCCCCTCTTCCACCGAAGTGGCGGTCACCCCTACCACTGGCCCCTCGGCCTCGGGTTCCCAGGGTTATGGCCTCCCGCTGGAGCCAGGCCAATCTGCTGGGGTTACCCCTATCGCATAGGTATCAGTCACTCTCGTAGCAGGCCACAGTGCCGGGAAGCCTGGGAAGTCTCCCCCTATCATAAGTTCATAGTGTAAATTTATGGCAACTGTCACTTCGTGAGTCCACCTGCCAGCCCCTGTGGTTAGAGACACCAGGGCAGTGGGATAGTCTTTAAAGTCGCCATGGATGCACATGACCCCGACTTTCTGGCCAGTATACTCCGTGGACCATACCAGGGGAGTCCTTACTAGGGACACCAGACACCCTGAGTCCAGCAGAGCCTCCGCTGGAGTGTCTCCCATTTCCACCCGGCACAAGTGGTTTAGAGTTTCTGGGTTACCTGCTGCACACAGCTTCCTGGCATATAAGAAACTGACGGTAGCCATAATTAGTATCCATTAATTCCACCTAATGTGGATAGTCAGCTCTTACATTGCCAGGCTCCTGACACCGCCAGCAGACTATCGGAGCCAGGTTTGTAGGGGGTACATCCCGGGTGGGTTTGGTTGGTACAAGTCGCCGGGTCTGGGATGGAGATTTATCGGGTTTGACTGCCCCCCTCCCAAAATAACCCCCCGTAAGAGTCTTAGTAGCCTCGTAGTGCTCCACCAGGTCCACCATTTCCAGGGCATTGCCAGGAGACACCTGGCTCATCCAGTGCTGGAGAGGGGGTGGCAGAGCCCTCCAGAACATATCAGCCAATAGTCTATCCAGCATAGCCGTGGGACTCAGCACATCAAGCTGTAGCCACTTTTGCAAGAGGTGGAATAAGTCATAACACTGGGGTCTCGCAGGCTCCGCCGGCTTAAACACCCACTGATGTACCCGCTAGGCTCGGACCAACACATTCACCCCCAGTCTTGCCAAAATCTCACCCTTTACTTTTTGGTAGTTGGCCGCTTGATTGTCCTGCAACTCGAAATACACTCGCTGGGAATCGGTTGCCAGGAACGGAGCGACGACCTCAGCCCACTGGTCTCGGGGTAGCTTCTCCCTGATGGCCACTTTCTCATATATCGACAGGTAGGTTTCGATGTCGTCTGCGGGGGTCATCTTAGGAATCGCGGCATGGACTGCTTTCCGGGCATCGTGGACGTTCGGGGATTGCTCCTGCTGTCTGCAAAGCTATCACATGTTGTAGCAGCAACTGGTTGGTCTCCTCCCCGCACGTTTGGTGCCTCCTAAGCAGCCAATCAACGTTCAGGTAAGTAATTCCCTTCAGTGTAATGCCATAGCCATGTTAGCTATCAGCCTTAGGCCTCATGCACACGGACGTTTTTTTTTTGCGGTCCGCAAAACGGATTTCCGTTGTTTTTGGTGTCCGCCTGGCCGTGCGGAGCCAAACGGATCCGTCCTGACTTACAATGCAAGTCAATGGGGACGGATCCGTTTGACGTTGACACAATATGGTGCAATTGCAAACGGATCCGTCCCCATTGACTTTCAATGTAAAGTCAGGAGTCCCTATTATACCATCGGATCAGAGTTTTCTCCAATCCGATGGTATATTTTAACTTGAAGCGTCCCCATCACCATGGGAATGCCTCTATGTTAGAATATACCATCGGATTTGAGTTAGATCGTTAAACTCAGATCCGACAGTATATTCTAACAAAGAGGCGTTCCCATGGTGATGGGGACGCTTCAGGTTAGAATATACTAAAAGAACTGTGTACATGACTGCCCCCTGCTGCCTGGCAGGTGCTGCCAGGCAGCAGGGGGCAGACCCCCCCTCCCTCCCCCCCCTGTATTTAACTCATTGGTGGCCAGTGCGGCCCCCCCCTCCCTCCCCTGTATTTAACTCATTGGTGGCCAGTGCGGCCTCCCCTCCCTCCCCTGTATTTAACTCATTGGTGGCCAGTGCGGCCGGCCCCCCCTCCCTCCCTTGTATTTAACACATTGGTGGCCAGTGCGGCCGGCCCCCCTCCCTCCCTTGTATTTAACACATTGGTGGCCAGTGCGGCCGCCCCCCCCCCCTCCCTCCCCCCCCTAATTAAAATGACCGACCCCCCATCATTGGTGGCAGCGGAGAGTTCCGGTCGGAGTCCCAGTTTAATCGCTGGGTGCCATGGTTACTTAGCAATTTTAGAAGCATTATACTTACCTGAGATGTCTGTGACCGGCCGGGCGCTCCTCCTACTGGTAAGTGAAAGGTCTGTGCTATAAGCAATGCGCCGCACAGACCTTTCACTTACCAGTAGGAGGAGCGCCCGGCCGGTCACAGACATCGCAGGTAAGTATAATGCTTCTAAAATTGCTAAGTAACCATGGCAGCCAGGACTGCAGTAGCGTCTTGGCTGCCATGGTAACCGATCAAAGCCCCAGCGATTAAACTGGGACTCCGATCGGAACTCTCCGCTGCCACCAATGATGGGGGGTCGGTCATTTTAATTAGGGGGGGAGGGAGGGAGGGGGGGCCGGCCGCACTGGCCACCAATGTGTTAAATACAAGGGAGGGAGGGGGGGCCGGCCGCACTGGCCACCAATGTGTTAAATACAGGGGGGGTATGCCCCCTGCTGCCTGGCAGCACCTGCCAGGCAGCAGGTGGCAGTCATGTACACAGTTCTTTTAGTATATTCTAACCTGAAGCGTCCCCATCACCATGGGAACGCCTCTGTGTTAGAATATACTGTCAGATCTGAATTTTCACGAAGGGAAAAATCAGATCTAAAAAGCTTTTATGCAGACAGATCAGCGGATCCGTCTGTGTGAAAGTAGCCTACGGACAAGGATGACGGACGCGGATGGCAATCTTGTGTGCATCCGTGTTTTTTCACGGACCCATTGACTTGAATGGGTCCGTGAACCGTTGTCCGTCAAAAGAATAGGACCGGTCATATTTTTTTGACGGACAGGAAACACGGATCACGGATGCGGCTGCAAAACGGTGCATTTTCCGATTTTTCCACAGACCCATTGAAAGTCAATGGGGCCGCGAAAAAAAAAACGGAAAACGGAACAACGGCCGCGGATGCACACAACGGTCGTGTGCATGAGGCCTTACTCTAATTATCTGGCCGGAACACGTGATACCAGTTTATATAGGAGCCGATGTCCCGCGCTCGGATAATTCAGCATCAGGGAGAGCAGACAGTAGGCAGGGACAGATAGCGTTCTGCTGGAAATTCACAGATTTAACCGCCTCCGGACCGCCTAACGCAGGATCGCGTTCCGGAGGCGGCAGCCCTGCGCACAGTCACGCATATATGCGTCATCTCGCGAGACGCGAGATTTCGCTCAAAGCCGGCCCGCGCATGCGCATCGCGGGCCGGCAAAAGTTAAAGAAGTATTTCGTCACCAGCCTGCCAGCCAATGATCGTGGCTGGCAGGCTGACGATTTTCAAAAAATCAAATCAAAAGCCATCTAACACATTATATTTGTAAATATGATGTGTTAAATGGCTTGTCTGCTCCTCTGCTGGTCCTTTTCGTCGGTTGGTTCCAGCAGAGGAGCAGACATCACAGTGAGTAGCACCAAACACCACACTTAGCCCCAGATCACCCCCCATCACACGAATTAACCCCTTGATCACCCCTTAATCGCCCCTGTCAATCAGCTAGTGAAAGTAAAAAAGTGATCAGTGTAAACTGTTACTTTTTTTTCCCACTGGTATTGACTGATAGGTTTTAGGATAGTTTAGGCCCCTTGGTTAGGTAGTTTAGCGTCAGTTAGCGCCCAGCCCACCGCTAGCGTATCGCTAATCAGCATTTGTACTTTTATAGTATCTGTAAGTGATCAAAACTGATCACAGTCAGATCTATAATTGTATTAGTGTCACCTTAGCTCGCCCTCCACCCAAAACGCAGTGTTTGCCCGATCAGGCCTGATCGGTCGCCCACACGTGCGTTCACCCACACCCGCCCCGCTGCAGTGACAAAAAATATATATTTTTTTTGATCACTGCACAATCACTTTCCAAGCGCTGCGGCGATAAAAAAATCAGTTTTGATATTTTTTATCAACCGCAGCGGCCTCCGGTACTTCGCTAGCCTCCCCTTTGTAAGACAGGCTTGCTTTTTTTCTTGGGTAGTCTCAGGGAATACCCCTAAATTTAGTAGTCAAAATGTCAAACAGGGGGTATTCTTCTGAAGAGGCCTACAGGATTCTGACCTAGTCGGATGAGGAATGGGAACCCTCATCTGACGAATCTAGCCGGTCAGAATATGAACCTGTAGAAAGCAGTGGCAGTCTGACCCAAAGTTCGGACGAGGAGGTTGAGGTCCCTGATAGAACCAGGCGTACCCAGCCCCGTGTCGCTAGACCACAGGTTGCGCAGGATCCGCTTCAAGAGCAGCAGAGTGGGGCTGGCGCTGTCGGATCACGTGGTGAGGCATACACCAGCAGCGCAGCCCTCCCTGGACCTAGTACCAGCACTGCCGTACAACATGGTGAAGTGGCGAGCACCAGAAGGGCAGTTGAAGCTGGTACGGTGGCACGTGCAGTAGTTACCCCGTCGCAGCCACCGCACAGACAGGCCCGTAGACCCCCTAGAGTCCCTGAGGTGCTGGCAAATCCTGATTGTCAGTCACCAACTTCAGCCGCACCATTAGTTCCCCCTTTCACCGCCCAGTCTGGAGTTCGGGTTGAGACAGCTCAGATCGGTTCGGCCTTGGGATTTTTTGAGCTGTTCTTGACTGCGGAGCTCTTGGACTTAGTCGTGGCAGAAACAAATCGGTATGCCACTCAATTTATATCCGCCAACCCGGGAAGCTTTTATGCCCAGCCTTTCCGGTGGAAACCAGTCCAAGTTTCCGAAATTAAAAATTTTCTGGGCCTTCTCCTCAACATGGGTCTAACCAAAAAGCATGAATTGCGGTCATATTGGTCCACGAACCCGATTCATCACATGCCCATGTTCTCTGCTGCTATGTCCAGGGCACGATTTGAGGCCATCCTGCGTTTCCTGCACTTTAGCGACAACAGCACCTCCCGTCCCAGAGGCCACCCAGCTTTTGACCGGCTCAACAAAATTCGGCCCCTCATAGACCACTTTAACCAGAAATTTGCAGATTTGTATACCCCAGAGCAAAACATCTGCGTAGACGAGTCCCTAATACATTTTACCGGGCGCCTTGGCTTCAAACAATACATCCCAAGCAAGTGCGCCTGGTATGGGGTCAAATTGTATAAGCTCTGTGAAAGGGCCACAGGCTATACCCACAAATTTCGGCTCTATGAGGGAAAAGATCAGACCCTGGAGCCGGTCGGTTGCCCTGACTACCTGGGGAGCAGTGGGAAGACAGTCTGGGACTTGGTGTCACCCTTATTTGGCAAGGGGTACCATCTTTATGTGGACAATTTCTACACAAGTGTGGCCCTCTTCAGGCATTTGTTCCTAGAACAGATTGGCTGCTGTGGCACCGCGCGAACTAGTCGCGTGGGCTTCCCCCAACGGCTTGTTACCACCCGTCTTGCAAGGGGGGAGAGGGCTGCCTTGTGTAATGAAGAATTGCTCGCGGTGAAATGGAGAGACAAGCGTGACGTTTACATGCTCTCCTCCATTCACGCAGACACGACAATACAAATTGAGCGAGCAACCCGTGTCATTGAAAAGCCCCTCTGTGTCCACGACTATAATGCGCTCATGGGAGGGGTGGACTTCAATAACCAGATGTTGTCTCCGTATTTAGTTTCCCGATGCACCAGACGCTGGTATAAGAAGGTGTCTGTATATTTAATTCAATTGGCGATGTACAATAGTTTTGTTCTCTACAGTAAGGCTGGGAGAACACGATCCTTCCTCAAATTTCAGGAAGAGATCATCGAGAACCTCCTGTATCCAGAAGGTTCCGTGGCCCCATCCACCAGTGTAGTTAGCCGTCTACACGAGCGACATTTCCGCAGTGTCGTTCCTGATACCTCAACCCAACCGTCACCCCGAAAAAGATGTCGTGTCTGTAGCAGGAGTGGAATAAGGCGTGACACCAGCTATTTCTGTCCTGACTGTCCTGACCACCCTGCCCTATGCTTTGGAGAGTGTTTCCGGAAGTACCACACATAGGTACACTTAGCATAGGGATTGCATCTCACAGGACAGGCACACAGGGCTATTAGGGCCCTTTTACTCACAGCTGCTGCAAACCTCTCCTTTCACCTGGGATAAAGTGCATAATGTACTTCCCCACATCTTTGGGCGATTTGCGCTTTGCACATTGTCCCATGGGGAAGAAAAGGTTTGTCCTATAAAAGGTAAAAAAAAAAAAAAAAAAACACCAGTAAGCAAAAAAGTTAACTTTCAGTTCAAAAAGTAAAAAAAAAGTTTATATGTTCTGTTCAAAAGTTATTATAAAGTTAATAAAATTTATTGCGTTGCGGCCTGTTTTTTTCTTTTTTTTTTTTTAACTTCCAGGTGGACCAACCGATCGACTAGCTGCAGCACTGATGTGCATTCTGACAGAAGCATTGCGCTGCTGTCAGATTACACACAAGTCGGTGTATGCGGCGCTGCAAGACGAGATTTCTCCTCTGCAGTAAAAGATACGTTTGCCGAGGCATATGAGCTGAGGAGGCGGCGGTGTTCATATGCTTTGGCAAACACTTTGTATATATATATAAAAAAAAAAAAAAATCTCGGCAATGATTTATTCATCCACATCGATTGATGTGAATGGATAAATCTGGTTTGCCAGGGCATACGGGCTAAGTGGGTATGGATGTTGGGCGGAGCTCCTATGTCCTGGCAGACGCCTTTCCCCTCCTTTTTTTTTTTTGGGCAGAGATTTTTTCATCCACATTGATCGATGCGAATGAAGAAATCTGTGCCGTTAATTTTTTCTTTCAGCCCAGAGGCTGAACGGAAAAAAAAAATCTCATTACTCGTATGCTCAATATAAGGAGAATAGCAGAAACCATCAAATGCCAGGGCAGTACAAACACCCCACAAATAACACCATTTTGGAAAGAAGACACCCCAAGGTATTCGCTGAGGGGCATATTGAGTCCATGAAAGATTGAAATTTTTGTCTCAAGTTAGCGGAAAGGGAGACTTTGTGAGAAAAAACCCCCAAAAATCTATTTCCGCTAACTTGTGCCAAAATTTTTTTTTTCTATGAACTCGCCATGCCCCTCATTGAATACCGTGGGGTGCCTTCTTTCCAAAATGGCGTCACATGTGGGGTATTTATACTGCCCTGGCTTTTTAGGGGCCCTAAAGCGTGAGAAGAAGTCTGGGATCCAAATGTCTAAAAATGCCCTCCTAAAAGGAATTTGGGCACCTTTGCGCATCTAGGCTGCAAAAAAGTGTCACACATCTGGTATCGCCGTACTCAGGAGAAGTTGATGAATGTGTTTTGGGGTGTCATTTTACATATACCCATGCTGGGTGAGATACATATCTTGGTCAAATGCCAACTTTGTATAAAAAAATTGGAGAAGTTGTCTTTTGCCGAGATATTTCTCTCACTTAGCATGGGTATATGTAAAATGACACCCCAAATCACATTGCCCAACTTCTCCTGAGTACGGAGATACCATATGTGTGACACTTTTTTGCAGCCTAGGTGGGCAAAGGGGGCCACATTCCAAAGAGATATATTACATTCATATATACCCTGCACATGTAGAGGCACTTAATATCGTATATACATTTAGTCGTAGACTACTGGTTGCCTACTCTTGACATGTGCATTTATGTAGTATTTTGTATTGATTTAAAATATAACTTTTATTATTTGTGATAATCCTAAAATGAATTTTTTTCCCAATAATTATCTAACCTACTAGTTAAAACTCTCTCTGGACTTCGAGATGGTGCTTCCTTTTCTATTTATTTTTTGATTTTTATTTTTATACACTATAACTGCAGCAGTGGTGATTAATTAGCAGTTGCTATCGATTAATCAGCCTTTGTGGATGCAGGCTGCCTTATATTTCAATACTATATTTATACCTTATCTTATAGTAATTAGGTGGTTATTGCTGGTATATTTTGGCTCCAGCACTTGGATACTTTAGAGCCAGCCTGCTTGCTGCTCGTTGTCCAAGACTTGTGACTGTAGCCTATTTATTGCAACATTGTTGCCTGTAGTTGCCCAGTAACTTTTTCTATATAGCTGCTGCTATGCACACCACTGTCTGCTGGTAGTGCTCTTTCTGTAGTCTAACTGCTTTGATCGCTGACTATTTGTGACAGCCTGTCTCTGTTTAAACAGTCTATTGGCCCACTATTGCGGTTTGCTGCGTTTGCTTATAATGCTGTTGCCAGCGTGGTGCCATGGTGGGCTGTCACTAAGTTAGTCAGGCGCTGGGTCACTGATCTACTAGATGTCCAGAGTCTAAAATTCTAATTGCTGCCCCCCGACATGTTTCGCCATGTCTATGGCGTCTTCAGGGGATCGGGCAGTCTGCAGACTGCCCGATCCCCTGAAGACGCCATAGACATGGCGAAACATGTCGGGGGGCAGCAATTAGAATTTTAGACTCTGGACATCTAGTAGATCAGTGACCCAGCGCCTGACTAACTTAGTGACAGCCCACCATGGCACCACGCTGGCAACAGCATTATAAGCAAACGCAGCAAACCGCAATAGTGGGCCAATAGACTGTTTAAACAGAGACAGGCTGTCACAAATAGTCAGCGATCAAAGCAGTTAGACTACAGAAAGAGCACTACCAGCAGACAGTGGTGTGCATAGCAGCAGCTATATAGGAAAAGTTACTGGGCAACTACAGGCAACAATGTTGCAATAAATAGGCTACAGTCACAAGTCTTGGACAACGAGCAGCAAGCAGGCTGGCTCTAAAGTATCCAAGTGCTGGAGCCAAAATATACCAGCAATAACCACCTAATTACTATAAGATAAGGTATAAATATAGTATTGAAATATAAGGCAGCCTGCATCCACAAAGGCTGATTAATCGATAGCAACTGCTAATTAATCACCACTGCTGCAGTTATAGTGTATAAAAATAAAAATCAAAAAATAAATAGAAAAGGAAGCACCATCTCGAAGTCCAGAGAGAGTTTTAACTAGTAGGTTAGATAATTATTGGGAAAAAATTTTATTTTAGGATTATCACAAATAATAAAAGTTATATTTTAAATCAATACAAAATACTACATAAATGCACATGTCAAGAGTAGGCAACCAGTAGTCTACGACTAAATGTATATACGACATTCCAAAGAGCACCTTTAGGATTTCACCGGCCATTTTTTACAGATTCTGATTTCAAACTACTTACCACGCATTAGGGCCCCTAGAATGCCAGGGCAGTATAACTACCCCACAAGTGACCCCATTTTGGAAAGAAGACACCCCAAGGTATTCCGTGAGCGGCATGGCGAGTTCCTAGAATTTTTTGTCACAAGTTAGTGGAAAATGATGATTTTTTTTATTTTTATTTTTTCTTACAAAGTCTCATATTCCACTAACTTGTGACAAAAAATAAAAACTTCCATGAACTCACTATGCCCATCAGCGAATACCTTGGGGTGTCTTCTTTCCAAAATGGGGTCACTTGTGGGGTAGTTATACTGCCCTGGCATTTTAGGGGCCCGAATGCGTGAGAAGAAGTCTGGAATCAAAATCTGTAAAAAAAATGTGCTCTTTGGAATGTGGGCCCCTTTGCCCACCTAGGCTGCAAAAAAGTGTCACACATGTGGTATCTCCGTACTCAGGAGAAGTTGGGCAATGTGTTTTGGGGTGTCATTTTCCATATACCCATGCTGGGTGAGAGAAATATCTTGGCAAAAGACAACTTTTCCCATTTTTTTATACAAAATTGGCATTTGACCAAGATATTTATCTCACCCAGCATGGGTATATGTAAAATGACACCCCAAAACACATTGCCCAAATTCTCCTGAGTACGGAGATACCACATGTGTGACACTTTTTTGCAGCCTAGGTGGGCAAAGGGGCCCACATTCCAAAGAGCACCTTTCGGATTTCACCGGCCATTTTTTACAGATTTTGATTTTAAACTACTTACCACACATTAGGGCCCCTAGAATGCCAGGGCAGTATAACTACCCCACAAGTGACCACATTTTGGAAAGAAGACACCCCAAGGTATTCACTGATGGGCATAGTGAGTTCATAGAAGTTTTTATTTTTTGTCACAAGTTAGTGGAATATGAGACTTTGTAAGAAAAAAAATAAATAAATAAATAAATATTCATTTTCCGCTAACTTGTGACAAAAAATAAAAAGTTCTATGAACTCACTATGCCCATCAGCGAATACCTTAGGGTGTCTACTTTCCGAAATGGGGTCATTTGTGGGGTTTTTCTACTGTCAGGGCATTGTAGAACCTCAGGAAACATGACAGGTGCTCAGAAAGTCAGAGCTGCTTCAAAAAGCGGAAATTCACATTTTTGTACCATAGTTTGTAAACGCTATAACTTTTACCCAAACCATTTTTTTTTACCCAAACATTTTTTTTTTATCAAAGACATGTAGAACAATAAATTTAGAGAAAAATTTATATATGGATGTCGTTTTTTTTGCTAAATTTTACAACTGAAAGTGAAAAATTTCATTTTTTTGCAAAAAAATCTTTAAATTTTGATAAATAACAAAAAAAGTAAAAATGTCAGCAGCAATGAAATACCACCAAATGAAAGCTCTATTAGTGAGAAGAAAAGGAGGTAAAATTCATTTGGGTGGTAAGTTGCATGACCGAGCAATAAACGGTCAAAGTAGTGTAGGTCAGAAGTGTAAAAAGTGGCCTGGTCATTAAGGGTGTTTAAGGTAGGGGAGCTGAGGTGGTTAAATTCCCGCGCGCTATCCCGGTGTTTTCCGCGCTTCCGGAACCGGAAGTGCGTCACGTGGAACGCAAGCTATCGCCGCCATGCGTTCCACCGACAGGAAGTGTCTAGGTGGAGCGCAGAGCGGACCCACAGATTCATTGCAGCAAAGAAAGTAGATAAGACGAAGTGGCTATGGTGGCGTGGGATCTAAGTGGCAGTGTATTGTCATAGATACGTGGTTGGCCTGGGTTTTAAACTGTAATGTGATGAGGTGGAACGCATATTATATGGATGATGCGTTCCACCGGCCGGAAGTATCTAATGGAGATATGTGTATCCGCTCGTATGTCCGATTATATAGTTCCTAGGCATGTATGCGCTATAGGGAGAGGGGAAATGACATCTAATCGATTTAAGAGAATAATGTTATATACTATATTTGAAATAAAGGTATCTCAGTAGATATATCTAGGAAAATATGCGTTATGTTATATCTGAGTTTTTAATTAATGTATTATACTATGTGTCATGAGTTGTGTGATACAGGGGTAGATGTTGTAATGGGGGCGGAGTCTATGTAGGGAATAGGGAAGATGAAATGTAGGTATCTGTTTCTATGGAAGCGGAGTGTATTTAAGGAGTAAGGGAGGTGAAAGAATGAGTAGAGAGACTCTAAAGGCTATATCTGGGTTATGTGGGGTGGTAGTCTATGTGGTATTGTCTACTCACAGATATTGAATTAAATGGTCAAGTGGCGGGGAGATGTATGCGAAGATGACATAAAACACTTTGACATCACAAGGATAAGGTTGTAGAGTGACAGTATGTTATAGTAACACAATATGACATGACATAGTAACACGGTATGACTTGACGTAAAACATGAAGTTACAAACTACATAAAAGGATACATTGCGGCACTAGAGTGGTCCTGGAGAGTCAATGGGCCTGTGGAGAAAGAAAAAAAGCTGGTTAATAAGTCGTCATCTAAATGGTTTATAGTAGGGTTTGTATCTCATATTCCCTATTGAGTCCCTTTGGTTTCATACTTTCCAATTTGTGTATCCAGAAGGCCTCTCTTTGTTTGAGTAGTTTGATTCTGTCACCACCCCTTCTTGGTACTGGGATGTGTTCTATGACTTGGTACTTAAGTTGAGAGATGGAATGTGAGGCCTGATTGAAATGGTATGGGACAGGGAGTAATTTGGTTTGGTTTGCGTATTGATGATTTATGTTGACATATTCTGTTGAGGATGGTTTGTGTGGTTTCGCCGACATAGACAAGTCCACATTGGCATTTGAGTGTGTAAAGGGGGAATATTAATCACCAATATTTATGCAAATATTGATAATTAATATTCATAAATGGGAGGAGCCACCTAGTGATAACTCCGCCCATTTATGCCTTTATATAATAATAATAATACCTTTGCTATGCTTTACACTAATCACTACGCTAGCTGCAAGCGCCTTACTATCACTATACTACGGCGGCGACTACTAAAAACAACATACACTGCATTATGAACAATAAGGAATATTTATTACACAATACAATTATATCAGTCTAGCAATACGTTATATCTATATATATTCATGGATCAATGGATATGAATATATATACATATAGACGTACACACCGCAATACAGAAACAGTACTACAATAAACACAATACAAGCCTAACTACACTACACAATCCCAAATTCCACCCCACATACTATCTATACATTACAATAATACATCATACACACAAATATCAGTAACCCACCCCACCTGACTATTCACTGTCCCTACGGGGTACGACGACGGTTAATGGTGGCCTCACAGGGGTGTAAACCGACCACAAACACAAAGGGTTAACAATGGGGATAATATCAGAACTGTACAGCAATGCAAGGGTGAATACCCTGCAAGTGTACAGGGGGGGGGGGGGGGTGTGTGGCAGGGTTAGAGCAGGGGTTACCACCAGGGGTTAATCAGGGTAGGGAAAGGGTTACACGGTGGAGCAAGGGTTTGGGGGATCAGGGTGTCCAGTAACATGGCAAGGGTAAGGGGTTGCAGGACCAGGGGTGATATGTGAGGGGTAGGTAGGGGCTACACAGGTATACTTAGGCCTTATCCAGGTGGTCATCATGAAGCTGCTCTCTCCCCTGCATCTCTGAATCTAGTCTGGTTGCAAGAGGCCGCACCTCTGGCCGGTTTGGGGTTTTATAGCCTAAAAGCAACCCCCTCCTCAGGGATGTGACATCATAGTGTCACTGTGACGTATGCCTGCCTACAATCCCCAGAGTCCCCCCCCCCCCCCCCTAGTCCCAAAGATGCTGGGAATAGTGGGATGGAGTTTTAGCCATGGGCAGAGGTGTGGAAAAACAGGTTCTCAGATGTTAGAAGGTCCCCTCACAAACGGTGCCAAAGCGTCTGATTGCTTTGGGCCTGAACAAAAGGGGACTAGATGCTAATCAGCTGTTATCCTACAGGCTATAACAACTCTGTAGATAACAGTTGGAATTGCATATATGATATATATCCACAGATGCTTGGGGGCTCATCTATAAACACATACAAAACCGGGGGTATGAATGGGCAGCAATAAGCCCACATACATACTGTCATGCTGACATAAGTGTATATACATAGACACGTGTGCAAATACATACACACATATCTATATATACACACACCCTCGCATATATCTGGGGCATACAGGGGACATATATAAGAGGGCACATATATATACTAATATAAGGGGGCACAGCTTCCAGGGACCACATATTTCCCACAGGGGCCACCATGAGCCCCTGGGGATCACCATGGGCATGATGCGGTGGTTAATGTATGCATATATATACCATACATGCCCGCACGTGTTTGCAGGCATGCATGGATATATATGCACACGTCTCAACCGTTCCTCAACAGAGTGTATAGATGACAAAGTCGGAGTCGCATGTCAAGAAGTCATTTATTAGGAATTGTTTGCCTGTGTATGGATGCGATATGCTATTACCTTTCTGTACGTGGGAACACTGTATGCAGCGGTGGCAGGGAAACGTGCCTTTCTTTGGTGTCCTTAGAAATGTCTGGCGAGATATTCTAGTAGCTGAGCCGATGTCTGCTCGAACCAACAGGTCCCGTAGGTTTTTTGGGCGTCTATTGCACATAACGACTGGGTTTTTGAATTCTTCGATATCCGGGTAGGCCCTAACTAAGAGATGCCAGTGTCATCTAAGGCTATTCTCCATTTTTCTTGCGCATGGATGGTATGTGTGGACAAATGGAATGCGTTTTCCTGATGGACGGTTAGTATTACGGGGGTGTATTGGATGTCTAATTAGGTGTGCGGGGTAGCCTCTCTCTCTCTGAAGCGTTCTTCAATTTCTTTGATCTTTTTAGACTGTGTGGGTTCTGTCTGTACAATCCTGTCGATCCTTTGAAATTGTGAGTGATTTTTTGGTGTTAATTGAATGAAAACTTGAAAAGTGTAGTAAGTTGTTTCTGTCGGTCGGTTTTCTGTATAGATCAGTTGTGAGCCTCCCTTCTGGATTTTTTGTTATTAGTGTATCTAGGAAATTAATGGTTATCGGGTCAAAATGGATGGTGAATTGAAGCTCTGGTGTGATGTGATTCAGAAATTTATGGAATTCGAGTAATGTTTCTGTTGTGCCATTCCAGATGCAAAAGATATCATCAATGTATCTTTTCCATAACTGTACGTGTGTCGTAAAGTTGTTGTCAGGGTATATGTTGGTTTCCTCGAAATCTGCCATGTAGCTATTGGCATATGGGGGTGCCACATTGGACCCCATTGCCGTCCCTTGTTTCTGTAGGTAGAACTGGTCTTGGAACAAAAAGAAGTTGTGGTGCAGGAATATGGAGAGTAGATCCTTACACAGGGAAATCACATTTGGGTGTTTGTCTGTCTTTTTAAGCATTTTATCGACCGCTGTTATGCCTTTGTGGTGCTGGATTGAAGTGTATAGGCTGCATACGTCCCAGGTCACCAGAATAGTGTCTTTTTGTATCGGACCAAGGTTCTTAAGGATATCTAGGAAGGCGGACATGTCGAGTAGAAAGGATGACGTTTTTTTAATCTCTGGGGTCAATATTTTTTCTATAAAGATGGACAAAGGCGAGAGAATGGAATCAGTGGAGGCTACAATGGGGCGTCCGGGCGGGTTGAGCAGATCTTTGTGGATTTTGGGTAAGGTATAGAAAACGGGAGTGATTGGATGTCTGTTGATAAGAAAATTGGCTGTCTCTTGGTCTATGGTTCCTTTCTCTCTGTATAGAGTAAGAGTATCTTGTATCCTACGGGCTATATCTGTGGTTGGATTATGAGTGAGTTTCTCATAGATATCTTGGTCCGCTATATAGTGGTCTTTATCCATTATGACTAGAGCCCCACCTTTGTCGGCTGGTTTGAAGATCAGGTTTTTTTGTTTGGTTAGATTTTTGAGTGCTTGTTTATCTACCTGAGTAAGGTTACTTGTGAATTTCAATTCGTGTTTTTCTATGTTTTTCCTGAAGGAAAGCATGTCCTTTTGAACCAGTGATACGAATGTTTCTACCAGTGGTTGGGTTTTGGGTGGCATGTATGAGCTCTTATTTCGTAAAGATAGATCTTTAACTGAAATAAGGGTGTTGGGGCTTTGAGGAATGGGTTTCTCTTTTATTGTACTGAAATGAGTTGTCAGTCTAATGCGTCTGTAAAATCTGTGTAGGTCCAGTTCTAATTGAAAAGTGTTCTGTATATGGGAGAGACAGAAAGATAAACCTTTTTCTAGGAGTGTCATATCTGCTGGACTGAGTGATTGGGAGGATATGTTGACTACTAGTGACTGTGTCCTTACCTGAGATCTTGTGGTCACTGTTGTCGGCTGTGCTCCTTGTGGATGTGTTCCTCTATGGGATCTTTTTTGGACTCTTGGTGGCCGGAATTCTGTTTGTCTTGATCGGCAGTTTGGGTCCCGGTTGGACCCTGAGTTGGAGGAGTCGTTTGAGGAGGATCTCCATCTGATGTTGGTGGAGGAGGTATCAGGCCATCGATAGACTCTGCTTAGACGATAGTCTTCAGTGTCTCTGCAGAATTTATTCCTTTTGGGGTCCTCGATTTCTTTTCGTTGAGTTGCCAGATGTATTTTCAGTTTTTCCAGTAGTTTTTCATAGTCTTCTTGTGGGAGTATTGCCTTAAGTTGATCCTCCGTGCTTTTGATTAGTTCTTTGGTATCTGAGATAGCTTGTTGTAGGAAGGATAAAGTGAGAGTCATAATATCAAAAGAACATTTGTTCAGTATTTGCTCAAACTTGGAGCAATAGTCCGGGTTGTCTTTAAAAAAGGTTGGTCTTGTCCGTATCCTCAGCCCTCGAGGTATACGTTTGACCTTGAGATATTCGGCCATAGTTACGCTGTGTAATTCAAAGCTCAATAGTTTTCTGGATTCTCTTTCCAGGTTTCTAGCCTTGAACTCCGAGCTTGGCGTTTGTAGAAAATCACTTGTTAAGGTGACTTTCGATAGGATAGAGTTGATTTCATCCTCTTGAAATGAAAGCGTATCGCTTGTCGTGTTTTTGCCACGGTGCTTCACCAGGTTAGCAGTGGCGTCTCTAGCTTTCAAATTTTGGGGGGGGGGCACACTGGGGGCCAGGACAAAAGTAGGGGGGCAGCTATAACAACGATACATTTACACAAGTATGCTTAGAAATGCTGCAATACTTTACCCAATACCTAAAACCGCAACAGGGAAGAAAAGTCCAGCTGTCTGTGGATGACACTTTTATAGAGAGGGGGATCTGTGGATGACACTGCTATGGGGGATATCTGTGGATGCCACATACCGTATATAGCATCTTATGCTATATGTGTCATCCACAGATCCACCCCATGACAGTGTCATCCCCATTTCCCCCTCCATAACAGTGTCATCCACAGATCTCCCTCCCCGCCTCTCACAGGAGTGTACATATATAAAATAAACATTTTACAGTTACTTGGCTTGGCCCTTGGGGATCTCGGACACCACTTCAACACTTTGGCCGGGGGCTCGGCGGAGCTGATGTTGTGTTTTATCCTAATGAGAAAGATTTCATAATAAGGATTTGGAGAAGGGGCAGAGGAATAGCAGAGCAGGGAGAGGCTGGTGCTGCTACTAGGGGGTCATACCATGGGGGAGTAATAAAACCCACCATAATGCCCCTCAGTAGAAATAATTCTCCTTATAATGTGCAAAACATACCCCCTTATGCCCCCAGTTGAGCTAATGTCCCCTATAATGTGCCAGTATAAAAAAAAACTATATAGTGCCCCAGTAAATGCCTCCATAGTGCTCCTCTCCCCCCTTCCTGCTAGTGCCCCCCATAATGTACCAGTATAAAATGCCCCATATATCGTGCCCCAGTAGATGCCCTCAGTGTCCCCCATAATTTGCAAGTATAAAATACCCCTTCTTAGTGCCCCCCGTAGATGACTCCATAGTACTCCTGTCTCCCCTTCTCCATAGTACCCACCATAATGTGTCCCAGAATAAAATGCTACTGTACAGAGCCCCCCCATATAAAACACCCCACCAATAATGTGCCAGTAATAAGTGCCCTCAATAACGTGCCACTGCCAGTAACAAGAGCCCCCCAACGTGCCAGTAATAAGCCCCCATCACGTGCCAGTAACAATAGCCCCCATCACGTGCCAGTAACAATAGCCCCCATCACATGCCAGTAATAAGCCCCCCATCACGTGCCAGTAATAAGCCCCCCATCACGTGCCAGTAATAAGCCCCCCCATGTGCCAGTAATAAGCCCCCCCATGTGCCAGTAATAAGCCCCCCATTACGTGCCAGTATTAAGCCCCCCATCATGTGCCAGTATTAAGCCCCCATCATGTGCCAGTATTAAGCCCCCCATCATGTGCCAGTATTAAGTACCCCCCATCATGTGCCAGTATTAAGTCCCCCCATCATGTGCCAGTATTAAGTCCCCCCATCATCATGTGCCAGTATTAAGTCCCCCCCATCATCATGTGCCAGTATTAAGTCCCCCCATCATCATGTGCCAGTATTAAGTCCCCCCCATCATGTGCCAGTATTAAGTCCCCCCCATCATGTGCCAGTATTAAGTCCCCCCCATCATGTGCCAGTATTAAGTCCCCCCCCATCATCAAGTGCCAGTATTAAGTCCCCCCCCATCATCATGTGCCAGTATTAAGTCCCCCCATCATCATGTGCCAGTATTAAGTCCCCCCCATCATGTGCCAGTATTAAGTCCCCATCATCATGTGCCAGTATTAAGTCCCCCCATCATCATGTGCCAGTATTAAGTCCCCCCCATCATCATGTGCCAGTTTTAAGTCCCCCCCATCATGTGCCAGTATTAAGCCCCCCCATTGTAATAAGCCCCCATAATGTGCCAGTAACACTATTGTAAAAAAACAAACAAAAAAAAAAACACTTATACTTACCTCAGTGTCAGCGATGCGATGCAGACTCTTTCTGTGTCCCGCGCTGTAAGGCTCAGGCGGCGCGATGACGTCATCGCGCCGCCTGCGCCGGCCTAGTGCCTGCAGCCTATCAGAGGAAGGGGAAGGGACACGCCTCTCCCTCCCCCAGTGGCGTAGCGTGGGTTGCCAGCACCCGGGGCAAGCCGGTAGATCACCTGCAGTCCTATGTAACACCACAGATAACACAGTGATAACTCTGAGTACAGATAATGTAGTAGATGGGTGTAAGCCCCCAGAATTCAGAACACACACAGTGTGACCTGAAGTCTGGGGCCGAATGCGGCAGGGTGGGCCATATTCTCAATCTCCTCCCCCAACCCTACTGTGAAACAGATATGTGCATGGACATTATTATTACAGTATAATATCGCCCCATACCTGTTACATCCAGTGACGTCTCCTGTGATGTAGACTCTCCTCGACGTCTTCATTCAGAGATAAGACCGCCATGATACTTTCTTTCAGCCGCTTCTCGTCTCTGCAGAGTTTCACAGAATTTGTTTTAGGGTCCTCACTTTACTATCATCCTCTCCTTCCTGGTGTCTCAACAACTCATCCTGCTGCCCCCCAATACTGTGCTAGAGCCAGATAGTCCCCCATTCCTCATAATATTATTTCCCCTGTATATTATAATGGCCCCCTCTTTGTTAATAATACAATAGCCCCCTCTTTGTTATTAATATAATGTCCCCGCTTTATTATTAATATAATGTCCCCCTCTTTGTTATTAAAGAGGGGGCCATTATATTAATAATAAAGAGGGGGCCATTATATTAATAATAAAGAGGGGGCCATTACATTAATAATAAAGAGGGGCCATTATATTAATAATAAAGAGGGGCCATTATATTAATAATAAAGAGGGGGCCATTATATTAATACTAATGTATTGGCCCCCTATTTATTATTAATATAATGTCCCCCTCTTTGTTATTAATATAATGGCCGCCTCTCCCCTCCTCTCACCTAATTACACAGGGTGGGACTCTGCACTCAGGGACTGTCACTCACTCTGGGTCGCTTGAATCACTCTCTGCCTGGAGTCTGGACTTCATTCATGCTCCGGCTACTGGCTCTGCACTCACTGCCTTTCCTGCCTGGAAGGTGGGTGGAGCCTATCGGGAACTGCCGTGCATGCCCCGCCCCCTCTCCCCTCCTCACTCTGCTCTGCAGCCGGACGCTGTGTGAAGACGCTGGCGGCTCACTTCACTGGGGAAGGGGGGGGCATTTTAGTTGGGGGGGCACATGGGGGGGCACAGCATGATGTAGGGGGGGCCGTGGCCCCCCCCTGGCGACGCCACTGCAGGTTAGGGATTCTTTACAAATACAAGCAGAGCCGTTGTAGCACTCGGTGGATATTCTGCTGGAGTAGGGTTCCCACCCCTATAAACAATGAATTCTAAGACTCCAGCCAAGTAGTATTTAGTGCAATTTCGTTCATTTTGCATACAAAATGGTGGTTGCTACGGCGAAGTGACGTTTCGGCACATCCGTGCCTTCATCAGACTGTAGCAGAGAAAATATAAATATATGTAAGTATATAAGGTATTTCTATCAGTATACATGACAGCGAATATATCATATACGTCTATATGCTTAGTAAGTTTACAAACGCAAAAGTCATATGGAATTTTGTGAACAAAAATAAAAAATTAAAAACGGGTAATAATTATTTTAAGGAGATAAGCAAAAATGGCAATATGAATGCATAACTTCCGTTGCTGAAGTTCAAGGCTAAAAAAGGCCTAACATCACTTCGCCGTAGCAACCACCATTTTGTATGCAAAATAAACGAAATTGCACTAAATACTACTTGGCTGGAGTCTTTGAATTCATTATATATGTATATATACAGGGAGTGCAGAATTATTAGGCAAGTTGTATTTTTGAGGATTAATTTTATTATTGAACAACAACCATGTTCTCAATGAACCCAAAAAACTCATTAATATCAAAGCTGAATATTTTTGGAAGTAGTTTTTAGTTTGTTTTTAGTTTTAGCTATTTTAGGGGGATATCTGTGTGTGCAGGTGACTATTACTGTGCATAATTATTAGGCAACTTAACAAAAAACAAATATATACCCATTTCAATTATTTATTTTTACCAGTGAAACCAATATAACATCTCAACATTCACAAATATACATTTCTGACATTCAAAAACAAAACAAAAACAAATCAGTGACCAATATAGCCACCTTTCTTTGCAAGGACACTCAAAAGCCTGCCATCCATGGATTCTGTCAGTGTTTTGATCTGTTCACCATCAACATTGCGTGCAGCAGCAACCACAGCCTCCCAGACACTGTTCAGAGAGGTGTACTGTTTTCCCTCCTTGTAAATCTCACATTTGATGATGGACCACAGGTTCTCAATGGGGTTCAGATCAGGTGAACAAGGAGGCCATGTCATTAGATTTTCTTCTTTTATACCCTTTCTTGTCAGCCACGCTGTGGAGTACTTGGACGCGTGTGATGGAGCATTGTCCTGCATGAAAATCATGTTTTTCTTGAAGGATGCAGACTTCTTCCTGTACCACTGCTTGAAGAAGGTGTCTTCCAGAAACTGGCAGTAGGACTGGGAGTTGAGCTTGACTCCATCCTCAACCCGAAAAGGCCCCACAAGCTCATCTTTGATGATACCAGCCCAAACCAGTACTCCACCTCCACCTTGCTGGCGTCTGAGTCGGACTGGAGCTCTCTGCCCTTTACCAATCCAGCCACGGGCCCATCCATCTGGCCCATCAAGACTCACTCTCATTTCATCAGTCCATAAAACCTTAGAAAAATCAGTCTTGAGATATTTCTTGGCCCAGTCTTGACGTTTCAGCTTGTGTGTCTTGTTCAGTGGTGGTCGTCTTTCAGCCTTTCTTACCTTGGCAGTGTCTCTGAGTATTGCACACCTTGTGCTTTTGGGCACTCCAGTGATGTTGCAGCTCTGAAATATGGCCAAACTGGTGGCAAGTGGCATCTTGGCAGCTGCACGCTTGACTTTTCTCAGTTCATGGGCAGTTATTTTGCGCCTTGGTTTTTCCACACGCTTCTTGCGACCCTGTTGACTATTTTGAATGAAACGCTTGATTGTTCGATGATCACGCTTCAGAAGCTTTGCAATTTTAAGAGTGCTGCATCCCTCTGCAAGATATTTCACTATTTTTGACTTTTCTGAGCCTGTCAAGTCCTTCTTTTTACCCATTTTGCCAAAGGAAAGGAAGTTGCCTAATAATTCTGCACACCTAATATAGGGTGTTGATGTCATTAGACCACACCCCTTCTCATTACAGAGATGCACATCACCTAATATGCTTAATTGGTAGTAGGCTTTCGAGCTTATACAGCTTGGAGTAAGACAACATGCATAAAGAGGATGATGTGGTCAAAATACTCATTTGCCTAATAATTCTGCACGCAGTGTATAATTGTATGGGCCCAGTCTGTCTATATGCCCCCAGGTTGTGTATATATATATATATATATATATATATATATATATATATACTGTATGTATGAATGCCCCAATATTTACATGTATCTACATACAGTACATATATATATATATATATATATATATATATATATATACAAAAAGAAAATATATGGCAGCACCAATTCACAATGATAGTCACGGGTGCTATGTCCCAGGGTGTAGCTTCTTACCCAAAAATATAGAAAGAAACGGACAGCACTTCCAATAGAAAACCGTAATTTAAAACTGCCACTTGGGCTGAATAAATTACGGCTTTCTATTGGAAGTGCTGTCCGTTTCCTTTTTTATATATATATATATATATATACATACTTATATTATCTTAAATGCGGCCAACAATGACCCCCAATCGCGGGTGCCCCCCCAGCTACTTAATCCTCCTGCAAGCATGCCAGCAGGGGGGAGATGCCACCCGAATATGTCCAGTTGCGGGCAAATCAAAAGACAGAGGATCAAAGAGATCCGGCAGGGTCGGAGATGTTTTGCATAACAAGGACAGGGGAACAAAGGGCTCCCCTGCCCATGAATGCCGCTTACCTCCGGAGCTGTAATTACAGTGCCAGAGGTACGCGGTCACTTCAAAGGCCGGAGGATCAAAGCGATCCTCTGCCTGGAAGCGCCAGGATGCGTGGGAAGGTGCGATGATGTCATATCACCGCGTCAGCCCTCATGTACATGCTGCTATTAGTGTGTATGTGAGTGTTTATTTAGATAGATTTTGGGGTGGAATTGTAGATTGTATTATGTTAGTGTAGTTAGGTGTATTATAGTGCTGTTAGTATATTACTGTGTGTGTCTATATGCATATATATTTATATAACCATTGATATAAATATATATATATATAGATATAGCAGAAACAATTTACTGTAGACTTGCAATTGTTTAATAAATACTTTATTGTTCAGGCACAGTTTATAGTCTTTTGTCATCGCCACAATTCAACGCACATAGTTCAGGAAAAGGTAGTGCAACAGCTAGAAAGAATAAATGGGCGGAGTCAGCAATAGATGATTTACACCTATTTATTAATATTAATTATTCATTTAAACCCAAAATATTAATAATTCATATTTCCTTTTACATCATATATACCCGAAAATAGTACCGATCAAACCAAAATCTCATCCCACAAAAAATGAGTCCCTACATAAGACAATCGCCTAAAAAAATGCTTTTATTGTGTTAAACTGAAAAAAATTAAAAAAAGTGGACATATTAGGTATCGCTGCATCCGTAACAACCACCTCTAATAAAACAGAGAATATGGAGACACAAAAAAATTGTTTTTTTTCCCAAGCAGTTTACGACCACATTTGGAGTGTTTCTGTAATCTACAGAGTCAGGGCAATAAATATTGAGTTTTGTTTGGCTGTTAACCCTTGCTTTCTTACTGGAAGGGTTAACAGCCAAACACCCAATATGTGGTTGTAAACTGCTGTATGGGCACACGGCAGGGCGCAGAAGGAAAGGAATGCCATTTGGTTTTTGGAAGGCAGATTTCACTGGGATAATTTTTAGACCCCCTGATGCACCCCTAGAGTAGAAACTCCAAAAAAATGACCCCATTTTGGAAACTATGGGATAAGGTGGCAGTTTTGTTGGTACTATTTTAGGGTACATATGATTTTTGGTTGCTCTAAAAATCTTTTTGTGAGGCAAGGTAACAAAAAAATGTTTTGGCATTTTTATTTATTTATGTTATTTACAATGTTAGGTTAGATCATGTGGTATTTTTATAGAGCAGGTTGTTACGGACACGACAATACCAAATATGACTTTTTTTGGTTGTTTGTTTTAGTTTTACATAATAAAGCAATTTTGAAAAAAATTATTGTTTTAGTGTCACCATATATTGGTACTATTTTAGGGTGCATATTACTTTTTTTATCGCTTGCTATAACAATTTTTAAGGTCTTGCACCTTGATGTTTTAGTGTTTCCATATTCTGAGAGCCATAGTTATTTTATTTTTTTGGGCGATTGTCTTGGTAGGATCTAATTTTTTGTGGGATGAGATGACGGTTTGATTGGTATGATTTTGGGGTGCGTTTGACTTTTTGATCGCTTGGTATTACACTTTTTGTAATGTAAGGTGACAAAAATGGCTTTTTTTTACACCATTTTTATTTTTATTTCTTTACGGTGTTCACCTGAGGGGTTAGTTCATGTAATATTTTCATACAGAAGGTTCTTACTAATGTGGCGATACCTAATATGTATACTTTTTTATTTATTTACATTTTACACGATAACAGCGTTTTTTAAACAAAAAAATCATGACGATTTGATTGGCACTATTTTGGGGTGCATATAACTTTTTGATCAATTGCTATTACACTTTTTTGTGATGTAAGGCGACAAAAAATGGCACTGTTATTATTTATATTTTTTTACTGTGTTCACATGAGAGGTTAGATCAAGTGGTATTTTTATACAGCAGGTTGTTATGGACGCGGCAATACCTAATATGTAAACTTTTTTTTTTTTTTTTTTTTTTACATTTAACACAATAAAAGCATTTTTGAAACAAAATAATGTTTTAGGGTCTCCATAGTCTGAGAGCCATATTCTATATTTTTTTTGGGGTGATTGTCTTTGGTAGGGGCAAATTTTTTGAGGGATGAGGTGACGGTTAGATTGGTACTATTTTGGGGGCATACGCCTTTTTGATCGCTTGGTGTTGCACTTTAGGTGGTGTAGGGTGAAAAAAAAAAACTTGTGGGGTTGGGTCATGTGATATTTTTATAGAGTCGGTCGATACGGACGCGATGATACCTAATATGTATTATGTATTATTTTTTTTTATTACTTTATTTTGGGAAAAGGGCGCTATTTTTTTTTTTTACTTGAAACTATTAATTTTTTTTGCAAAACTTAATATTTTTTACTTCTTTTTTCACTTTATTTTTTGTCCCACTATGGGACTTCAACATTTCAGGGTTTGATCCCTGTTTCAATACAGCACAATACATTTGTATTGTGCTGTATTGAACTGTCAGTGTATTACACTGTAAAACGCAAACAGCTGCCTTGGACTGGATCTCCTGGGCTTCCGTAGATGACAGTCCCGATGCCTGTTCAAGGCAATGGGACTGCTATAGCAACCATTGGGTCCCCGTCACCGCAGTACGGGGACCCGATGGGGATGTACAAGCTGCCGCAAGCCCCCTGTATGCCGCGGTCAGCGTGACCGCGGCATACAGGAGGTTAATGCGCCGGCATCGGTCTTTTCACCAATGCTGGCAGATACAGCAGGGGCCCCGCTGTCAGTATCAGCCGGGCCCCTTCTGCTGATCGCGGCAGTGCGTGTGGGGCAGCCGGTTAACCCTAGGACGAGATTGCTGTTCTGTGCATTATGGTTTCCCCAACAGATCCAGACCCATTCAACATGTTCTATTTTTTTGCGGTGCAGAGGCACGGACAGAAACCCGACGGTAGCACTCTGTAGGGCTTCCATGGAGTTCCATGCCTTCATTCCACATCGGCCTTAGGTATTGTGGACCCATTCAAGTGATACAGGCAATGAGCCCTAACACTGCTTTCAAATAACATTGCCCAATAGAATCAAGAGGTCTCCTGTGAGAGCAAAAACTTTGCTAAACCCTATGCCTAAGGCTACTTTCACACTAGCGTTGTTAGAATCCGACAGGCAGTTCCATTGCCGGAACTTCCTGCCGATCTGTATACAAACGTATGTATTTTTTTCCGGATCCGTTAGATTGCTTTCCATTCAGAATGCATTAGGACAAAACTGATGCGTTTTTTTCGGTATTGGACCCTTTACCGGATTTCAATACCAGAAAAGTGTGAAAGTACCCTAAGTCTTATTATACACTTACATATGCATGTACTATTCTCAATTATTTGTTCAATATTTGGTCTTGTATGTAATAACATTTCCAAAATAAAAACGTATACATAAAGTCGGTTGCAGTTCATGGCGGTCCTCATCTTTTAAATAATAACAATCAATATTTTTTCAATGGTCTTTAATGGCATTTGTCATAATAGTGTGATAGCACTTCCTTTTAGTTACTCTTAACACATTGAAGTGTAAAATAAAAACACATTTGTTTGAATATCTTCTTTGATATCTTCTTCAATATAAATCTTTTGATATCTTCAATGTAAACCTTTTAACCAATAATTTCAGTTTGATTATATGCCCTTGATTATTGATGATAACAACATTTATAAGACATAACACAACATTAGAGATAAGCAAATCGAATCCCACGAAGGGGAATTCTATCCGAATTTCAGGATAAATTCGATTCGCCTCGAAGCCAAATTTCCTCGTGCTTCATGTCAGCGAATCGATTTAACCTGAAGTAGTGTAAAAAAAAAAAAAAAATTTAAAACTTACCTTCTCCATTTGCTCACGACGGGCTGCCAGCCTCCATCTTGATTGAAGATCTCGGCCAAAATCCCGTGCGTGGTGACATATGACATCACCAGGCCTGCCGGCGTGATGATGTAATCTTGCGCTGGGCGAGATTTCGCTCCAGATCTTCAAGCAAGATGGCGGCGGCCAGCCTGTCGCGAGCAAATGAAGGCGGTAAGATTGATTTCATAAATTTTTTTATTGTTAATTCTACACAGTTTTTACACTCAGATGCTGCGATCATGTATGAACGCGACATCTGAGGGGTACAATGACAGGGGCGGCGCTATCACAGCTCCCTGTCATTGCACCCGCTACTTACAAAAAAATGTGCTTCGTGACTAAGTAATTCGTCACAAAGCGAATTTTTTTGTAAAATTCTGCGAATCAGCCGAATCGGACTTTTCAATTATTCGCTCATCTCTACATCTACATCTTATAGGACAAAAAAAGTTGTTCTTCATGGGGGTCGCTTGTAGTTAAGGGAGGAACAGAACACATTGACTTTGGGTCCTGGGTTGTCCACCTGTTCTCCTCCCTCCCCTCTATGCCATCTCCTCTTGATTGAGCAGTGTGACCCTCCCTTCACTAGTCATTACCACTGTATGAGGTCAGATCAACGGTCCATATATATATTGAGTAACAAACATAACGTTCAACGTATAATTGAACAGACATAGAAACAAACAAACATAAAGGACCCATTTCTCACATACTGTACATCTGAATTCTTTGAAATCATAAAAATGCCCTTGGAGCTCCAATAAAACAAGCCCATGCGCATAACATAGTACACATAAAACATTATACAAATGTAAACGGTTCCTCTCCACACACTCAGTACCTCAATTTCTACATTCTCTTTTTCCTTGATGTTACTATGCCTTGTTATTATTGTTAGTATGCACACACATGGACTTAATCATTATATAAGGGAATTTCTATATTATATACAAACAATCATTATTAAAATCACTTATTATTTAAGTACACATATATAAGTATAGTTTTCTCCTTTCTCCCCTCTCGCCCACACATACCACACATAAGAAAACAACTTCTGCCTGTAATAGAGAAAAAGTAATGACTGATTAATCTTCACTCTGTTTGTTCTTAAGCATAATCTGTATTAAAACAAATAAAAACAATTAACAATGCAACATTTCAAGTCTTGCTCGCTTATTTAACTCACTTATCATTACATTTTCTCTCATATTAGCATACTTTTAGTTACTTTTCCTTGCTCCCCCCTTTTTATTCTGAACAAAGAGATGTAACTGTACGCTGTCTCCAAACCAAAATATGTGCGTATTCGTACCAATTCATACCAAGCGCAGAAACTGGAAGAGGTTAGTAGGTTACCTATATGAACAGTGAAAGTCCCGCTTAAAGGGACCCACAGTTAAAGGGATGGTAATGCTGATGCCACCAAGTTATATTGACCCCACCTAGTTTTGTTGGTTCTGGCTACTTGTGTTGGCCCTGCTTTCTGTCAATTTGAACCAACGCACAACATGTGGCCACATTTAGCTTTTTTCCAGGACAATTTTAAGTTTTGTAGTATATACTGTGGATATGTCATAGATGTCTGAGTTGGGAAAACCCCTGTAAATGTTTTATGGTTTAGCCAATTTTGGCCTTAAATGGGTATTTTGGTTATGTAAAGTTATCCCCCCATCCACAGAATAAAGGATAAGTATTAGTTAGGGGGGGGGGTTCTACCTCTGGACCATCCAGCCTTCATGATAACTCGGACCCTGTACCCTGTGTAGCACCTTGAAATGAACAGAGAGGCCAGACAGGCATGCATGCAGTAGCTTTATTCATTTCTATGGGAGTTTTGCAGATTGCTGAGTACAACCCTCGGCTATCTCCAGGACTCTCATAGAAATGAATGGAGTGGTTATGCGCATGCCCAACTGGCAGCTCTGTTCCGTTCAGGGGTCTGAATGGGGTACAGAGTTCAGTTCTCAAGATCATTGGGGGTCCTAGTGGTAGAACCCCCCCAATCTAATGGATAGGGGATAACTTTACAAAGCTGGAATACCCCTTTAATGGCACATAACATTTTTTTGATTCTGCATTTTGTCCCCCATAATGTTTTATTTTTTATTTTTATTTACACAACTGTGCAAGGCCTTGTTTTATATAGTAGAGAGAGAAAAAATGAATTTCTTAAGGTAATTGCTGAATTGTAAAATGGCACATTTTCTTATAAAAGAGAATAGGATGTGGAAATTGGCCTGCATTTATAAACCATATCTTTATAAACACTTTTGTTAACAGGGATGTCTGGCAGGTTTCCAGGTTGTTGGCAGTTGGTTAAATTGCAAAGAGAAATTAATTAGGAAAGCAATGGGAGCGGAAAGAGTGCTTGAACCACAGTTTAGCAGCTTTGACACAGGAGCAAACGGTATGTGGTGCACCAATTATCACTGATCCTAAAAATAATGGTAAACTACATATTCTGTACATCGTATGTATGGAATTGACTTAAATGAAACCTGCAATCAGTGCAATCTGCAGGCAGCATGTTATATATATATACATAAGTAGCTAAACAGATTTCTGTATAGTTTTGTGGGGGGAAAAATCAGTATAAGGCTCCTTTCACACGGGCGAGTTTTCCGCGTGGGTGCAATGCGTGAGGTGAACGCATTGCACCCGCACTAAATCCGATCGGGACGGGGACCCGATCTTTATTATTTTCACTTATAACATGGTTATGAGGGAAAATAATAGCATTCTTAATACAGAATGCTTAGTAAAATAGTAATGGAGGGGTTAAAAAAATAAATAAAATTTAACTCACCTTAAGGGTCCATTCACATGTCCGCAATTTCGTTCCGCGTCTTGCGGAACGGAATTGCGGGCCCATTTATTTCTATGGGGCCGCACGATGTGCGGCCCGGCTCTGGAAATGCGGACCCGCACTTCCAGGTCCGCATTTCCGTTCCCGAAAAAAATAGAACATGTCCAACATGAATAGGCATATTCTATTAGTGCCGGCAATGTGCGGTCCACAAAATGCGGAACGCACATTGCCGTTGTCCGGACGTTACGGACGTGTGAATGGAGCCTAATCCACTTGTTCGCGCAGCCTGGCTTCTCTTCTGTCTTCTTCTTTGATGATCTGTGAGGAAAAGGACCTGTGGTGACGTCACTGCGCTCATCACATGGCCCATCACATGATCCATCACCATAGTGATGGACCATGTGATGAGCGCAGTGACGTCACTACAGGTCCTTTTCCTCAAAGAAGAAGACAGAAGAGAAGCCGGGCTGCGCGAAAGAGTGTATTAAGGTGAGTTAAATTATTATTATTATTATTTTTAACCCCTCCAGCCCTATTTTACTAAGCATTCTGTATTAAGAATGCTATTATTTTCCCTTATAACCATGTTATAAGGGAAATTAATAAAATCTACAGAATACTTAACCCAAACCCGAACTTCTGTGAAGAAGTCCGGGTTCGAAGCCGGGTACCAAACATGGTGATTTTTCTCCCGCGCATGCAAAACGCATTAAAACGCTTTGCACTAGCGGGGAAAAATCGTGCATGTTCCCGCAACGCACCCGCATCTTTTCCCGCATCGCCCCCGTGTGAAACAAGCCTAACTCTTTCTGAGTTCAGTAGACAAATGGGCCACCATATCAGTCACTGACAGCTATCTCAGCATACCCACTTATAGGCTGTCAATCATTGATATGACCACCCACTTGGACAAGTGAACACAGAAAGAGCAAAGATTTCCATGAATAAAATCCAAGTGCTACTGCATCTTTTTCAATGAAACTATAGTACCAGTCTGCTCAGCTCCTCCTGCTCTATAACATGCTGCCTGCAGATTGTACTGCATTTCATGGTGACAGGTTCTATTTCATTATGACTGCGTTTTGCTTCAAAACTTATTGTATAGTAATTCACTTAACCCCTTACTGCTATTTGACGTGTATATCCATCACAGGGCAGTGTTAGTTACTGCTCTATGACAAATATATATCTCATGGTTACAAACTGTCACCATGTTTTACTACATGGTGGCAGAGCTTTGATGTAAGCTGTCACAAACAGCTTATTATTACAACTAGCCGGCGTAGGATCTGTGAGAACAGACCTGGGTCAGTGATCGCTCTGATTGGTCGGTGAAATCTCACAGCCCAATGAGCGCTAACAATTCAAGAAGTGAACACCTTCAGGGAGGGGGGCTGTAACGGAGACTGCAGTGTGATAGCCAGATAGTGTTGTAGTGGCTCTGATGGTCCTTCCAATGGACTGTTCAGAGCAGAAAGGCATATGGGATCGCTGCTGTCACCGTGCTCTGACAGCCATCCTAATGCAGATGCTGATGTGAACCTGTCAAGTGCTGTAAGTGGTGACAGAGTTGTGATTGGCAGCTGTCACTGCTACCAATCACAGCTTGCAAATATTCCCCCCCCCCCATTTTAGTAATATATTTAGTGCCATTTATTTTTAGAACATCAGCATTGGCTAACGGCCACCAGTCACTGACCTAGTGAGCCCTATCCTGCTCCTATATTCCTTTAGAGCAATTTTTCATCTATATATAAATCTATTTTAGTTTGTACCATTTTACAGTTATTTTAGTAGGTACGCCCAGCACTCCTGTCAGAGTCGCACAAAGAACTACATATTCTCTAGTGGGCCTAACCCCTCTCCATCAACATCCGCAATGGCTAATGGCCACCAGTCACTGACCCAGTGAGACCTATTCCGCTCCTATATTTTTCAGAGCAATTTTTTTATCCAAATAGAAAAAAACTATTTTAGTTCATACCGTTTTACCTTTATTTTAGTAGGTACACGCAGCACTCCTGTCAGAGTTACACCAAGAACTACATACTGTATTATCTATAATATAACATCTATAAGGGCATACTGGAGTACAAATGTACTTTACTACACCCCAATGTACCGTGCAGCCATGGCTACAATGAGATTTGAAGCCATTTGGAAATTTATTCACTACAATGATAATACCAGATGCCCACCCCAAAATGATTCTAATTTATATAAATTATATAAATTAAGGCCCATAAATACTTAATTATAAGTTTGCAGAAATATATACCCCTGAGAAACATATTGTTGTCGACAAATACAGTCCTGATCAAAAGTTTAAGACCATTTGAGAAATGGCAAAAAATCATATTTTACATTGTTGGATCTTAACAAGGTTCCAAGTAGAGCTTCAACATGCAACAAGAAGAAATGAGAGTGAGACAACATTTTTTGAGCATTCAATTAATTGAAAATAACGATTAAATTGAAACAGGCTTTTTTTCAGCTGATCCAAATTTTAGGACCACATGCCTCTAAAAGGCCAAATCTGTGCAAAGATGTGGATTCATTGTCATTTTCTGTCAGGTAGTCACACGTTGTGATGGCATAGGCAAAAAAACTCTCCCTTTTTGAACGTGGTCGGGCTGTTGAACTGCATAAGCAGGGTCTCTCACAGAGCGCCATTACTGCTGAGGTGGGACGCAGTAAGACGTCATTTGGAATTTCTTAAATGATCCTGAGGGTTATGGAACAAAAAAGTGAAGTGGAAGATCCATAAAAATTTCATCAGCACTGAGCCGGAGGATCTAATTGGCTGTCCGTCAAGACACTGGACGATCCTCGACGCAAATTAAGGCCCTTACTGGTGCTGACTGCAGCCCCATAACCATCAGACGGCATCTGAGACTGAAGGGCTTCAAAAACAAATAACGTCTTCAAAGACCACATCTCCTTGAACGCCACAGAACTGCTCGTTTGGACTTTGCAAGAGAGCACCAAACATGGGACATTCAAAGGTGGAAGAAAGTTTTATTCTCTGATGAGAATTTTTTTTACCTTGATGGTCCTGATGGTTTCCAACGTTACTGGCATGACAAACAGATCCCACCTGAGATGTTTTCTACGCCCCACAGTGGAGGGGGCACCATAGCGGGTCTGGGGTGCTTTTTCCTTCAGTGGAACAATGGAGATTCAGGAAGTGCATGGGCATCAAATGGTCGCTGGCTATGTCCAGATGTTGCAGAGAGCATTCCTCATGACTGAGGGCCCTCGTCTGTGTGGTAACGACTGGGTTTTTCAACAGGACAACGCTACAGTACACAATGCCCGCAGGACAAGGGACTTCTTCCAGGAGAATAACATCACTCTTTTGGCCCATCCTGCGTGTTCCCCTGATCTAAATCCAATTGAGAACCTTTGGGGATGGATGGCAAGGGAAGTTTACAAAAATCTACAACAGTTCCAGACAGTAGAGGGCCTTCGTGCGGCCGTCTTCACCACTTGGAGAAATGTTCTCACTCACCTCATGGAAACGCTTGCATCAAGCATGCCGAAACAAATTTTTGAAGTGATAAACAATAACGGCGGAGCTACTCATTACTGAGTTCATGTTTGGAAGTTGGATTGCTGTTTTGGGGGGGGGTTTAGTTTTTTTTTGGAGGTGTGGTCCTAAACTTTTGATCAGCTGAAAAACAGCCTGTTTCAGTTTATTCATTGTTTTCATTAAATTGAATGCTCAAAAAATGTTTTGTCTCACTCCCATTTCTTCTTGTTGCATGTTAAAGCTTTACTTGGAACCTTGTTAAGATCCAGCCATGCTAAATATGATTTTTGCCATTTTTCAAGTGTTCTTAAACTTTTGATCAGGACTGTACCTAGTGAACTTCAATGGAAGTCTGCATTTTCGCCGCTACGTGCCTAACAGGAGATTGAGATATGGCATCAAACTGTATAAATTGTGTGAAAGTGAAGCTGGCTACAGGTATTGCTTTAAAATATATGAGGGGATGGATCCTAAAATAGAACGTCTAGAATGCCCCCCACTTGGGTTAAGCAGAAAAATGATATGGGATTTGGTTCACCCATTGTTAGATCAAGGATACCATCTCTACCTTGACAACATTTGTTCCAGCATATCACTTTTTAAGTGCCTTGCTAGCAGACGTACGGTGGCATGTGGCACAATAAGAAAGAACCAAAAAAGCCTCCCAAAAACACTGCTGGGGCAAATGCTTAGGGTAGGAGAGAGCAAATCACTTTGTATTGAAAATGTATTGTGCGTTAAATATAAAGACAAAAGAGATATACTTACCGTATGTTAAAGGGGTTATCCAAGTACTCCAACAGCACCCCCATGTGCCGGGCCCCTCACAGGTAATATAATTACCCCGCTCCAGGCGCTGCTCCTGGTCCCCGCACCACTGCTTCTCCCTGTACACGGTGTCGGGGGGGAACAGCCAATGGCACAAGCGAGGACGGGGACGAGCCTCCCTACCGTCATCCGCAATGCATTTACAGAAATGCCAGCCCAGAGGGAAGTTTTCTTGATTTTCAAGTAAATATAATAAAGGCCATCATATATGGGGACCAGGAGGAGGCAGGCCCCAGTGTAACTTCTATATGTGAGACTACAAGGATAGTGCCAGAACAACAAAAAAGCAAGCTGCTAAAATGTTGCCAAGTGTGTTACAAAAATGATATCAGAAATTAAACCAGCTATCAATGTGAAACATGTGCATCAAAATCAGGCCTCTGTATGAAAAGATGCTTCAAAATTTACCATACTACTTTTGATTTATCATTTTATACTTATGTTTTCATGAAACCCTTTTTATCCTTTCACGTTGCCCAGTGAGAATTTAAATTAAAAAAAATTTTAGCTCACCTTGTCTAAATTATACCAACTAAAATTTAATTTGTCCACATTATTGTATATATTATAATGAAACTAAAAATCAATTACATCTCTAGATGAATGCCTTAGAAGGGTAGTTTCCAAAATGTGGCCACTTATTAAGGATTTCCACTGTGTTGGTACCTCAAGATATATTCAAATGCAGCAATGCACCCGAAAACCATTCTAGCAAAATCTGCTCATCAAAAATCATATGGCACTTATTCCCTTCTGAACCCTGCTGTGTGCCAATACATCAGTTTACCAAATATGGGGTGTTGCTGTATTCAATAGAAAATGGGTAATAAATTGTGCAGTGCATTTTCTCCTTTTACCCCTTGGGAAAATCGAACATTTGGGCCTAGTGTGACATTTTCTTGTAAAAAATTGTGTTTCTTGTAAAGTGTTTCTAAATTCTATAAATGGGTAAGAAGTTGTGGGTGCATTTTCTCCTGTTACCCCTTATGTAAATGAATTGTTGGGCTTTTTTTCTTGTAAAAAATGCAATTTTCATTTTCACGGCCAAGTGTTTTTGGGGGTTTCCACTGTTGAGGTACTTTTAGGTGTCTTCAAATGCGACATGGCACCTGAAAACTATTCCAATGAAATCTGCCCTCAAAAACCATATGCTGCTCCTTACCTACTGAGCCCTGCTGTGTGTCCATACAGTAGTTTAGGACCAAATAAGGGGTGTTTCTATAAACTTCAGATTCACAGTAATAGATATTGAGGTGTTTTGAGCTGTTAAAAACAACAATAAATTACTAATAGGAGTTTACTATAAACCACCGAATATACCAGAGTCCACAGAAAATCTACTACTAAACGAGATAGACGAGGCGGCAAATCATAATGAGGTGGTTATTATGGGGGACTTCAACTACCCAGATATAGACTGGGAAACTGAAACTTGTATATCTCATAAGGGAAACAGGTTTGTGGCAATAACCAAAGACAATTACCTCTCCCAACTGGTTCAGGACCCGACTAGAGGGACGGCCATACTGGACTTAGTATTAACCAATAGACCTGACAGAACAACAGACGTGCAGGTTGGGGGACACCTGGGAAATAGTGACCATAAAGTAATAACCTTCCAATTATCATTCAAAAGAGCGTTTCTACAGGGAGGAACAAAAATACCAAACTTCAAAAAAGCTAAATTTAGCCAACTAAGAGAGGCCATAGGCCAAACTAACTGGGACAAAGTCCTCACAAATACAGACACAAAATGGGATATCTTTAAAAACATCCTAAAAACTCATTGTGAGAGGTACATACCGTATGGTAATAAAAGGTTAAGGAACAAAAAGAAACCAATGTGGATAAATAGAACTGTAAAGAAAGCAATAAATGACAAAAAGAAAGCATATAAAACACTAAAACAGGAGGGTAGCACGGAAGCACTGAAAAACTATAAGGAAAAAAATAGAACATGTAAAAAACAAATAAAAGCGGCCAAACTAGAGACCGAGAGATTAATTGCCAAAGAGAGTAAAACTAACCCTAAAATGTTCTTCAATTATATAAATGTTAAAAAGTATAAATCTGAAGGTGTTGGCCCTTTAAAGAGTAATGAGGGGGGAGTCGCAGAGAGCGACGAGGAGAAAGCAAAGCTGTTAAATATTTTTTTCTCCAATGTATTCACTGAGGAAAATAAACTGTCAGATGACATGCAGAATGTAAAAATAAATTCCCCATTAAAAGTGTCCTGTCTGACCCAGGAAGAAGTACATCAGCGACTTAAAAAGATTAAAATAGACAAATCGCCAGGACCGGATGACATACACCCCCGTATCCTAAAGGAATTAAGTAATGTCATAGCCAGACCCTTATTTCTGATATTTGCAGACTCTATACTGACAGGGAATGTCCCACAGGATTGGCGCGTGGCATATGTGGTGCCAATATTCAAAAAGGGGCCAAAAACAGAGCCTGGAAACTATAGGCCGGTAAGTTTAACATCTGTTGTGGGTAAACTGTTTGAAGGTTTTCTGAGAGATGCTATATTAGAGCATCTCAACGGAAATAAGCAAATAACGCCATATCAGCATGGCTTCGTGAGGGATCGGTCATGTCAGACTAATTTAATCAGTTTCTATGAGGAGGTAAGTTCTAGACTTGACAGCAGCGAATCAATGGATGTCGTATATCTGGACTTCTCCAAAGCATTTGACACTGTACCACATAAAAGGTTAGTATATAAAATGAGAATGCTCGGACTGGGAGAAAACATCTGTATGTGGGTAAGTAACTGGCTGAGTGATAGAAAACAGAGGGTGGTTATTAACGGTACACACTCAGATTGGGTCACTGTCACTAGTGGAGTACCTCAGGGGTCAGTCTTGGGCCCTATTCTCTTCAATATATTTATTAATGATCTTGTAGAAGGCTTGCATAGTAAAGTATCAATTTTCGCAGATGACACTAAACTGTGTAAAGTAATTAACACTGAAGAGGACAGTATACTACTACAGAGGGATCTGGATAGATTGGAGGCTTGGGCAGATACGTGGCAGATGAGGTTTAACACTGATAAATGTAAAGTTATGCACATGGGAAGGAAAAATGCAAGTCACCCGTACATACTAAATGGTAAAACACTCGGTAACACTGACATGGAAAAGGATCTAGGAATTTTAATAAACAGCAAACTAAGCAGCAAAAACCAGTGTCAGGCAGCTGCTGCCAAGGCCAACAAGATAATGGGTTGCATCAGAAGGGGCATAGATTCCCGTGATAGGAACATAGTCCTACCACTTTACAAATCGCTAGTCAGACCACACATGGAGTACTGTGTACAGTTCTGGGCTCCTGTAAACAAGGCAGACATAGCAGAGCTGGAGAGGGTTCAGAGGAGGGCAACTAAAGTAATAACTGGAATGGGGCAACTACAGTACCCTGAAAGATTATCAAAATTAGGGTTATTCACTTTAGAAAAAAGACGACTGAGGGGAGATCTAATTAATATGTATAAATATATCAGGGGTCAGTACAGAGATCTATCCCATCAGCTATTTATCCCCAGGACTGTGACTGTGACGAGGGGACATCCTCTGCGTCTGGAGGAAAGAAGGTTTGTACACAAACATAGAAGAGGATTCTTTACGGTAAGAGCAGTGAGACTATGGAACTCTCTGCCTGAGGAGGTGGTGATGGTGAGTACAATAAAGGAATTCAAGAGGGGCCTGGACGTATTTCTGGAGCTTAATAATATTACAGGCTATAGCTACTAGAGAGGGGTCGTTGATCCAGGGAGTTATTCTGATTGCCTGATTGGAGTCGGGAAGGAATTTTTTATTCCCCTAAAGTGGAGAAAATTGGCTTCTACCTCACAGGGTTTTTGGCCTTCCTCTGGATCAACTTGCAGGATAACAGGCCGAACTGGATGGACAAATGTCTTTTTTCGGCCTTATGTACTATGTTACTATGTTACTATGTAACCCTTGCAGGGAAAAATAGATAAAAATGAAGTGAAATTTTGAAATTTCACCTGTATTTTCCTTTAAAGGGGTTGGCCACCCTAAGTATCAAAAATCCAAAGTGCCCCAGACAATAGTCAAAACCATGAAGTAATATCATGTGACATGTACTGGCTATATATCATTTTTCTAACCTGTTCACTATGACATGCCTCCCTGGAGAAGCTCCCTCAGACCAGCTGTGTGGGACGAGCAGCTGTAAAGTGAAAGTTAAAATCCCAGCATGCATTGCAGCAAGCATGTTCAGAGGAGCAGTCATAGGACATCCCCGCCAGAGCCCCTCAGATAATATCAATAAGGGTCCATTCAGACGTCCGTAGTGTTTTGCGGTCCGCATATTGCGGACCGCAAAACACTGATGCCGCACATTGCCGGCACTTAATAGAGGATTCCTATTCTTGTCCGCAGCTGCGGACAAGAATAGGACATGCTCAATTTTTTTCTGGAGCCGTGGACTGGAAGTTCGATGCCGTGGACTGGAAATGCGGATGCGGACAGGACACTGTGTGAAAAGGAAATTAATGAATGAATGTATCCGCACCCGTTACGCATAATTGCGGAACGGATCCGGACCCATTCACGGACGTCTGAATGGACCCTAACTCAGTCATCAGTGAATAACTGCTGTACAGACATAGCAATAGGATGTACGCCCCAGTCCCGGCAGCACACAGGAATATGATGCTAATGTATCATACATATGTTACTGGGGGGGAGCTAGGGTGCCCTGTTCATAAATTTGCTGTAGGGCCTAGTCATTTCTAGTTGCACCATTGGATTTAAGCCATGAACAGAATGAATAGAGGGGGAGAGTTATCATTTCTCTTGTTTCTGAAAAGTGGCGTTAAAAAGTAGCAAACTATGTGTTTGCGACTTTTTAACTGTGCCTTTAAAAAAAAAAAAAGGGCGTGGCAATGCCAGGGAGGGGGCATGACCAGTCGCCCCAACAGATTCATGTTCATTTTTGCCAGTTTTCTAAATCAAATGAAGCCAGAAATCTACGGCAGCTCTGAGCTGTTGCACAAGAGCTCTGATGAATAAATTTGTACAACTCGATCTGCTCGCATAGAGAGGCGCATCCTGTCTATCATCAAACGACTAAGGCTACTTTCACACTAGCGTTAGCAGGGTCCGGCAGGGGAATAGCGTTCTAACGCTTGCCCACGAGTGCCGCCGGAAGTCTGCTCCGGACCCATTCACATTCACTGATGCCCAGCATGCTGCGTTTTTTGTCTGTCCGCCTCTCAGCATGTTTGCCGTGCTGTGGCCTCATCGCCGAGCTGTCCCTATTAAAGTGAATGGGGCTGTAGCAGACTGCCGGTGGCACTTGTGGGCTACCGTTAGCACGGATTACTAAATACAGTGTACAGCGGGTCACGGATCTCTATATGGAGTGGTGGGGGTCACATATCACCATATACAGAGTGCAGGAAGGAGAGGGCACACAATTATAGATGGTGAGACCAGTGACTGCTGCTGATATCACTGACCTCAGCCATACTGACAGCTCACAGTACAGGGGAAACAGAGGGCACAGAGGGCACAGAGCCCGCAGTCAGATCAGCCATCACAGCTCCTTCTCAGTCTCCCTTCCTCCTGCAAAAGTTTATTTGTTTCAGCTTTTAACAAGTGTCCCTGCGGAGCCCCTGCCAGCCCTGCACAGCCAGAAGTGTCAGTCACAGAAGGAAAGCACCTCTGATACAAGCAGGGTGCTTTTGGACCCAGACAGCAGCACAGGCTTCAGGCATGGACGAGGTAGATCCTCCATGGCAGGTGCAGGGATGGACAGACAGGCAGCTGTGAGAGCAGGACAGGAGGGGGCGTGGCTTCCAATAGCAGGAAAACCATTCAGATCTGCTTAAGAAGATATATTAGTAAGTGTTATATCTCCCTACTTTCTTTATAGTTTTAATAAGTGCTAGCAGAGTGGCCAACACCTTTAATTCTTGTGGAACACCTAAAGGGTTAACAAAAATTTTCAATCAGTTTTGAATAACTTGAGGGGTGTAGCTTCTAAAATTCTGTCATTTGCGGATGATTTCTATTACATAGGCCACTCAAAGTGACTTCGTAACTGAATTGGTTCTTTAAAAACGGGGTTTTGGAAATTCTAAAAAATTGCTAAAAAAATAAAATGACAATTACAAGGATGCCAACATAAAATATACATATGGTAAATGTTAAGTTATAAATATTTTATAAAGTATCACTATCCATCTTAAAAGTAGTGAAATTCAAATGTCAAAAGTTGCTAATTTTTCCAAAATTTCAGTAAATTTTGATTTTTTTAATAAATAAAGTTGAAACATATCAACTCAAATTTACCCCTTACATGAAGTACAGTGTGTCAAGAGAAAACATTCTCAGAATTGGTTGGGTAAGTAAAAGCATTTCAAAGTTATTATTACATAAAGTGACACGTCAGATTTGCGAAAACCGACCTGGTCCTTAAAGTGAAAACTGGTTGTGTCCTGAAGGAGTTAAATTATACTTTTCCTAATTTAAACAGTTGTGTGCTACTAAATTTAAAAGTTATAAACACCTTTGATCATTTCTTTAAATGGAAGAAATTGCAATTGGTTTTTATTTTTAAAACAATCTATAATTTTGCTTGTATTGTTTGCATGTAATGCAATACAATGCAGACTGCTTCAAAGTCTTTGCAAAGTCTTGTCCTCTGATTCCCCCCTTCCCCCACAAGTAATAATAAAAGTTTATATCTGGCTGTGAGTCCCTAAAGTCTGGTAGCTTAGATGGTGGAATATTGCACCCAGCCAGCATGTACCTATTATTACACTGAAATACTCTATATGGCCTGACTCCAATAGCTGGGAAATATTCTGGCTTCCTTTAAACATATTGAACACCAAACAGTAAAGAAATGAGGATTCACCCCACCTAACCAGATACTGCATCTGAGAGGCTAAAAAGTAGTATTTCGTATTAAGTATGGATAGTCAACCCCCCCCCCCCCCCCCCCCGCCTCATGAAGTACATTAAGGATGGCAAGCTTCAGCCGCACCCTTTTTCTGCCCCATATCCTTGCCAACCTATAAGCCTTTGTGGAAGATGTGCATTGTATGACAACACAGGCTTTCACATTTGATATTTTTTTGACCTTGCTGTCTGTTTTGAGTTTTACAATCTCTTCTTCTCAGACAATTCAATACTGAAGAGCAGTCTGGCATTTCAACTATGAATAATGATTGATTTGAAAAGGACAATCATTAAAGCTGAATTTGTGGAAAGTTAAAGCATCAATAACTTTGCAACAAACTTTGTATTAATCAATAGTACAGTGTGTGTACACGAGGAACAACACTATTTCTGGCCACTATATGACTTGTATCTGGCATTTTTAGCAGTTTTACTTTTTGCGTGCTGAATATCTAGTTTGCATTTCTCTCAGACATGGTGGGTGGAGACTAGCTCTCATCAACTGCACACAGAAAGTAGAGGAGAATCTGCTTCCAAACTGTCTCTTACTCATTCAGAAGCATCCCCAAGATCATGGAGGACCTTACAGAAACTTAATTATCTGTATGTTTGTGAATGTAGCACTTGTGCTGAGATAAAAATTTCCCTATGTAGTTGTGCAGTCTTTTTGTCTCCTTGTATTGACGTGTAATGTGATACCTCAGCAGAGCTTGTCCATCTTGAGACAGAATGAGAGCATTTTTCAAAGTGAAAAGCAATTAGCAAGGGGGGAAAGAATTAAACGGCTAATAACATGAGAACAATACACTGATAAAACATATTACAAAGTTTCTTGTTGTCAATTGTACTATTGATTTATGCAACGTTTTGCAAAAAGTTAGTGACCATAAGTTACGACCACACTAACTACAATGCAACATCCATATGTTGAAGACATATCCTAATATGAATAGTGCAAATTTGCATGGTATCAGGGGCTGATCAATTGGCATCAGGGATTGTGTCCCTTAGTTATAGTTAAAGTTATAAGAGCTCTTGTGCGATTTATTTATCCCAAATATCATTGCTATAGTAGTTGATAACCTGTAATACCTGGAGGCCCAGATCAATCAGTCCATCTTTTGATGATAAAAAACAACCAAAGGCCTGAGGCTCCCTGGACTCGCATACATGCTAAACAGCAAATTTCACCACGATTCTCTCTCCTGCATTTTCATTTTACTGTGATTCCCAACCAACACTCAATGTTAAATATGGCTTACACGATACAGAAATTTGAAGACATGTTCTCTTTTGGCTGTTCACTTGTATCCAGGGTTGCCAACCAGTGGGTTTTTTTTCTGGACAACTCAAAAAATCACAAACAATCAACATTTTTTATGGATAAATTGGAAAGCCATAATGAATGATAAAGATTAGAAGTAATACATGTCTATAGCCCAATATACTGATCAGAACTCAACAGCATTTTCTGTGAGCTGTAAAATGATGATAATCACTACATAAAGAATCTAGTTAAATACTACCAGCCTCAAAAAAATCATGTACACGTCTATTTTTTTTTTCACGGACCAGGAAAAAAGTCACCTATTTCTACAGACTGTCCAGAAATTTCTGGATGGTTGGTTGGTAACTCTGCTTGTATCTTCCAGGCCAGAGAAAAGAGGAGTAGCATAAAACATTAAAGTAGACAGGTAACTAATGGTGCACGGACTGGCATAGTTGAGGGAGCACTGTTATGGAGACATGTAGTTTTGTGGCTTTGATGGTGGCTACTGTGTAGCTGGCACTACTATGGTGAATGCTGTGTAGCCATCACAGTTATGCGGTTATTTTGTAACAGGGCACTGTAATGGGTAATCCCAAGGTAGTATTCTATAGTAAGCAACTTAAAGGAGCAATCTAGGCAAAACTGTTGCTGCATGAGACTACAGGGAAATTTCCTGGTGGGCTGAGCCCTTCTCAATGTTTTCAACATTAATTAATGTAGGAGCATAAGGTTCTTATACACCTTGCCGTTGGCCACAGGTGTCCTCTTGAATTCAAATGCATCACCGTCCTTAGGACAGTGATACATTTGAATACTGCAGCGATGGTGACATTATTGTGTGCGGCACTGTAGTATTTGGTTCTGCAGGGGTGGTATTTTGTACTGCACTACAGTATTACTGGCCCTCCCTACTTGTGTTGACCCTGCCTATTTGTGGTGCCCCACCTTCTGTCAATTTGGATTCGTCTAAAACATGGGGCCACATTTAGGTTTCCAGGGCCGCTTAACCCCTAAGGACTCAGCCCTATTTCACCTTAAGCACTTGGTCATTTTTGAAAATCTGACCAGTGTCCCTTTAAGTGCTGATAACTTTAAAACGCTTTGACTTACCCAGGCCGTTCTGAGATAGTTTTTTCGTCACATATTGTACTTCATGACACTGCTAAAATTGGGTCAAAAAAGTTAATTTTTTTGCATAAAAAAATACCATATTTACCAAAAATTTTGAAAAAGTAGCAAATTTCAAAGTTTCAGTTTCTGTACTTCTGTAATACATAGTAATACCCCCCAAAATTGTGATGACTTTACATTCCCCATATGTCTACTTCATGTTTGTAGCATTTTGGTAATGATATTTTATTTTTTGGGGATGTTACAAGGCTTAGAAGTTTAGAAGCAAATTTTGAAATTTTTCAGAAATCTTCAAAATCCCACTTTTTATGGACCAGTTCAGGTTTGAAGTCACTTTGTGAGGCTTACATAATAGAAACCACCCAAAAATGACCCCATTCTAGAAACTACACCCCTTAAGGTTTTCAAAACTGTTTTTACAAACTTTGTTAACCCTTTAGGTCTTCCACAAGACTTCATGGCAAATTGACATAAATTTAATGAATTTAGATTTTATGAAAATTTTTCCAATATAATACATTTTTTCCTGGAAACAAACAAGGGTTAACAGCCAAACAAAACTCAAAATGGGTTGCCCTGATTCTTTAGTTTGCAGAAACACCCCACATGTGATCGTAAACTACTGTTTGGCCAAATGGGAGGACATAGAAGGAGGGGAACACCATATGGGTTTTGCAAGGCAGATTTTGCAGGACTGGTTTTGTTTATACCATGTCCCATTTGAAGCCCCCCTGTTGCACCCCTAGAATAGAAATTTCAAAAAGTGACTCCATCTAAGAAAGTACACCCCTCAAGGTATTCAAAACTGGGTTTACAAACTTTGTTAACCCTTTAGGTGTTCCACAAGAGTTAATGGCAGATGGAGAAACAATTTCAAAATTTCTATTTTTTGGAAAATTTTCCAATATAATCAATTCTTTCCAGGAGTAAAACAAGGGTTAACTGCCAAACAAAACTCAATATGGGTTGCCCTGATTCTGTAGTTTGCAAAAACACCCCATATGTGGTCGTAAACTACTGTTTGGCCAAACGGGAGCACATAGAAGGAGGGGAACACCATATGGGTTTTGGAAGTCAGATTTTGCAGGACTGGTTTTGTTTATACCATGTCCCATTTGAAGCCCCCTGTTGCACCCCTAGAATAGAAATTTCAAAAAAGTGATTCCATCTAAGAAATTACACCCCTCAAGGTATTCAAAACTGGGTTTACAAACTTTGTTAACCCTTTAGGTGTTCCACAAGAGTTAATGGCAGATGGAGAAACAATTTAGAAATTTCAATTTTTTTGAAAATTTTCCATTTTAACCCTTACTTTATTACTGGAAAAAATGGGTTAACAGCCAAACAAAACTCAAAATGGGTTGCCCTGATTCTGTAGTTTGCAGAAACACCCCATATGTGGTCGTAAACTACTGTTTGGCTAAACGGCAGGACATAGAAGAAGGGGAACGTCATATGGTTTTTGGAAGGCAGATTTTGCTGGACTTGTTTATTTACACCATGTACCCTTTCAAGCCCCCTGATGCACCCCTAGAGTAGAAACTCCATAAAAGTGACCCCATCTAGGAGACTACAGGATAAGGTGGTTGTTGTTTTGGGACTATTTTAGGGGTAAATATGATTTTTGGTTGCTCTATATTACTCTTTTTTGAGGCAAGGTAACAAAAAAATTTAATTCAAAAATGGTTTCTACATTCGCTATTTAGTTTTGTGGAACACCTAAAGGGTTAACATAGTTTGTAAAGTAACTTTTGAATACCTTGAGGGGTGTAGTTTCTTAGATGGGGTCACTTTTTGGGAGTTTCTAGTCTAGGCTACATCAGGGGGGGCTTCTAATGGGACATGGTGTCCAAAAAAAAAAACAGTCCATCAAAATCTGCCTTCCAGAAACCATATGGAGTTCCCTTCGTTCTATGCCCTGCCGTGCGACTATATAGCCATTTACGACCACATATGGGATGTTTCTGCAAACTACAGAATCAGGGCAATAAATATTTAGTTTTGTTTGGCTGTTAACCAGAAGGATTCAAATGGAAATTTTGCCCAAAAATGAGTGTTTTGCCACCGTTTTTATTTTATATTTTTAACACTGTTCATCCGAGGGGTTTGGTCAAAAGTTATTTTTATAGCGACGACTTTTACGCACGCGACGATGCCCAATATGTATGGCTCTCAGACTTTGGAGACACTAAGCAGGCATCCTAAAACTGCGGCCCTCCAGATGTTGTAAAACTACAATTCCCACCATGCCCTGCTGATGGCTGTAGGTTGTCTGGGCATGCTGGGAGTTATAGTTTTAGAAAATCTGGAGGGCCGCAGTTTGAGGATGCCTGCAGTAAAACTAATATTTTTTTGGGGAAAAAAAATTGTTTCCGTGTCTCCAAAGTCTGAGAGCCATAGTTTTTTATGTTCTCTAGTGGACTGTTGGGGATTATAAAAATTTTGTACTCCATGGAAGTGTGATACTCCCTGAAGCAATCGATAACGCAGAGGCCCGGATGATCGGGACACTGAGTGGTGGTGTCCTTCCGTATCCCCCTCCTGTGACACACTCTGCACTTTTGTGGGGTTCGTCCCTTCTTTCCAGTATGGGGGACCACACCTGGAAAGTGTTGGCCAGGGACGATCCGGGCGCCTCCAGTTCCCGAGGTACTCCGGCCTGCTCTTTCCCGGTCCGAAAAGATCAGGGCCTTGAGGACTGCCTCATAGAACTGGAGGAATGTCCCTGTGCTGCCAGCGCTTCGGGATAGTACAAAAGAGTTGTACATGGCAACCTGCACCAAGTAGACCGCAACTTTTTTGTACCATGCCCGGGTTTTGCGCATGGCGTTATATGGCTTGAGAACTTGATCAGAGAGATCAACTCCTCCCATATACAGATTGTAGTCGACGATACAATCGGGCTTGAGGACCGTTGCCGCGGTACCTCGCACAGGGACAGGGGTGGTGCTGTTACCGTGGATTGTGGACAGTACAAGGAAATCCCTCTTGTCCTTATACCTGACCAGCAACAGGTTTCCACTGGTAAGGGCACGGGTCTCACCCCTGGGGATAGGTACCTGGAGGGGGTAGGCAGGGAGGCAGCGTTGATTTTTCCGCACGGTCCCACAAGCGAATGTGGATCTGGCGGCAAGGGACCTGAACAAGGGGATGCTGGTATAAAAGTTATCCACGTACAAGTGGTAACCGTTATCCAGCAGTGGGTACATAAGGTCCCACACGAGTTTCCCGCTAACACCCAGAGTGGGGGGACATTCTGGGGGTTGAATACGGGAATCTCGCCCCTCGTACACACGAAATTTGTAAGTGTACCCTGAGGTACTCTCACAAATTTTGTATAGCTTCACGCCATACCTCGCCCGCTTTGTGGGAATATATTGGAGGAAACTGAGTCTCCCCTTGAACGCAACGAGAGACTCATCAACCGCGACCTCCCTTCCAGGTACGTAGGCCTTCATGAATTTGGCCCCAAAGTGATCGATGACTGGCCGTATCTTATACAGACGGTCATAGGCAGGATCACCTCGGGGGGGGGGGGGGGGACATGCTGCATTATCAGAATAATGCAGACATTTCCGGATGGCCTCAAACCGGGGACATGTCATGACCATACTGTACAGTGAGGTCTGGTATAGGACGTCCCCACTCCAGTATTGCCTGACACTGGGTTTTTGGACTAGACCCATATGCAGCACGAGGCCCCATAATGTCCTCATCTCGGCTGCACTGACCGGCGTCCAGCCACCGGGTCTAGCCAAAAATGAGCCCGGGTTTTGAGCGATGAACTGTTGGGTGTACAGATTCGTCTGCTCCACCATCAGATTCACCAGTGGGTTACTGAAAAAAAAACTAAAAAAGTCAATTTCAGTAAACCCCACTGTGGGAATCTGGATTCCAGGATTGCCAGCAAAATCCGGAATCTCGGGCTCAAAGTCCACTGGGGGACACCAACTAAGTTCATCGGCAGGGGGCTCCGGTGGGCTTATTTGGTGGGCCGGGAAACCAGTACGAACCCCAGGGCGGCTCGTACTAGGCTGGGCCACAGGATCCCTAGCATGTGGGGCCCCTGGCTCCGTCTGGCGGCGTCTCCGCCGCCTTGGTGGCTCATCGTCATCCGATGATGATGAGGAGGATGCGGATGACAAAAGGAATGTGGGGTCATCCTCATCCTCACTGGGGCTCTCGGAGTCTGAGGCAATCTGGGCGTATGCCTCCTCGGCCGAGAACATCCGGCGGGCCATGGGAGTGTGTGGAAACCTTTATTATATGTGCGTGTGTGTGGGGGCAACGGGTGTTCGCGTACTAAAAAGTCCAGGCAAAAAAAAGTGTTTAGGAAAAAAAATATAAAAAATTCTAACTTGCTGATCAGCGGTACAACGCTGATCAGCGGTGGGGCGGTGGGGGGGGGGGGCTGGTGGGGGGGCAAGTGGCAGGGGGGGTCTGGGGTCTGAAACATGGAACACAGAAAGTTTTAGATAAAAGTTATTTTTTTTTTTTTTACTAAACTAACTTTTCCCTTCTTTCCCTGCCTAACGGTGCCTCTCCCTCACTGACCCTAACCTACCTGGATGGCGATGGGTGCAGGAGGGTGATGGATGTTGATTAGGGGGGCGCAGGAGCTAATGCTGGACGGTGCTGCCGGGTGCTCGTGCAGAACAGGAAGAGGAGGGGAGAGAGGAGCGCAGGAAGTTTGAATCTCGCGCCTCTCTCCCCTGCACCAATCAGCACCCTGGACAGCGGCGTTCAGCACCAGGGCCAGCACCGCCTCTCCAAATGCACGGACTGTGATTGGTGGTGTATAATTACACCACCGATCGCAGTCTTTTTCCGGTTCATCGGTTCACCGGAGACCCGAATGGACCGGAAACGCAGAAAACTTGCAGGTCTGAATTGACCTGCGGTTTTCTGCGATAACCAATACAGGGGGGTCAAATGACCCCTTCCCCCGTGTTGTTACAGGATGCCGGCTGAATGATTTCAGCCAGCATCCTGTTCCGATTAACCCCCGCGGCGCCGGAATCCCGATTTAAAGTTAGGACGTACCGGTACGCCCTGAGTCCTTAAGGACTCTGGAAATAGGGCGTACCGGTACGCCCTGCGTCCTTAAGGGGTTAAAGTTACCAGTCCACACCTGCACACAGCTGTTCTTCACCTGATTAAATTGCTGTTTTTCTTTTGTTGATCTTAAGCTTCATTCCCGAGTTATGATACATGTTCTTAATCTGCAAATTAAGCATTTGGTGCAATGAGAGCATCACCATGGCCCTCGCCCCCACCATTACTCCTTTCTTTGGACATCTTCTCCCTCACTGCTTTGCCACTGCCTGGGCCTGTCAATCAAAGCAGTGAGGAGAGGCTGGCCACAGAAATGGTTGGAGCTTGGGTGCTACAGAAGCAATGATGATGCCCTTGTTGCACCAAATGCCTAATTTGCATATTAGGAAAAAAACATAATAATTTGAGAACGGAGCCTCAGATCAACAAAAGAAAAACAGCAATTTAGTCAGGTAAAATACAGCTATGTGTCTATGTAAGTTGTGAAGTGGGTTCTTCATAGATCAGACTTCTTTTTCCAGCACATCCGACAGATGCTTAGATTGAAATCTTGGGAATTTGGATGCCAAGTCAACACCCTGAACTCTTTGTCATGCTCCTCAAAAATTCCTGAACAATTTTTGAAGGATTGCATTATCCTGTTGAAAGACTGCCATGAAGAAGTATTACTTGGTGCACTACCTAAACTTTGAACAATGTTTAAATAGGTGGTACCGTACATGTCAATGAATGCCAGGACCCATGGTTTCCCAGCAGAAAATTGCCTAAATATCATATAGTACATTCTTCTGAAATCTTTTCCCAAGGTAACTGACCCACATGGACCTGGCCATTCACAAACTGTAATGTAAAAGAAAATGTGACTCATCAGACAAGACCACCTTCTTCCATTGCTCCATGATCCAGCTATGGTGCTCAAATTCTCACTGTAGGTGCTTGCTGCAAATATGTCATGGATATGCATGAGCATTGGCCCCATTGTCATTCTATTGATATTTTTCAGAGCATTATTGTGCATACTCCACTGAAATTTTGTATATGGTCATTTTTACAGTTGATTTTCTTTTTTCTGCAGTGTGGACAAAAATACACTTACATCTTTTCCAGAACATCTGAATGTGATTACAAAAGTCCCATTCACATGCAATGGATACAAAGTGTAAGGCCTCTTTCACACGGGCGAGTTTTCCACGCGGGTGCAATGCGTAAAGTGAACGCATTGCACCCACACTGAATCCGGACCCATTCATTTCTATGGGGCTGTGCACATGAGCGGTGATTTTCACACATCACTTGTGCGTTGCGTGAAAATCGCAGCATGCTCTATATCGTGCGTTTTTCACGCAACGCAGGCCCCATAGAAGTGAATGGGGCTGCGTGAAAATCCCAAGCATCCGCAAGCAAGTGTGGATGCGGTGCGATTTTCACGCATTATTACTAGGTGACAATCGGGATGGGGACCCGATCTTTATTATTTTCCCTTATAACATGGTTATAAGGGAAAATAATAGCATTCTTAATACAGAATGCTAAGTAAATTAGGGATGGAGGGGGTTAATTTTTTTAAAATTAAATTAAACTCACCTCATCCACTTGTTCGTGCTGCCCGACTTGTCTTCTGTCTTTTTCTTTGATGACCTGGGAGGAAAAGGACCTTTGGTGACGTCACTGCTCTCATCACAAGGTCCATGACATGATCCATCACCTCCCAGGTCATCAAAGAAGAAGAAAGAAGAGGAGCCTTGCTGCGCGAACAAGTGGATAAGGTGAGTTTAATTTTTTTTTTATTTTTTTAACCCCTCCATCCTTAATTTACTTAGCATGCTATTATTTTCCCTTAAAACCATATTTTAAGGGAAAATAATAAAATCTACACAACACCTTACCATAACCCGAACTTCTGGGTACCAAACATGCCGATTTTTCTCACGTGCTTGCAAAACGCTTTAAAACGCTTTGCACTCACGCGGAAAAATCGCGCATTTTCCAGCGATGCTCCCACATCCTATCTGGCCCTCACGACGCCCATGTGAAAGAGGCCTAAGTAGAGTTGATGAAGAGTTAGGTGCCGAATTTGTATATTTATTCTCATCAAATCCATGATATCTGAAAAAGTAGCCCGCCTCCAATATCTCCAAATCAAACTGCCTTATAGTAAATGTATTAGTTGTTACATAGCAACCAATCTGATTGGTTGGCATGGGCAACTAAGACTTATTTACTATTAGGCAGCTTTATTTGGAGATATTGGAAGCTTTTTCGTGGGCCATCCTGTATTTATAGGCTTGAGGAAGGCTCTTGTGAGCCGAAACGTCGCAGCAAGTTTGCCATATTATGGGTGAATAAATTGTTTATTTCACTATTATTTTGGAGTGCAGTCCGCCTTCTTCCGTCTCTACAATACTTGGGGTATTGCCGCTACCCCGTGCTGGATATTGCACCCACACCTTGGCTGGTGCTCCCGCTGGATTTTCCCTTTTTTCTATATATATATATAGATATGTCCTTTATAGGCATCCAAACAATTGAACTGATGGACACCAAATTTGACACATAGGTACATCAGGTGTATGTACCTATAAAAGTTTTATGGGTTTATGAAAACCCATAAAACCTTTACGGGTTTTTATAAAGGTTTTCATAAGGTCTCAGCTCTCTAGGATGTACCATTCTTGGGATATTCCCAAAAAATGCAATATGGCACGTGACCTGTATTAGCCAATAGACGCTTGCAGCTATTTCACTCATATGCTAAATGACATACGCATGGACACATGACCCTTGTTAGGAAATAGAAGCTTTCTATTCTTTCAGTCTTTGCCTCACTGACATACACACAGTTTTACACCAGATTTCCATAACTTCTCAGCCATTTTTCTTTACTATTATAGGTTTCTATTAAGGGAGCAGGGCACTGTGGAGATCACAGTTAAGGAGGTGGGGTGCTGTAGGTGTCACAGTTAAGGGGGTGGGGTGCTGTTGAGGTCACTGTTGAAGGGGAGGGGTGCTGAGGAGGTCACTGGTAAGGGGGTGAGGTGCTGTGGAGTTCACTGTTAAGGGGCAGGTACTGTGAAGGTCACTGTAAAGGGGGTGGAGCACTATGGAGGTCACAGTTAAGGAGGTGGGGCACTGTGGAGGTCACTGTTAAGGGAACACAGTGCTATGGAGGTCATTAAGGGCAGGTACAGTGGAGGTCACTGTTAAGGGATTCTGTGGAGATAACTGTTAAGGGGGTAGGGTGCTGTGGAGGTCACTGTTAAGAGGGTTGGACTCTATGGAGGTCACAGTTAAGGGTGCTGGGCACTATGGAGCTCACTGTTATGGGGAACAGTTAAAAATAAAATGAACACTTTGTAACTTCCAGGGTATATACGGCTAGTAGCAATTTCCCTGTGGAAAAATGTAATAAAATGAAAAAATCAGGGTATGGATTGGTCTCCTGGCCACTCTTGGAACAAATCCCAAAAACTCATAAACAGACTATAAAAACATCTACAGAATGCTTCATCTCACTCCAGCCTTAGGAACAGCTTTTTGCTATCACATTATACGGTACATGTTCAAGATTGGTTCTGCGGAATTGAAAAATAGTCATCATTTCTTATCTATATCCATGTCTGTTGACTGAGAAATCTTAGCCTCTCACAGCTTCAATTACAGAACAAGATGTCAGTGGTGCAACAAACAGTGACAGATCTGCAGATCTTACAGCTGTAGTTGACTGATGGCTGATTTCCACCGTGTGAAGTCTTTATCTACTATGGTATGTTTGTATATTATTTTAAAAAGTTATTAAAGAGGTTCTCCCGGCTTTTAATATTGATGACCTATCCCCAAGAAAGGTCATCAATATCAGATTGGCGAAGGTGAAGAGATGAAGAAATGGCGCGAGCAGTGTGCACATGCTGTCTCCCGTCCATCTTCTCTCTTCCTTGAGCAGGAAGAGAGACGGGAAACAGCACGCACACACTGCTCGTGTCATCTCCTCAGACAGCTGATCGGCGGGGGTACCGGATATCAGACCCCCGTCGATCTGATATTGATGACCTATCCTGATTAAAAGCCTGGAGAACCCCTTTAATTAAAAGGGTTCTGTGCTTTAGGAAGTGTTGAATTGTTACAAAGGTCCCCCTCAAATAAATTGATCCCACCTACTGGGAACCCCAGCAATAGAGCTGTAATTGGTGTGGAAACCTGGAAAGTGTCTAAGCACTTCCAGACTAGGCCATTTACTCCCCTTCCTGACCAAGCCTAATTTTGTGGATCTGACATGTGTCACTCTATAGTATGTGGTAATAATTCTGGAATGCTTTTACTTATCCAAGTCTTTCTGAGATTGTTTTCCCAGGATATATTATACTTTATGTTAGTGGTAAATTTGCGCCAATATGTTTTACCTTTATTTATAAAAAAAAATCTATAATTTACCAAACATTTGGAAAAAATCACTATTTTCTAAATTTCACTTTCTCTGCTTTTAAGACAGGTGGTGATACCTTATAAAATAGTTATTAATTAACATTCACCATTCTCTGCTTTATGTTGTCACTATTTTGGTACTGTCATTTAAATTTTTTGGGACGTTAGATGGATTAGAATTTTAGAAACAGTTTTTAGAATTTTCAAGAAAGTTTCTAAAATCAACTTTTTAAAGGACCAATTCAGTTTTGAAGTCACTTTGAGGAGCTTACATAATTGAAACCACCTATAAATGACCCCATTTTAGACACTACACTCCTCAAATTATTCAAAACAGACATGTTGTTAACCCTTTAGGTGTTCCACAGGAATTAAAGCAAAATGGAGAAGAAATTAAAAAATATCACTTTTTGCAGATTTTTTTATCCATTTAATCCATTTTGTCCTGTAACACACCAAGGGTAAACAGCAAAACAAACCTTAATATTTATTACCCTGATTCTGCAGTTTACATAAATACCCTATATGTGGTCGTAAACTGCTCCATGGGCACATGGCAGGGCTCAGAAGGCAAGGTATTGGTTTTTTAGGGCAGATTTTGTTGGAATGGTCTTTGGGTGCCATGTTGCACTTGAAGAGACCAGGGGCATAGCTATAGAGGAAGCAGGGGAAGCAGCTACTTTTGGGCCCAAACTCAAAAGGGGCCCACCCAGGAGGAGGGATAAAAAAAATTATTGTAAGGGCCCACTCAACAGTATATACAATGACATTATATACAGTGACCTGGTAGGAAACGGACAAAGCATCTGCCGGGCCTGGTCTGAGAGAACGATCTTGACTAGCTATAGGAGTGGGGGTTGCACGGGAGGAGGGGGTTGTGAAGAAGTTGCTGGGGGGGGCATTCAAAAAATTTCTGCGGGGTCCAGTCATTTTTAGTTATGCCACTGGAAGAGACCCTGACCCTACAGTGGAAACACCCAAAAAATGACCACATTTTGGAAACTACACCACCCAGGAAATATTTAAGAGGCGTAGTGAGCACTTTGATCCCACAGGAGTTTCATATAATTTATAACACTTGGCTGTGAAAATGAAAAATAGATATATTTTTCCAATAAAATGACACTTTAGGCTAAAATTTTCTTTTTCACAAGGGATAACAGGAGAATATCACCCCATAATTTGCTACCCATTTTCTCCTGAATACAGTAACGCCCCATTTGTGGTACATATGTCTTTTTGATAGTTTGATATTATGTTTTCTGGGAGGTGACATGACAAAAAAAAATAGTTTTGGCATAATGTTCACCTAATAGGGTAGATGATGTGATATTTTTATAGAGCCAATTTGTAACGGGGTTCCGAAGGTGCACTCGGTCCCCCATTGCCCGCAGAACTGTTGCTTAGCTTTGGGAATGAGGATCTGTGTTTGACCTCATTCCCAGGACGGCTTTACTGCTGGGTGGCTCCCTGCTCCTAAGTCTGCCTTGAGCGCCGAGCTGATCACTCGGTGCTCAACTGGTTGGTCTGTCGGTCATGTGACGCTGGCCACGTCACATGACCCTCACTCCCCACTATAAATACAGGCAGCCTGCTAGCCACAGGTTGCCTGTTAATTTCTAGGTTCCTGGCTATTTGTTGGACTACTGAATACTCACCTGATTCCGTTCCCTGACGATCCTCTGCCTGCTCCTCCTGTACTGCGCATCCGTCCTGGTATTGTGACCTCGGCTCCTACCTGACTACTCTCTTAGGACTCCTCTTGTACTTCTCTACTTTCCTGGTATTTGACCCTGGCTTCTCCTGACCATTCTTTGCCTTACCCTTTGTACTGCGTAGCTCTCTTGGTTCTGACCCGGTCCGTTCATGTTCCGTATTGTGTCTTGTCTGTCTTCCCTGCACGTATCCTAAGTTAGGGACTGTCGTCCAGTTGTCCCCTGTCATCAGGACTCGTGAGGCAAGTAGGCAGGGCCAGGGGTGAGGGTGGAGCGCAGTGGTCACTATCCTTCCCCCTGTGTGTATGTGGACGTGACTGTTACAGATTAACAGGCCCAATAACCACTATATCATGAATCCTCTTACTACCCTGACTGACCATGTCTCTAAATTGACACAGAGGGTGCAGGAGCTAGGAGAGAAACTCCATTCTTGTGAGTTAGGGCAAGGTTCTTCCACTCCTCTGTCCTCCAGTCCACATTTTGAACCCCAGATCAAGCTCCCAGAACCCTTTTCTGGAGACCGGAAGAGGTTTCTCTCCTTTAAGGAGAATTGCAAACTCTACTTCCGTTTGCGCCCCGTGTCCTCCGGTCCCGAGAGCCAACGCGTGGGGATTATCATTTCGCTACTACAGGGTGATCCCCAGGACTGGGCATTTTCGTTACCTCCTGGGGCCAGTTGTCTAACTTCTGTGGAGGTTTTCTTTCAGGCCCTGGGTACCCTCTATGATGAACCAGACAGGGCCCCGGTAGCTGAGACGGCTCTTAGGGCACTGGTTCAGGGCCATCTCCCTGCGGAGGAGTATTGCACCCAATTCAGACGGTGGTGTGTCCCCTCAGGATGGAATGAACCAGCCCTGAAGATTCCGTTTAGGTCTGGTCTATCTGAGAATTTAAAAGATCTATTAGTCAATTACCAAATTCCTGAGACCTTAGAGGAGATGACCCTAGTTGTCCGACTTGACAGACGAGTTAGAGAGAGATGACAAGAACGACAGTTCTGTTCTCAGATGGTGGTCCAGCCAGAGGCCTTTTCCAGGGACAACACTGAGGTCTCCACCGAGGAACCCATGCAGGTTGGCATGACCCGGGGTATTCTTCGTCGCAGACGCGGAGAGTGCTTCTACTGTGGAGATCCTGGCCATTGAAACAACAAGTGTCCTAAGAGGGTCCTCTCTGACAAGTCTCCTAAGGCAAGACAACCTAAAGACCAGGTACACCCTGATTTTTCTAAAGGTAAGCTTTTGGTACCCATAACAATTTCTCTGGGGGTTAATAAGTGGCCGGTAAGGCCTTTATTGATTCCGGTTCAGCGGCCAGCTTTATTGACTTTGAGTTTGCTAGTAAATTGGGTATTCCAATGTTTGCTTTACCTACACCTATCCATGTCATGGCTATTGATGCTACTCCCCTGATTGGTGGTACGGTGAGGTCATGTACCTCTGAAATTTCTCTGTCCGTGGGTGTGTGCCACTCTGAGAGATGTTCTCTTCTAGTCCTGGAAAACCTACCGGTTGAGGTGGTACTAGGGTTGCCTTGGCTCCGTTTACATAACCCCACAATTGATTGGTCCAAAGGAGAATTGGTGTAATGGGGACCTAAGTGTGACTCATGCTTGTCCGTGGTCCAGGCTGGGGTTTCAGTAAGGTCTAATACATTACCCTCTGTTATTAAGGAATATTCTGATGTGTTCTCGTCCCTTACTCCAGAGGTTCTACCCCCCCATAGACCTTATGATTGCGCCATAGAGCTAATTGAGGGTGCCGAATTTCCTAAAGGTCGAATTTATAATCTTTCAGGGCCCAAACGCAAGGCTATGGAAGATTATATTAAGGAGAGCCTTGCCAAAGGGCATATTAGACCTTCAGTCTCTCCTATGGGAGCAGGATTTTTCTTTGAAATTGTTAAAAAGAAAGATGGTGGTCTTAGGCCTTGTATTGATTACCGGAGATTAAATAAAATCACTGTCTAAAATAGATACTCTCTCCCATTTATTCCGGATTTATTTAACCAGGTTTTGGGGGCAACCTGGTTTTCCAAGATTGACCTGAAAGGGGCATACAATCTAATCCGAATCAAGGAGGGAGACGAATGGAAGACAGCGTTCAATACTCCGATAGCACACTTTGCATATCAGGTGATGTCTTTTGGACTCAGCAATGCCCCAGCTGTGTTCCAAAACTTAATGAACGATATTCTTAGGGAGTTTTTAGGTAAATTTATTATTGTCTATCTTGACGACATTTTGATATTCTCTCCTGATTTCGAGTCTCATGTGTCTCATGTCAAACAAGTAATAGAGGTGTTGAGGGAGAACCAGCTATCCGCTAAGCAAGAGAAATGTGTCTTTGGTGTACAGGAGATACTGTTTCTAGGGCATGTGTTGACTCCTCACGCCTTTAAGATGGATCCTGGTAAGGTTTTAGCAATTAAGGAATGGGTAAGGCCTTCATCCTTAAAGGCTTTACAACGGTTTTTGGGTTTCGCTAATTACTACCGTAAATTTATCATGAATTTTTCTGTAATTTCTAAGCCATTGACCGACCTTACTAAGAAAGGGGCGGATTTGGAGAATTGGTCTACCAAGGCCATTTCTTCATTTGAAACATTAAAAAAGGCATTTAGCAGCGCTCCCATTCTGATCCAGCCTGATCAGGAGGGACCCTTTATTGTGGAGGTGGATGTGTCCGAGGACGGCGCAGGAGCAGTCCTTTCACAAGGTCCTGCTAGCCTCACTAACCTGAGACCGTGTGCATTCTTTTCTAGGAAATTCTCTCCCACGGAGAGAAACTACGACATAGGGAATAGGGAACTGCTGGCTATTAAATGGGCATTTGAGGAGTGGAGACATTTTTTGGAGGGGGCAAGGCATCGAGTAACTGTTGTCACTGATCATAAAAACCTAATGTTTCTCGAGTCTGCTAAGAGGTTGAATCCCCGACAAGCCCGATGGGCTCTGTTTTTTACCCGTTTTGATTTCTCCATTACGTTCAGGCCGGGAAGTAAAAATGTGAAGGCAGACGCATTATCTCGGAGCTTCCATGCTTTTCAACCCACTGAGGCGCCGCCTGAATCCATCCTACTAGCAAACATCTTCTTAGCGGCTCTAACCCAGGATATCTCGGCTCGCATTAAGGCTGAACAACATCTGGCACCGGCATCCACCCCAACAGATAAGTTGTTTGTTCCCGTACAATTTCGTCTCCAGCTGTTGGGTGAGTGTCATGATTCTGCCTTTTGTGGACATCCGGGTGTTGAGGGCACTAAGGATCTGGTTTCTAGATCTTATTGGTGGCCCACTCTGACCAGGGATGTCAAGTCCTACTTGTCAGCCTGTGAGGTTTGTGCCAGGTCTAAGACACCTAGGACTCGCCCTGCTGGTAACCTATGACCCCTACCCATTCCAGAAGACCCTGGTCCCATATCTCGAAGGACTTTATAACTGACCTACCGCTGGCGGAGGGTAAGACTGTAGTTTGGGTAGGGGTCGATAGGTTTAGCAAGATGGTTCATTTCATTCCCCTGTCTAAACTTCCGAATGCTAAAACCCTGGCGTCTATTTTTGTGAGAGAGATTGTTCGTTTACATGGCATCCCGGAAAATATTGTTTCGGACAGGGGTGTGCAGTTTGTGTCCAAATTCTGGAGGGCCTTCTGTCAAAGATGAAATATTTTGTTGTCTTTTTCTTCCGCCTACCATCCTGAGAGTAATGGGCAGACTGAACGCCTTAATCAGTCTGTGGAACAATTCCTGAGGTTGTATGTTGCTGATGACCAGCAATTATGGGTCAAATTCCTTCCGTTGGCTGAATTTGCTTTGAATAACCATGTCAATTCTTCTGCTGGGGTCTCCCCTTTCTTTTGTAACCATGGTTTTCATCCCCGTTTTCATTCTGGGTCGTCCGTCTCCTCCTCTAACCCTGAAGCTGATAAACTCTCCTCCGAACTGTGCACAGTTTGGGCCCGGGTTCAATCGAACCTAGAAAAGGCTCAAAGTTCTCAAAAACTCAAGGCCGATAGGAGACGTTCAAGGGGGGTGAACTTTCAGGTTGGGGATAAAGTATGGTTGTCCTCCAAGAATCTATCTCTCAAGGTAGCTTCTAGAAAATTTGCTCCTCGTTTTGTTGGACCGTTTAAGATAACGGAGGTGATTAACCAGGTATCATTTAGGTTGGAGCTGCCCAAGTCATTCCACATTCATAATGTGTTCCATAAATCTCTACTTAAAAAATATTTTGAACCGTTAGTACCATCAAAAGCCTCGCCTCCGCCGATTCTTGTTAATGATGCTGTCGAGTATGTTTTGTCTAAAATAGTGGATGTTGGGAAGGTGCGTAACTCCTTACAGTACCTGATTCACTGGAAGGGGTATGGACCTAAAGAGAGATCTTGGGTACCTGCCAGGGAGGTTCATGCTCCTAGACTGGTTCGTAAATTTCATTTAGAACACCCTGAAAAGCCATCGCCTGAAGTCTTGGGTCCGGTGGCCCCTCGTAAAAGGGTTCCGAAGATGCACTCGGTCCCCCATTGCCCACAGAACTGTTGCTTAGCTTTGGGAATGAGGATCTGTGTTTGACCTCATTCCCAGGACGGCTTTACTGCTGGGTGGCTCCCTGCTCCTAAGTCTGCCTTGAGCGCCGAGCTGATCACTCAGTGCTCAACTGGTTGGTCTGTCGGTCATGTGACGCTGGCCACGTCACATGACCCTCACTCCCCACTATAAATACAGGCAGCCTGCTAGCCACAGGTTGCCTGTTAATTTCTAGGTTCCTGGCTATTTGTTGGACTACTGAATACTCACCTGATTCCGTTCCCTGACGATCCTTTGCCTGCTCCTCCTGTACTGCGCATCCGTCCTGGTATTGTGACCTCGGCTCCCACCTGACTACTCTCTTAGGAATCCTCTTGTACTTCTCTACTCTCCTGGTATTTGACCCCGGCTTCTCCTGACCATTCTTTGCCTTACCCTTTGTACTGCGTAGCTCTCTTGGTTTTGACCCGGTCCGTTCATGTTCCCTATTTTGTCTTGTCTGTCTTCCCTGCACGTATCCTAAGTTAGGGACTGTCGTCCAGTTGTCCCCTGTCATCAGGACTCGTGAGGCAAGTAGGCAGGGCCAGGGGTGAGGGTGGAGCGCAGTGGTCACTATCCTTCCCCCTGTGTGTGTGTGGACGTGACCGTTACACAATTGTTACGGACGTGGCAATACCAAACATGTCTATTTTTTCCAGTTTTACACTATAAGGCTACTTTCACATCTGCGTTTTCAATTCCGGTTTTGAGATCCGGCAGAGGAGGTTTGTCAATAGGGGTAAAACTGATCAGGATGCATAAGTATGCATCCGTTCCGTTTTGTTGCGTTTTGGTGCCAGACACAATACCGCTCCAAGCTGGAGTTTTGTGTATGGTTTGCGAAATGGAACAAACCGGATCCGGCATGAAAATCAATGTAACTTAATGCTGCAAGATTTGGTATTTTTGTTAGTGAAAAAAAAAGGACTCAGCACCTATTGACTTACAATGATTCTCATACACGATCCGTTTTTTTTCAGTTTTGATTTAATACAAACAGATCGGGCAAAACGCATGCATCCAGATGCATTAAATGGCATGGATACATTTAATTCCGGTTTTGAGATCTGGCAGATGTGAAAATGTGAAAGTAGCCTAAGAGAATAATAAAAAAAAAATCATGCTTTTGTGTTGCCATTTTCTTAGAATAGAAATACAATAGCTGTTTTGGCATAATTTTTATTTGTTTTCTTTACAGTGTTTACTATATGGAGTAGATCATGTGATATTTTTATAGAGCCTACTGTTATGGATGTGGCGATAGCAAAGATGTCTATTTTTTCTATTTTTTCCAATTTTTAAATGACTTGATTAGGAGAAATAGGTGCTTTTTTTTTTTACAAGAAAGGCCTAGCAACTCCTGCAGTATTCCGGCCCCGGCGGTCAAATGATTGTTGAGGCTGGATTTACAGCTGCCACTACTCTGTATTGCTGTATAACACGGGTGTCAAACACAAGGCCCGCGGGCCGAATCCGGCCCGCCAGACCTCGTCATGTGGCCCGCGCAGCGAGCGAGCTGGCGGTGGCGGCTGGGCACAGGGAGATGAGCGCTTCCATTGTGGAAGCGCTCATCTCCAGTCATCTGTATCGCCGTCCTCAGGACAGCGATACAGATGCCGGCCTGTGCTGCGGTAGGGGAGGGAGAGGCGTGTCCCTTTCCCTTCCTCTGATAGGCTGCCGGCCTAGTGCCTGCAGCCTATCAGAGGCCGGCGCAGGCGGCGCAATGACATCATCGCGCTGCCTGAGCCATACAGCGTGGGACACAGGCCAGAAGAGGCCTGCATCGCATCACTGACATGGAGGTAAGTATGTGGTTTTTTACATTTTTTTTTATTATGTACAATACTTTTACTGGCGGGGGCTGTTATTACTGGCGGGGGCTATTATTACTGGCAAAGGGGGGGCTGTTATTACTGGCAAAGGGGGGGCTGTTATTACTGGCGGGGGCTGTTATTACTGGCACAGAGGGGCTGTTATTACTGACACAGAGGGGCTCTTATTACTGGGGGCTGTTATTACTGGCACAGAGGGGCTGTTATTACTGGGGGCTGTTATTACTGGCACAGAGGGGCTGTTATTACTGGGGGCTGTTATTACTGGCACAGAGGGGCTGTTATTACTGGGGGCTGTTATTACTAACACAGAGGGGCTCTTATTAATGGGGGCTGTTATTACTGGCACAGAGGGGCTCTTATTACTGGGGGCTGTTATTACTGGCACAGAGGGGCTCTTATTACTGGGGGCTGTTATTACTGGCACAGAGGGGCTCTTATTACTGGGGGCTGTTATTACTGGGGGCTGCTATTACTGGCACAGGGGGGCTGCTATTACTGGCATAGGGGGCTATTATTACTGGCACAGGGGGGGCTGTTAATACTGGCACATGATTGGGGGCACTATAGGGGCATCTACTGAGGCCACAAAGAAGGGGTATTTTATATGGGCTCTCTGTACAGTACAATTTTATACTGGGACACATGGTGGGTACTATGGGGAAGGGGGGAGAGGAGTACTATGGGGTCATCTATGGGGGACACTAAGAAGGGGTATTTTATACTTGCAAATTATGGGGGACACTGAGGGCATCTACTGGAGCATTTTATAATGGTACATTATGGGGGGCACTAGGAGGAAGGAGGGTGTGGAGCACTATGGGGTCATTTACTAGGGGCACTATATAGGGGTATTTTATACTGGCATATTATGGGGGCACTATGAGGACATTAGCTCAAATGGGGGCATTACAAGGGGGTATTTTTTGCACTGTCACATTATAAGGAGAATTATTACTACTGGGGGGGCATTATGGTGGGCTTTATTACCCCCCCCGCATGGTATGAACCCCTAGTAGCAGCACCAGCCTCTCCCTGCTCTGCTATCCCTCTGCACCTTCTCCAAATACTTGTTATGAAATCTTTCTCATTAGGATAAAACACCTCATCAGCTCCACCGAGCCCCCGGCCAAAGTGTGGAAGTGGCGTCCGAGATCCCCAAGGGCCAAGCCAAGTAACTGTAAGTTTTCCGGCCCTTTGAGGGTGACCAAACTGCTGATGCGGCCCCCGATGAATTTGAGTTTGACACCCCTGCTGTATAATGTTAGTGTATGAATAACCCAGAAGACACAGGGATGGAAGATGGGGCCCTTATTCAGAGAACTTTATTGTGTTACTGGGAAAAAAAGCTCCACAGACGATGGCCAAGCACAAACTCCCAAGGCTTAATCCAACACAACTATGAGCAAATCCAGGGGTGCCATCCCATACTCTGATGCCAGCAAATCAGTCCACAATAGTCCTGGGTACTCCACCACTTGGTGAAAAGCCCATGGCGTCCTCCCTCCTCCACATTCCAAGGGGTTCTGTCTTCAGACTGTCTGCAGAAAGTTTATTTATTAAAAACCCCAGTAACACACAAAGCCCTTTTCATCCTGAATGTGTGTAGGATACATGACTCTAGTAGACAGGTTTGCAGGTCCAAGGCTGATAAGAGTAAGATGGAGGTGATTCATTGTCACAAATGTCTACCATGCAGACTTTGAGACTGTGTTACAGAGAGATAGGATAGCAGAATCATTTTTTGCAGATTCATGCACCCTCCTCATATCTGCATACCATTTAAAGTCCCTGCATTCAGGTGCACCTTTATTTGTTATATATTAGAACATGGATTTAGTTCAGTTCAGGAGGAAAGCGAGAGGGCGGAGAAAAACTACCTGAAGGGTATGTTCCCACATGGTGAGTCTGCTGTGGATTTTCTACTGTGCAAAATCTGTCTGAAATCCACAGATGTTATTCCATAATTCTGCAGATTTACCCTCTTCACTGTACAACGTTGTCGATTTGACACATGCAAATCTGCGGTGTAAAATCTGCAGCTCTTACTCCATGTGGGATCATATTTTTATTTGCATTGCTTATCAGTAGCCAGATAATGCTACTGTGTGCACTGAGGAAGGTTCTGTACATATAATAAGATTAGTTTATATTCTGCCAATTCTTTTTGAACTTACCAGACATGCCATATTTTGGAATTGTTGCCCAGGGCCACTATATTGTCCTACCTCTTTTGATACATATTATCTGTACTGGCTTCTGCTAAATAATACACAGCTCACACATGATCTTGGCTGTTTGAAAACATTTTTGGAACCATTTCCATTTCTTTGCTTCTCAGTTCTATTTCTGAACCCACAGATGAAGCTAATTATGAGTTAATGAGTGCATGTGCACTAACTGGGACACCCAGAGATTTTCCGTGGGTTGGTGATGACCAACAATATCTGCTTTCACTAAGTATGGATCCTCCTTTCTCCATCTGCCTCCAGGCTCATTCACCTCCCACCTAATGTAGCTCAATTCTGTGGCACAGATGTATTTTCACACAACAACCCTGCATGGGATGACCAATATTTTTCTCACACATTGGTGAAGAAGATGTCTTTAACATAAGGGTGCTAAATATATAGGCTAAATATAGCCCTCTTATTGGCAGTTCCCAATTGTAGGAGAAATAAAAAAGAAAGCAAAATATCAGCCTAGAAATATTGGAAAAGTATAAATAAACAGAAACGGGGGAGCAAGAAGCAGTGTAATCACAGAAAAGGTCAGGGAAAATCAAGCAGACAGCTAAAGAGACAGGCACAATAACATATACACTCCTCGACATTGAAATTGCAACACCGAGAAGGGCAAGCTGTAAGGTTATGCAAATGGGGGAAGTAGCAGGTGTCGCTAAGATCTGCAGATGGTAAACAATTTTCAAGCACCTAGCTCCAAGCTGTAGCATGTGGGGGATGAGGGGTAGGGGAATAAAAGCAAAGTTTGTTAGCTGCATGAAACCTCAAAAATTGGATTGTGTGGGATGATTGTGTGATGCCTCCTGTTCATCAATGTGCTAGTTATCGCTACTTGTCACACACTGAGAAGAACAGAATCCTTAAACCTCCATGGCGGTCTGATTATGTCAGTAATTTTGCACCCAAAACGGTACATTGTTTTGCATGGAAATTTGTTGTTTTATATTGTAGGCCTGTAATTCTTAGAAATTACTCACTTAAATCTGTCTAAACAAAAGTCTAGTAGACATTCCAGGTATGATAAAGTTTGAAACACAAAATCATAAATTATAATACAATAAATAATTTTAAAAAATTATATAATTTTATTTAGTAATGTAATCAAATCAAAAACACTGCAATTTGTCAAACAAGGGTGCAACATCACTAGTCCCTATAATAATAGACACTGCATAATGGTTCAATAAACCTCCAGGGTGTGAAAAATTTTGAAACATGGGACTGCACAAAGTCCGACGTCACAATCAGGACTATGGAGCCTGGTTTCCTTTCTGATTCTCTTTTCATTATCATCTCACTTTGAGCAAAAACCACGCACATCCTTGTAGGTGCTGACTTTTTTTTCAGTTGGTGGGATGTAGTCCATGAAGGGACGACCAGTCAGACGTTCCGGGTTGACAACATCAACAGCACGACATCCAGGTCTATGCACAGCCATTGATGGTGTTTGGTGGTTCTCAAAGATCCGTTCAGCAACTTTCCAAATGAAGTCAGAATGAACTAGAGGCTTGTCACTGTTATGGAATATAATGGACACTTGCTTGTCACTTACAAAATGGTGTCTGTCCGAGAGACAACCCCCAGTATGCATTGTATGATTAAAACTATTTACAGCAAAAATTTGATACTGTCAGGAATTCCAATAAGTCTATCATACATATGCCTTAAACTTATTTCCTGTTTACATTCCTTCTTGCTAAAAGACCAATCATGTGAGCCCACTCCTTCCACTTATATGGAGAAACATTATGAGATGCGTAAAGGTGACACCAGTGGCGTACACACAATCCATGGGGCCCCGGTGCGAAACTGATCTATGGGGCCCCCTCCCCGTCGCCCCCCCAACCTGCCTCCAAGAACCCCCCCCACTACCTCCCCTACTAGTGTTGTAACTATAGTGTTATGGGCCACAGTGCAAAAATTTTTACAAATAACCGGCAGATTTTCTTACTAAGGGCTCTTTCCGTGCAGGTAATCCGCGGCGTGACTGAGTGCCAAGCCCCATTCTGGACAGCAGGGACACGGAGCAGTAACATGATTGACTGTGATCTTTTTACTACAAAATCACGGTGACAACTTTATGTCTTTGTGATTTTGTAGTAAAAAGATCACAGAGAGGCACAGAGCATTACCAATCATGTTAATGCTCCGTGTCTCTGCTGTCCGGAACGGGGCTTGGCTGTCTTTCACGCAGCGGATTACCCGGACGGGATCCACTCGTGTTAAAGAGCCCTAAGCCTAATGCATGGCTACACTCACCCAGTCCTAATAATATCTGGTCCTACCTCATCCAGGCTGTCGCTGGCATCGGCGTGATGTCCACTGGATCCAGACCAAGGTCCCTGTGGTGGGAAAAAAAGAATAATCACATAAGGAAGGGATGGTGACTGCCCCTGTGAAATCACCAGCAGGGGGCGCTGTGCTGGCCTGTAAGACTGAGCCATGCCAATGTATAGCAGGGTAATCTAGGACATTTCCCCTAAGTGCAACCACACAGTACTAATGCCAATCTTGTGGCCCCTCACAGTAGTTATGCCCACCTTTGTTCCTGTCACAGAAGTTGTGCCCAGATATGTGCCCCCTCATAGTAGTTATGCCAAATATGTGTCCCCTTACAGTAGTTATGCCCATATATGTTCCCCCTCAGAGTGGTTATGCCAGATTATGTGTCCCCTCACAGTAGTAATGCCAGATTATGTATCCCCTCACAGTAGTAATGCCAGATTATGTGCCCCCTCACAGTAGTAATGCGAGACTATGTGCCCCTCACAGTAGTAATGCCAGATTATGTGCCCCTCACAGTAGTGTCACGGCTGTATGTGAGCAACAAGAGCATACACAGTAAATAGAGCTACTGACCGGACCCAAACTAGGGAGGATAAAGGGTGACCCCTGTCAGACCCTCAAAGCTCTCCCTATGCTGCTAAAGCACATGCCCGGATCCAAATGGTGGAACGAGGCATGCCAGTGTACCTAAGACTGATGACCACTGTAACCCCTACAATAGTGGAAGGGGCACGGCCACCGGTGCCCTGCTCAGTATATGGAGGGAACCGTGGTCGCCTCAGATCCAGTCAGAAAATAAACAGATACACTACAATGTCTGCACACTTAGCTGAAGGAGCTGCAGCAGCAGAGAAGACGGATCCAAAGACAGCTGGCAATATCCGGAGTACTTGCTGCAGCAGAACACAGGTCCAGTGAAATGATAGCTTACAAGTGAAGATACTCAAGCAAGAGCTACAACTCAAATGAGAAATATAATCCACACCCAACAAAGGAGGAGGTGTAATTTAAAGGCAGGGAAATCAAACGCAGGAGGAACAGCTGGGAGGAAGGAAACAGAAAGTAAAAACCTCATCACAGGGGCGGAGAAACAGAGCAGTGAGAACTCCTCCAAGCTCTAGTAGTGACATCATCACAGGGGTGGAGAAACAGAGCTGTGAGAACGTCTCAAAGCTCTGTTAGTGACAGTACCCCCCCCCCCCCTCTACGGGTGGACTCCGGACACCCAGGACCCACCTTCTCAGGATGAGCCCTGTGAAATGCCCTGATGAGGCGAGTGGCTTTAATGTCCGACACCGGAACCCACATCCTCTCCTCAGGACCATAACCCTTCCAATGAACGAGGTACTGAAGAGAACCGCGGACAATGCGAGAGTCCACAATTCTGGAAACCTCAAACTCCAGATTGCCATCAACCAAAATCGGAGGAGGAGGCAAAGAGGAGGGTACCGTGGGCTGGACATATGGTTTTAAGAGAGATCTGTGAAATACATTATGTATCTTCCAAACCCGTGGAAGATCAAGACGGAAGGCAACAGGATTGATGACTGACAAGATTTTATAAGGCCCAATAAACTTGGGACCCAATTTCCAGGAGGGAACCTTCAGTTTAATATTTCTTGTAGACAACCACACCAGATCACCCACATTCAGGTCCGGACCAGGCACACGTCTCTTATCAGCCACACGCTTATACTTCTCACTCATCTTTCTAAGATTACTCTGAATCTTTTGCCAAATGGTAGACAAAGACAAGGAAAATCTCTCCTCCTTAGGTAAACCAGAAAGAGCCCCTCCCGAGAATGTCCCAAACTGCGGATGGAACCCATATGCACCAAAGAATGGTGACTTGACAGAAGATTCCTGACGACGGTTGTTCAGAGCAAACTCAGCAAGAGGGAGAAATGAACACCAATCCTCCTGGTTCTCTGCCACAAAACAGCACAAATATGTCTCCAGATTCTGATTGAGGCGCTCAGTCTGACCATTCGACTGCGGGTGAAAAGCAGAAGAGAAGGACAGCCGAACCCCCAGGCGAGAACAGAAAGCCTTCCAGAACCTGGACACAAACTGCGTGCCTCTATCGGAAACAATATCAGAGGGAATGCCATGCAATTTAACAATATGGTCGACAAAAGCTTGCGCCAACGTTTTAGCATTGGGTAAACCAGGGAAAGGTACGAAATGAGCCATCTTGCTAAAACGGTCCACCACCACCAGGATCACCGACTTCCCCGAGGAACGAGGAAGATCCGTGATAAAGTCCATGGACAGGTGTGTCCAAGGACGGGAAGTTATGGGTAACGGGAAAAGGGAACCTGAAGGCCGTGAACGAGGGACCTTAGCACGAGCGCACGTCTCACAAGCAGCCACAAAACCCTCCACTGACTTACGAAGAGCCGGCCACCAAAATCTCCTAGCAATGAGATCTACCGTGGCTCTACTCCCGGGGTGACCAGCAAGAACAGTATCATGATGCTCCTTGAAGAGTTTGTGACGTAGCTCAGGAGGCACAAACAACTTCCCAGAAGGACAACGGGCAGGTGCCTCAGTCTGGGCAGCCTGGACCTCGGCCTCCAAATCAGAATATAGAGCAGAAACAACTACCCCCTCCGCCAAAATGGGACCCGGGTCCTCGGAGTTTCCTCCTCCCTGAAAACAGCGAGAGAGAGCATCAGCCTTCACATTTTTGATCCCAGGGCAGAATGTAACAACAAAATTGAATCTGGAGAAGAACAGAGACCATCTGGCCTGTCTCGGATTCATACGCCTGGCCGACTCCAAGTATGCCAGATTCTTATGGTCTGTAAAAACGGTGATAGGGTGCCTGGCCCCCTCCAACCAATGGCGCCATTCCTCGAAAGCCAACTTGATGGCCAACAACTCCCTATCTCCCACATCATAGTTTTTCTCTGCCGGGGAGAGTTTTTTAGAGAAAAAGGCACAGGGTCGCCATTTGGCAGGAGAAGGGCCCTGGGACAAAACCGCACCCACCTCGGAAGCATCCACCTCAACAATAAAAGGTAAGGAAACATTGGGATGCACCAAGACGGGAGCAGACGCAAAACTCTCTTTAATCTTAGAAAAAGCTGCAAGCGCCTCCTCCGACCAAGAGGAAAAATCCGCCCCCTTTTTTGTCATGTCAGTGAGGGGTTTGACAACAGAGGAATAATTCAAAATGAACTTTCTGTAATAGTTTGCAAAACCCAGAAAGCGCATCAATGCCTTCTGATTCTCAGGAAGCTCCCACTCAAGTACAGCACAGACCTTCTCCGGATCCATGCGAAAACCAGAAGCAGAGAGGAGAAAACCCAGAAATTTAATCTCCGATACCATAAAAAGACATTTCTCCAGCTTGGCGTACAATTTATTTTCCCGCAGAATCTGCAGAACCTGAAAAAGATGATCCTGATGGGTCTGAACATCAGGGGAAAAAATCAAAATATCATCAAGATACACCAATACAAATTTCCCCATTAAATGGTAGAAAATACTATTAACAAAATGCTGAAAGACGGCCGGAGCATTCATCAGGCCGAAAGGCATAACGAGATTCTCGAAATGCCCGTTAGGGGTATTAAAGGCCGTTTTCCATTCATCCCCCTCTCTGACCCTGACCAGGTTGTACGCGCCTCTCAAATCCAATTTGGAAAAAACCTTGGCCCCAACAATTTGGTTGAAGAGGTCCGGGATCAGAGGAAGGGGATAGGGATCGCGAATCGTGATACGGTTCAGCTCCCTAAAATCTAGGCAAGGTCTCAGAGAGCCATCTTTTTTTTTAACAAAAAAAAAACCTGCGGCAACAGGTGATTTTGAGGGACGAATATGCCCCTTATCGAGACTCTCGGAGATATAGGTTCGCATTGCGATTCTTTCCAGTTGTGAGAGATTGTAGAGGCGTGCTTTTGGCAGCTTGGCGCCGGGAATGAGGTTAATGGGACAGTCAAACTCCCGGTGAGGAGGTAGCTCCTGAACACCGCTCTCGGAAAACAGTCCGAGAAATCAGAGAGAAATGATGGCACAGTTTTAGTAGACACCTCTGCAAAAGTCGCTGTGAGACAATTCTCTCTACAAAAGTCACTCCACTCATTTACTTGCCTTCCTTGCCAATCAATAGTGGGGTTATGTCTAGTGAGCCAGGGTAACCCCAAAACTAGAGGAGAAGGCAATCCGTTAAGGACAAAACAAGATATATCCTCCACATGAGTGTCACCTACAGCTAGCCGGATATTGTGAACAATGCCCTTCAGAGATCTCTGTGAGAGTGGAGCAGAGTCAATAGCAAAAACAGGTATATCCTTTTCTAATGTGCAAACCTGAAAACCATGCATGGCTACAAATTGAGTGTCAATAAGATTGACGGCCGTTCCACTATCGACAAAAATCTCACAAGAAATGACTTTGCTCTCTAGCGCCACCCTGGCAGACAGGAGAAAACGGGAACTGCAGGTCAGAGGAAAAGCATCAATTCCTACATCAACTTTGCCCAAAGTAGCAGATGAAGCAGAATTTGATGATTTACCTTTTGAGGTTTTTCTCTTATTATCGCTCTTAGTACAGTTCAAGAATCTCCTAGACGGACAAACATTTGCCAAATGACCTATGCCCCCACAACAAAAACACACCATACTCTGAGGACTAAATCCTCTTTTATCAGGGGCAAGTCGACCTAGCTGCATGGGCTCCTCCTCAGAGGAGAGCGAGACAGGATGAGGCCCCTGCACACTGAATGAGTCCGCACGACTGCCCCTAGACTGACAATGGCTGGACAGAGAGGTCTCGTTTCTTTCTCTTAGATGCCTGTCAAGGCGTACCGCCAATGACATGGCAGACTCTAAGGACGTTGGTCTCTCATGGAAAGCAAACGCATCTTTCAATCTCTCTGAGAGACCATGACAGAACTGACTCCGGAGTGCAGCATCATTCCAACCTGAATCAGCTGCCCATCTCCGAAATTCAGAACAATAAAGCTCCGCAGACAGTTTGTTCTGGCATAAAAAACGTAAGTTAGATTCGGCCAGAGCAACACAATCCGGGTCATCATATATCTGCCCCAGGGCCACAAAAAATCTTTCCACGGATCGAAGGGAGGGATCCTCTGATGGCAGCGAAAAAGCCCAAGTCTGAGCATTACCCCTGAGCAGGGAGATGACAATCCTCACCCTCTGCTCCTCCTTACCAGAGGAGTGGGGACACAAGCAAAAATGGAGTTTGCATGCCTCTCTGAAGCGAACAAAATTCTCACTGCCCCCGGAGAAGTTTCCGGAAGTGAGACCTTTGGCTCGCAACAGACTCCATGGGCCGGAGCAGAGCCCAATGCTTGAAGCTGAGTCATAGATTGACGGAGATCCGCTACCTCCAAAGAAAGACCCTGCATGCGGTCAACCAGGCCAGAAAGCGGATTCATGTCAAAAAGGACAGTTTTGGTGGATTATAATGTCACGGCTGTATGTGAGCAACAAGAGCATACACAGTAAATAGAGCTACTGACCGGACCCAAACTAGGGAGGATAAAGGGTGACCCCTGTCAGACCCTCAAAGCTCTCCCTATGCTGCTAAAGCACATGCCCGGATCCAAATGGTTGAACGAGGCATGCCCGCGTACCTAAGACTGATGACCACTGTAACCCCTACAATAGTGGAAGGGGCACGGCCACCGGTGCCCTGCTCAGTATATGGAGGGAACCGTGGTCGCCTCAGATCCAGTCAGAAAATAAACAGATACACTACAATGTCTGCACACTTAGCTGAAGGAGCTGCAGCAGCAGAGAAGACGGATCCAAAGACAGCTGGCAATATCCGGAGTACTTGCTGCAGCAGAACACAGGTCCAGTGAAATGATAGCTTACAAGTGAAGATACTCAAGCAAGAGCTACAACTCAAATGAGAAATATAATCCACACCTAACAAAGGAGGAGGTGTGATTTAAAGGCAGGGAAATCAAACGCAGGAGGAACAGCTGGGAGGAAGGAAACAGAAAGTAAAAACCTCATCACAGGGGCGGAGAAACAGAGCAGTGAGAACTCCTCCAAGCTCTAGTAGTGACATCATCACAGGGGTGGAGAAACAGAGCTGTGAGAACGTCTCAAAGCTCTGGTAGTGACAAGTAGTTATGGCAGATTATCTGTCCCCTCACAGTAGTAATGCCAGATTATGTGCCCCTTCACAGTATTTATGCCCGGTTATGTGCCCCCTCAAAGTAAGTATGCCCAGATATGTGCCCCCTCAAAGTGGTTATGCCAGATTATGTGTCCCCTCACAGTAGTAATGCCAGATTATGTGCCCCTTCACAGTATTTATGCCCGGTTATGGGCCCCCTCAAAGTAAATATGCCCAGATATGTGCCCCCTCAGAGTGGTTATGCCAGATAATGTGCCCCTCACATTAGATATGCCCACATATGTGCCCCTCACAGTGGTTATGCCAGATTACATGCCCCGTCACAGTAGTAATGCTTTCATATGTGCCCTCTCATAGTTATGCCTTTATATTTGCCCCCCTCACAGTAGTTATGCCAGATTAGGTGCCCCCTCAAATTAGTTATGGCAGATTAGGTGCCCCCTCAAATTAGTTATGGTAGATTAGGTGCCCCTCAGTAGAGATGCCAACTTTTGTGCCCCCTCGCTCTAGTTGTGCCCATCAAACACCCCCCCCCCCCTGCCCCCAGTGTGCAGCGTTAGAAAAAAAAAATACACATACTTACCTTCTTCCCTGATGAGAGGAGGCAGATTGCCGGGCTTTCAGCTCTCCTCCCACAGCCAGCAGCGCGATCTGGAGCCAGCAGGGGGAGCTCCTGAGCTCTGAAGATCAGTGAAGCAGGGAGCAGAGAGGTTTCCCTGCTTCACTATAGAAACGGAACTGCCTAGCCGGGTGTGAGTGAGTGTGCGCTCCCCCCCCATATTATACATGTAATGGAGGCATGGAGCGCTCTGATGGGGCCCGAAATTGACACTGTACTTCATGCCAGGCCCCATCAGAGCGCTCCATTACATGTGAGTCCGGGCCCAGTCGCAACTGCGACCCCTGCGACCCTGGTATGTACGCCACTGGGTGACACTCTTTGTTGATACATGGAGAGTATTGTTAAATGAGAAGCAAAGAACTTATTGATGAAAAGATAGTAAATGCAGTGGAGGTGTGGCTTGCAGCAAAGAATTTAAACGGGGGGGGGGGGGGGGGGAGAACAAACATATAATGAAAAGACAGGAAGATATTACTGCATGCCTGGGCAGCCACCTTATAATAATTGTGTCATCAAGAAGAAGAAGGGGGGGGTGGACCTGTGCCGTATGTGGGCAACAGAATCCTCCCTCCTGTGTTATGTGACTCACATGTGGTTCTTCACGCCCAGATAGCCACATTCATGTAGTTCCACGTCACCTCCTAAGCTCTGTATCAGACACCGTCATATACCCAGCAGACGCCCACAGCTGGACTGTTAACCCCCAGTAACCCAGATCCCTCCATCCTGCCTGTAAGCCGACAAGTTCAAGCACTCTATCCAATGATAAATCCTGATGGCACATTCAGTCTGCCACAGCAGGTTGTTCAAGTGATGGTCAGGAAGAAGGACGAGGATGATGATGGGGATGAGAACCCAGCAGAACCCCCTGTGCATACAACTTTCCCCTCTCCTGCAGATATTAGCACTCCAAAACGGCATTCAGACTTGACCGAGGAGAAGCGGTGAATACAGCATGAGTTACAGTCAGGTCCATAAATATTGGGACATCAACACAATTCTAAAATGTTTGACTCTATACACCACCACAATGGATTTGAAATGAAACAAACAAGATGTGCTTTAACTGCAGACTGTCAGCTTTAATTTGAGGGTATTTACATCCAAATCAGGTGAACAGAGTAGGAATTACAACAGTTTGCATATGCGCCTCCCACTTGTTAAGGAACCAAAAGTAATGGGACAGAATAATAATCATAAATCAAACTTTCACTTTTTAATACTTGGTTGCAAATCCTTTGCAGTCAATTACAGACTGAGGTCTGGAACGCATAGACATCACTAGATGCTGGGTTTCATCCCTGGTGATGCTCTGCCAGGTCTCTATTGCAACTGTCTTCAGTTCCTGCTTGTTCTTGGGGCATTTTCACTTCAGTTTTGTCTTCAGCAAGTGAAATGCATGCTCAATCAGATTCAGGTCAGGTGATTGACGTGGCCATTGCATAACATTCCACTTCTTTCCCTTAAAAAACTCTTTGGTTGCTTTTGCAGTATGCTTTGGGTCATTGTCCATCTGCACTGCGAAGAGCCGTCCAATGAGTTCTGAAGCATTTGGCTGAATATGAGCAGATAATATTGCCCGAAACACTTCAGAATTCATCCTGCTGCTTTTGTCAGCAGTCACATCATCAATAAATACAAGAGAACCAGTTCTATTGGCAGCCATACATGCCCACGCCATGACACTACCACCACCATGCTTCACTGATGAGGTGGCATGCTTAGGATCATGAGCAGTTCCTTTCCTTCTCCATACTCTTCTCTTCCCATCACTCTGGTACAAGTTGATCTTAGTCTCATCTGTCCATAGGATGTTGTTCCAGAACTGTGAAGGCTTTTTTAGATGTCGTTTGGCAAACTCTAATCTGGCCTTCCTGTTTTTGAGGCTCACCAATGGTTTACATCTTGTGGTGAACCCTCTGTATTCACTCTGGTGAAGTCTTCTCTTGATTGTTGACTTTGACACACATACACCTACCTTCTGGAGAGTGTTCTTGATCTGGCCAACTGTTGTGAAGGGTATTTTCTTCACCAGGGAAAGAATTCTTCGGTCATCCACCACATCCGGGTCTTTTGGTGTTGCTGAGCTCACTGGTGTGTTCTTTCTTTTTAAGAATGTTCCAAACAGTTGTTTTGGCCACGACTAATGTTTTTGCTATCTCTGATGGGTTTGTTTTGTTTTTTCAGCCTAATGATGGCTTGCTTCACTGATAGTGACAGCTCTTTGGATCTCATCTTGACAGCAACAGATTCCAAATGCAAATAGCACACTTGAAATGAACTCTGGACCTTTTATCTGCTCATTATAATTGGGATAATGAGGGAATAACACACACCTGGCCATGGAACAGCTGAGAAGCCAATTGTCCCATTACTTTTGGTTCCTTAACAAGTGGGAGGCACATATGCAAACTGTTGTAATTCCTACTCCGTTCACGTGATTTGAATGTAAATAACCTCAAATTAAAGCTGACGGTCTGCAGTTAAAGCACATCTTGTTTGTTTCATTTCAAATGCATTGTGGTGGTGTATGGAGCCAAAAATGTAAAAATTGTGTCAATGTTCCAATATTTATGGACCTGACTGTACATGAGATAAAAGAACAGATGAAGAATGTGGCAGGAGAACAGTCTGAATTTTTGAGATATGCAAATGAGACCATTTTATCCAAAGCAATATCCAGGGGGCCACCTAGATATGTGTCATTCACTCCAAATCAGCTGTATTCAATTGTCAGTCAGTTTCCGGACCCCGAGACCCACCCCATGCCGTTTTACCGTAAATTAGATTAAATATACAAGACATATGGGTGTACGTGGTCAGATCTACAAAGTATAATAGAGAACAAAACTGGAGAATACTCAGCCCTCATTCTGGAGTAACTCAAGAAGCATTGTGTGCCTCTGTGCCCCGCACCGTGCGTGTCTCTGTTGATCAGTGATTATAGAGTGAGAGACAGGGGGCTATAGCTAGAAGGGGGGAGTGACGTCATGACATTGGCATGTGTGATAAGTGAGAACACTGTCTGCAAGGCCAAAGAGATAATTAAAAGAAGATTGTCACATTCACACATGCAAGCAAGCAATACACTTGGACTGTGATGCCTCAGGGAGCACAGAATAGCCCCTCATGCTTTAGCAAAGTCATGTCCTCCGTGCTCCAACCATGGCAGGCAGACAACCCGGAGGTCGAACCCCTACAATACGTGGATGACCTCCTCCTCTGTGCTTCAAGCTTTCAGGAATGTCTGGCTAGCTCAATCTCTCTGCTACAGTTCCTGGCCGAATCAGGCTGCAAAGTATTTCAAACCAAACTCCAATTGTGTTTACCCAAGGTAGTCTTTTTTGGCTACTGTATTGCCCAAGGTGGTAAACACTTGACGGATTCCAGGAAAAAGGCGGTTTCAAACATACGGATACCAGACACTCCACAACAATTGCAAATCTTCTTAGGTCTCTTTTCCTACTGCCGACCCTGGATCCCCCATGCCTCAGTGCTGATGCAGCCCCTATATGACTGCATTCCCTGGAATTCAACCTCTCAGTTACAGTTAACAAGGGAGGCTAATGAGTCCTTTGACAAGTTGAAGACAACAATTGCAACCACTCCGGCCCTTGGGATTCCTAACTACAGCCTTCCCTTTATGCCTCATGCACACGACCGTTGTGTGCACCCGTGGCCGTTGTTCCGTTTTCCGTGATTTTCTGCGTACCCATTGACTTTCAATGGGTCCGTTGAAAACTCGGAAAATGCACCGTTTTTCATCTGCCTCCGTGATCCGTGTTTCCTGTCCGTCAAAAAAATATGACCTGTCCTATTTTTTTGACGGACAACGGTTCACGGACCCATTCAAGTCAATGGGTCCGTGAAAAAACACGGATACACACAAGATTGGCATCCGTGTCCGTGATCCGTGTCCGTAGGCTCCTTTCATACAGACGGATCTGAAGATCCGTCTGCATAAAAGCTTTTTCAGAGCTAAGTTTTCACTTTGTGAAAACTCAAATCCGACAGTATATTCTAACACAGAGGCGTTCCCATAGTGATGGGGACGCTTCTAGTTACAATATACTACGAACCGTGTACATGGGAAGGAGGGGGGCTGTGATCCGCACAATTAACCCCTCAGGTGCTGCACCTGAAGGGGTTAATTGTGCGTATCATAGCCCCCTGTAAGAGATCAGGGGCTGCCAGGCAGCAGGGGGCAGACCCCCCTCCCTCCCCAGTTTTAATTTCATTGGTGGCCAGTGCGGCCCCCCCGGCCCCCTCTCCCTCTATAGTATTAATATCATTGGTGGCCAGTGCGGCCCCCTCCCTCCCTTTATTGTATTATCATTGGTGGCCAGTGTGCGGCCCCCCCTCCCTCCCTCTATTGTATTAATATCATTGGTGGCCAGTGTTCGCCCCCCCGTCCCCCCCTCTATTGTATTAATATCATTGGTGGCCAGTGTGCGGCCATACTTACCTGCTGCGCTGTCTGTGACCGGCCAGGAGCTCCTCCTACTGGTAAGTGACAGATCATTAAGCAATGCGCCGCACAGACCTGTCACTTACCAGTAGGAGGAGCTCCCGGCCGGTCACAGACAGCGCAGCAGGTAAGTATGATGCTTCTAATATTGCTAAGTAACCATGGCAACCAGGACTGCAGTAGCGTCCTGGTTGCCATGGTTACCGATCGGAGCCCCAGCGATTAAACTGGGACTCCAATCGGAACTCTCCGCTGCCACCAATGATCGGGGGGGGGAGGGGAGGACGCACACTGGCCACCAATGATATTAATACCATAGAGGGGGGGCCGGGGGGGCCGCACACTGGCCACCAATGATAATACAATAGAGGGAGGGGGGCCACACACGCGGCACCTGAGGGGTTAATTGTGCTGATCACAGCCCCCTGTAAGAGATCGGGTGCTGCCAGGCAGCAGGGGGCAGTCATGTACACAGTTCGTAGTATATTCTAACTAGAAGCGTCCCCATCACACCATGGGAACACCTCTGTGTTAGAATATCCTGTCGGATATGAGTTTTCACGATGTAACTCAAATCCGATGGTATATTCTAACATAGAGGCGTTCCCATGGTTATGGGGACGCTTCAAGTTAAAATATACCATCGGATTGGAGAAAACTCTGATCCTATGGTATATTAACTCCTGACTTTACATTGAAAGTCAATGGGGGACGGATCCGTTTCCAATTGCACCATATTGTGTCAACGTCAAACGGATCCGTCCACATTGACTTGCATTGTAAATCAGGACGGAGCCGTTTGGCTCCGCACGGCCAGGCGGACACCAAAACGACTTTTTTTTTCATGTCCGTGGATCCTCCAAAAATCAAGGAAGACCCACGGACGAAAAAACGGTCACGGATCACGGACCAACGGAACCCCGTTTTGCGGACCGTGAAAAAATACTGTCATGTGCATGAGGCCTTAGGCTGTATGTCATGGGACGTCAAGGTCACGCTACTGGAGTTCTTACCCAAACTCATGGTGGACACAACAGACCACTGGGCTACTACTCTAAGCGCCTTGACCCTGTAGCCAGAGCTGCCCCTTCCTGTGTCAGAGCTGTCCATGCTGCCAGCTCTCTTCTGGACGTCACATCTGATGTTGTGCTTGGGCACCCCCTAACTATTTTGGCTCCGCATGACATCTCTGCCATCCTCCAGCAGACACAACCCAAACACCTCACTACACAACACCACCTCCGACAGCAGCGCAGTCTGCTCCTGCCAGATAATGTCACCATTCAGAAATGTCACATCCTTTACCCTGCTGCACTCCTTCCTCTTCCAAGGGGGAAGTATACTAGAGATTCAGGAGAAGCTTCTGAAGATTTTATTGATCTGCATGCTGAAGAAGATCTTCAGGAAGAAAAACTATGGACCTCAACTGACTCTCTTTACCAGGAACAGGATCATGATTGCATCACATTGATGGAAGCTGAAGTAGGGACACCACCATCGGTCCAAGACACTCCTTTGACAAACCCTCATTGGATTCTCTTTGTGGACGGCTCAAGGTACGCCGATGACAAAGGGAAATTCCATACAGGCATGGCAGTCACTAGTGAGCATGAAGTGCTGTGTGCAAGACAATTGCGCCCAGACCAGTCAGCACAGGAGGCTGAACTCATTGCCCTCACTGACGCCTGCCTCATGGCAAAAGATTCCACCGCTAATATCTTCACGGATTCCAGATATGCTTTTGGAGTGGTTCATGACTTTGGACTAATATGGAAGGCACGGGATTACATCACAGCCACAGGAACCCCAATCAAAAATGGCTCAGCAGTAGCGGCCCTAATGGCAGCAGTACTCCTGCTCACTCAAGTGGCAGTGATCAAGGTAAAGGCCCATACACAAACTGACACTCATGAGGCCAGAGGAAATTCCCTAGCTGATCAAACAGCAAAGAGAGCAGCAATGGAAGAGGAAGGAGCCCAGACAGAACAGATCCTGACGGTACAAGAAGATCTGGAGCAAGAGGAAGTCACATGGGACCTACTAATACAAATGCAGATACAGGCCACTCCCAGGTAAAAGGAAACCGGGTTGAAAGAGTCAACCCTCAAAGAAGAATCCAGACTCTGGACACAGGGAAAGAGAGTATGCCTACCCAGAACTCTCTATCCCCTAATAGCCGCAATAGCTCATGGGCCCACCCACCAATCCAAAACCATCATAAAAGAGCTAATTGATAAAATATGGGTGGCCCCAGGGATCACCCCCGTCCTGGTGAGACATACTCAAGCGTGCCTCAACTGCGCAGAGTGTAATCCAGGTAGAACCAAGCCCACGCCCCGGAAATGTCTCCCAAAGGCCTTATATCCCTTTCAGAGGATACAAATCGACCACATCCAGATGCCAATGTGACAAGGGTTTCAATATGTGCTGGTAGTGATAGACTTGTTCTCTGGGTGGCCAGAAGCCTACCCTGTCCAAAATCAGACAGCAACTACTACTGCTAAAAAACTGATGCAGGAGCTTGTCTGTAGGTTCGGCGTACCTGAGGTCATTTTGAGTGATCAGGGCCCAGCATTCACTGCCAGATTAACCCAAGAAGTCTGGGAAATGGTAGGGTCGCACATGGCTTTTAACACCCCCTACAGGCCCCAAAGGAGCAGCAAAGTTGAAAGATTGAACGGGGTGTTGAAGTAAAAAAATTTGAAGATGACCAGGGAGACAGGGCTCAATTGGGTTCAGTGCTTGCCTATAGCACTCTTTTCAGTTAGGCACAAAACAAGGTCTCCACACAAACTGACACCATACGAGATCCTATTTGGGACAGGGCCAAGAATGGGACAGTATTTCCCGCAAAAGTTGCAACTGCATTATGAATCTGTTGCTAAATATGAGTAGCAATAAATATGAGTAAACAATTGTCTAACATACATGCACAAGTTTTCTCTTCCATTCCAGATCCTAACTCCCTAGAAGGAAGCCACACTCTGAAACCTGGAGGGTGGGTGGTGGTCAAGAAGCATATCAGAAGCACCTTCGAACCACAATACGAGGGACCTTACCAGGTGCTGCTGACCACCCCAACTTCTTTAAAACTCGAGGGGAGACCTAACTGGATCCACGCATCACACTGCAAAAGATTACGAGTGCCAGCTCCAGATATCGAGGGAACCACCACTGAATCTGCATGATGCCTTTTGCAACAGTTATCGCTCTGCTACTTTTTGTCTACACCTACAGTCGTGGCCAAAAGTTTTGAGAATTACATAAGTATTGGAAATTGGAAAAGTTGCTGCTTAAGTTTTTATAATAGCAATTTGCATATACTCCAGAATGTTATGAAGAGTGATCAGATGAATTGCATAGTCCTTCTTTGCCATGAAAATTAACTTAATCCCAAAAAAAACTTTCCACTGCATTTCATTGCTGTCATTAAAGGACCTGCTGAGATCATTTCAGACAGTAGTCTTGTTAACTCAGGTGAGAATGTTGACGAGCACAAGGCTGGAGATCATTATGTCAGGCTGATTGGGTTAAAATGGCAGACTTGACATGTTAAAAGGAAGGTGATGCTTGAAATCATTGTTCTTCTATTGTTAACCATGGTGACCTGCAAAGAAACGCATGCAGCCATCATTGCATTGCATAAAAATGGCTTCACAGGCAAGGATATTGTGGCTACTAATATTGCACCTCAATCAACAATTTATAGGATCATCAAGAACTTCAAGGAAAGAGGTTCAATTCTTGTTAAGAAGGCTTCAGGGCGTCCAAGAAAGTCCAGCAAGCGCCAGGATCGTCTCCTAAAGAGGATTCAGCTGCGGGATCGGAGTGCCACCAGTGCAGAGCTTGCTCAGGAATGGCAGCAGGCAGGTGTGAGCGCATCTGCACGCACAGTGAGTCGAAGACTTTTGGAAGATGGCCTGGTGTCAAGAAGGGCAGCAAAGAAGCCACTTCTCTCCAAAAAAAACATCAGGGACAGATTGATCTTCTGCAGAAAGTATGGTGAATGGACTGCTGAGGACTGGGGCAAAGTCATATTCTCCGATGAAGCCTCTTTCCGATTGTTTGGGGCATCTGGAAAAAGGCTTGTCCAGAGAAGAAAAGGTGAGCGCTACCATCAGTCCTGTGTCATGCCAACAGTAAAGCATCCTGAGACCATTCATGTGTGGGGTTGCTTCTCATCCAAGGGAGTGGGCTCACTCACAATTTTGCCCAAAAACACAGCCATGAATAAAGAATGGTACCAAAACACCCTCCAACAGCAACTTCTTCCAACAATCCAACAACAGTTTGGTGAAGAACAATGCATTTTCCAGCACGATGGAGCACCGGCAAAAGGCTCGGGGACCAAAACGTTGACTTTTTGGGTCCATGGCCTGGAAACTCCCCAGATCTTAATCTCATTGAGAACTTGTGGTCAATCCTCAAGAGGCGGGTGGACAAACAAAAACCCACTAATTCTGACAAACTCCAAGAAGTGATTATGAAAGAATGGGTTGCTATCAGTCAGGAATTGGCCCAGAAGTTGATTGAGAGCATGCCCAGTCGAATTGCAGAGGTTCTGAAAAAGAAGGGCCAACACTGCAAATACTGACTCTTTGCATAAATGTCATGTAATTGTCGATAAAAGCCTTTGAAACGTATGAAGTGCGTGTAATTATATTTCACTACATCACAGAAACAACTGAAACAAAGATCTAAAAGAAGTTTAGCAGCAAACTTTGTGAAAACTAATATTTGTGTCATTCTCAAAACTTTTGGCCACGACTGTACACGGTCACATATACACAGAATCTTCCAAAGACAGGAGGACAAGTGGCCATCACCCAATGAAAAGTGAAGCATGGCTACATATTGACCACTTTCTGGTTTAATTCCTCCAGTACTCACGTGGCTACCTTCAAATTCGATTACTGCAGTCTAGTATTGTTCCCAATGCCAGCATGGCAATGTAGCATGTACCAAACGGGCAGCCAAAGAACCACATACATCTGTGTCACTGATAACCAGTATGGGGAACAGTGTAACTTGTGGGGAGCAGTTCGCTGGAACACGGGTGACCCATGGGGATACAGACCTCAGAGTGCCTGAGACAAAAAATACAAAATGGGTAAATCCTTGCTTACCCGCATGACACTGTTTAAGAGTGGAAGATGCCACCCAAGTGGACAGACAGACTCCAACATGCCATGTACCCTCACAATAGAAAACCCAAGCCCCAATGACGCATACCTTATAGGCACCTGGATGGGGGTGGTAACTGCTTGGGACATGGGCATGTTCCACCTGAAAGACCTACATAATCTCACAAAGATAGCGAAGGGTCCATCCAAACCCTACACTATCTCCCTTATGCAGATGACAGCCATAGCAGACCCCAGCTTTGAAGATACTATGGCCGCTGAGACAGGATTTTCTGACACCAACCAGTGGTTAGAATGGATGAAATACAATGCTGACACACACAATAAGGCAAACTGTTACATATGCAGGGGGGGCACTCCCACACCTAGGCACAGTGCCTTTGCATCTGCCTCCTGAGACTGAAAGCTGCTGCCTCAGCCTATACACCAACACTAGCGTGAATGACTCTGCCTGTAAAAAGTGGAAGAGAAAATACCCCCTGGTAGTAAAAACCCCCAAACCAGGTGAAGGCATAACCATATACCCCGGTAACTACACCTGTTACTCCAACCCTGGCAGTCAGAGATTCTTGGGCAACTTCACAGAGAGGTACTGCTCATGCTACAGCAACCTGTCCACTGAAACACAGAATCAGAGGGTATCTTTGGGGACATCTATTGGATCTGTGGAGACAGAAAAATAAGAACTAGGTTAGAAGGCAATTGGTCCGATGAATGTGCCCTAGTGAAAGCCATAATGCCCCTTCACATACTAGAAGATGACCCCACAGTTAGAGGGTATACTTAAAAAAACTATTTAGGGAGGTCAAAAAGGATTGCCTCCCCACAGGGGAGTTTTGACCCACATGTGTATATAGACGCAACGGAGTCCCAAGGGGGTCCCCAACGAGTTTAAGGCCAGATATCAGGTGGCAGCTGGATTTGAATCCATACTCCCAATAGTGACAATCAACAAGAACATCGACTGGATAAACTACATATATTATAATCAGCAAAGATTTGTAAACTACACCTGTGATGCCCTGAAAGGAATTGCAGAACAGTTAGAGGCTACTTCTGCTGTGGCGTTTTAGAACAGGATGGCCCTAGATATGATCCTAGCTGAGACTGGGGGAGTTTGTAAAATGATTGGGGAAACTTGCTGCACCTACATCCCAGATAACACTGGCCCCAAAGGGAAGGTAACTGAAGCAATAAACAAGCTTACTAACCTCTCAGAGATATTGAAACATAACTCAGGGGTAACAGACCCATGGGATGAGTACTTTGGATGGTTCAAAAATTGAAAATCCTTCCTCACCTAGATAGGTATGGTGATAGACTTGATGCTAGTATTAATATCAGCAGTGTTATGTTGCATTGTACCCTGTGTCCGAAAAATATGTGAAAAAATTGTGACTTCAACTACTGAACAGCCCATCATGCTGCTATACGGTGAATAAGAAATGGAAACCAAAGAATTCAACACAAGTTCCCCCACCAATTACGATGTCGTACTGAGATAGGGAAAGATGAATCCCAGGGTGCAGAATGTAGGCATTCCACAAGCATTGCTCAAGAAGATGCCTGAAGATCTTCTTCTAGTACTTCTCTTGCTGTTTCCGCGTTGCTGGGTAGAATGTAATTGCTTGGTCGGCTCTGTCGACACCTCCCATGGTTTTATTGTAGTCTATCACTACTTGTGGCTTCATGACTTCTTTCCCACCTTTTGTGTGTACCATAAGAGTCGAGTTATTATGAACAGTACTCATTAGGCACACATCTTTTTTGTCATGCCAACGCAGTATCTTTTTTGTCATGCCAACACAGTATCTTTTTTGTCATGCCAACACAATGCCATCATCTTGCCTTTCTGCCAGGCAACAATTTCTACAGATTTCAGCTTCTTCTTGTCGAGCATTAATGGCATCACGGTGGTTAGCCCTAACGGTTCCATAGGCATCAGTTCTGTTGAAACTCATAAAGTTCAGGAGATGTATAAAAGTTGTTGGTTGTTACATTTAGCAATGGTTCAATGAGTGTGAGGACGGAAGATGTTGACATTTCATAGTCGATGTACTTTGGATCGAATTTTATGCCTTTTCCAGTGTATATAGCTGAATTCCAAATGTAGCCAGTTGACGATTCGCAGAGCATATAGGATTTTATGCCAAATCGTGCCCTCTTTGATGCAATGTAATCTATCCTGCTGAGCCATCCCTTGTAGGCCATTAGACTTTCATCTATGCTGATGTCTCTTTCTGGCATGTAGGTCTGTTGGAAATTCTTTACAATCATTTGATATATTGCCCAATTTTTCTTTAGTTTTGGTGCAGGATGAGTAGTTTCATCAAATTCTTCATTGTTTGTGAAGTGAAAAAATTTCATAATCAGGGAAAAATCTGTACTCTGACATGACAGTGCCAAAAAATGGAGTTGCAAGTAATTTATTAGTGGTCCAATACCATTTCTGCAGGGGTTTTCCTACCACTCCCTGAAGTATTATTAGGCCCAGAAATTTCCAAATGTCATCTTTGGTCACTGGTTCCCACTTTCTGCTTCTTGAAAACTTGTGACACAGAATAGCAGATTGTTGCTCTTTGTACCTGTTTGTCTCCGTAACAATGTTTTCAATTACCTCATCGGTCAGAAATAATTGTAGGTCTGCCAAAGGGCTGTTGTGCTCAACGTCTACTTTGATACCAGGTGTTCCAGTAAACGGGAATCTTGGGGGGGCGCTGCCTGACTCGTACCACAGTCAATAGAGCACCAAGTTCGCACATCGCTGGGCTCAGGTGCAGATTCGTCACTGTCACTTGTCTGATCAGTGTCGGATGATCAATTTCCTCATGAATCGTTATTGCTCAATTCAGCGAGTACTTCTAAGTCACTGTCGCTGTCATTTATCTGGTCTGCTTTTGCACTCAATTGACGCTTTTTTGATGCCATGGCCGAAAAATTTTCAGGCAGAAATGACAGTAAAAGAGCAGGCAGGGCACTGGAGAATGATCCCCAGGGACAAATCTGAGGTGATTTGGTTTGATCAGTGTAATCCTCACAGATTACACTGTATCACTGTTTGTGTGTGTATGTCACTTTATTGCTTTGAATTTTCCTCCCAGTTATGCCTCTTGCGCCGCCCGACTTGCAGGGAACAGGTAATGGATTTTCTGGTTCAGACGTCAGTATGAATGATCCGCACCCATTCCACAATTATCCGGAACGGGTGCGGACCCATTCATTTTCAATGGGGCAGGAATGGAAGTGGACAGCACACGGTATTTTGGGTATAGAGCTGAGGACATGGGTTGCTACATGGCCGCTAGCACATCCGCAATATCTAGTCCCCATAGCTCTGTGTGCTTTTATTGTGTAAAAAAAACGATTTGATACATATGCAAATAACCCTGAGATAAGTCCTGTCCCTGACTCATCTCAGGGACAGGACTCATCTCAGGTTAATTTGCATATGTACAAATCAGTTTTTTTACACAATAAAAGCACACAGAGCTATGGGGACTGGATATTGCGGATGTGCTAGCGGCCATCTAGCAACCCATGTCCTCAGCTCTATCCCCAAAATCCAGATGACAGGTTCCCTTTAAGTTCCCTACACACATGATTTCGCACTGAAGTTTTTGCACAATTCCTAAAATGCCATACCACTTGGTTTTTGTGAAACTTTTTAGCTCTTTTTTAGTATATTTTTTAATCGCAGTCTTTCTCCTTTAGAGAAGGAAATGCCAGAAAAGTGCACTTTAAAAAAAAAAAAACAGACCCACAGAAAGCCACCTTATTAACAAAAACGCCAAACCCTTCTGTGTCCTGGGTTTCATCTTCCCATAGTCTTTCAGTTAACAACTGGAGCTGGTGTTTTTACTTAACTCCTTAAGGACCGGGCTAATTTTCACCTTAAGGACCAGGCCATTTTTTGCAAATCTGACCAGTGTCACTTTATGTGGTGATAACTTTAAAACGCTTTGACTTATCCAAGCCATTCTGAGACAGTTTTTTCATCACATATTGTACTTTATGACACTGTTAAAATGGAGTAAAAAAAAAAATCGTTTTTATTTATAAAAAATACCAAATTTACCAAAAATTTGGAAAAATTTGCAAATTTCCAAGTTTCAATTTCTCTACTTCTATAATACATAGTAATACCTACAAAAATAGTTACTACTTTACATTCTCTATATGTCTACTTCATGTTTGGATCATTTTGGGAAGGACACTTTATTTTTGGGGGACGTTACAAGGCTTAGAAGTTTAGAAGCAAATCTTGATATTTTTCAGAAGTCACTTTGTGAGGCTTACATAATAGAAACCACCCTAAAATGACCCCATTCTAGAAACTACACCCCTCAAGGTATTCAAAACTGATTTTTACAAACGTCGTTAACCCTTTAGGTGTTCCACAAGAGTTATTGGCAAATGGAGATGAAATTTCAGAATTTAAATTTTTTGGCAAATTTTCCATTTTAATCAATTTTTTCCAGTACCAAAGCAAGGGTTAACAGCCAAACAAAACTCAATATTTATTGCCCGGATTCTGCAGTTTTCAGAAACACCCCATATGTTGCCGTAAACTACTGTACGGGCACACGGTAGGGCGTAGAGGGAAAGGTGCGCCGTGTGGTTTTTTCAAGGCAGATTTTGCTGGACTGGTTTATTTACACCATGTCCCATTTAAAGCCCCCCGATGCACCCCTAGAGTAGAAACTCCATAAAAGTGACCCCATTTTGGGTAATAAATATTAAGCTTCGTTTGGCTGTTAACCCTTGCTTTTTTACTGGAAAAAACGGTTTAAAATGGAAAATTTGCCAAAAAATAGCTGTTTTGGCACCGTTTTTATTTTTTATTTTTTACTGTATTCATCTTAGGGGTTAGGTCATGGGGTATTTTTATAGAGAAGATTCTTACGGACGCGGCGATACCTAATATGTCTACTTTTTTTATTTTATTTAGATTTTATACTATATTATCCTTTTATAAACAAAAAAAAAAACATTTTAGTATCTCCGTATTCTAAGAGTCAGTTTTTTTTAGTTTTTAGCCGATTATCTTAGGTAGGGGCTCATTTTTTGCGGGATGATAGGACGGTTTTATTGGCACTATTTTGGGGGGCATATGACTTTTTGATCGCTTGCTATTACACTTTTTGTGATGTAAGGTGACAAAAAAAATGCCTTTTTTTGCACCGTTTTTATTTAATTTTTTTGACCGTGTTTATCTGAGGGGTTAGGTCATAGGGTATTTTTATAGAGCATATTCTTACGGACGCGGCGATACCTAATATGTCAACTTTTTTAATTTAGTTTAGTTTACGAAAATAAAATTTTTGAAAAAAACATTTTCTTGTTTTAGTGTCTCAAGTCTGAGAACCATAGTTTTTTTTCCGATTGTCAGTGGCTAAATGGAATTAAAATTGGGCAAAGGGAATATAAATTTAGTACTCCATGGAAGTGTGGTACTTCCTGAAGCAACCAATAATGCAGAGGCCCGGATGATCGGGGCACGTGTCACACTGAGTGGTGGTATCCTTCCGTATCCCCCTCCTGTGACACACTCTGCACTTTTTTCCCGAGGTACTCCGGCCTACTCTTTCCCAGTCAGAAAAGAGTTGTAAAAGGCAACCTGTACCAAGTAGACCGCAACTTTTTTGTACCATGCCCGGGTTTTGCGCATGGCATTATATGGCTTGAGGACTTGATCAGAAACATAGAAACATAGAATGTGTCGGCAGATAAGAACCATTTGGCCTATCTAGTCTGCCCAGTATACTGAATACTATGAATAGCCCTTGGCCCTATCTTATATAAAGGATGGCCTTATGCCTATCCCATGCATGCTTAAACTCCTTCACTGTATTTGCAGCTACCACTTCTGCAGGAAGGCTATTCCATGCATCCACTACTCTCTCAGCAAAGTAATACTTCCTGATATTACTTTTAAACCTTTGCCCCTCTAATTTAAAACTATGTCGTACTTCCGGTTTCGGCGCCGACATGACAGGCGGCAAGTGAGCGCAGCTCCGACCCGGATCGCTCAAAACCTTACATATCCCCCTACTTTTGTGAGGCTAGACAGCCAGAAAATCCTGCAGCGATGAGACCGTCGCATGGATCGCTACCTAAAAGCGATGGGGAGCAAATCTAGAGGGAAAGCGCAGTCTAAAGGCGCCAAGGCAGACGCTGATATACCAAGGATGGCGGAGCCGATCATGATATTACCTGAAGAAGAAGACACTCCACAGCTTGCTGACAGTCAAGTAGCTGGAGCGGAGAACGCAGAGGAGTCGTCATCTCAGGTAGACTACAAGAGGCTAGCCCTAGAGGTAGCGAATCGAATATTGCCAGACTTACAAGAATCTTTAACCACTACGGTGGCGGCAACCCTGACAGTACTGCGAAATAAAGTGGCGCGAAACACAGAGCGCTTGGATATAGTGGAGAACGGGGTACAATCACTACAGATGGAGGTAAAATCCCTGCAGCAGCATGTACAAGGGGTGTCGGCAGATAATAAACGACTATGGGAGAAAATAGATGACCTTGAGAACCATGCTAGAAGAAATAATCTTCGCATAGTAGGCCTCCCAGAATCCATATCTGGAAAAGAGCTCCACCTCATTTGCGAAAGAGATATACCAGCAGCATTAGGGCTTCAGACCAACTGCAGAGCGGAGAGGTCACACAGAGTAGGCCCGGTGAGAGCTACCGGAGAGGGGAGGATAATAAACCCCAAAGACCAAGACAGGTCATCGTGAGATATCTAGACTATTTTGAAAAAGCTGAAATACTACGTCTATATAAGAGTCGGTCTAGAGACCTAGAAATAAAAGGACACCGCATTTTGATTTTCGGCGATTTCTCAGCTGAGGTCACGAGGCGTCGCAGAGCCTTTTCACAGATTTGCTCAAAGCTTTATCAGCAAAAGAGAAAATTTGCTTTAATGTACCCAGCAATTCTGAAGATTTTTCGAGCAGATGGTCAAGTAGATATATATTCAAGTCCGGAGGAGCTCAAGGACTTATTAGAAGATCCTAGAGGAAGCTGCGGAGCGAATCAACCGGAAAACAACATACGCAGGAGACTACCAGAGCCATGGAACTCTCCTCCGATTGATAGATGAAATCCTTCACAGCCGAAAGATCAACGTCAGAGATCATAAAATGGACGTGAGACCTGATAATGTATTTCTTTATAGTGGGGCAGACATAAGTCAGAATATATATTAGCTTTACATTACTACAGCGGTAGAGCAGGATGCACAATTTATGTTCTCACAATTTATGTTCTAGTCAGGAAGGTGATATCGATAGAATATTTGTGATATCACTAGCCGGATAGTATTTTGTTTAACGAGTTAGTAGGCAGTTTAACCCTTGACAACGCATATCGCTTACCTAGGTCTAAAGCGAGCGAGGGACATAAGATGAGAATGCATAGTAGGATATGTATATGTTATAATACTTTTCATACTTACCCTGTTATGTTGGGAAGAAGTGAAGTCTGGAAGTTAGGGATCTTAGAGAAAGGAGAATGTTTAGTGATGTTTGTGAGGGTTGTTGGGGGAAGGGAGGGGAGGGAGGGAAGTTCGTGGTGGTCATTCAGCTTCAAGAAGGTCCGGTTAGATATTAACTTAATATGGTTCCTTAGGGAGGATATGAGGTCATACCCAACGATACTAGATAATGGTTAAAGTGGTTTCATGGAACGTGAGGGGGCTGAGATCCCCACAGAAGCGGTTGATGATATTGAGACATTTGAACAGATTAGGAGCAGACATCGCTCTTCTGCAAGAAACACATCTGGGAGAGGAAGACTTTCATAGGATGAGGAAATTATGGGTGGGAGAAGTATACGGATCTAAAGCAAGCAAACGTAAAGCTGGAGTATTAATTCTGTTTCGAAAAAATCTCAACTACCAGGTATCCTCCCACTCCTGTGACAAAGAAGGTAGAATTATACAAATCACTATACAGTCAATGAACAAAGCTATGAGTATATATAATATATATGGCCCCAACGATTCTAGTGAAGTGTTCTATAGAGCAGTCATGGAGAGGTTGTTAGGAGACCAAGTAGCGGATAAGATGATTGGGGGAGACCTAAACCTAATAGCTGATTGGGGGGAAGATAGAAGGACGGATAGGGGGGCTAATCCTACCAAACAACGTAATACTCAAATTTTACAAGACCTCATGGAGACTTTAGGATTAGTAGACACCTGGAGAACTTTAAATCTGGAGGGACGTGACTATACATATTATTCCTCAGTACATAAATCGTGGTCGCGGATTGATTACTTACTGGTGTCAAGGAATCTATTCGGGAGGTGCGAATCTTCCTCTATAGAAGATCTAGTGATCTCAGATCACGCACCGATTACTATTGAACTGCAGGAACATACGCCTTGAGGAACCGATTTCATATGGCGTTTCCCTTCGGATTTATATGAAAATAAAGATTTTCACAACCTACTGATAGGTTGGTGGGATGAATATATTGGAGATAATGACCTGCCCGATAATGCTCAATTAACATGGGATGCTGGGAAGGCGGTACTGAGAGGGAGACTGATTTCTCATGTCGCGGGTCTCAAAAAGAAAATAAAAACTGAGATAGAGTCGCATGGGTTAAAACTCAGAGAAGCTACAGGGACTTTACATTAAATCCATCAGGCAAATCGGAAACAAAATGGAAGGCGGAGAAGCAGGAGTATGAATATTGGTTACAGAAAAAAGAGCTTTTATATAAATCAAAGATTGATGCGCAGATATATAAATTTGGGAATAAAACAGGGAGACTGTTGGCGAATTTAACTAAGGGTTTCCAACACGCGCCCCCGATTCTAGCACTAAGAGATAAGGATGGTTCATTAAAACATGACCCTAAAAATATAAATGAAATCATCAGAGACTTTTATAGCAGCCTGTACAAATATGAAATGAAAAAGAAAACGTGGAAGCTGGAAACAATTGACTAGATGCTATTAACCTCCCGAATATATCCCAAGAAGATCTAGATATCCTTAACGCCCCAATATCGGCTCAGGAAGTACAGAAAACTATTTCAAACCTGAAACTAAGGAAAGCCCCTGGCCCAGATGGATATTCGGGAGAATTTTATAAAATTCTGGGGGGAAGAACTTCGGAACTCCTCTCGAAAGTTTTCAATTCCCATTGATCAGGGTTGCTACTGCCAGAATCTGCGAATACGGCACATATAAAACGAATCCCGAAACCAGGTAAAGACCCCCTACAGGCCGCTTCGTACAGGCCGATATCCTTGATTAATACGGATGTAAAAATTGTATCCAAAATTCTAGCTGAAAGACTAGCGCGTATACTTCCTAAGATCATTTCGGATTCTCAAGTAGGATTTATTAAGGGCCGTTCAGCAGTCACGAACATCCAAAAAGTCCTTACAGTATTAGATGAAATAAAGATGAGACCTGATTCACATCCATCCCCAGCTCTGCTAACCATAGACACCGAAAAAGCGTTTGATAATGTAAGCTGGGGATGGATGAATAGAGTCTTGGACAGGATAGGGCTAAAAGGGAATTTTAGAACATATATTCAAGTATTGTATGCTAACCCTTCAGCCAGAATACACACCCCAGGCTTTCTATCATCTGCTTTTGATATCGGCAAGGGGACTAGGCAGGGTTGCCCACTCTCACCGTTACTCTTTAATATCGCCTTAGAACCTTTATCCTGTTATCTTAGCATCACCGGAGAGATAGAAGGAATCAGGGTAGGCTCCAAAGAAATAAAACACGCTTTGTACGCTGACGACCTTTTAATTTTCCTGGAAAAACCTGGGAGAGATTTAACAACCCTGTTTAAAAAGCTTACAGATTTTGGTAGTGCGTCAGGTTTTAAAGTTAACGCAGATAAGAGTGAACTCCTGCTTCTCTCCCAGACATGCCAGATCAAGAATTTTGATCATCGCAATTGCCCGGTTAAAATTGCCAAAAACACAGTCCGATATTTGGGTATAAATATAGGAAGGACACCGGAATCAATTCACTCATTGAATTACCCTCCTATGGTGCAGAAGATACAGGGAGACATTGATAGATGGAGGCACCTCCCACTTTCTCTAATGGGCAGATGCTATCTATTGAAAATGGTCAGCTTTGCACGCTTATTATACCCTATGCAAACAATACCGCTGTTAATTAGACATACAGACATACAGACTTTAGAATCGGCGTTCCGATACTTTATATGGAAAGGCAAGCGCCCGAGGATATCCTTGCGAAAACTCCAGCTTCCTAGGGAAAAGGGAGGAGTGAATTTCCCTGACATTAGGAGATATAACCTCGCAAGCAATCTCAGGCATGCCCTAGACTGGTTATCAGGAAGAAATGGCTATTCTAATTGTAAATTAGAATCAGAGTTGGCTGCTCCTTGGTCTTTGATAGCACTCCTCCACACAAAGTTTGCTAACTTGCCCTCTAACCTGAAAAAGAGTCTTATAATAAAGGACACGGTAGCAACATGGAAGGCGGTGCGCAAAGAATATGGGTTACCTTTTACATTATCAAAATATATGACTATTTGGGAGCACCCCGAATTTGTGGAAGGCAGACATAATAAGCAATTCCGTGAATGGAAATTACAGGGAATACACTCAGTAAATGACATGTGGCACAATACTGGTCAACGCTATCTTAGCTTTGAAGAACTATGTAACAAGTTTGCGCTAAGTTCTGGTCACTATTTGTCATATTACCAGGTCTACAACTTCTTAAAATCTAGGGTAGTCGATCTTAAAAAAGAATTTCCCACAAATAGATTTGACTTAAAAAAATTAAGAGGCACAGCTTGCCTCTTCCCCACTGTCTTTATCAGACCTACAAGGCAAATTACTGGGGGCCAGACAGGAAAATTTCCCTATACACTCATTTAAGTCGTGGGAGAAAGAACTTGACGGACAAGGCACGCATGAAGATATTTTGAAAGGATGTTTATACCTGAGAAAGTTGATCCCCTGTGAAGTTTGGAGGGAAACACAATTTAGAATATCACACAGAGCCATATATGGGTTTTACAAAACAGAGCCGGCCATACAGGCAAAAAAAATAACGCAATGCCCAAAATGTGACCTGGAGAACTCCAATTTATTACATGGTTTGTGGAGTTGTCCTAGAATAGTGGAGTTCTGGTCGACTTTGTCAGAATGGCTTAAAAATATCATGCATACCGAGATTACAATAGTCCCAGGGCTTATATTATTCCACTACTACCCCGAAGGCACGAAAATAGCACAGATTACGCATATATGTATCCTGGCGGCAAAAAGGTGCATACTTAAGAATTGGTTACATCAGGCTACGCCTTCAATTGGAGAGGTTATTATGCAGGTAAAATGGTGCTTACATAGAGAACTCTTTTCAGCAGAACAAAATACAGATAAAGCTCTGCATAGATTGATGACCAGGTGGAAAGGCTTCATTATTAATATTCTAGAACCCACTGAGATTAAAACGCTAATGAATCCGCTAAAATAAACATCCTGGTACTTACAGGAGCAATTGAAGGGTGCGTTAGGTAAATTGGAACAGTAAGATATTTAATTTCTTGTTGATAAGCTGGTGAGGGTGGGACCTGATCTTCTTGAAGCTAAGATGGGGGGAGGGGGAGGGGGAGTTTGAATTGTGGTTTAATTGATTCATTTTATCAATCCTTTGTAAACTTATCAATGAACTTATGTAATACAACTCTGTAAACAATGGATTATGTACAATGTAATTTTCTGATAAATCAAAATGAATAAAATTTGGTTTAAAAAAAATAAAAAAATAAAAAACTATGTCTTCTTGTAGCAGTTTTTCTTCTTTTAAATATTCTCTCCTCTTTTACCTTGTCGATTCCCTTTATGTATTTAAAAGTTTCTATCATATCCCCTCTGTCTCGTCTTTCTTCCAAGCTATACATGTTAAGGTCCTTTAAGCTTTCCTGGTAAGTTTTATCCTGCAATCCATGTACTAGTTTAGTAGATCTTCTCTGAACTCTCTCCAAAGTATCAATATCCTTCTGGAGATATGGTCTCCAGTACTGCGCACAATACTCTAAATGAGGTCACACTAGTGCTCTGTAGAGAGGCATGAGCACCTCCCTCTTTCTACTGGTAATGCCTCTCCCTATACACCCAAGCATTCTGCTAGCATTTCCTGCTGCTCTATGACATTGTCTGCCTACCTTTAAGTCTTCTGAAATAATGACCCCTAAATCCCTTTCCTCAGATACTGAGGTTAGGACTGTATCACTGATTTTATATTCTGCTCTTGGGTTTTTATCCCACAGGTGCATTATCTTGCACTTATCAACATTAAGTTTTAGTTGCCAGATTTTTGAAAATTTCTAGTTTTCCTAAATCCTTTTCCATTTGGTGTATCCCTCCAGGAACATCAACCCTGTTACAAATCTTTGTGTCATCAGCAAAAAGACACACCTTAACATCGAGGCCTTCTGCAATTTCGCTGATAAAGATATTAAACAATATGGGTCCTAGAACAGATGCCTGAGGTACCCCACTGGTAACAAGACCATGGTCTGAATATACTCCATTGACTACAACCCTCTGTTGTCTGGCCCTCAGCCACTGCCTAATCCATTCAACAATATGAGAGTCTAAGCCCAAAGACTGCAATTTATTGATAAGCCTTCTATGTGGGACAGTATTAAAAGCCTTACTAAAGTCTAGATAAGCGATGTCTACTGCACCTCCGCCATCTATGATTTTAGTCACCCAATCAAAAAAATCAATAAGATTAGTTTGACATGATCTCCCTGAAGTAAACCGATGCTGTTTTTCATCTTTCAGTCCATGGGATTTTAGATGTTCTCCAATCCTCTCCTTAAGTATGGTTTCCATTAATTTCCCCACTATTGATGTCAGGCTTACTGGCCTATAGTTGCCCGATTCCTCCCTACTACCTTTCTTGTGAATGGACACAACATTTGCTAATTTCCAATCTTCTGGGACAACTCCTGTTACCAGTGATTGGTTAAATAAATCTGTTAATGGTTTTGCTAGTTCACCGCTGAGCTCTTTTAATAGCTTTGGGTATATCCCATCAGGCCCCTGTGACTTATTTGTATTAATTTTAGACAGCTGACTTAGAACCTCTACCTCTGTAAAGACACATGCATCAAAAGATTCATTAGTCTTCCTTCCTAACTGAGGTCCTTTTCCTTCATTTTCCTTTGTAAAAACTGAACAGAAGTATTCATTGAGGCAGTCAGCTAGTTCTTTATCTTCTTCCATATACCTTCCTTCTTTTGTTTTTAATTTGGTAATTCCTTGTTTTAGTTTCCTTTTTTCATTTATGTATCTGAAGAATGTCTTATCGCCTTTTTTCACTGACTGAGCTAATTTCTCTTCTGCCTGTGCTTTAGAAGCTCTTATAACTTGTTTGGCCTCTCTCTGCCTAATCTTATAAATTAGCCTGTTATCCTCGTTTTTTTTTAAATTTTTATAATTACTAAATGCTATCTTTTGTTTTTAATGATTTTGGCCACTTCTGCTGAGTACCACAGTGGTCTCTTCCTTTTTTTGCTTTTACTGACAAGCCTAATGCAATTTTCTGTTGCCTTCAATAGTGCCACTTTTAAGTAGTCCCATTTCTCCTGGACTCCATTGAAACTGTTCCAATCTGATAGGGACTCGTATACCACTAATCTAACTTTTGTTTTTGTGTGGTGTGAATCAGTCACTGTACTTATAGTAAACCACACTGACTGGTGATCAGTAGATCCCAAGCTTCCCCCTACAGTAATATCAGATACCAAATTCCCATTTGTGAATACTAAATATAAAATGGCCTCCTTCCGGGTTGGCTCCTCAACTATTTGCTGTGGAGATAATCCCAGTAAGGAATTTAGAATATCTGTACTCCTGGCAGAACTAGCTATTTTGGTTTTCCAGTTTACATCAGGAAGATTAAAGTCTCCCATAATGATAACTTCCCCCTTCAATGTCATTTTAGCTATTTCCTCAACTAGTAGATCATCTAATTCTTTGACTTGGCTATGTGGTCTATATATCACACTTACACGAGTTACCTTATGATTATCAAGCTGCAAAGTAACCCAAACTGACTTTGAATTGGTCTCGCTAACTTGTATTAAATTAAATTTTATGCTATCTTTCACATACAGGGCCACCCCTCCCCTCTTCTTGCCTTCTCTGTCTTTCCTTTATAGAGAGAACCCTGGTATTGTTATATCCCATTCATTACTCCCATTGAACCAAGTCTCAGTAACAGCCACTAAATCTATATTCTCAGATGCCATTATAGCCTTAAGTTAATTGATCTTATTCCCTAAACTGCGAGCATTTGTAGACAAGACTCTGAGCTTGTCATTTCTTAACCTATGTGCTACTGGCATCTTCTGGGGGGCAGTCGGACTGCTGGATTATCAGAGAGATCAACTCCTCCCATATACCGATTGTAGTCGATGATACAATCGGGCTTGAGGACCGTTTCTGCGGTACCTCGCACAGGGACAGGGGTGATGCCGTTACTGTGAATTGTGGACAGTACAAGGACATCCCTCTTGTCCTTATATCTGACCAGCAACAGGTTTCCACTGGTAAGGGTACAGGTCTCACCCCTGGGGATAGGTACGTGGAGGGGGTGGGTAGGGAGGCCGCGTAGATTTTTCCTCACGGTCCCACAAGCGGACGTGGATCTGGCGGCGAGGGACTGGAACAAGGGGATACTAGTATAAAAGTTATCCACGTACAGGTGGTAACCTTTATCTAGCAGTGGGTACATAAGGTCCCACACAGGTTTCCCACTAACACCCAGAGTGGGGGGACATTCTGGGGGTTGAATACGGGAATCTCGCCCCTTGTACACACACAACTTGTAAGTGTACCCTTAAGTACTCTCACAAAGTTTGTACAGCTTCACGCCATACCTCGCCCGTTTAGAGGGAACATACTGGCGGAAAAGGAGTCTCCCCTTGAAAGCAATGAGAGACTCATCAACCGTGACCTCCCTTCCAGGTACATAAGCCTCTAAAAATTTGGCCCCAAAGTGATCGATGACCGGCCTGATTTTGTACAGGCGGTCATAGGCAGAATCTGCATAATGCATGCATTTCCGGATGGCCTCAAACCGGGTACGTGTCATGGCCATACTGTAAAGTGGGGTCTGGTAGAGGACGTCCCCACTCCAGTAATGCCTGACACTAGGTATTTTGACTAGGCACATGTGCAGCACGAGGCCCCGTCCTCATCTCGGCTGCACTGACCGGAGTCCAGCCACCAACCCTAGCCAAAAAGGAGCCCGGGTGTTGAGCAATGAACTGTTGGGCATACAGGTTTGTTTGCTCCACCATCAGATTCACAAAGTGGTCACTGAAAAAAAGACTAAAATAATTATATTCAGTGAAGCCCACTGTGGGAATCTGAATTTCTGCTTGGCCAACAAAATCTGAAATCACAGGCTCAAAATGCTCTGGGGTACACCAGATAAGTTCACCAGTAGGGGGCTCAGGTGGACTTATCTGGTGGGCCGGAAAACTAGTACGAGCCCCAGAGCTGCTTGTACTAGTGTGGGCCACAGAGTCCCTAGCATGGACGCGGATGACAAAAGGAAAGTGGGGTCATCCTCGTCCTCACTGGGACTCTCGGAGTCGGAGGCAAGCAGGGCGTATGCCTCCTCGGCCGAAAACGTCTGGCGAGCCATAGTGGAGTGTGTGTGTGTGTGTGTGTGCGTGTGTGTGTACGTGTGTGTGTGTGTGGGTGCGTGGAAAACTTTATTCAGTGTGCATGTGTGTGGTGGAAGGGTGTTCACGGACTTTGCCCTACACCTAACAGAAAAAAAAAAAAAAAAGTGTAAAAATAAATTTAAAAAAGATTCAAACACCCTGATCAGCGGTACGAAGCTGATCAGCGGTGGGGTGGGCGATGCGCTAACAGTGGTCGGGCGCTAAGAGTGCCGGCCACATTCAGCGTATGCAAAACAAAAGGAAAAAAAAAACTGCGCCCCCCAAAAATGTGTGTGGGTGGGGGGCTGGGGGCTCAAGCTGCAGCACCCTGGGGGGGTTTAGGGTCACACAGCTGAGTGCTGTGGACCCCAGACACTCGATCTGGTGCTACAACCCAATAAAAACCCTTCCCCCCCCCCTAACTCTCCCTCACTATCCCTGCCTAATCTACCTCTCCCTACCTCTCCCTTGCTCACCAATAAACACAGATTTGTGCCTGATGGCACAAAAAACCTCACAGCACAGCCGGGCTCCTCTCTCTGCCGCTCAACGGACCGGTATGAGCGGGGAGAGGAGCTCCGGCAATTCAAAACTGCCGATCCGTCCGCCCACATGCCCAGCCGACCAATCAGAAGCGATCCTGAGAGGTAGCGTGACCGCCACCTCTCAGGATCACAGGACGGTAATTGGTGGTGTATTATCACACCACCGATCACCGTCCTATTCGGAGTTATTGGGTCTCCAGAGACCCGAATAACCCGGAAACGCATTAAACAGCAGGTCTGAATTGGGCATTGACCCAAGGTGCCTGCTCAATGATTTGAGCAGGCACCTTGTTCCGATCACTGCCAGCTCGGAAATACATCCTCTGCCATTCCATCTCTGCTGTTTTGCTGCTCCCCTCCTCTTACCTCCATGAGGTCCTGGATTTCGTGTTGATTATGATAAACAGACTGAAGCATGAGTAACCTGTATTTAATGCCGGAGTTCAGGTGCTTTGACTTACTAGTGGTGATATAGCCTCGTAGCCAAACAGCTTAACATCTTTTGTGAATATTAAGCCAACAGCTCTGCTTTAAATGTTTGCCCGCACAACTACAAATATATTAAAGTTGGTACACACTAAGAATTTTCGATTTTATCTCTGTAAGTATGGAGATAGTCAAAGCCTTGTTTTATCTAGTTAAAAGTAATGGAAAATTAGTTTGTAGTATTTAGCTACTTGCATTAGACTTTTCTATGACAGTACATCTGGATAGTTGGTTGAGGACAGTGAAACCTCCTAGAAAGGTCTATGCATAATTAAATAGACTGAGGGCTGAAGGATTTCATGTCAGATACACTTGCCCTTTTATGATGTGAGTCAGATAATATAGTGTATATCGGATGGCGATCAACTGTGCTTGAAACACTAGCCTAAAATAGAGAGGGTGACAGCAAATCAGAAACACTTGTTCTTAGCAGCTTTCTTCCATCTTACCCACTGCAAAATGTCAGACCTTTTTTGATCTCCAGTCTTATTGTAAATTCAGGATGTGGTTTGATCTATCTTCCAGGCTCTGTTAAAGGATCTTTGTCTTTTAAAATATGTTTTTATTCCTATTTTTTTTTATTATGCCCACCTTTAATTATGATTCATTGTTTTGCCACCTAGCTGAAGTGTCATTTGCAGGGTCAAGGTTATTAACAAAAGCAGCAGTATGCACCTGGAAGTTTAGGAGACTTTATTAAAAAGTAAGATGAAGAAAACAACACATTTCTGTAAAAGACATTATATATAAGCTGGTGGCAATTTAACCATATAAAGGCAACACTGTTTGGTGCTACCCAATACTCTTTCTACTAATACTCTTGAATGAATCATCACTAACTACTAGGGATACTCCAAGGGAGCATTATAAATACCAGGGACACTACAGGATGGCAGTATAACTACTTGGTCGCTGCAGGAGGACATTATAACTACTTGGGTCACTATGAAGGGATCTTATTACTACTGGAGGCTCTACATGGGGCTTTATAGAAGGGTCTTATTACTACTGGGAGCAGTTTAGGGGGTTTTATTACTACTGAGGGCACTTTAGGGAACATTATCACCACTGACAGTACTATGGGACATTATAAGTACTGGGGGCACTACAGGAGTGCATTATAACTACTGAACACTGTTAGTATGGAGTGCTCCTTGCAGCCGTACCTGCTGATACAGGGCACGGAGTGGCCAGTAGGCCTGGGCCTCCCCTGCTAGTACACACACAGTAATAATAATTACTGTGTGTGTGCTCAGATGAGGCTGGAACTTAATGGATGTCTTTCATCCATTAGGACCCAGGCCCAGATTCGCAATATGCCCTACAAAAACATTTCCAGTGAGTCCCACTGTCTGATGAAACAGTGGGTCACCGCTGTTTCAATACTGAGCCAGGTCCCAGCCATGACGGATGCGGTTGTTTGCGGTGCGTTAAACGGGGAGTTTGGTCTGTCATAGTTTGGTCTGTCACTGTGAAGCGGGCGTAAACCTTACACTACCTGATCGATACAACATCATACCTGATGTTTTAAAGCACGTTATTCCAAACAATTTTGGAATGTTAGGTGATTTATGCCCTTTATGGATTAAAACCCGACTCTGCGTCAACTACGTAATTTCCATGGGAGTTTTGCCATGGATCCCCCTCCGGCATGCCACAGTCCAGGTGTTAATCCCCTTGAAACAACTTTTCCATCACTATTGTGGCCAGAAAGAGTCCCTGTGGGTTTTAAAATTTGCCTGCCTATCGAAGTCTATGGCGGTTCGCCCGGTTCGCCCGTTCGCGAACATTCGTGGAAATTCGCGTTCGCCTTTCGCGAACGGAAAATTTTATGTTCGCGACATCTCTACTCCACAGTGACAAATCAAACATTTCTAAATAAAACAGCATGAACTCCACCACTGAATCCATAGTACCGAGGTTGAGCAAAGGTCTCCTTATGAATAACAAGCAAAGTATCAGGTCCAATGATCAAAAGACTACATTTATGGGCTCAATCAACCAAAAAGTAGGAACATACCCCCCTTTTTTTTTTAAATTCTTCTGAAAAAAGGGGGTTCATATGGGGGTCGTCTCCTAATACACTTTTGTCACTAATGGGGAACACACTTCCCAGGTTGTGCGGGGGAGGTATACCCTCCCAGGACAAATTACATCCACTAGGTTGGGGGCGTATCCCCCATGTCTATGGGAGAGTCATCCCCACCCATGATGCAGCCACTTGACTTACCCAATAGGATAAAGGGGTCATCACTTCCCAGATTTCTTTATATGCCTGCATGACTAAACGATTCGAGGTCAATGGGGATCCACTGGTGACTTAGTTTAACAGGTATTTTGTACAGCGTGGCCTCCACCACCTTTTTCGTATATTTGCCTCTTGATAAATGGCCTCTTCAAGGTTTACACTGTAGGGTCTAGATTATCCACAGATGAACAAAGGGCTGGTATGAATGGGAAGACCCCAGTAGAGATTGTATAAAAGGGAGAATCTGGGAACGGATGACCCCTTTATCCTATTGGGTAAGTCAAGACGGAGCAGCAGAGTTAACATATTAAGGACTCGAAGTGACACGCCCACAGAGTTTGTTTAGAGCGTTACTATGACAGCGCAAGGAACACGTCAGCAAAAGGAACTTCGAATCATACCCGACGCGCTTGTGAACTAACTGTATGTAATATGTATAACAGGGTGATGACATGTATATTCAGGTATAAATGATTAGATAACAGGTTGGTGTGATATTGATAATTTGTATAATTGATTTATAATTTACATATTTAATTTGGTCATGTGACCTACTGGGAGGGTGTGTATATATACCTAGTGTTGTTCACATTATTTGTTGCTTGAGAAAGAATGTTGGTCGAAACGTCGCATTTTTGTTGGTGAATAAATCCTGCATAATTGAAGACAAGTGAGTGCTGCGGTTTTTTGATATATACAACGCATTGAAGGGGGATCTTCAGACTGGCTCCCAAAACGGCTGGCACCACCACAAGAAAGGTTTCATTTTTTCATTTTTTCGTTGTGCTGCTATAAACTCCTTTTTTCTACAAGCTGGACACGTGGCACGAACTTGCGCTCTACGCCTTGGAGGTGCTGGCCTGCCCTGCCGCCAGCGTTTTGTCTGAGCGTGTATTTAGTGCTGCTGGTGGCATTATAACAGATAAGCGTATACGCTTGTCCACTAGCAATGCTGACAGGTAGAATCATATAAAAATGAACAAGGCCTGACTTCTCAACTCCACCAGAGGAGAGCTGAGCTGATGATGAACATAAAGGCAATTTCAATCTATCATTTATAATGTACTCAATCTATGTACTGTAGTGTATTCCAATGCACCTTTTCCATCACAAAAAAAAGAGTATATGGTTGAATCTTGTTTTCTCCTCCTCCTCATCCAGATTGTCTATATTCTCTCCACTCAAATTTTTTTAATAGGGTCAGCTCAACTGCAGGCCCTCGCCCCTAATGTTTTAGAGGGTCAGCTGAGCAGCAGGCCCTCGCCCCTAATGTTTTAGAGGGTCAGCTGAGCAGCAGGCCCTCGCCCCTAATGTTTTAGAGGGTCAGTTCAGCAGCAGGCCCTTGCCCATAATGTTTTAGAGGGTCAGCTCAGCAGCAGGCCATCGCATATAATGTTTTAGAGCATCAGCTCAGCAGCAGGCCCCCGCCCCTAATGTTTTAGAGGGTCAGCTCAGCAGCAGGCCATCGCATATAATGTTTTAGAGCATCAGCTCAGCAGCAGGCCCCCGCCCCTAATGTTTTACAGGGTCAGTTCAGCAGCAGGCCCTCGCCCATAATGTTTTAGAGCAGCGGTCCCCAACCGCCGGGCCACGGCCCAGGACCGGGCCCTGGAAGATGGTTTGCCGGGCCGCGGCGATCAGGGCAGTCTTTAACGCTGTACTAATGAAGCGCTTCCATTATGGCCGCTATACACAGCCAGCCGACAGCAGAATGAAGAATGAAGAGGATCGCGATGGTGACCAGGAGCAGGAGAGGTAAGTGTTTTTTTAATTTTATTTTATTTGAACTGATGGCTGACCTGGGGGACATGGGGCTAATGGGGGGGCTTATGGCTGACATGAGGGGCTAATGGGGGGCTTATGGCTGACATGAGGGGCTAATGGGGGCTTATGGCTGACATGAGGGGCTAATGGGGGGCTTATGGCTGAAATGAAAGGCTAATGGGGGGCTTATGGCTGACATGAGGGGCTTATGGCTGACATGAGGGGCTAATGGGGGCTTATGGCTGACAAGAGGGGCTAATGGGGGCTAATGGCTGACATGAGAGGCTAATGGGGGCTTATGGCTGACATGAGGGGCTAATGGGCTTATGGCTGACATGAGGGGCTAATGGGGGGGCTTATGGCTGACATGAGGGGCTAATGGGGGCTTATGGCTGACATGAGGGGCTAATGGGGGGCTTATGGCTGACATGAGGGGCTAATGGGGGGCTTATGGCTGACATGAGGGGCTAATGGGGGCTTATGGCTGACATGAGGGGCTAATGGGGGCTTATGGCTGACATGAGGGGCTAATGGGGGGCTTATGGCTGATATGAGGGGCTAATGGGGGGCTTATGGCTGACATGAGGTGCTAATGGGGGCTTATGGCTGACATGAGGGGCTAATGGGGGCTTATGGCTGACATGAGGGGCTAATGGGGGCTTATGGCTGACATGAGGGGCTAATGGGGGGCTTATGGCTGACATGAGGGGCTAATGGGGGGCTTATGGCTGACATGAGGGTCTAATGGGGGGCTTATGGCTGACATTGGGGGGGGTTTATGGCTGACATTTGGGGGGTTTATGGCTGACATTGGGGGGTTTATGGCTGACATTGGGGAGGTTTATGGCTGACATTGGGGGGGTTTATGGCTGACATTGGGGGGGTTTATGGCTGACATTGGGGGCTGATAGATGGCTAAAGGTTTGGGGGTTGATCTGAGCCATTGGGGGTCTGATCTGAGGTCTGATTAACATTGGGGGTCTGATTGCTGGTCTGACCTGAGGTGTAATGAAAAATATGTTTTTCTTATTGTTCTCCTCTAAAACTAGGTGCATCTTAAAGGGCGAAAAATACGGTACAGTGCAGCAGAGACCAGTGCAGCAGAGACCAGTGCAGCAGAGACCATAGTCAGTTTATATATTTTAATATGCACCTTGTATTTTGTTATGCACGTGAATCAGTCGGCCCCGCCCACCCCCTAAGCCCCGCCCCAGATTGTGGGCCTGGTGATCAGTTTAGGGTCTTTTAAGCAGCATCAGCAGCAGCAGCATGGTGGTAAACCCAGAAGGGGCCCATCCAGGAGGAGGAGGACTAAAGGATTTGGTCAGGGCCCCCTCAACAGTATTACACAATGAAATTAGATACAGTGACAGTATAGACAGTGTATAAAACTGATGGAACAGCAGCCGGCCCTGGGCTGAGAAAGCGATCTTTACTAGCCACAGGAATGGGGGCGGCATGAAAGGGGTTGCTAAAAAATTACTGTGGAATGCAGCCCCATTCAAAAATTTGCTGTGGGGCCCAGTCAATTCTGGCTACGCCAGCGGTCCCCAACCGCCGGGCCGCGGCCCAGGATCGGGCCGTGGAGGATTGTTAGCCGGGCCGCGGCGATCAGGGCAGTCTTTAACTCTGTACTAATGAAGCGCTTCCATTATGGAAGCGCTTCATTAGTACAGAAGGACCAGGGAGCGGTGAAGGATCTGTACTCACCGCTTCCTGGTCCTCGGCTCGGCTATCGGCTGTGCATGGCTGCGCACATCGTGAGGTCTCTCTGTGACCTCACGCTGTGCGCCGCTATACACAGCCAGCCGACAGCAGAATGAAGAGGATCACGATGGTGACCAGGAGCAGGAGAGGTAAGTGTTTTTTTTATTTTATTTTATTTTATTTGCACTGGGGGCTGATGGCTGACCTGGGGGACATGGGTCAGACATGAGGGACATGGGGCTGACATAAAGGGGCTAATGGGGGGCTTATGGCTGACATGAGGGGCTAATGAGGGGCTAACAGCTGCCATGAGGGGCTAATCATGTCTGACATGAAGGGCTAATAGGGGGCTTATGGCTGACATGAGGGGCTAATGGGGGGCTTATGGCTGACATGAGGGGCTAATGGGGGGCTTATGGCTGACATGATGGGCTAATGGGGGGCTTATGGCTGACATGAAGGGCTAATAGGGGGCTTATGGCTGACATGAGGGGCTAATAGGGGGCTTATGGCTGACATGAGGGGCTAATGGGGGGCTTATGGCTGACATGATGGGCTAATGGGGGGCTTATGGCTGACATGAGGGGCTAATGGGGGCTTATGGCTGACATGAGGGGCTAATGGGGGGCTTATGGCTGACATGAGGGGCTAATGGGGGCTTATGGCTGACATGAGGGGCTAATGGGGGCTTATGGCTGACATGAGGGGCTAATGGGGGGCTTATGGCTGACATGAGGGGCTAATGGGGGCTTATGGCGGACATGAGGGGCTAATGGGGGGCTTATGGCTGACATGAGGGGCTAATGGGGGGCTTATGGCTGACATGAAGGGCTAATGGGGGGCTTATGGCTGACATGAGGGGCTAATGGGGGCTTATGGCTGACATGAGGGGCTAATGGGGGGCTTATGGCTGACATGAGGGGCTAATGGGGGCTTATGGCTGACATGAGGGGCTAATAGGGGGCTTATGGCTGACATGAGGGGCTAATGGGGGGCTTATGGCTGACATGAGGGGCTAATGGGGGGCTTATGGCTGACATTGGGGGGCTTATGGCTGACATTGGGGGGCTTATGGGTGACATTGGGGGGGGGTTTATGGCTGACATTGGGGGGGTTTATGGCTGACATTGGGGGGGGTTATGGCTGACATTGGGGGCTGATAGATGGCTTAAGGTTTGGGGGTTGATCTGAGCCATTGGGGGTCTGATCTGAGGTTTGATTAACATTGGGGGTCTGATTGCTGGTCTGACCTGAGGTGTAATGAAAAATATTTTTTTCTTATTGTTCTCCTCTAAAACTAGGTGCATCTTATAGGGCGAAAAATATGGTACAGTGCAGCAGAGACCAGTGCAGCAGAGACCAGTGCAGCAGAGACCATAGTCAGTTTATATAGTCATTATATAGTGTTATATATTTTAATATGCACCTTGTGTTTTGTTATGCGCGTGAATCAGTCAGCCCCGCCCACCCCCTAAGCCCCGCCCCAGAACCCCCAATTAATTTCCTGGTTCAATTAGAATTGGTATTTAAACAGTCCTCCTCATCATGCTGTTCACATTTTGATATGATGAGACCAAGACGACACCTAACAATTAATCAACAGTACCTTGCCATTGTGAGCCTTCGAGCAGGATGTTCTCGCCTGGAAGTGGCACAGAGTGTCATCAGCAGGTTGCAACAGAGATACAGAGAGACTGGAAGAGTCACAGAAAGGCATAGAAGTGGACGTTCTTTGGCCACATCCCACACTGATGACTGCTTCATTGTCAACAATGCCCTGCGGAATCAGATGATAAATGCCACACAACTCCAGGCACATTTAAGGGAGGTGAGAGGCACCCAAGTGTCATGTCAGACCATTTGAAACTGTTTACATCAGCATGGTCTGCATGCTAGATGACCTGCAAGTGTATCTGACCACATCACCAGACACAGGTGTCTTCATCTTGCATGTTCCAAGGAGCATCTACGCTGGACGAGGGACCAATGGGCCTCAGTGCTGTTCACTGATAAAAGTCAATTCATGCTGAGCAGAAATGATGGCTGTGAATGATGTTGGAAACGTCAAGGAGAGCTCTATGCATCAGCCATTGTTTGCCTTTGGTGGTGGTGTTATAGTGTGGGCTGGTGTATCTAGTGAATACACAACTGCCCTACATTTTGTGAACAAAGTGAAACGCCCATACTACTTGAATAACATCATTAATCCAGTCATTGTGCCTCAGCATTAACCACACAGGCCTAATTTCATCTTCATGGATGAGAATACGCTAGCTTATCAGGGTCGCTTCATTAGGGAATGGCTGGGGTACCTCAAATGGAGTGGCCTGCACTTTCTGCAGGCCTGAATCACATTGAAAACCTATGGAATCAGCTGAGTTGCCGTTTAGAGGCTCGTAACTCTGTACCTCAGAACCTCAATGACCTGAGGACCGCCCTTCAAAAGTGGGATGCCATGCCTCAGCATACAATAAGTCGACTTGTGAACAGCATGAGATATCATTGTCAAGCTGTAATTGATGCTCAAGGCCACATGACAAGTTTTTGAGACATTGATATTTTTTGTGGGGGTATACCACTGTTGTTGGCTTTTGTTTCAATAAATTGTTTGAGATGAGGAAATTAACATTGCATGCTTCTACTTAAAGGGAATGTATCATCAGCAAATGACCTGCTGCCTAAATCACTTTTTTATGTTTAACATATTTTTAAATAAAAAATGATGATATTTTTAATTTTCCATGTTACTTTTTATATTTAAACTAAAACAAAAACTCTTGCAGTTTTTGCTCTGGCCACTATTTCTAATAATTAGCACCACTTCTTGGCTTATACAGATTACTTTACTGCAGTTAACTCATTCTAATCCTGCCTGTAATTATATCATCTCTGTGTATAGATAAGACAGGATCCCCCATTCACAATTACAGTATCTGTTCTTTCCTTGTACAATGACTTCTACACAGGTCACAGAGCATGCTTAGAAAGCTTTCCCATGTAAGTCAATAAGGTCCACTCCTGCCTATTGAGTCTATGGCCCATGGGGCTGCCGTAAAGCAATTTTTTTTTAATGCTGTATAAATGCTGTTAAAACAGATCAGGCAAGATGGCCGCCCCCATAATCATGTTCAGTAATCAGAAAATAAAAACTGATTACAAAAAAGGAGATGTGCTACTCTCTGATTTTAACTGGCAGATACAATTGTTGGTGACACATTTCCTTTAAAAGCCCTACATTTAATGATATAATATCACTGTACCATGAACTTTTTACACTTTCCATAAATTTCACCTGAAAGCTAAATAGTCCCTAACTTTTTGTGAGTAGTGTATATACATGATTACTACACAACCTAGGGCAGCAATTTACCTGTGAGTGGCAAAGTGAATTTGAGCATCAAGCCTTAATCATCAGTTTCTGTTTATTCTATATACACATGGCTGGAATAAAAAATTGGGGGGTATTGTTCAATTTCATGAAACCAGCATATATCGTGATTACTACAAAAATACACATGGTAAAGCACAAAATTATTTGTGGGGGCTAGAAAATTTAGGCCTAAATCCATTTTGTACTATTTCTGTCTCCACACATTTCCAATAAATTTTTTGGGGGGGAGTTGTTGTTGATTATATTCAAACCAGCATACATATGTGATTACTACAACAATATATAGGGTAGCGACCAAAATTATCTGTGAGGGATAATGAATTTAGGCCTAAATCTGTTTTCCTTTATTTTTGTCTCCACGCCTGTAGTGTTCAAGTGAGCCAGTGGTTACTATTGGTGTAAACTGGGATAGGTGTGGACACCAAATAATCTCACGCTAGACTGACTGACTTCCTTCTAGAGAGGAAGGGGTGGTGCAAGCCCTGCCTAGCAACAGTAGTTAGGAACCTCCTGTTCTGTCCATATACAGTCTGTGGGACACAGTGCATAGTATAGAATGATGTTAACACTTGCAATGGGATTCCGCACTGCTATAATGATTCATGCAATCTTATGAAGTTAAATGTTGTTTTTTTAGCACTGTATGGACAACCGAATGGTTAACAAATTAGCTTCCGGAGACTAACAATGTGTCCTCTGTGCAGCGGGCCAGTCCGCAGGGGTAGAACACGTGAGGTTCACGGTAGGGTGGAATGTACATACAGTTCATCAGTTACTCACGATTTAGCAGACGCCTCCCTGGGCCAGCAGTGCAGTAAAGGGGAAAACAGCACTGGATTCTCCGTGGCACACTCTATTACAGGGGACACCGGCTAGATGGTGATTGAGGTGCCCTTGATGGTGAATGGGTGCTGTGTGCTTGTGTGGCTGGGCCTCTGGTTTAGGTATTGTCGTGATGCTGGCACCTTGAAGGTGCAAAATGTTAAGAGTTGTAGCAGTATGGAGTTAGAAGAATGAGGCAGGTTTAAATTCAACTGTAAACTTTACTATAACCAGGTTTTTTGATAACAGCTTTTATCCAGCAATAAAACAGTCTCTGGTATACATGCAAGTTGGATGTGATGAATCCCATTAACAGGCTGTGCTGGTAGTAATATATCATGCTAGGGTAGTTAGTTAGGTACTCACTGATATTCAGCTCCTTGCCCTGCTTCAGTCTCAGTTGAGGTAGTTCCAGTCTTGATCTTCTACACAAGTGATACAACAGAACCCTTATCTGTCCTTAGAATAACGGTGAGGCTGCCGGAAGCTAGATACAAAGGCATCTAGAGCCTATAATAATGGCTTTGTCCTTCCTTTGTCTTTATCCAATAATAAACTTGACCGCTGTAGAGTGAAAAGTAGAATGTTGACTTTCCTCTGCCTGTCTTCCTGGCTTTGATACTGAGTTGTACGATGGCTTCTCTGGGCCGTGGAGTTCCAGAGAGAGCTTAGAGGAGAGGAGACCTCTCCTTCCCCCTTAGCTCCTCACTCCATCTCCTTCACACTTCCAACTCTCAACTGCCTAACTAGGCCTGAACTGCCCTATATATACTGTGGTGTTACCCCCACCTAGTGGTGACATGCATGTGGTGCACCTGACAGCCTGGTAAAAAGAGATTTCACATGGTAATAAAATGCAGCATGAAATTACATAATACAACAAAAAGCTTTTTCAGTTCCCACATAAGCTAGTGGGACGCTGCATATCCCCTTTGCTTAAGATGTGTCGACCTCGACACATTCTGGATGAAGTCTCCTGGAAGATCCAAAAGAGGCAAGCATGCAAACAAGCATACAGGGATAAATAACAAACAGTATGAAAATTTACATTATAAAAATACACTTTAGTGGTTCACAACGCAACATGGGATGTGGGACGGTGTTTTCTTCTGATCTTGCTGGTGACACAAATGGGCGTTGATCTCACAAACATAATACAAAGTCCATGGCAAAGTCCAAGTTAATAAGTCTTTAGTATCTAAAACCTTTAAATGCAGCAGAATAAGAAAAGTGCAAAAAGTCTATTGAATTTGCAAACATAAGAATTGCACATAAACAAGTCACAGAAGAATGTCTTTCTGGGTAAAATGACTTTGAAGAACATGATAGTCCTGTTGCATAATCCTCATCAACCTGAAGAGGGAATAGGAAGGGAAAAACTTTGTGCAAACCAGGCGCAACTTGGGCGAAAACAGTGGTTATAAGGCAGGGAGTCCTGAATGTTAAAGGGCCAGTAGGCTGTGCAGTGGCCTAGTAAACTGCCACTTGCCGTGGCATCAGTCCATACTGGGATAAAAAACACTGGCTCCATTTGACAGTTATTGTAGAATGGCCTACAGGCCTACTTACAGATAGGTATCCTCCTTCTCTGGTTCCTCCACCGGTACGGGCCATAGTACTCTACCATTAGGGGACAAGATCTGTATCCGGATCTCCATAGGTTCCACGGCATCTGCCAATAGTACGGATTCTGGACCGGGCATAGCACAATTTTTCAGTAGCATGTGCAAGTTTCGGTGTGGCCACCGATTTCTCAGACTCTGATCGAGGAGAGGCGTTTATTTCCGGGGATGCAGTCATCTGGTGGTGTCTCTCCAGGTAGGCTTGAAGTTTCTCCTGCACCTGCATCTCGGCCATGACCTGGGCTCGCTGACTACGGCCAAACGCTGGGTAAGGATTGGCATTCCTCTCCAACACAGTCGGCTGCCAGAAGATGTTGGGGCCTAAACAGCACTGGATTCTCCGTGGCAATAACCTAACCAATTGGGTTTTAGGATCCTTGGGTTCGACCTTTAGCAGTTCTCTCCTATCAGTATTCTTTGCCCTAGCGTAGGCTTTGTGCAGAACCTTTTTATGGTATCCCCTAGCACGAAACCGGTCGTATAGGGTCTTGCACTCTTTATTAAAGGTCGCCTCATCAGAGCAATTCCTGCGGGCCCTGATGTATTGACCCACAGGAATTCCCTTCTTGAGTGGTCTTGGGTGGTAGCTGCCCCACTGCAATAAATTGTTCGTGGCAGTGGGCTTGCGATGGATTTCGGACTGGATGTGGCCATCAGGGTCCAAGGTAAGTCTAAGATCCAGAAAAGTAATAGTGCTCTCGTGTATCTCAGAAGTGAAAACCATACCTATAGTGTTTTGATTAAGTGCTAAAACAAATTGGTGAAACTTATCGGTGGGGCCTTCCCATAATATTAGTACATCATCTATGTACCTGCCCCAAAAAAGTATGTGCTGTGTGAACTCAAAATAATCAGGTGTAAAAACAATAGTGTCCTCCCACCAACCTAAAAATAAATTTGCATAATTTGGTGCACACTTGCGGTCCCAATCATTTGCAAATAAAATTGTCCGTCAAAAAATAAGTAATTGTGTGTGAGTAGAAACCTAAGGAGAGTCAGAAGAAACTCATTATGTGCTCGAAACTGGATGCTCTTAGTAGAAAGAAAAGACAAGACTGCCTTAATCCCTAAATCGTGTCTAATGTTGGTGTATAGTGCCTCGACGTCAAGGCTAGCTAGTTTAGTGTCTGAAGTAACCTGAATGTCCTGGAGCCTGATGACCACATCCTTAGTGTCCTCTGTGGGAACTTACCCTTGTGGGGACTGTGTCTTCTGTCCTCTTGTTCAAAAATGTCGATCTTTCATTAATCCTGTAGACAGAAAAGAATATCAGATTAGGCAATACATCAACTGTAAGACCAGGGGCATTGTTTATGCCATCCAATGCCCCTGTTCTAAGATTTATGTTGGAAAGACATCTCAAGAGTTCAGGAGAAGGATCTGTCAGCATATTAGCAGTATTAACACCAAAGCAGATACCTCGGTCTCCAGGCAAGTCAGAGCCTATCATGGAGGTGACTTTAAGGTACTAAAATTCTGGGGAATTTGCAGGAAAACCCTGGGTGCCAGGAAAGGAGATCTAGATGCCATCCTATTACAGGAAGAAACTAGGTGGATATACCGACTTGATAGTTTGAGTCCCAAAGGGCTTAATGAAGGATTTGCCTTCACGGCATTCCTTGGATCATAAAGGAGGATTTGCAATCTCCCGTTTTGTGTCTCATGTTTCGTTATACCTGTCTATTTGTAAAATTTTTTTTTTACAGCATATCAGTGGACATATGCAAATTATTTTCAAATATGGTGTTTATCTGTGTAATATTGCACTGTAAGGGCTGTGGCCGATTTCACTCACAGCAGTTCCCAGTTCTATGTTCCGGCGCACCATTCGTCTGCGCAGACTATTATCTCCCTCTAGTCATTCCCTGCGTCTAAGTCTGTGCGCATCCATGGATAGCGCACCGCATGCGTAGTCCCCCAGAGTCATTGGATATATTCCATTGACATGCGCGGTTATGTCGAGTGCAGTAACTTCTGATGACGAGGGTAATGAGCGACGGACGCATGCGCGGTACTGCTGGTTTGGTGGATAGAGTCTAAGTGGTTGCGCAGCCTCTTTGGATGCAGCATTTCCTTTGCTGACGTGCATAGAGGGCGATGCTGCCGGTGTTCCAATTGGGCTGTTGTGGGGGTGTGCCTATGGCCCCTATTGGTTGTTGGTGTCACATGTGGTCTGTCTGATAGGTTGGCCCAAGTGTCAATCATCACACACATGCTATTTAATTATCTAGGTGGCTGCAGCCATTCATTGCTGTCCATGTACCCCTGAGGAAGCCAGAATTCTGGCGAAACATGTCGGGGGACAGCTTTAGATTTTAAACTGCTCTGCACCTCGTCACTGATCACCAGCACTCAGCGGCCAGTGGCCGACTGTGTTTGGCTGGTTGCACAATTCAGATAGTTGTCTATTCACTGCTGGGCATCGACCCCTTGGTAGCGGTTCCAATCGCTATCAATTCCAGCTTGAGATCAATTGCTATGCGCAATGCGCTATGTGTATAGTGGGCTGAATCCACATTCCCACACCTCTCAATAAGGTTGCTATGACAACCATTCTCAGCTGGTGGTAAATTACGGACGATGCTCCGGCAGTGTGTGACCCCCCTCCCTAAAGACAGTAGTAGCTTCTTGCTTACAGGGATATAGGGTGAGAGATAGTGCACATCTCTCTTCCCTTCACACTGTCCAGTATATACTTCCATCAGTGTTGAGGTGCACTGTATTTTTCAATTTTTCCATTCTTTGGTGTTGTCTATGTTCAATTAAAGAGTGCATGTGCACTCAGTTAGTATATCACATTTTAGAATTATCTCAATAAAAGTGAAGTCTTAATTTATATCTGGGTCAAGATAGGTTCCATTGCCTAGTTAGGCATTTGTAAATAATACACTCTATTACAGGGGACACCGGCCAGATGGTGATTGAGGTGCCCTTGATGGTGAATGGGTGCTGTGTGCTTGTGTGGCTGGGCCCCTGGTTTAGGTATTGTCGTGATGCCAGCACCTTGACGGTGCAAAATGTTAAGAGTTGTAGCAGTATGGAGTTAGATGAATGAGGCAGGTTTAAATCCAACTGTAAACTTTACTATAACCAGGTTTTTTGATAACGGCTTTTATCCAGCAATAAAACAGTCTCTGGTATACATGCAAGTTGGATGTGATGAATCCCATTAACAGGCTGTGCTGGTAGTAATATATTATGCTAGGGTAGTTAGTTAGGTACTCACTAATATTCAGCTCCTTGCCCTGCTTCAGTCTCAGTTGAGGTAGTTACCCGCCACGGCTTCAAGCAGTGTCTATCAGAACACTGTGCCAAGACGGATCATGTCCACTGTGCGATCTGTAGTGCTGCTTCCCTCCTACTACTATATTATCATATTTTTGCCACATTCTGAGGTGTTTACTTTTCTCTTTCCTCTTTTCCCAGTTGTAATTTTAACAACCAGATCTGGAGAACTGGAGGGAATCCAATGCCTGGCACCTACCAACTGAAATATTGTTGCCCAAACATGTCCAACTATATAAAACTGCCTAGCAGTTTACAGAATCTACCAGCAGTTATACCTTTGTTGCAAATATCGCATGGCTGGACGCATGGCTGTTAAGATGAAGGACAGAGTTGAGTAATGCTTTGTATTCTTTAACTCCTTAAGGACACAGCCTTATTTCACCTTAACCGCCTCCGGACCGCCTAATGCAGGATCGGGTTCCGGAGGCAGCAGCCTGGCGCAGAGTCACGCATATACGCATCATCTCGCGAGACGCGAGATTTCCTGTGAACGCGCGCACACAGGCGTGCGCGTTCACAGGATCGGAAGGTAAGCGAGTGGATCTCCAGCCTGCCAGCGGCGATCGTTCGCTGGCAGGCTGGAGATGCGATTTTTTTAACCCCTAACAGGTATATTAGACACTGTTTTGATAACAGCGTCTAATATACCTGCTACCTGGTCCTCTGGTGGTCCCTTTTGTTTGGATCGACCACCAGAGGACACAGGTAGCTCAGTAAAGTAGCACCAAACACCACTACACTACACTACACCCCCCCTGTCACTTATTAACCCCTTATGAACCCCTGATCACCCCATATAGACTCCCTGATCACCCCCCTGTCATTGATCATCCCCCTGTAAGGCTCCATTCAGATGTCCGTATGATTTTTACGGATCCACTGATACATGGATCAGATCCGCAAAACGCATACGGACGTCTGAATAGAGCCTTACAGTGGGGTGATCAATGACGGGGGTGATCACCACATATAGACTCCCTGATCACCCCCCTGTCATTGATCACCCCCCTGTAAGGCTGCATTCAGATGTCCGTATGTTTTTTACGGATCCACGGATACATGGATCGGATCCGCAAAACACATACAGGCGTCTGAATGGAGCCTTACAGGGGGGTGATCACCACATATAGACTCCCTGATCACCCCCCTGTCATTGATCACCCCCCTGTAAGGCTGCATTCAGATGTCCGTATGATTTTTACGGATCCACTGATACATGGATCAGATCCGCAAAATACATACGGACATCTGAATGGAGCCTTATAGGGGGGTGATCAATGACAGGGGGGTGATCACCCCATATAGACTCCCTGATCACCCCCCTGTCATTGATCACCCCCCTGTAAGGCTGCATTCAGATGTCCGTATGATTTTTACGGATCCACTGATACATGGATCGGATCCGCAAAACACATACGGACATCTGAATGGAGCCTTACAGGGGGGTGATCACCCCATATAGACTCCCTGATCACCCCCCTGTCATTGATCACCCCCCTGTCATTGATCACCCCCCTGTAAGGCTGCATTCAGATGTCCGTATGATTTTTACGGATCCACTGATACATGGATCGGATCCGCAAAACACATACGGACGTCTGAATGGAGCCTTACAGGGGGGTGATCATCCCATATAGACTCCCTGATCACCCCCCTGTCATTGATCACCCCCCTGTCATTGATCACCCTCCTGTAAGGCTCCATTCAGACATTTTTTTGGCCCAAGTTAGCGGGAAATTATTATTTTTTTTCTTACAAAGTCTCATATTCCACTAACTTGTGTCAAAAAATAAAATCTCACATGAACTCACCATACCCCTCACGGAATCCAAATGCGTAAAAATTTTTAGACATTTATATTCCAGACTTCTTCTCACGCTTTAGGGCCCGTAGAATGCCAGGGCAGTATAAATACCCCACATGTGACCCCATTTCGGAAAGAAGACACCCCAAGGTATTCCGTGAGGGGCATATTGAGTCCATGAAAGATTGAAATTTTTGTCCCAAGTTAGCGGAAAGGGAGACTTTGTGAGGAAAAAAAAAATATCAATTTCCGCTAACTTGTGCCAAAATTTTTTTTTTCTATGAACTCGCCATGCCCCTTATTGAATACCTTGGGGTGTCTTCTTTCCAAAATGGGGTCACATGTGGGGTATTTATACTGCCCTGGCATTTTATACTGCCCTGGCAGTCTGGGATCCAAATGTCTAAAAATGCCCTCATAAAAGGAATGTGGGACCCTTTGCGCATCTAGGCTGCAAAAAAGTGTCACACATCTGGTATCGCCGTACTCAGGAGAAGTTGGACAATGTGTTTTGGGGTGTCATTTTACATATACCCATGCTGGGTGAGATAAATATCTTGGTCAAATGCCAACTTTGTATAAAAAATGGGAAAAGTTGTCTTTTGCCAAGATATTTCTCTCACCCAGCATGAGTATATGTAAAAAGACACCCCAAAGCACATTGCCCAACTTCTCCTGAATACAGCGATACCACATGTGTGACAATTTTTTACAGCCTAGGTGGGCAAAGGGGCCCACATTCCAAAGAGCACCTTTCGGATTTCACAGGTCATTTACCTACTTACCACACATTAGGGCCCCTAGAATGCCAGGGCAGTATAACTACCCCACAAGTGACCCCATTTTGGAAAGAAGACACCCCAAGGTATTCCGTGAGGGGCATGGCGAGTTCCTAGAATTTTATATTTTTTGTCACAAGTTAGCGGAAAATGATGTTTTTTTTTTTCTTACAAAGTCTCATATTCCACTAACTTGTGACAAAAAATAAAAACTTCCATGAACTCACTATGCCCATCACGAAATACCTTGGGGTGTCTTCTTTCCAAAATGGGGTCACTTGTGGGGTAGTTATACTGCCCTGGCATTTTAGGGGCCGAATGCGTGAGAAGTGGTTTGAAATCAAAATCTGTAAAAAATGGCCGGTGAAATCCGAAAGGTGCTCTTTGGAATGTGGGCCCCTTTGCCCACCTAGGCTGCAAAAAAGTGTCACACATCTGGTATCCCCGTACTCAGGAGAAGTTGGGCAATGTGTTTTGGGGTGTCTTTTTACATATACCCATGCTGGGTGAGAGAAATATCTTGGCAAAAGACAACTTTTCCCATTTTTTTATACAAAGTTGGCATTTGACCGAGATATTTATCTCACCCAGCATGGGTATATGTAAAAGACACATTGCCTAACTTCTCCTGAGTACGGGGATACCAGATGTGTGACACTTTTTTGCAGCCTAGGTGGGCAAATGGGCCCACATTCCAAAGAGCACCTTTTGGATTTCACCGGCCATTTTTTGCAGATTTTGATTTCAAACTACTTACCACACATTAGGGCCCCTAGAATCCCAGGGCAGTATAACTACCCCACAAGTGACCCCATTTTGGAAAGAAGACACCCCAAGGTATTCGCTGATGGGCATAGTGAGTTCACGGAAGTTTTTATTTTTTGTCACAAGTTAGTGGAATATGAGACTTTGTAAGAAAAAAATAAAAAATCATCATTTTCCGCTAACTTGTGACAAAAAATAAAAAATTTTGCTGGACTGGTTTATTTACACCATGTCCTATTTGAAGACCCCCTGATGCACCCCTAGAGTAGAAACTCCATAAAAGTGACACCATCTAAGAAACTACACCCCTCAAGGTATTCAAAACAGATTTTACAAACTTTGTTAACCCTTTAGGTGTTGCACAAGAGTTATTGGCAAATGGGGATAAAATTTGAGAATTTAAATTTTTGGGCAAATTTAAAATTTTTATCAATTTTTTCCAGTAACAAATCAAGGGTTAACAGACAAACAAAATGCTATATTTATTGCCCCGATTCTGTAGTTTGGAGAAACACCCCATATGTGGCCGTAAACTACTGTACGGGCACACAGTAGGGCAGAGGGAAAGGTGCGCCGTATGGTTTTTGGAAGGCAGATTTTGCTGGACTGGTTTATTTACACCATGTCCCATTTGAAGCCCCCCTGATGCACCCCTAGAGTAGAAACTCCATAAAAGTGACCCCATTTTGGAAACTACGGTATAAGGTGGCAGTTTTGTTGGGACTATTATTAGGGTACATATTATTTTTGGTTTATCTATATTACATTTTTGTGAGGCAAGGTTACCAGAAATAGAAATTATGAAATTTCATCTCCATTTGCCAATAACTCTTGTGGAACACCTAAAGGGTCAACAACGTTTGTAAAATCAGTTTTGGGTACCTTGAGGGGTGTAGTTTCTTAGATGGGGTCGCTTTTATGGAGTTATTACTCTAGGGGTGCATCAGGGGGCTTCAAATGGGATATGGTGCCCAAAAAAGAAAGGCCATCAAAATCTGCCTTCCAGAAATCATTCGGCGTTCCTTTCCTTCTGCGCCCTGCCGTTTGGTCATACAGCAGTTTATGACCACATATGGGATGTTTCTGTAAACTGCGATATGAGGGTAATAAATATTAAGTTTTGTTTGGCTGTTAACCCTTTGTTATTGGAAAAAAATGGATTAAAATGGAAAATTTGCCAAAAAATTGCTTTTTTGGCACCGTTTTTATTTAGAATTTTTTACCGTGTTCATCTGAGGGGTTAGGGGGGGTACTTTTATAGAGCAGATGGACGTGGCAATGCCTAATATGTCTACTTTTTTAAATTTATTTATGTTTTACACTAAATTATCTTTTTATAAACAAAAAAAAACATTTTTGTATCTCCATAGTCTGAGTCATTTTTTTTTAAAGTTTTTAGCCGATTATCTTAGTTAGGGGCTCATTTTTTGCGGGATAAGAGTACGGTTTTATTGGCACTATTTTAAAGGGGCATATGACTTTTTGATCGCTTGCTATTACAATTTTTGTGATGTAAGGTGACAAAAAAATACCTTTTTTTGCCTTTTTTTTTTTTTTTTACCGTGTTCATCTGAGGGGTTGGGGGGTATTTTTATAGAGCAGATTCTTACAGACGCGGCGACACCTAATATGTCTGCTTTTTTTATTTTTTATTTATGTTTTACACTATATTATCTTTTTATAAACAAAAAAAAACATTTTAGTATCTCCATAGTCTGAGTCATTTTTTTTATTTTTTTTTTAGCCGATTATCTTAAGTAGGGGCTCATTTTTTGCGGGATGAGAGGACGGTTTTATTGGCACTATTTTGGGGGGTATATGACTTTTTGATCGCTTGCTATAACAATTTTTGTGATGTAAGGTGACAAAAAAAACTAGCTTTTTCTTTAGAGTTTTTTTTTTTTTTTTTTACCGTGTTCATTTGAGGGGTTGGGGGTATTTTTATAGAGAAGATTCTTACGCGGAGACACCTAATATGTCAACTTTTTTATTTTATTTATGTTTTACACTATGTTATCTTTTTATAAACCAAAAAAAATAATTTTTGTATCTCCATAGTCTAAGAGTCATTTTTTTTTTGTTTTTAGCCGATTATCTTAGGTAGGGGCTAATTTTTTGCGGGATGAGAGGACGGTTTTATTGGCACTATTTTGGGGGGCATATGACTTTTTGATCACTTTTTGTGATGTAAGGTGACAAAAAAATATTTTTTTTGCACCATTTTTTTTTTTTTTATTGAACTTGTTCATCTGAGGGGTTACGGGGGGTATTTTTTTATAGAGCAGATTATTACGGACACGGCAATACCTAATATGTCTACTTTTTTTATTTATTTTAGTTTTACTAAATAATATTTTTTTTTTTTAAATTTAGTTTTAGTGTTTCAAGTCTGAGAAACAGTTTTTGATCCGATTGTTAGTGGCTAAATTGGGATATTAATTTAGTACTCCATGGAAGTGTGGTACTCACTGAAGCAACCGTCAATGCGGATCACACTGAGTAGTGGTGTCCTTCCGTATCCCCCTCCTGTGACACACTTTGCACTTTTTTGGGGTCCGTCCCTTCTTTCCAGTATGGGGGACCACACTTGGAAAGTGTTGGCCAGGGACGATCCGGGTGCCTCCAGTTCCCGAGGTACTCCGGCCTGCTCTTTCCCGGTCCGAAAAGATCAGGGCCTTGAGGACTGCCTCATAGAACTGAAGGAATGTCCCTGTGTTTCCAGCGCACCGGGACAGCACAAAAGAGTTGTACAAGGCAACCTGCACCAAGTAGACCGCAACTTTTTTGTACCATGCCTGGGTTTTGCGCATGGCGTTATATGGCTTGAGGACTTGTTCAGAGAGATCAACTCTCCCCATATACCGATTGTAGTCGACGATACAATCAGGCTTGAGGACCGTTGCCGCAGTACCTCGCACAGGGACAGGGGTGATGCCGTTACCATGAATTGTGGACAGTACAAGGACATCTCTCTTGTCCTTATATCTGACCAGCAACAGGTTTTCACTGGTAAGGGCACTGGTCTCACCCCTGGGGATAGGAACCTGGAGGGGGTGGGCAGGGAGGCTGCGTTGATTTTTCCACACGGTCCCACAAGCGGACGTGGATCTGGCGGCGAGGGACTGGAACAAGGGGATACTAGGATAAAAGTTATCCACGTACAGGTGGTAACCCTTATCTAGCAGTGGGTGCATAAGGTCCCATACAAGTTTCCTGCTAACACCCAGAGTGGGGGGACATTCTGGGGGTTGAATACGGGAATCTCGCCCCTCGTACACACAAAACTTGTAAGTGTACCCTGAGGTACTCTCACAAAATTTGTACAGCTTCACTCCATACCTCGCCCGCTTTGAGGGAACATACTGGCGGAAAATGAGTCTCCCCTTGAACGCAATGAGAGACTCATCAACCGCGACCTCCCTTCCAGGTACATAGGCCTGTACAAATTTGGCCCCAAAGTGATCGATGACCGGCCTGATTTTGTACAGTCGGTCATAGGCAGGATCACCTTGGGGGGGACATGCTGCATTATCTGAATAATGCATGCATTTCCGGATGGCCTCAAACCGGGTACGTGTCATGGCCGTACTGTAAAGTGGGGTCTGGTAGAGGACGTCCCCACTCCAGTAATGCCTGACACTAGGTTTCTTGACTAGGCCCATGTGCAGCACGAGGCCCAAAAATGTCCTCATCTCGGCTGCACTGACCGGGGTCCAGCCACCGGGCCTAGCCAAAAAGTAGCCCGGGTGTTGAGCAACAAACTGTTGGGCGTACAGGTTTGTTTGCTCTACCATTAGATTTACAAAGTGGTCACTGAAAAAAAGACTTTAAAAGTCGTATTCAGTGAAGCCCACTGTGGAAATCTGGATTCCTGGTTGGCCTACAAAATCAGGAATCACGGGCTCAAATCGCACTGGGGTACACCAGACAAGTTCACCGGCAGGGGGCTCCGGTGGATTTAACTGGTGGGCCGGAAAACTAGTAAGAGCCCCAGAGCTGCTTGTACTAGTGTGGGCCACAGGGTCCCTAGCATGGCGGTCCCCTTGCTCCGCCTGGAGGCGTCTCCGCCGCCTTGGGGGCTCATCATCATCGCTAGATGATGAGGAGGACGCGGATGACAACAGGAAAGTGGGGTCATCCTCGTCCTCAATAGGACTCTCGGACTCGGAGGCAAGCTGGGCGTATGCCTCCTCGGCCGAGAACATCCGGCGGGCCATAGGGAAGTGTGTGTCTGCATGTGTGCGTGTAAATCTTTATTCAGTGTGCGTGTGTGTGGGGGCACGGGTGTTCGCGAACTCACCCTAAACCTAACAGACAAAAAAAAAGACTAACTAAAAAAAGGGCAAAAGATTTTGAAAAAAAATAAATATCAAAACCGCTGATCAACCGTCCGAAGTTGATCAGCGGTGTGGTGTGCGATGCGCTAACAGTGGCCGGACGCTAAGAATGCCGGCCACAGTCAGCGTACGCACACACAAAAAAAAAAAAAACTGCCTGCGCCCCAAAAAAGTTGTGGGGGGAGGGGGGGAGGGGGGGAGGGGGGCAAGCTGCAGCACCCCTGGGGGGTCTAGGGTCACACAGCTGTGCTGTGGACCCCAGACACCCGATTTAGGGTGATGCAATCACAAACTGTTTTTTTAACTTTCCCTTTATTATTCCTGCCTAACCCTTACCTGTACGCCCTGTGTCCTAAAGAGGTTAATACATACAGCAGGTGCAGTACCCCAGAAGGACTACTGCAAAGGGTTAATTGCTACTGCAGCGAGCCACAGGGGAGGCGGTGAGTATGGAAGCCATATTGGAGTGCAGCCGTAATGTAGACATAATGTTGTGTTACCTTCCTCTGACAAATGCTGCACACCTTCACTTATATAGCTGCTATACATTCTGCTGAATCCAGTAGCGCTTTCTCACAGGCACATATGCTGTCAATTTGCTGTTTTAATTCACAAGGGGAAGTATTCCCTGGTAGATGCTGATTTCTTGTTGCACACACATCCACAGCTTATGCTAGACTGACTGACTTCCTTCTAGAGAAGAAGGGGTGGTGCAAGTGTCAAAACTTTTTTTTCTTATGTATACTATTGAGATATTGTGGGTCCTCTCATAAAAAAAAAATTCTCTCTAAAGTCAGTTTACAGACCATTTTAAAATATACTTTTTATTATTTATACTTAAAATAAATGCCCCTTAGTTGTGGCTTGATGTCATACATAAAGTACAGGCCTCTAGCCGGCTACTCTTATTGTATGATAGCATCCGCCACAGTTATGACATACAGACAATACAGACTTACACAGTGTATAATGTGAATTGGAAGGTAGATGGTTGGTGTAGGAAATCTTTCCCTAAGGGCTCATTCAGACGGTCGTATGCTGTCCGCAAAAATACTGAATGCTATCCGTTTTTTTGCGGATCCGCAAAAAAACGGATCTGCAAAAAAACGGATAGCATTCAGTATTTTTGCAGACCCATAGACTTCAATGGGGCCATGTCCTGATTTTCACGGACAAGTATAGGACATGTTTCATTTTTTTTGCGGATCCGCAAAAAAACGGATAGCATTCAGTATTTTTGCGGACAGCATACGGCCGTCTGAATGAGCCCTAATATACACTTTATCTAACCTTTGCCCAGGGGTCGCCCCTGATAGTGGGGTTCCCTGTCCGTGTACCTTCCCTCCTTTCCCTATGACTTCCTTCTAGAGAGGAAGGGGTGGTGCAAGCCCTGTCTAGCAACAGTAGTTAGGAACCTCCTGCCCTGTCCATATACAGTCTGTGGGACACAGTGCATAGTATAGAATGATGTTAACACTTGCAATGGGATTCCGCACTGCTATAATGATTCATGCAATCTTATGAAGTTAAATGTTGTTTTTTTAGCACTGTATGGACAACCGAATGGTTAACAAATTAGCTTCCGGAGACTAACAATGTGTCCTCTGTGCAGCGGGCCAGTCCGCAGGGGTAGAACACGTGAGGTTCACAGTGGGCCGAAGCGTACAAACAGTTCATCGGTTACTCACGGTTTAGCAGACGCCTCCCTGGGCCAGCAGTGCAGTGAAGGGGAGAACAGTACTGGATTCTCCGGGGCACACTCTATTACAGGGGACACCGGCTAGATGGTGATTGAGGTGCCCTTGATGGTGAATGGGTGCTGTGTGCTTGTGTGGCTGGGCCCCTGGTTTAGGTATTGTCGTGATGCCAGCACCTTGACGGTGCAAAATTTTAAGAGTTGTAGCAGTATGGAGTTAGAAGAATGAGGCAGGTTTAAATTCAACTGTAAACTTTACTATAACCAGGTTTTTTGATAACGGCTTTATCCAGCAATAAAACAGTCTCTGGTATACATGCAAGTTGGATGTGATGAATCCCATTAACAGGCTGTGCTGGTAGTAATATATCATGCTAGGGTAGTTAGTTAGGTACTCACTGATATTCAGCTCCTTGCCCTGCTTCATTCTCAGTTGAGGTAGTTCCAGTCTTTATCTTTTACACAAGTGATACAACAGAACCCTTATCTGTCCTTAGAATAACGGTGAGGCTGCCGGAAGCTAATAAGTCCTTCACCTAGATACAAAGGCGCCTAGAGCCTATAATAATGGCTTTGTCCTTCCTTTGTCTTTATCCAATAATAAACTTTACCAAAAAGTCACTTGTTACCACTGTAGAGTGAAAAGTAGAATGTTGACTGCCTGTCTTCCTGGCTTTGATACTGAGGTGTACGATGGCTTCTCTGGGCCGTGAAACTCCAGAGAGAGCTGAGAGGAGAGGGGACCTCTCAGTGCTCCAGACAAAAAAAAATGACCAGGAGCTTTTGGCTCCTAAACTAAAAAATTTAGGAGCCAAATTCAATTTTTTTAGTCGCCAAATTTAAAATGCATATCATTAAAAAAAATAACTTTGAGAAGATGAGACGCAGGTCCCAGTAGTGAGCCAGTACTACATACAGGAGAAAACAGCACCACATGCCTCTCACATCCAGGGACATCTTCTGGGGGACAAGGTGACTAAAAATGGCGAATTGCGTGGTTTAGAGTTTTTTTTTTTGTTACGGCCTTCACCGAGCGGAAATATTTTTTAATATTTTAATAGCTCACACTTTTTGGGACGTGGCGATATGTAATATGTTTATTCTTTATTGTTTGTAAATTTTTTATGTAAAACTGGGAAGGGGGCCATTTAAACTTTTAGTATTTTGGTGTTTTTTTAAACTTTTGATTTAATAACCATTTCTTCCCTTAGGGACTAAAACCTGGATCTTTTCATCGCTTGTGCTATTCACCCTGATAGATCTCTATCAGGGTGAATAGGATCTCACACATCTCCCTGCTGCCCTGGGCTCTGTGCACACAGCAGCAGGGAGCTGAACATGGCAGCCAGGACTTCAGTAGCGTCCTGTCTGCCATGGTAACGATCTGAGCCCCAGCAGTGTAATCTGCCACCACTGGAGGGGATGGGACCCTGTGGCCACCATATAACAATGGGGGGGGGGAGACGACGACTTGTGGCAAGTGATAATGGGGGGGGGGGAGGCTTTTGGGGGGGCGCACTGCACCACCAATGAATGTAATTAAAGAGGACCTTTCATAGGTCCAAAGAATATGAACTTAGTAGCAGGCGCTGTCCAATCACAGCACAGAGTTCAGAGCCAGGGAGAAAAAAAAACTCCCTGGCTCTGAGCTGCGATTGGACAGCGCTGCTGTCAGGGAGAAGGAGAGACACTGGCTTCTCCTCCTCCTTGCTCTGAATGTTGAAAATACCGGGGGCCACAGCGGGTGAACGGAGCGGCACCCAGGAATAATAGTAAGTGCACTTAGATCTCTGGGCGCCGCTCTATGCAGCCTGCTACTAAGTTCATATTCTTTGGACCCATGAAAGGTCCTATTTAACTCCTTTATACAATTGTCTGCAGTGGTATCACAGACCCGGCACCCGGCCTCAATAACAGGGCATGCGATCTGGGGCACCTGAGGGGTTAATTGCCGCGTATCGCATGCCCTGTTATTGAGGCCGGGTGCCGGGTCTGTGATACCGCTGCCTATACTTATGTTTTACATTCATTGGTGGCGCAGTGGCGACAGCTCCTCCCCTGCTATCTCCCCATTGGTGGTAGTAGCGGCCGCGTCACAGTGGAGAGGGAGGGACTCCTTCCTTCTCCACTGTGCTATTGAAGACAAGAGAACTTAGGCTGCGCGGGAGTGCGGCGGTACAGTCGCAAATGGCGACAAGACTAAAAAGTCTTGTCGCCATCTGCAAATTTTAAGTCGCATCTGGAGCCCTGCCTCTCCTTCCCCCTTAGCTCCTCACTCCATCTCCTTCACACTTCCAACTCTCAACTGCCTAACTAGGCCTGATCTGCCCTATATATACTGTGGTGCTACCCCCACCTAGTGGTGACATGCACGTGGTGCACCTGACAGCCTGGTAAAAAGGGATTTCACATGGTAATATAATGCAGCATGAAATTACAGAATATAACAACAAGCTTTTGCAGTTCCTATATAAGCTAGTGGGACGCTGCATCTGCTACTTCTACTGACAGAGAAAGAAGATAAAGGAGAATGTTATGGCTACAGCATGAGTCAGCAAAGTAACCAGTGTAAAACATTACTGACTTTGCTGCTGCAATGGGGTAACAAGTTAAGACACCCGATGCACCCCAGATTCATGGATTCAAAGGTGACAACATTTTAGTCAGCAAGGTAATCAGCATACAGCTTTCTGGCTGCAGTAGAAAGATAATGGATTTAGACACCCTGCAAACTTAAGGTACGATTTTGGCCAGTCATATTATAGGAACCCCACGCTGCTGTGCAAATCACGAACATTGTGACAATTTTCAGTTGTTAGCCAGAAATAACAGTACTAGAGACTATAGCAAGAGAAAGAGTAATCTGAGGGTCATAACTTCCAACTCATGCTTGGACATTTGTGTGGAATTTGCACTGTGTACAGGTAATTGCTGGCTGTATTACAACTCCTATTTGGTGTACAGTAAAGAGAGACTTTGGTTAACTTCAAACTGACCTGGCTACTGACATTTAACATCAAGGACACCCCCAAACTACCATCAGGCCCACAACTACAGGGAGTGCCCTGAGGGAATATAGAGTTCCCTTGCTTGAATACACGTACCCCAGGGAGTAACGGCCTGAGGCAGTATACCGTGATGCAACATCTCATCAGGGCCTCTACCACTCCCATCCTCTGTACTGGCTCCAAGGCCCAAGTTTAGAGAACCTTTATCTCTGAGATTTCAGCTGCCATGGAAGCAACTCTACTATCAGTGTACCCCCAAAAGAAGGAGATAAGAAGTTTCAGAATCGTTTTCAGGCAATCCATTGGATTCAGACAGCAAGGTATCCACCAAGATCTGTTAGTACCAGGGGTATAGTTATAGGGGGTGCAGAGGTAGCAGTTGCTACCGGGCCCAGAAGCCTGAGGGACCCAAAGACCCTTGTGCTGCAAAAGAAAACACCAGTATTATAAAAAGTGCATGCTGGTGAAGTTACACCTATGGCTGGAGGGAAGGGGTTAGGTAAAAAATTTGGCACGGGGCTGTTGCTGTTTCAATTTTTACCTCAGGCGGCATGAAGGCTATGTGCTTCCCTGCCAATGGCCACAAAGTTAAACCCTTGCACCAGGGCCTATGAGCCTTTAGTACTACAATCAACCTTGGAGCCACAACTACCACTCCTATCCTCCATGTACTCCTGGTGGTCCACTGCACAAGATCATTTTGCTTCTGCTTTGAAGTTGCTTCAAGAGAAGATGAACGTAAAAAGATTAAACTCTGGCTCTGCTCTTTCACTTAGCATCTTCCAATATTCAGCATCTGCATGTAAGTACAAGTTGTGACTGGGAGTGCAGTGCTGGGAAATAGATTGTGAGCTCCATAGACAAGTCACCAAGAAATCTTTTTTTTTTTTTTTTTGCAATTTTGGAAATTATGAATTGAAATGTAGAAGCAGAGACACAAGTGTGCTCCTCTCTCATTAGGAGGAGGTAACCGTGACAACAAGATGAAGGGGACACCTGTACATTAGCATCTCCCTCCCCTTCTGCCAGGATGTGGGAATATACAAGCGAGGTGATTAAACAGACAAGGCAGACTCACATAGCAAATAGTGCACAGATACGAGCAGCTGTGGTCATGCTTACAACCAAAGGGCACACAACAGAGAACCTAGCAACAGAAAGATGTCAAAATAGGGAGAGCGGAACGAGAAAGTGGGGGAAGGTTCATGAACCTTACAATTAAATATGAGACAGTGTAAAAAGGCCAAGACATATTTAGTGGAGGAGATAAGTTTAGGACAAACAAAATGCATTACTTGGGAAGACAATTGCACCAAAGAATGTAGATGGAATTTAATGAGAGGAAAATATTATATTATACAAAATATGCAGAGCACAGCCTTTAGCTACAGGACTCCAGAATAAATAAAAAAAAACAATAATAAGGGTCCATTCACACGTCCGCAAGTATTTTGCGGATCCACAAAACACTGACACCGGCCATGTGCAGCATGTTGCGGTTTGCTCTCCGGTCTGGAAACGCAATGCATTTTGGAACGTTCCGTTCTGCTCAGTTCAGTTTTGTCCCCATTGACAATGAATGGGGACAAAACTGAAGAGTTTTTTCCCGGTATTGAGGACCTATGACGGAACTCAATACCGGAAAACTTAAACGCTAGTGTGAAAGTAGCCTTAGGCTAGTTTCACACTAGCATTCAGAGATCCGGCTGACTGTTCAGCCAGAGAACAGCCTACCAGAGCTCTCTGGATCCTGCATTGTGATTTTCGGCATATTTGAAGGGTTGCAGCTGGATCTCTGGGGGTCCTGATTATAGTTATATTTTTATAGTTAATGGATCCCGCTGTCATTGAGGCAGCGTCTGGCTATGGCATATTTCTGAACGCTATTGTGAAACTAGCCTTATTGTTGATGTGTCCTCCAGAGATATTGTCCATCTGGTTCAGACAACAGTACGGCACTGAATTCTCACAACCATGACTTGTTTCTGCAAAGTTTCTCACCCAGATGTCTTCAGCTTCACAATTTACAAACACATTAGCACCCAATTTACAAGCACTGTGTCCTGAATATAATAGCGGCATACATTCTGCCCCTGAATACAATCATGTCCCATATTTTGGTCTCTGAAAATAAAGCACCACAGAGACATTACCCCTAATGGTAGTGCCACACATTCTGTGCCATCTGCATATAGTGCCACTATAGATGGTGCCACACACTCTGTGAAACCCATATGTAGTGCCACATGCTTGGTGTCCTTTAATATAATGTTTTATGCCCCCTTTATATGGTGCCTCATGCTCTGTGCCCCCTTTATATAGTGCCTCATGCTCTGTGCCCCCTTTATATAGTGCTTCATGCGCTGTGCCCCCTTTATATAGTGCTTCATGCTCTGTGCCCCCTTTATATAGTGCTTCATGCTCTGCTCCCCCTTAAAATAGTGTCTCATACTCTGTGCCCCTTTATATAGTGCCACAGGCTCTGTGCTCTCTTTATATAGTGTCCCATGCTCTGTGCCCCTTTATATAGTGCCTCATGCTCTGTGCTCCCTTTTTATAGTGCTTCTTGCTCTGTTACCCTTAATATAGTGCCACATTCTCTGTTCCTCCTTTTATATAGTGCCTCATGCTTTTCAGGCAAGTCTTCAGTTTTTTTTGCTGGAGATAAAACCGTAGCTTGCTACGGTTTTATCTTTTGCCTGATCAGTCAAAATGACTGAACTGAAGACATCCTGATGCATCCTGAACAGATTACTCTCCATTCAGAATGCATGGGGATATACCTGATCAGTTCTTTTCCGGCATTGAGCCCTTTTGACAGAACTCAGTGCCGGAAAAGGAAAAAGGTTGTGAGAAAGTACCCTAAGCAACTCTTCAACGATGCAAATGAAAGTCAGTGTAATTTTCAAGTCATCAACTGTTAGAGTATAACTCACATTTTATTGACCGAACCTCCCAATGATATGTTTTTCACATATTCAAAACTCAAAATGCACTGTTACAAAGAACTGAAAATGGTCATTTGTTGAATTTGCAGCATTAAGAAGTCACATTTACTGAAATCAAAAACCATTTCAATCAAAAACAGGCCAAGTTATATGTTAACTTCTTGTTACAGTTATATGTTAACATTACTACGCCACCTACTTTCTGACATTGTAGCCTTGTTGGGACATAGTGGCCATCCACCAACCATCCACTACTTCATTTGTCTAGACCATCCAGGGTTGCATAGCACTCATCAGTAAACAAGACTGTTCGAAAATTTGTTTTCATGTATGAGGACCCACTGCAACCGTTTCTGCTTGTGACCCCTGGTTAGGGCACCCAGGAAAACCGGGTGAATTGGCAAGTCTGCACAAAAGACAAGGCAAGTTAAAAAAAAATGTGTTAATAAACTGCCAAAAAGGAGTTTGTGGTATTTTTTTCCGATCCCTATGCATAGAAAAAATAGAAAGGCTATGTGTTGGACCAGTCCCAAACTGTCAAGTATTAAGCAGCAATGTTAAGAACTAATACACAAGAATGCTTCCAATCACTGATAGCAATCAGAGTTCTTGAACACAGTGGTGAATTGAAAAACAATGGATATTAGAAGTTCTGTATGCTGTTTCATTATACAAACATAACAATGAAAAACCCCGAAAATAGGGCATGAAGGCAGCACAGCAAAAAGCCTCAAAACAGTGGGTTGCAGGATTCAGACAGCTAGATCAAAAACCTTCATCTTTTAAAAACCACAAAGACGATGCAGTTATTCATTGACTTGGAAAACCCCTTTAACAGATTAGGCTGGAGTCATAATTTAGAAATATACAGTACTTATGGAGATATACTACAGGGTGGGCCATTTATATGGATACACCTTAATAAAATGGGAATGGTTGGTGATATTAACTTCCTGTTTGTGGCACATTAGTATATGTGAGGGGGGAAACTTTCAAGATGGGTGGTGACCATGGCAGCCATTTTGAAGTTGGCCATTTTGAATCAAACTTTTGTTTTTTCAATAGGAAAAGGGGCATGTGACACATCAAACTTATTGGGAATTTCACAAGAAAAACAATGGTGTGCTTGGTTTTAACGTAACTTTATTCTTTCATGAGTTATTTACAAGTTTATGACCACTTATAAAATGTGTTCAATGTGCTGCCCATTGTGTTGGATTGTCAATGCAACCCTCTTCTCCCACTCTTCACACACTGATAGCAACACCGCAGGAGAAATGCTAGCACAGGCTTCCAGTATCCGTAGTTTCAGGTGCTGCACATCTCGTATCTTCACAGCATAGACAATTGCCTTCAGATGACCCCAAAGATAAAAGTCTAAGGGGGTCACTGGATATGCGAAATTGCTACATGATGATGTGTTTCCCTCTTTATGCACTGAAGCTGGCACGTTCCCTGAGTTTTTCCAGCAAGATGGTGCACCACCACATTATGGGTGTCAGGTCAGAGCATTCCTAGATGAACAGTTTCCTGGAAAGTGGATTGGTCGTCGTGTGCCAGTTGAATGGCCCCCAAGGTCTCCTGATCTGACCCCCTTAGACTTTTATCTTTGGGGTCATTAGAAGGCAATTGTCTATGCTTTGAAGATATGAGATGTGCAGCACCTGAAACTATGGATACTGGAAGCCTGTGCTAGCATTTCCCCTGTGGTGTTGCTATCAGTGTGTGAAGAGTGGGAGAAGAGGGTTGCATTGACAATCCAACACAATGGGCAGCACATTGAACACATTTTATAAGTGGTCATAAACTTGTAAATAACCATTGTTTTTCTTGTGAAATTCCCAATAAGTTTGATGTGTCACATAACCCTCTTCCTATTGAAAAAACTAAAGTTGGATTCAAAATGTCCGACTTCAAAATGGTCACCACCCATCTTGAAAAGTTTCCCCCCTCACATATACTAATGTGCCACAAACAGGAAGTTAATATCACCAACCATTCCCATTTTATTAAGGTGTATCCATATAAATGGCCCACCCTGTATATTGTCTAGTGCTGGGATCCATGCTTGGCATCCTGACAGCACATCTGTGCATGGCAGGAAGACACAGATCTACGGTCAGGTTACTGAATATCGGCATATACAGTATCGCCTAGCACTGGGGCCATGCTGTATAGGACGATTTCTACTGCATATTTCTAAATGGTGAGTCCAGGACACTCTGTTAATTTAATAATTTACAAACTATATTATTTTGCGCACCTTACTTGATATATGGACTATGAAAACTTTATTGTGAATTATATGATTCTGTACTGAATCCGATATGTACCATAATAGCACAGATCACTTTTGTATATATTATTTTCACTTGAATTTTGTGATTTCAATTGTAATTAACATCTAATAGCCAGATTCACGACATTTTGAATAACACACATTCAGAATCTATTTGTGTCAAAATACAAGAACCCAGTATAAAATAATTAGTAGGTGGTACAGGCCTCCTGAATTGCTATATCAAATACAACCTGCCCTCTCTCCCTTGTGTTGGAGAAGGGAAAAATACATAAGTACCACCTCCCATATCTGATTTCATTGTGTTTTGGTAAACCCTATAGGATCTTTCTGGGTGTTCAGTATTGACTACACTATTGATTACACTATTCCCGATCAGCTACATGAAGAGACCCAAGCCACCTTCCAGTTTACCAAGCACAGCGCTATCCAATGGGACTAGGCACCTAGGCCATGTGACCAATGAACGAGACCTCACTGGCTTAGGAAGAAGTCGCAGCACTCAGCGCCATAGTCTCTTCAAACAGCTAATCGGCGGAGGTGTGGAGAGTTGGACCCCCACTGATCTGAGGATAGGGTCTTCAATATCAAAATCTTAGACAACCCCTTTGATCATATTTTCTCTACCAAGTCCAACTTTCTTCCATGTTAAGTCTACTTAAAGGATCACTGAGTTCCATAAAGACATATCAAAAGTTTTAATCACTGAGTGTCTGAGAGCTGAGACCCCCACCGATATTTAGAACAAGAGGAGAGAAGCGCTTGCATATTGTGCTCTGTCTCCTTGCTGCAGAGGATAGAATCGAGACAGGCCCTTAGACTTTATACTGAGTCCATCTCCAGGTGGCCACCTGGAGCCCAAAGCTCCTGGGGGCCCATGGCAACCCAAACTGCTCAACATCTTAAAAGATGCGAATTCTATGAAAGCGGCCCATAGTGCAGCCACACTAGTGTTATGGCAGGCCGTGGTGCTCAAGTGACAGTCTTCAGCCACAAGAGGGAACAGAGTAGGGGTCGCAGCTCTGATGGTATCCAGAGCGCTCCTCTATTCAAGGAACAGCACCCACCGGACCTACATGTATTTTGTGAGCTGGTTCACTCTTCAAATGCATCTGCCTGGTCTGCTGAGCCTGAACCATCATTTAGCTATGTCAGAGGCAGCAGAGTGCTCAAGTTTGGAAGAGACCACACAGCAGATTGCAGGTGTGCAGCGAAGTGTACAAGGCACCACAACAGACAGCTTCTTTTTATCATCACTTTAAATAATATTAAAGAGGAAAAATTAAGCAGTCAGCGGTGTACAGAGAACTGAGTTTTCAGTACACAGGCAATGGTGCGCTTTAGGGAGGAAAAAGTATAATAAAAATAGAAAATTAATTAATAAGGTATATTGGAAAAAAATGTATTAGGGCATTAGGGACATCATATTAAAGGTTTAGTTACTCTTTAACTAGTGTCTGCAACCCCCTAAATTTTACAAGCCTTCACTGTTTGTCTACTAATGTACTGAACTGTGCCCACTTACCAACTCTGACTCTCTGCTGCCTGACCTGACAATTGCCTGTTTACTGTTTTGACCCTTTGCTGCCTGCCTTGTCCTTGGACTTGTTTCACCAATAAACACGTACACTGCCAGCCCTGACCTCTGGCTGTTTCCCGTGAGTATTGTCTGATCCCTCAGTGCTTTGCACCTGTGTCTCTTGCCCAAGTGAGTCAGCTGCCAACCAGACTGGGTCTATTCCAGGAAGTAGTGGCCAGGTACGGTAGCTCCCCTGCAGCGAAGTCCAGATCCTTAGATAGGGGTTGAAGGATGAAAACCAGAGGGCTGCCAGGATAACAGCCTTAGGTTTAGCCAAAAGTCAAACTGTTTTTTAATAAATGTTGTACCCCCAAAGCTTGTAGGGTTGCCAAGTGTGGCGGAAATCCCAGGGTATGTGGTCTACTTAATCCACCGCTGGTTGTATTTAATCCATTCCTATTGAAACATGAGCTGTTATTCAGCCCTGTATGCCATTTGACACAAGTACATCTATGTGTGCAGAGAAAAGGACAAGTGCATTCAATTTCTTTTTAAAATCTTTTAATTGATTTTGAAGTGCAGATCACGGTACAAATTACAGTAGAAATTAGTACATGTGCACAATACTATGGTATGGAAGCTGATCATGTGGAGAAACAATGGTATGTTGCCAAACTAGGTACAAGGCGTTAGTGCAGCATATCACAACTAGCAAATTTCTGCTCCTGGACGTGTTCTGAAGACTATTTATGGTGAGGCAACATTTCTATAACAACGAACGAGAACAGGCAAAAAAAAAAAGGAGAAATAATCAGAGAGAAGGGCGGGTGAGGGGGGAGTGATGGAAGATTTACCCTACGTTCCAAACCTTTTATACATGTCTCAGGATAAAGTGCTGTGGGGCATAATGGTTTCTCTTCAGGTCTATAAGTAATCTTAAATCTACTGTCTCTACCTGAGAGGTGTATGACATCCAATCATGACATAACGGAGCTTTGTATAGTGATCTCAATTATAAGATTTCTAGTCCACCCACTGTGACCAAGTCTTAACATATTTCTGGTGAGTTCTTAGCTCCTCTAATCTGGAGAGGGATTCTACATTGTCAATCCATTGTGATTGGGTAGGAGGTAATTCTGATTTCCACTTGTAAGTAGGGTTGAGCTAACCCGAACTGTAAAGTTTGGGTTCGTACCGAACTTTAGGATTTTTGGACCCTGGACCCGAACCCGAACATTTCAGTAAAAGTTCGGGTTCTGTGTTTGGCTATTTTATGGCGCTTTTTGAAAGGCTGCAGAGCAGCCAATCAAGAAGCTTTTAACTCTGTGCCCTTAGAAGCCATCACAGCCATGCCTACTAATGGCATGGCTGTGATTGGCCAGTGCAGCATGTGACCCAGCCTCTATATAAGCTGGAGTCACATAGCGCTGCACGTCACTCTGCTGTTACTAGTGTAGGGAGAGGATGCTGCTGCTGTGAGGGAGAGAATAGGAAAGAATCTTTAATCTGAAGTGCTTGTTAACTCAGCGATCTACATAGAATTAGTTTTGTGGGTGCAGTGCACAATCTTTTTACCCTGCCCTGAGCCCTGTGACAGAGAAAAAAAACTTTTATCCGTCTGTTAGCTACGTGGGCGACGGCGGCCATTTTATGCAAGCTCAGTGCACTAGCACAGCATATGTGCTTTTGTGACATTCAAATCCAAGTTTGAAATACTGCAATAATAATCTGGGTTTAAAAAAACACCCATTTTTTGCAGTGTCCTACATCTGGTGCCTTTGCAGCATTTGTCAGTGTGCAATTTAAGCTATAAATACAGCAATAATTTTCTTGGTTTTAAAAAACACCCTTTTTGGGCAAAATTCTCAATTTTACAGCCCTTGCTGCATCTGTCAGTGTGAGATACACGCTTTAGATACTGTTGTCATATTCTGTTAGTAAAAAAACACCCATTTTGGGCAAAGTACTTAATATTGCAGCCATTGCTGCATCTGTGATTGTTAAAAACAAGCTTGAAATACTTCAATAATTGTCTGGGTTTTAAAAAACACCCATTTTTGGCAAAACCCTCCATCTGGGGCCTGTGCCGCATTAGTCAGTGTGCAATTTAAGCTAGAAATACAGCTATAATTTTCTGGGTTTTAAAAACACCCTTTTTAGGCAAAATTACTCCATTTTACAGCCCTTGCTGCATCTGTACATGTGAAATTCAAGCATTATATACGGCTGTCATATTCTGTTATTAAAAAAAACACCCATTTTGGGGCAAAGTACTTAATATTGCAGCCTTTGCTGCATCTGTGATTGTTAAAAACAAGCTTGAAATACTTCTATAATTTTCTGGCTTTGAAAAAACACCAATTTTTGGCAATACCCTCCATCTTGGGCCTCTGCCGCATTAGCCCTTGCTGCATCTGTATGTGTGAAATTCAAGCGTTATATACTGCTGTCATATTCTGTTATTAAAAAAACACCCTTTTTGGCCAAAGAACTTAATATTGCAGCCTTTGCTGCATCTGTTATTTTTAAAACAAGCTTGAAATACTTCAATAATTTTCTGGGTTTTAACCCCTTAAGGACACAGCCTTTTTACACCTTAGGACCAGGCCATTTTTTGCAAATTTTGCAAATTTTTTAAGTGCTGATAACTTTAAAACGCTTTGACTTATCCAGGCCGTTCTGAGATTGTTTTTTCGTCACATATTGTACTTCATGACACTGGTAAAATGAAGTCAAAAAATCTTTTTTTTTTGCACCAAAAAATACCTAATTTAACAAAAATTTGGAAAAATTTGCAAATTTCAAAGTTTCAGTTTCTCTACTTCTGTAATACATAGTAATACCCCCAAAAATTGGGATGACTTTACATTCCCCATATGTCTACTTCATGTTTGAATTGTTTGGGAATGATATTTTATTTTTTGGGGATGTTATAAGGCTTAGAAGTTTAGAAGCAAATCTTGAAATTTTTCAGAAATTTACAAAAACTCAATTTTTAGGGACCAGTTCAGGTCTCAAGTCACTTTGCGAGGCTTACATAATAGAAACCACCCAAAAATGACCCCATCTAAGAAACTACACCCCTCAAGGTATTCAAAACTGATTTTGCATACGTTGTTAACCCTTTAGGTGTTGCACAAGAGTTATTGGCAAATGGGGAGGAAATTTGAGAATTTCATTTTTTTGTCGAATTTTTCATTTTAACCCATTTTTTTCCACTAACAAAGCAAGGGTTAACAGCCAAACAAGACTGTATCTTTATTGCCCTGACTCTGCCATTTACAGAAACACCCAATATGTGGCCGTAAACTACTGTACGGCCACACAGCGGGGCGTAGAGTGAAAGGTGCGCCGTTTGGTTTTTGGAAGGCTGATTTTTATGGACTGGTTTATTTACACCATGTCCCATTTGAAGCCCCCCTGATGCACCCCTAGAGGAGAAACTCCCTAAAAGTGACCCCATCTAAGAAACTACACCCCTCAAGGTATTCAAAACTGATTTTACATACGTCGTTAACCCTTTAGGTGTTGAACAAGAGTTATTGGCAAATGGCGATGAAATTTGAGAATTTAATTTTTTTGCCTAATTTTCCATTTTAACCAATTTTTTCCACTAACAAAGCAAGGGTTAACAGCCAAACAAGACTGTATTATTCACCCCCCCCCCCCTGCACCCCCGAATGATTTTATGGTGGCGGGAGGTGCAGGGGGAGGGGTGCGGGAGGCGGGCGTTGCGGCAGGCGGGATCGCGATCCCCCGCCCGCCTCCCCTTGTATAATCGTTGGCTTCTAGTGGGTATTCCAGGGTGCCAGCACATTGCTGGCACCCTGGTATAAACGGCTGACATCGGTGATGCGATGTCAGCCGTTTAACCCTTTCCATACAGCGGTCCGTACGGACCGCTGTATGAAAAAAGTTAACAGCGCAGGGAGCTCCCTCCCTCTCCCATCGGGGGGCTGCTGTGCCTTTGCAGCCCCCCGATGGGGAGGGAGAGAGCCCCCAGACAGCCCCCCGACAGATCCCCTCCTTACCCTTCCCCGTCTGCGCAGTTCTGACCAGTACTGAGCAGACGGGGAAGGTTCCCATGGCAACAGGACGCCTCTCAGGCGTCCTGCTGTCCATGGTGCTGAACAGATCTGTGCTAAAAGTGTAAAATATATATATTGTACTGTACTGTATTATACAGACATCAGACCCATTGGATCTTCAAGAACCAAGTGGGTCTGGGTCAAAAAAAAAGTGAATAAAAGTGAAAAAAAAGTAAAAATCAAAAAACACATTTATCACTGATTAAAAATGAAAAAAAAATAATTCCCTACACATGTTTGGTATCGCCGCGTCCATAACGTCCTGATCTATAAAACGGTCATGTTACTTTACCCGAACGGTGAACGCCATAAAAATAAAAAATAAAAAACTATGATGAAATTGAAATTTTGCCCACCTTACTTCCCAAAAAAGGTAATAAAAGTGATCAAAAAAGTCGCATGTACGCCAAAATTGTAACAATCAAACCGTCATCTCATCCCGCAAAAATCATACCCTACCCAAGATAATCGCCCAAAAACTGAAAAAACTATGGCTCTTAGACTATGGAAACACTAAAACATGATTTTTTTGTTTCAAAAATGAAATTATTGTGTAAAACTTACATAAATAAAAACAAAAAAGTATATATATTAGGTATCGCCACGTCCGTATCGACTGGCTCTATAAAAATATCACATGATCTAACCCCTCTGATGACCACCGTAAAAAAATAAAAATAAAAACGGTGTAAAAAGAGCCATTTTTGTCATCTTACGTCACAAAAAGTGTAATAGCAAGCAAAAAAAAAGTCATATGCACCCCAAAATAGATGCCAATCAAATCGTCATCTCATCCCGCAAAAAATGAGATCCTAGTTAAGATAATCGCCCAAAAACTGAAAAAACTATGGCTCTTAGACTATGGAGACACTAAAACATTTTTCTTGTTTTAAAAATGAAATCATTGTGTAAAACTTACATAAATAAAAAAAATTGTATACATATTAGGTATCGCCGCGTCCGTGACAACCTGCTCTATAAAATTACCACATGATCTAACCTGTCAGATAAATGTTGTAAATAACAAAAAAAAAAAACGGTGCCAAAAAAGCTATTTCTTGTTACCTTGCCGCACAAAAAGTGTAATGTAGAGCAACCAAAAATCATATGTACCCTAAACTAGTACCAACAAAACTGCCACCCTATCCCGTAGTTTCTAAAATGGGGTCACTTTTTTGGAGTTTCTACTCTAGGGGTGCATCAGGGGGGCTTCAAATGGGACATGGTGTAAAAAAAAACAGTCCAGCAAAACCTGCCTTCCAAAAACCGTATGGCATTCCTTTCCTTCTGCTCCCTGCCGTGTGCCCGTACAGCTCTTTACGACCACATATGGGGTGTTTCTGTAAACTACAGAATTAGGGCCATAAATAATGAGGTTTTTTTGGCTGTTAACCCTTGCTTTGTAACTGGAAAAAAAATATTAAAATGGAAAATCTGCCAAAAAAGTGAAATTTTGAAATTGTATCTCTATTTTCCATTAAATCTTGTGCAACACCTAAAGGGTTAACAAAGTTTGTAAAATCAGTTTTGAATACCTTGAGGGGTGTAGTTTCTTAGATGGGGTCACTTTTATGGAGTTTATAATCTAGGGGTGCATCAGGGGGGCTTCAAATGGGACATGGTGTAAAAAAAACAGTCCAGCAAAATCAGCCTTCCAAAAACCAAACGGCGCACCTTTCACTCTACTCCCCGCTGTGTGGCCGTACAGTAGTTTACGGCCACATATGGGGTGTTTCTGTAAACAGCAGGGTCAGGGCAATAAAGATACAGTCTTGTTTGGCTGTTAACCCTTGCTTTGTTAGTGGAAAAAATTGGGGGACCGCGGGGATCAGAAAATGCAGAAATCGCAGCAAACCGCAGGTCTGAATTGACCTGCGGTTTGCCGCGATCGCCGACATGGGGGGGTCACGGGACCCCCCAGCGCATTTAGCCTAGGTGCCTGCTCAATGATTTGAGCAGGCACCGGGTTCCGATCACTGCCAGCCGCACGGCAGTGATCGAAAATACACAGGGCGTACATGTACGCCCTGTGTCCTTAAGTACCTATGTCCTTAAGAGGTTAAAAAACACCCATTTTTTGCAATACCCTCCATCTGGGGCCTCTGCCAAATTAGTTAGTGTGTAATTTAAGCTAGAAATACAGCTATAATTTTCTGAGTTTTAAAAAACACCCATTTAGGGCAAAATACTTAATTTGCGGCCTTGTCTGCATCTGTCAGTGTGAGATACACGCTTTAGATACTGCTGTGCTATTCCTGTATTAAAAAAACACCCATTTTGGGCAAAATCTTTATTTGCGGACTTCTCTGCATCTGTACGTGTGAGATACATGCTTTAGATACTGCTGTGCTATTCTGGTATTACAAAAACATCCATTTAGGGCAAAAATCTTAATTTTGCAGCCTTTGCTGCATATGTCATTGTGAGATGCACCCTTTAGATACTGTTGTTCTATACTGCTATAAAAAAAACACCCATTTTGGGCAAAGTACTTAATATTGCAGCCTTTGCTGCATCTGTGATTGTTAAAAACACGCTTGAAATACTTCAATAATTTTCTGGGTTTTAAAAAACACCCATTTTTGGCAATACCCTCCAAGTGGGGGACAAAATCTGCGGTGCACTGCGCAACGCCATCTGTGGCAAGGTGCACCTCACTACGGATACGTGGACCAGTAAGCACGGTCAGGGATGTTATATCTCCATAACAGCACACTGGTTAAATGCAGTGGCGGCTGGGCCTGAGGCGGATAGCAGTTTTGCGCAGTTTGCCTTCTGTTGCTTCCTCCTCCTACTCCGCTTCCTTATCCTCTACCGGCTTGAACAACAGACCGATGAGTGGTTGGTGCCAGTGAGCCTCAAGCCCGGCCTGGGGTTGTGCGATAATGGGCGAAATCTCGCAGCAGCTCTGGGACTAGCCGGTTTGATGCACATCCCTTGCCTGGCGCATGTGCAGAATTTGGGGGTGCAAAGATTCCTTGAAAATTACCCCGATATGTCAGAGCTACTGCATAAAGTGCGGGCCGTCTGTGCGTGCTTTCGGCAATCTCACCCTGCTTCTGGTGGAACTCCACCTTGCACATGCTCGCCAGACTGTGCGAGCAGCAGCAGGCGATAGTGGATTTTCAATAATAACAGCTTGTGATATGGCACTCATATATCTGGAGAGTCTGCTTTAAACAATTGTTAATTTATTAAAAATAATTCATATACCATAACAATAGTTCATAAATTATAAAAATTCATAAATACTAATACAAATTTCATCCATAAAAAGACATACAATAAAATATTGTGATTTAACACCACTAAAATGACATAATTTGGAATCCAATTTATGATTAAAATGTCATAAGGCTATCAACACTAACTAGTATCCACCACGAATATCTTCAGTATAAAGGATTTTTAATTGCGAATATTGCATATTATTGCATCTCCATCAAATGGACAGCTTCTCATAGGGTTAAAGTTCAAATAGTCAGTTTGAATAATGGATGTAGCCGCACCATGCGAATTATTGTTCATAGTGTCATTATCATCTATGTGTATGATGTAGTTTATGGTCAGGGCTAGGACAACGTCGGCGTACGCAGAGAAACCTGCCCTGAACATAGTGGCTGAATTGTGCCGGAAGCCACGGGCGCGGGTACACCAGTGAGGAAAAGGGGGGCATACCTGATGGAAACCTGAGAAAAAGGGCGGGAGGGAGGGGCGTGAGGCTCGGGCGCCTGGCTGAACGGAGGTAGGGTGACTAAATAGCCAGACGCCCCTCCCACAAATGCAGGCTGGTAACAGCCTTACAATTTATGGTCAGGGCTAGGACAACGTCGGCGTACGCAGAGAAACCTGCCCTGAACATAGTGGCTGAATTGTGCCGGAAGCCACGGGCGCGGGTACACCAGTGAGGAAAAGGGGGCAAAAAACAACAGGTAGGTACAACACTTTTATTTACAAATTACAAAGCCAGAGAACGAAAGGCATGAGATATCTCGGTTTGAGGATTGGGTATATACCTGGAGAAGCAGGAGGATCGCCACCGCCCCATGGACCGGATGACGTGAGCCGGCACCTGATGACGGGAAGCAGCGGAGGTTCCCCCTATACGAAATGAGTGCCCTGAAATTACCTTGGGGTCATAGCCTAAACCCTGGGCGAGGGCGCGGATATAAGCGATGAATTGCGAGGTGCTGAGAGGCTTGCCTGCATGCGGCAAGAGTGGACTGTCGGGCAATGAACCTTGGATGAGTGAGGTCAGTTGATGCAGCACTTGAACTGGGCACCAATTGTTCAAGGTCGGGTAGAACTTGATTTCAGAGGGAGGACCCGTCTGATTGGTTTTGGTGGAGGGTAGAAGCAGAGTGTAATGGCCCTGGCCCCATGACAGATGTTGCTTCAGAGGATGATTTTTTCGATTTGGACCAGCCAGAACCTCTCCGGGCCGGAGGAACCCATAAAAAGCGAGATACATAGCCGCTTTCAGAATCAGGCTAGTGGAGGGCCCAAAAGGATTACCATCCAATGACGAGGAGAGATCCCTGAACAACTGGCCGGATACTGGCTGCCTATGGCTCACGGATCCCTTCCCTTCCTTTTGAATGCCCCGAAGAGTGGCTTTAATAGCTTGGATGGAAAAATAGGACCTGTGACGAGGATTGGCCAGCATAGCGTGATGTTGAAGTCCGGCCAAATAAAGTCTGATGGTACCATACGACAGAGAGAGATGCGAGTGACAATAGGCCAGGAAGGCCATGATGTAGGAGATCTCGGAGTGTTGACCCCTCGGATGATTCCTAGAGAATTTATCAAACGCCCTTAGGCCAGCCTGATAATTCCTCGCCGTATTACGTGACAACGATTTGGCGACCAGGCCCTTGGCCTCCTCTAAGAGCGAATCTAAACCAGAATGAGGGTGCTGAATTGGGGCACTGGGGTGCCTGACCGATCCGCGTCGGGCATTTCCTGAAAGAAAATTGGAAAGTTAGCACGGGAAAGCGCGTCCGCAGCCCTATTCTGCTCGCCTGAGATGTGTACGCAGCGCATGTGAAAATTATGGTGGAGGGATAACCACACTAACTTGCGTAATAACGCCATGATCCTGAGGGACTGGGCTCTGCCCTTGTTGACGATGTCCACCAAGGTCTGGCTATCCGTAACGAACGTCACGGAAGAGTTAGACCAGAGGTGACCCCAGGCCTGAGCAGCCGCCACTATGGGATATAGTTCCAAAATGGGGGGAAGATTTTAGAGCTGCAGAGTCCGAGACTAATTCTGGCGGCCATCCGGCAGCCAGCCAATGAGATCTGAAAATGGCAGCGAACCCGGAGGAACCGGCAGCGTCGGAGAAAACCATGGGGGAAGAGGAATCCCACTGCGGAACGAACAAGGAAATGCCGTTCCAGTTAGCGAGAAAACTGCTCCACATGTCGAGATCTGCAATGGCCTGGCTGTCCAAATGGACGACAGAATCTTGTTCCGGGGCCGAGGGCAGGAGACATAGCAACCTGGAAAGGAAGGCCCTGCCTTGAGGCATAATTCTGGTGGCGAAATTAAGCATCCCCAGCAAGGATTGGAGCTCCGCCCTGGTCAGCGAGTGAGACTGGACTGCCCGGGAGATGGCTGAGCGGATCCTGAGCAACTTCTCACTGGGGAGGCTAGCTTCCATTCTAACGGTATCTAGAATAATGCCCAGGAAGGTGACTGTAGTGGCCGGACCCTCAGTCTTGGCCGTGGCCACGGGGACCTGGAGTCGGGAAAAAATATCCAGAAGTGAATGGGGAATGGAAGGGACCTGACTGGGCCTTTCAATGAGAAGAAAGTCGTCCAAGTAGTGAACGACCATGGATAAGCCACCGTGATGGTTGAGAATCCAGTGCAGGGCTTTAGCAAGCTGTTCAAAAAGCCAAGGACTGCTCTTGGAGCCAAAAGTAAGCCGGTTGGCAAAATAAAATTTATCTGCCCACTGGATGCCGTAGTACTTCCAAAGCTGCGGGTGTATTGGAAGCAGCTTAAAAGCGTCGGCAATATCCACCTTGGCCAACCAAGCCCCGACACCTGCTTGAAGAATGTACTGGATGGCCTCGTCAACTGAGGAATATTGCATGGAATATTCCTCAGACGGAATGAGTGAATTAAGACTGGGGATGGAGGACATATGAGGCGCGGAGAGATCATAAATGAGACGTTTTTTATTTGAAGATGACTTCATGACCAGGCCGATAGGGTTGATGCGCCACGACCGGAATGGGATCTGAAGGAAAGGACCAATGACGAACCCTTTGTCGACCTCTGCCTGAATGAGAGTGGTCACCGCCTCAGGGTCACTGGAGGCGGATAGCAGATTGGGGCCCAACCAGCAGCCCTGAGGGGGCGTGATAATGCCGGTGTGAAACCCCTCTCTGCACCCATCCAATAAGAAGGCGACAAAGGAACGATCTGGGTGGTCCTGCAGGAGTGCAGCCAGTAACTCCAAGTTGAGGTCGGCTAGTCAGGAGTCCCTGGCTGACTTCCTGGGACAGGAAGGACGAGGGTGGGCCCGAAAACAAAGGGAGCAGATGTGCAGTGCCCGTCACGCATTGAAAGCACAGCCCTTGGCATTAAAATTATTGCACACCTGGCTACTGCCAAGGTACACAATGGGCCTACCCAGTTTATCTAATGATGAGGAAGACCTGGAGGACCCGGACGGACCTGGAGTGGGCGCTGACTGAGGATCTTGCACCGGATTAGGGCACCATTCCGTGGAATGAAAGATGGACTGGCAGATGGCACACAGGGGAGCCTTCAGCCCTGCGAAGTGCCGGCAGAATAACTCCATGTCCAAGTCGGCCCAGTTGGACATGAACTGAAATTGATTCAGGGCTGCGGCGGCTTTGGCAGAAAACGAACGATGATAATCGTAAAATGCCGAGCCGCCGTACTTGTGCCCCAAATCCGTAATCCGGTACAAGTAAGTATCTAATTCTTCCCTGCGATTGGGATGGGCAGAGCATATTACATCCCTGTAGAGGCTGAAGGCCAGGACGAACTCGGAAACCGACAGCTTCCTATTTAACCGAGCATCCTTGGCCTTCAACACCACGGAAACCTCTCCGCAATTAATCACCCGGTTTTCGGAGATATCCTGGGAGGCAATCAAAATGGATGCTAAATTAACGTCCTTGCCTGCCAAGATATCCTTCTTAATATGCTCCGGAACGAAATGGGAAGGAGCAATTTGGGGGGTGGCAGAAGGCCTACCTGCAACGTCCGGAGGAAAGGCAGGAATGACTGCCGAACCCGGATATTGCGGTGAGGCTGCTGGTCTGGATTCTAAAACCGCGACCCTATTCTGGATGTCCGTGACTGAGCTAACGAGTCCGGTGATGGATGACTGGATCTGAGCTAGAGCCAGCCGGATGGAGTCGCTATTGGACTGCTCAGCTGTCGGACCCGGAGTGGTCATCAGGAGCCGGTATAATTCGGCCTTGCGGGCAGTCGCGGGATGCCGGATCCCCCTGCGATTGAGTTCGGCGATTAACTTTGGCACAGTCCAGCTCCTTAGAGATGTGTTGCTGAAATGCCCCGAGACGGATGATCCTGGCATGGAGAGGTTGTCCTCCATATCGGACATGTGAGACATGATAACCTGGGAAAAGAAGGGGAACTTAAGTCTACCGGAAAGCGAAAAAGAAGCACAGATGGAAGTGGTAGTAGCGGCCGAAAGAAAGTGACAGACTGAAGCGTGTAAACGTGACCAACGAAAGAACCTACCTGACGGAATGTGAACGGATTTGGAAAGACGACTTCCAAAAACCCCGATCGATTAAGTGGAAACTAATAAAAAGAACGGACTTGAGTATCAAACTGACAGTTAACCCTACCCCAGTGACCGTCTCTGATCTGACTTACCTGGAATTGCCTTGAAATTCCTAGATGAAAACGAAGGAGAGAAGGAAAATAACAACTGCCCAATCTAAAGGAAGGAACAACCGACATCAGAATAGATGTAAAACCCTAAGAAAATGCAGACAAAACCTGGGCGATCCAGGAACATTGACATCCTGGGCGATCCAGGAACATTGACAACCTGGCCGATCCAAGAACATTGACATCCTGGGCGATCCAGGAACATTGGCAACCTGGCCGATCCAGGAACATTGACATCCTGGCCGATCCAGGAACATTGACAACCTGGGCGATCCAGGAACATTGATGTCCTGGCCGATCCAGGAACATTGACGTCCTGGCCGATCCAGAAGCATTGACAACCTGGCCGATCCAGGAATATTGACAACCTGGCCGATCCAGGAACATTGACATCCTGGCCGATCCAGGAATATTGACAACCTGGCCGATCCAGGAACATTGACATCCTGGTCGATCCAGGAACATTGACACCCTGGGCGATCCAGGAACATTGACAACCTGGGCGATCCAGGAACATTGACAACCTGGGCGATCCAGGAACATTGACAACCTGGGCGATCCAGGAACATTGACAACCTGGGCGATCCAGGAACACTGACAACCTGGGCGATCCAGGAACATTGACAACCTGGGCGATCCAGGAACATTGACAACCTGGGCGATCCAGGAACATTGACAACCTGGGCGATCCAGGAACATTGACAACCTGGGCGATCCAGGAACATTGACAACCTGGGCGATCCAGGAACATTGACAACCTGGGCGATCCAGGATCATTGACAACCTGGGCGATCCAGGAACACTGAAAACCTGGGCGATCCAGGAACACTGACAACCTGGGCGATCCAGGAATACTGACAACCTGGGCGATCCAGGAACATTGAAAATATGGGTGAACCAAGGACCCTGGAAAATGAAAAGACCATGGGACAGAAGTAGATTGAGACGACAAAACCCGCTGTCAAAAACAGTAAATTGAAAACATCCCTTGCACCTAAACTGCAAATTCTGGTATTATGATGCTGCCCCTTTTTTTTTTTTTTTTTTTTTTCAGCCTAAGTATAGCTGCTCTGAGTTTAAATGGGCATGTATATTAAGGGCTGTGCTTGTTTTTTTTTTTTTAATACCGCAGATGAACTGTTGTGGGTTGTGGAGCACTAATGAAGCTGCGCCCCCCCTGAGACACAGGAATACTGCCTGCATCATAAAACCCCAATTTGAGAACACCTCCTGAGCTGGAAGCCCTAGTAGCATAACTGGATTCCAGGTAAGATTTAGGAATCAGACCATGCTGAAGGAGCGTGTTTATAAAACTCATCCTGAGCCGGCATGTGACCGGCAGATCGCAGAAGCTAAGATGCCGCTCCCCCCAACCCAGCCGCCCGCAGTTCTGAGAGCGGAACATACTGGAGGAGAGCGGCATCACAACCCCGCACCCAGGGCTGGAGACCAGGACGGGCGTGAGGCACAGCTGGAACGGAGCCGGCTGAGCCCCGATTACCTGGCAGGCTGGCGTGTAGCGATGCGGACGTCGGCGGCACGTGACCCAGAATACCAGAAGTGAAGACCCTGGTCGGAGGAAGGAGCGCGATACGCTGATGATGCGTGAGGCTCGGGCGCCTGGCTGAACGGAGGTAGGGTGACTAAATAGCCAGACGCCCCTCCCACAAATGCAGGCTGGTAACAGCCTTACAATTATATATTCACCGATCAATTGCGATGCTTAGCAGTGGCGGAATTAGGAGCTGTATTATTCCCTTACCTCCAAATCGATGGGCGGCTTACTCCTCTGACCTCCGCTGCTTCAGCGTCCCTCATGCTCCAGCCCTGGCTCGCTCCGGTCAAGTGGGAGTAAATCGACCAGACTCCAAGTGGTTTGTGGAGCAGTTGTTCGAGAGGGGATGGATCAGTTTCCCAATCGGCAAGCGGCAAATAGGTAAGCGATCTCCAGCGTACGCAAAAACAATGGTTTTGCAAAGTCCAGATTCCTACCAGACGCGTTTCGAAGTCCTATAGGTAACTTACTTCTTCCTCAGTGGTAACCTGGCCCATATTGCAACACCTTTTTTATACCCTATTTCCTTAATGGATCCAGTTGGAACCAAGTCCTGACCTGAATTATAAAGATAGTTATAGCAAAATCCCGGCCCGGATTGTGATCAAAAGAAAGGAACAATCTGATGGCAACATAATTTGTATTACAATACAGTTATTTATGATTGTTGTGTCTATTCATATCATATAAGTATCATATAAGTAGATTTCATTAGTATCTTGCTTCCAAATTCATAAATTGCTAGTTGCGATAACAATGCGGTTTCTGTGCGTTTTCTTCTTTATCAATGCGTTTTTCCCTTTAATGCTGCTATAATACATTCATTACCAATTGGGATAAAGGATTTTAGAATAACTATATTTCATTCTAATCTACTGTATACTCTTCTTTCTCTTTTTCTGTATTCAATTTATCAATCCAACTTAAACTTATAAATACTTATGAAAAGATTTATAAAAGGATATAAAAAGATATGTGAAAAACATGATGAACATGAGGTTGTGGTCGAATCAGAGATGGGTGCACAACCTCATGTTCATCATGTTTTTCACATATCTTTTTATATCCTTTTATAAATCTTTTCATAAGTATTTATAAGTTTAAGTTGGATTGATAAATTGAATACAGAAAAAGAGAAAGAAGAGTATAGATTTGAATGAAATATAGTTATTCTAAAATCAGATTGTTCCTTTCTTTTGATCACAATCCGGGCCGGGATTTTGCTATAACCATCTTTATAATCCAGGTCAGGACTTGGTTCCAACTGGATCCAATAAGGAAATAGGGTATAAAAAAGGTGTTGCGATATGGGCCAGGTTACCACTGAGGAAGAAGTCAGTTACATATAGGACTTCGAAACGCGTCTGGTAGGAATCTGGACTTTGCAACACCATTGTTTTTGCATACGCTGGAGATCGCTTACCTATTTGCCGCTTGCCGATTGGGAAACCGATCCGTCCCCTCTCGAATAACTGCTCCACAAACCACTTGGAGTCTGGCCGATTTACTCCCACTTGACCGGAGCGAGCCAGGGCTGGAGCACAAGGGACGCTGAAGCAGCGGAGGTCAGAGGAGTAAGCCGCCCATCGATTCGGAGGTAAGGGAATAATACAGCTCCAAACAGGTGGGACGCCACCTAGAGCCTAATTCCACCACTGCTAAGCATCGCAATTGATCGGTGAATATATAACTACATCATACACAGAGATGATAATGACACTATGAACAATAATTTGCATGGTGCGGCTACATCCATTATTCATTATTCAAACTGACTATTTGAACTTTAACCCTATGAGAAGCTGTCCATTTGATGGAGATGCAATAATATGCAATATTCGCAATTGAAAACCCTTTATACTGAAGATATTCGTGGTGGATACTAGTTAGTGTTGATAGCCTTATGACATTTTAATCATAAATTGGATTCCAAATTACGTCATTTTAGCGGTGTTATATCACAATATTTTATTGTATGTCTTTTTATGGATGGAATTTGTATTAGTATTTATGAATTTTTATCATTTATGAACTATTGTTATGGTATATGAATTATTTTTAATAAATTAACAATTGTTTAAAGCAGACTCTCCAGATATATGAGTGTCATATCACAAGCTATTATTATTTAATCATTTTTTGGTGTTTGGAGTTAACACCTTCTAGATATTGAGCACCATTCCAACCTACCTGTAGGTAGAGCCACCTCATTTAACTACTGATAGTGGAGTTTCAGCTGCAGCACGCATGAGTAAGTCGCTCTGCGGAACAGCACCACTTCACCACCAATGACTGGGCCTCCATGCAAGACCTGTTTTCCTTGTTGCTCTGTTTTGAGTACTCCAGCAACATGGCCAGTGCCGATAACGCCGTTCTCAGCGTTACTATCCCACTTCTATTCCTCCTTGAAAAAATGCTGCTGGCGATGATGAAAGAGGATGTGGCACAGAAGGAGGAAGAGGGATCATTTCGTAGGATTTCCGGCCAGTCATTCACAAGTGGCTCCGAGGGTGGGTTCCTGCACCCACAAACACCAGGTACACAATTGTCCAGCCAGGGCACAGTTCTGGAGGAGGAGGAGGAGGATGAGGAGGATGAGGAGGAGGAGATGGAGGAGGAGGAACTGTGTTCACAGCAGGGTGGCACCCAAAACAGCTCATGGCTATCACTGGTGCATGGCTGGGGGATACAGAGGACACAGACGATACGCCTCCCACAGAGGACAGCTTTTTGTTGCCTCTGGGCAGCCTGGCACACATGAGCGATTACATGTTGCAGTGTCTCCGCAACGACCGCCGAGTTGCCCACATTCTAACTTGTGCTGATTACTGGGTGGCCACGCTGCTGGATCCCTGTTACAAGGACAACGTACCATTCTTAATTCCATCATTGGAGCGTGATCGTAAGATGCGCGAGTTCAAGCGCACGCTGGTAAACGCGCTGCTGGTGGCATTCCCACCTGACACCGGGGGCACAGTGGAAGCACAAGGCAAAGGCAGAGGAGGTGGAAGAGGTCTCCAATGCAGCTGGGGCACCACCAGCACCTCAGAAGGCAGGGTTAGCATGGCTGAAATGTGGAAGAGCTTTGTCAGCATGCCACAACAACCAGCACCACCAGCTGATATGGAACGTCTTAGCAGGAGGCAGCATTTAACCAACATGGTGGAGCAGTATGTGTGCACATGCCTACACGTACTGAATGACGGATCTGCCTTCCTCAACTTCTGGTTTTCCAAATTGGTAACATGGCCTGAGCTTGCCCTTTACGCCTTGGAGGTGCTGGCCTGCCCTGCAGCTAGTGTATTGTCTGAACGTGTGTTTAGCATGGCGGGGGACGTTATCACAGACAAGCGCAGCCGCCTGTCCTAAGCCAATGTGGATAAGCTCACGTTTATTAAAAAGAACCAGGCATGGATCCCACAGGACTCGTCCGTGCCTTGTGCAGAATAGACATGTATACCAGCCTTAACCAGCCATTGTTATACTACAGCGCAATTGCTCATTGTTGTATTTTGGATATTTCACACTCTTTTGGAGTGTACCCTAATTAAAAAAAATATATATTTAAACCAAAAATTAGTGTTGGCTACCTCGTCCTCCTCGACCGCCACTTCCACCTACACCGCTTCGTCCACCGCCTCCTCAAACTCCTACTCCATATGGACCTCCACCTCATAAATCACGTTTATTTGTTTTAATTTGTACGTATTTTATTTTATGTAATTTCACTAATTTGTCTGTTACATTTTCGGGTAAAATTCACCAATTTTTGGTGTGATATACCACTGCTATACCTAGTAGACAGGTAAAAAAAAAACCATGAATTTGTCTGTTACATATTCGGGTGAAATTCACGAATTCTTGGGTGTGATATACCCCTGCTCTACCTAGTAGACAGGTAAAAAAAAATCACTACTTCTTCTGTTACATTTTCGGGTGAAATGTACCAATTTTTGAGTGTCATATACCACTGCTATACCTAGTAGACAGGTAAAACAAATTCATTAATTTGTCTGTTACATATTCGGGTGAAATTCACCAATTTTTGGGTGTGATATACCCCGGCTGTACCTAGTGCACAAGTAAAAACATTTCACTAATTTGTCTGTTACATTTTCGGGTGAAATTCACAAATCTTTGGGTGTGATATACCACTGCTATACCTAGTAGACAGATAAAAAAAAAATCACTAATTTGTCTGTTACATTCTTGGTTGATGATTAAACCCCTGCTCTGCATAGGTGATAGGGAATTAAATGTCAAAAATTCTTCTTTAATTGATGCGCGCCCCCTCCTTTCATTCAATGCTTAAACTTTAATAACTTGTCCCACATTTGCGCTTCAATAATTTGTCCCACTTTTCCGCTCAATCATATTTAATTTAAGAAAAAATTACCTCCCTTGGATGTGGTTTCTCTTTCTCACACTCCTTCTCCGGTGTGGAACCCTGATTCGCCGATAACCATGATCAACATGGTGGGCTCAGAAAAGAACATCGAAAGTTGATAGAGAAGATATCCAAATGGATCGTGGACGTCACGGTGACATGCGATCAAGCAGAAGTTATCTAGAGTCAACAAAGCGGCAGCAGGGCCTCTCCTGTCTAACGTTTCCAAATCCTAAATTCCCTATAATTTTTTATTAATCATTCCAATAACAGGGCATCTTAAGAGTCCTGTATTGTTATTTATCGTCACTGTCTCCACAAATCGGGAGTGGGTAATTGCCGCTCGCCCCCTCCTTTCCTTTGATTCTTCTACTTTAATAAATTTTCCCATATTTCCGCTCGATCACAATTAAATTTCATCCATTGATCTCCCTTGGATGTGGTCTCTCTTTCTCACACTCCCTCTCTGGCGTGGAACCCTGATTCGCTGATAACCGTGATCAACATGGTAGGCTCAGTAAAGAACAACGAAAATTGATAAAAAAGATATCCAAATGGATCGTGGACGTCACGATGACATGCGACATGGTGGGGCAGTATGTGTGCACACGCCTACATGAACTGACTGATGGGTCTCCAAATTTGGCACATGGCCTGATCTTGCCTTTTACAACTTGGAGGAGGAGGTGCCGTGCAGCTAGAGTATTGTCTGAACGTGTGTTTAGCATAACTGGAGGGGGTTATCACAGGTTATATTTCCAAATGTTTTGGGGTGTACTCCAATTTAAAAAAATAAAAATAAATTTAAAACCAAAAAGCAGTGTAGGCTACCTCCTCCTCCTCCACCACCGCTTCCACCTACACCGCCACATCTACCGCCTCCTCAACCTCCTACTCCATATGGACCTCGTCCTCCTAGATCAAGATTATTATTTTTTATTTTTACGTGTTTTATGTTATTTAAAGTCATTTCCCTATCCACATTTGTTTGCGGACCTCTTGCCATGCTCTTAACCACATTTTGATGCCATTTGCAGCCCATGACATTTTTACAGCCATTTTAGGTCTCAAAAGTTCGGGTCCCAATTGACTTCAATGGGGTTCGGGTTCAGGGTCAAGTTCAGGTCAAGTTCGGGTCCCGAACGCAAACTTTTTTGCGAAGTTCGGCCGAACCCATCGAACCCGAACATCCAGGTGTTCGCTCAACTCTACTTGTAAGCAATCAGTAGTCTTTCTGCCGCTAACAATGTTCTCAGCAAACTTTTCTCTAGTCTAGAGAGGGAGTCTGATAATATGTTTAATGCAATCTCTGGACAAGTCTGCAATTTAGTGCTTCCTGATCTCAGAATACTATTTCGATTTTCAAAAATCTTACTCCAAAAAGACTTTAGAGGTGTGCAGGACCACCATATGTGCATAAAGGAGCCTTTGTCTGTTTGGCACCTCCAGCACCTATCAGATGTGAAACCATACATCTGTTTCAGCTTTACAGGTATCAGGTACCATCTGGAAATGACTTTATAAGTATTCTCTTGTACATTTACACATCTCAAAGTTAGTTTGTAGGGATGTTAGTTAGTTTGTTAGTTTGTAGAGTAGGGATGAGCGAACCCGAACTGTACAGGAAGTGCAGAATTATTAGGCAAGTTGTATTTTTGAGGATTAATTTTATTATTGAACAACAACCATGTTCTCAATGAACCGAAAAAACTCATTAATATCAAAGCTGAATATTTTTGGAAGTAGTTTTTAGTTTGTTTTTAGTTTTAGCTATTTTAGGGGGATATCTGTGTGTGCAGGTGACTATTACTGTGCATAATTATTAGGCAACTTAACAAAAAACAAATATATACCCATTTCAATTATTTATTTTTACCAGTGAAACCAATATAACATCTCAACATTCACAAATATACATTTCTGACATTCAAAAACAAAACAAAAACAAATCAGTGACCAATATAGCCACCTTTCTTTGCAAGGACACTCAAAAGCCTGCCATCCATGGATTCTGTCAGTGTTTTGATCTGTTCACCATCAACATTGCGTGCAGCAGCAACCACAGCCTCCCAGACACTGTTCAGAGAGGTGTACTGTTTTCCCTCCTTGTAAATCTCACATTTGATGATGGACCACAGGTTCTCAATGGGGTTCAGATCAGGTGAACAAGGAGGCCATGTCATTAGATTTTCTTCTTTTATACCCTTTCTTGCCAGTCACGCTGTGGAGTACTTGGACGCGTGTGATGGAGCATTGTCCTGCATGAAAATCATGTTTTTCTTGAAGGATGCAGACTTCTTCCTGTACCACTGCTTGAAGAAGGTGTCTTCCAGAAACTGGCAGTAGGACTGGGAGTTGAGCTTGACTCCATCCTCAACCCGAAAAGGCCCCACAAGCTCATCTTTGATGATACCAGCCCAAACCAGTACTCCACCTCCACGTTGCTGGCGTCTGAGTCGGACTGGAGCTCTCTGCCCTTTACCAATCCAGCCACGGGCCCATCCATCTGGCCCATCAAGACTCACTCTCATTTCATCAGTCCATAAAAGTCTTGAGATATTTCTTGGCCCAGTCTTGACGTTTCAGCTTGTGTGTCTTGTTCAGTGATGGTCGTCTTTCAGCCTTTCTTACCTTGGCCATGTCTCTGAGTATTGCACACCTTGTGCTTTTGGGCACTCCAGTGATGTTGCAGCTCTGAAATATGGCCAAACTGGTGGCAAGTGGCATCTTGGCACCTGCACGCTTGACTTTTCTCAGTTCATGGGCAGTTTTTTTGCGCCTTGGTTTTTCCACACGCTTCTTGCGACCCTGTTGACTATTTTGAATGAAACGCTTGATTGTTCGATGATCACGCTTCAGAAGCTTTGCAATTTTAAGAGTGCTGCATCCCTCTGCAAGATATCTCACTATTTTTGACTTTTCTGAGCCTGTCAAGTCCTTCTTTTGACCCATTTTGCCAAAGGAAAGGAAGTTGCCTAATAATTATGCACACCTAATATAGGGTGTTGATGTCATTAGACCACACCCCTTCTCATTACAGAGATGCACATCACCTAATATGCTTAATTGGTAGTAGGCTTTCGAGCATATACAGCTTGGAGTAAGACAACATGCATAAAGAGGATGATGTGGTCAAAATACTCATTTGCCTAATAATTCTGCACGCAGTGTATAGTTCGGGTTCGTACCGAATTTTGGGGTGTTCGTGACACGGACCCGAACCCGAACATTTACGTAAAAATTTGGGTTCGTTGTTTGGCGATTTCTATGGCGCATTTTGAAAGCCTGCAAAGCAGCCAATCAACAAGCGTCATACTACTTGCCCCAAGAGGCCATCACAGCCATGCCTACTATTGGCATGGCTGTGATTGGCCAGTGCAGCATGTGACCCAGCCTCTATTTAAGCTGGAGTCACGTAGTGCCGCACGTCACTCTGCTCTGATTAGTGTAGGGAGAGGATACAGCTGCTGTTAGGGCGAGATTAGGCAGGGATTAACTCAGCAAAAACACTTAATGAAGTGATCGATCTACAGCTGTGAATCATTCAACTTCTGCTAGTTAATTGCTCAATGTTTTTAGGCTGCCCAGAGCGTTTTTCTGTCACTTTTTTCTAAGGTGATCGGCGGCCATTTTGTGTCTTGTGGTGCGCCAGCACAAGCTGCCACCAAGTCCATTTAACCATCAATAGTAGTTTGTTTTTTTTGCTATATCCTACATCAGGGGCTTGGCTGTGCTTATTGAAATTCACTTGCAAAAATAGCAATCCCCTAAATCTGGTGTTCCAGCTGTGGCTAGCCAAGTATAAAACTGTCTGCTGTCTGGCAAAGGATATATTTTTTTCTGGGGTGAAATTCAATTGCCAAAATAGCAATACCCTAAATCTGGTGTTCCCGCTGTGGCAGGACAAGTTTTATAGTGTCCGTCAAAGCATAGTTTTTGTTCTGGGTTGAAATTCAATTGCCAAAATAGCAATACCCTAAATCAGTGGTTTCTGCTGTTGCAGGCCAAGTTTAAATCTGTCCGTAAAAGGGTATATTACACTCAGAGTGCATCTCCAAGTGTATTTTTTTCCGTAAAAGGGTATATTACACAAAGTGTTAAATTACAATTGCTGAAAGCATAAGCCTTTAAATTTGCACGCACCATTGTGCATCTCATAGTATATTTCTATCCATAAAAGGGTATATTACATTCAAGGTGTAAATTCAAGTGCTGATAGGGTCATCCTCAATAACTTCACACGCTACCGTGCATCTCCAAGTGTAATTCTGTCCGTAAAAGGATACCTTTCATCCAGGGCCTAAATACTAGGCCTACAATTAATATTCCCCTAAATCTGTGGTTACTGCTGTGCCTGTATTAGTGTAATATGGTACATAAATAGATAGCCAGATAGTGTTAGGTGCCTGTAAAAAAAGGCCTGAATTTGAATTCAATACATTGGGCCAAATAATTTTTTTCTTATTGTGGTGAACGGTAACAATGAGGAAAACATCTAGTAAGGGACGCGGACATGGTCGTGGTGGTGTTAGTGGACCCTCTGGTGCTGGGAGAGGACGTGGCCGTTCTGCCACAGCCACACGTCCTAGTGTACCAACTACCTCAGGTCCCAGTAGCCTCCAGAATTTACAGCGATATTTGGTGGGGCCCAATGCCGTTCTAAGGATGGTAAGGCCTGAGCAGGTACAGGCATTAGTCAATTGGGTGGCCGACAATGGATCCAGCACGTTAACATTATCTCCCACCCAGTCTTCTGCAGAAAGCGCACAGATGGCGCCTGAAAACCAAGCCCATCAGTCTGTCACATCACCCCCATGCATATCAGGGAAACTGTCTGAGTCTCAAGTTATGCAGCAGTCTCTTATGCTGTTTGAAGACTTTGCTGGCAGGGTTTCCCAAGGGCATCCACCTAGCCCTTCCCCAGAGGTGGAAGACATAGAATGCACTGACGCACAACCACTTATGTTTCCTGATGATGAGGACATGGGAATACCACCTCAGCACGTCTATGATGATGACGAAACACAGGTGCCAACTGCTGCGTCTTTCTGCAGTGTGCAGACTGAACAGGAGGTCAGGGAGGAAGACTGGGTGGAAGACGATGCAGGGGACGATGAGGTCATAGACCCCACATGGAATGAAGGTCGTGCCACTGACTTTCAGAGTTCAGAGGAAGAGGCAGTGGTGAGACCGAGCCAACAGCGTAGCAAAAGAGGGAGCAGGGGGCAAAAGCAGAACACCCGCCGCCAAGAGAGTTCGCCTGCTTCTGGCCACCGCCACCTGGGACCGAGCACCCCAAAGGCAGCTTCAAGGAGTTCCCTGGCGTGGCAGTTCTTCAAACAATGTGCTGACGACAAGACCCGAGTGGTTTGCAAGCTGTGCCATCAGAGCCTGAAGCGAGGCATTAACGTTCTGAACCTTAGCACAACCTGCATGACCAGGCATCTGCATGCAAAGCATGAACTGCAGTGGAGTAAACACCTTAAAAACAAGGAAATCACTCAGGCTCCCCCTGCTACCTCTTCTGCTGCTGCCTCTGCCTCTTCCTCCGCCTCGGGAGGAACGTTGGCACCTGCCGCCCAGCAAACAGAGGATGTACCACCAACACCACCACCTCCGTCACCAAGCATCTCCACCATGTCACACGGCAGCGTTCAGTTCTCCATCTCACAAACATTTGAGAGAAAGCGTAAATTCCCACCTAGCCACCCTCGATCCCTGGCCCTGAATGCCAGCATTTCTAAACTACTGGCCTATGAAATGCTGTCATTCAGGCTGGTGGACACAGACAGCTTCAAACCGCTCATGTCGCTTGCTGTCCCACAGTATGTTGTTCCCAGCCGCCACTACTTCTCCAAGAGAGCCGTGCCTTCCCTGCACAACCAAGTATCCGATAAAATCAAGTGTGCACTGCGCAACGCCATCTGTGGCAAGGTCCACCTAACCACAGATACGTGGACCAGTAAGCACGGCCAGGGACGCTATATCTCCCTAACTGCACACTGGGTAAATGTAGTGGCGGCTGGGCCCCAGGCGGAGAGTTCTTTGGTGCACGTCCTTCCGCCGCCAAGGATCGCAGGGCAACATTCTTTGCCTCCTGTAGCCTCCTCCTCCTACTCGGCTTCCTCCTCTTCTTCTTCCACCTGCTCATCCAGTCAGCCACACACCTTCACCACCAACTTCAGCACAGCCCGGGGTAAATGTCAGCAGGCCATTCTGAAACTCATATGTTTGGGGGACAGGCCCCACACCGCGCAGGAGTTGTGGCGGGGTATTGAACAACAGACCGACGAGTGGTTGCTGCCGGTGAGCCTCAAGCCCGGCCTGGTGGTGTGCGATAATGGGCGAAATCTCGTCTCAGCTCTGGGACTAGCCGGTTTGACGCACATCCCTTGCCTGGCACATGTGCTGAATTTGGTGGTGCAGAAGTTCATTCACAACTACCCCGACATGTCAGAGCTGCTGCATAAAGTGTGGGCCGTCTGTGCGCGCTTCCGGCGTTCACATCCTGCCGCTGCTCGCCTGTCTGCGCTACAGCGTAACTTCGGCCTTCCCACTCACCGCCTCATATGCGACGTGCCCACCAGGTGGAACTCCACCTTGCACATGCTGGACAGACTGTGCGAGCAGCAGCAGGCCATAGTGGAGTTTCAGCTGCAGCACGCACGGGTCAGTCGCACTGCGGAACAGCACCACTTCACCACCAATGACTTGGCCTCCATGCGAGACCTGTGTGCCCTGTTGCGCTGTTTCGAGTACTCCACCAACATGGCCAGTGGCGATGACGCCGTTATCAGCGTTACAATACCAATTCTATGTTTCCTTGAGAAAATATTTAGGCTGATGATGGAAGAGGAGGTGGCCCAGGAGGAGGAGGAGGAAGAGGGGTCATTTTTAGCACTTTCAGGCCAGTCTCTTAGAAGTGACTCAGAGGGAGGTTTTTTGCAACAGCAGAGGCCAGGTACAAATGTGGCCAGCCAGGGCCAACTACTGGAGGACGAGGATGAGGAGGAGGTGGAGGAGGATGAGGATGAAGCATGTTCACAGCGGGGTGGCACCCAACGCAGCTCGGGCCCATCACTGGTGCGTGGCTGGGGGGAAATGGAGGACGATGACGATACGCCTCCCACAGAGGACAGCTTGTCCTTACCTCTGGGCAGCCTGGCACACATGAGCGACTACATGCTGCAGTGCCTGCGCAACGACAGCAGAGTTGCCCACATTTTAATGTGTGCGGACTACTGGGTTGCCACCCTGCTGGATCCCCGGTACAAAGAGAATGTGCCCACCTTACTTCCTGCACTGGAGCGTGATAGGAAGATGCGTGAGTACAAGCGCACGTTGGTAGACACGCTACTGAGAGCATTCCCAAATGTCACAGGGGAACAAGTGGAAGCCCAAGGCGAAGGCAGAGGAGGAGCAAGAGGTCACCAACGCAGCTGTGTCACGGCCAGCTCCTCTGATGGCAGGGTTAGCATGGCAGAGATGTGGAAAAGTTTTGTCAGCACGCCACAGCTAACTGTACCACCACCTGATACGGAACGTGTTAGCAGGAGGCAACATTTCACTAACATGGTGGAACAGTACGTGCGCACACCCCTCCTCGTACTGACTGATGGTTCGACCCCATTCAACTTCTGGGTCTCCAAATTGTCCACGTGGCCAGAGCTAGCCTTTTATGCCTTGGAGGTGCTGGCCTGCCCGGCAGCCAGCGTTTTGTCTGAACGTGTATTCAGCATGGCAGGGGGCGTCATTACAGACAAACGCAGCCGCCTGTCCACAGCCAATGTGGACAAGCTGACGTTCATAAAAATGAACCAGGCATGGATCCCACAGGACCTGTCCATCCCTTGTGCAGATTAGACATTTATAACTACCTCCCCTTAACCATATATTCTTGTACTCCAGGGCACTTCTTCATTCAATCCTCTTTTTTTATTTTACCATTATATTGCGGGGCAACCCAAAGTTGAATGAACATCTCCTCCGTCTGGGTGCCAGGGGCCTAAATATCGTAAACTGGCCGGTTCCAATGGTGTGTGACATGAAGCCTGATTCTCTGCTATGGGACCTCTCTCCTCTGTCTGTGTGTCGGGGCCTAAATATCTGACAGTGGCCTGTTCCAGTGGTGGGTGACATGAAGCCTGATTCTCTGCTATGGGACCTCTCTCCTCTGTCTGGGTGCCGGGGCCTAAATATCTCACAGTGGCCTGTTCCAGTGGTGGGTGACATGAAGCCTGATTCTCTGCTATGACATGAAACCTGATTCTCTGCTATGGGACCTCTCTCCTCTGTCTGGGTGCCGGGGCCTAATTATCTCACAGTGGCCTGTTCCAGTGGTGGGTGACATGAAGCCTGATTCTCTGCTATGGGACCTCTCTCCTATGTCTGGGTGCCGGGGCCTAAATATCTCACAGTGGCCTGTTCCAGTGCTGGGTGACATGAAGCCTGATTCTCTGCTATGACATGAAGCCTGATTCTCTGCTATGGGACCTCTCTCCTCTGTCTCGGTGCCCGGGCCTAAATATCTCACAGTGGCCTGTTCCAGTGGTGGGTGACATGAAGCCTGATTCTCTGCTATGGGACCTCTCTCCAATTGATATTGGTTAATTATTATTTTTTTTTTTTATTCATTTCCCTATCCACATTTGTTTTCAGTGGATTTATCTATATTTTGCAGCATTTTGCAGCCCTCTAGCCCTTTCCTGGGCTATTTTACAGCCTTTTTAGTGCCGAAAAGTTCGGGTCCCCATTGACTTGACTTTTCGGGAAGTTCGGCCGAAATTCTCGAACCCGAACATCCAAGTGTCACGGATGGTGTACAGGAAACAAGACAATACAATATGAACAATGACTCACTGGATCCACAACTAAGGAACAAAAGGGAGACCCCTGCAAGAGACCTGCCGCTCTCCCTTATTGCTCAGCCTATGCGACCACCCCAAAGGTGGATGGGCGCATATCCACGTACCTCGACTATCTTACACCTGATGACCCTACAATAGTGAGGGGACACGACCACCGGCTCCCTACACAGACACGGAGGGAGTCAGGGTCACCTGGATCCAGAAAACAGAAAATCATAAATACATAAACAGAACTTATCTTGCAGACGACTGGGGACTGTGGACTGAGAACTAGGAACAGCATGCACACACACTCCAGCAAGTTGTATAAGCCGCACACTACTGCATTCTGGGGAGGAACTTAAAGGGCAGCAATCAGTCCAACTGCATGACAGCTGAGATAGACTAACGAGATGAGGAACTTTAACCAAAACAAAGAAACTCAAGGAGGAGGATCTGGAAAGCTCCTGTCAGAGCTTCTCAACTGTCTGGTTGTGACAGTACCCCTCCCTCTACGAGTGGACTCCGGACACTCAGGGCCCACTTTCTCAGGATGGGACCTATGGAAAGCCCTGATGAGACGAGTGGCCTTAATGTCCGTCACTGGGACCCACATCCTCTCCTCAGGACCATAACCCTCCCAATGAACGAGGTACTGGAGGGAACCGCGGACAAGACGAGAATCCACAATCCTAGAGACCTGAAATTCAAGATTTCCATCAACCATAATCGGAGGAGGAGGCAAAGGCGAGGGTACAATAGGTTGAACATAAGGTTTCAATAAGGACTTATGAAAAACATTATGGATCTTCCAAGTCTGAGGAAGATCAAGACGGTAGGCAACAGGATTGATGACAGACAGGATCTTGTAAGGCCCAATAAACCTAGGACCCAACTTCCAGGAGGGAACCTTCAATTTGATATTCTTGGTAGACAACCACACCAGATCACCAACATTCAGGTCCGGACCAGGCACACGTCTCTTATCTGCCACATGCTTTTATCTCTCACTCATGCTCTTTAGATTATCCTGAATCTTTTGCCAAATAGATGACAAAGACGAGGAGAATCTGTCCTCATCAGGTAAACCAGAAGACCCCTCTCCCGAGAAAGTCCCAAACTGCGGATGAAACCCATATGCACCAAAAAATGGTGACTTATCAGAGGACTCCTGACGACGGTTATTTAAAGCAAACTCAGCAAGGGACAAAAAAGAACACCAATCCTCCTGATTCTCCGCCACAAAACAGCGCAGATATGTCTCCAGATTCTGATTGACGCGCTCTGTCTGGCCATTCGACTGCGGGTGGAAAGCAGAAGAGAATGACAACCGAACCCCCAAGCGAGAACAGAAAGCCTTCCAGAATCTGGAAACAAACTGTGTGCCCCTATCAGAGACTATGTCTGATGGAATACCATGCAATTTGACAATGTGGTCAATAAATGCCTGCGCCAGCGTCTTAGCATTGGGCAAACCAGGAAAAGGGATGAAATGCACCATTTTGCTAAAACGGTCCACCACCACCAGAATCACAGTCTTCCCAGAGGAACGAGGCAAGTCCGTTATGAAGTCCATGGACAGATGTGTCCAAGGACGGGAAGGAATGGGTAAGGGAAGGAGAGGACCTGATGGCCGGGAATGAGGGACTTTGGCACGAGCGCAAGTCTCGCAAGCTGCCACAAAACCCTCAACTGACTTCCGAAGCGCAGGCCACCAGAATCTCCGAGCGATGAGATCCAGTGTGGCTCTTGCCCCCGGGTGCCCAGCAAGGACCGTATCGTGGTGTTCCTTAAAAATCTTGTGTCTCAAAGCGAGAGGCACAAACAACCTCCCAGGAGGACAAAGATCAGGAGCCTCTAACTGGGCTGCCTGCACCTCTGCCTCCAATTCAGGAAAAAGAGCAGAGACCACCACACCTTCAGCCAAATTGGGACCCGGGTCTTCTAAATTCCCACCTCCCGGAAAACAACGTGACAGGGCATCTGCCTTCACATTCTTAACCCCAGGGCGGAACGTGACAACAAAATTAAACCTTGAAAAGAACAAAGACCATCTGGCCTGTCTCGGGTTCAGACGCTTGGCTGACTCCAAGTAGGCCAGATTTTTATGGTCAGTAAACACAGTAATAGGGTGTCTGGCTCCCTCTAGCCAATGGCGCCATTCTTCAAAAGCCAACTTGATGGCCAACAATTCCCTATCTCCCACATCATAATTTCTCTCTGCGGAGGAGAGTTTCTTTGAGAAAAAGGCACACGGTTGCCATTTGGCAGGAGAGGAACCCTGAGACAAGACCGCACCCACCCCTACCTCAGAAGCATCAACCTCAACTATGAAGGGTAACGAAATATCAGGTTGTACCAGGATGGGAGCGGAAGCAAAACTCTCCTTGATATTAGAAAAGGCCTTACGCGCCTCTACCGACCAGGAAGAAAAATCTACCCCCTTTCTGGTCATATCAGTGAGTGGTTTAACAACAGAGGAATAATTCAAAATAAATTTCCTGTAATAATTGGCAAAGCCCAAAAAATGCATCAGCGCCTTCTGATTCTCAGGAAGCTCCCACTCAAGCACAGCGCGGACCTTCTCGGGGTCCATGCGAAAACCAGAAGCGGAGAGAAGAAACCCCAGAAATTGAATTTCTGGAACCGCAAACACACATTTTTCCAGTTTCGCGTATAATTTATTCTCCCGCAGAATGAGCAAGACCTGACGTAAATGTTCCTTATGAGTCTTGAAATCAGGAGAAAAAATCAAAATGTCATCCAAATACACTAATACAAATTTTCCCATTAAATGATAAAAAATGCTGTTCACGAAATGCTGAAAAACGGCTGGGCCATTCATCAAACCAAAAGGCATAACCAAATTCTCAAAATGGCCCTCAGGGGTATTGAAAGCAGTCTTCCATTCGTCTCCTTCTCTGACCCTGACCAGGTTGTATGCCCCTCTTAGGTCTAATTTGGAAAAGACTTTAGCCCCAACAACCTGGTTAAACAGGTCCGGGATCAGAGGAAGCGGATAAGGGTCACGAATAGTGATACTGTTCAGCTCCCTGAAATCCAGACAAGGTCTTAAAGAACCATCTTTTTTCTTAACAAAGAAAAAACCAGCGGCAACAGGTGACTTTGAGGGTCGTATGTGTCCTTTTCTCAGACTCTCAGAGATATAAGCACGCATAGCGACCCTCTCAGGTTGGGAAAGATTGTATAAACGAGATTTAGTCAGCTTGGCGCCTGGGATGAGATTAATAGGGCAATCGTACTCCCTGTGCGGGGGCAAATCCTGAACTCCACTCTCAGAGAAGACATCCGAAAATTCAGAGAGGAAAGGTGGTACAGTCTTAGTAGAAACCTCAGAAACAGATGTCATGAGGCAATTCTCTCTGCAAAAGTCACTCCAACCATTTATTTGCCTCGCTTGCCAATCAATGGTGGGGTTATGTTTAGTGAGCCAGGGTAGCCCCAACACTAGAGGAGTAGGCAAACCGCTAAGGACGAAACATGACACATCCTCAACATGAGCATCACTCACAATTAAACGGATATTGTGAACTATGCCCTTTAATGATTTCTGAGAAAGCGGAGCGGAATCAATAGCAAAAACAGGAATATCCTTTCCCAAAGTGCATACCTGGAAACCATGAGTTATTGCAAATTGATTATCAATGAGATTGACAGCTGCTCCACTATCCACAAAAATCTCACAAAAAATGTTTTTGCTCTCTAGCGCCACCCTAGCAGGCAGGACAAAACGGGAACTACAAGCAAACGGAAAACCTTCAATTTCCGCCTCAACCCTGCCAATAGTAACAGACGGAACATTTTTAAAAGATTTTTTCCTTTTTGTTTCTTTATTACTCCCAGAAAACTGCCTGAATCTCTTAGAGGGACAAACATTTGCCAAATGATTTATACCTCCACAACAAAAACAAACCCTCCCATGCGGGCTGAATCTTCTATTGTCAGAGGCAATCAACCCCAGCTGCATGGGCTCCTGCTCAGAAGGGACTGACAGCGACTGAGACCCCTGCGCACAGAAAGAGACCGCTGCACTGTCCCGGGACTGAGTATGACAGGAAGGAGAGATCTCTCCTCTCTCTCTAAGACGCCTGTCAATACGAACGGCCTGAGACATAGCAGAATCCAAGGAGGTAGGTCTCTCATGAAAGGCAAATGCATCTTTCAATCTCTCTGAAAGACCATGGCAAAATTGACTTCGGAGTGCAGCATCATTCCAACCAGTATCAGCTGCCCATCTCCGAAATTCTGAGCAGTATATCTCTGCGGATTGTTTACCCTGGCATAACAGACGTAGTCTAGACTCAGCCAGAGCAATACGATCCGGATCATCATATATCTGACCCAGGGCTAAAAAGAATTCATCCACTGAACGGAGGGGCCGTGCCCCCTCCGGCAGCGAAAAGGCCCAGGATTGAGCGTTACCCCTGAGCAGCGATATAATGATCCCCACCCTCCGTTCTTCATCACCAGAGGAATGGGGAAGAAGGCGAAAATGGAGTTTGCAAGCCTCTCTAAAACGCACAAAATACTCACTACCCCCGGAGAACGTATCCGGGAGTGAGATCTTAGGCTCAGAACAAACTCCATGAACGCAAGCTGAACCGGTCACTTGAAACTGAGAAAAAGTCTTACGGAGATCAGCTACCTCCAATGAAAGACCCTGGAAGCGCTCAGCCAAAAGTGAAACCGGATCCATGCTTGAGACGGTTTTGGCGGCTTATAATGTCACGGATGGTGTACAGGAAACAAGACAATACAATATGAACAATGACTCACTGGATCCACAACTAAGGAACAAAAGGGAGACCCCTGCAAGAGACCTGCCGCTCTCCCTTATTGCTCAGCCTATGCGACCACCCCAAAGGTGGATGGGCGCATATCCACGTACCTCGACTATCTTACACCTGATGACCCTACAATAGTGAGGGGACACGACCACCGGCTCCCTACACAGACACGGAGGGAGTCAGGGTCACCTGAATCCAGAAAACAGAAAATCATAAATACATAAACAGATCTTATCTTGCAGACGACTGGGGACTGTGGACTGAGAACTAGGAACAGCATGCACACACACTCCAGGAAGTTGTATAAGCCGCACACTACTGCATTCTGGGGAGGAACTTAAAGGGCAGCAATCAGTCCAACTGCATGACAGCTGAGATAGACTAACGAGATGAGGAACTTTAACCAAAACAAAGAAACTCAAGGAGGAGGATCTGGAAAGCTCCTGTCAGAGCTTCTCAACTGTCTGGTTGTGACACCAAGTGTTCGCTCAACTCTATTTAGGAGATGTTAGAATAGTTTTAATGTCTGTGTCCGAGAATTTTGTATGTAAGTCTCTTTCCCACTCCCTAATGAAATATAATGAGGTGGGGGTTTCGGTTTTAATTCATTTCTGGCATATGGTGGAGATTAGTCTGCTTGGGGGTTGCGAATGTGATATTAGTTTTTCAAACCAGGTTAATTCAGTAAGTTGGTTGCCTAGTGTTAAGACAGTTTTAAGGGTGGCACGTGTGTTAGCATATTGCATGTCATTCAACTGTGGTAGTTGAAACTTCATTCTAACGGTCTCTATGTCTAGGAATGCACCATCCTGATCTAGTATTTCCTGTGGGGGAACAGTTGAATTTCGCAATTGAGTTGGTAAAGATAAATAGCCATCACCGGCCAATAGTAGACAGTCTCCCACCATCAGCTTCGAGGGGAATTTAGCGCATAATTCTCAAATTTCTGGGATTTTCCAGACTGACAAGGTAACTTTAAGCATAGAGTTGTCTTTAGTATTATAAGGGATGTTTTGTGGGTTGGAAAGAATCAATCCTTTAAGTGGATAGTTAGCTAGTTTTTGTCACGGATGGTGTTGCAGAAAACTGGAAGTTATAAATAAACATTCGACTGACTTGATCCCAAACTAAGGAACATATGGGTGAGCCCTATAAAACCCCTAGAGCTCTCCCTGACTGCTTTGCCCATGCAAAGATCTTTATGATAGATAATGGCATGCCCTCGTACCTAGACTGAGTGACACCTGAAAACCCTATAATAGTGAGGGGACATAACCACCGGCTCCCTGCAATTAACACAGAGGGAGTCAGGGTCACCTAGAATCAAGCCAGCACGGAAACACAAATAAAGGAAAAGACTTATCTGAGGAACCAGCAGTTGCAGCCTCCTGCAGTGAACACAATCCAGGAAGTAGTATAAACCGCAAAGTGAGGCAGTATGAGAGGGAATATAAAGGGAGGCAATCAGTGTAAATAGATGACAGCTGTGAGAAGGAAAAGAGATGACAAAGTGAAACTAAAACAAAGAACATCATGCAAGAGGTACAGAAGAATGTCTGCCACAGCTTCTCAGAGAGCTGGCGGTGACAGTTTTTCTTTCATCCAAATCCAGTGTTTATGGGACGGCTTTCTGATCCAATCAACCACTCGGCTAAGGTGGGTTGCTCTATAATATCTTGATATGGATGGAATACCAATCCCTCCCTTGTTGAATGGAAGTTGTAGGATCTTGGCAGCGATTCTCGGCTTCACTTTACCCCATATGTATATAATGCATGTTTTGCGGAAGTCAGCAAAGAAATGGCTTGGGAGAGATATAGGGAGAACTTGTAAGAGGTATGTGATTTTAGGGAAAATTTGAGTGTTGAACATATTTCTACGCCCTATCCAGGAGATAAAGGTTGGTACCAGGAGCTTAGAAGCACCAGTGTGGATTTTAGTAGGGGGAGGTAATTTAAGTCGTATAATTTATTGAGGTCTGGTGGTATGTTAATTCCTAAGAATTTCAAAGATTTCTCAGTCCACTCAAAGGGTGAATTTGTGCATAATTTTCTGAGCACTTTAGACTATATGTTTACCCCCATAGCTTGGGATTTAGCAATGTTAATTTTGAAATTAGAGATTTTACCGAATGAGTTGAAGCTCTCAATAGATGCTGGGAAGGCCTGTATGGGGTTAGAAACTAGAAGGAGTAAGTCGTTAGCTTGTTTGAATTCTAGATCTCCGCAAACTAGACCTGTAATTTCTTTGGATTGTCTAATATGTTGTAATAAAGGTTCCACTGTTAAAACAAATAAAATCGGAGAGAGGGGGCAGCCCTGTCTGGTACCATTATTGATAATTGCTTGGAATAAGATGTCATTTACTTTAATATGGGCACTTGGGGACTCATACATCGCAAATATTGCCTTGATGAAGGAGTCGGGGAATCCAAACTTAGTCAGTGTACATTTAATAAAGGGCCAGGCCACTCTATCAAAAGCTTTCTCTGCGTCGGTCCCTAATAGAACTAAAGAGTTATTCCTCTTCTTCACCAAAACAATTGCATTTACAATTTTGTATGTATTGTCTTTACCTTCTCTACCGGGTATGAACCCTGTTTGATCAGGATGTATCAGCTCCTTGAGTAGGGGTTTGATTCTTGCTGATAATATTCTTGCAAATATTTTGAGATCTAGGTTCAGTAGGGAGATAGGCCTATAGCTTGAACATAGAGTCGGATCTTTTTGCGGCTTGTGAATGAAAGTAATTTGGGCATTCAGGGTCTGGGGTGGAAATGGGATACCAGGTAATGCTGCGTTAAAAGTTTGGCGCATAAAGAGTGAGAGAGTATCAATAAAGGTTGTGTAGTATGTCCGGAAGGCAATCCGGGTCTGAGGATTTTCCTTTTGCAATGTATTTCAGGGTCTCTGTTATTTCCCTTGAGGATATTGGCGTACATAGATTTAATGCTTGATCTTCAGATATAGATGGTAGATGTAACTTTTGCAGGAAATCGTGAGTTCAACTTTTGAGTTTCTGGAGTCTTCAGTGTTAATATTATATAGTTCTGAATAAAAGCTGTGAAAAGCTTTAGCTATGCTGAGGTCATCCCTTTTTAATATGTTCCCTTCTAATTTAATAGCGGGGATTCTTGATTTTCATTTACGCTGTTTCAAAAGTGCAAGTATTAACTTCATAGGTTTATTCCCATGAGCAAAAAAACTTCTGTTATCATACAGATCTTTTATGTTCTTGCGTCTTTGTTTATTTAAGTGAGAAACAATAGATATAAATAGGGTTGAGTGAACCCGAACTGTAAAGTTCGGGTTCGTACCGGACTTTGGGATTTTTGGACCCCGGACCCGAACCCGAACATTTCAGTAAAAGTTTGGGTTTAGGTTCGGGTTCGGTGTTCGGTGATTTCTTATCGCTTTTTGAAAGGCTGCATAGCAGCCAATCAACAAGCGTTTAACTGTGTGCCCTTAGAAGTCATCAGAACCATGCCTATTAATGGCATGGCTGTGATTGGCCAGTGCAGCATGTGACCCAGCCTCTATATAAGCTGGAGTCACGTAGCGCTGCACGTCACTCTGCTGTGCTTAGTGTAGGGATAGGATGCTGCTGCTGTGAGGGAGAGAATAGGACAGAACTTTAATCAGAACTCCAATTGAACTCAGCGATCTACATAGATTTTGTTGTGTGGGTGCAGTGCACAATCTTTTTACCCTGCTCTGAGCCCAGTGACAGAGAAAAATAACTTTTATCCGTCTGTTAGTTAGGTGGGCGGCGGCGGACATTTTATGCAAGCTCAGTGCACCAGCACTGCATATGTGCTTTTGTGACATTCAAATCCAAGCTTGAAATACTGCAATAATAATCTGGTTTTTAAAAAACACCCTTTTTTGGCAATATCCTACATCTGGTGCCTTTGCAGCATTAGTCAGTGTGCAATTTAAGCTAGAAATACAGCTATAATTTTCTGGGTTTTAAAAAACACCCTTTTTGGGCAAAATATACAATTTTACAGCCCTTGCTGCATTTGCACGTCATATTCTCTTAATAAAAAAACACCCTTTTTGGGCAAAATACTTAATACTGCAGCCTTTGCTGTGTCTGTGATTGTTAAAAACAAGCTTAAAATACTTCAATAATTTTCTGACTTTGAAAGAACACCCATTTTTGGCAATACCCTCCATCTTGGGCCTCTGCCGCATTAGTCAGTGTGCAATTTAAGCTATAAATACAGCTATAATTTTCTGGGTTTTAAAAAACACCCTTTTTGGGCAAAATATCAAATTTTACAGCCCTTGCTGCATCTGCACATGTGAAATTCAAGCATTATATACTGCTGTCATATTCTGTTAGTAAAAAAAAAACTTTTTGGGCAAAATACTTAGTATTGCAGCCTTTGTTGCATCTGTTATTGTTAAAAACAAGCTTGAAATAGTTCAATAATTTTTTGGCTTTGAAAAAACACCCATTTTTGCCAATACCCTTCATCTGGGGCCTCTGCCGCATTAGTCAGTGTACATTTTAAGCTATAAATACAGCTATAATTTTCTGGGTTTTAAAAAACACTAATTTTGGGCAAAATACACAATTTTACAGCCCTTGCTGCATCTGCACGTGTGAAATTTAAGCGTTATATACAGCTGTCATATTCTGTTAGTAAAAAAACACCCATTTTGGAAAAAATACTTAATATTGCAGCATCTGTGTGTAACAGGGCGCCAAAGGCGCACTCGGTCTCCCATCAGCCGCAGACCTGCTGCTTAGCTTCGGGAGCGAGGATCTGTGTTCGGCCTTGTTCCCAGGGCGGCTTTGCTAGCTGGGAGGCTCCCTGCTCCTAGGTCTGCCTTGAGCGCCGAGCTGATCACTCGGTGCTCGACTTGTCTGTCTGTCGGTCATGTGATGCTGGCCATGTCACATGACCCTCACTCCCCACTATAAATACAGGCAACCTGCTCGCTACAGGTTGCCTGTGATTTTGGTCCCTTAGGCTGTGTATTATTATTGTTATTAAGCTTACCTTTGGATTTGACCCTTGATCTGCTTCCTGACACCTCTTCTGCCTGCTCTCTGAACCTTGACGCTACCTCTCGGATTTTGACCTCAGCTTGCTTTTGGATTTTGTCTTTGCCTCTTCTCTTGTACTGACGTGACTTACCGGATTTTGACCTCGGCCCGCTCTCGGATCTGTCTCATCCCTCGTACTGATGTGACCTCCTGGACTGACCCCGGCTAGTTGACCCACCTCGCAATCCGGTTTTTGGTGGTACCTTGCTTGTTCCACCTCTCTGTCCGCTCGAGTGCTACCTCTCATTGGCTGTCCGCTTCCCTGCTGTCTCTATCTCTCTGCTTGCACTTACTCAGGTCAGGGACTGTCGCCCAGTTGAGCCCTGTCACCTAAGGCGGGTGGTGCAAGTAGGCAGGGACAGGGGACCGGGTGGCAGCTCAGGGGGTGCACCTCCGCTCTATCTTTATACCCGTGATGCTAACCCGCGACACTGTGATTGTTAAAAACAAGCTTGAAATACTTCAATAATTTTCTGTCTTTGAAATTTTTTTTTGGGGGAGATGGAGAAAACTCATTTTTGGCAATAACCTCCATCTTGGGCCTCTGCCGCATTAGTCAGTGTGCAATTTAAGCTAGAAATACAGCTATCATTTTCAGAATTATAAAAAACACCCTTTTTGGGAAAAATATACAATTTTACATTCCTTGTTGCATCTGCAGGTGTGAAAAGCAAGCGTTATATACTGCTGTCATATTCTGTTAGTAAAAGAAAAAACACTCTTTTTGGGCAAAATACTTAATATTGCAGCCTTTGCTGCATCTGTTATTGTTAAAAACAAGCTTGAAATACTTCAATAATTTTCTGGCTTTGAAAAAACACAAATTTTTGGCAATACTGTCCATCTTGGGCCTCTGCCGCATTAGTCAGTGTGCAATTTAAGCTAGAAATACAGGTATAATTTTCAGGGTTTTAAAAAACACCCATTTTGGGCGAAATATACAATTTTACAGCCCTTGCTGCATCTGCACGTATGAAATTCAAGCGTTATATACTGCTGTCATATTCTGTTAGTAAAAAAACACCCATTAAGGGCAAATATCTTAAATTGCGGACTAGTCTGCATCTGTACGTGTGAGATACACCATTTAGATACTGTGGTTCTATTCTGCTATTCGAAAAACACCCATTTTGGGCAAAAATCTTAAATTGCGGCCTAGTCTGCATCTGTACGTGTGAGATACACCATTTAGATACTGTTGTTCTATTCTGCTATTAGAAAAACACCTATTTAGAGCAAAAAACTTAATTTTGCAGCCTTTGCTGCATATGTCATTGTGAGATACACTCTTTAGATACCGATGTCCTACAGGCGATGTCCGTCTAATCTCCCACGTTGCCAGTGTTGTTTGACACGTGTGGCCCTTCCTTATGGTGTCGGATCATGCGCTGTAATTTTCCACTCTCCACTCACGCGGCGGATGGTCCTGCAATGGGGATTTGGCACAGGATTTTCGGATGGTTTCTTGGATGATCACAAGTATGGGGTCCTCTCTCACCCATACTTGTGATCATCCAAGAAGCCATACTAAAATCCTGTGCCACTGATGCCCAACCACTTATGTTTCAAGATGAGTATATGGGAAGACCATCGCAGCACGTCTCGGATGATGACGAAACACAGGTGCCAACTGCTGGGGCTTTCGAAAGTGTGCAGACCGAAAAGGAGGGCAGGGGTGGAGACTGAGTGGAAGATGATGTGGAGGACGATGAGGCCCTTGACCCCACATGGAATCAAGGTCATGCGAGTGACCTGTGTAGTTTGGAGGAAGAGGCCATTGTCGCACAGAGCCAATAGCACAGCAGAAGAGGGAGCAGGGTGAAAAGCGGAGCGGCCATCCCCTAGACAGTACGCCTGCTACTGCCCACCGCAACAAGGAACCATGCACACCAAAGCCAGCTCCAAGGAGTTCCCTGGCGTGGCAGTTCTTCAGACAATGTGCTGACAACAAGACACGAGTGGTTTGCACGCTGTGTAATCAGAGCCTGAAGCAAGGCATAAACGTTCTCAACCTGAGCACAACCTGCATGACCAGGCATCTAAGTGCAAAGCACGAGCTGCAGTAGAGTAGACACCTCAAAAACCAAGAAAGGTCTCTGGCTCCTCCTGCTTCCTCTTCTGCTGCAGTCTCAGCCTCTTCATCCACCTCTGGAGTGACAGTGCCACCTGTCACCCCCGCAAACAGAGGATCTGCCAGCAACACCACCATCTGAGTCACCAAGCATCTCCACAATGTCCCACGGAAGCATTCAGCTCTCTATCTCACAAACACTGGAGCGGAAGAGGAAGGACCCCCCTACCCACCCGCGATCCCTGGCCCTGAATGCCAGCATTTCAAAATTACTGGCCTTTGAAATGCTTTCATTCCGTCTGGTGGAGGCAGAGAGTTTTAAAAGCTTTATGGCAGTGGCTGTCCCACAGTACGTCGTGCCAAGCCGCCACTACTTTTCCAGGCGTGCCGTCCCTTTCCTGCACAACCAAGTGGGGGGCAAAATCAGGTGTGCACTGCACAACGCCATCTGTGGCAAAATGCACCTCACTACGGATACGTGGATCAGTAAGCATGGTCAGGGACGTTATATCTCCATAACAGCACACTGGGTGAATGCAGTGGCGGCTGGGCCTGAGGCGAATAGCAGTTTGCCACATGTCCTTCCACCACTGAAGATTGCAGGAAGCTTCAGTTTGCCTCCTGTTGCTTCCTCCTCCTACTCCGCTTCCTCATCCTCTATCGGCTCCTTATCCGGTCAGCGTAACACCTTCACCACCAACTTCAGCACAGCCAGGGGTAAACGACAGCAGGCAGTTTTGAAACCTATCTGTTTGGGGGACAAACCCCACACCGCGCAGGAGCTGTGGACGGGCCTTGAACAACAGATCGATGAGTGGTTGGTGCCAGTGAGCCTCAAGCCCGGCCTGGTGGTGTGTGATAATGGGCGAAAGCTCGCCTGTCAGCGCTGCAGCGTAAATTCGGCCTTCCCGCTCACCGCCTCATATGCGACGTGCCCACAAGTTTTAGCAGCAGCACGCACGGGTGAGTCGCTCTGCGAAACAGCATCACTTCACCATTAATGACTGGGCCTGCATGCGAGACCTGTGTTCATTGTTGCGCTGTTTCAAGTACTCCACCAACATGGCCAGTGCCGATAACGCCGTTCTCAGCGTTACTATCCCACTTCTATGCCTCCTTGAAAAAACGCTCCTGGTGATGATGGAAGAGGATGTGGCACAGAAGTAGGAGGAGTTAGAGGGATCATTTAATAGGGTTTCCGGCCAGTCATTCACAAGTGGCTCCGAGGGTGGGTTCCTGCACCCACAAACGCCAGGTATACAATTGTCCAGCCAGGGCACAGTTCTGGAGGATGACGAGGTTGAGAATGAGGAGGAGGAGATGGAGGAGGAGGAACCATGTTCACAGCAGGGTGGCACCCAGACCAGCTCATGGCCATCACTGGTGCGTGGATGGGGGGATACAGAGGACACAGACGATACACCTCCCACAGAGGACAGCTTTTCGCTGACTCTGGGCAGCCTGGCACACATGAGCGATTACATGTTGCAGTGTCTCCGCAACGACCGCCGAGTTGCCCACATTCTAACTTGTGCTGATTACTGGGTGGCCACGCTGCTGGATCCCTGTTACAAAGACAACGTACCATCCTTAATTCCCTCACTGGAGCATGATCGTAAGATGCGCGAGTACAAGCGCACGCTGGTAGACGTGCTGCTGGTGGCATTCCCACCTGACAGCGGGGGCTCAGTGGAAGCACAAGGCGAAGGTAGAGGAGGAGGAAGAGGTCGCCAACGCAGCTGGGGAACCGCCAACACCTCAGAATGCATGGTTAGCATGGCCGAAATGTGGAAAAGCTTTGTCAGTACGCCACAACAACCAGCACCACTAGCTGATATGGAACGTCTTAGCAGGAGGCAGCATTTCACCAACATGGTGGAGCAGTATGTGTGCACACGCCTGAATGATGGGTCTGCCGCCTTTAACTTCTGGGTCTCCAAATTGGGCACATGGCCTGAGCTTGCCCTTTACGCCTTGGAGGTGCTGGCCTGCCCTGCAGCCAGTGTATTGTCTGAACGTGTGTTTATCATGACTGGAGGGGTTTATCACAGGCAGGTGCGGACATATCGCCGGTGCAGCCGGTTCAGCTGCACAGGGGCCCGGGTTGTGAGGGGGCCCATTCATACTAGTGAGCGCTTCCAGAAGCGCTCACTAGTATCATACTAGTAAGCGCATCTAGAAGCGCTCACTAGTATGCAAGAGATCGGCGCTTGCTTACTTGCCCCTCCGGCGCTGGTCTCCTCCAGCCTGACTGCATACAGCGCGCACTATGACCTGACACTGTACGCAGTCAGGTCACGTGTGCAGCGCGGGGTGTTGGAGGCAGGACAGGGAGAGCAGGAGAGGTAAGTTTTAATTATTTATTTTAGTCTGATCTGAGGTCTGATATCATGGGGCCCTGGGGTCTGTCACATCATGGGGGGCCTGAAATAAGTATATGAGGGTGCCTGACTCTGTGGGTCTGACTCCTGACTGAGCAAGGGGGGGCCCGAATGAGCATATGAGGAGGGGCTGAGCAACTAACATATGGGGGGGGCTGAGCAACTGACATATGGGGGGGGGGGGGCTGAATAAATAAATAACTGATATTGGGGGGCTGAGCAACTGACATGGGGGGGCTGAATAAATAAATAACTGATATTGGGGGGGCTGAGCAACTGACATATGGAGGGCTGAATAAATAAATACTGATATTGGGGGGGATGAGCAACTGACATATGGGGGGCTGAATAAATAAATAACTGATATTGGGGTGGCGCTGAGCAACTGACATATGGGGGGGCTGAATAAATAAATAACTGATATTGGGGGGCTGAGCAACTGACATATGGGGGGAGTTGAATAAATAAACAACTGATATTGGGAGGGGTCCTCCTGTGTAACTGATATGAGGGGGTGTCCTGGGCAACTAACATTTGGGGTGATGAATAAATAAACAACTGATATTGGGAGGGGTTCCTCCTGAGTAACTGATTTGGGGGGGTCCTGGGCAACTGGCATATGGGGGGGTCTGAGCAACTGATATGGAGGCGTGAATAGGCATCTGATAGGGGGGTCCTGAGCAACAGATATGGGGGCCTTTCTGAGCAAGTGACATATGGGGGGGCCTGCCTATTTTATATACTGTAATATGCAAAATAACTGTTTTATATACTGGCAGACATGGGGGGCACTATGGAGGGGGACGAGCACTATGGGGGGCCCTATCCTGTATACTGGAACACATGGGGGGGGCACTATGGAGAGGGAGGAGCGCTATGGGGACCCTATCTTATATACTAGCACACATGGGGGCACTATGGAGAAGGGGGAAAGGAGCACTATGGGGGCATCTTGTGGGGCCCTATCTTATATACTGGCAGACATAGGGGGCACAATGTAGGGAAGGAGCACTTTGAGGGCCCTATCTTATATACTAGCACACATGGGGGGCACTATGGAGAAGGGGGAGCACTATGGGGGCATCTACTGGGGACCCTATCTTATATACTGGCACACATGGGGGCACTATGGAGAAGGGAGGAGAGGAGCACTATTGGGGTCATTATATAGGGAAATTATACTGGCACACAGTATGGGGGCATTTTATTCTGACACATTGTCAGGCACCATGGGGATAAGGGGAGCCGCACTATTGGGGCACGATATAGGAGTATTTTATACTGGCGCAAATTATAGGGCACTATTGGGACCTTGTCTCAACTGGGGGCACTAAAAGGTTTTTTGGGCACACAGTAAGGGGCATTGGCACACATTATGAGGGTACTATGGGGACATTGGCTCTACAGGGGGCACTAAGAGGAGGTATTTTTTATACTGCCACACAACATGGCACTTTTATTTTTACTGTAACACATTATAAAGAGAATTATTACTACCAGGCGCATTATGGTGGGCTTTATTACAGTTGAGGGACTATGAGGAACTTGAATACTAGTATGAGCACTATGGGAGTATTATTACTTCTGGGACACAGTGGGAAATTATTACTGTAGGGGCACTATTATTACTATGTGCTGTCTGGTAGATAATTATTTCTATTGGTTGGATTTGGGGGAGAAGTATTACTGTGGGGGCACCCTGGCACGATATCAGCTTAGCACAATTATTTTTGGGGAACATTAAGTTTACACTATCAGTGTCAGGGACACTGTTTCCTGGTCACAGTTATTTTTTAGGACACTGTGTGCCAATAATTATTGAAGGGGAACTATCTGTGTGTAACCTGTATAGGGAGCACAGCGGGCACAGTATTGGGGGTGGCAGGATGGGGTGTTCAGAAGGTGGGAGGAGGATGGAAAAGTAGGAAACTAAGATGTCTGTCTTTCAAACTCTGCAGAGAGAAGAGATGGCTGAAAAATCATCATGGCGGTCTGGTCTGAAAGGAGAAGATGAGGACAGAGAACATCTACATCAAAGGAGACGTCACTGGATAGAAGAGGTATGTGGACCTGTATTAGGCTACTTTCACATCTGCGTTAGTGATTCTGGCAGACTGTTCCAGCAGAGAACAGCCTGCTGGAATTCACTGGATCCGGCACTGCTGGATGCAGACAGAATGCCCGCCGGCCCCATTGACTATAATGGGGTACGGCAGAGATCCAGCCACAATCTGGCAAAAATGCAGAGAATCAGCGGGACCGCATGCTGCGGTTTGTGTCCGGCCTATTCCTTGCATTTTCAGCCGGATCAGGTGGCCGGAGCGTAGTGTCGCAGGTGTGAAAGTAGCCTTACCCTGTATGTTTTGTATTGCTCTAAGTAATGTTAGGACGGAATAGGTTAGGTTGCGAATTTGGCTTGGGGGGGGGGGGGGGGCAGGCACATTCTTTGCACAGGGGCCCTCTGCTGTCTGTGTCCACCCCTGATCACAGGTGTACCCTAATTAAAAAAATAAAAATAAAATTTAAAACCAAAAAGCAGTGTAGGCTACCTCCTCCTCCACCGTCGCTTTCACATCCACCGCCTCCTCAACCTCCTACTCCATATGGACCTGGTCCTCCTAGATCAAAATTATTATTTTTGATTTTTACGTATTTTATGTTATTTGAAGTCATTTCCCTATCCATATATGTTTGCAGAGCACTTGCCATGCTCTTAACCACATTCTGCTGGCATTTGCAGCCCTCTAGCCCTTTCCATGACATTTTTACAGCCATTTTAGTGCTCAAAAGTTCGGGTCCCCATTGACTTCAATAGGGTTCAAGTTCGGGTCCCGAACTCGAACTTTTTTGTGAAGTTCGGCCGAACCCGTCGAACCCGAACATCCAGGTGTCCGCTCAACTCTAGATATGAATTCACCTCTTATAACCGACTTATGCGCCCCTCACAAACCATATGAGGGGATATATCTTCCTTTATTTTTTTGTCTTGTTTCTTTGACGGTTGGGTTTTCAATGAGAGTCTGATTTAACCTCCAGATGGGCATCCTTTGATGAGAATCTGGGAAATCAAAGGAGGCAAATACTGGAGCATGGTCTGAGTGAATCATTAAGCCAATTTTTACTTCAGTACATAAATGTAGCTGAGTTTCTGGGAATATAAATATAATCTAATCTCTGGTAAGTGTTGTGTGGTGGGGTGTAGTGGGTATAATCTTTTGTGTTGGGATTGAGTATTCTCCATGTATCTGCAAGGGCACTTTTATGCATTAGCTTTTTAATGGTATTTAGAGTTCCTTTAGGAATGGCTGACTTCCGGGTTGAAGTGTCTATACGAGGGTTAAGGCAGATATTAAAGTCTCCTGCTATAATGACTGTACCCTCTCTGAACTGTTCCATTTCCTGCCAGAACTCTTTGAACCACTCTCTGTGTGAGACATTAGGTGCATAAATGTTAACTAGAGTGTAGAAATGGTTGTCTATTTTCCCCTTTACCATTATATAGCGATCTTTATCATCTGATCTATTATCTACTAACACGAAATCAGTGTGTTTGTGGATTCCTATGCTCGCTCCTAGTCTATTAGAGTAGGCGGATGAACTATGGAACCAGAGATTGCAACTAGAGCATGAGAGGACCGGTATATTATTGTGTTTAAAGTGTGTTTCTTGTATAAAAATGAGGTCGCTCTTCTCTTTATGTAGTTGATGTAGGATTTGGCTCCTTTTCACTGGGGATTTGAAGCCCCGTACATTGTAAGTTGCAATTCTAAGGTTGGTCATAATGATATGGGATTGCAGGGCATGCTTCATTATACTCACAGACCCGAAGATGTGAAGTAGAAGAGATTCGGAAGTGAGAGGAGGCTTGGTGCCCAAGACGTGGTGGGTAGATCGGGAGGGCTTGGGGAGGGAAAGGCTAAGGCAGGTATGATGAAGAGCAAAAACAAATATTAATAACAACATTCCTCCAAGTTTGAAAACCATAGGTTTGTCAGAAGCTGGTAGACCGCAGTAAGGATATGGTACTGTCGGTACATATTGAGAATGAAATAGGTAGTTTATGTGACCGTTCACACATTGAGACTAACTCAAAAAGAAATTAACTTAACAAGTAGAACACCTGAGAGTAGTTTCTAGGACCTTTGGTAAGCTCAGTGAGAGAGGTAACCCCCATGCTCGGTCAGCTATATCAAACAAGCCGCCAGAATGTTAGCAATTGGTTGATAAGAGCGTGTGGGTTCACCCTCCGGTCCTGTTGACCAAACGAGGCTCAAGGCCAGTGATAATTCACTAATACCTAGGCTTCAATAGAAATAAGTCATATACTCTACAGGGCCTTCAGTCCTCTTCAGTGATGATACGTCTTAGTGTCATCCTTTCCTGTTTCTTTCTTGTTCTTTGCGCTTTCCCAAAAATTGGCGATCGGTATTTCTGAGGGAACGTAGACATCGTTAGTGGCTTACCAATCCGGGATGTCAATATCTTCGATCTCTAGTGCCGCAAACACGACCGGAAGGTCTTTTGGGGATCTGATGATGTATTTCTTCTCTTTCCAAGTGATCATCAATCCACAAGGGAATTACTATCTGAAGGTGATTTGTTTGTGTCTCAGATAGTCTGTCAAGGGTTTGAGCATTCGTCTCTTGTTCAGGGTGGCTAGGGCCAGATCTTGAAAGAGTAATACAGAGGAACCTTTGTATTCTATGTGGGCAGTTTATCTGGCTTTCTTCATTACTTGTTCCTTTTGTGCAAAATTTAGAAGCTTGCAGATTATATCTCTTGGAGGCTCACCAGGTTTGGGCTTGGGACGTAGAGCTCTATGGCCTTTTTCAATTGTGATGGGATCAGTATGGTCTTCACCCAGCAAAGATTTGCATATTTCACTCACAGCTTTAGGTACTGTGACGGACCCCCAGTACTTGATTTTTTTCTCCTGATTTCAAGACTCATCGGGACCACCTATGTCAGGTCTTGCTGATTCTGCGGGAGAATAAATTGTATGCTAAACTGGAAAAATGTGTGTTTGAGGTTCCGGAGATTCAATTTCTTGGTTTTCTTCTCTCCGCTTCTGGTTTTCGGATGGACCCTGAGAAGGTCCGCGCTGTGCTTGATTAGGAGCTTCCTGAGAATCAGAAGGTGCTGATGCTGTTTTTGGGTTTTGCCAATTATTACAGAAAGTTAATTTTGAATTATTCCTCTGTTGTTAAGACACTCACTTGCTTCCGCTCCTATTTTGGTACAACCTGATGTCTCTCTACCTTTTATTTTTGAGGTGGATGCTTCGAGGTGGGTGTGGGTGGGGTCTTATCTCAGGGTCCCTCTCCTGCCAAATGGCGACCGTGTGCCTTTTTCTCAAGGAAACTCTCCTCTGCAGAGAGAAATTACGATGTGGGAGATAGGGAGTTGTTGGCCATCAAATTAGCTTTTGAGGAATGGCGCCATTGGTTAGAGAGAGTCAGACACCCTATTACCGTGTTTACTGACTATAAGAATGTAGCCTACTTGGAATTGGGCAAGATTCTGAACCCGAGACAGGCCAGATGGTCTTTGTTCTTATCTACGTTTAATTTGTTTGTTACGTTGCGCCCTGGGGTTAAAAATGTGAAGGCAGATGCCCTGTCACGTTGTTTTCCGGGAGGGGGGAACTTTGAAGACCCAGGTCCCATTTTGGCTGATGGGGTGGTCGTCTCTGCTCTTTATCCTGATTTGGAGGCAGAGGTTCAGGCAGCCCAGGCAGAGGCTCCTGATCTTTGTCCTCCTGGGAGGTTGTTTGTGCCTCTCGCTTTACGACACAAGGTTTTTAAGGAGCACCACGATACTGTCCTTGCTGGGCACCCGGGGAGTAGAGCCACAGTGGATCTCATTGGTCGGAGATTCTGGTGGCTGGCTCTTCGTAAGACGGTTGAGGGTTTTGTGGCAACCTGCGAGACTTGCGCTCATGCCAAGGTCCCTCATTCACGGCCATCGGGTTCTCTCCTCCCGTTACCCATTCCTTTCCGTCCTTGGACGCATCTGTCCATGGACTTCATTACGGACCTGCCTCGTTCCTCGGGGAAGACTGTGATTCTGGTGGTAGTGGACCGTTTTAGCAAAATGGCGCATTTCATTCCCTTTCCTGGGTTACCCAATGCTAAGACGCTGGCGCAAGCGTTTGTTGATCACATTGTTAAATTGCATGGCATTCCTTCAGACATCGTTTGTGATTGGGGCACGCAATTTGTTTCCAGATTCTGGAAGGCCTTCTGTTCTCGCTTGGGGGTTCGGTTGTCGTTCTCTTCTGCTTTTCACCCGCAGTCGAATGGTCAGACTGAATGCGTCTATCAGAATCTGGAGACATATCTGCGCTGTTTTGTGGCGGAGAATCAGGAGGATTGGTATTCTTTTTTGTCCCTTGCTGAGTTTGCTTTAACCGCCTCACGTCCGCCCATAGGATATAAACGTCCTATGGGTGGACGTCTATTTCTGACAGCACGTTTTAAAACGTCCTGTCAGAAATAGCAGCTGCACGCTAATCGTGCAGCTGCTGATCGGGTTGCCCGCTGTCAGTGACAGCAGGGCAACCCTAAGACAAGGCAGGGACAGTGCCCAGGTGTCCCTGCCTTCACGATCGCTGCAGACACAGCGCTCACCGAGCGCTGTGTCTGCAGAGCAGGAAGCGCTGTGCGCTTCCTGTTCCGGCCCGGCGGTCATGTGACCGCCGTGACCGGAGTGTGCAGGAGCTGTGTGAGGTCTCTCAGAGACCTCGATCAGCCCTGCTGTGAGGCTGTACAGCGCAGGATTGCTGCTGTACAGCCTCTCTAGGGGAGCATTTGTCCTGTAACTGGGGCTACTATGTCAGCCCCAGTTACAGGAGAAATCAACAGTGAAAAAAAAAAAAAAAAGTGAAGTAAATGTCCCCCAGAGGTCTTGTATGACCTTATGGGGGACGAAAAGTGTAAAATAAAATAAAAATAAAATAAAGGGTTGAAAAAATAAAATAAAAAAAAGTTTCACAAGTAAGGAATAAAAAAAAAAATGTAAAATAGAAAAAATAAAATAAAATAGACATATTTAGTATTGCTGCGTCCGTAAAAACCAGCTCTATAAAAATATCACATGACCTAACCCCTCGGGTGAACACCGTAAAAAAAAAAAATAAAAAACTGTGTCAAAACAAGCAATTTTTGTCACCTTGCATCACAAAAGGTGCAACACCAAGTGATCAAAAACGCATATGTCCCACAAAATGGTACCAATAAAACCGTCACCTCATCCCGCAAAAAATGAGCCCCTACATAAGAAAATCTCTCAAAAAATAAAAAAACTATAGCTCTTAGAACATGGAGACACTAAAACATCATTTTTTGGGTTTCAAAAATGCTATTATTGTGTTAAAGTGAAACAAATAAAAAAAAGTATACATATTAGGTATTGCCGCGTCTGTAAAAACCAGCTCTATAAAAATATTACATGACCTAACCCCTCGGGTGAACACCGTAAAAAAATAAAATAAATAAACTGTGTCAAAACAAGCAATTTTTGTCACCTTGCATAACAAAAGGTGCAACACCAAGTGATCAAAAACGCGTATGTCCCACAAAATAGTACCAATAAAACCGTCACCTCATCCCGCAAAAAATGAGCCCCTACATAAGAAAATCTCTCAAAAAATAAAAAAACTATAGCTCTCAGAACATGGACACATTAAAACGTTTCAAAAATGCTATTATTGTGTAAAACTTTAATAAATGAGAAAAAGTATACATATTAGGTATCGCCACGTCCGTAACAATCTGCTCTATAAAAATGTCACTTGACTGAACCCCTCAGGTGAACGCTGTAAAATAAATAAATAGAAACTGTGCTAAAACAACCAATTTTTTGGTCACCTTGCCCCATAAAGTGTTATAATGAATGATCAAAAAATCATATGTACCCAAAAATAGTACTAATAAAACTGGCACCTTATCCCCTAGTTTCCAAAATGGGGTCACTTCTTGGGAGTTTCTACTGTAAGGGTGCATCAGGGGGCTTCAAATTGGACATGGCATCTAAAAACCATGTGGAGTTCCTTATCTTCTGCGCCCTGCCGTGTGCCCATACAGCAGTTTACAACCACATGTGGGGTGTTTCTGTAAACTGCAGAATCTGGGTAATAAATATTGAGTTTTGTTTGGCTGTTAACCATCGATGTGTTAAAGAAAAAAATTGATTAAAATGGAAAATCTGCCAAAAAGTGAAATTTAAAAATTTGATCTCCATTTTCCTTTAATTCTTGTGGAACGCCTAAAGGGTTAACAAAGTTTGTAAAATCGGTTTTGAATACCTTGAGGGGTGTAGTTTCTACAATGGGGTCATTTATGGGGGTATCCACTATGTAGGCCCCACAAAGTGACTTCAGACCTGAACTGGTCCTTATAAAGTGGGTTTTGGCAATTTTCTTAAAAATTTGAAGAATTGCTTCTAAACTTCTAAGCCTTCTAACGTCCTAAAAAAATAAAATGACATTTCCAAAATGATGCCAACATAAAGTAGACATTTGGGGAATGTTAAATAATAAATATTTTATGAGGTATCACTTTCTGTTTTAAAAGCAGAGAAATTGAAATTTAGAAAATTGCGAATTTTTCAAATTTTTGGGTAAATTTGGGATTTTTTCATAAATAAAGGTGAAATATTTTGACTCAAATTTATGACTATCATGAAGTACAATGTGTCACGAGAACACAATCTCTGAATGACTTGGATAAATAAAGGCGTTCCAAAGTCATTACCACATAAAGTGAGATATGTCAGTTTTGCAAAATTTGGCCTGGTCAGGAAGGGGGCAAAGGGCCCAGATGGGAAGTGGTTAAATAACCGTCGCCAGGAGTCCTCTGATAAGTCACAATTTTTTGGTGCATATGGGTTTCATCCGCAGTTTGGGACATTCTCTGGAGAGGGGTCTTCTGGTTTACCTGATGAGGAGAGATTTTCCTTGTCTTTGTCATTTATTTGGCAAAAGATTCAGGGTAATCTGAAGAGGATGAGTGAGAGATATAAGCGTGTGGCGGATAAGAGACGTGTGCCTGGTCCGGACCTGAATGTGGGTGATCTGGTGTGGTTGTCTACAAAGAATATCAAACTGAAGGTTCCCTCCTGGAAGTTGGGTCCTAAATTTATTGGGCCTTACAAGATCTTGTCCGTCATCAATCCCGTTGCCTTCCGTCTTGATGTTCCTCAGACTTGGAAGATCTATAATGTTTTTCACAGGTCCCTATTAAAACCTTATGTCCAACCCACTGTACCCTCCTCTTTGCCTCCTCCTCCGATTTTTGTTGATGGTAATCTTGAATTTCAGGTCTCTAGGATTGTGGATTCTCGCATTATCCGCGGTTCTCTTCAGTACCTCGTTCATTGGGAGGGTTATGGTCCTGAGGAGAGGATGTGGGTCCCAGTGGCGGACATTAAAGGGGTTATCCAAGTTACTTTTTTGTTCTTTCTATGTTCCTAACTGGGCAAATGTAACAGCTTTCCAATTCACTCACTTTATCTCCAGTGGCTGGTTTCTCAGATTTCACTGAGGGTCACATGACCTATGATGTCAGCTTCTCTCCCTCTTGATAAAGGTCGTTTACAAGCCTGTAAACGAAACGTCACTGTGCTGGCCACGCCCCCCTTCACTCTGCTCTCTGCTAGGATTCTTAACCCCTTCAGCTGCACAGACTCAGGGCTGAAGTGTTTACTGTGTAGCTGCAGGCATTGAGGAGACAAATGCTGGGCACAGGAGCTGACAGAGAAGTTCTGCAAAGCATTACAGGTAGGGGGAAGATCCTGTCTGTATTAGCAGTGTCATTATATAAGTGGAACTTGTAGTTCTACACTTACAAGTTGCTGTTTTCTCCCAGCACTCAGGGCAGCTCTTGTATCCACTCCCTTAGCAGTGTCATTATACAGCTGGGACTTGTAGTCCTACACATACAACATGCTGGCAGAGTCTCCAGCAGGCAGACATGTCACTCAGGGCAGCTCTTGTATTCACTCCCTTAGCAGTGTCATTATACAGCTGGGACTTGTAGTCCTACACATCACAACATGCTGCAGAGTCTCCCAGCAGGCAGACATGTCACTCAGGGCAGCTCTTGTATCCACTCCCTTAGCAGTGTCATTATACAGCTGGGACTTGTAGTCCTACACATACAACATGCTGCAGAGTCTCCCAGCAGGCAGACAATGTCACTCAGGGCAGCTCTTGTATTCACTCCCTTAGCAGTGTCATTATACAGCTGGGACTTGTAGTCCTACACATACAACATGCTGCTGATTCTCCCAGCAGGCAGACCTGTCACTCAGGGCATCACTTGTATTCACTCCCTTGGCAGTGCAGGGGGAGGGGCAGAGATTGTTTTTATTGCATGTAAACAAAGGCCAGAAAAGAACCAGGGAAAATTAGGAAATATATATATTTTTTTTTGCATAAAACTTGCTTAGCTCAGTTATCTATCAGATATTCAGTGCTATATTATTTTTTTTCATAACTCGGATAACCCCTTTAAGGCCACTCGTCTCATCAGGGATTTCCATAGGTCTCACCCTGAGAAGGTGGGCTCTGTGTCCAGAGTCCACCCATAGAGGGAGGGGTACTGTCATCGCCAGTTCTGTGAGAAGGTCTGACAGACGTTCTTCTCTACCTCTAGTATGACGTTCTTTGTTTTGGTTTCACTTTGTCATCTCCTTTCCTTCTGCCAGGTGTCACTTATTTAGACTAATCTTTTTCCTTTATATTCCCTCCCATACTGCCTCACTTTGTGGTTTATACTACTTCCTGGATGAAGTGTTCACTGCTGGAGGCTGCTGCTGCTGTTTGCTCAGATAAGTCTTTTCCTTTATTGTGTTTCCTTGCTGGCTTGATTCTAGGTGACCCTGACTCTGTCCGTATTAAGTGCAGGGAGCCGGTGGTCGTGTCCCTCACTAATATAGGGTTTTCAGGTGTCACACAGTCTTAGGTACGTGGGCATGCATTGTCTACCATTGAGACTCTAGCATGTGCATAGCAGTCAGGGGAGAGCTCTTAGGGTTATATAGGGCTCACCTATTTGCTCCTTAGTTTGGGATCAAGCAGTCGGTTGTTTATTTATAAGTTCCAGCTATCTGCATCTTCACCCGTGACACCAGTTCACGGTGGGTTCCGTGACAGGTACTGCCTTAGGTGGTACCGATTCTGGGACTCCTCTGAAGTGTATGTTGTTCTTCTGCCTCTATTGTCTTGGTCCTCATGTAATCATACAGCTGATTATATGTTGTTGATACGTGGAAAGAGTTTCTGTGGTTTGTTTTGAATAATTGGTAATGGCGGTTTGATAAGCTTCAACTCTGGATACAATCTGTCTCATCTCTTTTTTGATTTCTGAAAGTTCCTACATAACTGGACTGAGGGCTTTTAAGAGAGCTTGAGAGATAAAGGATCTGGAAATCGGTAGATCATGTGAAGTGTCTGTATTTTCTTCTTCTTCTTACTTACTATCTCCGTCGTGTTGTGTCATTGCTTGACTAGTATGAAAGCTTTTCTGAGTTAAAGAGTGGGCTCCTGGTATTGTTTGTGCTTTTTTCATGATAAACTTGTCTAGATCTGATTGCGATAACAAGGGAATCCTTGTAGGTCTTTGAGTATCTTGGATGGTGCCTCTATGGCCCCCTGCACACGATCAGGATTGCGTGCGGATTTTCCGCGCGGATTAGCGTGCGGAAAATCCGCACCGTAGGTCATGTCCATTGTATTCTATGAGAATTTGAAATTCTCAATGCACACGATGCGGATTTTTTCCGCGCGGATTTTGACCTGCGGTGCGGATTTAAAAATCCGCGACATGTCAATTAATTTTTTTTTTCCTGACCGGATTTTCTTTATTCACTTAGTGAAATCCGCATGCGGAAAATCCGCACCGAATCTGCACCAAATCCGCACGCAAATCCGTATGCAAATCCGCACCAATTAATGCGGATTGACCGCACAGATTTGCCTGCGAACACCTGCGGATTTCAGTGCGGATTCTCCGCACATGAATCCTGAACGTGTGCATGTACCCTAAATCTTCCCACCTTTACCAGATGTGCTTTTGATCTGTGCCCCTTAAGCAGCCTTAAACCAACTTAATAATAGAGTGTGATGCTAAATCATAGTTCTTCCTCTGGGTAGGAGGTGCTGATGGGAGCTTAGGAGGGGTCAGCTCCTCTGTTTACTAATAAATGGAAGGTATATTATAGAGTAAACAAAAACCGCGGCACTCCAAGTCTTCAGGAAAACTTCTTTATTTGCACCATAGAGTCGAAACGTCACTTGTTTGGTGCAAATAAAGAAGACGTTTTCCTGAAGACTTGGAGTGACGCGGTTTTTGTTCACTCTATGGTATTGGGGAGTTCGGAAGGTCGGGCGTCAACACTGTGGGTAACCGGCCACCAAATGACTGTACTGAGATGACTCAGTGAGTAGTGCTGTCTTACTACAATTTGCTTGGAAGGTATATTAGTTATGCTTTAGCAAGAAAGAGTTAGCTGAGTATATAATGGCTGAATATACAATGGCTGAGTATCAGATAGCTGAATATAGGAGGCTGAGTATAGAGTAGCTGAGTATATAAAGGCTAGCTATAAACCTGGTATATAGGCAGTTAGGTCTGTGATGTCCATACCGCAAAAAGAAAAAATTGGGTCACTGGCCCTTTAAGTTTTACATTTAGTATACCTCCTCTACACCAGTTTGGCAGAAGGTCCAGTGAGTCCGACTGCTGCGCCCCTTGATCGTGTGTGGCGGCCTCTGTTCTCTCGGTTCGCTGAGGCAGTAGTGCTGTGATGCGGTGCTGGAGTTGAGTCCGGAACTTGACTGGTGAGATGGCGGGCCTGCCGCTTCACCGGTAAGATGGTGGGCCTATCGCTTCTCTGGTAAGATGGCGTGCATGCCGCTTCACTCTTATACTCGGCGGAGTCTCGTTGTTCTCTGCAGCCCCCTGCCCAGTCTCCCAGTAGCCGAAGTAACCTCCGGGTAGGCCGATGTCTCGCGAAGTCGGACCCGTAGCCGGGCAGCCGCTTGCGCAGTGAACTTTAGGCCGCGGTCTGCCACACAAGGTAGGCCCAGGGTGGATCTCCGGTTCTGGTGGGTCAAACTTGCTGAGTTGGCTGAAGTGGGAGTCCGGTGTGATGGCCAGCTATATGTCAGCTTTAGGAGCTCTTTGATAGCTTATGGAGGGTAGATGTCCTTGGATTTATTCTCTCCTGTCAGAGCTGCTCATAAAGCCGTCTGCTTTCCCTGGATTCCGGACACGCCCTCAGTGCATTCAATTTCAAAGAAAAGCTGAAAAAGATTGAATGAGAAATAGTCAAACTATATTAACCAAGAAAAGTAGAAAGCAAACCAAGATGAGATGAATACATGGGAGATGTTTGCCATATCCAAGCAGTTCTTTAGCTTCTTACGTAAAGATTAAATGCATCGGAAAAGATGCTTGCTGCTTTAATGGGGAGTGTGGAAGCAAGCTTCACTACCTAGATGAGATGAAGAAGGTGTCAGAGCTCACTAAGCCATCGTTATAAAAGTTTCTCTTTTCTGTCTGATCTCAAATAAGAAGAGCTAGTTCTAATAAAGAAAGTTTTGCCATATGAAGCATCCTGAGTCTGTGACCTGTGAATATTAAACATGAAGAATCCTGGGCACATACAGACGATGCAAGAGAACACCAAAAGATAGGGAGGGGAATAGGAGATGAAAGGGATAAAGGAGAAAGTAAAGGCAGGAATAGAAACGACAGCAGACAGACATGGATACCTAGTGACGTTTAAAAAAAGCTATTCAAGTTAACTTTTTACGCGTACCAATCAAGTCTACATGTATGTTCCACATTTTATATATTCTATATAATAAACAGTTGTACTGTATGTACTAGGGATGAGTGAATCGACTTCGGATGAAACATCCGAAGTCGATTCGCATAATACTTTTTGCCGTGGAAAATGGCTTAAATCTAGCCCCAGCAAGGGAGCTGGTGTAAATTTAAGTCTGTTACACGGCCTGCTGGAGGAAACTGCAAACTTATGTACAGCTTCCTCCAGCAGCACAGATGAACTTAAGACCGGTGGTCTTAATAAATGTCGCCCATAATGCTTTAACTGGTGTGATTGGAACTTTACTTGCATATAACTTCAAACTCCACGCCAAACAATCTGTCAGCAACAAACAGGCTGACTTTTCCATTTTAAATCTGTCAAATATAGAAATATTGTGACAGGGGTGGAGGTTTTAAAAAGGTTTGTTTGGACTGAACTAAAGGCACTTGCTATTTTCCTTTCATAATCAGAGCCACTGTTGTCAATGGACTGTGTCTAGCATTGCAGTTCAATCTTATTCAAGTGAGTGGAGCTGAGCACCTGTGCAGGAGAGAATATACAGTTGCAAGAAAAAGTATGTGAACCCTTTGAAATGATATGGATTTCTGCACAAATTGGTCATAAAATGTGATCTGATCTTCATCTAAGTCACAAATATAGACAATCACAGTCTGCTTAAACTAATAACACACAAAGAATTAAATGTTACCATGTTTTTATTGAACACACCATGTAAACATTCACAGTGCAGGTGGAAAAAGTATGTGAACCCCTAGACTAATGACATCTCCAAGAGCTAATTGGAGTGAGGTGTCAGCCAACTGGAGTCTAATCAATGAGATAAGATTGGAGGTGTTGGTTACAGCTGCCCTGCCCTATAAAAAAAACACACAACAGTTCTGGGTTTGCTTTTCACAAGAAGCATTGCCTGATATGAATGATGCCTCGCACATAAGAGCTCGCAGAAGACCTACGATTAAGAATTGTTGACTTGCATAAAGCTGGAAAGGGTTATAAAGGTAACTCCAAAAGCCTTGGTGTTCATCAGTCCATGGTAAGAGAAATTGTCTATAAATGGAGTAAGTTCAGCACTGCTGCTACTCTCCCTAGGAGTGGCCATCCTGTAAAGATGACTGCAAGAGCACAGCGCAGACTGCTCAATGAGGTGAAGAAGAATCCTAGAGTGTCAGCTAAAGACTTACAAAAGTCTCTGGCATATGCTAACATCCCTGTTAGTGAATCTACGATACGTAAAACACTAAACAAGAATGGATTTCATGGGAGGATACCACAGAGGAAGCCACTGCTGTCCAAAAAACCATTGCTGCACGTTTACAGTTTGCATAAGAGCACCTCGATGTTCCACAGCAGTACTGGCAAAATATTCTGTGGACAGATGAAACCAAAGTTGAGTTGTTTGGAAGAAACACACAACATTACGTGTGGAGAAAAAGAGGCACAGCACACCAATATCAAAACCTTATCCCAACTGTGAAGTATGGTGGTGGAGGCATCATGGTTTGGGGCTGCTTTGCTGCGTCAGGGCCTGGACGGATTGCTATCATCGAAGGAAAAATGAATTCCCAAGTTTATCAAGACATTTTGCAGGAGAACTTAAGGCCATCTGTCCACCAGCTGAAGCTCAACAGAAGATGGGTGTTGCAACAGGACAACGACCCAAAGCATAGAAGTAAATCAACAACAGAATGGCTTAAACAGAAGAAAATACTGGAGTGGCCCAGTCAAAGTCCTGACCTCAACCCGCTTGAGATGCTGTGGCATGACCTCAAGAAAGCGATTAACACCAGACATCCCAAGAATATTGCTGAACTGAAACAGTTCTGTAAAGAGGAATGGTCAAGAATTACTCCTGACCGTTGTGCACGTCTGATCTGCAACTACAGGAAATGTTTGGTTGAAGTTATTGCTGCCAAAGAAGGTTCAACAAGTTATTAAATCCAAGGGTTCACATACTTTTTCCACCTGCACTGTGAATGTTTACATGGTGTGTTCAATAAAAACATGGTAACATTTAATTATTTGTGTGTTATTAATTTAAGCAGACTGTGATTGTCTATTGTTGTGACTTAGATGAAGATCAGATCACATTTTATGACCAATTTGTGCAGAAATCCATATCATTCCAAAGGATTCACATACTTTTTCTTGCAACTGTACTGTTGGTGCAGCCTGTGCAGCTGAACAGGAGCCCTATAGCCAAGATGGCTCTACTATAACAAGGGGCACCAATGTTCTCTCAGCTCAAAATTACTGATAGATTCTGATCTATTAGCTAAAGGATTGTCTATACAATCACACTAAGAGACAAGGAGCACTATGGTGAGTTCCCTAACTCTTGATAAATTAACTGGTAAACAGCAAGGGGCCCACCTACTATTTTTGCACAAGGGCCCTCTACTGACTATGTCTGCCCTTGAACCCATGTACAGATGTAGTTAATACAGTCCAGCAATTATGGGTAGAAAATTTATAATGGGTCAATCAATGAATAATAACTTGGTCCAGCAATAGAGATAACCCTTATGAAGAAGAATATAATTTTAATAATGATCATACATAAATGACGTACAAAACCCGACTATTTCTGGTAGAGCCACCAAAATCTCGGTTAGCTGATATTGGGTGGGGAATCTCTCCCTAAGCTTACACCCTGAGCTACCCCTCTGCCCAGGGACGGCCCCTAATGGTGGGGACTTCCTGTCCTCAAGCCTAGGCTACCAACTCCTTCTGTACCCTTGATTCGTGTCAGCGGGTGGGTATTGGCCTAATGGTGGACTCCTAAATAGACAGACAGAAAGACACAGACAAAGAAGTGCCCTTTGTATATAGCCCTGATGATGTGTCCACATCAAGAGGTACAAGGTGCACTCAAAAAGCGTATAAAAACACCCTAGTATGATAGTGTGATAAATACAACAAACATAATTATAGAGAACCCCATGTACAGATGTAGCATTCAGTCTGGTAAAAGAAGCTGTGTTTTTCTAATTCGTTAAGACCCTCATGAAGATAACTCTGTCCATATGTATATGGGCATCATAGGGAAGGCTACCTTGCATTATTAGAAGAAAATTTAAATTTAAATTTCTAGTTGTGGATTAACTATTTATTTAATAAATGTTTGTATGGTAGCACTTCTTACTGGTCACTTCTGCTACCCTTAGTGGCAATATTGTTTCGGTCCCCATCGTGCTGCCAAAACAGCACTGCCACATCAAGACTTGTGCAGCAAGCCCCAGAGGAGTAAAGGATAGGAAGGCTTGTGCCTTGGGAGTGGTTGTGCCTCTGGTAATAATTATTCACAGTGGCATCCTCATGCCGATGCTCCCTAGGGCCAGGGTAGTGATAGGAGTTTGCATCCTTTCTTTCCTCGGGGCGCACTCTAATGTTGGTGCTTCGGCCTGATAATAGTTGGGGTGCAATTGGTGTGGTTTTGTGCTGGTGTAAGGCAGGAGGTGTAGGTGCTGTGGCTGGCAAATGCTGCTGGAGTTAGTAGCCAGGCCGATTGTAGAAAATAAACAAGTCTCTCTTTACTAAACTGCACAATGGTAATTGTTAGAGATGAGCGAAGCGAAGTTCACGAAGTGGAATTCGAAGCGAATTTCAGAAAAAAAACAGAATCCAAATTTACTCACACTTCGTGGTAACGAATCACATTTTTTCCTAAAATGGCTGCTGAATGTGTTAGGACATGGAGCAAGGAACTCTGGGAACGAGGGATCACCCACAATGCCATGCATGCAGCCAATCAGCAGCCAGCCAGCCCTGTGATGTCACAGCCCTATAAATAGCCTCAGCCATCTTGGATTTGTACTTAGTGCAGGGAGAGACATCAGCAGGCACAAGGGACAGTGGTAGAAAAGACTTTAAAACTTTTATTTTGCTGTATAGAAGTTCAGGGAAAGGATATGGAGGAATTATTCCACAGTTTTGAAGCAAAACATGGTTCAGTAGGGGAGTTTACAGCCTGGGTAATAGGAACAATCCTATTACACCTTGCTGAACTGACTGCGGATCCAAATTGCCACTATACAGCTCTGTAATTCCAGCACAACGTTCTTGTTATTGGGGTGCAAGTGCTGTTTGATACAGCCAATAACAGGGTTTATTACAAGGAAATATTTATATTTCTTATTTGCCCTTGTGCGATGCGGTTATATGTTCTAAAGCATTTTTTGGCTTGTATTAGGGGAAAAAAAGCTTATTGGCCGTTGTGTAGTGAAGTGAGAAAATTGCAGCCCTTTTTGGCATGTATTAGTGGCGCAAAAATATATATTATTTTCCATTCAGTGGTGCAGTTACAGTATATGTTCTAAAGCCCTTTTTGGCGTGTATTAGTGGCAAAAAAAAATATATTATTTATGGGAGAGGCTTAAAGGCAACAGGTGAGGAGAAGCACCTACCCCTGCCCTAAGCTGACTGTGTTGTGCCGGGAGCCAGGAGCGAGGGTAAGCCTAGCAGTGGGCAAAAAGAAACGAGGAGACCGGAGCAGTGAAAAACATTTAATTCCTCTCAGAGCACGAGGTTACAGAAAGCCTGGGAAATCTCGACATTCGGGTTTGGGATGTACCTCGTAAAACAAGAGGAACGCCAACGACCCATGCTTTTAATCACGTGCGCCGGGACTCCATTTTTTTAAGCTGCAGACGTAGCCCCAATGCGGAACGAATGCCCAGTGATGACCAGCGGGTTATAACCGAGACCTGATGCCAGCGTCCTGATGTGAGATATGAACTGGACTGAAGACAGGAAATACCCATGGAAAGGCAACAGCGGGCCATCTAGGGGAGCATTTTGCAGTAGGGCTAGCAATTGTTGAAGGACCATGACCGGACACCAAACGTTGGAAGTTCGGAAAAACCTGACCTCGGTGGGAGGCCCATGTTGATTGGACTTAGTGGAAGGTAACCGGAGGACAAAATGGTCATGGACCCAGGACAATTGCCGCATCTGCAGGCCCTGATGCTTGGAAGTGGTGCTAGTGAACTCGCCTGGCCTAAGGAAACCATAAAATCCGAGGTACATAGCTGCCTTAATGACCAAGCTAGAAGAGTGCCCAAAAGGATGTCCATCCAACGCGGAAGAAAACCTCCTAAACATCTCGCCGGAGACAGACTGTCTTCGGCCAGGAGGGGCATCCCCCTCTTATGGATTCCCCTAAGAGCAGCCTTGACTGCTTGAACCGAAAAAATAGAACCTCCGCTCGGACTGTGAAGCAAGGAGCAGTGCTGGATTCTGGCTAAGTACAGCTTAATGGTATAGAATACAGCCTGAGGTTGCGATGACAATCGCGATAACACCAGGATGTAGGAGATGTCGTCCAAGCAACCTTGCGGGTGAGACCTGGAGAATTCTTTATAAATCTTATAGCCAGCTCGCTAATTCCTGGCAGTAATGGAGGAGAGGCAATGCTGATACAAGGTTCCTGGCGTGAGAAAGGAGGGACGTCTAATCCATCACCAGGGAATTGAAGGCCAGGAGAGGGGGCCCCGCGGGATCTGCTCCTGGCATCACCTGGAAAAAAATGGGGTAATTAAAGCGGGACAGAGCATCCGCAGCTACATTCTCGACCCCTGGGATGTGGACTACAAAACACAATGAAAGTATGGGTAAGGGAGAGCCAAACTAGTCTGCGGAGGAGGGACATGATCCTGAAAGATTTTGCCCGGCCTTTCAAGATAATGTCAACCAAAGCTTGATTATCGGTGACAAACATCACAAGGTGCATTGCCCACTGATGACCCCACACTTGAGCCGCCGCCACAATAGGGTAAAGTTCTAGGAGGGAAGAAGAGCTCAGACTTTCGGGGTCCGACCGGACTTCTACGGGCCACTGACCAGCCATCCAATGGGACCCAAAAATAGCTGCGAACCCGCGGGACGCAGCTGCGTCCGAGAAAATGGTGGGGTATGACGGCCCCCATGAAGGCACGAAAAGGGAAATGCCGTTCGATGAGGATAAGAACAGTGACCACATGGCCAAGTTCGCCCTGGCATGGCTGTCCAGATGGACGATGCTGTCCTGGTCAGGAGCCGAAGGCAACAACTGGAGCAGCCTGGAGGTGAACGCCCTGTGGCATGGTCCTGGAGGCGAAATTGAACCGCCCGAACAAGGATTGAAGCTCAAACCTGGATAGATGGCCCGAGGACACGGCGTGGGAAATCACCGCCCGGAAACTAGCGAGTTTCTCCTCCATCTAAGGCCGTAGTATCCCCATAAATGCGGTTGAATAGGAAGGAGCTTAAAGGCGTCTGCGATATCCGCCTTCGCCAACCAGGAACCCCTGCCGGAGATCACAACGGCCTTAATTGCCTCATCAATAGAGGAATATTGCATGAAGAATTCCTCTGATGGGATAAGTGAGTTGAAGCTGGGTGTGGCGGAGGCATGAGGCGCGACAGGTTATAGATTAACCGTTATTATTAATCGATGATTTTTTTAGAAACCAGGCCAAAGGATTAATGCGCCAGTAAGAAAAAGGAATAACCTCAAGCGGGCCAATGAGAAAACCCTTATCAACCTCAGACTGGAGCAACTCCTCAACTGCCGCTGGGTCCTCAGAGGCAGACCTCAAGTTGCCACCTTCCCAAGATGTCTGAGGTAGAGCAATAAGGCCCATGTGGAAGCCTTCCGCGAAACCAGACAGCAGGAATTGCACGAACCCCCTGTCCATGATGATCCGCAAAGGACACCAAGCAGATCATGTTAATGTTGGCTAGTCAGGGACTGGGTGTTAGAGCGGATCTCTTGGGACAGGCGGGACGAGGGTGAGCCATGAAGCACAACAAGCAAATGTGGAGAGCCCTACAACCATTGAAGACACAACCGTTTGCATTAAAGTTGTTACAGACCTGGCACCTACCCAGGTACACTATGGGCTACCAAGCTTGTCAACCCCGGGGGCGCCCAGTTGGGAACCCGAGGGGCCGGGCAGAGACCTATCCTGAATGGGGTTGACAGAGTTAGGACACCAATCTGAGGAGTGAAATATGTACTGGCACACTGAACATGAAGGGGCCCTAAGACCCGCAAAGTGGCGGCAAAAAAGCTCCATGTCAATATTGGCCCAGTTGGTGATAAACTGGAACTGAACCAGGGCAGCAGCAGCCTTTGCCGAAAAGGAGCGGTGGTAGTCGTAAAATGACGAGCCACCATACTTGCGCCCCAGATCAGTGACAAGGTAGAGGTACGAGTCTAATTCCTCTCTCCTTCCAGGCTTGGCTGAACACACGATGTCCCTAAAAAGACTGAATGCCAACACAAATTCAGGGATGGAGAGCTTCCTGTTGAGCCTTGCGTCCTTGGCCTTCAGAACGAGAGAGACATCGCCATAGTTAATGACCCTGTTTTCAGGAAGATCTTGTGAGGCGATAAGGATGGATGCCAAGTTCACATCCTTCCCAGCCAAAATATATTTTTTGATACCATCCGGAATTAAATGGGCAGGAGCCACCTGGTGGGTGAAACTGGTAATACCTGGCGAGGACACCTGAGAAACAACGGGCACTGCAGGAGGTTGTGATGCTTGGGAGAGCGCAGGGGCCCGAGACTCCAGCACCGCCACCCTGGACTGAGCGTCCACCACCGAGCAGACCAGTGAGTCAATAGTGGCTTGTAATTGTGACAGCGACTGCTGAATGGACGTGATCCCTGGCTGGACACCTGACTGGCTCAGGGTGGTCATCAGCAGTTTATACAATTCCGCTTTACGAGCAGAGGCCGGGTGAGGGATGCCTCTCCTGTTAAGTTCTGCGATGAGCTTGGGAATCGTCCAACTTCTCAGGGACATGGTGCCGGGACTGACCTGAAACAGACATTTTCAGGGACTGACAAGGTGTCCTCCTCCACGTCTGAGGCACGCCACATGCTTAATCTGGCAGAGAAAGAAACAGTCCTGGATGACTATACATGACCGGAACGTAGAATGACCGGTGCCAGAAAGAGAGAGGCTTGTGAAAGTCTGAGAAACGTACCTGAGGTTGTGATAAGACCTGTGCAGATGTCTTACTTAACCTGACCTATGCCAAATGTCGGATGCACGAACTGGCAAGAACCCGTTCCTGGGAGAACAAATCTAGCCGAGTCGGAAGGAGGAATAACCGAGGAGACGACAGCCTGGGCGGATCCAGCCGACAGAGGCAGGTTATGAGCCTGGACGATCCAGAAGACAGAGGCAGGAATGAGCCTGGGCGATCCAGGAGACAGAGGCAGGTATGAGCCTGGGCGACCCAGGAAACAGAGGCAGGTATGAGCCTTGGCGATCCAGGAGACAGAGGCAGGTATGAGCCTGGGCGATCCAGAGAGTCTAGAGGTAGTATAAGCCTGGGCGATCCAGGAGGCAGAGGTAGGTATGAGCCTGGGCGATCCAGGAGGCAGAGGTAGGTATGAGCCTGGGCGATCCAGGAGGACCGAGGTAGATATGAGCCTGGGCGATCAGGAGACAGAGGTAGGTATGAGCCTGGGCGATCAGGAGACAAGGTAGATATGAGCCTGGGCGATCCCGGAGGACAGAGGTAGGTATGAGCCTGGGCGATCCAGGAGACAGAGGTAGGTATGAGCCTGGGCGATCCAGGAGACAGAGGTAGGTATGAGCCTGGGCGATCCAGGAGACAGAAGTAGGTATGAGCCTGGGCGATCCAGGAGACAGAGGTAGGTATAATATTTTGCATGGCTGGATCTTAACAAGGTTCCAAGTAGAGCTTCAACATGCAACAAGAAGAAATGGGAGTGAGACAAAACATTTTTTGAGCATTCAATTTAATGAAAACAACGAATAAACTGAAACAGGCTGTTTTTCAGCTGATCAAAAGACCAAAAAAATAAAAATCCCCCCATCCAACCATGAACTCAGTAATGAGTAGCTCTGCCGTATTGTTTATCACTTCCAAAATTTCCTTTCGGCATGCTTGATGCAAGCGTTTCCATGAGGTGAGTGGGAAACATTTCTCCAAGTGGTGAAGAAGCATCTACTGTCTGGAACTGTTGTCATTTTTTGTAAACTTCCCTTGCCATCCATCCCAAAGGTTCTCAATTGGATTTAGATCAGGGAACACGCAGGATCAGGGCCGGCGCCACCCATATGTAGAGTAGGCCACCGATGTACTTGCCGGACGCGCTGCGATGAGTGCTTTCTTTCAGAAAAGTTTCTCCTGGGATTCAAGCTCACAACCTTCAACATCAGAGGCAAGGCATTTGACCTCACAGCTATGAAAGCTGTATTACCAGTTGCTTAAAAAAATATATATAAGACTTCTACTGTAGGTAACTTTGATACCTAGTGTACATCCATACACTGTCAGCTGCCCCAACACACCCAGCTCTGCTACATCCATACACAGTGTACTGGGGCCAGCTGTCATGTGTATGGATGTACACTAAGTATCAAAGTTCTCTACAGTAGAAGTCTTATATTATTTTTTAAGTAACTGTCTGTACAGCTTTCATAGCTATGAGGGTAAATGCCTTGCCTTGATGTGAAAAGGTTGTGAGTTCAATTCCCAGGAGAAACTTTTCTGAAAGTGTTTTTTTTTGTTTTTTTTTATAACTACCGGACTGTTACTTAACTTTTTTTTTTTAGCAACTGGCTACACTGCTTTCATAGCTGTGTGGGTAAATGCCTTGTTTCTGATGTGAAAGGTTGTGAGTTTGAGTCCCAGGAGAAACCTTTTTTTTTTAAAATACTGGACTGTTACTTTACTGCCACGGGGGAGGGGGGGCTATTGGCGCCATGATACTGGCACATGGAGGGGGGAGGAGAGAGGCACTTGATACTGGCACATTAGGGGGCAGGGGGAGAGGATGGCACTATGATATAGCACATGGGGGGGCAAGAAATGGACATGAATCATGAGGGGCAGAAATGTGAAATGATGGGGGGGGCAAGAAATGGACATGAATCTGAGGGGCAGAAATGTGAAATGATGGGGGGGGGGGGGGGCAAAATGTAGATTTGCTTCTGTTGACAAAAATCCTTGCACTGGCCCTGACTTCGGGCGCGTAATCCCGCGAGACCAGTGACCTCCAGAGGTGGGTCTCGCGGGATCACGCGCCAAAGACACATAATCTTGGCAAGAGTCAAGGCAATGTGGACCTGGAGCACAGCGAGGAGCAGAACCTGGTGAGCACCCCTGGCAACCGCACTCTGACAACCTGCACTAGGGTGTCAGAGGCTGCAGGACAGTGACTGGCAGCAGGGTGGCACACACTTGTGTACAGGGGTCAGGGCACACTGGTGCTTGACTAAGGGCCATAGATTCTGACTGGCACAGGGTGCCAGCAGTGGCACATGGAGCCTAATAGTGGCACAGACTGTCTAAAGGGCTATGAATGGTACAGGGTGCAGGACAGTGCCAGACTGGCAGAGAGCACAAGGCAGCATACTGTTTTATGTTGCCCTGGTGACACAGGATTTCAGACAGTGGCTGAATGGCGCCTGGCAGTAAATAGGTGGCACTGCTCGTGTTTGGTGTGCCAACCTGCTGAACAGCGCAGAGTGATTGGCATCACTGGGATGGTACTAGGTGGCAGACAATGGCTGGATATTACAGTCAGGTCCATAAATATTGGGACATTGACACAATTCTAACATTTTTGGCTTTATATAACACCACAATGGATTTGAAATGAAACAAATAAGATGTGCTTTAACTACAGACTGTCAGCTTTAATTTGAGGGTATTTACATCCAAATCAGTTGTGAACGGTTGTAGTAGGAATTACAACAGTTTGCATATGTGCCTCCCACTTGTTAAGGAACCACAAAGTAATGGGACAATTGGCTTCTCAGCTGTTCCATGGCCAGGTGTGTGTTATTCCCTCATTATCCCAATTACAATGAGCAGATAAAAGGTCCAGAGTTCATTTCAAGTGTGCTATTTGAATTTGGAATCTGTTGCTCTCAACTCTCAAGATGAGATCCAAAGAGCTGTCACTATCAGTGAAGCAAGCCATCATTAGGCTGAGAAAACAAAACAAACCCATCAGAGAGATAGCAAAAACATTAGGCGTGGCCAAAACAACTGTTTGGAACATTCTTAAAAAGAAGGAACAAACCGGTGAGCTCAGCAACACCAAAAGACCCGGAAGACAACGGAAAACAACTGTGGTGGATGACTGAAGAATTCTTTCCCTGGTGAAGAAAACACCCTTCACAACAGTTAGCCAGATCAAGAACACTCTCTAGGAGGTAGGTGTATGTGTGTCAAAGTCAACAATCAAGAGAATACTTCACCAGAAGGAATACAGAGGGTTCACCACAAGATGTAAACCATTGGTGAGCCTCAAAAACAGGAAGGCCAGATTAGAGATTGCCAAACGACATAAAAAAAAGCCTTAACAGTTCTGGAACAACATTCTATGGACAGATGATACCAAGATCAACTTGTACCAGAGTGATGGGAAGAGAAGAGTATGGAGAAGGAAAGGAACTGTTCATGATCCTAAGCATAAGCATACCACCTCATCAGTGAAACATGTCAGAGGTCATCAGTGTCGTGGCATGGGCATGTATGGCTGCCAATGGAACTGGTTCCCTTGTATCTATTAATGATGTGACTGCTGACAAAAGCAGCAGGATGAATTCTGAAGTGTTTCGGGCAATATTATCTGCTCATATTCAGCCAAATGCTTCAGAAACTCATTGGACGGCGCTTCACAGTGCAGATGGACAATGACCCAAGCATACTGCAAAAGCAACCAAAGAGTTTTTAAGGGGAAAGAAGTGGAATGTTATGCAATGGCCAAGTCAATCACCTGACCTAATCCACTTGATCATGCATTTCACTTGCTGAAGGACAAAACTGAAGGGTAAATGCTCTAAAAAAAAAGCAGGAACTGAAGACAGTTGCAGTAGAGGCCTGGCAGAGCATCACCAGGGATGAAACATAGCCTCTGGTGATGTCTATGCGTTCCAAACTTCAGGCTGTAATTGACTGCAAAGCATTTGCAACCAAGTATTAAAAAGTGAAAGTTTTATTTATGATTATTATTATGTCCCATTACTTTTTGGTTCCTTAACAATGGGAGGCACATATGCAAAACAGTTTGTAATTCCTACACCATTCACCTGATTTGGATGTAAATACCCTCAATTAAAGCTGCCAGTCTGCAGTTAAAGCACATCTTGTTCGTTTCATTTCAAATCCATTGTGGTGGTGTATAGAGCCAAAAATGTAGAATTGTGTCGATGTCCCAATATTTATAGACCTGACTGTATATATACATGACCATAGTCAGACTGACACAGGGACGCGACCATAGTCAGACTGGCACAGGGTACATGACCATAGACTGGCACAGGGTACACGACCATAGTTAAATGTTGCATGCAATAGGTGGCTGAAAAAGAGGGCCAGGGAAAGGGGTGGTGTGGTCATTTTGCCTAGGGGTGGCAAAAATCCTTGCACCAGCCCTGCGCAGAATGGGCCAAAAGAGTGATGGTTATTCTCCTGGAAGAAGGTCCCTTGTCCTGCGGGCATTGTGTACTGTAGCGTTGTCCTGTTGAAAAACCCAGTCGTTACCACACAGACGAGGGCCCTCAATCATGAGGAATGCTCTCTGCAACATCTGGACATAGCCAGCGGCCGTTTGATGCCCCTGCACTTCCTCAAGCTCCATTGTTCCACTGAAAGAAAAAGCACCCCAGACCATTATGGCTCCCCCTCCACTGTGGCGCGTAGAAAACATCTCAGGTGGGATCTGCTTGTCATGCCAGTAACGTTGGAAACCATCAGGACCATCAAGGTAAAAAAAATTCTCATCAGAGAATAAAACTTTCTTCCACCTTTGCCTTTGAATGTCCCATTTTTGGTGCTCTCTTGCAAAGTCCAAACGAGCAGTTCTGTGGCATTCAAGGAGACGAGGTCTTTGAAGAAGTTTTTTGTTTTTGAAGCCCTTCAGTCTCAGATGCCATCTGATGGTTATGGGGCTGCAGTCAGCACCAGTAAGGGCCTTAATTTGGGTCGAGGATCGTCCAGTGTCTTGATGGACAGCCAATTGGATCCTCCGGCTCAGTGCTGATGAAATTTTGGATCAGCTGAAAAACAGCCTGTTTCAGTTTAATCGTTATTTTCAATTAATTGAATGCTCAAAAAATGTTTTGTCTCACTCTCAATTCTTCTTGTTGCATGTTGAAGCTCTACTTAGAACCTTGTTAAGATCCAACAATGTAAAATAAGATTTTTGCCATTTTTCAAGTGGTCTTAAACTTTTGATCAGGACTGTATTAGTGGCAAAAAAATATATATATTATTTGCAGTTAGGCAATGTAGTTATATGTTCTAAAGCATTTTGTGGAGTGTATAAGTGGAAAAAAGTAAGGGCCTATGTCGTTCAGCGGTGAAGTTATATGTTTCTAAAGCCCTTTTTGACGTTGAATTAGTGGCAAAAAAGATATATATGCACAGCAAAGCACACCCATCCTTGAGCTGCAGCGGCAGAATGGCATCCCCCAACATAGGCTGATATGCGACGTTTCCACGCGTTAGAATTCACCCTCCATATGTTGGATCGACTAATATGAACAGCTCATGCGTGACACCTGCTGTTTGCTCAGGCCCTTTGAGGATGCCACGTTATTTGTCAGTCGCCAGGACTACGGGATGAACAACGTCATTCCACTGCTTCATGTCCTGAACAGATGCTGCAAAATCTGGCTGGTCAGGGGACTGGAGATGTGACACCTAGATCTCATGGCCACATGAGCCCTGTGGGGGCTGAACTGGTGGAGGAGGAGGACTTTGGAGCAAAAGCAATGTGTAATCGAAATGGGTGGTTTTTCTACACAGGTGACAGGAGAGGAAGAGCAGGAGCAGCCAGAGGAGCTACAGGCGATGAGGAAGACGAGGCAGAGGACTCCAGACAACACTGTGGCAGCATGCAGTGGAGATGGAGGCAGGGAGTCCCTCCAAGTCCACTTGCACAAATGGCCCTATGCATGCTCACCTTGCTTGTGTAAGTGACAGCCGAATTGTCAGCATTTGGCAGAGGGATGACTTCTGGCTCTCCAGCCTTGTTGGACCCTCGCTACCGGTTCAAAATGGGGGCCTTTTTTTCAACCCGCTGAGTGGAGGACAAACTGAACTACTATAGAGACATCCTATGTAGTCAGTTGGCTGCTACCTATCTGCACCATCGTCCATCCTCTCGCAAGTCTGACCGGGGGGCCCTCTATGCTCACGTTCCTCTGCCATGGCTGCTGTGGCAGGGTAGGAGCAGTTTCAGCTCCATTATCAGCAACTTGAGTCTAGAGTCTCTGATGAGCAGCTTTCTTCACCCGCCTAGTGAAGAAACTACTCACCAGCAGCAGCAGCAGCTAGACCTGGAGCAGGACCTGAACCAGCAAGTGGTGGCATACTTGGACAGCACTCTGCCACCCCACATTGAAGATCCGCTGGACTACTGGGCAGCCAAACCGGATTTGTGGCCGCAAGTGGCAGAGCTTGCTCTGGAAAAGCTGTCCTGCCCGGCCAGTAGCGTGGCATCAGAGCAGGTGTTTAGTGCGGCAGGGGCCATAGTTATCCCAAGAAGAACTCCCCTGTCTACCCAAAATGTGGAGAGACTAACCTTTATCAAGATGAATCAGACGTGGATCAGCCAGGATTCTACCCACCAATGCCTGATGCATCAGACTAGATCATCCATTGTGCCACACCAACACTTTGACAAAAGAGACCGATTTCTTCTGGCTACCTGCCTCAGCTACTATTCTGATGCTGCCACCCGCCTGATGCCACACATCTGATGCCAGTGGTCCTTCTTTCAGCCACCATCTTAGCTGGTACTGTATGCCACCCCCCTCCCCACTCTGTCAACGGGTCACTATGTGGTCTCCTGATGCTGCAGCCACCTCACCACTCAGGTCTCCTGATGCTGCTGCTGCCACCTCTACACTGTCATTGTGCCACCCTGTTGCCCCCTCCTGATGCTGATGCTGCCGCCACCTCCACACTCTGTCTTTGTGCCACTCTGTGGCCTCCTGATGCTGCTGCTGCCACCTCCACACTGTCATTGTGCCAACCTGAGGCCTCCTTCTGATGCTGCTGCTGCCGCCACCGTCCACATTCTGTTGTTGTGCCACTCTGGGGCCTCCTGATGCTGCTGCCACCTCTACACTATCATTGTGCCACTTTGTGACCTCCTCCTGATGCTGCTGCCACCTCCAGACTGTGTCATTGGGCCACTCTGTGGTCTCCTCATGCTGCTTACACCTCACCACTATGTCATAGGACCACTCTGTGGACTTCTCATGCTGTTCCCACCCTCCCCACTTCATGACTGGGCCACTATTCTGTCTTTTGGCCTGGCTGACATCATCATTTATTTGACCCTTCTTCTGATCTGTCAGAAGGAAGGAAAAATGAGACGCTCAACGGATCCTGTCTATGTAACAGCTGTAAGAACTGCATGACATGGTCCCTATTTTGCATTAGAATTGAATTATGATTTGGTAGCCAAAAGCAGGAGTGGGTGCAAAACACAGAAGACATGCAAATATTCCATTCACGTGTCACCTCTGTTTTGGATCCACTCCTGTTTTGTTTTTGCTTTAGCAATACTTATGGATTACTGACCAAATGCTGACCGAGTGAAGGCGGATGCTCCACAGACAGGATCCGATTGTTGTTTTTTTTTTGTTCTGACAAGTCAGAAGAAGGGCAAAATAATCAGTGATGTCAATACAAACTTACTGCTGTCACGGAACCATGAACCAGACGTACAACAAGGGATAAGTGAAAATAAGAAGGCTTTATTGAAAATAAAGCTGTAAAGCAAAAGTCCAAACGGATGGCGAAACCGAAGCAGAGTCTTTGCGAAGCCAGAGGTCAGGAACCAGAAGGGTAGTCAGACGAAGCCAGGATCAGGAACCAGCAGGGTAGTCAGACGAAGCAAGGATCAGGAACCAGCAGGGTAAGTCGGACGAAACCAGGATCAGGAACCAGCAGGGTAGTCGGGACGAAACCAGGATCAGGAACCAGAAGCAGCAGCAGTCTAGAAGCATGTGAACACAGGAGGACCAAGCAAGGAACTAAAGCCACAGACCTCCTATATATATGAGCTAGGCATCCAGCTCCTCCCAGTGGGAAGGAGGAGCCGCAGGGTGGGAGGCTACAAGAAACCCAGAAACCAAGATGGCCGCCAGCACATGTCAAACGAAGGAGAACAGCAAGAAGGTAAGACCATGACAGTACCTCCCCCTCAGGGCCCCTCCTCCGCGGAGTAAGAACGGTTTCTGAGGGAAGCGTGCGTGGAAGGCTCGGAGCAAGGCAGGAGCATGGACATCTGCGGAGGGAACCCAGGAACGCTCCTCTGGACCATAACCACGCCAATGGACCAAAAACTGCACCCGACCGCGGACCAGGCGTGAGTCCAGGATATTGCTCACCTCATACTCCTCACGATTACCCACTTGGACCGGACGAGGCCGAGGAACCGAGGAAGTGAAACGATTACACACCAGTGCTTCAACAGGGAGACATGAAACACGTTGGAGATCCGCATGCCAGGAGGAAGCGCAAGGGCATAGGCTACCGGTTTACCCTGCGAAGCACCCGGAAGGGACCAACAAAGCGAGGCGCCAGCTTGGGAGTGGGCACTCGAAGGTTGAGGTTGCGGGTGGACAACCATACACGGTCTCCGACCTGGTAGGAAGGAGCAGGCGCTCGTCTGCGATCAGCCTGGAGTCTCTGGCGCTGCGCAGAGACCTCAAGGGACTTCTGGATCAGTACCCAAGAAGCACGTAGGACGGAAAGGTGATCCTCCACAGCCGGAATATCCTGGGGAGAGAATACCTCCGGTAACACGGCAGGTTGGAACCCATAATTGGCCATGAAGGGAGACGTCCCAGAGGAAGAGTTCACCGCCGTGTTCCTGGCAAAACTCAGCCCAAGGCAGGAGGTCAACCCAATTGTCTTGGTGATCGGAGACATAGCAACGAAGGAATTGCTCCAAGGCCTGATTGGATCGTTCTGCGGCCCCATTGGACTGAGGGTGGTAGGCCGAGGAGAAGGAGAGATGAATCCCAACTGGGAGCAAAAGGCGCGCCAGAACCTGGACACAAACTGACTCCCCCGATCCGACACAATCTCCTTAGGCAAACCGTGCAACCGGAAGACCTCCCTGGCAAAAATCGTGGCCAACTCTTGTGCAGAGGGTAACTTCTTGAGAGGAACACAGTGGCACATTTTGGAAACCGATCCACAATCATGAGAATGACCGTATGGCCTCGGGATGCAGGGAGGTCCACAATGAAAATCCATCCCCAGGTGTGACCATGGGCGCTCCCCGGTGGCTATGGTTGCAGAAGGCCCAACGGAAGGTGCCGAGGGGGCTTACTCTGGGCACAAACGGAGCATGCCGCTACATATGCGGCGATGTCGGAACGTAGGGAAGGCCACCAGAACAGACGTGAAACAGCCCAGGACAGCTGATTCTTTCCAGGATGCCCCGCGGTCTTGGAGTTATGGTAGGTTCGCAACAACCGAGTGCGCAACTCCTCAGGCACAAAACATCTGCCGTTGGGTCTCCCAGAGGGAGCACCAGATTGAGCCGCCAAAATCTGCTCACCCAGGGGAGAGGTCAGGCTGGTGCCAAGATCTGATTCGGAGGTATGACCGAAGTCGGAATCGACTCCTCCCTGGACAGCTCGGAGTACTGCCGTGATAAGGCATCCGCCCTGATGTTCTTGGAACCGGGTAGGTAGGAGACCACGTAATTAAAACGTGACAAGAACAGAGCCCATCTGGCCTGACGTGGTGTCAATCTCTTGGCCTCAGAAAGGTAGGTCAGATTTTTGTGGTCCGTCAAGATGAGGACCGGAACCACCGAACCCTCGAGCAAGTGCCTCCATTCTTTAAGGGCCTGCACGATGGCCAATAACTCCCTGTCACCAATCTGATAGTTGCACTCCGCGCAAGACAGTTTCCGGGAGTAAAACCCACAAGGAAGCAGAGGACCCTCTGGTGTTCTACGCTGAGACAGAAGGGCGCCTACTCCCGTCTCAGACGCGTCCACCTCGAGGACAAAGGGCAACCCAGGGTTGGGATGCGACAGAATCGGAGCCGACACAAAGGCGGACTTTAGAGCCTCAAAAGCTCGGATGGCCTCGAGCGGCCAGACCTGGGAATTACTGCCCTTCCTGGTCAGATCCGTGAGAGGCTTGGCTAGCATGGAAAAGTCCCTGATGAACTTCCGATAATAATTGGCGAAGCCCAAAAAGCGCTGCAGGGAACGAAGACCACTGGGCTGGGGCCACTGTAAGACAGCCGAAACCTTCTCAGGATCCATGGAGAACCCCTCAGCGGAAATGATGTAACCTAAGAAGGTTACCTGGGATCGGTGAAATTCGCATTTCTCAAGCTTACCGAACAGCTTGTTCTCTCGTAACCGTTGCAACACTCGTCTGACATCCAGAATGTGGGCCTCCATGGATTCAGAATATACCAAGATGTCATCCAAATAGACCACCACACACTGCTGCAACAGGTCACGGAAAACATCGTTGATGAATTCCTGAAAGACTGCGGGCGCATTGCACAACCCAAAGGGCATAACCAAGGATTCATAATGACCGGTCCTGGTGTTAAACGCGGTCTTCCACTCATCGCCCGCCTTGATCCTTACCAGGTTATATGCCGCCCTCAGGTCGAGTTTGGTAAAGACCGTGGCCCCTTTAAGGCGATCGAACAGCTCGGAAATCAAGGGTATCGGGTAAGGGTTCTTGATCGTGATGCGATTGAGACCCCTGTAATCGATGCAAGGCCTCAACTCACCGCCCTTCTTTTTCACAAAGAAAAATCCAGCCCCTGCCGGGGACGAGGATTTGCGAATGTGTCCGCGTGAAAGCGCCTCCCTCACGTACTCCTCCATGGCCTCATTCTCCGCTACCGACAGTGGATAGACTTTGCCACGAGGAGGAACGGCACCAGATTGTAACTCTATGGCACAATCGTATGGGCGGTGCGGAGGTAGGGCAACCGCGCGCACCTTATCGAATACATCCCGGTACTCCTCGTATTCAGGAGGCAACAGAGAGTCCGAGGAAGTACACAGCAACTTGACAGACCCATGGATGCAACTAGCCCCACACTGCGGTGACCACGAGAGGATCTCGGCCGATCTCCAATCGAAAGTCGGATTATGCTTCCGGAGCCAGGGGTACCCCAAGACCACCGAGTAGTGTGGAGACGAAATAACCTGGAGGCAGACCGACTCTCTGTGAACGGCACCAATGGCTATCCCCACTGGAAGGGTCTCATGAGTCACGTGTGGCGGCAGAAGGGGTCTGCCGTCTATCGCCTCAAGAGCCAGTGGAGAACCTCGAGCCTGCAGAGGAATGGAATTGGCGGCAGCGAACACATTATCAATGAACAAACCACCGGCACCAGAGTCCACCAACGCCTGGGTCGTCACCGAGCCCCCGACCCAGGAGAGGACAACAGTGATCAGTGGTTTGTCAACACGGGAAACCGGGGACGAGGAGACTCCACCCAAGATCTGCCCCCGACAGGATCTCAGGTGCGAGCGTTTCCCGGACGGTTCGGACATGCCAACCGAAAATGCCCACCGAGACCACAGTACATGCATCGGCCCTCGCGTCTCCGGAGTACCCTCTCCCCCTCGGACAGGCGAGCAAACCCCAGCTGCATGGGTTCACCCCCAGACAAGTCATCCCCAGGAGGCGTGGGAGGAGAGGGAGGCACGGGTGGAACAACAAACGTAGGCGCCAATCTGTTAGAAACCCTCCGCAGGCTCTCCTTAAAGGAAGGTCTCTCCCTGAGTCTGGTGTCAATCAAAATCAGGAAAGAAATAAGAGACTCGAGCTCCACTGGTAGGTCCTTAGCTGCAACCTCATCCTTCAAGGCATCCGAGAGACCATGAGAGAAAGCAGCGACCAGAGCCTCATTATTCCAGCCCACCTCTGCTGCCAGGGTACGAAACTCAATGGCGTATTCAGCTACGGATCGTGAACCCTGTCTGATGGACATAAGGAGCTTCGCAGCAGAGGCAGCACGAGCCGGCACATCGAATACCTTCCGAAGAGAAGCAACAAAACCGGCGTGGGTAGCGAGGATGGCCCTGTACCGTCAGAATTCATGGCTTGGTCCTAATGTCACGGAACCATGAACCAGACGTACAACAAGGGATAAGTGAAAATAAGAAGGCTTTATTGAAAATAAAGCTGTAAAGCAAAAGTCCAAACGGATGGCGAAACCGAAGCAGAGTCTTTGCGAAGCCAGAGGTCAGGAACCAGAAGGGTAGTCAGACGAAGCCAGGATCAGGAACCAGCAGGGTAGTCAGACGAAGCCAGGATCAGGAACCAGCAGGGTAGTCGGACAAAACCAGGATCAGGAACCAGCAGGGTAGTCGGACGAAACCAGGATCAGGAACCAGAAGCAGCAGCAGTCTAGAAGCATGTGAACACAGGAGGACCAAGCAAGGAACTGAAGCCACAGACCTCCTATATATATGAGCTAGGCATCCAGCTCCTCCCAGTGGGAAGGAGGAGCCGCAGGGTGGGAGGCTACAAGAAACCCAGAAACCAAGATGGCCGCCAGCACATGTCAAACGAAGGAGAACAGCAAGAAGGTAAGACCATGACAACTGCTGACACCCACTCCACTCTGTCGGGGGGGGGGGGGGGGGATTTACTTGTATAAGCGTTTAATAGAACAGGTTCTGTAGAAATCTATGTGGAATCAGTGAATTGGTGTAAAAGGAGTGCGCTCTTGCACGCTATAATAGGATATTGGGCCTCTGCATGGCTCCTTATACCTGGCATTAACATTGACCTGCAAGGCTGAGTTCACACTTCAGTTATTTGGTCAGTTTTGGCCCTGTAACTGCCCAAATAAGTGAAGTGTGCAGTGATTCTAAGAGCGAAGCCTGTCATCTACATGTGATACTGACTTACAGTATTGTTTCACTACCACACCAGACTCTCTATGTGTGTTACTGCAAGGCACAGTAATTTGAACCGGCCGAATCAAATTTTTTGGAAATTCACTCATCTCTAGTAATTGTAGTACATTTAACAATATCAAGGCACAGTTCCAAGGCAAGTCACAGTGCAGTCTCTTCCCAATAGCTGTACAGTATATAGGCAAACTACAACAATGATGATAATAGGAGCAGTAATGCTTGTAAATACTTTGCAACCTTTCCAAGATGATAACAGGTGTGAAAGCTCTCAAAAATAAGTACTGCAGTTTCAAGGCAGGGTGGAAATCCTACAAATGGTCGGTCAACCCATTATATAAGTGTGAAAGGTGCCGTTAACTGTTAATCCTTCCACAAGCAGGAAAGAATATAGCCATAACAAGCAAATACCTTGCTACCATGCACTGCCTTGTGATCCAAGACAATCTTTAGATATTCTTCCTTCCCTCAGGGATTCTCTCCTTCACAGAAATTATACTTTTCTTGGATAAAAAGTCTCTTTCCTTGCCTCCTGCCTCACACAGGCTCATGGGCATCTGCCCTTAATGAGAGGCAGAGCTAAACTGAAGTGGTTGATGCAATACTAACTAGAAAGCTCCTCCCTCTGAGTGGAAAGTTAATTCCCCCTGCTGGGTCAGGCATAATTAACTAAGCAGTGCCACCTACAAACAACTTTTGGGAATAAATACACAGCATAATACAAAGCATGAATGGATTAAATAACATGAAATCAAGAACAATTTGCAAGTACCCTGTTCTGGGAAACTGCACGTGCACTTCACAAGAACTCGGATGGTGTCTGTCACGGATGGTGTTACAGAAAACTAGAAGACACAAATGAAGATCGAACTGACTTGATCTAAAACTAAGGAACAAAAAGGGTAAGCCCTGTAACAATGCTAGCTCTCTCCCTTACTGCTCAGCCTATGCACCCTATAATAGTGAGGGGACACGACCACCGGCTCCCTACACTTAATACGGAGGGAGTCAGGGTCACCTAAGATCAAGCCCACAGGAAAACAGAAAGAAAGACACAGACTTATCTTGTAGATGCAGTAGTAACAGCTTCTAGCATCAGCACACTCCAGGAAGTTGTATAAACCGCAAAGTGATGCAGTATGGGAGGGGATTTAAAGGGATGCAATCAGTGCAACTAGATGACAGCTGAGAGAGGGAAACGAGAAGACAAAAGGAAAGCAAAACAAAAGAACCTCAAGCAGGAGGTTCTGAAGAACGTCTGTCAGAGCTTCTCAGATGTCTGGCGGTGACAGTGTCTTGTTGTATCTGGCAACAAGACATTAGCAGCAGGTGGGACCCTCATGGATGTGGTAAGTTTTGAAGTGAGGCTGCCATGGTTCAAACTTGTTTTTCCAGCACATTCCTCAGATTGTTGTTTGGAATGAGATCTTGAGAATTTGGTACTCAAGTCAACATTTTGACCTCTTTTTCCTCTTGCTTAAGCCATTACTGAACAAATGTTTGCAGTGTGGCAGGGTGAAGAGACTGCTGAATGAGGCCACTGCCATTAGGGATTAATGTTTCCATGAAGGGGTATACTTGATCTGTAAAAATGTTTAGTTAGATAGTATGTCAAAAGTTAACTCTCACATGAACACCTGTTTCCCTAGTAAACATTGCCTACAGCATCACACTGTTTCCACTGGCATGTTTTCATCCCATAGTATATCATGGTGCCCTCTCTTCCCCAGGTAATCAATTCACATGTACCTAGCCATCCATATGATGTAAAAGAAAATGTGATTTATCAGACTAAATTTTCTTCCATTGCTCCATGGTCGACTTTTGAAACTCATCAACCCATTTTTGGAGCTTTTGGAAATGGACAGGGGTCATCATGAGCACTGTGATGGTCTATGGTTATGCATCCCTATATGCAGTGACCGGGTTTGGGGTGGTCTCAATGCTACGCTGTGCCTCCAGACACTGTTTCTGCTATCTGGAGGGGATGGTAAGCTGTGGTGCACCCCAATGGGAAATATGCCCAAAGAATCAGAGTTTGTAGTAAACCAGTGTTATTTTTTTTGCTGGTGTAACTCAAGTGCAAAACAATTCAGGCAAGGTACTAAGCATACTTTTCCAAACTCCTCCCTGGCAGAAGAAGGTTCTGTGCTGAGGAAAGACCTGAGCTAGCTGTCCCTCTCTCTCTCTCTCTCTCTCTCTCTCTCAAAGAAGCCTGGTACCCTGGCCAAAGGGCTGGTGGCCCAAAGTCTGTGGCTCATTCATCCAGCTGGCCTTCTTGTCAAAGCTCTGGTAACTCAGGGTCTGTGGCAGAGTATCCTCATCTCAGTGTCCTCTGGTCACTTGGGCAGTCTGGCAGAGTCTCTTCTCTAAACACTGGTCCATTTAGACAACTAGGGGCTCTAACTGCTCTCCTTATATAAAGTTTCAACCTTAACTAGAATCTTCTAGTGGAATGGAGAAGCAAATCCTAAACAGAACCATTGTTGCAATTTCAGTTTGTCATAGATTTACGGATGTAGCCAAGCTAATCTTGATGGTTAACGTGTTAAGTAAACAATAGCAAAAAATGTTAATTCACTTTTTCAATGGATTTCACTGGCTTTTGTCATGAGATAACACAGTGACATGTGTTATCAGAGTCAATTTTAGCTTGGCTACATCTGTATATACAGTTTCAATGCAAGTCTATGAGAATGACTAAGCAGTTTTTCCAGACATAAAAAAGTCTTCAAATGTAAACAACACAGCTAAACCAGACAGTCAGAAGGCCAGTGTGTCTGTTTTGACCCTCTAAAACTTTGCATAGTCCCTTATGGTAACTGTGGAGGATTTCTAATTTCTCAGTGCATAGATAGAAAGTCCCAATGTCTCTTATTATTAGCAGGCCGAGCATTAACCCTTTCCACAGTGCAGTGCAGATACAGTGCAATAAAAGTGCATATCAAATGCAATTCAACAATATAAAACAATATAAGTGTAAACAACGGCATAAATCATAGTGCAATTTAACCCTTTCATGTACACTAAAGTAGTGAGTTAAAGGCTTTACGTGATAGCAATAAGGGCAAATGTCCACAAATGTCCATAGTCCAAAGTATTCTTGCTCCATGACACTAAAAATAAAGAGCAAACTGCAGTGCACTGTTCTTATGGTACCTTGGGCACTCTTGACCTGCTGCAGGTTCACCAGTTGCCCTTCTTTGGACTAATTTAGTAAGTTGTAACCACTGCCTAACAGAAACACCCAATAATATCGGCTTTATGCATATGTTCTGACCCAGTTGTCTAGCTACCCCTATTTGGTCCTAGTGAAATTTACTCAGATTCTTACTGTAGTTCATTTTACTGCTTCCAACACATGAGTTTAACACACTATGATTGTTTTTCTGCAAGTAAAGAGAAGAACTCTTTATTCTCAAAAAATCAACAAACATATGCAAAAAGTGTGTGAAAAGCCTCCAGTATTTTTAGCACATCGATGTTCCAACACTTTTTTCTATACATCTCTGTTAAAGCTTTGCTTGTGAATTTTCAACGTTGCTTAAAATATGTACTAGTAATCAGCTTTTCAGTTGACTTTATATTCATGGGTTATATATAGCTGACTAATATAGTTATGAACAGTTGATAAATGATATGACAGGTTAGTTCTCTTGGTCATATTGTAGTTATTGGTATGCTCTCATACAATGCATTTTTAGTTTAAATGGTACCAAAGAATTGTATTGATTAATGTATTTTAGAAAGATGCTCATACATCACAATTAAATGCTTGATTCAGTTGTAATTTTCTTTATGGTTCAATGAATATTGATGGCTGCAGTTCACAGCAATGATTTGAAGAAAACAGTGCTATAGCAGGTATAGAATACATTAGCGAGAAAATGGCAATGATTTATGGACAGATAGCAGTCAGTACATACATTTTCAAGGTGTGGTAGCAAAACCTAATAACCAGGCGGACAACCAACAACTATAACTAGATGCAGACAAAGGGAGGGAGACAAGGAGAAGGGACAAAAATAGAACAGGGGAAAGAGGTAGGTAGAGGATCAGAGTGGTGACTAACAATGACTAACCTAAAGGAGGAGTCGCCCAGGGATCCAGCAAGGCCAGAAGAGGCTCAAATCTGGGCTGACCGAAACCAGTTTTTATGAAAGGAAGAAACAGTGCCATGGTCTATAGTCCCAAGTTCGTCCAATCTCATAAGCTGGTTATGGGTCTCAACCCACAGGGCTCCGGAAGGAGGAGTAGATAATTTCCAAAGTCTAGAAAAAATTTGGCCTAGTGGCCAAAAAAAAGTAACAAAAAAGCCCTTTCTTAGATATAGATATTAGATATAGAGACCAGGAGCATTGACAAAAGGGCTACTTCGGGAGTATCAAGGACTGTGGTGCCCTATAATAAATTATAAAGGAAGAACACACGCTTCTAGAGGGGAAATTAGAGGGCACCCACACCAAATGTGTAGCATGGTGCCACCAGAGGAAGAGTATCACCAGAGAAAAAGGAGAAGCAGGTGGATGCATTTGTTGAAGCGTTACAGAGGTTTTGTGCCAATGGGAGAGAATCTTGAAGTTCAGTTTCTGAAGTCTATATGAGACAAAAAGTCTGTGATTGAGAATGAATGACTCAGTTCAGTCCATGTCTGAAAAGCTCCTGCCCAATTCCTTCTCTCACGTCATCAAATATTTGAGTCTAGTTGTAATTCCCTTTAAATGGATTGACCAATTTGCATTTCCATTCCAGCATACATGATTCACATGCTCACTAGTGTTGGGTGAGCATGCTTGGCCGAACACCATTTTGACTCGAGCATCGCGATGCTCAGCACATCACGGTGTTCGGCCGAACACTGCGCGTTTTTGAGCGCGATGTTTGAGTATCCTCCCCGCACATTTGTTTGCTACTACGCAGCCAATAAACATGCGGGGAATAGTGATGAGCCGCAGGGGCAATATTCAAATTTGCAATATTTCGCGAATATATGGTAGAATATTCATCATATATTCGCGAATATTCGTATTCGAGATATTCGTTTTATTGCGAAAAATCCGTAATAAAAAAAAATCGCATAATGCGAATTTTTATGCGAAAAAAAGGTGTTGGTCAAAAACAAGTATACAGTTGCAAGAAAAAGTATGTGAACCCTTTGGAATGATATGGATTTCTGCAATAATTGGTCATAAAATGTGATCTGATCTTCATCTAAGTCACAACAATAGACAATCACAGTCTGCTTAAACTAACAACACACAAAGAATTAAATGTTACCATGTTTTTATTGAACACACCATGTAAACATTCACAGTGCAGGTGGAAAAAGTATGTAAACCCCTAGACTAATGACATCTCCAAGAGCCAATTGGAGTGAGGTGTCAGCCAACTGGAGTCCAATCAATAAGATGAGATTGGAGGTGTTGGTTACAGCTGCCCTGCCCTATAACAAACACACACCAGTTCTGGGTTTGCTTTTCACAAGAAGCATTGCCTGATGTGAATGATGCCTCACACAAAAGAGCTCTCAGAAGACCTTTGATTAAGAATTGTTGACTTACATAAAGCTGGAAAGGGTTATAAAAGTATCTCCAAAAGCCTTGCTGTTCATCAGTCCATGGTAAGACAAATTGTCTATAAATGGAGAAAGTTCAGCACTGCTGCTACTCTCCCTAGGAGTGGCCATCCTGTAAAGATGACTGCAAGAGCACAGCGCAGACGGCTCAATGAGGTGAAGAAGAATCCTAGAGTGTCAGCTAAAGACTTACAAAAGTCTCTGGCACATCCCTGTTAGCGAATCTACGATATGTAAAACACTAAACAAGAATGGATTTCATGGGAGGATACCACTGCTATTCCAAAAAAAACATTGATGCACGTTTACAGTTTGCACAAGAGCACCTGAATGTTCCACAGCAGTACTGGCAAAATATTCTGTGGACAGAGGAAACCAAAGTTGAGTTGTTTGGAAGAAACACAACACTATATGTGGAGAAAAATACCAACATCAAAACCTCATCCCAACTGTGAAGTATGGTGGTGGGGGCATCATGGTTTGGGGCTGCTTTGCTACGTCAGGGCCTGGACGGATTGCTATCATCGAAGGAAAAATGAATTCCCAAGTTTATCAAGACATTTTGCTGGAGAACTTATGGCCATCTGTCCACCAGCTGAAGCTCAACAGAAGATGGATGTTGCAACAGGACAACGACCCAAAGCATAGAAGTAAATCAACAACAGAATGGCTTAAATAGAAGAAAATACGCCTTCTGGAGTGGCCCAGTCAGAGTCCTTACCTCAACCCGATTGAGATGCTGTGGCATGACCTCAAGAAAGTGATTCACACCAGACATCCCAAGAATATTGCTGAACTGAAACAGTTCTGTAAAGAGGAATGGTCAATAATTACTCCTGACCGTTGTGCACGTCTGATCTGCAACCACAGGTAATGTTTGGTTGAAGTTATTGCTGCCAAAGGAGGTTCAACAAGTTATTAAATCCAAGGGTTCACATACTTTTTCCACCTGCACTGTGAATGTTTATATGGTGTGTTCAATAAAAACATGGTAACATTTAATTATTTGTGTGTTATTAGTTTAAGCAGACTGTGATAGACTATTGTTGTGACTTAGATGAAGATCAGATCACATCTTATGACCAATTTGTGCAGAAATCCATTTAATTCCAAAGGGTTCACATACTTTTTCTTGCAACTGTATAGCACTACAGAATATACTGCTATATATTCGTTTTTAGAATATTCGTCATTTTTTCCATCTGAACAAATGATTCCTCCCTGCTTAAAATGCTTGTGGGTCAATGAGTCATTGGCCCACAAGCAAGAAGCAGGGAGTAATCATGACTTTAGATGTTGAAAAAAGACGAATATTCTAAAAAAACGAATATATAGCACTATAGAGAATATATTCGTTTTGACATTTTTTAGAATATTCGTCATTTTTTTCCTCTCCAAACAGTACAGTCGTGGCCAAAAGTTTTGAGAATGACACAAATATTAGTTTTCACAAAGTCTGCTGCTAAACTGCTTTTAGATCTTTGTTTCAGTTGTTTCTGTGATGTAGTGAAATATAATTACACGCACTTCATATGTTTCAAAGGCTTTTATCGACAATTACATGACATTTATGCAAAGAGTCAGTATTTGCAGTGTTGGCCCTTCTTTTTCAGGTCCTCTGCAATTCGACTGGGCATGCTCTCAATCAACTTCTGGGCCAATTCCTGACGGATAGCAACCCATTCTTTCATAATCACTACTTGGAGTTTGTCAGAATTAGTCGGCTTTTGTTTGTCCACCCGCCTCTTGAGGATTGACCACAAGTTCTCAATGGGATTAAGATCTGGGGAGTTTCCAGGCCATGGAACCAAAATGTCAACGTTTTGGTCCCCGAGCCACTTAGTTATCACTTTTGCCTTATGGCACGGTGCTCCATCGTGCTGGAAAATGCATTGTTCTTCACCAAACTGTTGTTGGATTGTTGGAAGAAGTTGCTGTTGGAGGGTGTTTTGGTACCATTCTTTATTCATGGCTGTGTTTTTGTGCAAAATTGTGAGTGAGCCCACTCCCTTGGATGAGAAGCAACCCCACACATGAATAGTCTCAGGATGCTTTACTGTTGGCATGACACAGGACTGATGGTAGCGCTCACCTTTTCTTCTCTGGACAAGCCTTTTTCCAGATGCCCCAAACAATCGGAAAGAGGCTTCATCGGAGAATATGACTTTGCCCCAGTCCTCAGCAGTCCATTCACCATACTTTCTGCAGAAGATCAATCTGTCCCTGATGTTTTTTTTGGAGAGAAGTGGCTTCTTTGCTCCCCTTCTTGACACCAGGCCATCTTCCAAAAGTCTTCGCCTCACTGTGCGTGCAGATGCGCTCACACCTGCCTGCTGCCATTCCTGAGCAAGCTCTGCACTGGTGGCACTCCGATCCCGCAGCTGAATCCTCTTTAGGAGACGATCCTGGCGCTTGCTGGACTTTCTTGGACGCCCTGAAGCCTTCTTAACAAGAATTGAACCTCTTTCCTTGAAGTTCTTGATGATTCTATAAATTGTTGATTGAGGTGCAATCTTAGTAGCCACAATATCCTTGCCTGTGAAGCCATTTTTATTCAACGCAATGATGGCTGCACGCGTTTCTTTGCAGGTCACCATGGTTAACAATGGAAGAACAATGATTTCAAGCATCACCCTCCTTTTAACATGTCAAGTCTGCCATTTTAACCCAATCAGCCTGACATAATGTGCTCGTCAACATTCTCACCTGAGTTAACAAGACGATTACTGAAATGATCTCAGCAGGTCCTTTAATGACAGCAATGAAATGCAGTGTAAAGGTTTTTGGGGGATTAAGTTAATTTTCATGGCAAAGAAGGACTATGCAATTCATCTGATCACTCTTCATAACATTCTGGAGTATATGCAAATTGCTAATATAAAAACTTAAGCAGCAACTTTTCCAATTTCCAATATTTATCTAATTCTCAAAACTTTTGGCCATGACTGTACAGCTAAACCCCTTTGGCATGCTCCTCCCCACAAGCGTCCACGTCACCATGGGAACGCCTGGTGGTTAGAATATACCATCGGATCTGAGTTAGATCGTGAAAACTCAAATCCGATGGTATATTCTAACACAAAGGCGTTCCCATGGTGATGGGGACGCTTGAAGTTAGAGTATACCAACAGGCGCATACATAGAAACATAGAAACATAGAAACATAGAATGTGTCGGCAGATAAGAACCATTCGGCCCATCTAGTCTGCCCAATATACTGAATACTATGGATAGCCCCCGGCCCTATCTTATATGAAGGATGGCCTTATGCCTATCCCATGCATGCTTAAACCCCTTCACTGTATTTGCAGCTACCACTTCTGCAGGAAGGCTATTCCATGCATCCACTACTCTCTCAGTAAAGTAATACTTCCTTATATTACTGTTAAACCTTTGCCCCTCTAATTTAAAACTGTGTCCTCTTGTGGTAGTTTTTCTTCTTTTAAATATGCTCTCTTCCTTTACCGAGTTGATTCCCTTTATGTATTTAAAAGTTTCTATCATATCCCCTCTGTCTCTTCTTTCTTCCAAGCTATACATATTAAGGTCCTTTAACCTTTCCTGGTAAGTTTTATCCTGCAATCCATGTACTAGTTTAGTAGCTCTTCTCTGAACTCTCTCTAGAGTATCTATATCCTTCTGGAGATATGGCCTCCAGTACTGCGCACAATACTCCAAGTGAGGTCTCACCAGTGTTCTGTACAGCGGCATAAGCACTTCACTCTTTCTACTGCTTATACCTCTCCCTATACATCCAAGCATTCTGCTGGCATTTCGTGCTGCTCTATTACATTGTCTTCCCACCTTTAAGTCTTCTGAAATAATTACTCCTAAATCCCTTTCCTCAGATACTGAGGTCAGGACTGTGTCAAATATTCTATATTCTGCCCTTGGGTTTTTACGCCCCAGGTGCATTATCTTGCACTTATCCACATTAAATTTCAGTTTCCAGAGTTCTGACCATTCTTCTAGTTTTCCTAAATCCTTTTCCATTTGGCGTTTCCCTCCAGGAACATCAACCCTGTTACATATCTTTGTGTCATCAGCAAAAAGACAAACCTTACCAGCGAGGCCTTTTGCAATATCACTTATGAAGATATTAAACAAAATCGGTCCCAGTACAGATCCCTGTGGAACCCCACTGGTAACATTACCTTGTTTTGAATGTTCTCCATTGACTACAACCCTCTGTTGTCTGTCACTCAGCCACTGCCTAATCCACTCAACAATATGGGAGTCCATGCTCAATGACTGCAGTTTATTGATACAGTACATACTGGCCCCCTGCTGCCTGGCGGAACCTGACCTCTGACAGGGCACTGTGAGCCACACAATTAACCCCTCAGGTGCGGCACCTGAGGGGTTAATTGTGCGGATCACAGCACTCTGTCAGATGTCCGGTGCCGCCGGGCAGCAGTGCACCCCCCAGCCCCCCCCCCACTATTAAAATCATTCATTCGCAGTGGGCCCTAACCCCCCCTCACCAGTATCACAATCATTGGTGGCCAGTGCGGATCCCCCCCCCTGTATTAAACATCATTGCTGGCAGTGCGCTGACAATCCCTCCCCCCCGTATTAATCATTGCTGGCAGTGCGCCCCCCCATCATTGGTGGCAACGACAGTTCCGATCGGAGTCCCAGAAGTGTAATGCTGGAGCTCCGATCGGTTACCATGGCAACCAGGATGCTACTGAAGTCCTGGCTGCCATGGTCAGCTAGTCAGCATTGTACTTACCTGCGCTGGGGCCGCCGGGCGCTCCTTCTTCTCAAACTCACAAGTCTGTGCGACGTATGCTTATAGCAATGATGGGGGGGGACTGAGGGTGCGCTGCCACCAATGATTGTAATACTGGTGAGGGGGGTTAGGGCACACTGCCCATGAATGATTTTAATAGTTGTGGGGTGGGGGGGGGCGCACTGCTGCCTGGTGGCACCCTACCTCTGACAGGGTGCTGTGATCTGCACAATTAACCCCTCAGGTGCGGCACATGAGGGGTTAATTGTGTGGATCACAGTGCCCTGTCAGAGGTCAGGTGCCGCCAGGCAGCAGGGGGCCAGTATGTATGCGCCTGTTGGTATACTCTAACTTCAAGCATCCCCATCACCATGGGAACGCCTCTGTGTTAGAATATACCATCGGATTTGAGTTTTCACGATCTAACTCAGATCCGATGGTATATTCTAACCACCAGGCATTCCCATGGTGACGGGGACGCTTGTGGGGAGGAGTATGCCAAAGGGGTTTAACTGTACTGTTTGGAGGGGGAAAAAAAGACGAATATTCAAAAAAATGTCAAAACGAATATATTCGCTATAGTGCTATATATTCGTTTTTCAGAAAATTCATCTTTTTTCAACATCTAAAGTCATGATTCCTCCCTGCTTCTTGCTTGTGGGCCAATGACTCATTGACCTCAAGCATTTTAAGCAAGGAGGAATCATTTGTTCGGATGTAAAAAATGACGAATATTCGATTATAACGAATATATAGCAGTATATTCGTAATATTTACGAATTATCGAAGTTGCGATATTTGCGATTATTATTCGCTATTCGAAAATTCGCGCTCAACACTAACGGGGAAGTACTGGCACTCACTGTAATGCCATAGCCATTAGTGATGAGCGACAGGGGCAATATTCGAATTCGCACCCCCAGAGGAAGGCATCGCCGAAACGCGCGTCGGAGTACGTAGCCCTCCTGAGGTGGATATCCTTAATATGATGGGTATGTGATTATACTATGCATTACTGTGAGGTTTAAGTTATTAGTGTCGTGATTGTCTACAGATTTGATATACATTATTCCAGTCTTGGCCCCCAATATTTTGTTCCCTTATACATGTATTTGGTAGGGATGAGCGAACCCGAACTGTATAGTTGAATTTTGGGGTGTCCGTGACACGGACCCGAACCCGAACATTTTCGCAAAAGTCTGGGTTCGGGTTCGGTGTTTGGTGCTTTCTTGGCGCTTTTTGAAAAGCTGCAAAGCAGCCAATCAACAAGCGTCATACTACTTGCCCCAAGAGGCCATCACAGCCTTGCCTACTATTGGCATGGCTGTGATTGGCCAGTGCAGCATGTGACCCAGCCTCTATATAAGCTTGGGTCACGTTGCGCTGCACGTCACTCTGCTGATTCAAGCATAGGGAGAGGATGCAGCTGCGACGTTAGGGCAAGATTAGGCAGTGATTATCTCCTCCAAAAGACTTCATTCTGTGATCGATCTGCAGCTGTGGATCATTGAAGTGCTAGTATTGACTTGCTCACTTTTTTGAGGTTGCCCAGAGCGTTTTTAGATCACTTTTTTTCTGGGGTGATCGGCGGCCATTTTGTGACTTGTGGTGCGCCAGCACAAGCTATCACCAAGTGTATTTAACCAATAGTGTGGTTATTTTGTGCTATATCCTACATCAGCTGCAGGCTGAGCCTGTGTCACCGAAGTGCATTTAACCATCAACAGTCTGATTATTTTTTGCCCATATACTACATCTGGTGCAGGCTGAGCCTGTGTCACCCAAGTGCATTTAACCATCAACAGTGTGGTTATTTTTTGGCCATATACTACATCAGGTGCAGGCTGAGCCTGTGTCATCCAAGTGCATTTAACCATCAACAGTGTGGTTATTTTTTGGCCATATACTACATCAGGTGCAGGCTGAGCCTGTGTCACCCAAGTGCATTTAACCATCAATAGTGTGGTTATTTTTTGGCCATATACTACATCAGGGGCAAGTTGAGCCTGTCACCCAGCGCCTAAAAAATAGACCTGACATTTATATTCCTCCAAATCAGTACTGTTTTAGCTGGTCAAGTTATTTGTAGTGACCGTAAAAGCACAGTTTTTGTTCTGGGTTGAAAAACTATTCCCAAATTTGCCATTCTCAAAATTAGTAGTTTCTGCTATATCAGGCCTACTTTAAATCTATCCCAAAAAGGATATCTTAGATTCAAGGTGCTGATAGTGTCATTCTGAAAAACTTAACACACACGCTACCGTGCAGATACAAGTCTAATTCTGTGATTAAAGGTATATCTGTCACACAGCGCGTAAAAAATAGGCCTCACATTTCTATTCAACCAAATCTTTACTGTTTTAGCTGGTCAAATTATTTGTAGTGACTGTAAAAGGACAGTTTTTGTTCTGGGTTGAAAAACTATTCCCAAATTTGCCATTCTCAAAATTAGTAGTTTCTGCTATATCAGGCCTACTTTAAATCTATCCCAAAAAGGATATCTTAGATTGAAGGTGCTGATAGTGTCATTCTGAAAACCTTAACACAAACGCTACCTTGCAGATACAAGTCTAATTCTGTGATTAAAGGTATATCTGTCACACAGCGCGTAAAAAATAGGCCTCACATTTCTATTCAACCAAATCTGTACTGTTTTAGCTGGTCAAATTATTTGTAGTGACCGTAAAAGCACAGTTTTTGTTCTGGGTTGAAAAACTATTCCCAAATTTGCCATTCTCAAAATTAGTAGTTTCTGCTATATCAGGCCTACTTTAAATCTATCCCAAAAAGGATATCTTAGATTCAAGGTGCTGATAGTGTCATTCTGAAAAACTAAACACACACGCTACCGTGCAGATACAAGTCTAATTCTGTGATTAAAGGTATATCTGTCACACAGCGCGAAAAAAATAGGCCTCACATTTCTATTCAACCAAATCTGTACTGTTTTAGCTGGTCAAATTATTTGTAGTGACCGTAAAAGCACAGTTTTTGTTCTGGGTTAAAAAAGTATTCCCAAATTTGCCATTTTCAAAATTGTGGTGAACGGGAACAATGAGGAAAACATCTAATAAGGGACGCGGACGTGGACATGGTCATGGTGGTGTTAGTGGACCCTCTGGTGCTGGGAGAGGACGTGGCCGTTCTGCCACAGCCACACGTCCTAGTGTACCAACTACCTCAGGTCCCAGTAGCCGCCAGAATTTACATTATCTCCCACCCAGTCTTCTGCAGAAAGCGCACAGATGGCGCATGAAAACCAAGCCCATCAGTCTGTCACATCACCCCCATGCATATCAGGGGAATTGTCTGAGCCTCAAGTTATGCAGCAGTCTCTTATGCTGTTTGAAGACTCTGCTGCCAGGGTTTCCCAAGGGCATCCACCTAGCCCTTCCCCAGGGGTGGAAGAGATAGAATGCACTAACGCACAACTACTTATGTTTCCTGATGATGAGGACATGGGAATACCCGTCTCTGATGATGACGAAACACAGGTGCCAACTGCTGCGTCTTTCTGCAGTGTGCAGACTGAACAGGAGGTCAGGGAGGAAGACTGGGTGGAAGACGATGCAGGGGACGATGAGGTCCTAGACCCCACATGGACTGAAGGTCGTTCCACTGACTTTCAGAATTCGGAGGAAGAGGCAGTGGTGAGACCGAGCCAACAGCGTAGCAAAAGACAAAGAGGGAGCAGTGGGCAAAATCAGAACACCCGCCGCCAAGAGACTCCGCCTGCTACTGACCGCCGCCATCTGGGACCGAGCACCCCAAAGGCAGCTTCAAGGAGTTCCCTGGCATGGCACTTCATTAAACAATGTGCTGACGACAAGACCCGAGTGGTTTGCACGCTGTGCCATCAGAGCCTGAAGCGAGGCATTAACGTTCTGAACCTTAGCACAACCTGCATGACCAGGCACCTGCATGCAAAGCATGAACTGCAGTGGAGTAAACACCTTAAAAACAAAGAAGTCACTCAGGCTCCCCCTGCTACCTCTTCTGCTGCTGCCGCCTCGGCCTCTTCTGCTGCTGCCGCCGCCTCGGCCTCTTCCTCCGCCTCTGGAGGAACGTTGGCACCTGCCGCCCAGCAAACATGGGATGTACCACCAACACCACCACCTACGTTACCAAGCATCTCAACCATGTCACACGGCAGCGTTCAGCTCTCCATCTCACAAACATTTGAGAGAAAGCGTAAATTCCCACCTAGCCACCCTCGATCCCTGGCCCTGAATGCCAGCATTTCTAAACTACTGGCCTATGAAATGCTGTCATTTAGGCTTGTGGACACAGACAGCTTCAAACAGCTCATGTCGCTTGCTGTCCCACAGTATGTTGTTCCCAGCCGCCACTACTTCTCCAAGAGATCCGTGCCTTCCCTGCACAACCAAGTGTCCGATAAAATCAAGTGTGCACTGCGCAACGCCATCTGTGGCAAGGTCCACCTAACCACAGATACGTGGACCAGTAAGCACGGCCAGGGACGCTATATCTCCCTAACTGCACACTGGGTAAATGTAGTGGCGGCTGGGCCCCAGGCGGAGAGCTGTTTGGCGCACGTCCTTCCGCCGCCAAGGATCGCAGGGCAACATTCTTTGCCTCCTGTCTCCTCCTCCTCCTACTCAGCTTCCTCCTCCTCTTCTTCCACCTGCTCATCCAGTCAGCCACACACCTTCACCACCAACTTCAGCACAGCGCGGAATAAACGGCAGCAGGCCGTTCTGAAACTCATATGTTTGGGGGACAGGCCCCACACCGCACAGGAGTTGTGGCTGGGTATAGAACAACAGACCGACGAGTGGTTGCTGCCGGTGAGCCTCAAGCCCGGCCTGGTGGTGTGCGATAATGGGCGAAATCTCGTTGCAGCTCTGGGACTACCCGGTTTGACGCACATCCCTTGCCTGGCGCATGTGCTGAATTTGGTGGTGCAGAAGTTCATTCGCAACTACCCCGACATGTCAGAGCTGCTGCATAAAGTGCGGGCCGTCTGTTCGCGCTTCCGGCGTTCACACCCTGCTGCTGCACGCCTGTCTGCGCTACAGCGTAACTTCGGCCTTCCCGCTCACCGCCTCATATGCGATGTGCCCACCAGGTGGAACTCCACCTTGCACATGCTGGACAGACTGTGCGAGCAGCAGCAGGCCATAGTGGAGTTTCAGCTGCAGCACGCACGGGTCAGTCGCACTGCGGAACAGCACCACTTCACCACCAATGACTGGGCCTCCATGCGAGACCTGTGTGCCCTGTTGCGCTGTTTCGAGTACTCCACCAACATGGCCAGTGGTGATGACGCCGTTATCAGCGCTACAATACCACTTCTATGTCTCCTTGAGAAAACACTTAGGGCGATGATGGAAGAGGAGGTGGCCCAGGAGGAAGAGGAGGAAGAGGGGTCATTTTTAGCACTTTCAGGCCAGTCTCTTCGAAGTGACTCAGAGGAAGGTTTTTTGCAACAGCAGAGGCCAGGTACAAATGTGGCCAGACAGGGCCCACTACTGGAGGACGAGGAGGACGAGGATGAGGAGGAGGTGGAGGAGGATGAGGATGAAGCATGTTCACAGCGGGGTGGCTCCCAAAGCAGCTCGGGCCCATCACTGGTGCGTGGCTGGGGGGAAACACAGGACGATGACGATACGCCTCCCACAGAGGACAGCTTGTCCTTACCTCTGGGCAGCCTGGCACACATGAGCGACTACATACTGCAGTGCCTGCGCAACGACAGCAGAGTTGCCCACATTTTAACGTGTGCGGACTACTGGGTTGCCACCCTGCTGGATCCCCGGTACAAAGACAATGTGCCCACCTTACTTCCTACACTGGAGCGTGATAGGAAGATGTGCGAGTACAAGCGCACGTTGGTAGATGCGCTACTGAGAGCATTCCTAAATGTCACAGGGGAACCAGTGGAAGCCCAAGGCGAAGGCAGAGGAGGAGCAAGAGGTCGCCAACGCAGCTGTCTCACGGCCAGCTCCTCTGAGGGCAGGGTTAGCATGGCAGAGATGTGGAAAAGTTTTGTCACCACGCCACAGCTAACTGCACCACCACCTGATACGGAACGTGTTAGCAGGAGGCAACATTTCACTAACATGGTGGAACAGTACCTGTGCACACCCCTCCACGTACTGACTGATGGTATGGCCCCATTCAACTTCTGGGTCTCCAAATTGTCCACGTGGCCAGAGCTAGCCTTTTATGCCTTAGAGGTGCTGACCTGCCCGGCGGCCAGCGTTTTGTCTGAATGTGTATTCAGCACGGCAGGGGGCGTCATTACAGACAAACGCAGCCGCCTGTCTACAGCCAATGTGGACAAGCTGACGTTCATAAAAATGAACCAGGCATGGATCCCACAGGACCTGTCCATCCCTTGTGCAGATTAGACATTAACTACCTCCCCTTAACAATATATTATTGTACTCCAGGGCACTTCCTCATTCAATCCTATTTTTATTTTCATTTTACCATTATATTGCGGGGCAACCCAAAGTTGAATGAACCTCTCCTCTGTCTGGGTGCCGGGGCCTAAATGTGTGACAGTGGCCTGTTCCAGTGGTGGGTGACGTGAAGCCTGATTCTCTGCTATGACATGAAGACTGATTCTGTGCTGACATGAAGCCAGATTCTCTGTTACGCGACCTCTCTCCTCTGCCTGGGTGCCTGGGCCTAAATATGTGACAGTGGCCTGTTCCAGTGGTGGGTGACGTGAAGCCTGATTCTCTGCTATGACATGAAGACTGATTCTGTGCTGACATGAAGCCAGATTCTCTGTTACGGGACCTCTCTCCTCTGCCTGGGTGCCGGGGCCTAAATATGTGACAGTGGCCTGTTCCAGTGGTGGGTGACGTGAAGCCTGATTCTCTGCTATGACATGAAGACTGATTCTCTGCTGACATGAAGCCTGAATCTCTGTTATGGGACCTCTCTCCTCTGCCTGGGTGCCTGGGCCTAAATATGTGACAGTGGCCTGTTCCAGTGGTGGGTGACGTGAAGCCTGATTCTCTGCTATGACATGAAGACTGATTCTCTGCTGACATGAAGCCTGAATCTCTGTTATGGGACCTCTCTCCTCTGCCTGGGTGCCTGGGCCTAAATATGTGAGAGTGGCCTGTTCCAGTGGTGGGTGACGTGAAGCCTGATTCTCTGCTATGACATGAAGACTGATTCTCTGCTGACATGAAGCCTGAATCTCTGTTATGGGACCTCTCTCCTCTGCCTGGGTGCCTGGGCCTAAATATGTGACAGTGGCCTGTTCCAGTGGTGGGTGACGTGAAGCCTGATTCTCTGCTTTGACATGAAGACTGATTCTCTGCTGACATGAAGCCTGAATCTCTGTTATGGGACCTCTCTCCTCTGCCTGGGTGCCTGGGCCTAAATATGTGACAGTGGCCTGTTCCAGTGGTGGGTGACGTGAAGTCTGATTCTCTGCTATGACATGAAGACTGATTCTCTGCTGACATGAAGCCTGAATCTCTGTTATGGGACCTTTCTCCTCTGCCTGGGTGCCTGGGCCTAAATATGTGAGAGTGGGCTGTTCCAGTGGTGGGTGACGTGAAGCCTGATTCTCTGCTATGACATGAAGACTGATTCTCTGCTGACATGAAGCCTGAATCTCTGTTATGGGACCTCTCTCCTCTGCCTGGGTGCCTGGGCCTAAATATGTGACAGTGGCCTGTTCCAGTGGTGGGTGACGTGAAGCCTGATTCTCTGCTATGACATGAAGACTGATTCTCTGCTGACGTGAAGCCAGATTCTCTGCTATGGGACCTCTCTCCAATTGATATTGGTTTATTTTTATATGTTTTATTTTAATTTTAATTCATTTCCCTATCCACATTTGTTTGCAGGGGATTTACCTACATGTTGCTGCCTTTTGCAGCCCTCTAGCTCTTTCCTGGGCTGTTTTACAGCCTTTTTAGTGCCGAAAAGTTCGGGTCCCCATTGACTTCAATGGGGTTCGGGTTCGGGATGAAGTTCGGGTCGGGTTCGGATCCCGAACCCGAACATTTCCGGGAAGTTCGGCCAAACTTCTCGAACCCGAACATCCAGGTGTTCGCTCAACTCTAGTATTTGGGTTATCATGGTAGCCTTATTGTTATGCTACTGGTGGCTTCTTGTTGATATGGATATTTAATTGATAATATGCACTTGCACTTTAGTCTTGCTGGGTGCTATATATGCGTATATATGCATACGTGTCAACTGTGGACACAGGTGTATGCACAGCATTGGCCAGATAGATTTTTATCACTTCTGTTTCCTCTTTTCCTCTACATGTATACCTTGTAATACCTCCTCAGGTGCAGTCCACTTTTTTATCTGATGTATCATGTTCTCTTTTTTATCTATGTAATTTGCATTTAATAAAGTATATATATTTTGATGTTATACCTGTTTAGTTTCAGTTCATTTTCGGTATCGGCTCAGTCTTAGTCAGGACAAGCTGCAACAGAAGGGACAGATAGTGTAGAGACAGGAATATTATTATATTTTTTTTAGGCAGGGTTTAGTGTTGAAAGGTTAGACACCCAAAAGTCCTTTTAAAGACTATTGTTTTATCCGGCTGAAATATATATTATTAGCGCAACCTGTGCTATTGTTTGCTCATCCTAAATATCTGTGACATTTAGTGTAATTTTTTCGCTGCTGGTGACAGCAACATTACCTGCGCTACATCTCCTGTATAACGTTTGCGCATCCTAAATATCTGTGACATTCAGTGTAATTTATTTGCGCATACACTTACAAAACCTGCGCTACTGTACGTGTGTCATAATTGCAAGCATATATAACATTTAATATGCTCACGGCTAGCAGCAAGGGACGGGGAAGTGGCCGTGCTGCTGATGGTGCACGCAGAGGACGTGGCTCTGGGCACGGTGAAACTGTGCCTGCTGCCAGAGCCCAAGAAACACACTCATTCACGATACCTAGCTTCATGTCCCAGTTTGCAGGGCGGCGCAGGACACCACTCTCACAGTCAGACCAGTGTGACCAGGTGGTCGGTTGGATTGCAGCAGATAATGCTTCCAGTCGGTTAAAGCATTCTGATACAGAAGTTAATGAATTAAGGCTATCTATGTCCACATGGTTGCTGTAACGCTATTTCTCACTGTGGATTTGCATGCAGCCGTATTTTATATTACCAGCAAAAATGAGGATGAGCTTTTAAGAAATCTCCTTTACACACTGTGGAAAATACCTGCAGCAGAAATTGACCTGTGGTACAATTTTAAATCCACAGCTTTTATTGCCAGACATTTTCAACCGACAGTTGACAAGAAAAACAATCAGAAGCCAAATGCTCTCTCTATCGAATGAAAGTGCACTTGATTGCTGGGCATTGTTATTGAGATATAGCCTATAACACACATAAACATCAAGATGAAGGCATGATCTGATGAAATGATTATTTTTTATTATTTAACTGTGCAAAAAATGTTTCCCCCCCCCCCAAAAAAAAATGGTCAATTGGACTCTATGACGCACAATAAAAAATATGTCAGGCAGCTGGAACACGCTCATTAAATGATTTTTTTTAAAAATGTAACTATGCAAAAAAAAGTTTACAAAAAATGTTCAATTGACAGAGACTGCCATGATGCACATAAGCAATGCGTCAGCTGCAGGCGCCCTCTGATGAAATTATGTCCTGTCTCTAAAACCTACAGAATCTATGCCATTCAATGATAAAATCTAACTAGCTATTGTCTTCTCTTCACTGTGAAATAATCTCTCTGACCCTAAACTAGCTATATTCTGTGTTTTAAGATCTATTTCCTCTATATGACAGATGTGCTATCCTTCCAGTGTACATGCCCCAAAAAACAGGGTAGATCCTGGCTGGGATCTTATAAAGTGCATATGACACATCCACTGATATACAGTAATAGCCAGTTCCTTATGACTGGCTGTAACTGACTGCAAGGCATTATGGGCAAGCCCGCTGGTATGGGGGTCATGCGATCCTCCTTCTTCATCTTCTCATCTTCCCTGTATTCTGATATGTAAAATGGCAGACACTCTTTTGATCTATTCATGCAGGACCAATCCCAAAAATTTCAGATTCATAGGAAACTTGTGACAAATCCAATAAATTTAGAATCAATTCACTCATCTCTAACAGCTATTACTAGTCATTCCTCAGTTCACTGTAACCTCTTATATGCATTAATACTGTTAAATCCTATGAATATTTGAGCAATATGCACCACTGAGCATACAACAGCTGAGAAATATAGGTATTCATGCTTTTTTCGAATTTTGGTACATCCGATCTAATGATTTACTGGTTCTAATAGTTCTAGTAGCTTATATTATCATATTATAAATGAAAGTTAAAAATAAAATTAAGCTGCAAAATAATTTAAATTGACAGTGAATGTGAATTTGGTCAGGAGATCCACAATCAGCTTTTTCTATAGTAAGGGTCCTGCTGTAGTAAAAGGAACAATCTACCTCCCAGTCTAATCTATCATGTCTCATTTCTTCCTATTAAAGCATGCATGTGTATAAAAAGCAGGCTAATTTGCATGTAAATTATATCTGCTGCAAGAGCGCTGCTCATTCAGAAACGCCAATGTCATTTACTGTAGCTTTACTAAAATTAAATGTGTTCTTAGTGGCTTTAAATACCTAAGTTGGAAGTTCCAGCCAAAGACAGAGAAGTACCTTCAAGACTGTGAAGATATAAAGTCAATCAGGACAAATTGCTAAAAATTTGCTTCAAGTTCAGTTCAGCCAAATCAGTCGACAAATTGGATTTAGGTCCGAATTGATTCTACCCAAATTGAAAGTTTTTAAGTTGGCTTCAAAACTGTGCATGGCACTTTGAAGTCTCCTCTTTTTTCTTTATTTTTTTTTATTAATTTCTCTCTCTCTCTCGCCAGAATCGAATCATCAAGAATTTGGATTCAGATGCAACCCAAATTGTTACAAAATTTAGGTCATAATCTGATTAGTTTTGAATTCATCTGCTCATCTCTGTCAGTCATTTTTTAATCAACTTTTGTGTGATTTGCACCAACATAGTCCACAGTGCTATGTGATGTATAGCTTGAAGCAGAGAACAACACAGCAGATGAACATTAGGGTCATATACAAGACAAATTTTCCCATAAAAACTAATAATAATGTTATCCAAACAGTACATAGAAATGTAAAAAAAATATATTGTGCAGTAAACAACTGTCATATTAGATAAAGGGAAGCCAAATACACAATGTCACACAGGCTATTTTCACGTATGCGTTAAATGTATCTGGCTGGCTGTTCCGGCAGAGGAGCAGCCTGTTGGAGTTCACCATATCTGGCATAGATGGATACTGCCATTCACCACCGGAGCGCATAGTCTATAATGGGATCTGGCAGTGAATCAGAAAGTTTCTGGCATGAGTGAAAACACTGTCTTTTGTCCAGCCAAATTTCAGCATTAATGATGGAAACAGCCACCACTTCCCATTATAGTCAATGGAACAGCCTGTGCCAAAACAGCCTGCCAGAAAGTTTTAATGCATACTGTATGTAAAAGTAGCCTTAGCACTTTTAACAAAATAATTGCTGCATTGGTTTTCTCCTGAAGGCCACCCACTTTTAAATAGAAGCTAACCTGGTGATTAATCGATTTGGTAGATAATGGCTACTACATTGTTTAACAAGTAAATATGATTTCAATTAAACTGTAAAAAAAAATACTTTTAATAGTGAAAGTTTTTTAAAAAAATATATAGAATAACTGGCTTTAAAGGGAGTCGCTCATTAGTTTTGACCATGCTAAACTGCTGACAGCACTAGGTACAGGCTCGAGAGAGCAGTGCAAACATACCTTTTGTGGAACTTTTATCATCAGGAGCAGTGATGGCCAGTTCGCATTGTTCGCCCGCGAACACATGCGGGCTGCCATCTTTTCTCACAAGTCTGGCAAGGCACAGGTAAGTCCTTACCTGTGCCTGTGCGCGAGCAGGTCTGAAATCAAATGCGGTCACCGGGAGCAGGCAGTTCTGAGAACAGCCCGATGAAGGCCCCCGGTGGCTGTTCTCGGAACCGCATTTGATTTCAGGGCGAACAATGTGAACTGGCCATCACTGATCAGGAGTAGTGTAAATATGAAGTTTTAGTTCGCTGGAGTCTGTTCTGCAAGTGCCCATGACAGTGCTTCGCTGTGAAGTGCCTGCTTCATTGAGTTGCTTCACAGATTCTCCCATATGTGCTGAGTGACAGCTGTAGCGATCTCCTGGTTGGATGCTATAGATGTCCCTCAGAACAGAGGGAAGGGGCTATGAAGCAGCCCAATGCAGACAGCACTTCATAGTGAAGCCCTATCCTGGGCAATTGGAGGAGCAAAATCTGGCAGAATAAAACTTCATATTCACACTAATAAAGATAAAAGCTCCACAAAAGGTAAGTTTGTACTGCACTTGCCAGGTCATACTTAGTGCTGTCTGCAGTTTAGTATGGTCAACAGACTTTAACTCCCCTGTGTTCACAAAGTGGCTACTCAAGATTTCTTGTTGGTTATGGGCTCCAATAGATGGCACATGGTGAATACAGATTTATATTTATTCTATTCAGTACAACAAAATCAGTGCAATTCCTTGTGCACCCATTTGTTTTTGGAAAGATCCTGGAATTTTATTCTGCTATCTAAAAAGTTAATTAGAAAAAATAACATCTACTTAAAGCGGTTTATCCCATGATTGATAGATAAATGTAAAAACTGCAGCGCTCACCTGTAAGACTTCTTGGGTAGCACGGACAAAAGACCCGGATGCAGTTATATCAAAGTTTCCCCCAAAAATTTGTTGAGTCCAGCTTCCCATAAAAGAAGTTCTTTATTAATTAGGAATAGAATCCAGACATCAATTATATGTACAGTGTGTACAGTCTACGCGTTTTGGACCCCAAAAACTTGGATCTTTCCTCGTGATTGATGTATAAATGAAAATCAGATGGTACGTTGACTTTCTCTTTCTAAAAAAAAAACAAGAACCAATTCAGCACCTCACATGGATCCATAGATCCCTCCATTCATTGCTCCAATTGCACTGCTAGCATAGCAGAGAGCACAGATCTCATAGGGCCCAATAGCAAAACTAAGTATGGACTCCCCTTCCCCATCCAGTTTCCAAGTGCATGTGTGTCAAACACTACCAAGCAATGTGAAGCATAAAGTGCAACACTCCAGATTTTTAACAAATTTCAGATTTTTGTTTTAATGAGCAAAATAAATTTTCATGAAAACAAAATGTAATAAAGAAAAAGTTGCCTCCAGTCTCATTAACTTTTTCCGAGTTCTATATTGGAAAAAGTGAAACAGGTGCTTCAGAAGTATGGTGCTCATTCTGAGCACCATATTTTTTTTAATGTATTTACACCAAACAACTAGTATAAATGCACTGATAAACTTGCTGCTTCCGTTCACATACAGTTGCAAGAAAAAGTATGTGAACCCTTTAAAATTATATGAATTTCTGCACAAATTGGTCATAAAATGTCATCTGATCTTCATCTAAGTCACAAATATAGACAATCACAGTCTGCTTAAACTAATAACACACAAAGAATTAAATGTTACCATGTTTTTATTGAACACACCATGTAAACATTCACAGTGCAGGTGGAAAAAGTATGTGAACCCCTAGACTAATGACATCTCCAAGAGCTAATTGGAGTGAGGTGTCAGCCAACTAGAGTCCAATCAATGAGATAAGATTGGAGGTGTTGGTTACAGCTGCCCTGCCCTATAAAAAACACACAACAGTTCTGGGTTTGCTTTTCACAAGAAGCATTGCCTGACATGAATGATGCCTCGCACATAAGAGCTCTCAGAAGACCTACGATTAAGAATTGTTGACTTGCATAAAGCTGGAAAGGGTTATAAAGGTAACTCCAAAAGCCTTGCTGTTCATCAGTCCATGGTAAGACAAATTGTCTATAAATGGAGTAAGTTCAGCACTGCTGCTACTCTCCCTAGGAGTGGCCGTCCTGTAAAGATGACTGCAAGAGCACAGCGCAGACTGTTCAATGAGGTGAAGAAGAATCCTAGAGTGTCAGCTAAAGACTTACAAAAGTCTCTGGCATATGCTAACATCCCTGTTAGCGAATCTACAATACATAAAACACTAAACAAGAATGGATTTCATGGGAGGATACCACAGAGGAAGCCACTGCTGTCCAAAAAAACCATTGCTGCACGTTTACAGTTTGCATAAGAGCACCTCGATGTTCCACAGCAGTACTGGCAAAATATTCTGTGGACAGATGAAACCAAAGTTGAGTTGTTTGGAAGAAGCACACAACATTATGTGTGGAGAAAAAGAGGCACAGCACACCAACATCAAAACCTTATCCCAACTGTGAAGTATGGTGGTGGAGGCATCATGGTTTGGGGCTGCTTTGCTGCGTCAGGGCCTGGACGGATTGCTATCATCGAAGGAAAAATGAATTCCCAAGTTTATCAAGACATTTTGCAGGAGAACTTAAGGCCATCTGTCCACCAGCTGAAGCTCAACAGAAGATGGGTGTTGCAACAGGACAACGACCCAAAGCATAGAAGTAAATCAACAACAGAATGGCTTAAACAGAAGAAAATACGCCTTCTGGAGTGGCCCAGTCAAAGTCCTGACCTCAACCCGCTTGAGATGCTGTGGCATGACCTCAAGAAAGCGATTCACACCAGACATCCCAAGAATATTGCTGAACTGAAACAGTTCTGTAAAGAGGAATGGTCAAGAATTACTCCTGACCGTTGTGCACGTCTGATCTGCAACTACAGGAAATGTTAGGTTGAAGTTATTGCTGCCAAAGAAGGTTCAACAAGTTATTAAATCCAAGGGTTCACATACTTTTTCCACCTGCACTGTGAATATTCACATGGTGTGTTCAATAAAAACATGGTAACATTTAATTATTTGTGTGTTATTAGTTTAAGCAGACTGTGATTGTCTATTGTTGTGACTTAGATGAAGATCAGATCACATTTTATGACCAATTTGTGCAGAAATCCATATCATTCCAAAGGATTCACATACTTTTTCTTGCAACTGTATTATAAAACTGGCTGCCTGTAGCCACCACTAGGGCAAGCTTAGAGAATTGGTGTTAATACAGTTACCATTGTCTGCAATGTAAGCTGTAATAATCTCTTAGCACTGAGTTCCCCCTACCGGCGACTGCATGAGAAAGTAGTGCTTTCAAGTCAGGAATAGAGCAGGAATTCAGTTCCAGGCCCCTCTCCCTCCTGTAACTGTCAACAGTAAATATAGTTGGTGGCAGTTGAAGGAGAGAACTGAGCATGTGCGACCATGCTCATCCAGCTCAGTAGGTGGTCATGCATTTAACAATATGAAACACCAGTCGACTTAATTATAATGAAGCAAGGGGAATATCTCACATGTTTTCATGCAAATTTAAATTAAAATAATATTTAATGTTGGCACAACTGCTTTACTGTTTTAATTTACAATGCTACTGGCTGGCATGTATATATGCCACTTATATAATTAGCAGGACATATAATATCAGTAAGCAATGCCACTGTCATCTTCTTTGCTGTGACACACTAATTATTCAGGAAGGCTTGCTTTTATAGCGTCTGCTAGACCGTGAGGGAGAAAACTGTTCAAAAATTAAGTGTCTCCATAGCAGCTGGAAAGTCCATGGTGACAGAGAAATCCAGTCTTGTGTCAACCAGCTCTTAGTGGCACACAGACCAGCCCCCTCCCTACCTTCTCTGTGCCCACAGCTATCTCTCACCTTGCAGACAGGCTGTCTTCATTGATACACATCCATCTATTCTACTCATTTAATAGAAATAAGGGTATTACTCCAGGGGATTGAATCTTGACAGAGAGCTTAAAATAGTCAAAGATTATACAGAGATCGGAGGGCTGATAACAGGCTTTGAAAAAGATACGGAGTGAGGCAGCAGCAATGCAGGGTGAGCAGTATGCTACAAGGGAGAGATAGTAGGAATAAATACAGCCTTAATTAGAAAGCGTGCAGAAGCCTATGCAAGGAAATAAGATACAGAGGATGGGTAACATTGCAATAATGCATGCACACAAAAGACACAAAGCAAATGGTTAATAGGAACGTAAAAAGTACTGATTTCAGGTAGTGCTGCAGGATAAAAAAAAATAATAGAAGAAAGGTGTAATGCTTGTCAGAAGAATATCCATTAAGAAGGCAATGAAGGATAGGCAGAATGCAGGGCTGATTTTCAAAGAAAACTTCACGCCACTCAACTACAGTCATTATATGAAGTTATATGGTATGGTTTAATGGGCATCTGCCAGCAGATTTGTACCTATGAAACTGGCTGACCTGTTACATGTGCGCTTGGCAGCTGAAGGTGTCTGTGTTGGTCCCATGTTCATATGTGTCCGCATTACAGAGAAAAATGAAGTTTTAATATATGCAAACGAGCCTCTAGGAGCAACGGGGGCGTTGCTGTTGCATCTAGAGGCTTAGGGTACTCTCACACTAGTGTTAGAAGGATCCGGCAGGCAGTTCTGTTGCCGGAACTGCCTGCCGGATCAGGAAATCCGTATGCAAACGGTTGTCATTTGTTTCAGGATCCGGATGCGGAGCCATCTGACAAATGCATTGCAATACCGGATCCGTCTCCCCTGTGTCTTCCAGAAAAACGGATCTAGTATTTATTTTTTTCACAGATTTAAAGGTCTGCGCATGCACAGACTGGGAAACCGGATCAATTTTTCTGGTACACTTGGTACCAGATCCGGCATTAATACATTTCAATGGAAATTAATGCCGGATCCGGCATTCCGGCAAGTGTTCCGGAATTTTGGCTGGAGAAAATACTGCAGCATGCTGCAGTATTTTCTCCGGCCAAATACCGTAAAAGGGACTGAACTGAAGACATCCTAATGCATACTGAACTGATTGCTTTCCATTCAGAATGCACTGGGACAAAACTGAAGCATTTTCTTTCCGGTATTGAGCCCCTATGACGGAACTCAATACTGGAAAACTTTAATGCTAGTGTGAAAGTAGCCTTAGCTCTCTCCGCAGCTGCCATGCACTCTGCACTCTGATTGACTGTAGGAGAAGTCAGGACCATGTGTGATGACATTTACACTGCCTGGACCTGTCAATCAAAATACAAAGGCCATGGCAGTTGCAGATAAGGCTGAGCCTCTAGGAAGCCCTTTAAGGAGGAGTGAATCAATTTGTAACAAACCAGATTTGTTACAAATTTTACAAAAGTTTGTCCTTTAAATGAACTCAAAGCTTTTCCGATTTGCTACGGACAAATAGCATAAAAACGGGATCCAACGCCATTTTACTTTGAGAATTGACTGGGAAAAATGAGGGAGGAAGGAGAAGGGTGTCACATGTCACTGAGAGGAAGTAGATGGGAATGCCTGCCCTGATTGGCTCAGAGGCTGATATACAGCCTCATCAGCCAATCGAGTTTGGCAGCATGCAGGGAGAGGCCTGGGTACAATACGCAAATGCCATACTGTGTTGAGCAACTGATGAGGGTGGATAAGTCTCTTTCAGTGTCTGCCAAAAAAAAAATCATAATACACAGAGACAGAAACAACTATCCTAGTGTAATAGGGACAGTCTAGGGAGAGAATAAAAATGAATAATTGTGTAGATTTCAAAGACTTTGAACAGGGAGGGGCTGAAGGCTAAGGGAGCAGCAGCATCTTATTTTAGCAGTTCTGCATTACAAAACCAACTGCCTGCAAAGAAAAAACGTATTTTTTCATTTGAACAGACAGCTTTGATTTTTTTTTTTTTTAAACCTTGTCTCTACATAGGCTTATTGTCAGCACAGCACCCTATAGCATTCTCCTGCAAATGTTGCGCAATTACACATTTTTTTGTAGTGCATTGTAGTGTTATTAATGTGTTGCATTATAGCAAAAGCATTTTACAGTAATAATGCCATTTTTATACCCGTGTTTCGGAACGCCTAGCTCAGTGCAAACACTGTATTTTTCTATCCGTGTTAGCGGACACATTATTGCATTACACTGTGTTTTCACACATTTTAGTCCAATAATTTCATAGTTGAACAAGTGTTATTTCAGGCCTAGTGAAAAAAACTATTTGCTGTAAACACTGTGTTGTATTATCTGTGATAGCGGAGACATTACTGCATCAGATGGTGCTTTCATACATTTTAATACAATAATTTCATAGTTGAACAAGTATTATTTCAGGCCTAGTGGAATCAATGTTAGGGAACGCATTACTGCATTACATATATACAACTACTGGGCTTTTGGCCTACAATTGGGCAAAGTAGGATCCAGCTATGTAATACTACTGATTAAAAGCACCAGGTAGATGGGTGGGGGCACATGGTTCACAGGGGATGCCACTTCCCAACTGTATACACAAAAAAAAGAAGATTAAACTAGCATCTCCATAATGCATATAGATAAGGGCGCAGGTGTATGCTACCTTGGCTAAAATGCAATACATACATAGAACTACAAGTAACAGCACCCTGCTTAATGCACAAAGACATAAGTAACTGGTGAATTCATGGGGGGAAAAAGGAAACTGTATTGTTGCTATATTTACTGTAAGAAAAAGTAGAAGCTTATTATTGATCAAAAATATGTCGGCCCATCTACCCACGACAAGGTGGCTTCAAACAGACGGGACTTACTCTAACACATGCCTCCCCTGAGTTATCAGCCTACAATCTTGGCAAAGTAAGGTCCAGCTATGGGATACTTCCTGCTCAAATACATGCCTCTCTTGGGCTTTTGGCCTTTAATTGTCGCGGGTAGATGGACCAGACATATTTTTGATCAATAATATGCGCAAAGAGCTTCTACAGTAAGTATAGCAACAATGCAGTTTCCTTTTTTCCCATGAATTCACCGTTTACTTATGTCTTTGTGCATTAGGCAGTGTGCTGTTACTTGTAGTTCTATGTATGTATTGTATTTAAGCCAATGTAGCATGCTCCTGCACCCTTATCTATATGCATTAAGGAGGTGCTGGTTTAATCTTCCTTTTTTGTGTGTATACCCTTGGGGAGTGGTGTCCCCTGTGAACCGTGCACCCCTGCCCATCTACCTGCTGCTTTTAATCAGTAGTATTACATAGCTGGATCCTACTTTGCCCAATTGTAGGCCAAAAGATCAGGAGAGGCATGTATTTGAGTAGGAAGTGTCACATAGCTGGACCTTACTTCGCCCAGATTGTAGGCTTATAGCCCAGGAGAGGCATTTGTTAGGGTAGGTCCCGTCTGTTTGAAGCCACCTTGTCGCAGATAGATGGGCCTGACATATTTTTGCGCAAAGAGCTTCTATTTTTTCTTACAGAAGGTATAGCAACAATGCAGTTTCCTTCTTTTCCAATAAATTAATTGTTTACTTATGTCTTTGTGCATTAAGCAGTGTGCTGTTACTTGTAGTTCTATGTATGTATTGTATTTTAACCGAGGTAGCATGTATCTGCGCCCTTATCTATATGCATTTTGGAGGTGCTGGTTTAATTTTCTTTTTTTTGGCATTACTGCATTAGACTGTGTTTTCATACATTTTAGTATAATAATTTCATAGTTGAACAAGTGTTAATTCAGTGGAAAAAAAGTTTTGCCACAAACACTGCATTGTTTTATCTGTGTTAGAGGACACATAAGAGATCTGTGTGTTTCAAAGAAATTTTGCTACAAATATGTAATTTTTGACCCAGTAAAATTAAGTGCATAGATAAAAGATCTTTCACTGCAAAAAAGCCTATTCCCAAAGTAAATAGTCAATAACAGTGCGCAATGTGTTTGTAGAAGGGGAGGGGCATATAATAGCACCTCTGCTTTTAAATGACAGAAAGCACACTTGCAATTTTGCTAGTAGCATTAAATATTCTGTGTGTAAAAAAAAAATAAAAAAACATGACAATGATATATCACAGACTGATAAAAGTGGCAAGGAGGGTGAGGACTATGACAATGAGTGTGTGTTGGACAGGACCTGGGAGCCAGATCTGGGTGCGAAGGAGGAGATGACATCAGAGGAGGAGGGCGGTGGCCACAGTGACAATAAAGAGTAGAGGCAGCAAAAAACTGGTAGCACCATTTTGGCTTCTGTTTGTGTCAGTTTGGGAACTGGTGATGCAACTGATACTGTGGGCGAAGGCTCAAAATATGCTAGACCTAGGCCAAACTTGGCTACTTCTAGATATGAGCGAGCAACTCCCCAATGAAAGTTTTTCTCCACAAGGCCGGCACACAAAACCCCAGCTATATGCAAGATCTGCAGGATTTAAATAAGTTGTGGCTGTTGAAACACAAACAAAGTTGCCTTGGCTCTATTACAGCACAGGGGGCGGCATCAGCAGATCCTGTGGGAAAATAGAACAGGCTAGCATTCCGAATTAGAACAAGTCTGTTTCCTTGCTCCTCATCCTCAACCCACATGCCCAAGCAGTACAGTGTGTCCTTTTCATCATCAGCTATTTCTTCTCCCAGTCAATCTTCTTCTCCACTTTGTCCTCTGCTCCATCGTGAGACATCCATAACGGAATGTGCAAAGCAATTAGCTTGTGTGTTGCTAAACTCACACCTGGCCAAGTTGCTGGTGCAGCCACAATTTCTGCCATATTCCATTCATGTTTTTAATCCAGGACTCCCACTTATGGGATGAAGGGGTTCACTTCATCCACAGTCAACATTCAAGAACGGAGGAGACCATGCATGTATGTGACTGTGTCCATTGTAGATTACGTATGTTATGGTAATAGTTTATCATCTAACAACTCCCTTAAACTACAATAGAGAGAGCTGCATGCATAGACACCATTTCTCTGACTCATATAATCCTTTCTAGAATGCAAAACGGGCAGGGGGGAAGGTGTTCAATTTATGATAGTCCCAGAAATGGTTACAAGGTGCACAGTTTATACTTTTCTGTCCCTGCTTCTGAGATGACTTCATAAAATATCGACTTCAGTTGTAATAACTAGTGTTGAGCGAGCATGCTCGGCCGAATACCGCATGTGCTCGAGCGCCATGCTTGAGTCTCCTCCCCGCACATTTCGCGGCTGCTAAGCAGCCAATAAACATGCAGGTAAGTACTGCCATCAATGTAATGCCAGTAGCCATGTTGGCTACTGGCATTACAGTGATTGGCTGGCTGGAACGCGCCATCGGGTGCTATATAGCACTCAATGATGCGGGTTCGGCTCATTGTGAGTCAGGGAGAGCTGCGCTTAGGAAGGGACAGATAGTGTAGGGAGTGTGATAGCAATATATTTAATAGAAAAACGTTTCAAAGACCCAAAAGTCCTTTTAAGGACTATTGTGTGTGGTGGCAGGCTTGCAGCAATATAATTTAGCCAGCAAATTTATTTTTCGATACTTTACAATACTTTTTTGATAGAGGGTGTCTGCAGTGACTTGTGACATGTGTGCTGCAATACCTTCTGTGTGTCAGGGCCAGATATTGGGAAAAATATTACTGACAACAAATATATTTTTTAAATAATTTATCCACACTTTGCCTATAAACTGTGTCTGCAGTGAATTGTCACATCTGCGCTGCAATAGCATGTGTCAGGGCCAGATATTGGGAAAAACATTACTGACAAATAACATTTAATATGAAGAAAGCGAGCATTAAGGGACGGGGAAGTGGCCGTGATGCTGATGGTGCACGCAGAGGCCGTGGCCCTGGACGCGTTGAAACTGTGCCTGCTGCCAGAGCACAAGAAAAACAATCATCCACAATACCTAGCTTCATGTCCCAGTTTGCATGGCGGCACAAGACAACGCTTGCGAAGTCAGCCCAGTGCGAGCAGGTGGTCGGTTGGATTGCAGCAGATAATGCTTCCAGTCAGTTAAGCACCACCCTGTCTTCCACCAAGTCCAGTCTCAGTAGCCAAGAGTCTGGTCAACACAATCCTCACCTTGATCCTCCTTCCACCCACCATTTACAGTCTGGCCAAACAGGTGATCCCACACTCGGATATTACGAGGACCTCTTTGCATCCCCATTAATTGATTTGGCCCTCTCGCCAAGCACACTTGAAGAGGGACCTGAGATCTTGTGCCCCGATTCCCAACCTCTTGAGCATCCAGAGGCACAAGAACATGATGCTAGGGAACGGCAATTAGTGTTTAATGAGGTGCATGATGATGAGATACAGTTGCCAATGACTCAACTGCAATTATTGTCTCAAGAGTTTGAGGAAGAAGATGACACACAGTTGTCAATCACTGAGGTTGTGGTTAGGTCAACAAATCAGGAGGATGATCAGAGTGAGGAAGTGGAAGAGGAGGTGCTGGACGACGAGGTCACTGACCCAACCTGGGAAGGTGGCAACAAGCCGAGCGAGGAGAGCAGTACAGAGGGGAAGGGTTCTGCAGCACTGAAACAGGCTGGAAGAGGCAGTGGGGTGGCAAAAGGTAGAAGGCGGGCACCATCAAACAAGCCCGCAACTGTTCCATGGAGCCCCCCTTGCGTAAATCTCCCTTGCCAATGAGTAGGTGTTCGGCAGTATGCCGCTTTTTTGAGGAAAGTGTGGATGACAAAAGAATAGTAGTTTGCAACCTGGATAAAAGACTAAGGCCACAGATTGTTGAGAAAGATGCAGGTGGAATCAAATATGTAGAGCTGTATGACGGTCACCTGCAGATTATTGCAGCCATCAAAATCAAGTTGGGTTTGTCGGTTCCACCTCAGCTTACCAACAGGCCCGCACCTCAAATCTTTTACTGGGTCAGCTCACCTGCAGGCCCACAACTCAAATCTTTTACAGGGTCAGCTCAGCTACAGACCCGCAACTCAAATCTTTTACTGGGTCAGCTCACATGCAGGCTCGCGATTCAAATCTTTTACAGGGTCAGCTCACATGTAGGCCCTCGCATAGAATTTTTTAGAGGGTCAGCTCAGCTGCAGGCCCTCGCATATAATGTTTTACAGGGTCAGCTCACCCGCAGGCATTCGCATATAATGTTTTACAGGGTCAGCTCACCAGCAGGCTCGCCCCTAATATATTTTACTGGGTCAGCTCACCTGCAGGCCCGCAACTCAAATCCTTTACAGGGTCAGCTCAGCTGCAGGCCCGCAACTCAAATCTTTTACTGGGTCAGCTCACCTGCAGGCCCGCAACTCAAATCTTTTACAGAGTCAGCTCACATGCAGGCCGTCACATAGAATTATTTAAAGGGTCAGCTCAGCTGCAGGCCCTCGCATATAATGTTTTACAGGGTCAGCTCACCTGCAGGCACTCGCATATAATGTTTTACAGGGTCAGCTCACCAGCAGGCCCGCACCTAAAATCTTTTACAGGGTCAGCTCACCTGCAGGCCCGCAACTCAAATCTTTTACAGGGTCAGCTCAGCTGCAGGACCGCAACTCAAATATTTTACTGGGTCAGCTCACCTGCAGGCCCGCAACTCAAATCTTTTACAGGGTCAGCTCAGCTGCAGGCCCGCAACTCAAATCTTTTACTGGGTCAGCTCACATGCAGGCCCGCAACTCAAATCTTTTACAGAGTCAGCTCACATGCAGGCCGTCGCATAGAATTATTTAAAGGGTCAGCTCAGCTGCAGGCCCTCGCATATAATGTTTTACAGGGTCAGCTCACCCACAGGCACTCGCATATAATGTTTTACAGGGTCAGCTCACCAGTAGTGTTGATCACGAATATTCGAATTGCGAATTTTAATCGCGAATATCGGCACTTCGAGGATTCGCGAATATTTAGAATATCGCAAAATATATTCGTAATTGCGAATATTCGATTTTTTAAAAAAAACTGTTCATGCGAATTTTTATGCGAACATTTTAGGCGAATTTTATGCGAATTTTCGCAATCAAGAAAATAATGCCTGGAGATCATGAATTCGCGAATTCTCAAATATATGGCGAATATTCACCCAAATATTCGCGAAATATCGCGAATTCGAATATTGCCCCTGCCGCTCATCACTACTCACCAGCAGGCCCGCACCTAAAATCTTTTACAGGGTCAGCTCACCTGCAGGCCCGCAACGCATGCTGCCTTGCTTTGAAGTAGTAGCCGCAGCCGTTTATCAGGCTCACTTTCCTAAATTGAACAATGATTCCCTGTTACAAGTGGTCACCATGTTAGGCGCATAAAAGAACATCAAAAGTTGATAGGGAAGATATCCAAATGGCTCGTGGACGTCACAGGGACGTGCGATCAGGCAGAAGTTATCAACAAAGCGGCAGCAGGGCCTCTCCTGTATAACGTTTCCTCATCCAAAATACCACAGTGACATTCCCTGTAATTTTTTATTACTCATTTCAATAACAGGGCATCTTAAGAGTCCTGTATTGTTATTTATCCTCACTACCTCCACAAGTCGGGAGTGTGTGATTTGCGCAACACCCGCTTGCCTTCCTTGGATGTGTTAGCCGTTTCTCAGGCTCCCTCTCGGGAATCAAACACTGATTCCCCGTTACCCGTAGTTTACAATGGTTTTGAACTGACATCGAAAGTTGATAGGTCAGACATCCAAATCGATCGTCGCCGTCACGGGGACGTGCCATCGGCCACAGGTTAACTAGAGTCACCAAAGCGGCAGCAGGCCACAGCCCATAATGTTTTAGATGGTCAGATCAGCAGGCACTTGCTCCTAATGTTTTGGAGGGTCACCAGCAGGCCATCAATCATAATTTTTAAAGGGTGTGCATGATGCCCTCCTTTATGTGTAACTAAGGTTGTATCGGAGTGCCTCTCCCTTGTCATTTTTGGTAGCACTTGCAATTTATATATTCAGGAAATAATGTTTTCTATCAATTTTTCCTCTAAAATCGATTCCCCCCCCCTTGGTTTTGTGCGTATTATTGTCATTATGTAAAAGTACTATTTGGACAACATAGTTCCCAGCAGCGACCAGCGAGTCCAAGATGCATCCATACATCCTGCCCATTTTGGTGGTGTTACCAACAATTTCGGACATTTTCTTATGAACCAGGCACCCTCCCCTCTTCAGAGCAGGGGGTACCGTTCGCCCGCTGTGCCCCCCCGTTCACTTTTCCCCGCCTGGTAGGCAAATAAATAGCATCAATACAGGGAGGAGGAGATTGCCCTGTTTCTCAATGGGCATCTCCTTCTCCCTGGCTGTAGCGCGGTCCAATCGCAGCAGAGAGCGTCACAGCCAGGGAGAAGGTGAGGTTTTTTTCTCCCTGTGATGCCCTCAGCTGAGACTGGACTGCGCTACAGCCAGGGAGAAGGAGACGCCCATTGGGAAACAGGGCAGTCTCCTCCTCCCTGTACTGATGCTATTTATTAGCATACTAGGTGGGAAAAGTGAACGGGGGGCACAGCGGGCGAACGTAGCGGCGCCCAGACAAACTAGTAAGCGATACTACATCCCTGTACTATGCCCTACATAACCTGCTAGTTATTTTATAATGTCTGGACCCATGAAAGGTCCTCTTTAAGCCACTGGCCGTATGGACACATTACCTGACCACCAATGACCAATGCACATTTCTGCATTGCTATATACTGTATATGAGGCCGCGCGTTTTCTTCAGCACAACTTCAATCCCAGCTGTATCTTTGCAAGTATACTCGCAAACACTATACTTGCAAAGATACAGCGGGGATTGAATAAACGCTGCTTCACCATCAGTGCACCTTTTCTGATGTTTCATAGGATGTTTTAAAATAGAAGACGTCTGTGAGACTCGATTCCACTGTGGGAGAGGGAGAGTGACAATTAGTGTTGATCACGAATATTCGAATTGCGAATTTTAATCGCGAATATCGTCACTTCGAGAATTCGCGAATATTTAGAATATCGCAAAATATATTCATAATCGCGAATATTTGATTTTTTCAAAAAAATACCAGTTCATGCGAATATTACTCAATTTTTATGCGAATATTTTAGGCGAATTTTTAAGCAAATTTTCGCAATCAAGAAAATAATGCCTGGAGATCATGAATTCGTGAATTCTTGAATATATGGCGAATATTCGCCCAAATATTCGCGAAATATCGCAAATTCGAATATTGCCCCTGCCGCTCATCACTAGTGATAATACCTGTGATAAGTGGTGCTGAAGAAAACGCGCTGCCTCATATATATTGCATTTTACTTTGTGTGAATTGAACCCACATCACGTCCGCGACACGCATCGATAAACCATCACAGTTGACGGACTGTATATATTGTATATTGCATTTCTGCATTGCTAGAAGATCTCTGTATTGTACCATGTTAAAGTCATCAATAACTGATCAGTTGGGGCCCGACAGCCAGCACTCTCACCGATCAGTTGTTATATCTGAAGCCTCCAGTGCTGGGACTAGCACTTTGAGTGGAGCAGGAAGCACATCTCTGTTCAAAGTGTAGTGGCTGTGCTGGGTTAAAGGGGTTATCCGAGTTATTTTTTTGTTCTTTCTATGTTCCTAAGCAAATGTAACAGTTTTCCAATTAACTCTCTTTATCTCCAGTGGCTGGTTTCTCAGATTTCACTGAGGGTCACATGACCTATGATGTCAGTTTCTCTCCCTGCTCTGATAAAGGTCGTTTACAAGCCTATAAACGAGACGTCACTGTGCTGGCCACGCCCCCTTCACTGCTGGGCTGTCTGCTCTATCCTAGGATTCTTAACCCCTTCAGCTGCACAGACTGGGTATCTGCAGCAGTGACAATTCTGGGCACAGGATCTGACAGACTAGAGAGAGCATTGCACAAGAAGGTAGGGGGAAGATCCTGTGTGTATTAGCAGTGTCATTATACAGCTGGGACTTGTAGTTCTACACATACAACATGCTGCAGAGTCTCCCAGCAGGCAGACATGTCACTCAGGGCAGCTCTTGTATTCACTCCCTTAGAAGTGTCATTATACAGCTGGGACTTGTAGTCCTACACATACAACATGCTGCAGAGTCTCCCAGCAGGCAGACATGTCACTCAGGGCAGCTCTTGTATCCACTCCCTTAGCAGTGTCATTATACAGCTGGGACTTGTAGTCCTACACATACAACATGCTGCTGAGTCTCCCAGCAGGCAGACATGTCACGCAGGGCAGCTCTTGTATTTACTCTCTTAGCAGTGTCATTATACAGCTGGGACTTGTAGTCCTACACATACAACATGCTGCAGAGTATCCCAGCAGGCAGACATGTCACTCAGGACAGCTCTTGTATTCACTCCCTTAGCAGTGTCATTATACAGCTGGGACTTGTAGTCCTACACATACAACATGCTGCTGAGTCTCCCAGCAGGCAGACATGTCACTCAGGGCAGCTCTTGTATTCACTCCCTTAGCAGTGTCATTATACAGCTGGGACTTGTAGTCCTACACATACAACATGCTGCTGAGTCTCCCAGCAGGCAGACATGTCACTCAGGGCAGCTCTTGTATTCACTCCCTAAGCAGTGTCATTATACAGCTGGGACTTGTAGTCCTACACATACAACATGCTGCAGAGTCTCCCAGCAGGCAGACATGTCACTCAGGGCAGCACTTGTATTCACTCCCTTAGCAGTGTCATTATACAGCTTGGACTTGTAGTCCTACACATACAACATGCTGCAGAGTCTCCCAGCAGGCATACATGTCACTCAGGACAGCTCTTGTATTCACTCCCTTAGCAGTGTCATTATACAGCTGGGACTTGTAGTCCTACACATACAACATGCTGAAGAGTCTCCCAGCAGGCAGACATGTCACTCAGGGCAGCACTTGTATTCACTCCCTTAGCATTGTCATTATACAGCTGGGACTTGTAGTCCTACACATACAACATGCTGCAGAGTCTCCCAGCAGGCAGACATGTCACTCAGGACAGCTCTTGTATTCACTCCCTTAGCAGTGTCATTATACAGCTGGGACTTGCAGTCCTACACATACAACATGCTGAAGAGTCTCCCAGCAGGCAGACATGTCACTCAGGGCAGCTCTTGTATCCACTCCCTTAGCAGTGTCATTATACAGCTGGGACTTGTAGTCCTACACATACAACATGCTGCAGAGTCTCCCAGCAGGCAGACATGTCACTCAGGGCAGCTCTTGTATCCACTCCCTTAGCAGTGTCATTATACAGCTGGGACTTGTAGTCCTACACATACAACATGCTGCAGAGTCTCCCAGCAGGCAGACATGTCACTCAGGGCAGCTCTTGTATTCACTCCCTTAGCAGTGTCATTATACAGCTGGGACTTGTAGTCCTACACATACAACATGCTGCATAGTCTCCCAGCAGGCAGACATGTTACTCAGGGAAGCACTTGAATTCACTCCCTTAGCAGTGTCATTATACAGCTGGGACTTGTAGTCCTACACATACAACATGCTGCAGAGTCTCCCAGCAGGCAGACATGTTACTCAGGGAAGCACTTGTATTCACTCCCTTAGCAGTGTCATTATACAGCTGGGACTTGTAGTCCTACACATACAACATGCTGCAGAGTATCCCAGCAGGCAGACAGGTCACTCAGGGCAGCACTTGTATTCACTCCCTTAGCAGTGTCATTATACAGCTGGGACTTGTAGTCCTACACATACAACATGCTGCTGAGTCTCCCAGCAGGCAGACATGTCACTCAGGGCAGCTCTTGTATCCACTCCCTTAGCAGTGTCATTATACAGCTGGGACTTGTAGTCCAACACATACAACATGCTGCTGAGTCTCCCAGCAGTCAGACATGTCACTCAGGGCAGCTCTTGTATTCACTCCCTTAGCAGTGTCATTATACAGCTGGGACTTGTAGTCCTACACATACAACATGCTGCAGAGTCTCCCAGCAGGCAGACATGTCACTCAGGGCAGCACTTGTATTCACTCCCTTAGCAGTGTCATTATACAGCTGGGACTTGTAGTCCTACACATACAACATGCTGCAGAGTCTCCCAGCAGGCAGACATGTCACTCAGGGCAGCACTTGTATTCACTCCCTTAGCAGTGTCATTATACAGCTGGGACTTGTCGTCCTACACATACAACATGCTGCAGAGTCTCCCAGCAGGCAGACATGTCACTCAGGGCAGCACTTGTATTCACTCCCTTAGCAGAGCAGGGGGAGGGGCAGAGATTGGTTTTATTGCATGTAAACAAAGGGCCAGAAAAGAACCAGGGAAATGAGGAAACACATATATTTCTTTTGCATAAAACTTGCTTAGCTTAGTTATATATTGCTGCCCATCAGATTTTCAGTGCTATATATTTTTTTTTCATAACTCGGACAACCCCTTTAATGCAGCTCAGCTAACATTCACTTCAGGATGAAATGAGCTACAATAACCCAACATGGTCACTAAACTTTGAAAGGACGTGTGTTTTATGCTCCATTTCATGCTCCATTCGCTAGGATATGCCCCCAATGTTTTATAGGTGAGGGTCCCACCTCTCGGATCCTAACCTATCTTGAGAAAGGAGCCCACAAAGTGAAAGAGGGTGCACTGCGCATGCGTGGCCATCCTCCATTCATTTCTATGGGAGCGCCAAAAATAGCTGAGCGGCATGCTTGGCTATTTTCGGCAGTCCCATTGACATGAATGGGAAGTTCATTGTGCAAGCGCTGCCTCTGTTCCATTCACTTCTATGGGGCTGGCACTCCCATAGTAATGAATGGAGGGTAGCCACACATGCATGGTCCGCTCTTCTTCACTTTGCCACCTGCTTTGGATCCGCACCTATCACACATTGGGGACATAGCGATATGTTCCCAATGTCTGAGTTGAGACAAACCCTTTAATTATCCTTGAGTATTATATTGTATAAGTCACAAGACAGGTGGCATTAAGACATAAATTGGGTTTACAGACTTGCAGATAATTATTGGGGCAGATATTTTACTAGGGAGTGAACAGGAAAAAATTCTTCTGATTCTATCCAACTTTCACAGCAACCCTGTGGCTATAATTACTACTGTATGCATAAACCCACACATATCCCTTTCTGTGTTTTATGGTGTTTGATTAGATGACTACTTTTCTTTTATGCGCATACAGATATACGGAGTTACTGATCTGCCTTTAATCTTTACTGACTGTTCCCCTTCCATTATTTCTGTACCCTTTCTCTCTCGTACGTCACTATTGATATATATTCATTTAGAGAATCCATTGAAATGAATTTTTTATAAGAAAAAGAGAGATTGCGAGACTTAGTGATTAGGCCAGCAGAATGCCTAATCAGAAATGAAAAGATCTGTCCATAATTGCAGCCATCCTCCGCTGATTTACTGCAAAAAGTGTAGTGGTTTTCCACACATTCTTCTAATATAATCCATGCATAGTATTATATTTTCTGGATAATTTTAGCATTTACAATCCTAGTTAATAATGCCAGCTCATTCTAATATACTTATGGAAATCCCATTAGATTATATTAGACTTTTAAGTACCTAGAGATGCTTCTCAATGATCAATTAACTCTAATACAGTATTCAACAATGACTGAAGTTGTACACAAGGTAAAGAACAGTAGGGAAAACAGTGATGGTTGCTTTAGGAACATATTGAGACATTTTAAAAATACAAACGCGCATTGTGTTCCCATATTAGCTCAGTCATGAAAGGATCTGATTCTCTGTGATGAGATTCAATAGCTAGTAGATAGACTTTAAGGCAATGCTCAGTGGGAAAATTATACAAAATAGCTCTACTCCAAAAGGACCATCTGGTGGTTGGAGGGGAGCATAAATAAATAAAGTCACTGGAACACCATATGGAATTTAAAATTGCCACATCTTTATTAGTAAATGTTTTATTAAACCATAAAAATTATATGCCAACCATGGAGGAAAACCTGAGGGCATGACAGAGCCACAACTTAAAACAGTCTCTGCCTGGTTGATGAACGTGTGGAGTACCAGCTCCAGGACTAATTCCCCATTTCAATAACAATTCTAGACTTGAACTGCCGAAAGATAAAGCTGTGACAAATAATAAGGTAAAAAGGAGAAACACAATAGAGAAACTGTACAATACAGCTTTATAAGAAGTGCAAAAATAAAACCATGTTGGCAAGGAAAATAAACACATATACATTTTTTTTTAATTATAATTACCATGTACCTAGGGTGGGATGGTGGCTGTGCTTTCCATCTGGAAGTACCAAATGAAATGGATTGATTGAGAGAGAGCAACACCAAACAGGATAACCCCACCAACAAAGGCACAGCCAATTTTAATGTTAAAACATCCCTATAATATTAACAAACAACATTGAACTGTCTACGACCCTGGCTTCTAGAAGCTTCAGGCCAGTCATAGCACCCATGACCTCCATACAGAAATCATGAATGTCTCTGGACCGTCTGGGGGTGGTGGAACTTTCACCCAGGTGTTTAATGCAACATCTTGCTCTCAGGCTAAATTCAACACACATAAAGGCTGTGGCCCCATATGGGATTTAAAATGATCATGGCTTTATCAGGAAATATTTTATTAAACCATAAAAATGATATACCAACTGCGGAGGAAAACCCGCGGGCATGACAGAACTCTAGGTGATAAACCCATGGGGTACCACCTCCAAAATGCATGGGGAATTACAATTCTGGACTTGAACTGCCACCACCAAAACAGTGGTTAAATCTAACCAGAGAGTTGTTCCCTAGCACCTCTCCAGAGAGACCAAATGACAGTAATAACCTTGGCAAGGGCAAAACTCATAGCCAGCTTTGCTTTTATTATGTGGATCATATAGGACATTCTTTATTAGACCCAAATTATTCCTTTCCAAATGGATTAGCATGATGAAATGATTTAGGAATTGATGCTGTATGTATAAGACTTCACAAAACAACAGGGCACAACTCATACCCTTAATGTCCTTCCCTCTGATCTGAACTTGCCATGGAGGATAACTCAAGTTATGGCAGTATGTTTTTTTTTTTTATCAGCTCTTCTGCTGGCCCAAAAGATTATCAAAATGTACAACGATCCACATGTGAATAGGCATAAAATAGAAATTAAAGAAGAGCAGGGTGAACATATAAGCTAAAGCATCTTGATTTCCACCTACTTGTGTTTTTTTGTGCTTAGACATGCCATATAAAAATACTGTGGTGGTTGTCCCTATTCTGAATCCTGAAATGTGAAAACAGTGAAGCAAAACTGTGAACAGCAAATAATGTAATCAATATTCCTTTACAAGACTAATCTGTTTAAGGTCATGACGAGAATATACAAATGAAGACCCATATACCTGTACATTATGCCTGGAGAAGCCATTTGGGTAGGCCTTGCAACTGGAGATTAGTTCCTTAATACGTAACGCCCCACAATATGAAATGCCCTAAAAAAATGATCTTAAAATACTCCTCGGAATAAGAGGGTCTCAAGATCACTAAAGCAGAAATGGGGGGAGCCATCTATAGAGAAAAAGAACAGAGGGAAAGGGGATGAGCTGCTGCATGTCTTATACTGTGTCCTTGCTCTTTTACTAATCTTATATTATTTGCTTGACTAAAGGGTGTATTAGACACCCCTATCTGGCAGACGATTGTCGGAAGGGAAGCGTTCTTCCTGGCAATCGCCTGCTCACTAGTGGAGGAGACTGCTTCTATTACATTCAGCGATCTCCTCCGCAGCATGCAGAGGAGCGAAAGCTATGCCATCGCTTGTTTCCATGCTGTACATTGGTTGGCCGGTGGCAGAACATAATTAGGGTACTTTCACACTAGCAACTGCCTAACACCCATCAAAAAATGGACAGAATATTAAAGCAACCATATACTGTAATATTAACAAACAAAGTTAACAAGTAGGAAATCATCCAAGTAGTGTAAGTAGATTTATAGCTCTATTCTTCCACCATTACCCAAGAGCTAATGAGTTAGAAATAATAACAATAAATTGAGCAGCCCATGAGGAGGCTTATATCTCAATAATAGTGTCCATGGAAAAACATGCACAAAGGTGGAAACATTGGTCGGTCTCAGGTAGCAGGCAGAAGGCAAACTCTATATCAGAATTTCCTAATAATGCTCCAGCTTCTTTCAGCATGGCTAGGGCCTTATCAAAGGACCCTTAATACAGCACCCTACATATCTCTTTGTCAATTACATCATTCACTGAGGCTCCCTTGGGGAATGACACGTCATCTATAAGTTGACATTTGTTGTGTTCCTTTTTAAGAACTAGGGGGGAACTCTCAGGTTGGGAATGAGGGAGTTAACTTATTGGTCTAATTCTTTTGGCTACTATAAGAGGAAACTCATACACGAATTTGAGGTTGTCAGCAAACGCAGCGGTGTCACGGTCCCTCAGGTGACTGATGTCAGGAAATCAAGGAGATTGGCTGAGCATGGAGGAATCTAACAGCCTCCTTGATTTCTCTTGATTCAGTGTGGATAGGGTTAATGACCACTTTTCTTTTCTCAGCAGTTGCTCAGTGGTCATCACTTCTACCCTTTTATAGTCTGACCCCACCCTTATGACTATGCGGCAGATAGCTTCATTTGGGTTTGGCTGAGCTGGTCTGAGTTTGTCTCTGGTGACCTTGGCTTGCTCTTTGGCTACGATTTTGGGTATCCCCTCTGTGCCACACATTGGTATCTCTCAACCTGCCTGCGACAGCAGTCACTGAACAGAGACTACTGCAAACGGTATTTGCCTGGTGGTTCACTGCAGCAGAGTCCAGATTAAATGCACTTAGATGATTCCCCTAGAAGTAGCCCCAAACCAAATCTGTTCAATGTCTGCTTTGTGACAAAAGATGTCTAACTCACATAAATGTCTTATATTTGCTATCCTTCTACACAAAAAATATAATTTACATACAGGATACACCTGTCAAATGGTCATAATCGCCTCTTTTCCTGTAATGTTGATGGACAGGCAGCAGTGTCACATTCGTTAATACTTCACCCTATCTCCCAGTAGATCCTTGGGGTCCTACTCTCCCAACACCACCCCTCTGAAGCCAGATGTTTGTTATGTATATTTGTATATGTATATTTAATGGACTGCATCACAAGGAGGGATCATTGTGCAATGTCAAGCTGTCACGGGGCACCAAAGGCACACTCGGTCTCCCATCAGCCGCAGACCTGCTGCTTAGCTTCGGGAGCGAGGATCTGTGTTTGGCCTCGTTCCCAGGGCGGCTTTGCTAGCTGGGAGGCTCCCTGCTTCTAGGTCTGCCTTGAGCGCCGAGCTTATCACTCGGTGCTCGACTTGTCTGTCTGTCGATCATGTGACGCTGGCCATGTCACATGACCCTCAGACCCCACTATAAATACAGGCATCCTGCTGGCCACAGGTTGCCTGTTATTTCTAGGTTCCTGGCTATTTGTTGGACTACTGAATACTCACCTGATCCTGTTCCCTGACGATCCTTTGCCTGCTCCTCCTGTACTGCGCATCCCTCCTGGTATTGTGACCTCGGCTCCCACCTGACTACTCTTTGCAGACTTCTCTAGTACTTCTCTACTCTCCTGGTATTTGACCCCGGCTTCTCCTTACCATTCTTTGCTTAACCCTTTGTACTGCGTAGCTCTCTTGGTTCTGACCCGGTCTGTTCACGTTCCGTATTTTGTCTTGTCTGTCTTCCCTGCACATATCCTAAGTAAGGGACTGTCGTCCAGTTGTCCCCTGTTATCAGAACTCGTGAGGCAAGTAGGCAGGGCCAGGGGTGAGGGTGGAGCGCAGTGGTCACTATCCTTCCCCCTGTGTGTGTGTGGACGTGACCGTTACAGATTAACAGGCCCAATAACCACTGTATCATAAATGTAGTGTACGGGGACTGTAATGCCCGTCACTACAAAAGTGTCACTTGGTGTGCTGTCGTCCCCCCTTAATTATGGGGAAGTTGGTATATGTCATCTTTATAAATTGTCATGTAATGTAATGTTATGTATTTCCCTGTTACTGTGACACTTGCATGTACAGGCCTGCTAGGGGTGTCATTCCAGCTTCTAGTCACTAGAGGGAGCTAGGGAGCCCTAGTTTATATAAGGCCCAGTCAGGGAAGCAAAAGTCAGTCTAGTCTAGGTGTCTGTCTAAAGCTGCAGCCTGCAGTCTGAAGCTGGAGCTTAGACTATGTCAGAGACAAGTCCAGGCCTGAAGCCTGCGGACCAGGAGAGGGTATTGCAGTCCCTGTAACCGGGTTCCGAATCCAAGTAGAAGGTTCCCCTCCTGGATATATATATATATGCAGAAGCAGGAAGACCACCGTTCAGAAGCTTCTAGAGTCTGAGGAAAGCAGAGAGAGAGACAGAGGCAAAAATCCAGAGAAGCAAGAGGTACTCAATATAACAGAGGAGGTACTTTATAAAGCTAAAACCAAGGATATACGCCAGAGTTAAGGTATTGGGCCTTGGAGAAGATTTGCTATGTTCCAGGATCAGTCAGAGATAGAGTGCAAGCTCCTGTACTGCAAGTCCTGTGTGTTTAACACTCTGTAGTCACCTTGCTCAATCTGTATTGCCTGCATCAACCGTATTGAAAAATCGACTCTATGCAAAGGAACTGTGCTTCCGTTAATGTCTCTATGAAAACTACTAAAGTTGGAGTTCTGGTTTAACATCACGGTGTTCCTCATTTATTCCTGCTATCCGCAAACGGCGTGCCACCGTTTAATTGGCACTGGCGTCACGAACATTTTCTACCATCACCTGCCTATGCAGAGAGTCAGCCGTCTCAGGTTAGTGTCATTGCACTACTACACCCAGAAACTCTATTACACACAACTTGAGTACGCTGCACCTCTCTTTTGGCGTCACGAACAGGATCCGCACGCTTTCCAGTGCAAGAAGCGTGAACTTTGTGCCTTATACAGTTGCCCTGTGACCAAAGTGACAAATTGCCTGTTTTATTAAAGTGAACTTTGTGGACTGAAAATCCTACCCAAAGTGTTCCTAAAACTTCTAAAAAGCGCTGTGCAGTGTTGCGCTACCAAGAGGAAGGAAATCGCCACATCAGAGTGTGGTTTTGTGGACTTTTCATCATCCTGCTTGCTGTCAGTGAATAGACAGCGTTTCTTGCTAAAGATGGCCGCTGAGGCTACTGAAATAACTGCTGCGTCATCTTCATTCCGAAAAGGCGGGAAAAATTGGCGCTTTTCTGAGGAAATAGCGGGAAGGAGTTCAAGGTCAGGCGCCACTGCTTATCTGGACATTTGCATGTCTGCCAGCATGGACACCGCCTTCCATATACTGGAATACCTGGGGGGCGGCCTCCCAGTGCAGTGGGAGGAGCTGGCTGATTTAACTGACGCGACCCTATCGCTCTCCAGAGAAGGATCGAGCATGTTGGAAAGTGCACAGAGCGTTGCTGCAGCGTCCGCGCCTGACATACCAGAGATGACTGATATTGGTGTAGAGCCAGAGGAGGCTCCACGGGCCTACTCTCCGGGAATGGAGAAACCCGCCTGCCGCCCAAGGGAGAAAGAACCAGAGCCCTGCTATGGCTCGTGGAGAGACTTCTTTCAGCCCTCTTTCAAATGGTCCTCACTCATGGCGGAGATCCGGGAGGCCGCAATAAAGCGAAATACCAAGACCAAGATCTACTATGAAGAGTTGACCAAGACAATTCATGAACGACACACCAACACCCAACCCCGCCTGGAAAGGAGAAAGGGAGTGGTGGTGTCCTTTGACAAAACCCGTGGCTACGGGTTCATCCAAGATTACCTGACTGGCAGAGACCTATATGTTAACAGAAGGTCTGTCAAGAGAGACTACCTCCCTTCCTATCAGCACAGCCTCCGCGAGGGAGAGGAAGTGGAGTTCACCCCTGCCGAGAGCCTGAGAGGCCCTTATGCAACTGCCGTGACCCGTCCCAAGCGAGAACCTGAGGACTGGGAGGCAGAAGAAGACTACTCTGGCTGCGAGCGGGAACCTGAACGCTCTCCAGAGCCGGCCCATCACGCCTTCCAGGAGCGGAGCTCCTTCATTGGGCCTAACGTCTTCTGGCAGCCAACCGTATTGGAGAAATGGGTGAGCCCCTATCCTTCCCCCGAGCTGCCTCGTCGGGAGAAGACCATACAAGATATGGAAAACTTGCAAGGACTTCATGCTACCTTGGAGAACATCCGGAAGGGTCGGAGACCCGATGCGCCACCAGAACCTGCAGAGGCCGAGTCCGAGCCGTCATTCCCTGTACCTGCGCCGGCGGCGCCAGCAGATGACCGCGACTCTGACACGGAGAGCATCGGTGAGCAGATTGTCCGGCTGGAGGAGAAGTTGCGGGAGCTGCGCAAGATCGCGACCGCCAGGATCCAGATGCCGCGGAAGAAGGACGAGGTAAGGGTGCCTGTCACCACCCGTAGACTACCTTCTGCTGCCACCGCTCCGCCAGTGCCCCAAAGAAGACCCCCTGTTGCTGTGAATTGCTGCACAGAGCCCACCGGACCGCTTGCGGCGGCGGTAACCGCTCCAATCCATCCCACCATTATCATGCCGGGACCGGTACGGTCCACCCAAGGGTTTACCCCTAGGCCCATGGGGCCAATACCTATTAGGGGCCCCTTCACCTTGCAGCTGCCCCCTAATACAGTTATGTGGGCCCATCCTCCTGTAGAGGACTACTACAGGCCGTACTTGCCAGCAGAGCCAAGTGGTTATGATATGCCACTGTGAATCAGCCTGCTAGGCCTTTGATTTATTTCACCGAAGAAATATGGTGTTAACCCTTTCAGGACAGGAGTCCTACGTTTTCCTGGTCCTTTGTTGCGGCTGCCAGTTCATCCACGGCTCAGTGGTAGGTGTTGGCCACTGAAGTAATAAAGCCAACAAAGCCACGTTTGTTTCCAGGACCTCCTGCCTGCTTTTGCTACCCCACGCCAAGTTGTGCCTGTTCCTCAGTTGCACCTTTTACCCTTCACCCCCTTTTCAGGTTGATCAGGGGTATTACAGCACTTGTCTTTGCTGTCCTTTTATTGTGCAACTTCATACTAAGGAACCGTGCCCGGAGACAGACTCAAAGGAACCTGAGCCTCTGAGATTTTTGCTCTTTTAAAAGGAAATGTGCCCAGAGATGGACTCCACCGCATGAGAGCCTCTGTGATTTAATAGGAAAATAACCTGGGTACGGACTCATGTTTGTTCTTTGAGCCTCCAAGAACTTTTATACTGTTTTATCTATTGTGCTGTTCTCTTATGGACTTATTCATTGTCATGGACTATCCTGGTTATAATGTTACGCTGTGCCAGGTCAGCGCCCCAGTTCCATTCACTATCCTGAGAGAAGAGAACGACGCCCCTTTTCACCACCCTTCACCGTTGCCAATTGGACCTGATATGAATGTAAATGCAGGTGAATTACATGTATGTATGCCTGCATGTCTCTTTTTTCTGTTTCAGGTAGAGATTCCAGTTGGGCGAACCCTGATGGAGTACGAGGTCGTACTCAGCTTAAAGCAGTGGGGTATGTAGTGTACGGGGACTGTAATGCCCGTCACTACAAAAGTGTCACTTGGTGTGCTGTCGTCCCCCCTTAATTATGGGGAAGTTGGTATATGTCATCTTTATAAATTGTCATGTAATGTAATGTTATGTATTTCCCTGTTACTGTGACACTTGCATGTACAGGCCTGCTAGGGGTGTCATTCCAGCTTCTAGTCACTAGAGGGAGCTAGGGAGCCCTAGTTTATATAAGGCCCAGTCAGGGAAGCAAAAGTCAGTCTAGTCTAGGTGTCTGTCTAAAGCTGCAGCCTGCAGTCTGAAGCTGGAGCTTAGACTATGTCAGAGACAAGTCCAGGCCTGAAGCCTGCGGACCAGGAGAGGGTATTGCAGTCCCTGTAACCGGGTTCCGAATCCAAGTAGAAGGTTCCCCTCCTGGATATATATATATATATGCAGAAGCAGGAAGACCACCGTTCAGAAGCTTCTAGAGTCTGAGGAAAGCAGAGAGAGAGACAGAGGCAAAAATCCAGAGAAGCAAGAGGTACTCAATATAACAGAGGAGGTACTTTATAAAGCTAAAACCAAGGATATACGCCAGAGTTAAGGTATTGGGCCTTGGAGAAGATTTGCTATGTTCCAGGATCAGTCAGAGATAGAGTGCAAGCTCCTGTACTGCAAGTCCTGTGTGTTTAACACTCTGTAGTCACCTTGCTCAATCTGTATTGCCTGCATCAACCGTATTGAAAAATCGACTCTATGCAAAGGAACTGTGCTTCCGTTAATGTCTCTATGAAAACTACTAAAGTTGGAGTTCTGGTTTAACATCACGGTGTTCCTCATTTATTCCTGCTATCCGCAAACGGCGTGCCACCGTTTAATTGGCACTGGCGTCACGAACATTTTCTACCATCACCTGCCTATGCAGAGAGTCAGCCGTCTCAGGTTAGTGTCATTGCACTACTACACCCAGAAACTCTATTACACACAACTTGAGTACGCTGCAAATCCTCTTGTGACCCTGACTGACCATGTCTGTAACCTGACACAGATGGTGCAGGAGCTAGAAGAGAAACTCCGTTCTTTTGAGTTAGGGCAAGGTTCTTCCACTCCTCAGCCCTCAAGTCCACATTTTGAGCCCCAGATCAAGCTCCCAGAACCCTTTTCTGGAGACCGGAAGAGGTTTCTCTCCTTTAAGGAGAGTTGCAAACTCTACTTCCGTTTGCGCCCCGTGTCCTCCGGTCCCGAGAGCCAACGCGTGGGTATTATTATTTCTCTACTACAGGGTGATCCCCAGGACTGGGCATTCTCCTTACCTCCTGGGGCCAGTTGTCTAACTTCTGTGGAGGTTTTTTTCAGGCCCTGGGTACCCTCTATGACAAACCAGACAGGGCCCTGGTAGCCGAGACGGCTCTTAGGGCACTGGTTCAGGGCCATCTCCCTGCGGAGGAGTATTGCACCCAATTCAGATGGTGGTGTGTCCCCTCAGGATGGAATGAATCAGCCCTGAAGAGTCAGTTTAGGTCTGGTCTGTCTGATAATTTAAAAGATCTATTAGTCAGTTATCAAATTCCAGAGACCTTAGAGGAGATGATGACCCTAGTTGTCCGACTTGACCGGCGAGTTAGAGAGAGACGACAAGAACGACAGTTCTGTTCTCAGATGGTGGTCCAGCCAGAGGCCTTTTCCAGGGACAACACTGAGGTCTCCACCGAGGAACCCATGCAGGTTGGCATGACCCGGGGTAATCTTCGTCGCTGACGCGGAGAGTGCTTCTACTGTGGAGATCCTGGCCATTGGATCAACAAGTGTCCTAAGAGGGTCCTCTCTGACAAGTCTCCTAAGGCAAGACAACCTAAAGACCAGGCACACCCTGATTTTTCTAAATGTAAGCTTTTGGTACCCATAACAATTTCTCTGGGGGTTAATAAGTGGCCGGGTAAGGCCTTTATTGATTCCGGTTCAGCAGCCAGCTTTATTGACCTTGAATATGCTAGTAAATTGGGTATTCCAATGTTTGCTTTACCTACACCTATCCATGTCATGGCTATTGATGCTACTCCCCTGATTGGTGGTACGGTGAGGTCATGTACCTCTGAAATTTCTCTAACCGTGGGTGTGTGCCACTCTGAGAGATGTTCTCTTTTAGTCCTGGAGAACCTACCGGTTGAGGTGGTACTAGGGTTGCCTTGGCTCCGTTTACATAATCCCACAATAGATTGGTCCAAACGAGAGTTGGGGAAATGGGGACCTAAGTGTGACTCATGCTTGTCCATGGTCCAGGCTGGGGTTTCAGTAAGGTCTAATACATTACCCTCAGTTATTAAGGAATATTCTGATGTATTCTCATCCCCTACTCCAGAGGTTCTACCCCCCCTTAGACCTTATGATTGCGCCATAGAGCTAATAGAGGGTGCCAAATTTCCTAAAGGGCGAATTTATAATCTTTCCAAACCCGAACGCAAAGCTATGGAAGATTATATTAAGGAGAGCCTTACTAAAGGGCATATTAGACCTTCAGTCTCTCCTATGGGAGCAGAGTTTTTCTTTGTTAAGAAGAAGGATGGTGGTCTTAGGCCTTGTATTGATTACCGGAGATTAAATAAAATCACTGTCCAAAATAGATACTCTCTCCCATTGATTCCGGATTTATTTAACCAGGTTCTGGGGGCAACCTGGTTTTCCAAGATTGACCTGAAAGGGGCATACAATCTAATCCGAATCAAGGGGGGAGACGAATGGAAGACAGCGTTCAATACTCCGATAGGACACTTTGAATATCAGGTGATGCCTTTTGGACTCAGCAATGCCCCAGCTGTGTTCCAAAACTTAATGAACGATATTCTTAGGGAGTTCTTAGGTAAATTTATTATTGTCTATCTTGACGACATTTTGATATTCTCTCCTGATTTCGAATCTCATGTGTCTCATGTCAAACAAGTATTAGAGGTGTTGAGGGAGAACCAGCTATCCGCTAAGCAAGAGAAATGTGTCTTTGGTGTACAGGAAATACTGTTTCTAGGGCATGTTCTGACTCCTCACGCCTTTAAGATGGATCCTGGTAAGGTTTTGGCAATTAAGGAATGGGTAAGGCCTTCATCCTTAAAGGCCTTACAACGGTTTTTGGGTTTCGCTAATTACTATCTTAAATTTATCATGAATTTTTCTGTAATTGCTAAACCATTGACCGACCTTACTAAGAAAGGGGCGGATTTGGAGAATTGGTCTACCAAGGCCATTTCTTCATTTGAAACATTAAAAAAGGTATTTAGTAGCGCTCCCATTCTGATCCAGCCTGATCAGGAGAGACCCTTTATTGTGGAGGTGGATGTGTCCGAGGACGGCGCAGGAGCAGTCCTTTCACAAGGTCCTGCTAGCCTCACTAACCTGAGACCGTGTGCCTTCTTCTCCAGGAAATTCTCTCTCACAGAGAGAAACTACGACATAGGGAATAGGGAGCTGCTGGCTATTAAATGGGCATTTGAGGAGTGGAGGCATTTTTTGGAGGGGGCAAGGCATCGGGTAACTGTTGTCACTGACCGTAAAAACCTAATGTTTCTCGAGTCTGCTAAGAGGTTGAATCTCCGGCAAGCCCGATGGGCTCTGTTTTTTCCCCGTTTTGATTTCTCCATTACGTTCAGGCTGGGAAGTAAAAATGTGAAGGCAGACGTATTATCTCGGAGCTTCCATGCTTTTCAACCCACTGAGGCACCGCCTGAATCCATCCTACCAGCAAACATCTTCTTAGCGGCTCTAACCCAGGATATCTCGGCTCGCATTAAGGCTGAACAACATCTGGCACCGGCATCCACCCCAACAGATAAGTTGTTTGTTCCCGTACAATTTTGTCTCCAGCTGTTGGGGGAATGTCACGATTCTGCCTTTTGTGGACATCCGGGTTTTGAGGGCACTAAGGATCTGGTTTCTAGATCTTATTGGTGGCCCACTCTGACCAGGGATGTCAAGTCCTACGTGTCAGCCTGTGAGGTTTGTGCCAGGTCTAAGACACCTAGGACTCGCCCTGCTGGTAACCTACGACCCCTACCCATTCCCAGTAGACCCTGGTCCCATATCTCTATGGACTTTATAACTCACCTACCGCTGGCGGAGGGTAAGACTGTGGTTTGGGTAGTGGTCGATAGGTTTAGCAAGATGGTTTATTTAATTCCCCTGTCTAAACTTCCGAATGCAAAAACCCTGGCGTCTATTTTTGTTAGAGAGATTGTTCGTTTACATGGCATCCCGGAAAATATTGTTTCTGACAGGGGTGTGCAGTTTGTGTCCAAATTCTGGAGGGCCTTCTGTCAAAGATATAAAATTTCATTGTCTTTTTCTTCCGCCTACCATCAGTCTGTGGAACAATTCTTGAGGTTGTATGTTGCTGATGACCAGCAATTATGGGTCAAATTCCTTCCGTTGGCTGAATTTGATTTGAATAACCGTGTCAATTTTTCTGCTGGGGTCTCCCCTTTCTTTTGTAACCATGGTTTTTATCCCATGATAAACCCTCCTCCGAACTGTGCACAGTTTGGGCCCGGGTGTGCAAAGCAGTAATCAAAGCAAAAGGTGGCTACTTTGAAGAACCTAGAATATGACATATTTTCAGTTGTTTCACACTTGTTTGTTATGTATATAATTCCACATGTGTTAATTCATAGTTTTGATGCCTTCATAGTCATGAAAATAAAGAAAACTCTTTGAATGAGAAGGTGTGTCCAAACTTTTGGTCTGTACTGTATATATACACTCACCTAAAGAATTATTAGGAACGCCATACTAATACGGTGTTGGACCCCCTTCTGCCTTCAGAACTGCCTTAATTCTAATTGGCATTGATTCAACAAGGTGCTGATAGCATTCTTTAGAAATGTTGGCCCATATTGATAGGATAGCATCTTGCAGTTGATGGAGATTTGAGGGATGCACATCCAGGGCACGAAGCTCCCGTTCCACCACATCCCAAAGATGCTCTATTGGGTTGAGATCTGGTGACTGTGGGGGCCATTTTAGTACAGTGAACTCATTGTCATGTTCAAGAAACCAATTTGAAATGATTCGAGCTTTGTGACATGGTGCATTATCCTGCTGGAAGTAGCCATCAGATGATGGATACATGTTCTCATTCTGTTTACGCCAAATTCGGACTCTACCATTTGAATGTCTCAACAGAAATCGAGACTCATCAGACCAGGCAACATTTTTCCAGTCTTCAACAGTCCAATTTTGGTGAGCTCGTGCAAATTGTAGCCTCTTTTTCCTATTTGTAGTGGAGATGAGTGGTACCCGTTGGGGTCTTCTGCTGTTGTAGCCCATCCGCCTCAAGGTTGTGCGTGTTGTGGCTTCACAAATGCTTTGCTGCATACCTCGGTTGTAACGAGTGGTTATTTCAGTCAACGTTGCTCTTCTATCAGCTTGAATCAGTCGGCCCATTCTCCTCTGACCTCTAGCATCCAAAAGGCATTTTCGCCCACAGGACTGCCGCATACTGGATGTTTTTCCCTTTTCACACCATTCTTTGTAAATCCTAGAAATGGTTGTGCGTGCAAATCCCAGTAACTGAGCAGATTGTGAAATACTCAGACCGGCCCGTCTGGCACCAACAACCATGCCACGCTCAAAATTGCTTAAATCACCTTTCTTTCCCATTCTGACATTCAGTTTGGAGTTCAGGAGATTGTGTTGACCAGGACCACACCCCTAAATGCATTGAAGCAACTGCCCAGTGATTGGTTGACTAGATAATTGCATTAATGAGAAATAGAACAGGTGTTCCTAATAATTCTTTAGGTGAGTGTGTATATATATATATTGATATCGCCGTTTGCTCCTTTGTCTCATTCTCACAACCGAAAATGACCGCCAGAAGTACAATTGGGAAACCTTGGTGTAGTGTGCGTCGATGTGTGCGCAATTCCTCCAAAATAACCTCACAGAGACGTTCTCAAGTAGGATCCAATAATGTGCCTGCTTCCAACAGCTAGACGAGGTTTATTTATACCAGAAGATGGAAGGCGGTCTTAAAATCATGACCAATGGGGAGACAGGTGGTTGACTGGAAGGCGGTCTTACAATCATGACCAATGGGGAGACAGGTGATTGGCTGGAAGGCGGTCTTGCAATCATGACCAATGGGGAGACAGGTTATGGTATGGAGTGATTGACTAGCGAAGATGTGAATGATTGCGCAAACTTATGTTCGCACGTTCACACACTTATTTACTCCCTTTTCGTTGCCACGCTTATCCTTGTGGATGAAGAAACCTTTGTTCGATGGTCCCTATCCCTCCCGCCTCAGCCGGCGCCATGACACTGGTATCCTGCAGTAATACCAGTCCAGGCACAAATCAGCTACAGGTCGGGATGACCAGACCATCGTGCGTAAGTTTCTGCGCGATGCGAACGCAAACGCAAACGAATCTGCGCATCTCCATAGGATAGATGGCGACCATACGGCGAACAATAATTTTCCACAACAATATATATATATATATACAGTATATATATAGTTACATTTGGTGATGTGAGCTGATATATGAACAGCTTTATGAAAGCTAATGGTTATTTTTGTAAAGATACAGCAAAAGATAGGAAAACCTTAAGAAAATATTCACCAGGAATAATACAAAATAGCGCTCTTACAGAACAAAGAAAACCATGCTCTCATGTAAAGATATTAATTGTGTAGTTTCAAAGTACCCTTAGATTTCTGTGAACTACCGTATTCCCATTACATTAATTTCTAAAAGATTTTTCCTCATAGAATACTGCTCACTGGAGCCTAATCTATGTCTTAATTAAGTTAATTCTTCCAGTACTGAGATACTAAGATATGTGTCAATATTAATGTTTATTACATTGCAAATTCCAAGGTTCCTTTTAGATAGCCTAATTCGGGGCCATAACGAGCGCTGATAGATAATATAACAAGGTGACCAGCGCATGCTTAAAGAGCATGCAAACCACTGCAAGCTATATCGAGGACAAACGATCGTCAGTACAATCGTTCATCCCCAATACAATTTGCATATTGTTGACAAAACATCCCCTTTTTACACAAGGATACTTGATGCTCTCAAATGAAAATACTTGTATAATTATGGATAAGGATATCAAAGTATCAGTATGGAAAATACAAGTTGAATTGCGGTAACTTGGAACATTACTTACACTGGAAGTTTTTCAGGCACCCTAAGGAACTGTTTAGTGTGCAAAGGGAACCAAGATTCAAACCAAATGTTTAAAAAAAATCTGATTTATCAGAATCCAAATTTCTTTCAATTTAATTCAGGAAAATACTTGAGATTTTTAAGAAAGACCTTTCTAGGCATTTAAACACTTTAGATTTCAGTAGAATTGCTTTGTACACAAATCGATTCACATAGTTGATTCAGGCAAATTGGTCCCAAAAAATTATAAATTCGCTCATCTCTGGTACACGCACTTATGTGCTTAGTAACAGAGCACATAACCAATGGACGACACTCTAATTCAGTGAATGGGCTCTTGGCATATACTCATATTCGTCACCACCAGCTTATAAGACCATGACCGCCACAGAAGGTCACAGCCAAGACCCAATTCTGAAACAAGTATTTTATTTTATTTTTTACTGACATCTCCTTTCCTTAGCAATTGCATTATGCTAACAGCAACACGGATTTCCCAGGACCTTCTATTCACTCATTCACTCTATTACTCATATAACCCCAGCTTCAAAAAGATAAGTATATCTCAGGGATTTATTAAACAGATTATATTTGCTTAATTTAAAGGGGTTATCCCATGATTAATGTGTGCCAACGAGCCAGGAGGAGAGGAGCGGAGGTTGGAAGTGGTTTACTGGCACTGTCAGTCACAGTAGCAATCCTCACACCAATGCTCCTTAGGGCCAGGATAGTGAAAGGATAGTGCACACTTTCTTCCTTTGTGGCACACTCTGATGTTGTTGCACCTGCGTGATGGTAATTGTGGTGCCTTTGATGTTATAGTTTTTTTTTGGGTGCAAGACTGGAGGTGTAGGGTGCAATAGCTGGCATATGGTGCAGGAATCAGTAACCAGGCCAAATGTAGAAATAAACGTCTCTCTTTACTAAAGTACAGAATGGGAGTACTGGCCAGACTGGCCAGGTTGTGTCCTAGTTGTGAAGGCTGTCCGCGTAGTGTTCATCTCACAGCAGTAAAGTCAGTAGCTTTAGTCAGCAAATACTTTACTGGCTGACTCCAATAGTCAGCCATTCAGACTTTTTGCTATTTGCTTCATTTCCCTCCTTTTCTTGAGTACTGTAGAAATGGTAAGGTTTTTCTCTCAGTATATAATCCTTACAGAAGATGATTCTCTCTGGATTTTCAGTCCAGTCCTGTGAGGAGTGGATCACATGCAGGGTTGCCAACCGTCTAGAAATTCCTGAACAGTGCGTAACAATAGATGACTTTTTTCTTGTGTCTGTCAAAAAAATAGATGCGTCCATAATTTTTTCTAGGTTGGTGGTACTTGACTAGATTATTTTTGTGGTAATTATCATCATTTTAGAGCTCACAGTAAATGCTGATAATGAGTTCTTATCAGTATATTGAGCTATAGACCTGTATTACCTATAATCTTTATCATTCAGTATGGTATTCCAATCTGTCCGTAAAAAATGTTGGCTGTCCGTGATTTAGGTCATCCAGAAAAAAGTCATCCAGAAAAAAGAAAAAGGCAGCCCATACTAGTAATAGGCCTAAGCCTGTACAAGGCTTCCAGGCCAATTGCTAGCATATTCCAATGCTGGCATGCAAGTGGCAACACTGCATTAGAATATACTGAATCCTGCTTTGCTTTTGTTTTTAAAAAATGCAAAAAGTTGCAATCTAATGAATGCATGTTATAGCCACCTACGGTAACATAAAAAAAAGAATATTATGAATAAAAATTATAAAAATTCAAATCACCCCCTTTTTCCTGGAATTAATAAATAAACATAAAAAATAAACATCATGGGTATCACCGCATCTGAAAATGCCCATATTATTAAAATCTAAAAATATTTATCCCATACGTTTAACGGCTTAATGTAAAAAATAAAACTCAAAATGGCCAATTTGCTGTTTTTTTCTTCACTTCACCTCCCAAATAATTGCAAAAAATTTGTCCTCACACAGCAGTAAAATTAAAAAAGTTATGGGGGTTAGAATATGGCAATGCAAATAAAAACAAATGCTTTTTTCCCCCCAAGTTTTTCATTTTTTTTTAGATTTTAACCCACAATTAAAACTATAAAAATATGGTATTGCCGTAATTGTACTGACCCGGAGAATAATGGAACAGGTCAATTTTACCACATAGGGAATGCTGTAAAAGCAAAATCCATAAAACTGTTGTGTACTTGCATTTTTTTTTACAATCTTACCCCATTTGGAATTTTTTTTCCATCTTTCCAGCACATCGTATGCAAAAGTGAATGTTGCACTTCATTAGTATGTATCTAGGTGTTCGAGTGTCCTGTATTTCTTACAGATGTTAAGATGTTAAACAGGGGTGAATAATAGACATACGAGATGTGTAAATAGGAGCAAACTGCCATACAATGGTGAATAAGCAGTTGCTCAAGATTTATTTTTCAGGGGGTAAGACCCACAGATTCTTGGATAATAGACATGCGTCGTTGATAAAGAGGAGGTGGAGAGTTTCCAGGGATAATAGAGCCATACATTGAGCATATAGGGAGGAGCTGGAAGGAACCTGGAGGGGTTAACTGGGAATGGAAGCTAGAGGGGCAGAGAGACAGGGATTGGAGACTCATGTGTGGGAATAACGTCATGTATAAGTTCTATGTTGTATAAACTTATTGTGTCATCTTGGTTGTTAAGTAATTGTAACTATAGACTCTGTTGGTAATATTTATTTCTAGAAACTATAAGGGGCAGTATACTAAGATAAAAATACTATTTTAATGAAAACTGGGAGATAAAATGACGGCCCCACAGACAGACAACACGTAAAACCTATGCACATACACCAGGCGCACGTGGTAGTGCAGCACCAGGCGAGTGAGCAAAAGTTAGAAGACGAACACACACATATATATATATATAGGTGACGGACGCGTCTGATGGTAACAGAAGGCGGGCAGAACAGTGTGGAGACCAAATAAACTGGCCCTATTGCCTCCCTGCTTGTCCTAAGTCACCCTAAAGACTGTGTCCTAAGGACGGGGTCCAAAAATCCCCGCAAGGGGTGGCCCAGACAGGAACTCTCTCCCTGTTAAGTGACCCTGATCAGGCCCTAGCAGAGGGGAGAGTATCCGTCCAAAGGAATGGCATATACAGCAGAATACAACAAAAAGAATGAGTAAAAATACCCCACTCAGTCATCCCCGGAAGGGTAAGGAGGGTGGGAAAATACTCATGTGTCCCGACGCGTTTCCTCACTGGATGCCCCAAGATTCATCAGGGGACACGGGGCAAGAATGGCAGTTATCCTATTCAGGCTAGATAGCCCAGGAGCAGGGAAATGGCCTGCGTAAGTACTTCAGTCCTGGTGTGGCTGAGTGTGTATGGTTGGCAGCGGTCAGCATACAGCTATGTGTCCACCTTCACAGCTAGGACCCAGGGTGGTGGTGTCCGCTGTGGTTGGGGAGGGGTGTCAGACTACGCGGGACATACCCATGCGGAAATTGTAATATCTGCCAATACATGATTTGTGCTGATTCCTTTTCTACCTGCAGGCTCCCGGCGGCGATATCATTGAATCATTATATCAACTGTCGTACAAGAAATGTGATATACGCACTTATTTGTGAGTGTGGGAAGCTATATGTGGGTCAGACTGGCCAGGAAGTACGGAAACGTATTCAACAACATCTATCAAACATCGCCTTGGCCCGACGGGACAGGACTCAGGCAAAGAAACCATTAACTTCAGTTGCTGCACATTTCCTGGATTGTCACCAGTGTATAATCTCCGGACTCAGGATTGCGGGACTTGATCTGGTACGCATGAATTTGAGGGGAGGATCGGCTGCCTCTCAATTATTGCGTCTCGAATCCAAATGGATTTTTAATCTGGACACTGTCGCTCCATATGGATTAAATGAGGAACTTACGTTCACTGGTTTTTACCATACTTGATATGGAGGGTGGATCTTTAACCCTTGTGGTTGGGGGCCATCAACCATTCCCCCATTCAGGCAGTCGGGATGTATTTTACAAAACATGGCGAGAACACAGGAATAGCCACATACATTCCTTATGCCCGGTGTGTACTAACAGTGGGGGTACATTGGGGGGCCTTTGCTTCATGTGGAAGTATTCATGTCATTTTATCCTATGGTTCACTATCCAGCTATTGCATTGAGATGGGCAATGGTCATTTATTATGGTATAAATGGGGTACGGAATAACTATTGCCTCTACGGGGGCTCTATATGGGGGCTGCAGTTAGGGCATGGATTATGAAAGGCTTAAGCTTCATATTATTATGGCTATCCTGTTTAATGATTTAATCCCTTTTTTGTCATTCTTTATAGGTTTTTCTTACTTCTTCACTTTCATCATCACTGCGCACTCACGTTTCGGGCACTACTGTATCCACCATGCTTTTCACTTCCACACCTGTGGTCTTTTTACTTTGGCCTCACCTTATCACATTTCCCTTCTATTTTAGGTCCTTCCTGGATCTTGGATTGTATATTAGGGTCATCCATTATTATGCACTTGTATATTATTGTTCACTTTGATTAATAATCATGTTCACTTAGGGATGTGTACTGGGAATACCGACAGCACCAGGAATTTAGGTGTTTGGTCAGGTATTCCTGATACATATATATATAGATACGTCTACGTGTAGTTATTGTGTTGCATATAATTGATGTCCATGTCCTCTCTATATATTGTGTGCATGAATTGTGCATACAATATATATGCTCTATTGTCCACCAGTGTGTTCATTGCCATGTATCTATCTCTATTTTCATTATTATATCATTATAGCGGATTCATCATGAGTATCATCTATATATGTATAAGTGGTTATATATGCACCTATTGTACTACTGTGAGATATCATGTACATGCCTTTGTCTGATCGGGTACAATACTGCTTGCCCCTATTATTGCTTATTACCATCACCAGACTACCCCTACCCTCCCTGGTCCCCTTCAGCATGCTGCCGCGTTTCTGCGCATATGCTGGGCGCATCGTGCGCTCCACTGTTACAGTGGAGCGCGCTATGCGTTCCACCATGCGTTCCACAGCGGCACCTCACTTCCGGTCATGTGATTTCTCACATCCGGTTTGGAGATATCGCTCTACCTACTTACCAGCTTGCCTGGCATCGCCTCTGTGGCTATAAATAGCCTCATTTTACTTAGCTTTATTGTATAGCTCAACTGTCTGTGCCCACTGTGTCCGCGTCTGTCATGTGGCTGTGTTTTGGCTGGTGGAGCGCATATGCGTTCCACCATGCGTTCCAACAGCCGATCATGTGATCCACACTTCCGGTTTCCGGCTCTGATTGGAGCTTCAGATGTACACTCACTGGCCACAGTTCCTGCTGCACAGGTGAATATAATTATACCTCATCTAATATCCTATATTTACTGACGCCCCAACACACAGTCCTTTACCCCTGAGGAAGCCGGATTGCTCCGGCGACACGCGTTGGGCGCTTGCTATGTTTCCAGGTCCACTGCACCAGCTAGATATGTAGGTTTGGCTCTTGATATTCGACCTTATGCTGGTCTATCTGTATCTTTATTTTAGTGGTCTTACCTTACCCTACATTTGCTATATGTGTTTTATTGTATTGTTTCATATGCTGGTTGATAACGCATACATTTACATGTGATAGTTCAGTGGACCTGTGTGTGTCCGTCTCATATATTGCACACCGCACTTTGTTCTATGTTGTATACAATTTTTTAATGCGTGTGTGTTGTTGTGTCCAATAAACTTTATATATTTTTATCCTTTACGGTTGGATGTGCATTTATGGGGTGGCTCTTTTTGACTCTCTTCTTGGGTCAGATGATTTGACATTTTTACTTTTTTTGTTATTAATTGAAATTTAACGATTTTTTTGCAAAAAAATGACATTTTTCACTTTCAGTTGTAAAATTTTGCAAAAAAAACGAGATCCATATAGAAATTTTGCTCTAAATTTTTTGTTCTACATGTCTTTGATAAAAAAAAAATGTTTGGGTAAAAAAAAAAATGCTTTGGGTAAAAGTTATAGCGTTTACAAACTATGGTACAAAAATGTGAATTTCCGCTTTTTGAAGCAGCTCTGACTTTCTGAGCACCTGTCATGTTTCCTGAGGTTCTACAATGGCCAGACAGTACAAACACCCCACAAATGACCCCATTTCGGAAAGTACACACCCTAAGGTATTCGCTGATGGGCATAGTGAGTTCATAGAACTTTTTATTTTTTGTCACAAGTTAGCGGAAAATGATGATTTTTTTTTTTTGATTTTTTTTTCTTACAAAGTCTCATATTCCACTAACTTGTGACAAAAAATAAAAACTTCTATGAACTCACTATGCCCATCACGAAATACCTTGGGGTCTCTTCTTTCCAAAATGGGGTCACTTGTGGGGTAGTTATACTGCCCTGGCATTCTAGGGGCCCAAATGTGTGGTAAGGAGTTTGAAATCAAATTCTGTAAAAAATGACGAGTGAAATCCGAAAGGTGCTCTTTGGAATATGGGCCCCTTTGCCCACCTAGGCTGCAAAAAAGTGTCACACATCTGGTATCTCTGTATTCAGGAGAAGTTGAGGAATGTGTTTTGGGGTGTCATTTTACATATACCGATGCTGGGTGAGATAAATATCTTGGTCAAATGCCAACTTTGTTTAAAAAAATGGGAAAAGTTGTCTTTTGCCAAGATATTTCTCTCACCCAGCATGGGTATATGTAAAATGACACCCCAAAACACATTCCCCAACTTCTCCTGAGTACGGAGATACCAGATGTGTGACACTTTTTTGCAGCCTAGGTGGGCAAAGGGGCCCATATTCCAAAGAGCACCTTTCGGATTTCACAGGTCATTTTTTACAGAATTTGATTTCAAACTCCTTACCACACATTTGGGCCCCTAGAATGCCAGGGCAGTATAACTACCCCACAAGTGACCCCATTTTGGAAAGAAGACACCCCAAGGTATTCCGTGAGGGGCATGGCAAGTTCCTAGAATTTTTTATTTTTTGTCACAAGTTAGTGGAAAATGATGATTTTTTTTTTTTTTTTCATACAAAGTCTCATATTCCACTAACTTGTGACAAAAAATAAAAACTTCCATGAACTAACTATGCCCATCAGCGAATACCTTGGGGTCTCTTCTTTCCAAAATGGGGTCACTTGTGGGGTAGTTATACTGCCCTGGCATTCTAGGGGCCCAAATGTGTGGTAAGGAGTTTGAAATCAAATTCTGTAAAAAATGACCTGTGAAATCCGAAAGGTGCTCTTTGGAATATGGGCCCCTTTGCCCACCTAGGCTGCAAAAAAGTGTCACACATCTGGTATCTCCGTACTCGGGCGAAGTTGAGGAATGTGTTTTGGGGTGTCTTTTTACATATACCCATGCTGGGTGAGATAAATATCTTGGTCAAATGCCAACTTTGTATAAAAAAATGGGAAAAGTTGTCTTTTGCCAAGATATTTCTCAAGGTATTCGCTGATGGGCATAGTGAGTTCATGGAAGTTTTTATTTTTTGTCACAAGTTAGTGGAATATGAGACTTTGTATGAAAAAAAAAAAAAAAATCAGCATTTTCCACTAACTTGTGACAAAAAATAAAAATTTCAAGGAACTCGCCATGCCCCTCACGGAATACCTTGGGGTGTCTTCTTTCCAAAATGGGGTCACTTGTGGGGTAGTTATACTGCCCTGGCATTTTCCAGGGGCCCTAATGTGTGGTAAGTAGGTAAATGACCTGTGAAATCCTAAAGGTGCTCTTTGGAATATGGGCCCCTTTGCCCACCTAGGCTGCAAAAAAGTGTCACACATGTGGTATCGCCGTATTCAGGAGAAGTTGGGGAATGTGTTTTGGGGTGTCATTTTACATATACCCATGCTGGGTGAGAGAAATATCTTGGCAAAAGACAACTTTTCCCATTTTTTTTATACAAAGTTGGCATTTGACCAAGATATTTCTCTCACCCAGCATGGGTATATGTAAAATGACACCCCAAAACACATTCCCCAACTTCTCCTGAGTACGGCGATACCAGATGTGTGACACTTTTTTGCAGCCTAGATGCGCAAAGGTGCCCAAAGTCCTTTTAGAAGGGCATTTTTAGACATTTGGATACCAGACTTCTTCTCACGCTTTGGGGCCCCTAGAATGCCAGGGCAGTATAAATACCCCACATGTGACCCCATTTTGGAAAGAAGACAGCCCGAACGATCGCCGCTGGAAGGCTGGAGATCAACTCTCTTACCTTCCGTTCCTGTGAGCGCGCGCGCCTGTGTGCGCGCGTTCACAGGAAATCTCGCGTCTCGCGAGATGACGCATATATGCGTGACTGTGCGCAGGGCTGCCACCTCCGGAACGCGATCCTGCGTTAGGCGGTCCGGAGGTGGTTAACAGCCAGGTCGGCAGATGACAGCTCGAAAACTGTATGAAGCTGTTTTTTGCGGTAGGTTTCGAGAATGTATTGCATATATATCTTTGTTCTGCTGATTTTATTTTCAGATCCAAAAATTCTGTCTCCTCTGCAATACTTGCGGTGAATCTCAAATTAAATTTGTTTTGATTAATTTCTTGCAGAAAAGAATCTAATTCCTCTCTACTTTTATTCCAAATAAAAATGACATCATCTATAAATCTCCGCCATAGGACCAGATCCACCCCCAGCCTGGGCTTGATGGTATTATATTCCCATTCTGCCAAAAAAAGGTTGGCATAGCTGGGGGCGAATCTGGTTCCCATGGCGGTCCCACACTTCTGTAGATAGAAGTTGCCTTCAAAATAAAAATAATTGTGGGTCAAAATATTATTTATACCCTCTAAGATGAAATCAATGCATGCTTCATCCATTGTTCCATCTCTCCTTAATTGTTCCCCTACTGCTAATCTACCTTGTTGATGGTCAATCACTGTATACAGTGACTGAACATCCAGAGTTCCCATAATCCACCCTGGCTCAGTTCGCATTTCCTCTAGTGTCTTGATAATGTGGGTTGTGTCCTTGATGTAGGAAGCTGTTTTCTTAACAGCCGGTTGTATCTGTACGTCTATGAATTTCGACAGATTGGATGATATTGAACCAATTCCCGAAACTATCGGTCGACCTGGTGGCTTATCTAGGCTTTTATGCACTTTGGGGAGACAGTAGAAGACCGGTAGTCTCCTCTGTGTCCCCAAAATGAAGTCATGTTCTTGTTTCTAAATTATTGTAAGTTCCAGACCTTTTGTACATAATAGTTTTAGGTCTTGTTCAAAGTCATCTAGTGGATCGTTTTTCAATAGGGAATATGTCTCAATATCTGTTAGTTGGCGTAGACATTCTTCATTATAGTCTACTGTATTAAGAACGACCACTGCCCCCCCTTTATCCGCGGGTCGTATTGTAATGGCCTCATTTTTTTGTAACTGTCTAATAGCATAGTGTTCTTGTTTTGTCAGATTGTTCTGGCATGTGGGTCCTACTTTCAATTTGCGTATGTCCTCTTCCACATTTTTCTGGAAGGTAGCCATTTCTGCGCTGATTTCATTCCTAGGAAAAAATGTGGATTTGTTTTTCAATATGGGTTTACTCGGGTCTGCGGGTATATTCCTAATTATTGGATTTTTTAGGAAGTGTTTTTTTAAACATATATTTCTAATGTATTTTTGGATCCCTATATAAGCGGAAAATTTATCCAATTTTTCAGTTGGCGCAAATTTCAGACCTTTTTCTAATAGCTTAATTTGTGATGTAGTGAGAGTCATTGAGCTTAAATTAATTATTGTGGTGTGCCATATGGCCAGTTTCGCAGAATAAAAAGAAACTGCACACAGGACGATGATTTTATTTCAAGGCACGGAGGCTCATATTGCGTTAACTTCCTTTACTGATACCACAGCAGCAAAGAAGAAAATCCATGGAATTAACATATCACCATGGCAACAAGCCTGCCCCCCTTCCCTAGACCCTATATAATGTCCATACAGAGGGCAGAACCTCCTCTTTCTTTGCTGCTGCCACAGATAAGTACACCATACTCTGCAGGTTCCTTTATCTGTTACAGTTTAGAATATATATATATTTATATTTCTTTCAGGTTTTTGCTTAGTCAGATATTCTGCCTTTGTTGTTTTTACTGCCTATTCATCTGGCATTTTTCGCCTATTCTGTTGTGTTTTCAGTCTTCTACTTTGCCTCTGGCATTACTTTGCCTTTGCTTATATTCTCGGTTTTTCACTTCCCCCTCCTTATTGGAGTTGTCTTTTCCTCCCGTCCGTTCCGTTCCCCCCTCTTCTTCGCGCGCGCACGTATTTTCGCCTGTGCGATTTTTCGCGCCTCTCTCTACCCCAGCTCTCCTCTCGTCCTGCGGACACGCCCACTTCCGCCTTTGTCTGCTCTGGTCGGCTCCGATGCTGCTGCACGGATCCCTGCGCTCCTCTGGCCCTGCCATTTAGTTAAGTCTCCATCTTACTATCTCCCCTCCCTTATCCAGCGGCAACTTGCCCCTGGAGAGGTTATTTTTTGCTTCCTACCATGTCTCTTCCCAGCAGGAACCCCATCCATGAGGAGGACTCTGACCCTGAGTCTCCCACTCCTATTCCTCCCCAGGATACCTCTGCTCCTCAGATTAGTCAGGCAGAAGCGCTGCAGCGCTCTGTTTCTGAGGCCATTTTTTCGGCCATGGGCTCCATGTCCCAGTCCCTGTCTAGGTCTATTTCTGATGCCATTAAGGCTATTCCCCTGGTGCCCAGTGGGACGACCCCGGTCCCTCCAGCCGCTCCTCATGCCTCCGGAACCACTAAGACTGGTGTGTCATTTTCCACCACAGATAGCGCACGTATTTCGCGCAAAAGAGCCTTATCCCGCCAGGCTGAAAAGGCGAGGAATTGGAAGTGCGCTAGAGCACAAATGAGTTCTGAGTCCGACTCCGAGCTCGGCTCAGATGAGGAGGCCAGATCAGAGGACCATGAGGTCCAGTATGATGATATGTACCTGCCAGAACCGCACCATTCCGCCCCCACCCCTTCTTGCTCTGCAGCAGGCACTTCCATGACTGAGACCCCTCAGGTGCCCTGTTCCGTTCTCACGGACCCATCAGGCGAGCCTCTATTTGACCCCGACTCCCTACACCACCCCAGGTCGGCGGAATGGCTCCCATTGGACCACGTTGCCCGTTACTTGGAGGCTCGGGTCCGTTGCCCTCTGAGTAAGGAGGCACGGAATAAATTGAGGGCTGAATGCCCCAGGCCTATATTGGCCAACAAATTGTGCGACACCCCAGTGGTCGATCCCAAGATGTCCCAATTCCTGGCAAAATCAGGATGGAACCCCCGCAAGGGCCTTGAATTCGCACTAAAAGCCTGCCAAGACAGGCTCCTTGACATGTTTGGGCCTCTCACCAAAATATTCGAGATGGCTGAGACCGCTAGAGCGGCTAATGAATCAGTCGATCCTGAGGAGCTTAGAGGCTGGATCCAGCGAGCTATCTGTCTCGCTGGTAATGTTAACACATCCCTGTCAATCGAGCGCCGCAAGGCTATTTTGTTTAAAATAGAACCCAAGCTCACCAATCTGGCCCTCACTGAATCTGGCCCAGACGCTCAGGGTTTACTTTTCGGCGATTCCTTTATTAAGGAACTAGGCCGTTTCGTTGGGGCATTCACTGCCCTGGATAAGGCCCAATCGTCCATGCGTAGGGTGTTCCAGGGCCGTGTCTCTTCTAGGGCCGGCAGCTCCAGGGGCCGTCTGTCCGGCCGCTCCGCATCACAGACCCGCTCGGGTCGAGGCTCCTTCGCTCACCGATCCTTCACCCAGAGGTCGACCTTCCCGGACTCAAGACAACCGTCCGGTTTCTTCCCGTCCCGTGGAAATCCCAGCCGTCGCGGCTTCAGAGGAAGTTTCGGATCACGACGACCTTTCGGTAAGTCTCCTATCTCCCCCTTCTTCGCAGGGTTGTGTAGGGGGCAGACTCCGTCACTATTTCCAGACCTGGACCCACATCACCTCCGACAATTGGGTCCTGTCCACAGTGTTGGGTTTCTCCATAGAACTAGTGGGCCCCCTACCCACTCTGGCCCCTCCCTTCCCTCACCCTTTGTCTGGCATGACCCAATCCTGCATAGACGCGGAGCTATCAGAGCTTCTCAGAAAGAACGCCATCGAACGTTCCCCGGTTCCAGAGTCTACCTTGCTAAGCAACATATTTTTAGTTCGGAAAAAGGACGGCCAGATGCGTCCAGTGATCAACTTACGCCCCTTGAACCAGTTCGTCCGGTACCGCCACTTCAAGATGGAGGGCATCCATCTGCTCCAAGATCTCCTGCTCCGAGGAGACTGGATGACCAAACTCGACCTCAAGGACGCGTACCTTACAGTCCCGGTAGCGGAACCTTCTCGGAATCTCCTTGGCTTCCGATGGAACAAAGAGATCTGGCGATTCACGTGCCTCCCTTTCGGCCTATCGTCGGCGCCATGGTGCTTTACCAAGCTCATGAGACCTGCCATGGCTTGGCTCCGCAGCCGCGGGATAAGATTGATCGTGTATCTAGACGACATCCTCATTTTGGCCCAGGACCCCAATACTCTCTTACGTCATTTGGAAATGTCTATCGACCTTCTCTCCCGTCTAGGATTCCTTATCAACTACGAGAAGTCGATCCTCACTCCCTCCAGGAACATGGAGTTTCTAGGTTTCACAGTGGACTCCGTGCAGGAGACTCTCAGCCTGCCTACCACAAAGATCCGATATATTCGCAAGGAATTGCGCAGGACTTTGACCATGAACCACCTCTCCCTCCGCCATCTCTCTCGGATCATCGGGCTGCTCTCCTCCTCGATTCAGGCGGTGTTCCCCGCCCCTCTACATTACCGGGCGCTCCAACGCCTGAAGACGGCACATCTACATGCGGGTGCATCCTACGCCGACATGATATCCCTCGACCAGGAGACCAGGGACGAGCTACACTGGTGGATCCACAATCTTTCGGCCTGGAACGGGAAGGCGATTTGTGGACCCCGTCCGGACTTCACGGTGGATTCGGATGCCAGCCTTTTGGGTTGGGGGGCGCACTGCGAGGGTGTATCCACCGGAGGGCGTTGGTCGGAGGAAGAATCTACTCTCCACATCAATGCCCTGGAGCTTTTGGCGGGCTCCTTTGCCATCCGCAGTTTTGCCAAAGGCATCGCTCATGCCTGCATAAGATTACGGATGGACAATATCTCCGCAGTCCGGTATGTGAATTCCATGGGGGGCACTCGTTCCCCCATGCTCTCCTTCCTAGCCAAGGAATTTTGGACGTTCTGCCTCCATCAGGACATTACCATCGTAGCAGAGTACCTCCCGGGACTACGCAATGTCCAAGCAGACTGGAGTTCTCGCCATCTTTCAGACTCGAGCGACTGGAAATTGGACGTTCAGGTTTTCGCCTCCGTTGCATCTCGCTGGGGTCCCTTCTGTATAGACCTGTTTGCCTCCCGCCTGAACAGACAAATCTCCAGATTCTTCAGCTGGCGCCCGGATCCAGAAGCAGAAGCTGTAGACGCCTTTCTTCAGGATTGGTCCGGTCCACTGCACTACGCATTTCCACCCTTCTCCATGATTCCGCGGGTCCTCAACCAGGTCCGACACCAAGAGGCGGAGTTGACCCTCATAGTCCCCTTCTGGCGATCTCAGGCGTGGTTTCCTCCATTACTGGAGCTCCTCATTCTTCCTCCCATTCTACTGCCGCAGTTCACAACGCTCCTAGTGGACCCAGCTGGTCGTCCCCACCCGCTCCTGCTGGACGGATCTCTTCGTCTTCTAGCTTGCAGAGTTTCAGGGTCTCCCAGCAAGGCAATCTCCTTTCGGACGCAGCTAGAAGATTACTGGACGACTCATGGGCTCCCGGCACTAGACGGGCCTACAGAGCAGCCTGGAGAACCTGGGCTGACTGGTGCCTGGCTCAAAGTGTGGATCCCATTTCAGCACCTGTGACGGACATTCTCAATTTTCTTACCTCCCTCTTCGAGGAGGGCAAGGCCTACAGAACCATCAACCTGTTCAGATCGGCCATCTCCTCCCAACACCTAGGATTTGACGGTCGTACGGCGGGCCAACACCCATTGGTCTGCCGCCTACTTAAGGGTTCTAGGCTTTCTCGCCCTCCTAGACCGCGTTTTTCAGCCACATGGGATGTCTCCCTTGTTTTGTCCCTCTTTTCCTCCTGGCCAGCCAATTCGGACCTTTCCTTGCGCCAGTTGTCGGCCAAGTTGGTCACCCTCTTATGCCTCATTTCCTGTAAGAGGGTTTCCGATGTTCGGGCTCTGGATCACGATGCCAGATCCTTTTCCCCTGAGGGTGTCATTTTTAATATCACCCGCAGGACCAAGACTTCTATTCGTTCGGTTTTTTTATCCAAGTTTCCCTTCGGTTCCAGCACTCTGCCCAGTGGCATGCCTTCAAGAATATGAGGCTCGGACCATCCAACACAGATCTCCAGAGTTTCCGCATTTATTTTTATCTTATCGTCGTCCGTTTGCTCCTGTGACTACTGTTACGCTGGCACGTTGGGTTAAGTGGACCATGTCCCTGGCAGGAGTGGACACCTCCGTCTTCACGGCCCATTCCACGCGTGGAGCCTCATCCACTTCTATGCTCGTGTCTGGGGCCAAACTGGAGGACATCATGAGGACGGCGGATTGGTCCAGGGTCTCTACATTCAGGGAGTATTATTTTCGCCCGCAACAACAACAACATGTATTTACTTCAGTTATTGCACAGCTTTGAACTCGCAATATGAGCCTCCGTGCCTTGAAATAAAATTGCATGATTTTACTATTTTATGACGTAAAGTCATGATTTTATGAAAGACACGGAGGCGAGTATTGCCCTCCCCTTTTTCTTCCCACCCAGTTGGAATTTAATTAATTATGTTGCCGTTGATTGTCTTTATTACTTGACATGGTATTGTTTTTCTATTACTTGGTATCCAAGTGACAATTTTGAACTACCTAATATTACCGTCATGTACTCCATTTTCTTCCAGGGTGAATACCTCCCATGTGCTGATGTTCCAGTCTCTGGGTGAAGACCTGTTCTGCTGCGCCTAGAGTGTTCCAGTGGTTTGTTCTCCGGTTCCGGTTTCAGCTCCATGGTCCGAAGATACGTTGAAGTTGTTCCTGTTATGTTCCGGTTGGTGTGGCATCTGCCAAGAAAGAGGAGGTTCTGCCCTCTGTATGGACATTATATAGGGTCTAGGGAAGGGGGGCAGGCTTGTTGCCATGGTGATATGTTAATTCCATGGATTTTCTTCTTTGCTGCTGTGGTATCAGTAAAGGAAGTTAACGCAATACTCGCCTCCGTGTCTTTCATAAAATCATGACTTTACGTCATAAAATAGTAAAATCATGCAATTTTGAGGTAGAAGCGATTAAAATGAAAGATCAATTCATGGAGAGACAATATCCCGAAAGGGTGATTAATTCAGCCCTAGAAAAAACTAGAAAATTGGATAGAAGTACCTTTTTCATGAATAAGATGGACAGGACTGAGGAATCACAAGATAACGAGGCTATTAATAATAAAATCATTCTCCCATTTAATAATAGCCACAAACGATTACAGAAAATCATTAAAACCCACTGGCATCATTTGTTAAGTGACAAAAAGATAGGACATCTATTATCAACTACCCCGGCATTAATATTTACCAAGGCACCTAATCTAGGCCTAAAAATAGCCCCATCAATTAAAACATCTAAAATAATGAAAAAGGAGAATACAATTTTGGGCTCCTGGATGAATTTAAAAGGTTTTTTCAAGTGTGGGAAGTGTATGGCGTGCAAGGTCAACCCCACACCTAGAAAAACCATTAATATCTCCTCATCACAAAATAAATTTATGTGGGAGATCAAGGATTGCCTAACTTGCAACACGCCAGGAGTTATCTACCTCATCCAGTGCCCTTGCAGGAGACAGTATATAGGGAGAACGAAACGTCCCTTGAAAACCAGGCTGGCTGAGCATATAGCCAACATTAGGAAAGGTTATGATAAGCATTGTCTATCAAAACACTACAAAGATATACATAATAAAGATCCCTCCGGCTTGGTTTTCACGGCACTGGAGAGGGTAGACAAACACTGGCGTGGGGGAGATTACATCAAACAAATGTCTAGGATAGAATCCAAACATATATACCAGTTTGGATCTCTCCTGCCAGTGGGTTTGAATGCTGACTTGGAGATTTTTGGATTCTTGTAGACTGGGTGCCCCCATTCTGACTCTTGCGACCCAGTCAGGCCGTTTATCGACACTGTGTCGCAGACTCAGTTGTGGGCCCCCAGTCTCACACACATCTAGCCAATGAGATACAGCCCAACCACCAATATCTGTACATCTGATATCTACCTGAATGAGCGTTTTTCAAAAATGGGCTTACAGACCTCTCTCTCAACCTTTTTTATATATATTTTTATATTTTTACATTTTTTAAAGATGTTTTATGTAATGTTTGATAATTGTCTTTCATTGAGATATCGCACCATTCACATTATCCAAAACATAGATTACATATTTTCCTATATTTGGTAACCATATTAGATTTTAAACGTATATATATATATATATATTTTTTATATCTGTGGTTTTATATATCTGTGTTTTGTATTATATAGGACAGTGCACAAGCTAGGTTTTATCAATGGTGTCTATTTATGTTGTAGTTGCAGTTAAATGATACCATTTTGTGCTATTTATACAATATAATGAGTATATTTTTTTCAAGCAATATGTAACTACAAATTGGACCTCTGTAGGACATGTAGAATATTATGAGCAATGTATAGTAAGAAAAAACGCATATGTGTAAAAAAACCGCACTAAAAACGCAGGAAAAACGCAGGTGATTTACTTCAGCTGATAGTCAATCTAATGATCCAGGATTTCAGGCAAGCTGTGGATATAAAAGGCGGAGTAAGACAGGTGTTGCAGTACCACTGACGAAGGGAAGGAGTTCCCGAAACACCTGTCACAGAAGCACCTCCGCACTCTATGCATGGCCATGCAAATATAATCTAAATCGGAGAATATGGATTTCTAGGACGCCAAGCACAGAATCTGTCAAACAGCGCTTTGGGCTGTCCAGGACACTCACTGCTTCCGTAATCCCGCGAGATCTGGAGACAGCGAACCTTAGCAGTTACCATCCAGACGCCGGGACTATCCACCTGCAGCGTATCCACCGCACACGTCCACAGAGACGTCCTCGCTATTGATTAAAGAGGAAGGTAGGAATATTACCGCTGCAGCTTGTATGCGACCCAGCATACTATTGAATGTGTACGGCTACTATACTGAATTATCGCTATTGAAGGACATTGTTATTTGTGTCCATACATCAGTAGCGATTGCTGGATTGAGCTGCTCCACTGCGTCACTACTACTGGAGCCTCATACAAAAGCTAGCATTACCTACTACCGTGATTGAAGGACATTGTTATTTGTGTTCACACATTAGGAGCAATTGTTGGATTCAGCCGCTCCACTACGTTACTATTACTGGAGCCGCGAACATAAGCCAGCACTAGTAATTGACTAATCCATCTGCGCATGGGACATATGCCCATGGTTGCATCCAATTGATCTGGCTGACCATTATCAGTTGCCCTATTACAAGTGTTAGATTTTATATAGCATTCATCAAGTTTCCTAAAAAGTGACCGTCACGATTCTTTTTATCCCTATATGTGGTATTTGTTATTATGTATTTTATCTCCTTATTTTATTGAAATGTACACGTGTTCAAAATTGTGATTTAATAAATGTTTTATCCTTATTCTATTGGTCCAAGTGTTGAGTGCTCGCCCTAATCTTGATTTTTCTTTACATACGCCATTAGAGGAGTGGTGTTCCTCTACTTTGGGCTAGCAGCACCTTATCCAGAACCCCGCCTGAGGTGAGCCACCATCTTTGAGTTTTTAAAACCCCTGCTGTGCCTGGATGACAGGGGCCTAAATCTCTCAAAATCCTCTGTTCTATTGCTGGGTGACATGAAGCTAGTTTTGCCGTGAATAAACCCCTGCTGTGCCTGGGTGACATGGGCCTAAATCTCTCAAAATCCTCTGTTCTATTGCTGGGTGACAAGATCCCCCTTTTGCCGTGAATAAACCCCTGCTGTGCCTGGGTGACAGGGGCCTAAATCTCTCAAAATCCTCTGTTCTATTGCTGGGTGACATGAAGCTAGTTTTGCCGTGAATGTACTTCTGCTGTGCCTGGGTGACAGAGGCCTAAATCTCTCAAAATCCTCTGTTCTATTGCTGGGTGATAAGAACGCCCTTTTGCCGTGAATGAACCCCTGCTGTGCCTGGGTGACAGGGGCCTAAATCTCTCAAAATCCTCTGTTCTATTGCTTGGTGACATGAAGCTCGTTTCCCCGTGAATAAACCCCTGCTGTGCCTGGGTGACATGGGCCTAAATCTCTCAAAATCCTCTGTTCTATTGCTGGGTAACAAGAACCCCCTTTTGCCGTGAATGAACCCCTGCTGTGCCTGGGTGACAGGGGCCTAAATCTCTCAAAATCCTCTGTTCTATTGCTGGGTGACATGAAGCTAGTTTTGCCGTGAATGAACCCCTGCTGTGCCTGGGTGACAGGGGCCTAAATCTCTCAAAATCCTCTGTTCTATTGCTGGGTGACATGAAGCTAGTTTTGCCGTGAATGAACCCCTGCTGTGCCTGGGTGACAGGGGTCTAAATCTCTCAAAATCGTCTGTTCTATTGCTGGGGGACATGAAGCTAGTTTTGCCGTTAATGAACCCCTGCTGTGCCTGGGTGACAGGGGCCTAAATCTCTCAAAATCCTCTGTTCTATTGCTGGGTGATAAGAACCCCCTTTTGCCATGAATGAACCCCTGCTGTGCCTGGGTGACAGGGGCTTAAATCTCTCAGAATCCTCTGTTCTATTGCTGGGTGACATGAAGCTAGTTTTGCCTTGAATAAACCCCTTCTGTGCCTGGGTGACATGGGCCTAAATCTCTCAAAATCCTCTGTTTTATTGCTGGGTGGCAAGAACCCCCTTTTGCCTTGAATGAACCCCTGCTGTGCCTGGGTGACATGGGCCTAAATCTCTCAAAATCCTCTGTTTTATTGCTGGGTGACATGAAGCTAGTTTTGCCGTGAATGAACTTCTGCTGTGCCTGGGTGACAGGGGCCTAAATCTCTCAAAATCCTCTGTTCTATTGCTGGGTGGCATGAAGCTAGTTTTGCCGTGAATAAACCCCTGCTGTGCCTGGGTGACATGGGCCTAAATCTCTCAAAATCCTCTGTTCTATTGCTTGGTGACATGAAGCTCGTTTCCCCGTGAATAAACCCCTGCTGTGCCTGGGTGACATGGGCCTAAATCTCTCAAAATCCTCTGTTCTATTGCTGGGTGACAAGAACCCCCTTTTGCCGTGAATGAACCACTGCTGTGCCTGGGTGACAGGGGCCAAAATCTCTCAAAATCCTCTGTTCTATTGCTGGGTGACAAGATTCCCTTTTTCCGTGAATGAACCCCTTCTGTGCCTGGGTGACATGGGCCTCGTTCTCTCAAAATTCTCTGTTCTATTGCTGGGTGATAAGAACCCCCTTTTGCCATGAATGAACCCCTGCTGTGCCTGGGTGACAGGGGCTTAAATCTCTCAGAATCCTCTGTTCTATTGCTGGGTGACATGAAGCTAGTTTTGCCTTGAATAAACCCCTTCTGTGCCTGGGTGACATGGGCCTAAATCTCTCAAAATCCTCTGTTTTATTGCTGGGTGGCAAGAACCCCCTTTTGCCTTGAATGAACCCCTGCTGTGCCTGGGTGACATGGGCCTAAATCTCTCAAAATCCTCTGTTTTATTGCTGGGTGACATGAAGCTAGTTTTGCCGTGAATGAACTTCTGCTGTGCCTGGGTGACAGGGGCCTAAATCTCTCAAAATCCTCTGTTCTATTGCTGGGTGGCATGAAGCTAGTTTTGCCGTGAATAAACCCCTGCTGTGCCTGGGTGACATGGGCCTAAATCTCTCAAAATCCTCTGTTCTATTGCTTGGTGACATGAAGCTCGTTTCCCCGTGAATAAACCCCTGCTGTGCCTGGGTGACATGGGCCTAAATCTCTCAAAATCCTCTGTTCTATTGCTGGGTGACAAGAACCCCCTTTTGCCGTGAATGAACCACTGCTGTGCCTGGGTGACAGGGGCCAAAATCTCTCAAAATCCTCTGTTCTATTGCTGGGTGACAAGATTCCCTTTTTCCGTGAATGAACCCCTTCTGTGCCTGGGTGACATGGGCCTCGTTCTCTCAAAATTCTCTGTTCTATTGCTGGGTGACATGAACCCCCTTTTGCCGTGAATGAACCCCTGCTCTGCATTGCTGACAGGGAACTAAATTTAGTGAAAACATCTGTTACTGATCGGAAAATGCGCGACTACAAGCGTACGCTGCTGATGGCATTCCCACCTGACAGCGGGGGCACAGTGGAAGCACAAGGCGAAGGCAGAGGAGGAGGAAGAGGTCGCCAACGCAGCTGGGGCACCGCCAGCACCTGAGAAGGCAGGGTTAGCATGGCCAAAATGTGGAAAAGCTTTGTTAGCCTTGGAGGTGCTGACCTGCCATGCAGCCAGTGTATAGTGTGAACATGTGTTTAGCACGGCAGAGAGCATTATCACAGGCCGCGACCAATGTGGACAAGCTTACGTTTATTAAAATGAACCAGGCATGGATACCACAGGACTTGTCCGTACTTTGTGCAGAATGGACATTTATACAAGCCTCAACCATCCATTCTTGTACTCAAGTGCACTTATTCTTTGTTTTATTTTGTTATATGTCCCAAAAATTTAAAAATAAAAAATAACACAAATCAGTGTTGGCTACCTATTCCTCCTTCACCGCCGCTTCCACCTACACCGCCACGTTAACCTACACCGCCACATCCACCCATCCACCGCCTCCTCAACCTCCTACTCCTAGATCCAGATTGTTATTTTTCATTTTTCTGTATTTTATGTTATTTTAAGTCATTTCCCACATTTGTTTGCAGAACAGTTGCCATGCTCTCAAGCACATTTTGATGCCTTTTTCAGCCCTCTAGCCCTTTCCAGGACTATTTTAGAGCCATTTTAGTGCCCAAAAGTTCGGGTCCCCATTGACTTCAATGGGGTTCGGGTTCGAGTTCAAGTTCGGGTCAAGTTCGGGTCCCGAACCCGAACTTTTTTTTCAAGTTCGGCCGAACTCGAACATCCAGGTGTCCGCTCAACTCTATTTATTATATATATTTATATATGATAATTTCTTATAAGATGGTACCCTTAGTTTGATGTTCTTAATGGAAAGCCATACTTTGTCACCTGGAGAGAACCGAGGAGCAGGTCTTTATTTACTATCAGCTATTTTTTAAATCTAGACAGTAGCTTTTACAAGAGCGCCTTGCTTTCCTGCCAAAGCTGAGAAAACATTTCAGCTGAAGAGTCAGCTGCCAGTTTTCCTAAAGAAAGTGGAATAGAAAGAGGAACTGCAAGTTGGTGGCCATACACAATGGAAAAAGGAGATTCAACTGTAGACTCAATAGCATGGTCATTATGAAAAACTTCCACCTATGGAATAAAAGACACCCAGTCATCCTGATGTGCATAAGTAAAGGGGCATAGATAGTTGGTTAAAACCTGATTGATGCTTTCCACTTGACCATTGCACTGGGGATGGTATGTAGAGGAAAAGTCCAAGGTAATATCCAGAAGTTTACAGACTGCTCTCCAGGTGGATTGAAGCTACGGACACAATTTTGGTTGAATCAATTATATACTGAGATTTTTCTTCCTGGTCAGCAAGATTGTAGGATCTTGTCAAGGCATCCACTAGAGATGAGCGAATCGAAGCTGATGAAATGGAATTCATTCCGAATTTAAGGAAAAATTCGATTTGCACCGAATGAGAATTTCCTCTCTCTTCGTGGTAACAAATCACATTTTTCCTAAAATGGCTGCTGCACGTATGAGGACATGGAGAAAGGAACTCTGGGAAGGCGGGATGACCCATACTGACATACATGCAGCCAGCCCTGTAATGTCACAGCCCTATAAATACAGCAGTCAACTTAGATTCTGCCATTCACCAGCGTACTTAGTGCAGGGAGAGACGTGTCTGCAGGAGCTAGGGACAGTGATAGAAAAAACTTCATTGTGCTAAAAAAAAAGATTTACAAGTGCAGGGAAAGATTATTCAAGGTGTAGGGAAAGGATAGGGAGGAATCATTCCACTGCATTTCTTTTGAACAGGGTTTAGTCGGGGAGGTGACAGACTGGGTAATAGGAACATTCCTATTAGACCTTGCAGCACTGACTGGGGATCCAAATTGCCATTATACAGCTCTGTAATTCCAGCAAACAGTTCTTATTAGGGTGAAAGTGCTGTTTGATACAGCCATTAACAGGGGTTATTACAAGGTAATACAGGGAGTGCAGAATTATTAGGCAAATTAGTATTTTGACCACATCATCCTCTTTATGCATGTTGTCTTACTCCAAGCTGTATAGGCTCGAAAGCCTACTACCAATTAAGCATATTAGGTGATGTGCATCTCTGTAATGAGAAGGGGTGTGGTCTAATGACATCAACACCCTATATTAGGTGTGCATAATTATTAGGCAACTTCCTTTCCTTTGGCAAAATGGGTCAAAAGAAGGACTTGACAGGCTCAGAAAAGTCAAAAATAGTGAGATATCTTGCAGAGGGATGCAGCACTCTTAAAATTGCAAAGCTTCTGAAGCGTGATCATCGAACAATCAAGCGTTTCATTCAAAATAGTCAACAGGGTCGCAAGAAGCGTGTGGAAAAACCAAGGCGCAAAATAACTGCCCATGAACTGAGAAAAGTCAAGCGTGCAGCTGCCAAGATGCCACTTGCCACCAGTTTGGCCATATTTCAGAGCTGCAACATCACTGGAGTGCCCAAAAGCACAAGGTGTGTAATACTCAGAGACATGGCCAAGGAAAAAAGGCTGAAAGACGACCACCACTGAACAAGACACACAAGCTGAAACGTCAAGACTGGGCCAAGAAATATCTCAAGACTGATTTTTCTAAGGTTTTATGGACTGATGAAATGAGAGTGAGTCTTGATGGGCCAGATGGATGGGCCCGTGGCTGGATTGGTAAAGGGCAGAGAGCTCCAGTCCGACTCAGACGCCAGCAAGGTGGAGGTGGAGTACTGGTTTGGGCTGGTATCATCAAAGATGAGCTTGTGGGGCCTTTTCGGGTTGAGGATGGAGTCAAGCTCAACTCCCAGTCCTACTGCCAGTTTCTGGAAGACACCTTCTTCAAGCAGTGGTACAGGAAGAAGTCTGCATCCTTCAAGAAAAACATGATTTTCATGCAGGACAATGCTCCATCACACGCGTCCAAGTACTCCACAGCGTGACTGGCAAGAAAGGGTATAAAAGAAGAAAATCTAATGACATGGCCTCCTTGTTCACCTGATCTGAACCCCATTGAGAACCTGTGGTCCATCATCAAATGTGAGATTTACAAGGAGGGAAAACAGTACACCTCTCTGAACAGTGTCTGGGAGGCTGTGGTTGCTGCTGCACGCAATGTTGATGATGAACAGATCAAAACACTGACAGAATCCATGGATGGCAGGCTTTTGAGTGTCCTTGCAAAGAAAGGTGGCTATATTGGTCACTGATTTGTTTTTGTTTTGTTTTTGAATGTCAGAAATGTATATTTGTGAATGTTGAGATGTTATATTGGTTTCACTGGTAAAAATAAATAATTGAAATGGGTATATATTTGTTTTTTGTTAAGTTGCCTAATAATTATGCACAGTAATAGTCACCTGCACACACAGATATCCCCCTAAAATAGCTAAAACTAAAAACAAACTAAAAACTACTTCCAAAAATATTCAGCTTTGATATTAATGAGTTTTTTGGGTTCATTGAGAACATGGTTGTTGTTCAATAATAAAATTAATCCTCATAAATACAACTTGCCTGCACTCCCTGTATTTCTACATCATATTTGCCCTTGTGCGGTGCAGTAATCTGTAGTAAAGGCTTTTGTGGGGTGTTTTAGCAAAAAAAGAAAAAAAATATTTGCCGCTCAGCGGTGCAGTTATTTCTTGTTAAGCCTTTTGTGCTGTGTATTAGCACAAAAAGAAAAAAATACATTTGCCGCTCTGCTGTGCAGAAATCTGTATTAAAGGCTTTTGTGGGGTGTATTAGCACAAAAAGAAAAAATACATTTGCCTCTAAGGGGTGCAGTAATCTGTAGTAAAGGCTTTTGTGGGGTGTTTTAGCGTAAAAAGAAAAAATATATTTGCCGCTCTGTGGTGCAGTAATCTGTAGTAAAAGCTTTTGTGGAGTGTTTTAACGAAAAAAAAAAAACATATATTTGAAGCTCTGCGGTGCAGTTATTTCTTGTAAAGCCTTTTGCGACGTGTATTAGCACAAAAAGAAAAAATACATTTGCCGCTGTGCGGTGCAGTTATTTCTTGTAAAGCCTTTTGAGACGTGTATTTGCGCAAAAAGAAAAAATACATTTGCCACTCTGCAGTGCAGTTATTTCTTGTTAAGCCTTTTGTGACGTGTATTAGCACAAAAAGAAAACATATATTTGCCGCTCTGCAGTGCAGTTATTTCTTGTTCAGGCTTTTGTGACGTGTATCAGAGCAAAAATAAAAAATAAATTTGCTGCTCTGCAGTGCAGTTATTTCTTGTTAAGCCTTTAGTGACGTGTATTTGCCTGTGCCTGTGCCCTCACCTGTCCTCAACCTGCCTCTGTCCTTTTCTGTTGCCTCACCGCGAGAAGTATTATATTCCTGACCCAGAGATGGTTGAGGAGGACATCAGTGACGTGCAGACACTACTCGATGATGATGATGTAGCTGATCACACTTGGGAGCTGGGTGACGAAGGGGCTTCATCATCGGGAGAAGAGGGTGGCAGCTTGCCCGTGAACCAGCAGCGGAGCCAGAAAGTTGCTAGCGTGCCCGGGAGTCAGCAGGGTGGCAACAGTGGAAGGTCGGGAGCCAAACGTGCCCGGGGTAGACCACCTACTTCACAGGAGCTTACCTCCCCGAGAAGTAGCGGTGCCTGGGTTCATGGAGGCAGCGGCGGTAGCAGTCAGTCAGTGCTTAGTGCTGGGGATAAAATCACCTACTTGGTGGTGTGGCAGTTTTTTCTTAAGCCGCCTGAGGAAGCGAACGTGGTCATATGTAGAGTCTGTATGCAGAAGGTGAAGCGTGGCCAGGGTGCCAATGTTGGCAATACGGCCCTACGTCAACATTAGTGATGAGCGGCAGGCACAATATTCAAATTTGTGATATTTCGCGAATATTTGGTAGAATATTTGTCATATATTCCAGTATTCGCGAATTCGAGATTATTTTCTTGATCGCGAAAAATCGACAATGTAATATTCGTGTAATGCGCTCGAAATACAGGCGTGAGTCATAATAGCTACATTTTTCAAGCTGCTGGAAGTTTCCTGAGACTGGAGAAAATGGTTGGCGTGGCAGAACACTACAATACCTTTATATGCAGATAGAGTCCTCCAATATATTTGCGATTGCAAAAACGGCACCAATGATGCAAATATTTTGGCGCAATACGTGTAACTTCACATTTTAACAGGTCTGACTACTTATCAGTGATTGGTGAACTAAGTATTGTCGTGAACTTGTGACATCACAGCACTATGTACAGTACAGACCAAAAGTTTGGACACACCTTCTCATTCAAAGAGTTTTCTTTATTTTCATGACTATGAAGGCATCAAAACTATGAATTAACACATGTAGAATTATATACATAACAAACAAGTGTGAAACAACTGAAAATATTACATATTCTAGGTTCTTCAAAGTAGCCACCTTTTGCTTTGATTACTGCTTTGCACACTCTTGGCATTCTCTTGATGAGCTTCAAGAGGTAGTCACCTGAAATGGTCTTCCAACAGTCTTGAAGGAGTTCCCAGAGATGCTTAGCACTTGTTGGCCCTTTTGCCTTCACTCTGCGGTCCAGCTCACCCCAAACCATCTCGATTGGGTTCAGGTCCGGTGACTGTGGAGGCCAGGTCATCTGGCGCAACACCCCATCACTCTCCTTCATGGTCAAATATCCCTTACTTTCAAAGTTTTCCCAATTTTTCGGTTGACTGACTGACCTTCATTTCTTAAAGTAATGATGGCCACTAGTTTTTCTTTACTTAGCTGCTTTTTTCTTGCCATAATACAAATTCTAACAGTCTATTCAGCAGGACTATCAGCTGTGTATCCACCTGACTTCTCCTCAACACAACTGATGGTCCCAACCCCATTTATAAGGCAAGAAATCCCACTTATTAAACCTGACAGAGCACACCTTTGAAGTGAAAACCATTTCAGGGGACTACCTCTTGAAGCTCATCAAGAGAATGCCAAGAGTGTGCAAAGCAGTAATCAAAGCAAAAGGTGGCTACTTTGAAGAACCTAGAATATGACATATTTTCAGTTGTTTCCCACTTGTTTGTTATGTATATAATTCCACAAGTGTTAATTCATAGTTTTGATGCCTTCAGTGTGAATCTACAATTTTCATAAAGAAAATAAAGAAAACTCTTTGAATGAGAAGGTGTGTCCAAACTTTTGGTCTGTACTGTATGTAGCTATGTATGTATGTAGCATACATACATACTGTACATACAGCACTATACACTCACCTAAAGAATTATTAGGAACACCTGTTCTATTTCTCATTAATGCAATTATCTAGTCAACCAATCACATGGCAGTTGCTTCAATGCATTTAGGGGTGTGGTCCTGGTCAAGACAATCTCCTGAACTCCAAACTGAATGTCAGAATGGGAAAGAAAGGTGATTTAAGCAATTCTGAGCGTGGCATGGTTGTTGGTGCCAGACGGGCCGGTCTGAGTATTTCACAATCTGCTCAGTTACTGGGTTTTTCACGCACAACCATTTCTAGGGTTTACAAAGAATGTTGTGAAAAGGGAAAAACATCCAGTATGCGGCAGTCCTGTGGGCAAAAATGCCTTGTGGATGCTAGAGGTCAGAGGAGAATGGGCCGACTGATTCAAGCTGATAGAAGAGCAACGTTGACTGAAATAACCACTCGTTACAACCGAGGTACGCAGCAAAGCATTTGTGAAGCCACAACACGCACAACCTTGAGGCGGATGGGCTACAACAGCAGAAGACCCCACCGGGTACCACTCATCTCCACTACAAATAGGAAAAAGAGGCTACAATTTGCACGAGCTCACCAAAATTGGACTGTTGAAGACTGGAAAAATGTTGCCTGGTCTGATGAGTCTCGATTTCGGTTGAGACATTCAAATGGTAGAGTCCGAATTTGGCGTAAACAGAATGAGAACATGTATCCATCCTCTGATGGCTACTTCCAGCAGGATAATTCACCATGTCACAAAGCTCAAATAATTTCAAATTGGTTTCTTGAACATGACAATGAGTTCACTGTACTAAAATGGCCCCCACAGTCACCAGATCTCAACCCAATAGAGCATCTTTGGGATGTGGTGGAACGGGAGCTTCGTGCCCTGGATGTGCATCCCTCAAATCTCCATCAACTGCAAGATGCTATCCTATCAATATAGGCCAACATTTCTAAAGAATGCTATCAGCACCTTGTTGAATCAATGCCACGTAGAATTAAGGCAGTTCTGAAGGCAAAAGGGGGTCCAACACCGTATTAGTATGGTGTTCCTAATAATTCTTTAGGTGAGTGTAGTTACATACATTGTCCATTGGCCCTTTTTGGATAAACATACTATAGTATGCTTTTTTAGGGTCCCCAACAGTTTATAGAAGCTGCATTTATCACTTTTTTGTGTCACAAAAAAGCTTCAAGAGTAAGCAGAAAATAGTTTAAATCAGAGTTCATGGGTGCCAGAAGCTAGCTATATACTAAGGGATTTTTCTATTTTTCAGTTCCTATGTAAATGTACATGGTACAGTATACAGTATGTGCTTGTTTAACTGTGGTACTTGAAAGCAAATACATGTTGAATTTAAGGTATGTTTTATAGGTTATAAGTTATAAATAAATGAAAAAATCTAATTGCTACATAATATGTTAAAAAAGTTGAAGAGCGGCACACAAATAAAAGCTGGTGCAATTCCTTGGAGCAGACCACGGACCCGCTCCTGTTAGATATATGCGAAAAAGGCCAAGGCAGCACTCAAATATCCGTGAATTTTTATTTTTATTTTATTCACCCATGTGGTAACAGCAACGTTCCAGCTCACTCCATGGAGCCTTTGTCAAGTCATAATACATAGTAGAAATGCTTCTTATCCCGCGAGACTATCTATCACATAGAGGACACAGGTGCCCACATCCAAGATGGTGACCTCGCACTGAGCATCAACTGAGCATGTTCCTTCCCAAAGTAAGGTGGAAACAGTCCATCAATCACATGACGGAGTCATATGACCGCCATTCATATTATACGGACAATCCATATTATATAATTTCTTTAATAATTACTCAGAAGGTGGGAGTCAAACAATGCAAGTTGGGCTAGAGGCATCCCGCCATTATCACCCTTACAAACATACTCCCATACCACCATGTATCAATAATTGTATATCTAATGGTCCACTTGTCATAGGCAGTCACACTTATTCTCAGGGGGCACAACGTCTCCGCCAGGGGTCACCCGTACGGAGGCAGTATGCCAAAATGGGATCCAGGGACGCAGCCGTCACCATGAAGCGACTCTGCATCCCGGTCCCCATCCTGAAATACCAGTCAACCACACACAGACTGTATATAACTCTAGGGATCCAATTCGCACAGATACACAACCTCCAACAAGTGTCAATCTGCACTGTGCCAAAGGTCCCAAAATGTAGGATGGATTGTTGCAAGGTCAGATCTTGTCTGTGACGTCATATGTCTCAATATGATTACAAGCATACAGCGTTGTACACAAAAATACAAGAATTAAGAAAATTTTTGTCACATATCCATAACCGCCAGTATGGTTCTGCTGTCTTGTAGCTTCCAAGGAGGTAATTCATTGTTGAACAGGTTTGTATATCCATCTATATAGAAAATAATAAATAAAACATGAAATCAATTAATGGAATAAATCCAATGGTTGCACATGTATAAAAACCTATACGGGAGAGGAGAGCAGAGTTAATCAGAACCATGGAAGGGAAAGGAAAGAAAAAAGGGGAGCAGAAATGAGGGAAAAAGGGGAAAGGGTAAATAGGAAAAATAGGAAAAAAACTGAAAAAAAAAAAAAAAAAACAGCAGTGAGGGATATTCATATAACCCTAAATTCCACATTGAGGCCTCTGGGCTTGAGAGCTACATAAAATATACAACAGACATTATTGTCACTGAACCATTTTATATAGTCATTTACAAGGCATAATAATATCCCTTTTCTAAGACCTCCAGTACACACCAGTTAATTATTATTACTCACATTAATAGTGGTTCATTAACATACTAATGTGTCAAGGTCTACAATTTTTGTAACATAAATTCCCGTAAGTATAGCACTTGTATTTCCCATCAGGGAGGCCATAACAACTGCCTGGGAAGGTGTTAAATGATATATACATACATTAACTTCACACTTGTGCATTGAAAGCCCTATAGCATGTTTTCAGTAATGTGCACCCTTCCTTTGTAAATTTTCACATAGAGTTGAAAAAACATGTACTTGATGTTGACATCCAGTTGTATAGTGTTGCTGATAACACATACCCATAGTTTATCATTACTATTAACCCCTTAAATGCTGCCGTCAATAGTGACTTGTGGCATCTACAGTGGTTCTTGAAAGTTTGTGAACCCTTCAGAATGTTCTATTTCTGCATAAATTTGACCTAAAACTAGATTTTCACATAAGTTCTAAAAGTAGATAAAGATAACCCAAGTATACAAATCAGTCAAAAATATTAGACTCGGTCATGTGTTTATTGAGGAAAATGATCCAATAACACGTTTGTGAGTGGCAAAAGCATAAGAACCTTTAGAATTAGCAGATAACACTGCGCAACAATGATTTTGCTACTGAGAGAAAAACATGGGATTTATACTAAAATGAGCGCGCTGATTCCAAATATGAAGTCGGAATTTGCCTGACACGTCTAGATTTTAGGTTATACATGCAAAGCCTATTCAGTTATAATATTAATGCCTTTTATTGGAAATATTCCAATGGACATGTCCAGACCTGTTCGGACGCGCTCAGGTTGATGTCAGCAGTAAGTATATAAGGCAAGCTGGACAGATTTTGATAAAGTGATCTGTTATAGTGCTATCAGTTTTGAAACTTAAGATGGATAAACGCAAATGTGTTAACGATCCAGACTATTTCTGCTACATATGTGGCAAATACACTACTTATGATCAGCGCAAGAATCTGACAAAGCGAGTGCGTCTTGCTTACAAGTATTACTTTAAATGTAAAATTGGAGATCAAAATAAAAGCGGGGCACCTCATGTTTGTTGCACTGTGTGTTACTCTGGACTAACAGTGGTTGAATGGTAAAAGGAAAGGAATAACTTTTGCAGTGCCTATGGTTTGGCGTGAGCAGAAAAATCACCATTCAGACTGTTACTTTTGCATGACTAAGGCCTCTTTCACACTTGCGTTGTCCGGATCCGGCGTGTACTCCACTTGCCGGAATTACACGCCGGATCCGGAAAAACGCAAGTGTACTGAAAGCATTTGAAGACGGAACCGTCTTCCAAATGCGTTCAGTGTTACTATGGCACCCAGGACGCTATTAAAGTCCTGGTTGCCATAGTAGGAGCGGGGAGCGGGGGAGAGGTATACTTACAGTCCGTGCGGCTCCCAGGGCGCTCCAGAATGACATCAGAGCGCCCCATGCGCATGGATGACGTGATCCATGTGATCACATGATCCATGCGCTTGGGGCGCCCTGACGTCACTCTGGAGCGCCCGGGGAGCCGCACGGACGGTAAGTATGCTGCTCCCCCGCTCCCCGCTACACTTTACCATGGCTGCCGGGACTTTAGCGTCCCGGCAGCCATGGTAACCACTCTGAAAAAGCTAAATGTCGGCTCCGGCAATGCGCCGAAACGACGTTTAGCTTAAGGCCGGATCCGGATCAATGCCTTTCAATGGGCATTAATTCCAGATCCGGCCTTGCGGCAAGTGTTCCGGATTTTTGGCCGGAGCAAAAAGCGCAGCATGCTGCGGTATTTTCTCCGGCCAAAAAACGTTCCGTTCCGGAACTGAAGACATCCTGATGCATCCTGATGCATCCTGAACGGATTTCTCTCCATTCAGAATGCATTAGGATAATCCTGATCAGGATTCTTCCGGCATAGAGCTCCGACGACGGAACTCTATGCCGGAAGACAAGAACGCAAGTGTGAAAGAGCCCTTAAATCACCGGATATACAAAGAGAAACAATTCACAAATTGTGTATCCCGACTGAGTCTGCTCTTAAACCAGCACCACACGATGTAGAGATAGTGATGTCCCGAACTATTCGCCGGCGAACATATGCGATGTTCGGTCCGCCCCCTATACATCATCATTGAGCAAACTTTGACCCTGTACCTCACAGTCAGCAGACACATTCCAGCCAATCAGCAGCAGACCCTCCCTCCCAGACCCTCCCACCTCCTGGACTGCATCCATTTTAGATTAATTCGGAAGCTGCATTCTTAGTGAGAGGAGGGACAGTGCTGCTGCTGCTGATTTAATAGGGAAAGCGTTAGCTAGGGCAGTGTTCTGTGTCCACAGACTCATCTGCTGTAAGGACAGCGTCCTGACAGCACCCCAAAAAGCCCTTTTTAGGGCTGGTACATCAGTCTGCTTTATTTTTATTTATATATATATATATATATATATATATATTGCCGTTGCCTGCCCGTGTGTGAGAGGCTGCAGGCCCACAGACTGTACTGTGTGCACACCACTCATATAGGGTGTCACAGACAGTACCTTGCAGATAAAAAAAAAATCAATTATTATTTTTTTTTTATATAATTGCAGTTGCCAGACAGTGAGAGGCTGCAGGCTCACAGACTGTACTGTGTGCACACCATTCACACAGGGTGCCACAATACCTTGCAGATAAAACTAAAGTCAATTTCTTTTTTCTCTGTAATAAATATAATCGCAGTTGCAAGCCAGTGAGTGTCTGGCCCACAGACTATACTGTGGCCACTGGTCAGGCCACCACTCATACCGTTACAGGGTGTCACAATACCTTGCAGATAAAACTAAAGTCAATTAATTTTTTTCTCTGTAATAAATATAATCGCAGTTGCAAGCCAGTGAGTGTCCGGCCCTCACAGACTGTACTGTGGCCACTGGCCAGGCCACCACTCATACCGTTACAGGGTGTCACAATACCTTGCAGATAAAACTAAAGTAAATTTATTTTTTCTCTGTAATAAATATAATTGCAGTTGCAAGCCAGTGAGTGTCTGGCCTACAGACTGTACTGTGGCCACTGGCCAGGCCACCACTCATACCGTTACAGGGTGTCACAATACCTTGCAGATAAAACTAAAGTCAATTTATTTTTTCTCTGTAATAAATATAATTGCAGTTGCAAGCCAGCGAGTGTCTGGCCCACAGACTGTACTGTGGCTACTGGCCAGGCCACCACTCATACCGTTACAGGGTGTCACACGCGCAGTGCCCCAACTTGGGAGTAAGAGGACCGACCAAGCTGCTTTTTCCATCTCCCGGTTCCTAAAATCAATTCAGTTTGGTGTATCAGAGTTTGGTCTGTCACTGTGAAGGCAGTCGAAGGTACCCAACCTAAATTTTTTTTCACAAAAGGCAATCCCTGATATGGGATGTAACAGGGATTAAACTGATAGGAATAGTACTAGTTAAGACACCACTCATATAGGGTGTCACAGCACATTGCTCTGTGCACGCGCAGTGCCCCAATTTGGGAGTAAGAGGACCGACCAAGCTGCTTTTTCCATCTCCCGGTTCCTAAAATCAATTCAACACAAGTCCCCGGATAGGGGACGTAACAGGGATTAAACTGATAAGAATAGTTAACACACCACTCATACCGTGTGGCAGAGTACATTGCACGGCGCACGCGCAGTGCCCCAAATTGGAAGTAACAAGAAGGACGCACACAGATAAATCACATTTCTGCAAGGAGTTTGTCATCTTTTGACAACTGTTTGCGGTTGTCTAAAATCCATTCAATACATGTCCTGATAGGGGACGTAACAGGGATTAAACTGATGAGAATAGTACTACAGAAAATACCACTCATATCGGGTGTGACAGTAAATTGCACGGCGCAGACGCAGTGACCGTGGATTAAAACAAAGGGGAGGGAGACAGCTTTTTTTAACCATCTCCCCGTTCGAAAAATCTATTCAATAAATGGACTCCAGATTGGGGACGTAACAGGGATTAAACTGATAAGAAGAGAACTACAGAAAATACCACTCATATCGGGTGTGAGAGTAAATTGCACGGCACAGACGCAGTGACCGTGGATTCAAACAAAGGGGAGGGAGCCAGCGTTTTTTTAACCATCTTCCCGTTCGAAAAATAAATTCAATAAATGGACCCCAGATTGGGGACGTAACAGGGATTAAACTAATGAGAAGAGAACTACAGAAAATACCACTCATATTGGGTGTGAGAGTAAATTGCACGGCGCAGACGCAGTGACCGTGGATTCAAACAAAGGGGAGGGAGCCAGCGTTTTTTTAACCATCTCCCCGTTCGAAAAATCAATTTAATAAATGGACCCCAGATTGGGGACGTAACAGGGATTAAACTGATGAGAAGAGAACTACAGAAAATACCACTCATATCGGGTGTGAGAGTAAATTGCACGGTGCAGACGCAGTGACCGTGGATTCAAACAAAGGGGAGGGAGCCAGCGTTTTTTTAACCATCTCCCCATTCGAAAAATCAATTCAATTCACCTTTCGGGGACCCTTGGTGTTGTACGTGGCTGGGTGGAGGAAGAAACCTTCAATCACATCAACGGGACATGGCTAGCTTGGTATCCAACCTTGTGCAAATGGGGAGTTTGCGGTTGGGCAAATGGACTGTTTGCGGTTGTTTGCGGTGCATTAAAAGGGGAGTTTGGTCTGTCAATGTCTGTGAAGTGGGCGTAACCCTTACACTACCTGATCGATACAACATCATACCTGATCGTATACACACACTGGATGTTTTAAACCACGTTGTTCAAAAAATTTTTGGATTGTTAGGTGATTTATGCCCTTTATGGATTAAAACCCAACTCTGCGTCAACTATGTAATTTTCCATGGGAGTTTTGCCATGGATCCCCCTCCGGCATGCCACAGTCCAGGTGTTAGTCCCCTTGAAACAACTTTTCCATCACTACTGTGGCTAGAAAGAGTCCCTGTGGGTTTTAAAATTCACCTGCCTATTGAAGTCTATGGCGGTTCGCCCGGTTCGCGAACATTTGAGGAAATTCGCGTTCCCCGTTCGCAAACTGAAAATTTTATGTAAGAGATCTGTCATTATCTAAAGAAAAGTCAGAAATGCTAGCTTCTAGACTTCAGGAATGGAATTTGCTACAATGAGGCACCGCAACTTCACACTTTCGTCATCGACACACCAAGTTAGCTGCATACTATGCAATGGAAAGAAATGTCTGTTTCTGTATTGATGTAAATGGTCTTATGATGGAGTTAGATGGTACACATGTTCCCGACAAATGGAGGCTATTCATAGTGTAACACCCCAGAGTTGTGTTACAAAACTTTTACCCCACTACAACGTGTTAAGAGTATTTGCCTTGTCATCTTGTGTAATTTCACATAATATTCTCACAAATGTGCATTGTAAGCCTTGTTACATGTATATTGCTGTCATTTCTGTGTTCACCAGCAGGTGGCAGCAATGTGTTAGCAAGGACTTAAGTCAGTTTAGTGTTTCTAGACTGGAATAGTACATTCCAGTTTAGCTCCCCCTTCTGTAAGAAGAGTGGGTTGGTCCACATCCTGCCTCATGGGGAGGGAGAGAAGTTAAGTTGTAGGGGTAGGGTGTGCGTGCAGGAGCTCCCAGATATAGGGATCCAAAGCCAGGATCCTCTCTCGGCTGAGACAATTGATCATAATCCCCAGCCTGAGCCTTGCAGCCTCAGCTGGTAGAAGCAAGCAGACAACTCCAGTTCCAGGAAGAAGCCTACCCTGAAACAATAGCTGTGAGTACCGTCCAGAGACCCCAGGAGAAGCCATTACTCCTCAGCTAGTCAGTCCCCAGACAGCAGAAGATAGAAAGTGCAGAGCCAAATTCCTGCCACAGTTTAGAGCTAACAAGCAGATTTCTTTTCCTGCAAAAGCTCCAGGTATATGATAGAGCATAGGATATATTCCTGCCATACATTGCCAATACCTGCTGGGACCAAAGACTAATGCTGTATCTTATACAAACAGTGGGGCGGTGGCTCACTCTGGACGGAACTGTGGAACAGGTGCTACTAGCCCAAATTAGAGGGACACCCACCCTCAGAGAAATAAATATGTAAAACTAAAATGATGGGCGAGCACACTTCATTTGTATCATAAAGTACATAAAATTTAATTAAATCCAATATAGGTAAACACGTGTGTATACATAAAATCAAGTCATTCAATAAAATTAAATAGTGGTAGGTTGTGGTGGCTCACTAGCAAGTAGTTAAGGTATGGTGCTGCAAGCTCATATAGAGGGAATCACCCCACCCTCTTTTAAAGGCAAATGTAGTAATAGAATAATGAGCGAGCACTCATACACTTGGCAACCAGATTGACATATGCAGAAAATATTTATTAAATCCCCATAAAATACAAGTAATAAAATTTATAAGAACAATGTAGCAATAATATACAACATTACAGTCACATATATTGTGGTAGATATGATCGATACTATATTCATATGACTCAATAGTGTCGATAAATTCAATAATATATATCACACCAAAAAACTTCAAGTATATGCTGTTATTTGGGAAAGAGGGGGTATTATCTTCTAGCGCTCTATCCCAATTTGGGAAACTGAATGTCACTGAAAATGTTGTAGGTGTATTCACTGGGAGCGCAATATGTTCATAAAGTGTCCACAGGAATCCTAATAATATAAAAAGTCTCTTATAGCATATCCTTTTAAGCTTGATATGAGCTTTGGATTGAAGAAAACTTTAAATCGATGTTTGGCTTACCGTCTAGCGTCTGCTGTCTCCCTATTGCTTCAATGGAGCTTTAAATATTTGCCGGCTTATTCAGTCGCTCCATACAGCAAGCTGGTTTGAATTTTGCGGGAGTTCCAAAGATCGCAGGAGTTGCCACTCTGTTCCGCAATTTCCTTTGGTGCAGCTTTCAACGATAAGAATAGTTAATCCTTTACTGTAGAGATTTTCTTCTGTATGGCCATACAGTATTATCGGAGGCTTTTCAATGCAGGTACATCACTTGTTTCACCATACGCGTTACGGGTAGATTCACTCTCCCTTCCTCAGTGGTCAAGTGTCTGCCTGCTCTTAGAGAGCAGGCAGACACTTGACCACTGAGGAAGGGAGAGTGAATCTACCCGTTACGCGTATGGTGAAACAAGTGATGTACCTGCATTGAAAAGCGTCCGAAATTCAAACCAGCTTGCTGTGTGGAGCGACTGAATAAGTCAGCAAATATTTAAAGCTCCATTGAAGCAATAGGGAGACAGCAGACGCTAGACGGTAAGCCAAACATCGATTTAAAGTTTTCTTCAATCCAAAGCTCATATCGAGCTTAAAAGGATATGCTATAAGAGACTTTTCATATTATCAGGATTCCTGTGGACACTTTATGAACATTTTGCGCTCCCAGTGAATACACCTACAACATTTTCAGTGACATTCAGTTTCCCAAATTGGGATAGAGCGCTAGAAGATAATACCCCCTCTTTCCCAAATAACAGCATATACTTGAAGTTTTTTGGTGTGATATATATTATTGAATTTATCGACACTATTGAGTCATATGAATATAGTATCGATCATATCTACCACAATATATGTGACTGTAATGTTGTATATTATTGCTACATTGTTCTTATAAATTTTATTACTTGTATTTTATGGGGATTTAATAAATATTTTCTGCATATGTCAATCTGGTTGCCAAGTGTATGAGTGCTCGCTCATTATTCTATTACTCAATAAAATTAAATACCATAAAACCTGAATGTGCTTAAAATAATACACTTTGGTTATTACCACAGATTATCAATAGATGGGATGATTTTTCACAGTGTGTTAGAGTCCAATTGATGGTATTTGGACCAGAGTATTATATACCAATTGATATCATATATTGAAAGTCCGCTTATTTGATGGGGTGTCTTGGGTTCTCCTGTCCAGGAGACCTCTAATCACAGTTCTGTTTCACAGATATTGCACAAGTAATATATGCTGGTATTGTGACTTCAGTATAGATAGATTGTATAAATTGAAGTATAGATAGATTGAAATAGGATATTTATACAATCTATCTATACTGAAGTCACAATACCAGCATATATTACTAATCTGTGGTAATAACCAAAGTGTATTATTTTAAGCACATTCAGGTTTTATAGTATTTTATTTTATTGAATGACTTGATTTTATGTATACACACGTGTTTACCTATATTGGATTTAATTAAATTTTATGTACTTTATGATACAAATGAAGTGTGCTCGCCCATCATTTTAGTTTTACATAATGCTGTATCTTGCTTGGATGAAAGCTACAACCAGTAAAGACAAGTTTGAACTCTACTAAGGTCTGGATCTCAATTACTGCTGCAAATTCCTCTATTACTCCTACTAGCACCACACTCAATTTATTGCAAGTGATCCAGGATCCAGGAGTCCAGCCGTACCCAGGTAGGAGACACCGTTGACACCATTACTACTACCATACAGAGACATTACACCACTCTGGCATTCCTAACCTGGTACGTGAGTCGCAACACCTTAAAAGGCCCTGTGTTAGTACCCTGTGCAAGCTGCAATTGGTGTCACGAACAAACTATAGACTATTATACCCATATCCTGACCCACTGCATAATTTGGCATCTGTGTAACCGTACTACGGTCCGGGTCATTGCATTGTTGCACAATGGTAACGAAAAACCAACTGTTCCATTGGCTCATGCTGTTGGAATGAAAGAGACCCATGCTTCTATGGAGTTTATTTTGAAAATAATCAAATACTAGGAACATAAATGGAAAATTTGTGCTGACCTGAAAGTGGTAGCACTGCTGCTTGGCCTACAGTTAGGGTACATAAACCATATGTGCTTCTTGTGCCTATGAAACAGTCGTGATGACAACAATCATTACAAAATGAGACAGTGGCCTCTCAGAGTCGAGCACACAGTTGGTCAGTACAATGTACAACACAAATCACTGGTCGATCGACTTCAAGTTTATCTTCCACCACTTCACATTAAACTTTATTTAATGAAACATTTTGTAATTGCACTTGATCGTGATGGAAATGGTTTCCAGTATTTGAAGGAGAAGTTTAGCCCACTGAAAACTGATGCTAAAATAAAGGCCGGAATTTTTATTGGCCCCGAAATGAACAAATTAATGCATGATGACACATTCAGAACAAAACTCAACCCTCTGGAACTTGCAGCTTGGGATGCATTTGTGCTAGTAGTGCAGCACTTCCTTGGGAACAGACGAGCTGCAAACTATGCTGAATTAGTAGACAACATGCTTACAGCATATGAACAACTTGGCTGCTCAATGTCATTGAAAGTGCATTTCTTACATTCCCATCTTGACTTTTTCCTATCCAATTTGGGACACGTAAGTGTCACGACGGGGAGTGGGGCAAACCCCCCACCGTTCGGTGTCAAAGGGTAAAGGGGATCAGCCTGGCCAAAAGGAGTAATAAGGGAGCAGGTCACCTCCTACCGCGTCCCTAATCCTCTCCCTGACTCCTCACTGTATGAGCGGACCCCGATGGTAGGACGACTCATACTCAGGGAGCAGGTCACCTCCTACCGCGTCCCTAATCCTCTCCCTGACAATTTTTTTTCTTTTCCCTGACAATTTTTTTTCTTTTCTGAGCTCTTTACTATATATGTAATTTGGTAGTTTTTAAGTATATTAAATCATGCAATGACATAGTGTTTTGAGTTCCCTCCGGGCTCAGGGCATTGTTCATATATGTTGGACGTCCTTATCCATTGATTGTTCCCCCTTTTCTTTTCTTTTCCTCCGGCTCGGTAATGCGCACGCGAGGACGTCACTTCCTGTTCCGGATTTTGCCGTCCTCTTGTTGTCATGGTGACTCTGGCCTGCGCGTCCTGCCGCTCCTGTTGCCAGAAGCCCGGGACGCGCCGGTTCTGCTAAGTGGACGTCACTCCTGGTCCCTGTTTTTGGACGCTCACTGGCCGCCATATCGACCCTCTATAGAGGGTATTGAGCCTCCTTTTTCCCTCCTCCCTCTTTTCATCTCCCTCCCTCCTCCCACACTAGTGTGGGGTTGCCGCCCTCATACTCCATGGAAACGCCTTCTGACACAGGTGAAAATGATTGTTATTTAGTTACCATGTGCATATATACTAGTTCATGTGCCATTTAGGCACAGGCACCCCTGAGGAAGCCAGCAGAGCCTGGCGATACGCGTTGGGCCCTTTTCCTGACCGCCACGCACACCCCCACTTTTGCTACTTTGAATGATAAGTATTACAGCTTTCTACTTTGTTGATGGATTTTATGCACTTTAAACTATTATACATCTATTCATGTGGGGGTATGTTCATGCTTTTGTGGTGAGTCAGTGTGGCATGTGTAATTGATTCACATGGCCCTGATATATTGTATACAATAATTTTAATTTGTCTCTTGTCGTATCTGTTGCTTTCAATAAATTTGATACATTTTTTAGATGTGCGGCTTATATCTCGGTATTCTTTTTCTTTTTTTGAATCGCAGGTAAGTGAAACCAGTAACACACTTTCCTGCCACAGACACACTGACTGGAACCCGTGCACAAGTGCTGATGTCCACACCAACATAAAAGGACACAGCACACACCACAAACCACACAGGAACCCAGGACACCATAGCTGCAATAACGTGAGACACCACAAGAACATCTTGTATGACCACAAGGGTGGCCCTCACTGGACAGATGGAATATGAAGACCAGGAGGATAGCTCCAGCATACACCATGGCTGGAGTACCCCTCAGCTTCAGGCATCCAGCAGAGGCTAAATAGCCCAAGCAGGAACACCCACACCCAGTGTTAACAAAACACTAGGAAGGGAGTTAACCCTTCCAACACCAGACAAGGGAAGGAAGCCACTTAAAGGGGAAGTGCACACACAAGCAAAGGGAGCTACACGTTGCCGCCGGCAACAACATGCGTGGCAACCATGTCACGACAATCACCCAGAAGGCCGAGACACTGCCACCGCATGCTCTTACACGTTGCCGCGGGAAACCGCAAGTGTGGAAACAGTGTCACAGCGTACACCATAGGCCGTGACAGTAAGTTCCATAAAAATATTTCTACAATGGAGAACAGCAAATACCAAAAAATACAAAAAAAGGATACCGCAGCACTCTCATGTCTTCATGATTCCAATGTTTAATCACCAAATCACAGTGACGTTTCGACCAGTGTGGTCTTTCTCAAGGCTTGAGAAAGACCACACTGGTCGAAACATCGCTGTGATTTGGTGATTAAATGTTGGAATCATGAAGACATGAGAGTGCCGCGGTATACTTTTTTTGTATTTGCTGTGTTGGGGGTGCTACGGACTGGCGCCTGACACCGCGGGCACCACCACTAAAGGATCCATTTTGATGTGCTGCCACACTTTGTTTTTTTACAATGGAGAACAGGTATCAAGGCCGCTGGAATCCTAACAAGAACTACTGCTGGTTTTTGCAACGGCAAAATATGACCGTTCACAAACGCAAAAGCAGATGTCTGAAGCACGTTTAACAGTACTGGGCCTTGCTCAAGTAAGACCTTTAAACTGAAAAACGAGACTTTTTGAAATTTTGTTATTCCAATACATTTTCATACACTGTTTACTACGCAAACTTTGATGTACTGTAGATCAGGTAATTGTTGGAGTAGAACTTGTTCTGTTCAAAATTATTCAATGCTTTCCAAGTGCCTAATTCATTTAGGCATACTTATGCATAGCAAAATTTTATGACGTGTTACAACAATTCTGACTTCGGATTTGTAATCCGCACACTTGATTTAGTATAGGACAAATGTTTTTTTCCCAGTAGCAGACGAAAAGTTTTTTTTTTGTTGTGTGGTGTAATTTGAAGGTAAAATTTGAGTCAGGTGCTTTCAGTCAAAGAGATGACAGGTGTGAATAAGTGACCTGTTTTATTTAACAGGGATCTATCAAAGTCTAATCTTCACAACACATATTTGTGGAAGTATATCATGGCACAAACAAAGGAGATTTCTGAGGTCCTCAGAAGAATGGTCATGCTTATCAGAGTTGGTCATGCTCATCAGACTGGAAAAGTTTACAAATTCATCTGTAAAGAGTTTAGACTTCACTTAACCACAGTCAGACAGATTATGTACAAATGGAGAAAATTCAAGTCCATTATTACCCTCCCAGGAGTGGTCAACCAACAAAAATCACGCCAAGAGTAAGGAGTGTAATAGTCTGTGAGGTCACAAAGGAACCCAAGATAACTAAAGACTTTTCTCTCATTAGCTAATATTAATGTTAATGAATCCATCATCAGGAGGACACTGAACAACAATAATGAAAATGGCAGAACTGCAAGAAGAAAGAACATTGCTGTCCATCTGCAGCTTGACAAAGATCACCTGGACAAACCAGAAAGAAAATTGGAACAATATTTTGTGGATGATTCAGACGAAAACAGAACCTTTTGGTTTAAATGAGAAGTGTTATGTTTAGAGAAAGTAAAACACCGCTTTCCAGCATAAAATCCTCATTCCATCTGTGAAACATGGTGATAGTAGTATCACGGTTTGAGCATGTTTTGCTCCATCTTGGCCAGGATCCCTTGGTATAATTGATGGAACAAAGAATTCTAAATTACAGCAAATTCTAAAGAAAAATGTCAGGACATATGTCCATTAGTTGAATTTCAAACCAATACAGGTCATGCAGCAAGACAAAGTCCCTAAAGCACACAAGTCGTTCTACGAAAGAATGGTTAAAGGGGTTGTCCAAGTTATATTTATTGATGACCTATCCTCAGGATAGGTCATCAATATCAGATCGGCTGGGGTCCGACACCCGGCAGCCCTACCAATCAGCTGTTTGAAGAGAAGGCACGCGCCGTGCCAGCGCCGCCTCCTCTTCACTGTTTACCTTCTCGCCGTTGCATCTGCTGCGGTGAGCAGGTGCAATTAGACCTAACCGTCCCATTCATTTCAATGGGACGGATCGTTCCTATACACTTGTATAGGAGCGATCTGTACCATTGAAATGAATGGGACGGCTTGGGTGTAATTACACCTGCTCTCTGCTGCAGATGCAACGGCGAGAAGGTAAACATTGAAGAGGAGGCAGCTCTGGCACAGAGCGCGCCTTCTCTTCAAACAGCTGATCGGCGGGGGTGCCGGGTGTCGGACCCCAGCCGATCTGATATTGATGACCTATCCTGAGGATAGGTCATCAATAAATATAACTTTAAAGAAGATTCTGGAATGACCTAGTCAAAGTCCTGAGATCAATCGAATAGAAATGTTGTGGAAGGAAATAAAGAGAGCAGTTCATGGGAGGAAACCCACCAACATAACAGAGTTGAAGCTGTTTTTGAGTTGGCTAAAATTCCAAAAAGCAGGGCTAATTAACAATTACTGGAAATGTTTAGCTATAGTTATTGCTGCACAAAGGGATCACAGCAGACACTGAAAGCAAAGATTCATATACCTTTGCGACTCACAGACGTGATATTGGAACATTTTCCACAATGCATAAATGACCAAGTCTAATATTTTTGACTCATTGTGTTTGATGTGGTTATCTTTACCTACATTTAGAACTTCTAAATGTAGATAAAGATGTAGGTAGTTTTACGTCAAATTTATGCAGAAATATAGAAATTGCTGAAGGTTTCACAAATTTTAAAACACCACTGGTTCCCTCTTTACATCATCAGACACATTTATAGAGTCCCAGTGGTAGTGTACAGCGGTTGCTGTGTATGGAAGCCAATTAGACTCATCCAGACAGGGAATATATATATATATATATACAGTACAGACCAAAAGTTTGGACACACCTTCTCATTCAAAGAGTTTTCTTTATTTTCATGACTATGAAAATTGTAGATTCACACTGAAGGCATCCAAACTATGAATTAACACATGTGGAATTATATACATAACAAACAACTGTGAAACAACTGAAAATATGTTATATTCTAGGTTCTTCAAAGTAGCCACCTTTTGCTTTGATTACTGCTTTGCACACTCTTGGCATTCTCTTGATGAGCTTCAAGGGGTAGTCCCCTGAAATGGTTTTCACTTCACAGGTGTGCCCTGTCAGGTTTAATAGGTGGGATTTCTTGCCTTATAAATGGGGTTGGGACCATCAGTTGCGTTGAGGAAAAGTCAGGTGGATACACAGCTGATAGTCCTACTGAATAGACTGTTAGAATTTGTATTATGGCAAGAAAAAAGCAGCTAAGTAAAGAAAAACGAGTGGCCATCATTACTTTAAGAAATGAAGGTCAGTCAGTCAGCCGAAAAATTGGGAAAACTTTGAAAGTAAGGGCTATTTGACCATGAAGGAGAGTGATGGGGTGCTGCGCCAGAAGACCTGGCCTCCACAGTCACCGGACCTGAACCCAATCGAGGTGGTTTGGGGTGAGCTGGACCGCAGAGTGAAGGCAAAAGGGCCAACAAGTGCTAAGCATCTCTGGGAACTCCTTCAAGGCTGTTGGAAGACCATTTCAGGTGACTACCTCTTGAAGCTCATCAAGAGAATGCCAAGAGTGTGCAAAGCAGTAATCAAAGCAAAAGGTGGCTACTTTGAAGAACCTAGAATATGACATACACTGCGTGCAGAATTATTAGGCAAATGAGTATTTTGACCACATCATCCTCTTTATGCATGTTGTCTTACTCCAAGCTGTATAGGCTCGAAAGCCTACTACCAGTTAAGCATATTAGGTGATGTGCATCTCTGTAATGAGAAGGGGTGTGGTCTAATGACATCAACACCCTATATAAGGTGTGCATAATTATTAGGCAACTTCCTTTCCTTTGGCAAAATGGGTCAAAAGAAGGACTTGACAGGCTCAGAAAAGTCAAAAATAGTGAGATATCTTGCAGAGGGATGCAGCACTCTTAAAATTGCAAAGCTTCTGAAGCGTGGTCATCGAATAATTAAGCGTTTCATTCAAAATAGTCAACAGGGTCGCAAGAAACGTGTGGAAAAACCAAGGCGCAAAATAACTGCCCATGAACTGAGAAAAGTCAAGCGTGCAGCTGCCAAGATGCCACTTGCCACCAGTTTGGCCATATTTCAGAGCTGCAACATCACTCGAGTGCCCAAAAGCACAAGGTGTGCAATACTCAGAGACATGGCCAAGGTAAGAAAGGCTGAAAGACGACCACCACTGAACAAGACACACAAGCTGAAACGTCAAGACTGGGCCAAGAAATATCTCAAGACTGATTTTTCTAAGGTTTTATGGACTGATGAAATGAGAGTGAGTCTTGATGGGCCAGATGGATGGGCCCGTGGCTGGATTGGTAAAGGGCAGAGAGCTCCAGTCCGACTCAGACGCCAGCAAGGTGGAGGTGGAGTACTGGTTTGGGCTGGAATCATCAAAGATGAGCTTGTGGGGCCTTTTCGGGTTAAGGATGGAGTCAAGCTCAACTCCCAGTCCTACTGCCAGTTTCTGGAAGACACCTTCTTCAAGCAGTGGTACAGGAAGAAGTCTGCATCCTTCAAGAAAAACATGATTTTCATGCAGGACAATGCTCCATCACACGCGTCCAAGTACTCCACAGCGTGGCTGGCAAGAAAGGGTATAAAAGAAGAAAATCTAATGACATGGCCTCCTTGTTCACCTGATCTGAACCCCATTGAGAACCTGTGGTCCATCATCAAATGTGAGATTTACAAGGAGGGAAAACAGTACACCTCTCTGAACAGTGTCTGGGAGGCTGTGGTTGCTGCTGCACGCAATGTTGATGGTGCACAGATCAAAACACTGACAGAATCCATGGATGGCAGGCTTTTGAGTGTCCTTGCAAAGAAAGGTGGCTATATTGGTCACTGATTTGTTTTTGTTTTGTTTTTGAATGTCAGAAATGTATATTTGTGAATGTTGAGATGTTATATTGGTTTCACTGGTAAAAATAAATAATTGAAATGGGTATATATTTGTTTTTTGTTAAGTTGCCTAATAATTATGCACAGTAATAGTCACCTGCACACACAGATATCCCCCTAAAATAGCTAAAACTAAAAACAAACTAAAAACTACTTCCAAAAATATTCAGCTTTGATATTAATGAGTTTTTTGGGTTCATTGAGAACATGGTTGTTGTTCAATAATAAAATTAATCCTCAAAAATACAACTTGCCTAATAATTCTGCACTCCCTGTATTTTCAGTTGTTTCACACTTGTTTGTTATGTATATAATTCCACATGTGTTAATTCATAGTTTTGATGCCTTCATAGTCATGAAAATAAAGAGAACTCTTTGAATGAGAAGGTGTGTCCAAACTTTTGGTCTGTACTGTATATATATATATATATATATATATATATACAGTACTGCCCATAATTATTCATACCCCTGGCAAATTTTGACTTTAAGTAACTTTTTTACAACCAGCAAGTATTTTTTTGACGGGAAATGATATAGGTGTCTCCCAAAAGATAATAAGACGATGTACAAGAGGCATTATTGTGGGGGGGAAAAAGCATTTCTCAGCTTTTATTTACATTTGAACAAAAATTTTCCAGTCCAAAATTATTCATACCCTTCTCAATAATCAATAGAAAAGCCTTTATTGGCTATTACAGCAATCAAACACATCCTATAATTGCAGACCAGCTTTTTGCATGTCTCCAAAGGTATTTTTGCCCATTCATCTTTAGCAATGAGCTCCAAATCTTTCAGGTTGGAGGGTCTTCTTGCCATCACCCTGATCTTTAGCTCCCTCCACAGATTCTCAATTGGAATTAAGTCTGGACTCTGGCTGGGCCACTCCAAAATGTTAATGTTGTTGTCTGCTAACCATTTCTTCAATACTTTTGCTGTGTGTTTTGGGTCATTGTCATGCTGAAATGTCCACTGGTGCCCAAGGCCAAGTTTCTCTGCAGACTGCCTGATGTTGTTGTTGAGAATCCTCATGTATTGCTCTTTTTTCATGGTGCCGTTTACTGTGATTAGGTTCCCTGCTCCATTGGCTGAAAAACACCCCCAAAGCATTAGGTTCCCACCACCATGTTTGACAGTGGGAATGGTGTTCTTTGGGTTGAAGGCTTCTCCTTTTTTACGCCAAATGAAGGAAACATCATTGTGACCAAACAATTCAATTTTTGTTTTATCTGACCATAACACAGAAGACCAGAAGTCTTCTTCTTTGTCCAGATGAGCTTTTGCAAAGGCCAAGCGAGCTTTTGTGGGCCTTATTTGGAGAAGTGGCATCCTCCTTGGTCTGCATCCGTGGAACCCAGCAGTGTGCAGTGTTCGTTGGATTGTCTGCCTTGAGACATTGCCACCAGCGGAGCCCAGATTCACCAGGATGGCCTTGGTGGTGATCCTTGGATTCTTTTTCACCTCTCTAACTATCCTCCTGGCCACTTTTGGCTTCCGACCACGTCCTCTGAGATTTTCCAAAGTGTGGAACATCTTGTATTTTGTAATAATACTTTGCACTGTAGCCACTGGAACTTGAAAACATTTAGAAATGGCCTTGTAGCCCTTTCCTGACTTGTGAGCAGCCACAATGCGCAGCCGCAGGTCCTCACTGAGTTGATTAAAACAGCTGTTCCCAATTAATCAGGGTAATTAGGATGCTTTAGAACAGTTTGGACTATTTGAAATGGTATAGAACTTTTGATTTTCCCACAGACTGTGACAGTTTGTGAAGGGTATGAATAATTTTGGACTGGACACTTTTTGCTCAAATGTAAATAAAAGCTGAGAATTTTTTTTCCCCACAATAATGCCTTGTACATCGTTTTATTATCTTTTGGGAGACACCTATGTAATTTCCCGTCAAAAAATTACTTGCTGGTTGAATAAAAGTAACTTTAAGTTAAATTTTCCAGGGGTATGAATAATTATGGGCAGAAAATAGTATAATGTTACTTAGGCTACTTTCACACTTGCAGCAGAGTGATCAGGCAAGCAGTTCCGTCGCCGGAACTGCCTGCCGGATCTGGCAAAACGTATGCCAACTGATGGCATTTGTAAGACTGATCAGGATCCTGATCAGTCTTAAAAATGCCTGATCAGTCAGAAAAATGCATTGAAATGCCGGATCCGTCATCCGGAAAAACAGATCCGGCATTTATTTTTTTCACCTTTTTTTCGGTCTGCGCATGCTGAAGGACAGATACGGCATTCCGGTATTTTGAATGCCGGATCCGGCACTAATACATTCCTATGGAAAAAAATGCTGGATCCGGCATTCAGGCTTGCTGCAGTTTTATCTTTTGCCTAATCAGTCAAAAAGACTGAACTGAAGACATCCTGATTAGAGTTGAGCGAACACCTGGATGTTCGGGTTCGAGAAGTTCGGCCGAACTTCCCGGAAATGTTCGGGTTCGGGATCCGAACCCGATCCGAACTTCGTCCCGAACCCCATTGAAGTCAATGGGGACCCGAACTTTTGGGCACTAAAAAGGCTGTAAAACAGCCCAGGAAAGAGCTAGAGGGCTGCAAAAGGCAGCAACATGTAGGTAAATCCCCTGCAAACAAATGTGGATAGGCAAATGAATTTAAATAAAAATAAAAAAAATAAGAATGAACCAATATCAATTGGACAGAGGTCCCATAGCAGAGAATCTGGCTTCACGTCACCCACCAGTGGAACAGGCCACTGTCACACATTTAGGCCCAGGCACCCAGGCAGAGGAGAGAGGTCCCGTAACAGAGAATCTGGCCTTATGTCAGCGCAGAATCTGTATTCATGTCATAGCAGAGAATCAGGCTTCACGTCACCCACCACTGGAACAGGCCACTGTCACACATTTAGGCCCAGGCACCCAGGCAGAGGAGAGAGGTCCCGTAACAGAGAATCTGGCCTTATGTCAGCGCAGAATCTGTCTTCATGTCATAGCAGAGAATCAGGCTTCACGTCACCCACCACTGGAACAGGCCACTGTCACACATTTAGGCCCAGGCACCCAGGCAGAGGAGAGAGGTCCCGTAACAGAGAATCTGGCCTTATGTCAGCGCAGAATCTGTATTCATGTCATAGCAGAGAATCAGGCTTCACGTCACCCACCACTGGAACAGGCCACTGTCACACATTTAGGCCCAGGCACCCAGGCAGAGGAGAGAGGTCCCGTAACAGAGAATCTGGCCTTATGTCAGCGCAGAATCTGTATTCATGTCATAGCAGAGAATCAGGCTTCACGTCACCCACCACTGGAACAGGCCACTGTCACACATTTAGGCCCAGGCACCCAGGCAGAGGAGAGAGGTCCCGTAACAGAGAATCTGGCCTTATGTCAGCGCAGAATCTGTCTTCATGTCATAGCAGAGAATCAGGCTTCACGTCACCCACCACTGGAACAGGCCACTGTCACACATTTAGCCCCAGGCACCCAGGCAGAGGAGAGAGGTCCCGTAACAGAGAATCTGGCCTTATGTCAGCGCAGAATCTGTATTCATGTCATAGCAGAGAATCAGGCTTCACGTCACCCACCACTGGAACAGGCCACTGTCACACATTTAGGCCCCGCCACCCAGACAGAGGAGAGGTTCATTCAACTTTGGGTTGCCCCGCAATATAATGGTAAAATGAAATTAAAAATAGTATTGAATGAGGAAGTGCCCTGGAGTAGAATAATATATTGTTAAGGGGAGGTAGTTAATATCTAATCTGCACAAGGGATGGACAGGTCCTGTGGGATCCATGCCTGGTTCATTTTTATGAACGTCAGCTTGTCCACATTGGCTGTAGACAGGCGGCTGCGTTTGTCTGTAATGACGCCCCCTGCCGTGCTGAATACACGTTCAGACAAAACGCTGGCCGCCGGGCAGGCCAGCACCTCCAAGGCATAAAAGGCTAGCTCTGGCCACGTGGACAATTTAGAGACCCAGAAGTTGAATGGGGCCGAACCATCAGTCAGTACGTGGAGGGGTGTGCACAGGTACTGTTCCACCATGTTAGTGAAATGTTGCCTCCTGCTAACACGTTCCGTATCAGGTGGTGGTGCAGTTAGCTGTGGCGTGGTGACAAAACTTTTCCACATTTCTGCCATGCTAACCCTGCCCTCAGAGGAGCTGGCCGTGACACAGCTGCGTTGTCGACCTCTCGCTCCTCCTCTGCCTTCGCCTTGGGCTTCCACTGGTTCCCCTGTGACATTTGGGAATGCTCTCAGTAGCGCGTCTACCAACGTGCGCTTGTACTCGCGCATCTTCCTATCACGCTCCAGTGTAGGAAGTAAGGTGGGCACATTGTCTTTGTACCGGGGATCCAGCAGGGTGGCAACCCAGTATTCCGCACACGTTAAAATGTGGGCAACTCTGCTGTGGGAGGCGTATCGTCATCGTCCTGTGTTTCCCCCCAGCCACGCACCAGTGATGGGCCCGAGCTGCTTTGGGTGCCACCCCGCTGTGAACATGCTTCATCCTCATCCTCCTCCACCTCCTCCTCATCCTCGTCCTCCTCGTCCTCCAGTAGTGGGCCCTGTCTGGCCACATTTGTACCTGGCCTCTGGTGTTGCAAAAAACCTCCCTCTGAGTCACTTTGAAGAGACTGGCCTGAAAGTGCTAAAAATGACCCCTCTTCCTCCTCCTCCTCCTGGGCCACCTCCTCTTTCATCATCGCCCTAAGTGTTTTCTCAAGGAGACATAGAAGTGGTATTGTAACGCTGATAACGGCGTCATCGCCACTGGCCATGTTGGTGGAGTACTCGAAACAGCGCAACAGGGCACACAGGTCTCGCATGGAGGCCCAGTCATTGGTGGTGAAGTGGGTCTGATCCGCAGTGCGACTGACCCGTGCGTGCTGCAGCTGAAACTCCACTATGGCCTGCTGCTGCTCGCACAGTCTGTCCAGCATATGCAAGGTGGAGTTCCACCTGGTGGGTACGTCGCATATGAGGCGGTGAGCGGGAAGGCCGAAGTTACGCTGTAGCGCAGACAGGCGAGCAGCGGCAGGGTGTGAACGCCGGAAGCGCGAACAGACGGCCCGCACTTTATGCAGCAGCTCTGACATGTCGGGGTAGTTGCGAATGAACTTCTGCACCACCAAATTCAGCACATGCGCCAGGCAAGGGATGTGCGTCAAACCGGCTAGTCCCAGAGCTGCAACGAGATTTCGCCCATTATCGCACACCACCAGGCCGGGCTTGAGGCTCACCGGCAGCAACTACTCGTCGGTCTGTTGTTCTATACCCCGCCACAACTCCTGTGCGGTGTGGGGCCTGTCCCCCAAACATATGAGTTTCAGAATGGCCTGCTGACGTTTACCCCGTGCTGTGCTGAAGTTGGTGGTGAAGGTGTGTGGCTGACTGGATGAGCAGGTGGAAGAAGAGGAGGAGGAAGCTGAGTAGGAGGAGGAGGAGACAGGAGGCAAAGAATGTTGCCCTGCGATCCTTGGCGGCGGAAGGACGTGCGCCAAACAGCTCTCCGCCTGGGGCCCAGCTGCCACTACATTTACCCAGTGTGCAGTTAGGGAGATATAGCGTCCCTGGCCGTGCTTACTGGTCCACGTATCTGTGGTTAGGTGGACCTTGCCACAGATGGCGTTGCGCAGTGCACACTTGATTTTATCGGACACTTGTTTGTGCAGGGAAGGCACGGCTCTCTTGGAGAAGTAGTGGCGGCTGGGAACAACATACTGTGGGACAGCAAGTGACATGAGCTGTTTGAAGCTGTGTGTGTCCACCAGCCTAAATGACAGCATTTCATAGGCCAGTAGTTTAGAAATGCTGGCATTCAGGGCCAGGAATCGAGGGTGGCTAGGTGGGAATTTACGCTTTCTCTCAAATGTTTGTGAGATGGAGAGCTGAACGCTGCCGTGTGACATGGTTGAGATGCTTGGTGACGCAGGTGGTGGTGTTGGTGGTACATCCCATGTTTGCTGGGCGGCAGGTGCGAACGTTCCTCCAGAGGCGGAGGAAGAGGCCGAGGCGGCGGCAGCAGCAGAAGAGGCCGAGGCAGCAGCAGCAGAAGAGGTAGCAGGGGGAGCCTGAGTGACTTCTTTGTTTTTAAGGTGTTTACTCCACTGCAGTTCATGCTTTGCATGCAGGTGCCTGGTCATGCAGGTTGTGCTAAGGTTCAGAACGTTAATGCCTCGCTTCAGGCTCTGATGGCACAGCGTGCAAACCACTCGGGTCTTGTCGTCAGCACATTGTTTGAAGAAGTGCCATGCCAGGGAACTCCTTGAAGCTGCCTTTGGGGTGCTCGGTCCCAGATGGCGGCGGTCAGTAGCAGGCGGAGTCTCTTGGCGGCGGGTGTTCTGATTTTGCCCACTGCTCCCTCTTTTGCTACGCTGTTGGCTCGGTCTCACCACTGCCTCTTCCTCCGAACTGTGAAAGTCAGTGGCACGACCTTCATTCCATGTGGGGTCTAGGACCTCATCGTCCCCTGCATCGTCTTCCACCCAGTCTTGATCCCTGACCTCCTGTTCAGTCTGCACACTGCAGAAAGACGCAGCAGTTGGCACCTGTGTTTCGTCATCATCAGAGACGTGCTGAGGTGGTATTCCCATGTCCTCATCATCAGGAAAAATAAGTGGTTGTGCGTTAGTGCATTCTATCTCTTCCACCCCTGGGGAAGGGCTAGGTGGATGCCCTTGGGAAACCCTGGCAGCAGAGTCTTCAAACAGCATAAGAGACTGCTGCATAACTTGAGGCTCAGACAGTTTCCCTGATATGCATGGGGGTGATGTGACAGACCGATGGGCTTGGTTTTCATGCGCCATCTGTGCACTTTCTGCAGAAGACTGGGTAGGAGATAATGTGAACGTGCTGGATCCACTGTCGGCCACCCAATTGACTAATGCCTGCACCTGCTCAGGCCTTACCATCCTTAGAACGGCATTGGGCCCCACCAAATATCGCTGTTAATTCTGCTGGCTACTGGGACCTGAGGTAGTTGGTTCACTAGGACGTGTGGCTGTGGCAGAACGGCCACGTCCTCTCCCAGCACCAGAGGGTCCACTAACACCACCACGACCATGTCCACGTCCGCGTCCCTTATTAGATGTTTTCCTCATTGTTTCCGTTCACCACAATTTTGAGAATGGCAAATTTGGGAATGGTTTTTCAACCCAGAAAAAAAAGTGTGCTTTTACAGTCACTACAAATAACTTGACCAGCTAAAAAGGTACAGATTTGGTTAAATAGAGATGTGAGGCCTGTTTTTTTTTGCGCTGTGTGACAGGTATAGGTTTAATCACAGAATCAGATTTCTATCAGCACGCTAGCGTGTGTCTTAGGTTTTTCTAAATGACACTATCAGTACCTTCAATGTAAGATATTCTTTTTGGGATAGATTTCAAGTAGGCCTCAAATACCAGAAACTAGTTATTTTGAGAATGGCAAATTTGGGAATGGTTTTTCAACCCAGAAAAAAAAGTGTGCTTTTACGGTCACTACAATTAACTTGACCAGCTAAAACAGTACAGATTTGGTTGAATAGAAATGTCAGGTCTATTTTTTAGGCGCTGGGTGACAGGCTCAACTTGCCCCTGATGTAATACATGGCCAAAAAATAACCACACTGTTGATGGTTAAATGCACTTGGGTGACACAGGCTCAGCCTGCACCAGATGTAGTATATGGCCAAAAAATAATCAGACTGTCAATGGTTAAATGCACTTCGGTGACACAGGCTCAGCCAGCAGCTGATGTAGTATATGGCCAAAAAATAACCAGACTGTTGATGGTTAAATGCACTTCGGTGACACAGGCTCAGCCTGCAGCTGATGTAGGATATAGCACAAAATAACCACACTATTGATGGTTAAATACACTTGGTGATAGCTTGTGCTGGCGCACCACAAGTCACAAAATGGCCGCCGATCACCCCAGAAAAAAAGTGATCTAAAAACGCTCTGGGCAGCCTCAAAAAAGTGAGCAAGTCAATAATAGCACTTCAATGATACACAGCTGCAGATCGATCACAGAATGAAGTCTTTTGGAGGAGTTAATCTGCCTAATCTCGCCCTAACGTCGCAGCTGCAACCTCTCCCTATACTGATCATAGCAGAGTGACGTGCGGCGCTACGTGACTCCAGCTTAAATAGAGGCTGGGTCACATGTTGCACTGGCCAATCACAGCCATGCCAATAGTAGGCATGGCTGTGATGGCCTCTTGGGGCAAGTAGTATGACGCTTGTTGATTGGCTGCTTTGCAGCCTTTCAAAAAGCGCCAAGAAAGCGCCGAACACCGAACCCGAACCCGGACTTTTACAAAAATGTTCGGGTTCGGGTCCGTGTCACGGACACCCCAAAATTCGGTACGAACTATACAGTTCGGGTTCGCTCATCCCTAATCCTGATGCATCCTGGACGGAACTCTATGCCGGAAAAGAAAAACGCAAGTGTGAAAGTAGCCTTACCCCACATAGTGAACCACATAAAAAAAAACTTTGATAGAATTGCTATTATTTGGTGGACACATGCAGCAGAGGGCCCCTGTGCAAAGACTGTGCCTGGGTCCCCTCCCTTAATTCAGTGCTTATTGAGGCAAAAGCCAGGGGTGCACCTAACCTTACTGCTGCCAGAGGCAAAAATCTAAATTAGGCCCCACCCATGCCAAATTCTCAACCTAACCCCTTTCCTCTAGCCCTACTGTTAAAGACATACTTGGAAACCATTGCATACAGTGCTGCAAACATACAGGAGAACACACCTCACATACCTCTTACATCCAGTGACATCTTCTCCTCATCTACTCTATTCAGATAAAACCGCCATGATGTCTTCTTTCAGCCATCTCTTATCTCTGCAGAGTTTAACAAAAAGACGATAGATAAATAAATAAAATGACAATAACAAACTAACTAACACAATAAAAATAACTGTGCCCCAGAAATAGTATTTCTGACACTAATAGTGTATCCATAATGTCCCCCAAAAATAATTGTGCCGACACTGTGCTAGGGTGCCCCCCCACAGTAATAGTGCTCCCCAAAGTCCTACCTACCAATAGAAATAATCTGCCAGAGTCCACTCGGTGTTAACAGTGCTCCCAATAGTAATAATGTCCCTATTATGCCCCAAATGTAATAGTGGCCATACTAGTAGTCATGTACCCTGTAGTCCCCCAGCAGTAATAGTTCTACTTACAATGTGTGCCAATAGAAAAATGCCCCCTTATAATGTGCACTAGGGTTGTTGCGGGTATCGAAATTTCGATACCCAATCGATACTTTTGTCCCGGTATGGATACGATACCGGGATTTCCATTTTTTCGATACTGGGCTGCGCTTCTGCGCAGTCTAGTATCTCTGCACATGAGCGCGCTGGTTCCCTCAGCAGCACAGGGGAGAAGGAAGCTCTCCCTCCCCCTGTGCTGCTGCCGCTGCCACCAATGAGAAGAGAGGGCAGAGGAGGGGCAGGCGCACTGCGCCACCAATGATACTTTTCCTACACAGAGCGGCACCCAGCGATGTCCCAGCACTCACCATTAATCCTGGGCGCCGCTCCGTTCGCACGCTGTGCCCCTTTACTGTCTCCTCTCCTGCTCCACATGCTAATTACTATCGGAGCGATGGGGAGGAGACATCAGCTTCACTAGTGGGCGTTCCTTCTCCCTGCGCTGCGATTGGACAGCGGCGCCCAGGACTAATAGTAAGTGCTGGGACATCGCTGGGGGCCGCTCTGTGTAGCCTAATACTTAAAGTCTGGACCCAGGAAAATAAGTCTTTAACACATAATACAGGAGGCGAGTGCCGGTAGCAGAATCGCATTGCTGGCAGTCCCCGCTCACTGGTCTCCTCCGGCTCAGGCTGCACTGTCACCTTACTGTGTGCAATGTCAGGTCATAGTGCACGCTGTACGTCCTGACGCTGTACGCAGTCAGGACAGTGCAGCCCGCCTCGGAGGAGACCAGCAGGGAGGAGGGTTGAGTACAGGGTCGGCCTTAGGTTACATGGCCCCCTAGGAGAGGTCTTTATGGCACCCTCCTCCCCCCAAACACACACCTGCGCATCAATTTAAAAATTTAACACTTTCATGCAGACAAGAATACACAGATAAATCTTAAAGGGGTATTCCTATCTGAAGCCTTTATGGTGTATCAATAGGTTATGCTGTAAACGTTTGACGGTGCAAGTCCCACCTCTGAGATCCACTTTTATCTATATAATGAGACCCTAAAGTGAATGGAGAGAAAGACACACATTTGCAGTCACCCCTCTATTTGTCACTATGGGACTTCCGAATATACTGTATCTGAGCGCTGGCTATATTCAGACATACCACAGCAGTGAATGGAGAGGATGCTGTTCATTCACAGTTGTAGTGGTACCATACCAAGCTCTTTAATAAAATACAGCACCAGAACCAAGCAATGTTCATAAATACAGCACCAGAACCAAGCAATGTTCATAAATACAGCACCAGAACCAAGAAATGTTCATGAATACAACACCAGAACCAAGAAATGTTCATGAATACAGCACCAGAACCAAGCAGTGTTCATGAATACAGCACCAGAACCAAGCAGTGTTCATGAATACAGCACCAGAACCAAGCAGTGTTCATGAATACAACACCAGAACCAAGCAGTGTTCATGAATACAGCACCAGAACCAAGCAGTGTTCATGAATACAGCACCAGAACCAAGCAGTGTTCATGAATACAACACCAGAACCAAGCAGTGTTCATGAATACAACACCAGAACCAAGCAGTGTTCATGAATACAACACCAGAACCAAGCAGTGTTCATGAATACAGCACCAGAACCAAGCAGTGTTCATGAATACAGCACCAGAACCAAGCAGTGTTCATGAATACAACACCAGAACCAAGCAGTGTTCATGAATACAACACCAGAACCAAGCAGTGTTCATGAATACAGCACCAGAACCAAGCAGTGTTCATGAATACAACACCAGAACCAAGCAGTGTTCATGAATACAACACCAGAACCAAGCAGTGTTCATGAATACAGCACCAGAACCAAGCAGTGTTCATGAATACAACACCAGAACCAAGCAGTGTTCATGAATACAACACCAGAACCAAGCAGTGTTCATGAATACAACACCAGAACCAAGCAGTGTTCATGAATACAACACCAGAACCAAGCAGTGTTCATGAATACAACACCAGAACCAAGCAGTGTTCATGAATACAGCACCAGAACCAAGCAGTGTTCATGAATACAACACCAGAACCAAGCAGTGTTCATGAATACAACACCAGAACCAAGCAGTGTTCATGAATACAGCACCAGAACCAAGCAGTGTTCATGAATACAACACCAGAACCAAGCAGTGTTCATGAATACAACACCAGAACCAAGCAGTGTTCATGAATACAACACCAGAACCAAGCAGTGTTCATGAATACAACACCAGAACCAAGCAGTGTTCATGAATACAACACCAGAACCAAGCAGTGTTCATGAATACAACACCAGAACCAAGCAGTGTTCATGAATATGTTATGGACTATTGATACAAAATGGATACTTGCTTGTTGAGGACTATGTTTAGCTAAGATGGCGGCCAGGCATTCAGCCAACACCTATAAACTAGAATCTTATTTTGTGTTTTATCATGTGTTTCTTTGTGGTTTCCGTTCAGCTCAAGCAAGCAGTTACAAAGAGGTTTCCGTTCAGCTCAAGCAAGCAGTTACAAAGAAAGAAGTAACGGTATCTCCCACGAGCAAGGGGGGAGGGTGGAGGAATTTCTTCTTCTGGCCGTCAAGGTTACAGAGAAGCATAAAGAGTTCATAGCCAAACGAAAATATATACTTTATCTTTCACCCCCCCTCCCTGTCGTAAAACCTATGTATTGTGTGTTGTTTTCAGGAAATAAACTAGAGATCCTGTTTAACTCCTTGCTGTGAGTTGTCTCAGTCTGATCTCTCCGTGCACGTACACTAATCAATTTGGAGCAGTACATCAACCGAACTGGCAGCTTGGCCAGAACCAGAACAATTTTGGTGCCCAAACGTGGGGCTCAAGGATTGGACCCTCTGTTCCCGTACCCCCGGAGACCAGACGAGGAGAGGCGCACTAACGGACACCGGGATCGCAACCCGTGATATGAGGTAAGAAAATTGAGTCATCTTGCCCATAAAGTGTCCCCTGGTGTAGCCTCTTGGAGTTCGTCTGAGGGAGGGGTGCGGAAGCAGTCTGGGACGTCCTCGAGGGCATGAAAGTAAGAACCCCATATGTTTTTTAAAGTCTTGATGTACTGTGTTGTGCCTATAAGTTGTGAAGACCCTGTTGACAAGTATCACTGACTGAGACACGGAGTTCTCCTGTGTGCCTGTATCGGAGTTCAGCCCGGCGTCTGACTCAAATCTCCATAAAGGGGACGATCACAGATGGGTGGAGAGCGGTTCGGGGTAGCCCAGAGTGTGCTGCCGGGACTCAAAGGTCTTCACGAACAGTGATTACTTTATACAGAGGTCTTTAGGCGGCTCCAGTAGGTGCGAGAGACGATTAGACAGTACGCAAGGGTTCTTCCTTGATGTATTGTGGTTTATTGTTTTTAATGTGCGACCCTTTGTAACGGAAACACAGACTGATAGAAACCCAAAGGTCTCCTAAAGTGCCTGTGTCAATCGGTCACCCTGGTGTTGTGACCGAGAGGCGACAGAAGGGAGGAGACCGGCCAGTGTCTACCCAGAGTGTGTGGGACATTAGGCTCAACGTGTCATATCGGGTTTCTGTGTTGTCCAGAACAAGGTGAATGATCCAGATAATGGGAAATGAGGAAAGTGTCCCGAAGGGTTACTGTTCTCCTGAACAGTACGTGGCGGACAGGAGAGGCAAACGTTTCATAAAAGGATTAACTAAGTTGGAGAAGAGTTATAGTGTCTGTAAAGGAGGCATCCTTTGTAGTGCCACCTGGCAAGTGTTGTTAAACGAGAAGAGGGGGAAGTTAGAAGATGATAAATTGACAGACATGGTCCGTGTGCATTGATACATGGTCCGTGTGTGGTTGGACTGTAGTAAAGAATTTGAACAGACGGGGGGGAGAACAAAATTTTGATGAGAAAAGACAGAGATATTTCTGTAAACCTGGTGTTGCATTGATACATGACTTGCCAACACCCTATAATGGCGCCGGGAAGAAAGCAGGTGGGTGGACCTGCAAAACATGTGGTCAACAGAATCCCTCCTCCCAAAATACGTGCCTTGCCTGTGGGGCTCCCCACCCACAAAACCACACCTTGGTAACTACTCCCCGGCACGTCCCATCACTTCCCGTGTTAGCTACAGCGCCATCTTGTCCCCAGGCAACGCCCATGAACGGACCTTTAATATCATTCGGTCCGGACCCCCCCCCCCGTCACTCCTATGTCACCCTTGCCCCTTCCTACTACCTTGTACCCCATGGTTAACCCGGACGGTACATTCATGCTACCACACTCACCTGCCACCCTTACTCCTATAATGGTAGGAGGGCAACCTGAGGAAGCAGAACAGGGGGATGCAGACGGTGCTGCAGAATCCACAATGGGCATACAAAATGCACCGGGTAATATGCAGACTCCTCCGCGGGGTACCCCGACAGACTACAGTGATCCGCCAACTTTATCCCTGGCACCACGGTGGACTGTGCCAATGGTCGTGCGCCCATCACGACGTTCACAAGATCAAATACTGCAGGGTCAGATTACAGACGGGGGGGAGAACAAAATTTTGATGAGAAAAGACAGAGATATTTCTGTAAACCTGGTGTTGCATTGATACATGACTTGCCAACACCCTATAATGGCGCTGGGAAGAAAGCAGGTGGGTGGACCTGCAAAACATGTGGTCAACAGAATCCCTCCTCCCGAAATACGTGCCTTGCCTGTGGGGCTCCCCACCCACAAAACCACACCTTGGTAACTACTCCCCGGCATGTCCCATCACTTCCCGTGTTAGCTACAGCGCCATCTTGTCCCCAGGCAACGCCCATGAACGGACCTTTAATATCATTCGGTCCGGACCCCCCCCCCCGTCACTCCTATGTCACCCTTGCCCCTTCCTACTACCTTGTACCCCATGGTTAACCCGGACGGTACATTCATGCTACCACACTCACCTGCCACCCTTACTCCTATAATGGTAGGAGGGCAACCTGAGGAAGCAGAACAGGGGGATGCAGACGGTGCTGCAGAATCCACAATGGGCATACAAAATGCACCGGGTAATATGCAGACTCCTCCGCGGGGTACCCCGACAGACTACGGTGATCCGCCAACTTTATCCCTGGCACCACGGTGGACTGTGCCAATGGTCGTGCGCCCATCACGACGTTCACAAGATCAAATACTGCAGGGTCAGATTACAGACGGGGGGGAGAACAAAATTTTGATGAGAAAAGACAGAGATATTTCTGTAAACCTGGTGTTGCATTGATACATGACTTGCCAACACCCTATAATGGCGCCGGGAAGAAAGCAGGTGGGTGGACCTGCAAAACATGTGGTCAACAGAATCCCTCCTCCCGAAATACGTGCCTTGCCTGTGGGGCTCCCCACCCACAAAACCACACCTTGGTAACTACTCCCCGGCACGTCCCATCACTTCCCGTGTTAGCTACAGCGCCATCTTGTCCCCAGGCAACGCCCATGAACGGACCTTTAATATCATTCGGTCCGGACCCCCCCCCCCGTCACTCCTATGTCACCCTTGCCCCCTCCTACTACCTTGTACCCCATGGTTAACCCGGACGGTACATTCATGCTACCACACTCACCTGCCACCCTTACTCCTATAATGGTAGGAGGGCAACCTGAGGAAGCAGAACAGGGGGATGCAGACAGTGCTGCAGAATCCACAATGGGCATACAAAATGCACCGGGTAATATGCAGACTCCTCCGCGGGGTACCCCGACAGACTACGGTGATCCGCCAACTTTATCCCTGGCACCACGGTGGACTGTGCCAATGGTCGTGCGCCCATCACGACGTTCACAAGATCAAATACTGCAGGGTCAGATTACAGAGTTACAAAAGAACTTACAGAAAATTGAGCAGGGAAACCTTGAGACACTGAAAGAAGCCCTAGCACTTAACCGGCCACAGGGACCACCAAAATATGTGTCTTTCACCCCACAACAGTTATTCACCATAGTGAATTTACTGCCTGACCCTGAGACCCATCCCATGCCCTTTTTCAGGAAACTGTCCCAAGTGCATCAAACCTATGGGTGCACATGGTCGGACCTGCAAAGTATAGTGGAAAACAAGACAGGTGAATACTCCACACTGATAATGGATCAAATCCACATCCCTGAACTTAAAGGTGCTAACTTTGACCCCCGGGATCATGAGTCTGGAGAATTCTTTATAGAACAACTGCAGAAATGGGCGAAAGCAAGATTAGCAGATCATTCCACCACATTGCAGGACAGCTACGGGGGATCAGTTGACCCCCACCTTTTTTTTTTTTCTTTTCACAGAAATGTTCGTTTCTGTGTTAAGATCCTCTTTACAAGGAACAAGAAACTGTCTTGCTTCCTGGTCTTTGTGGTTTTCACTCAAATTATGTGACACCCACGGCTGCTGGATGTCTGACAATAAAATTCTGCACTGATTCATATGAGCAAGGGGATTCGCTGCAAACCATTTTGCACCTCATCCCCGATACTCTCCCGGCCAGAGGACCCCAGGATATCGGATGCTTCAATGTCCCACCAGTCACTGTGACCCTGAAGGATCCCAAGGTTCTGCCATACAAAGCGCAATATCCGCTTTCTATCTCACAACAGGATGCTATTACCCTCCAGGTGCAGGCCCTCCTGCAGAATGGGGCAATCAAGATCACTACTTCTCCCTGTAACTCACCCCTTTACCCAGTACGGAAGAAAAGGGAGAAAGGACAGCCTCCAACGTACCGCATGGTGCAGGACCTCCGAGCTGTCAATGAGGCTACTGTTCTTGAGACACCTATTGTCCCCAATCCGCACACACTCCTTGCTGGCATTCCACCCACTGCCACTACTTTCACTGTCATTGATCTGGCCAATGCATTCTTTTCTGTTCCCTTACATGAGAAATGTCAGTTTCTTTTTGCTTTCACACATGCAGGCAAACAGTACACCTGGACTGTTATGCCTCAAGGGGCTCAAAACAGCCCTTCCTGCTTCAGCAAGGCTATGTCCTCTGTTCTGCAACCCTGGCAAGCAGATCACCCGGATGTGGAACTCCTCCAGTATGTGGATGACCTTTTCCTCTGTGCGGTCTCTCCCCAAATCTGCACTTCTCCAGTTTTTAGCCTCTGCTGGATGTCGAGTCTCACAAGCCAAACTACAACTGTGTCTCCCCAAAGTTGTCTTCCTAGGTCATTGCATCTCTCAAGGTCACAAGCACCTAACTGAGGCGAGGAAGAAGGCTATCTCTGACATCCAACTCCCGGACACTCCTCTTCAGCTGCAAACCTTTCTGGGACTCATCTCCTATTGCAGGCCTTGGATATCTGATGCTTCTGTCCTCATGCAGCCCTTATATGACTGTATACCTCGCAATGCTGCTACTCCTTTCCAGATGACAATGGAGGCCGGAGAAGCTTTTCAGTCATTGAAGGCCGCCATTGCATCTGCCCCTGCTCTTGGCATCCACAACTACAACCTTCCTTTCCGGCTGTATGTCATGGAACGCCAAGGTCACGCCACTGGAGTCCTCACTCAAACTCATGGTGGCCGCAATCGGCCCTTGGGTTACTATTCTAAGCGTCTTGACCCAGTAGCCAGAGCCGCCCCTTCCTGTGTCAGAGCTATCCATGCTGCCAGCTCTCTTCTAAACGTCACATCTGACGTTGTGCTGGGTCATCCCCTCACTATTCTGGCTCCCCATGACATTTCTGCCATCCTCCAGCAGACTCAACCTAAACACCTCACTGCACAGTGCCACCTCCGGCTTCAGTGTAGTTTGCTTCTGCCAGATAATGTCACCATTCAGAGGTGCCACATCCTCAATCCTGCTGCACTCCTTCCTCTTCCAAGGGGGGAGTATAATGGAGATTCTGAAGATTTTATTGATCTACATGCTGAAGAGGATCTTCAGGAAGAAGAACTATGGGCCTCAACCGACTCTCTTTACAAGGAACAAGAACATGATTGCATCACAATGATGGAAGCTGAAGTAGGGACACCACCATCAGTCCAAGACACTCCTCTGACAAACCCTCATTGGATTCTCTTTGTGGACGGCTCAAGGTACGCCGATGACAAGGGGAAGTTCCATACAGGCATGGCAGTCACAAGTGAGCATGAAGTGCTGTGTGCAAGACAATTGCGCCCAGACCAGTCAGCACAAGAAGCTGAACTCATTGCCCTCACTGAAGCCTGCCTCATGGCAAAAGACTCTACCGCCAATATCTACACAGATTCTAGATATGCCTTTGGAGTGGTTCATGACTTTGGACTAATATGGAAGGCCCGGGATTACATCACAGCTGCAGGAACCCCGATTAAGAATGCTGCAGCAGTAGCAGCCCTAATGGCAGCAGTACTCCTGCCCAACCAAGTGGCAGTGATCAAAGTAAAGGCCCATACTCGAGCTGACACCCCTGAGGCCAGAGGAAACGCCCTAGCTGACCAAGCGGCCAAGGAAGCAGCAGTGAAAGAGGAAAGAGTCCAGTCAGACCAGATTATGATAACACAGGAGGACCTGGAACAAGAAGAAATCACATGGGACCTACTGAAACAAATGCAGAACAGGCCACTCACAGGGAAAAGGAAATCTGGCTGAAAGAATCAGCTCTCAAAGAAGAATCTGGACTCTGGACACAAGGAAAGAGAGTCTGCCTACCCAGAGCTCTTTATCCCCTAATAGCCTCAGTGGCCCATGGGCCCACCCACCGATCCGAAACCATCATGAAAGAACTAATTGACAAAATATGGGTGGCCCCAGGGATAACCCCTGTCCTGGTGAGACATACTCAAGCGTGTCTCATCTGTGCAGAGTGTAACCCCGGCAGAACCGAGCCCACTCCCAGAAAATGTCTCCCGAAAGCCTTGTATCCCTTTCAGAGGATACAAATCGATCATATCCAGATGCCAATGTGCCAAGGGTTTCAATATGTGCTAGTAGTGATAGACTTGTTCTCTGGGTGACCAGAAGCCTACCCCGTCCGAAACCAGACAGCAACCACTACTGCAAAAAAACTGATGCAGGAGCTTGTCTGTAGGTTCGGAGTACCTGAGGTCATTGAGAGTGATCAGGGCCCAGCATTCACTGCTAGTCTAACCCAATAGGTCTGGAAGATGGTAGGGTCACACCTGGCGTATCATACCCCATACAGGCCCCAAAGCAGCGGCAAAGTCGAAAGATTGAACGGGGTGTTAAAATCTAAAATGCTGAAGATGACCAGGGAGACAGGGCTTAATTGGGTTCAGTGTTTGCCTATAACCCTCTTTTCAGTTAGGCATACACCAAGGCCCCCACACAAACTAACCCCATATGAGATCTTATTTGGAACAGGGCCAAGAATGGGACAGTATTTCCCACAACAGTTACAAATGCATTATGAATCTGTTGCAAAATATGTGATAGCCTTGAGCAAGCAATTGTCTAATATACATGCACAAGTTTTCTCTTCCATTCCAGATCCTAACTCCCTGGAGGGAAGCCACACTCTCAAACCTGGAGAGTGGGTGGTGGTCAAGAAACACGTCAGAAGCACACTCGAACCACGATACGAGGGACCTTACCAGGTGTTGCTGACCACCCCAACCTCTGTGAAACTCGAAGGGAGACCCACCTGGATCCACGCTTCACATTGTAAAAGAGTGAAGGCTGTCCCACCGTCCCAGGAACCATAAGCCATGAGGATTCACATACTGATCATGACTTTGACAGTGGGCATATCTGCAGTATTCAAGCCATTGGGTGATGAATGGGACAATTCACTGATACGGCACCATCAAATTTTAGTCCAGGGGTTGAAGGAGACTGAAACTCTGAGAGATTGTTGGATCTGCACCCACAGTCCCGTGAGTTCAACCAGTATGCCTTATTTTGCAATACCCCTGGACCTTTCTGAACTGATTGACCTGTCTAATTCTACCATCTTTCTCACTAGTATACACCAAGTTAAATCCAGTACAAACAAGGACAAGGAAGTAGCCTTACCTGTTGCAGGGTGGGCAGATGCCCCATGGCTCATGAATACCAGATCAGGACCCTCGGTAGATCATAGCTCTACTCCTTGGCAAGAGGGACACTGGGCTAATGTCACATGTTTTCCTAGCTGGACACACTGTTATTGTCTCCAAGTACAAACCAAAGGTATGACATTTAGTCCACACATACACTCAGGTTGCAATGATTCAAAAACAGACAGCCACGTGCAGAGTATTGGTGTAGATGCTGTGAACGAAAAGGATCTGCCCTGTAACAACCGTACTGTACAGGATCTCCGGACAGGTATATTAGCTAACGACACCGAAAGTCAGTCAAAAGGATATGACTTGGTGAAAGGGACACAATTAGCCAAACTAATTACCCGATTATTCAATGGCACAGCAGTAGCAGTTCCAGACGACATATACTTAGTTTGTGGACACAAAGCATACAAATGGTTATCCGAGAATGTCACAGGACTGTGCACCATCGCCAGGCTTACTCCTGCTACCTTTATAGTACCACACTCTGAAATTGACATAAATGCAGTACCTAAACACACCTTGTATCGTAGGGCCAAAGATAACACACCCAGACCAAATGGCAAGCCACATGTAGTAGAGATGAGCATTACCAACAAAATTGTTAGTTCCATCTTCATATATCCCATGATAATGCAGATGTGGGATCATCTGGTAGTAGCAACAGACTACCTGGATGACCAAATATGGGAGGTGATGAGACTTATGAATACCTCAAACATTGTGCAAAACCAGTTAATCATTGTCACCAACCAACACACATTAGTTCTAGATTATGTTACAGCTAAAGATGGAGGTATGTGCCAGGTTGTGGGACCCTCTTGTTGCCATTACATAGACCCGCAGGGTGATTTGCAAGTTAAGGTGGATATAGAGAAGATGGCGGATTTAAGAGATAAATGGCTGGATGCACATAAAGTTGATAAAGATACATGGTGGTCTGATACCTTCTCTTCCCTTAACCCCAATAACTGGTTCAAAGGTATTGGGGGTTGGTTCATGGGAATTGTCCAAGTAATATTGCAGGTAGCCCTAATAATATTGGTGATATATGTAGTGATTAAGCTCGTTCTTATTTGTGTGACCCGCTTTTCAAAAAGAATGAAGAAAACTGATGAACGACCTATTATGCTCCTCTACGATGAGGAAGGACAGAAGGAAACATCGTTCAACACAGCTCCCCCTCCTCACAATGATGCCTGGCTGAGATAGGGTGAGATGAATCCCAGGGTATTACCACAAGTCCGAGCAACCGGGAGCCTACCTATAAGGGGTAGGTTGTCGCCACTGCGGGTGAAGAGGATACGAATGGTATGCCCAGGGGATTCGCTAGGCGAAGGGAAAGTCTACAATCAAGTTTCCAAGGGGGGAATGTTATGGACTATTGATACAAAATGGATACTTGCTTGTTGAGGACTATGTTTAGCTAAGATGGCGGCCAGGCATTCAGCCAACACCTATAAACTAGAATCTTATTTTGTGTTTTATCATGTGTTTCTTTGTGGTTTCCGTTCAGCTCAAGCAAGCAGTTACAAAGAGGTTTCCGTTCAGCTCAAGCAAGCAGTTACAAAGAGGTTTCCGTTCAGCTCAAGCAAGCAGTTACAAAGAAAGAAGTAACGGTATCTCCCACGAGCAAGGGGGGAGGGTGGAGGAATTTCTTCTTCTGGCCGTCAAGGTTACAGAGAAGCATAGAGAGTTCATAGCCAATAGAAAAGATATACTTTATCTTTCACCCCCCCTCCCTGTCGTAAAACCTATGTATTGTGTGTTGTTTTCAGGAAATAAACTAGAGATCCTGTTTAACTCCTTGCTGTGAGTTGTCTCAGTCTGATCTCTCCGTGCACGTACACTAATCAATTTGGAGCAGTACATCAACCGAACTGGCAGCTTGGCCAGAACCAGAACAAATACAACACCAGAACCAAGCAGTGTTCATGAATACAGCACCAGAACCAAGCAGTGTTCATGAATACAGCACCAGAACCAAGCAGTGTTCATGAATACAACACCAGAACCAAGCAGTGTTCATGAATACAACACCAGAACCAAGCTGATTACATAAATGTAGCACCAGAACCAAGCATGGTACATAAATACAGCATCCAAACCAAGCTCTTTACGTAAGTACAGCACCAGAACCAAGCTCATTACGTAAGTACAGCACCAGAACCAAGCTCATTACATAAGTACAGCACCAGAACCAAGCTCATTACATAAGTACAGCACCAGAACCAAGCTCATTACGTAAGTACAGCACCAGAACCAAGCTCATTACATAAGTACAGCACCAGAACCAAGCTCATTACATAAGTACAGCACCAGAACCAAGCTCATTACGTAAGTACAGCACCAGAACCAAGCTCATTACATAAGTACAGCACCAGAATCAAGCTCTTTACGTAAGTACAGCACCAGAACCAAGCACATTACACAAATATAGCTCCAGAATCAAGCTCATTACAGCACAATACACAAACACAGCACCAGCTCAAATAGAGATGTAATTTGCATAGTCAGATTTAGGGGTCTAGATACTTTTTCATTACTCTGATACCACTTCCACCATATAAAAATAAGAACAGGTCGAGCAGGAAATATGAAAGCTGCCTAACTTGCTCTTGGGCTCCCACCATCTCTATACAATGAAGCCCAGTGCCTGGGGGATTGAGCTCTGGCAATCAATACTTTGCCTAAATAAAATCCACACACATTAACCCCATGTTGCCCAGCAACATGGGTTTAAAGTGGGGTGATTTTTTATTTTTTGCATGGTATCAGTATCGAGTATCACAATACTTTTCTTGGTATCTAAATAAAACTCAAAGTTCTAGTATTGTGACAGCTCTAGGTAGGTTAGCCCTTGCCATATAAGTATGTAAAGTGTGAAACTACAGGTCCCAGCATGGCCTGAGCAGGAATAAAGGTATGCTGGAGGTTGTAGTTTCACAAAAGAGAATGCTACCACCTATCATCAGGCTGTGGACCATACAAGTGATTACAGCACTGATCAGACACAGTCACTGTCAGCAGTGTCCGAACAAACATTTATATTTTGTGACTTACAGGTGACGTCTCCTCCAGAGTTATGCTTTCTTTCTCTTTCAATCTAAGTCAGACACCATGACGACTTCTACCTGCCACAATTTGTCTCTGCAGAGTTTGCCACTAAGATGTCTTCAGCTTCTTGCTTTACATATCCCCACCCTATATACTAACACAAACTCCTCTTAGTGCCACATGTTGCACCCTGAATATAATAGCAGCATAAACTGTGTCCCTAAATACAGTTATGTCACATACTGTGCCTCACTGAAAATAATGCACCACACACAGTGCTCTTAAAGAGGTTGTCTCACTTCATGTAGATGCAGTTAATACAAGGCACTTCCTAATGTATTGTGATTGTCCATATTGCCTCACTTGATGGCTGGATTCATTTTTCCATCACATTATACACTGCTCGTTTCCTATAGGATGTAGGCAGCGGTGGTCTTGCTTACATCCTATAGGAAAAAACACTGGCTTAAGTGCGCTCCCACAGTCCCAACCACCAGAGTGCCTGGCGCTTTTTTCTATAGTGTACAAGCATGACCATCACTGCGGGATTGCAGGGTGGTTGTAACCATAGAAACGAGCAGAGGCAATATGGACAATCACAATACAATAGGAAGGGTCTTGTTTTAACTGCATCTAGATGGTGGCAACCCCTTTAATCATAGTTCCCCCGTAGTCCCCCATATGCAGTATATATATTCTCATACTTTGTGCCTCCTGTATATAGTGCGACATGTGTTGTGCCAACTGTAGTGCCAGGTTCTGTGCCCCATATATAGTGCCAGAATCTGTGCTTCCTTTATATAATGTCTCATGCCCTGTGCCCCTCTATAGGACCTCACGGTCTGCACTAGCCAATAAAGTGCCTTCTGCTATAACCATACGCATCTGTCCTTGATTCTAAGCATTCTTGCAGGTCTGGCCGTTTCTGGCAAGACCTGCACCTGAGGAACGCCATGTCCGCTACCTGTGTCACAAAAAAAAAGCTCCACATAGTGGGCAGGGAACTACTGGTTACCTATCTCACCATTCTGCACTTTTTTGTGATGTGTATGTGGTGTGTGTGACATCTCACAGATGCAGGTCTGGCCAGAAGAGGCACAGTTTAAAGGGACCATGAGGCAGACTGGCATCTGCAGAACATTGCAGCAGTGTGCACCTACAATGCCAAATAAGTGCCGAATGGTGTCAGCGCTGAGGGGCATACACACTGTCTTACTTTTGAAAGGCCCTAGGAGGGATACATAGTGCCCTTCAATAGCTTTGCCCCTTAGTGCCCCCTAACAGTAAGAATGCCTCGTTAGTGCTCCCAGATACATTATCTCATAAATGTCATAGACAGAAGATTTAGATACACACAGACAGACAGACAGAAAAAAAAGAGATATACACTGCTCAAAAAAATAAAGGGAACACTTAAACAACACAATGTAACTCCAAGTCAATCCCACTTCTGTGAAATCAAACTGTCCACTTAGGAAGCAACACTGAGTGACAATCAATTTCACATGCTGTTGTGCAAATGGGATAGACAACAGGTGGAAATTATAGGCAATTAGCAAGACACCCCCAATAAAGGAGTGGTTCTGCAGGTGGTGACTACAGACCACTTCTCAGTTCCTATGCTTCCTGGCTGATGTTTTGGTCACTTTTGAATGCTGCCGGTGCTTTCACTCTAGTGGTAGCATGAGACGGAGTCTACAACCCACACAAGTGGCTCAGGTAGTGCAGCTTATCCAGGATGGCACATCAATGCGAGCTGTGGCAAGAAGGTTTGCTGTGTCTGTCAGCGTAGTGTCCAGAGCATGGAGGCGCTACCAGGAGACAGGCCAGTACATCAGGAGACGTGGAGGAGGCCGTAGGAGGGCAACAACCCAGCAGCAGGACCGCTACCTCCGCCTTTGTGCAAGGAGGAACAGGAGGAGCACTGCCAGAGCCCTGCAAAATGACCTCCAGCAGGCCACAAATGTTCATGTGTCTGCTCAAACGGTCAGAAACAGACTCCATGAGGGTGATATGTGGAGAACGTTCTGCTGCCTGCAACATCCTCCAGCATGACCGGTTTGGCATTGGGTCAGTAATGGTGTGGGGTGGCATTTCTTTGGAGGGCCGCACAGCCCTCCATGTGCTCGCCAGAGGTAGCCTGACTGCCATTAGGTGCCGAGATGAGATCCTCAGACCCCTTGTGAGACCATATGCTGGTGCGGTTGGCTCTGGGTTCCTCCTAATGCAAGACAATGCTAGACCTCATGTGGCTGGAGTGTGTCAGCAGTTCCTGCAAGACGAAGGCATTGATGCTATGGACTGGCCTGCCCGTTCCCCAGACCTGAATCCAATTAAGCACATCTGGGACATCATGTCTCGCTCTATCCACCAACGTCCCGTTGCACCACAGACTGTCCAGGAGTTGGCAGATGCTTTAGTCCAGGTCTGGGAGGAGATCCCTCAGGAGACCGTCCGCCACCTCATCAGGAGCATGCACAGGCATTGTAGGGAGGTCATACAGGCACTTGGAGGCCACACACACTACTGAGCCTCATTTTGACTTGTTTTAAGGACATTACATCAAAGTTGGATCAGCCTGTAGTGTGTTTTTCCACTTTAGTTTTGAGTGTGACTCCAAATCCAGACCTCCATGGGTTAAAAAATTTGATTTCCATTTTTTTATTTTTGTGTGATTTTGTTGTCAGCACATTCAACTATGTAAAGAACAAAGTATTTCAGAAGAATATTTAATTAACTCAGATCTAGAATGTGTTATTTTTGTGTTCCCTTTATTTTTTTGAGCAGTGTAGATAGATAGATAGATAGATAGTAAGAAAAATGGCAGCACCAGAGCAAACAAAAGAGAAAATTTGAGGTGCAAGCCCAAGGGGACTAGACTATTTCCCAAAATGTGAAAAATGCAAAAAGGTAGCACTCTCCAATAATGAAAAAAGAAACAAACGTTTATTCACCCATGTGGACGCAATGTTTCGGCTCAACTATAGAGCCTTTCTCAAGCCTTTCTCTCTGTTACTGTACCTTAATAATATTGTGATGCAACTGTTATTACATGCACTGTGCCTGGTTGTCCATCAGGTGGCAGTGTATCTGGCAGAGAGTTCCTTTAGATAGAATGCAACTTACCATTCCATTCTCCCCCTTTTGGGCGGTAGTGGAGTTGTACTGCTTCCTACCAAGGTAAGGGTTGCAGGAAGCTATAGTTAGTCGAGAGTGGAATTGAGAGTTGGATCAAGGGAGCAAAGCAGCATAGTGTGGAAATGGAGCGTTTCCCCTCACTGCTGCAGGAGCTTTGAGAAAGTAGCTCAGAGAGCAGCACACTCCTGATATATAAAAGGACTTTGGCAAAACGGAGCCAAAGGCCCCAACTCAGCAAAACGGATCACAGGATCCCTCACTCTCATAAGAAACAGTAACTGAAGCAGAGAGGGAAAGCAAAGTATTCAAGTTTACCTGCCAGTTTACCCTTAGCCTGCTGGAGCCAAGAGAGAGATCAAGTACTGTTTGGTTAACACAAGTTTATTGCAAGTTAATTCAAGTAAAAACTATTGAACTTCACCAAGTCTGGGCTCTACTTACTCCACCAAATACAACTTCTTTGTGCTATGGAGCCTAACCACGAGGAGCAACAGTTTCCAGGTAGGAGCACCTTGACACAAACTATTAGGGCCAAGACATACCACTCGGCATTCCTAAACACTGGAACCTGATCGCGCAATGGGGGCTGCCCATTGCATGAGATAGCTAGATAATTAGATAGATGATTATATATAATATATATGGATAGACAGACAGTTAAACAGATAGACAGACATACAGCACACACCATTAAATAGAACTCACCACTTGTAGACTCCTAGACCTTCCAGAAGCAGGAGCCTCTTTGCAGCATGACAGTGGAGGGGGAAGGGAGTTCAGAGACAGGCAGGAGGATGAGGAGGACAGGGAAGAGGTCAGAAAATGGACCATCTCTTGCTAGATAATTGTCATTATTACGTCAGCCAACCAGACACGACAGGGATTTGTACTATGCTGTGTCTCAGCCTGTTTCCTCCTCCTCCTGTGTCCCGACTGCCTGCTGTTACTAGTGAGACAGGAAAGGAAGGAGAAAGGGATGCAGAATCCTGCGTCCCCTGTCAGCCCAGGTATGAACAGACTTGTATGGGGCACTCTGCCTCCCACTGCTGGTTTCTCTCAGAGCAATGGGGAGATGTCTGCCTTTACAGTGTGCTTCTCTCCCATGTGCTTCTGCCTATCTTTCCTCTCGGCCTTGGTTCAGGAGTCTAGTGAAATGTGCCCTGTGCAATCACACTGGGTGCACAGAGCTAAGGCCGGCCCTGGGTAAGTGCAACGCTCACAGCACTTCACTCCCCCACCTCCTACAGACTAGTGACCACTTCCATAAGGGAAGTGCTCACTAGCTCATGGTTTAGAATGGGCCCCCTCCCATGCTGGGTCCCTGTGCAGCTGAATCCGCTTTGTAGCTACAGCCACAACTACACAAAAAAGCACTCAACAAAATACTATTATTGTTTTACTTAAAAAGTGATTTTATTGTGAAAAATGACATAAAAAATATATATTTAGTTTTATAATTCAGCAGAACAAAGGAATAATATTAATGTTATATACCCCACATGGTGAATCCAATAAAAATAAAAATAAACTGATAGAATTGGTAATTTGACCTCCCAAAATATAGCTAAACAGAAAATCCAACCTAGAACCACAGAGGATAACCTCTATAGAGGTACTTCACCAATGACATAAAAAAAAAAAGCAAAGGGGTGACTGCTATAAGAAAACTTAAGAGAGACCATTAACCAAAACACCAGAGACTGATCTGTTCTCTACAGAGACTGTTGACTGTTGCAAGAGATCTCAGATAGTGGGGAACATAGTGTAGGTGAAGGTCTATTCACCAACAAAAGTACTAAGATATATATTCCATGCATTGATGTTTTTGTCAGTATGGTAAGCCAGGATCGTGAAACAATTCCCTGGCCAAAAGTGATACCTATGAGGTTTTGGCAGCTGATCCCATCTGTTCTTACTTGGCAGAGTTATGTGACATCTTAATCTCTGTTGAGTAAACTCATAATGGATGAGGAATTTTAGTTTCATTTTCCTACCCATCTAGTGAAAGCTACTTTTTGCACACAAAATTCATAAAAGTACCAACCCGCTGAAAGGCAGGTCCATCCTGTCGGGGGTTGGTGCCATTTGTTATAATTTTGGGATTTATGTGGACAGGATCTTGTGCCCATTAATCTCTTACCTACCTTTGTACACTAGAGATACTATGGATCTGCTCAAGAGGTTGGATGGCACCTCTGTGGTCAAGATTGCATGGTTCTGTAGTATACCTAGACGTTGAAGCACTTTATTCTTCCATTCAACATAAATTTGGATTGAAAGAGGTCGAGTTCTATTTGAATAATCGTTTTGTCCGCCAGCTTCTCGAATTTATCTTCCCCCATATTTTTTTCTTTTTAAAGGAGTTTTCCGGAGATTTTATCTAAGTGTCCCCCTTGTTTCTTCCCTTTCAGTCTTCACTGCGGTGGAACCACCAGTCCACTGTCTCTTTGAGTTTCTGTTCTGTGACAGATAACCCGGACAGGTCAAGAGACATACTGTAGATGCGTGGCACCAAAATGAACATTCAGAATTGTAGTCAGTGAGCAAGCCAAGGTCTAGCCAACAAAGTCTGTTCAATCCGGTAAACAAGCCAAAGGTCCAGGCAAGTGGAACAAGTTAAAGATTTGGTGCATGTATCCAATGAGACTTCTAATCTGCTTTTATAATCTCAGACAAATGCATACTAGGACATATGAACCTATAGTTTTGTATTTTAGATTGTGGGAATAAGCCAGAGAACAAGGAGGTAACCCACGCAAAAAAGGATAGAACATGCAAACTCATTTCAGACATTTGCCCTATTTAGAGTCAGTGTTGCTCACTATTATGGAGTAAAAGCAATATGGGAGCATTATTCCATGTACCCACACTGATTGTTTCTTCACTCATAGACAAGAAGGTATGTGTCTGCATTGAGTATGCTTTCTGGTTTTAACGCTAGTTGAAAAATAAAAGGGCAATGTTGCAACTGCTTTTTAAATGGGTTTTGTGGGGATTTAATATTCATGACCTATCCTTAGGATAGGTCATTAATAGTGTTGAACAGAGGCGTACTGACCATTCGGGCACTCGGGCATGGACAGAGGGCCCTCGGCCACTAGGGGGCCCACTCACTCCTGCAGCCAGAGGTCACAATAACTTTTACTCAGTGTCGTACAAGGAGGGGGAAGGCGTGATCCGCCCTGAGTGCCGGCTCTCACGGGGGTGCCAGAAGCAATGAGTGCTTCCATCAATACAGATGGAAGCGCTCATTGCTAGAGCACAGAGAGCTGGGTCCTGTCACTCACTGCTCAGCCCCCCTGCGTTCCTCCCTTACTTCAGTCTGGCGACTTCTCCCCGCTCCACCATTCAGCCTGCAGGCATGGATCGCAGAAATCTGTATAAGCTCCGCCCACATAGTGCTGCAGAGCGATCTGTGCCTGCAGGGGAGAGAGGACTGTGAGCTTCAGGAACCGGAAAAGGTGAGTAGTTACTGTGCTTTTTTTGTTTTTTGTTTTTTAACACAGAGGGGGCACAAAGGTCATTGCTAATGTGAAGGGAGCACAATGGGCATTTCTACTCTGGAGGGGGCACAATAAGCATTGCTAATGTAAAGGGGGCACAATGGGCATTTCTACTCTGGAGGGGGCACAATGGGCATTTCTACTATGGAGGGTGCACAATGGCCATTTCTACTCTGGAGGGGGCACAGAGGGCATTGCTAATGTGAAGGGGGCACAATGGGCATTTCTACTCTGGAAGGGGCACAATGGGCATTTCTTCTCTGGAGGGGGCACAATGGCATTGCTAATGTGAAGGGGACACAATGGGCATTTCTACTATGGAGGGGGCACATATATGTGAAGAGCGGTGATGTCACTGATGTAATATATCGCCTATATGTGGAGAGCGGTGATGTCACTGATGTAAAATATCACTTATATGTGGAGAGCGGTGATGTCACTGATGTAATATAACATTATATGTGGAGAGCAGTGATGTCACTGATGTAATATAACATTATATGTGGAGAGCAGTGATGTCACTGATGTAATATATCATTATATGTAGAGAGTGTTCATGTCACTGATACAATACAGCGCTCCAGATGGCGACCAAAATGGTTGCCAATGCTCCTTAAAATTTGCAGATGGCGACAAGACTTGTCATAGGCTACAGGCCTGAGGTCTATTTGGTAGTGAAATCCCAGCACAGGCAGGCGTGATGGTGTCATCACGTCCGCCTGTGCCAGGACGCGGAGAGGTGTGCGCGTCTGCGTTGCACCATCCCTCGCCGTACCAGCAGCTAGTGAGCGCCAGTGAAAGGACACAGGTGAGTATAAGATTTTTGCTTTTTTTTTAGGGTGTGGGAAGGCGGGATCCAGGGGGCCCAAGTAAATTCTTGCCCAGGGTCCAATCAATATTAAAGACGGCCCTGCATAATAATACCTCCAAAAATAGTTATTACTTTACATTCCCCATATGTCTACTTCATGTTTGGATCATTTTGGGAATGATATTTTATTTTTTGGGGATGTTACAAGGCTTAGAAGTTAAGAAGCAAATCTTGAAATTTTTCAGAAATTTTCAAAAACCCAATTTTTAGGGACCAGTTCAGGTCTGAAGTCACTTTGCGAGGCTTACATAATACAGTAGAAACCACCCAAAAATGACCCCATTCTATAAACTACACCCCTCAAGGTATTCAAAATTGATTTTACAAACGTTGTTAACCCTTTAGGTGTTCCACAAAAATTCATGGAAAATAGAGATACAATTTCAAAATTTCCCTTTTTTGGCAGATTTTCAATTTTAATAATTTTTTTACAGTTACAAAGCAAGGGTTAATAGCCAAACCAAACTTAATATCTATGGCCCTGATTCTGTCGTCTACAGAAACACCCCATATGTGGTCGTAAACTACTGTAAGGGCACACGGCAGGGCGCAGAAGGAAAGGAATGCCATACGTTTTTTGGAAGGCAGATTTTGCTGGACTGTTTTTTTTTACACCATGTCCTATTTGAAGCCCCCCTGATGCACCCCTAGAGTAGAAACTCCATAAAAGTGACCTCATATAAGAAACTACACCCCTCAAGGTATTCAAAACTGATTTTACAAACGTCATTAACCCTTTAGGTGTTCCACAAGAATTTATGGAAAATAGAGATACAATTTCAAAATTTCACTTTTTTGGCAGATTTTCCATTTTAATAATTTTTTTACTTTTACAAAGCAAGGGTTAACAGCCAAACAAAACTCAATATTTATGGCCCTGATTCTGTAGTTTACAAAAACACCCCATATGTGGTCGTAAACAGCTGTACGGGCAAACGGCAGGGTGCAGAAGGAAAGGAATGCCATACTGTTTTTAAAAGGCAGATTTTGCTGGACTGTTTTTTTTTACACCATGTCCCATTTGAAGCCCCCCTGATGCAACACTAGAGTAGAAACTCCATAAAAGTGACCCCATCTAAGAAACTAAACCCCTCAAGGTATTCAAAACAGATTTTACAAACGTCGTTAACCCTTTAGGTGTTCCACAAGGGTTATTGGCAAATGGAGATGAAATTTCAGAATTTCAATTTTTGGGCAAATTTTCAATTTTAATCCATTTTTCCCAGTAACAAAGCAAGGGTTAACAGCCAAACAAAACTCAATATTTATGGCCCTGATTCTGTAGTTTATAGAAACACCCCATATGTGGTCGTAAACAGCTGTACGGGCACACGGCAGGGCACAGAAGGAAAGGAATGCCATACGGTTTTTGGAAGGCAGATTTTGCTGGACTGGTTTTTTTGACACCATGTCCCATTTGAAGCCCCCCTGATGCACCCCTAGAGTAGAAACTCCAAAAAAGTGGCCATATTTTAGAAACTATGGGATAAGGTGACAGTATTGTTGGTACTAGTTTAGGGTACATATGATTTTTTGTTGCTCTATATTACACTTTTTGTGAGGCAAGGTAACAAGAAATAGCTGTTTTGGCACCGTTTTTATTTTTTGTTATTTACAACATTCATCTGACAGGTTAGATCATGTGATATTTTTATAGACCAGGTTGTCACGGATGCGACGATACCTAATATGTATACTTTTTTTTTATTTATGTAAGTTTTACACAATGATTTCTTTTTTGAAGCAAAAAAAATCATGTTTTAGTGTTTCCATAGTCTGAGAGCCATAATTTTTTCAGTTTTTGGGTGATTACTTTGGGTAGGGTATGATTTTTGCGGGATGAGATGACGGTTTTATTGGCACTATTTTGGGGTGCGTGTGACTTTTTGATCGCTTGCTATTACACTTTTTGTGATGTAAGGTGACAAAAAATGGTTTATTTAGCACAGTTTTTATTTTAATTTTTTTTACGGTGTTCATCTGAGGGGTTATGTCATGTGATATTTTTATAGAGCCGGTCGATACGGACACGGCGATACCTAATATGTATACTTTTTTTTATTTATGTAGGTTTTACACAATGATTTCATTTTTGAAGCAAAAAAAATCATGTTTTAGTGTTTCCATAGTCTGAGAGCCATAATTTTTTCAGTTTTTGGGTAATTACTTTGGGTAGGGTATGATTTTTGCGGGATGAGATGACGGTTTTATTGGCACTATTTTGGGGTGCGTCTGACTTTTTGATCGCTTGCTATTACACTTTTTGTGATGTAAGGTGACAAAAAAATGGTTTATTTAGCACAGTTTTTATTTTAATTATTTTACGGTGTTCATCTGAGGGGTTAGGTCATGTGATATTTTTATAGAGCCGGTCGATACGGACGCGGCGATACCTAATATGTATACTTTTTTTTATTTATGTAAGTTTTACACAATAACAGCTTTTTTAAAACAAAAAAATGATGTTTTAGTGTCTCCATAGTCTAAGCCATATTTTTTTTATTTTTTGGGCGATTTTCTCAGGTAGGGGCTCATTTTTTGCGAGATGAGGTGACAGTTAGATTGGTACTATTTTGATGGGCAAAAGCCTTTTTAATCGCTTGCTGTTGTACATTTTGTGGTGTAAGGTGACAAAAAAATGGCTTATTTAGCACAGTTTTTATTTTTTACAGACTTTATCTGAGGGGTTAGGTCATGTGATATGTTTATAGAGCCAGTCGATACGGACACGGCGATACCTAATATGTATACTTTTTTTTTTCCTCTATTTTTTACCAATTTTTTTTTTTACTTTATTTGGGGAAAATGACGTTTTTGTTTATTTTTACTTGAAATTTTCAATTTTTGGGAGGGGGAACTTTATTTTTTCAACTTTTTTTTCACTTTATTTTTTCAACTTTTTTTTCACTTTATTTTTTGTCCCACTTTGGGACTTGAACTTTTGGGGGGCTAATCCTTTACAATGCATTCCAATACTTCTGGGGGCTGGATCTCACAGGCTCATCACTGGAAGGCAGCATAGATGCCTAAGGAAGGCATCGCGCTGCCTTCCATGCCATCGGGTCCCCCCTACAGCCCCATGGGGACCCGATGGCACCACCGCCGCCGCACCAGGTAAAAGCCGCAAACCGCAGGTCTGAATTTACCTGCGGTTTGCGGTGATCACCGACACGGGGGGGGGGCACGGGACCCCCCTGCGCATTTAGCCGAGTGATCGGTACTATACATGACGTAACGGTACGTCATGGGTCCTTAAGGACTCGGGAACCATGCCGTACCGGTACGTCATGGGTCCCTAAGGGATTAAGGGGCATTATTACTGTGAAGGAGGCATAACGGGGATTATTACTGTGAGGGGGCACAAAGAGGGCATTACAACTGTGAAGGGGAAAAGATAGGGCATTACTACGGTGAGAGGGTCACAATGAGGGCATAATTACTATGAAGGGGCACAATGAAGGGATATGTACTTTAAGGGGGCACAATGTGGGCATAACAACTGTTAGGGGGCACAATGTGGGCATAACTACTGTTAGGGGGTACATATCTGTACAAAACTACTGTGAAGGTTGTACAATGAGGGCAATACTACTGTGAGGGGGTATAATGTTTTTAAAGTATTAAGGGGTGGTGCCAGAGAAAGGACCCGCCCTGGGTACCAAACAACCTAGGCACACCACTTTTTTTTTACTAAATAATACCTTTTAGTCCTTGGAAAAAGTCCCCCACATTCATCAGCACAGTGAGCACTGTGAACGGCACAGGCAGCGCAGCGATGCTGCCTATGCCTGAAATAACCAATAACAAAGTTCCATACAGCAAGGAGCTTTGTTATTGGGTCGGTATTGGCAATACAGATTGGGTCAGGCAGGGGAAGCCAGCGAGAGCTGGAAGGAGGGAGGTCGGCTCCCGGAAATGGCTGTATTTAGGAGAGCGGGGCGCACTGCCCAAGGACCCTGGGGAGCTGCGGTCCCATGTGACTGGACTGGTCTGAGAGAAAAGCTGACCCTGGCCTGTGACACCCCCCCCCCCCAGCTGTGTTGTTGTGGCAGTGAAAAGCCCGGCCTGTCAGTCTTCAAGTAAGTGATTCCCCCCTCCCCAATCATGATTCTGTCCAGTCTCACAGTTCTCTGCTCCCCCCTCCTCCTGTCACCCCACTAGTAACCCTGCTCCCCCCTCCTCCTGTTACCCCACTAGTAAACCTGCTCCCCCCTCCTCCTGTCACCCCACTAGTGACCCTGCTCCCACCTCCTCCTGTACCCCACTAGTGACCCTGCTCCCTCCTCCTATCACCTCACTCATGACCCTGCTCCCTCCTCCTCCTGTCACCCCACTAGTGACCCTTCTGCCCCCTCCTCCTGTCACCTCACTAGTGACCCTTCACCCCCCTCCTCCTGTCACCCCACTAGTGACCCTGCTCCCCCTTCTCCTGTCCCTCCTAGTGACCCTGCTCCCTCCTCCTCCTGTCCCCCCTAGTGAACCTCCTCCCCCCTTCTCCTGTCCCTCCTACTGACCCTGCTCCCCCCCTACTCCTGTCCCTCCTAGTGACCCTGCTCCCCCCTCCTCCTGCCCCCCCTAGTGACCCTGCTCCCCCCTCTTCCTGTCACCCCACTAGTGACCCTGCTCCCCCCTCCTCCTGTCACCCCACTAGTGACCCTGCTTCCTCCTCCTGTCACCTCACTAGTGACCCTGCTCCCTCCTCCTCCTCTCACCCCACTAGTTATCCTGCTCCCCTCTCCTCCTGTCACCTCACTAGTGACCCTTCTCCCCCTTCCTTCTGTCACCCCACTAGTGACCCTGCTCTCCCCTCCTCCTGTCACCCCACTAGTGACCCTCCTCCCCCCTTTTCCTGTCCCTCCTAGTGACGCTGCTCCCCCCCTCCTCCTGTCACCCCACTAGTAACCCTGCTCTCCTCCAATAGTTACTGAAGGAGTATAAGTAACTCCATTTTGTCTTATTCAGCAACGTGTATTACATTTGGCCAGTACACTTACAAAATCTCCCTACCACCTTCCCCCTTTTGGAATGTGTGAAACTTCCTGTGCGGTTTCAGATACACATACATTCCTTAATTTGTAAGTATGAACAGTCCTACCATATAAGGTCATCTGGCTCAAGTGTCTGCTGGCCTATGTGTATATACCTGATTGGTCAAATGCTGTTACTAGGAGTCATCTATTATGTTAATGCAGAGCTTATGTGTGATCATACCATAGGTCAAATACTAATGCTAACATATGATTGGATGTCAAGGAAGCTCAAGCCCCCTATTATAACTGTTTGCCAACTGTGAAATAAACCAGAATGGATTGGAACTAGACATGTGTTCAGTGTTTATCCGATTCATTCTCCCGGTACCGGATAGACTTAATTCAAGCTGATCACCAAAATCATGTGTCAGGGACACGTTAGGCAAGAGAGTATATTGCCCAACAGCTTGGGGGCTCGGTCCGTGATTGGTGGGGTCATCTTTGGGTCTGTTGCAAGAGACATCAATTTTTGTCTTCTTCGGACCTGGAGGCACTGACCAAAATCTCGAATCAAGTAAGTCGAACCATCTATTTATGATTTCAAGGATTGCGATGTCCGGGACATGCAAAAGCTCTTGGAGCTTGTTGATTGTAAGAGGCTCAGAGAGTCCGTATCATTTGATATAAAAAGTGCACTATGAATAGAAATCTGTTCAGGGAACAGAAGGTTACAAGCTTGGATTAACTCTTATGTATATATAGTATAAGTATTTTAGAAGTATTAAGATTATCTGTCTGTGTGAGATGTTGACCGGGTGGTAAGTGTACGGTCACATCCCACTGTGAAATCATTCTGTTTCCATCACTGCCAACATGTAAACTTTATGTTGCACGGTCTAGTCTCACAAATTACTTCCTAGTTAACACATGGGTAGACAATTTGGCAGGATGTGAGAATTGACAGTAAATGTGAAACAGAATGTTATGCCCGGCTGGCAACAGGGATGAAAAGCTGTAATAATCTGTGAAGTTAGAAGCTTACAGACTGTGTACATCAGAACTCCTGTGATGGTGAATGAGAAAGCAGAGCAGTGACAGGAAGTTATTTACTGGCAAGAAAAAAGTGCCCCAGTGTCTGCAATCAGAAAGGGCTTGTGTTAAACGTTCAGAAATGAACTGGTTAAGTTTTGTTGCCCTAATGATATGTGTGTGTTTAAATAGTGACGATTTATAGCCCTAGGATTAGAGATTACAGCACTAAAAGATGGTCAGTTAATGCATAAGTGTATTGATAATTTAAAAGAGAAGTTTTTGAAGGATAATAATAGGCTGGTGCAAGCTGAGTTATGGTGGAAAAGTGTATATGGAAGTGACTGAGAGAAATTGAAGTTGGAGAAATGAAATGAGCAGCATTTCTTATCACAAGATGGAGGATTTGGGTGTGGTAGGGAACAAAGAACAGGAGAGTTTGCCATGTGGTATTCCTTCCCCCACCACATCTGTTGTAACTTTAAAAAGTAATCCTGGGTCTTGTGGTCCATCAAACAATACTATTGCTTTTTCTGTCAGCCCCTCCTCTACACCATGTTCTGGAATGTGCTTATCAGCACCACCCACTGTGCCTTCTGCTCCCACTATCCTTTCCCCATCCCCAAAACTCTTTCCTTAGAACATCAACCCCCTCCTTATGAGGGATGGGAGTGTGTGTGCAGGCACAGAAATGCTGAGATGAGTAACATGTGTGTTATTTGTGGATCTCAAAGACAGGACACAATTCCTATCATAGTTCCCAACATTGGATTAGATCCAATAATGTTTGCAGAAATAACCTTTCCAAATTGTATGTTCCGATGGTTTAAAATGTGCCTGCAGTGATGATGCTAATTGGAAGTGTCCAATCCTATCAATCACCCATTCTAAGTCCTTATTCAGATATGAGTAAAAGTTTGAGGAACATTTGGGACAGTTGAACGTCCTGTGATGTATTGCTTTACTTCCCCTGTTTGAACATTCCTGAAATAAGAGACGCAATGCAAAGGAAATGGAGGAAGGGGGAATAATATAGAATAAGTGATGATGTGTGTAACACTAAACTAAAAAAAACCACATGGCATATAAGATGATTTGAATTTTAACAAAATGACTGTATGATTATAACATGTATATTGTTTTACAGCGACAGACCATCAGCAATTCTGGGTGTGGTGTGGCTATCTGTTTCCAGGAAAGCTGTGTTTGTCTGTGCTGCAAATTTTGGAATGTAACAAAGAGATTGTGTGATTGGGTGAAAGATACATGATTCAGTGGAATGTGAATGACTGTGGCTCTGAGTTGTAAGTGGAATTGAAAATTTATGAAGACTGAGATGTACGTAGCAGAGCTGTGAATGCAATTCATATTTTATGTGTAAGGGCGTGGTTATGAGTTGTTAATGAAAAAGAGTACATGAAAAAATGTATATGAATGCGTATGGAGTACGGTATTTGTTTTTAAATGTGCGCATTGAGAATTTTATTTTATTTTTCTTGGAAGTTTTTGGTTTTTATTGGTACCAACAGCATTGATCAAGCTGTACATTTTTATTTATTGAAGTCAATGAAAAGTTTTTATGGGCCCTTTGTGTGTTCATGTCTGTATTGTGAAATCTGTTTGTTTCAATGTTTGCAGTTACATGTTACATGTTAAGTGTTGTGCTTAACATCAGAGCTCTGTTCGTATGGACAGCTGGGATACTAATGGCAGAACAGAAGAAGGACCACAGCGTCCGACTAAAAGGGGTGGACTTAGATGACTCAGAGTGGGAGGAAGGAAGTGTGAGCCTTCTATGTGAATTAATGGGGTTTTGAAAAAAAATAATAATAACTTTCAAAACTGACTCACTACTACTCGAGACCATGGACAGGGAATACATCACAGATCATGTATTTAGCATTATACTAGATTGCCCAGTCAGCCTATTAGGGAGAGATTTGTTCATTAAGCTTGACTTGCAGGTATCAGCAAAGAATCAGGACATAAGAGTACACTCAGATCTCATTCCAGTCTCTACACCAGTGCCACTGATTCTTGCAAACATACAGGACCACCCAGAACTTAATAACATTAACCCTGCATTATGGTCCTCAAATGAATATGACACAGGATTCATAGATTGCACACCTTACAAAGCTACTGTGAAACCAGGTGTCATCTCAGTGTTCCAGAAACAATACCCGCTGTAAAAAGAGAAACTTGATGGACTTAGGCCAATGATAGAAGAATTCCTACAAAAGGGAATCCTGGAAGAGGTTATTTCACCCTACAGCACGCCCGTGAATCCAGTGACAAAGGCAGATGGTGCTACCCGCTTTGTACAGGATTTAAGGGCCATCAACAACATCATTGTGCCTATAGCCCCTGTTGTACCTGATGTCACTTAATTATTATCTGCCATTCCAGCAGACGCTGTTTGGTTCAGTGTGATAGATCTGAAAAATGCATTCTTTTCTATCCCAGTTGATAAGATAACCAGACTACTTTTTGCTTTTTCCTTTGACAGACGTCAACTGACCTGGTGCAGAAATGCCCCAGGGATATGCTGATTCACCTGTAGTGTACAGCATAGTCCTCCAAGCGATGTTAGAACCATGGTACCCCCCCCCCCAAGGTTCTGTGCTGCTGCAATATGTCGATGATTTATTACTGTGTAGAATGTCAGCGGAGGCCAGCATTCAGGATGGTTTATCACTGTTATAATGATTGTCAGGATATGGTCACTAAGTGACACTTAAGAAAATGCAATGGTGTAAAATGCAGGTTGAATACTAGGGCTTTGTCCTCACAAAAGGTGAACGGAGAATCAGCGCAGAAAGAGTCCAGTCTATTGCGGGTTTGGTCGCCCCGCACACCAAGAAGGAAATGTTATCTTTCCTTGGTATGATAAACGGTAGACAATGGATTCCTGATTGCTCCTATTATGACAATGTTTTGAGGCAAGCCACTCTGGAAGAAAATCCAAATTTGATTAAATGGTCTTCTGAAATGTACAATGCATTTGATTATCTGAAATGTTCGCTCATGTCGAGTCCAGGGCTGGGCCTCCCTGATTATGATATGCCCTTCCACATGTTTGCACGCCAAAATTGTAAAACCATGGCGGGTGTACTGACACAAGAAAACGGAGGCAAGTTGCGTCCTTGTGTGTTTTTCTCAAAGGTTATGCCCACCTCTGTCCAGGGGATACCGGCATGTCTGTGTTCTCTTGCAGCCTGTGCTATGATGGTAAGAGTTGACAAATTCTTTCACAATGTGACATTACACCATTTTGCACACCACTCATGATGTTGTAGGCCTACTCAAGGACATCCACACTCAACACAGCAGGCAGCTGAGCTCATTGCACTCACTAGGACATGTATTCTACATACTGATAGACCTGTCACCATTTATACTGAGAGTAGGTACACACATGGGGTAGTGTGGGACCATGGTATGATCTGGCAGAGGAGAGGATTCACGGCAGCAGATGGTAAGGATCATGTCTCACAGGGCAATGCACTGACAGTTAAGGTGGCGAAATGAGTGGCCAAATACAACCTCACAGGTTTGTGTAACCATTGGGAGATGCCATGTTTGGCACCTTCAACCCCCGAGATGTTGCAAATGCTTACTGATCTTCAGTGGTATGCCACTGAACAGGAACAGTAAGACTGGTGTTATTCAGTATTGCAGAAAAATCCTGAGATAGGATTAGTCTGCGAAGAGGGGAAGCTATTCATTCCCCAACACAGTGCTTCCATCTTAATAGCACATTTCCACAGAGTAGGACATAAACAGCATTGAAATACTCATGGGTAGGCCTTTCCCCACACCATGGGCAAGTTTTACTGAGGACCTTGATCAGATTATTACTCCTCTCTGATCAGGTCCAAGTCCCCTTCCTGCATTACCGTGCAGGAAGGGGACTTGGACCTGATCAGAGAGGAGTAATAATCTGATCAAGGTCCTCAGTAAAACTGAAAAAATAAGTTGCTTGTAAGTCTCCTTCTCTTTCACAGGAATCAACCCGTCCATTCCGGATAGGCGACCAGGTGATGATCAAGATCTTAAAGAAGGGAAAGGAACCAGGAAGCTTCACCTACGGACCACCCACCGAGGAAGTCGCGATGACCAGAACAGCAGTCCTCACTGAACAGTCGCCCACGTGGATCCACGCCACAAGGATTAAGTTGGTGAAGAAAAGAGAGGTACTAACGGGGGCAGACAGCCCTGACCTCCAACGAGGCCCAGAGGTACTAACGGAGGCAGACAGCCTTGACCCCCAACGAGATGACGCAGTCGGGAAATTCCTCGAGATGGCTGAGATGTAGTGCTTTGATAATTGCAGTTTTGTGTCTCCTATTCACTGTCCCATGGCTGTGGAACAGACAGATATACTTGAAAACAGAATGCAGAGGGGAAGACAATCTATGGAAGACAAAGGAGAACTTATGGCTGTACCTGGCCAAAACTCTGAACTTAACTGACTTTTGTCTCCAAACCACTTTATATGCATCTAACATTTTGGAGACATGTCTGGTAGCAGTCCCCACCCCAGTAGATGTATGGACGGAGCTACTACGTTCCCAATGGAATGACACAGATTTGGAGGATCATGATGTTAAATATGGATATGTAAATCCTTATCATGCTTGTTATGACTGTCCTACATATGAGATTCTGCAAAGTAATATGATAGAAATAATTACAGGTCTTTTTACAGCCACAGAAATATGTTACAAGTTCTCCTGCGATGAGGAACTATTGCCTCCCTGCATACAAGCAAAAATGCAGAATAAGACTAAACCAAATATTTGTGATAGAGATTTATGTAGTTGTAAATAGATAGTATCAGGAAAGAATATGCAATGTAATATTACAAAAACAGTACCATCCCTAGACAAACATGTACCTCTACCAGCAGGATGGGTATTGGCCTGTGGGAATACTAGTTACACATACATACCGGCCAATATTACAGAGGGACCCTGTACAATAGCTAGGTTGACATTAGCAATGATACCACTGTTCCCAGCAATGCAGACACGACACACGAGAGACACTTCCCTACAGTTACCAGAAAATTGTGATTATAATGTGAATCTCCTCTCTAGATCAGAATATATGAGTTTAGGGGTATCTTTGATAGGAGTACCAGGTTTGGCCATATATAACCACAGGACAATATCAAAATTTGCCTGTTATATGGTAAAACAGATAAATGTCACTAGTGCAGTTCTGCAAGATATGCTGCTGGATATACAATCGTATGAAAAGGCTATCTTGCAGAATAGGGCAACTATTGACTATTTATTGCTCCAACATGGTATAGGATGCTCAGCGTTCGCAGGGATGTGTTGTTTCAATTTATCAGACCACTCCCGTGGAATAAAAGATAAAATAAGCCAACTAGAAGAGATGATAAAACATATAAAACAAGATGTTGACCAAGGTTGGTGGGACTGGCTTTTTGGCTGAATACCTGACTTTGGTCAAATAAGATATGTTTTAGGAGTGGTACTCGCCGTGGTCGCTGCAATAGTGTGTCTCTGCTGTTGTCTACAGTGTGTGCCCTCACTTCTAGCCATATGTCAAAAGGTGGCCGAAAGAGGGGTACACTCAACATTCCTCTATACTCCGGTAGAGGTAGAAGAGGCAAACACAACCCCAACAAAGCCTGAGGATTATACTCCTGAAGGGTATATGGAATACCTAAAGGCTTACAAGCAAACCAAGGAAGAGCAGAGAAAGAACCATATAGTATAAGGTATATATATAAGGTTCTTAGAGGGGATTGAAGGAGTATAAGTAACTCCATTTTGTCTTATTCAGCAACGTGTATTACATTTGGCCAGTACACTTACAAAATCTCCCTTCTCCCTTCCCCCCTTTGGAATGTGTGAAACTTCTTGTGCGGTTTCAGATACACATACATTCCTTAATTTGTAAGTTTGAACAGTCCTACCATATAAGGTCATCTGGCTCAACTGTCTGCTGGCCTATGTGTATATACCTGATTGGTCAAATGCTGTTACTATGAGTCATCTATTATGTTAATGCAGAGCTTATGTGTGATCATACCATAGGTCAAATACTAATGCTAACATATGATTGGATGTCAAGAAAGCTCAACCCCCTCTATTATAACTGTTTGCCAACTGTGAAATAAACCAGAATGGATTGGAACTAGACATGTGTTCAGTGTTTATCTGATTCATTCTCCCGGTACCGGATAGACTTAATTCAAGCTGATCACCGAAATCATGTGTCAGGGACACGTTAGGCAAGAGAGTATATTGCCCAACAGTGACCCTGTGTGTTCCTTTACGGAGAGGAGCCTGGCTGGAGTGTGGTGAGGCCTAGCTGTGTGTCTGTCCCTGTGTGTGTGTGTCTCTCCCTGTGTGTGTGTGTGTGTCTGTCTGTCCCTGTGTGTGTGTGTGTGTGTCTGTCCGTTTATGTGTGTGTGTGTGTGTCTGTGTGTGTGTGTGTGTGTGTGTGTGTGTGTCTGTCCCTGTGTGTGTCTGTCCCTGTGTGTGTGTGTGTGTGTGTGTCTGTGTGTGTGTGTCTCTCTGTGTGTCTGTCTGTCCTTGTGTGTCTGTCCCTGTGTGTGTGTGTGTGTGTGTGTCTGTCCCTGTGTGTCTCTCTGTGTGTGTCTCTCTGTCCGTGTGAGTCTGTCTGTCCCTGTGTGTGTCTGTCCCTGTGTGTGTGTCTGTCCCTATGTGTGTGTCTGTCCCTGTGTGTGTGTCTGTCCCTGTGTCACTTTCCATTATTCAGGACATTCTGTAGCTAAAATGAAAAAAAAAAGAAAGAAAGAAAAATAGGAGTTACATTGTGTTATTATTCAGAGCACACCAACGCTTGCAAGATAATTCACTGTGCAAGATCTAATATCCATGTAGCAAAATACAGTCGAGTGGGAAGCTAGAACTAGTAAGGCTAAATGCACACGATCAGGATTGCGTGCAGATTTTCCGCGCGGATTTGCATGCGGAAAATCCGCACTGTAGGTCATGTACATTTTATTCTATGAGAATTTGAAATTCTCAGTGCACATGCAAATCCACAGCATGTCAATTTATTTTATTTTTCCTGACCGGATTTTCTTCATTCACTTAGTAAAATCCGCATGCGGAAAATTCGCACCGAAACTGCCTGCGAACATCTGCGGATTTCAGTGCAGATGCTCCGCACATGAATCCTGAACGTGTGCATGTACCCTTAGGGTGCATTAACATCGCCGTTTAGCTTTCCGTTCTTCTGATCCGTCAGAAGAAGAGAGAAATAAATAAAAACAGGATCCAGTAAAAAAAAAGGGATCCTGTTGCATCAGTTGTCATCAGTTGAGCCATTTCCATCTGAGATCCGTTTTTTTAAGGTTACTTTCACACTTGCGTTAAAGTTTTCCGGTATTGAGTTCCGTCCTAGGGGCTCAATACCGGAAAAAAAATGATCAGTTTTATCCTAATGCATTCTAAATGGAGAGCAATCTGTTCAGTATGCATCAGGATGTCTTCAGTTCAGTCCCTCTTAGGCCTCTTTCACACGGGCGTTGCGGGAAAAGGTGCGGGTGCGTTGCGGGAACATGCGTGATTTTTCCACACGAGTGCAAAACATTGTAATGCGTTTTGCACGTGCGTGAGAAAAATCGGCATGTTTGGTACCCAAACCCGAACTTCTTCACAGAAGTTCGGGCTTGGGATCGGTGTTCTGTAGATTGTATTACTTTCCCTTATAACATGATCTTTTACCATGGTGATAGATCATGTGATGGACCATGTGATGACCGGAGTGACGTCACCACAGGTCCTTTTCCTGTACACAGCAAAGAAGAGAAGCCGGGCTGCGCAAGCAAGTGGATTAAGGTGAGTTAAATTATTATTATTATTTTTAACCCTTCCAGCGCTATTGTACTATGCATTCTGTATTCAGAATGCTATTATTTTCCCTTATAACCATGTTATAAGGGAAAATAATAAAGATCGTGAGCGTGAAAATCGCACCGCATCTGCACTTGCTTGAGGATGCTTACGATTTTCACGCAGCCCCATTCACTTCTATGGGGCCTGCGTTGCATGAAAAACGCACAAAATAGAGCTTGCTGCGATTTTCACGCAACGCACAAGTGATGCGTGAAAATCACCGCTCATGTGAACAGCCCCATAGAAATGAATGGGTCCTGATTCAGTGCGGGTGCAATGCGTTCAACTCACGCATTGCACCCGCGCGGAAAACTCGCCCGTGTGAAAGGGGCCTTATGGTATTTGGCCGGAGAAAATACTGCAGCATGCTGCGGTATATTCTCCTGCCAAAGTTCCGGAACACTTGCCAGAATGCCGGATACAGCATTATTTTTCATTAAAATGCATTAATGCACCAAGGGTTCCGGCAAAGCGAATCCGGTTTTCCAGTCTTTGCGTGCCCAGACCTTTAAAAATGCAAAAAATAAATAAATCCGGATCCATTTTTCCGGATGACATCGGAGAGAAGGATTCGGTGTTTCAATGCATTTGTTAGACGGCTCTGCATCAGGATCCGTCTACAAATGCTATCCGTTTGCACACGGATTTCCGGATACGGCAAGCAGTGATGGAACTGCCTGCCGGATCTTCACAGCGCACCCTTAGATGGAAACAAAAGTCCTGCATGCAGTTTTTTCCTGCAGACAGAAATGGCTCAAACGGATGACAACTGATGCAACAGGATCCGTTTTTTTACTGGATGCTGTTTTTTTTTTTTCTCTCTCTTCTTCTGACGGATCAGAAGAACAGAAAGCTAAACGGTGATGTGAATGCACCCTTACGTGTAGGTAAAGATCTGCATGAGAAGACTGAAGGTGGTTTTAAACTGGGTTGGGCAACAAGAGACACTTTCTATATCTAGAATTACACAGCAGAGCTTAATTTGTCTGCAATTTTAGGATTTATATACACTCTTGCTTTATTATACACATTAAATTGCCTATCCTCTGAGACCTTTTATATTCTGAGAGCAAGTAGATTGATAATAACCTCATTATATTATCAGCGTATTTTTCCTTTCAGGCATGTGTCACACAAAAATGGTGAGACAAGCAATAGAAAAAAAAGACAGGAAGCCTAAATACAGACTAGAAAAACATAAAGGCTTGTGTAAATCAACATAGCGCTATAACAGAATATTGGCTTCCAAGAAAAAGCTATACAAGGAATATTAAAGAAAAAAGGGAAAATGTATTTCTTTCATTTTGCTCGGGCCAAGCATGCCGCACAGCTTGACACCTCAGATGGAAGACTGGAAGGTTAAGTAAGAATGGAAAAGAATAAAGCAGGGGCATAGCTAGGCCGGAGGGACTTAGGTAACAAAATTATATATGTCACTAGGACAGTTTAGGGGACTGTAACCTTAGACACATTGCGCAGTGCACATACTTATAGTAAAGAAATGCAGAGAAAAGCTCATCTGAATCCCTAGTATCAGGTTTTCTAACACAGAGTGAGTTGACACCTAATCGGGGCTCCGCTAGAAATTAAGCTCATCTCTGGCAGTCTATGTGCATATAATAAAATATATACCAGCTCATGGCTGCCGTAGATTTCCGTCACCATTTATACCAGAAAACTGGTAAAAATGCCAGGGTTGATGACCCGGCCCACACTCAGCCCACACCACTCCCTCTTTTCAGAAAGTGACGATGGCGACATAGAAATGCCATTTGCACGAACATTTTTGTGCAAATGGCGTTTAAAAAGTCACAAACCCATGGCTTGTGACTTTTTTACCTCCGTTTTCTGGCATAGGGTTTTGATAAACCTCCCCATTCTTCTTTTCATTTGCACCGGTTTTCATAGATACTCCCAAATCATATTACATTTATCAAGCAGCTCATACAAGTGTAAATCTGAGGTGCTGATCTATTTTTAAAACCAGATACTGTTTCCAGTACAGACACTTCTTGGAACCAGTTTTCCAAAAGAAAAACACTTATATATGAGACAACTGGTAGGTAAGAAGATGCTCAATATGGAAGGAATGATGAAGGAGAACTAGAGTAGAGGAGGGAAGGTAGGTCAGATATAAAGGAAGCGATCAAGCTAAAACGGATGAGGAGCTTAAAGGCTAATCTATTGGTCATAAAAGTAATACATAAGGAGGTAGACATAAGCAGGCATTTAGGAATTTCATAACTTGCATAGGCAGAACCTAAAAAAAAAAAAAAAAAATCATGCTTCTAGATTGCACTAATAGTAGCAAAGAAGACCTAGAAGAGGAGGGAGGGCTTCAAATATGAGAGGAGCAGAAAAAAAAAAGAGATTAGTCCAGAGGAAAGACAAGTAAAATGCTATATGCAAATCTGATAGGGATGATTTGTAGCAGGGAGCGAGCCCTGCGGCACTTACATTCTACATACGTAGGATCCCATTAGGACCCTGCTGTACCAAAGCTCCTCTATTGTATCATTTGTCACTGGGCAGCAGAATAGAAACCTGCATCCGCCTTTCACAATAGCTCTCTATCGGCTAATGATACTGTATGTGTGCCATCAGCCAGACTTTATTGGCAGAAGGGTAGCCAAGGTGTTAAGTCACAGCACAATGCCAGGCTTCTGGAAGCCGATTTTATGACAAAGGACATTTTACGTGTCTTTTGCTGAACGGTTATGCCGAACATAATTGGTTTTAGGATTAACATCTAAACTGTATGTGTCACTGATCATCTGGCAAAAAGATGCAATGCAGAGACTGGCAGACAGCTTTGTTACATAGAACTGATATGGATGTCTCTATGGATTGGCCATTAATTATGTAGAGCTGGTGTACGCTGCAGCACTGTATGTTGAGCGGTCTCACATTGGTCCCTGTGACGAGGGGACTCACAATCTATTTCTCAGATAAGTACATGCACACACTAGGGTCACATTTGCTTGATGTAGGTCTTTTTTCACATTGTCTATCTCAATGTGTCTTTATTATATATTTAAATTCAGAATTCATTGTTTTTCTTTGTGTTCTTCATCTAGTTCTCTATTTCTAACATTTATTTTTACTGTCGTATATGACCCACTTTTCTGTATCGTATCTTTTGTACACAAAAATCCAAAATTCCTTTTTCACATCCCCTGATGTCTCTCCAGCTTTTGTCTTCCATATATTTATTTGACTATTTCATGCCCCGTTTTTCAGTTTCTCTATTCATCTAGCCTGAGTATGTTTCTTTCCACGTATCTCTAGAAAACCTTTATTTCAGTATGTCTTGCTTATTAATTTTCCTTCTCCTATATTATTACAGAGTGTCTGTCTTTCTCTCTCTCTCTCTCTCCTCTCTCCCCCCTCCGTTGTCTCGCTCTGTCAGAAAGACACCACAGAACAGTTGAAGCACTTATTAAATTGTTAGTACGTAAGTGCCATGTAACCAGTATAATTGGCTTCTTAAAATATTCCATGTTTAACAATAGCAGCTCCGTCTGCAGCACGTGGCAGTGCTGAGTGACAGGGTGAATGACAGTGCCACTGGGAGGTTGGCGGTTAACCACAAAGGTAAAAGAATGTCTAATATACCTTCATAGCGTTTCAAAAATGATGCATATTAAATGTCAGTGACTATTATATCTTGCTTGCTAAAAGCTCTGTATTTCTTAGGCTCTAAAGTCATCTATGCTCTCCGTTCTGTTAGCGACCTAAGATTAATAACCTCCATAATTCGTACCTCTCTCTCCTGTCTTCAAGACTTTTCTCGAGCTGTACCTACTCTCTGGAATACTCTGCCCCGGAATACTAGGTCAATTCACAACTTCTCCACCTTCAAACGTGCCTTAAAAACACATCTTTTCACTCAGGCTTATCAAGCTACCTAAAATGACTTTTCCCAGACTAAACCTTTCCCCAACCAACTGCTATGGCCTTAACTAGATCCTCTAGTAGTCTCAAACCCGAAGCAGATCGGCCGGCACCACTCCTGTCAGATCAATAATAGCTCAAATCCTTCTTATCACAATCAACTACCTTATGTGTCACCCCCAATTCCTCAGATTGTAAGCTCTTGCGAGCAGGGCCCTGACTCCTAGTGTTTCAGTTGCATATTAGCCAGTTAGTTTTGTTTCGTACATGAACCCTTTGAATTTGTAAAGCGCTGCGGAATATGGTGGCGCTATATAAATACATTTTATTATTATTATTATTATCTATCATGGCACTGAGTTAGGCAGACGTACGCAGATTTTAAGGGCGGTCTGTTCTAAACACATACATTCCATATATCCTGTTACATAAGTGAAGTTCTCACAAACAATAGAGCAACTAAATATGAGTTCAGTAATTCAAAGTAATAATTTTTTCAGTTTAAACATTGAATTAAAAAAATAAATAAATACTGGCAGTCCTATTTTTGTACAGTCTAATATTAGAAACATAGAAACATAGAATGTGTCGGCAGATAAGAACCATTTGGCCCATCTAGTCTGCCCAATATACTGAGTACTATGGATAGCCCCCCTGGCCCTATCTTATATGAAGGATGGCCTTATGCCTATCCCATGCATGCTTAAACTCCTTCACTGTATTTGCAGCTACCACTTCTGCTATGGCTATTCCACGCATCCACTACTCTCTCAGTAACGTAATACTTCCTGATATTACTTTTAAACCTTTGCCCCTCTAATTTAAAACTGTCCTCTTGTAGCAGTTTTTCTTCTTTTAAATATTCTCTCCTCTTTTACCTTGTTGATTCCCTTTATGTATTTAAAAGTTTCTATTATATCCCCTCTGTCTCGTCTTTCTTCCAAGCTATGCATGTTAAGGTCCTTTAATCTTTCCTGGTAAGTTTTGTCCTGCAATCCATGTACTAGTTTAGTAGCTCTTCTCTGAACTCTCTCCAAAGTATCAATATCCTTCTGGAGATATGGTCTCCAGTACTGCGCACAATACTCTAAATGAGGACTCACTAGTGCTCTGTAGAGCGGCACAAGCACCTCCCTCTTTCTACTGGTAATTCCTCTCCCTATACACCCAAACATTCTGCTAGCATTTCCTGCTGATCTATGACATTGTCTGCCTACCTTTAAGTCTTCTGAAATAATGACCCCTAAATCCCTTTCCTCAGATACTGAGGTTAGGACTGTATCACTGATTTTATATTCTGCTCTTGGGTTTTTACGCCCCAAGTGCATTATCTTGCACTTTTCAACATTAAATTTTAGTTGCCAGATTTTTGACCATTCCACTAGTTTTCCTAAATCCTTTTCCATTTGGTGTATCCGTCCAGGAACATCAACCCTGTTACAAATCTCTGTGTCATCAGCAAAAAGACACACCTTACCATCTAGGCCTTCTGCAATTTCGCTGATAAAGATATTAAACAATATGGGTCCCAGAACAGATCCCTGAGGTACCCCACTGGTAACAAGACCATGGTCTGAATATACTCCATTGACTACAACCCTCTGTTGTCTGTCCCTCAGCCACTGCCTAATCTATTCAACAATATGGGAGTCCAAGCACAAAGACTGCAATTTATTGATAAGCCTTCTATGTGGGACATTATCAAAAACCTTACTAAAGTCTAGATAAGCGATGTCTACTGCACCTCCGCCATCAATTATTTTAGTCACTCAATCAAAAAAATCAATAAGATTAGTTTGACATGATCTCCCTGAAGTAAACCTATGCTGTTTTTCATGTTTCAATCCATGGGATTTTAGATGTTCCACAATCCTCTCCTTAAGTATGGTTTCCATTAATTTCCCCACTATTGATGTCAGGCTTACTGGCCTATAGTTGCCCGATTTCTCCCTACTACCTTTCTTGTGAATGGGCACAACATTTGCTAATTTCCAATCATCTGGGACGATATTCCTTTTTGTTTACTTTCTGTAAAAGATTAGCATAAACAGGATACATTTTGTTATTGCGTTGATTTGGAAGTAGATGTGTAGTATTTCCAGTGCATTTCATTTATGTAAATAAATGTTATTATAATTAGTGATGGACGAACATCGACCGGGATGTTTCGCGTTCGCGGTCAAATGTTCGCAAACCGAGCGTTCACGGCGGGCCCCATTCACTTTAATGGCAGGCGAACCTGAAAAACCTTCAGGTCATATTTTGCAGCCACCAAATACTTACTAGAAGTGAACAAATAGTTCCACAAAATGAACAGTGACATACCAGAGGGGGATCAATGGCAAAAATTACCACAAAAAATATGTATTTTAATAAGGAGCCATTTTTATGCATTTTAAAGGGAAACTCTCAAAAATGTGCCCTGCTGGAGCCTAGAAAATTTTTATTTTAAGCCACGGGAGTACGGGCCCCAAACATTAGGCATTTACCGGACAGAAAAAAACAAGTGATTATGTGGCTGGAAGTATATTAGGCGGTCAGTGGATAACAATTTTACGGTAGGCCAGTGGAGTATAGGCCCCAAAAATTATGCATTCACCTGACAGAAAAGAACAAGTGATTATGTGGCTGGAGGTATATTAAAAGGTCAGTGGATAACAATTTTACTGTAGGCCTGTGGACAGGCCCCAAAAATTATGCATTCACCTGACAGAAAAGAACAAGTAATTATGTGGCTGGAGGTATATTAGGCGTTCAGTGGACAGCCATTTTTCTGTAGGCCAGTGGAGTACAGGCCCCCAAAAATATGCATTCACCTGACAGAAAAGAACAAGTGATTATGTGGCTGGAGGTATATTAGACGGTCAGTGGATAACAATTTTACTGTAGGCCAGTGGAGTACAGGCCCCAAAAATTATGCATTCACCTGACAGAAAAGAACAAGTGATTATGTGGCTGGAAGTATATTAGGCGGTCAGTGGATAACAATTTTACGGTAGGCCAGTGGAGTATAGGCCCCAAAAATTATGCATTCACCTGACAGAAAAGAACAAGTGATTATGTGGCTGGAGGTATATTAAAAGGTCAGTGGATAACAATTTTACTGTAGGCCTGTGGACAGGCCCCAAAAATTATGCATTCACCTGACAGAAAAGAACAAGTAATTATGTGGCTGGAGGTATATTAGGCGTTCAGTGGACAGCCATTTTTCTGTAGGCCAGTGGAGTACAGGCCCCCAAAAATATGCATTCACCTGACAGAAAAGAACAAGTGATTATGTGGCTGGAGGTATATTAGACGGTCAGTGGATAACAATTTTACTGTAGGCCAGTGGAGTACAGGCCCCAAAAATTATGCATTCACCTGACAGAAAAGAAAATTGGAAGTAGTGGCGCGCACTGGCTCCTGCTCATCGCCCAGGAGAATGTGGTCCTCGGTCTCCTCCCCCCAACCACGGAAAACACCAGGGATCCCCAAAAAGTTTAAAGTCCCCCTCAAAGCCTGCTCTTCTTGTTCCTCCTCCTCCTCCCAGCCACCATCCTCCTCTTACTCCTCTTCAAACTCCTGCTGACTTGTCTCAGATGGAGTAGCCCCACTGGGAATTCATTCAGCATTGCGACTTCCTCATCTACCAGCTCCTGCTCCTCGACGGCTTGATCAATGACACGACGCAATGCATGCTCCAGAAAGAAGGCGTAAGGTACGATGTCACTGATGGCGCCCTGGCTGCGACTGACCAGTTTGGTGATCTTATCAAATGGCCGCAGAAGTCTGCATGCAATGCACATGAGCAGCCACTGGCGAGGTGAAAAGAAACCAAGCTCCCCAGAACCTGTCCTGCTGCAGAGTTCGTACAGGTAGTCAATAACGGCACGTTGCTGCTGGAGCAGCCTATCAAGCATATTCAAGGTGGAGTTCCTGCGCGTCGGGTTGTCACAAATCAGACGTCTGACGGGCAGGTGGTGTGGTCACTGAACGTCAGCAAGGCGAGCCATGGCTGTGTAAGATCTTCTAAAATGCCGCAAGACGTCCTGGACCCCGGGGTATTTGGCAACGAATCGCTGCACGACTAAGTTCAGAACGTGTGCCATGCACGTCATGTTGCCCTGTTTCAGCGCGCTCAGCAGATTGGCACCGTTGTCGCACATCACTTTACCAACTGTCAAATTGAGCGGGGTTAGCCGCTGATTGGCCTGTGACCACAGAGCTGAAAGCAGTGCAGGACCAGTGTGGCTCTTAGCTTCCAGGCACAACAGCCGCAGCACAACATGGCAACGTCTCACCTGGCATGTCGAATAGGTTCTGGGGAGCTTGGAGGGTGAAGAGTAAGAGGCGGTAGCAGTGGAAAAGGAGTCAGCCGAGGAGGAGATGGAGGATGGAGTAGGAGGAGGAGAAGAAGAGGCAGGCCTTCATGCAATCCGTGGTGGTAACACCAAATCCACACGGGTGCCACATGTTATATGCTTGACGGCCGTCAGAAGGTTCACCTAGTGAGCAGTAAAAATTATGTACCTTCCCTGCCCGTGTTTGCTAGACCACGTGTCTGTGGTCAGATGTATCTTGGCACCGACACTGTGTGCCAGAGATATATTCACTTACCGTTGAACGTGGCCATATAGCTCTGGGATGCCCTTCTGGGAGAAATATTTCCTTCCGGGGATCCTCCATTGCGGTGTGCCAATGGCCACAAATTTTCTAAAGGCCTTTGAGTCCACCAGTTTATATGGCAGTAGTTGGCGGGCTAGCAGTTCCGACAAGCCAGAGGTCAGCCGTTGGCAAGAGGTTTATCCGACGTCATCAACTTTTTACGCTCGAACATTTGGGCCACGGAAGCCTGCCTTCTGCCAGATGAACGCGACGACGGCACAGTGGAAGGTGGAGTGGAGGGCAAATGGGAGGAGAGAGGAGAAGTAGAAGAGGCAGGACGTGGAGCGCCGGGAGTGTGGCTTTGTGGGTTCTGACGGCGTTGCAGATGCCTTTTTAAGGCGGTCGTCCCTAGGTGAGTGTGAGGCTTACCGCAACTTATGTGTTGCCAGCACAGGCTACAGATGGCAACACTATTGTCAGCAGCTGACACTTAAAAAAAAGGCCACACTGCGGAGCCATATGCCGGCGTCCTGGGAGCGCCAGATGTGACCGTGCCTGGTGGATGGTTCGCTCCAGATACATTTGCAGTCTGCTTTTTGCTTCCTGTGCACTGCGAGTTATGCCTACTTCTCCTCCTTATCCTCCCTATCTGCTGCTCTGTCTCTCCCTCTGAATTCCCCTTCTCTTCCTCTCTTGTGGGCACCCACGTGACGTCCATCGGCACGTCATCATCGTCACCTTCACCACCACTGACATTAGAGATCTCGGAGTAGGCAGCAACAGCCGGGACCACCCTTCTTGGACTGATCTGGGTACTGTTGGGTGGCGGCCGTTGCTATCTCCTCTTCCTCATCTGATATCAAGAATGGCTGTGCATAGGTAAGGTCTGGGAATGGATGGGAAAATAATTCCTCTGACTCGAGTGGAGCGGCTATGGTGGCGATGGTGGTGTCTTTGGGGGTGCACACAGCAGAGAGTGAGGAGGGTGCAGATATAGAGGATGAGGAGGGAGCAGAAGCTGAAGGCTGAGTGAGCCACTCAACCAACTATGGTGCGTCCTTTGACGTAATCGCACGCATCTTCTCCAACTTCCCACTTAGACTCCGGCCTGGTGCACCTGCCCGGCCCTACCACCCCTGTGGAACGGCCTGCATCTTCCTCTGCCTGTCATTTTCAAAATGAGCCTGTGCCAAAGTCCCTAGAGAGGAGCAGTATTTGTGGAAGCAGGTATATCGCACCCCTCAATCAGTATTTTGTGGAAGCAGGTATATAGAACCCCTTAATAAATATTTGGTGGAAGCAGGTATATGGCACCCCTCAATCAGCATTTTGTGAAAGCAGGTATATCAAACCCCTTAATCAGTATTTTCTGGAAGCCGGTGTATCGCAGCCCTCAATCAATATTTTGTGGAAGCAGGTATATAGAACCCATTAATTAGTATTTTTTAGAAGCAGGTTTATTCCACCCCTCAATCAGTATTTTGTAGAAACAGGTATATAGAACACCTGAATCAATATTTGGTGAAAGCAGGTATATCGCACCCCTCAATCTGTATTTTGTGGAAGCAGGTATATCGCACCCCTCAATCAGTATTTTGTGGAAGCAGGTATATCGCACCCCTCAATCAGTATTTTTTGGAAACAGGTACTGTATATCGCACCCCTCAATCAGTATTTTGTGGAAGCAGGTATATAGAACCCCTTAATAAATATTTGGTGGAAGCAGGTATATGGCACCCCTCAATCAGCATTTTGTGAAAGCAGGTATATCAAACCCCTTAATCAGTATTTTGTGAAAGCAGGTATAATGCACCCCTCAATAATTTTTTTTTGGGGGGGCAACAGGTATATCACACCAGTTGCAATTAGTTATTCCAAAGCATTTGTCCCTCTACATAGCTGTGGTATTGCAGCAGAACCGCACACAACTGCTGCACAATACAAATGCACTATAATATACACTGCTCAAAAAAATAAAGGGAACACTTAAACAACACAATGTAACTCCAAGTCAATCACACTTCTGTGAAATCAAACTGTCCACTTAGGAAGCAACACTGAGTGACAATCAATTTCACATGCTGTTGTGCAAATGGGATAGACAACAAGTGGAAATTATAGGCAATTAGCAAGACACCCCCAATAAAGGAGTGGTTCTGCAGTTGGAGACCACAGACCACTTCTCAGTTCCTATGCTTCCTGGCTGATGTTTTGGTCACTTTTGAATGCTGGCGGTGCTTTCACTCTAGTGGTAGCATGAGACGGAGTCTACAACCCACACAAGTGGCTCAGGTAGTGCAGCTTATCCAGGATGGCACATCAATGCGAGCTGTGGCAAGAAGGTTTGCTGTGTCTGTCAGCGTAGTGTCCAGAGCATGGAGGCGCTACCAGGAGACAGGCCAGTACATCAGGAGACGTGGAGGAGGCCGTAGGAGGGCAACAACCCAGCAGCAGGACCGCTACCTCCGCCTTTGTGCAAGGAGGAACAGGAGGAGCACTGCCAGAGCCCTGCAAAATGACCTCCAGCAGGCCACAAATGTGCATGTGTCTGCTCAAACGGTCAGAAACAGACTCCATGAGGGTGATATGAGGGCCCGACGTCCACAGGTGGGGGTTGTGCTTACAGCCCAACACCGTGCAGGACGTTTGGCATTTGCCAGAGAACACCAAGATTGGCAAATTCGCCACTGGCGCCCTGTGCTCTTCACAGATGAAAGCAGGTTCACACTGAGCACATGTGACAGACGTGACAGAGTGTGGAGACGCCGTGGAGAACGTTCTGCTGCCTGAAACATCCTCCAGCATGACCGGTTTGGCATTGGGCCAGTAATGGTGTGGGGTGGCATTTTTTTGGAGGGCCGGAAAGCCCTCCATGTGCTCGCCATGGGTATCCTGACTGCCATTAGGTACCAAGATGAGATCCTCAGACCCCTTGTGAGACCATATGCTGGTGCGGTTGGCCCTGGGTTCCTCCTAATGCAAGACAATGCTAGACCTCATGTGGCTGGAGTGTGTCAGCAGATCCTGCAAGACGAAGGCATTGATGCTATGGACTGGCCCGCCCGTTCCCCAGACCTGAATCCAATTGAGCACATCTGGGACATCATGTCTTGCTCTATCCACCAACGTCACGTTGCACCACAGACTGTCCAGGAGTTGGCAGATTCTTTAGTCCAGGTCTGGGAGGAGATCCCTCAGGAGACCGTCCGCCACCTCATCAGGAGCATGCACAGGCGTTGTAGGGAGGTCATACAGGCACGTAGAGGCCACACACACTACTGAGCCTCATTTTGACTTGTTTTAAGGACATTACATTAAAGTTGGATCAGCCTGTAGTGTGTTTTTCCACTTTAATTTTGAGTGTGACTCCAAATCCAGACCTCCATGGGTTGAAAAATTTGATTTTCATTTTTTTATTTTTGTGTGATTTAGTTGTCAGCACATTCAACTATGTAAAGAACAAAGTATTTCAGAAGAATAATTAATTAATTCAGATCTAGGATGTGTTATTTTTGTGTTCCCTTAATTTTTTTGAGCAGTGTACTTTCTATGTTAGAAAGTATATTATAAGTATATCACACCCCTCAGTATATCACACCTATCATTAGCACACCTATACCAGTCCTTAAAAGGACTTTTGTAGCCCTATTAGCTAGCGTTTGGTGTCCCTAATAGTCTGTCCCTGCTCCACAAAGCAACCTCTCCCTACACTGGCAAAACACAGAATGTAAAATGGCTGCCAGATCGGGTTCTGTTATAGGGTGGGGGTGTGTCCATGTGCTGAAACGTCTCAATTGGCTGTCCTGTCCCACCTGATGGATGTGTCATGGGTCAAAGTTCGGAGCAACGCAAAAGAATATGGCGCATTCGAACATCGCCATATGTTCACATGTTCGGCGAATCGCGAACGAGCAAGGCCATCTCTAATTATAATGATTTTATGATTTTTTTCTTTTTACTATCTTTTTAACACTACTGTACATCTAGAGGAAAGAAGGTTTAGAAGGTTTCTAAAACAACATAGAAAGAGATTATTTACTGTAAGTGCAGTGAGACTATGGAACTCTCTGCCAGAGTCAGAGGCTGTAATGGTAAACGCAATAAAAAAAAATGTTCAAAAGTGAGCAGGATGTATTTCTGGAGTGTAATAATATTACAGGTTGTGGGATTGTAGTGTGTATCCTATCAGTGACTGACAGCTATCTCTGTATGCACAGTCAAGTAAGGAATGCTATCAAACACTGATAGGATAGGACCTGCTACTGGACGCCTTAACATAGAAAGAGCAAATGTATAAAAAGTTATAATGTTTTCCAATTAAACTATATATAACTCTACTCAGTTCCTCCTGCTCTATAACATGGTGCATGCAGATTCAATAGCACTTTCATGGTGACAGGCAGAGAAGCAGATATAAGGGATTCTAGGTTTGGGAACCAACCTTGAATAGCTGTAGTTAAGCACCATATTCAGTACAGCTCTTGCACTTCACATGGGTTTATTAAAATCACCACTGCAGGAAACATTTGCAATTACACAGAAGCAACCCCTATGATAACAGCTGGGAACTCAAGGGAATGGAATCACTGGCAATCTGCTAGTTTCAAATGGCTGTGAGATCTGAAAAGTTATCTAAACTGACATTGCATTAATGTTTAAAGGGGTTGTTCAGGCCCTGAAATTTTTTTTAGGATGAATAGGCATGGTGTGTAAAAAAAAACACTCCCCTGCTCTGTACATGTAAGCTAATGCAGGGTTTCTCAGTCCCTGATGCTCCTTTTTCCTGTCTGGCTAAAAGCGTGACATACCAATTCCCCACACATTACTGCTGCTGCCATTCAATGTCCTCAGAGGTGATATGTGCAGGCTTTGCACATGAACGCTGAGGCCATTGATCGGCCAACAGTGGTGAAATGGATTCAGCATGTCACACTTCCGGCCAACCAGGACCTGAAGTAATGGGACTACCAGAGCAGGATAATGATGTTTATTTTTATTTTTTTTGTAATAAACTTGTATTCGGATCAGAAACAGGTTCACATCTGATGACATAAGAAAAGAAAGATCTTCCATATACAGAGCAGATATAAAAAAAACATGTTGATACATCTTATCAAGACATTTTCAAAATAGAATGAGATAAAATGAAATAAACGAAATCACAGCCTGATCCATTTTTTTTTATATACAGTTGCAAGTAAAAGTATGTGAACCCTTTGGAATAATATGGATTTCTGCACAAATTAGTTATAAAATGTGATCTGATCTTCATCTAAGTCACAACAATAGACAATCACAGTCTGCTTAAACTAATAACACACAAAGAATTAAATGTTACCATGTTTTTATTGAACACACCATGTAAACGTTCACAGTGCAGGTGGAAAAAGTATGTGAACCCCTAGACTAATGACATCTCCAAGAGCTAATTGGAGTGAGGTGTCAGCCAACTGGAGTCCATTCAATGAAATGAGATTGGAGGTGTTGGTTACAGATGCCCTGCCCTATAAAAAACACACACCAGTTCTGGGTTTGCTTTTCACAAGAAGCATTGCCTGATGTGAATGATGCCTCACACAAAAGAGCTCTCAGAAGACCTACGATTAAGAATTGTTGACTTGCATAAAGCTGGAAAGGGTTATAAAAGTATCTCCAAAAGCCTTGCTGTTTATCAATCCATGGTAAGACAAATTGTCTATAAATGGAGAAAGTTTAGCACTGCTGCTACTGTCCCTAGGAGTGGCCGTCCTGTAAAGATGACTACAAGAGCACAGCGCAGACTGCTCAATGAGGTGAAGAAGAATTCTAGAGTGTCAGCTAAAACCTTACAAAAGTCTCTGGCATATGCTAACATCCCTGTTAGCGAATCTACGATACGTAAAACACTAAACAAGAATGGATTTCATGGGAGGATACCACAGAGGAAGCCACTGCTGTAAAAAAAAAACATTGCTGCACGTTTACAGTTTGCATAGAGCAAATGTTCCACAGCAGTACTGGCAAAATATTCTGTGGACAGATGAAACCAAAGTTGAGTTGTTTGGAAGAAACACACAACACTATGTGTGGAGAAAAAGAGGCACAGCACACCAACATCAAAACCTCATCCCAACTGTGAAGTATGGTGGTGGGGGCATCATGGTTTGGGGCTGCTTTGCTGCGTCAGGGCCTGGATGGATTGCTATCATCGAAGGAAAAATGAATTCCCAAGTTTATCAAGACATTTTACAGGAGTACTTAAGGCCATCTGTCCACCAGCTGAAGCTCAACAGAAGATGGGTGTTGCAACAGGACAACGACCCAAAGCATAGAAGTAAATCAACAACAGAATGGCTTAAACAGAAGAAAATACGCCTTCTGGAGTGGCCCAGTCAGAGTCCTGACCTCAACTAGATTGAGATGCTGTGGCATGACCTCAAGAAAGCAATTCACACCAGACATCCCAAGAATATTGCTGAACTGAAACAGTTCTGTAAAGAGGAATAGTCAAGAATTACTCCTGACCGTTGTGCATGTCTGATCTGCAACTACAGGAAACGTTTGGTTGAAGTTATTGCTGCCAAAGGAGGTTCAACCAGTTATTAAATCCAAGGGTTCACATACTTTTTCCACCTGCACTGTGAACGTTTACATGGTGTGTTCAATAAAAACATGGTAACATTTAATTCTTTGTGTGTTATTAGTTTAAGCAGACTGTGATTGTCTATTGTTGTGACTTAGATGAAGATCAGATCACATTTTATGACCAATTTGTGCAGAAATCCATATCATTCCAAAGGGTTCGCATACTTTCTCTTGCAACTGTATATGTAAAACCCTTCCCTTCCCCCCTCCCCCAAAAACATAAACCCACATCACTGTGAGGAGACCACACCCAGAGACTAAACTGCCAATTTACCTAACCTATTGGCTATTTGTTCCTTCATAAACCAAGTAGTTCCAACAAATGGTTTCATCACCTCTCTGATTTCATGTACTGTAAGCATCTTTTCAATAAACTTTCTCCATTTTTGAAAGAAATTCTCTGTGGCTTTTTCTTTGCTTCTTTCAGTATCTACGGCAGTCTATCCATATACATAAGCTTTTACATTGTTCGAATCACTTCATCTAGAGAGGATAATTGTGGTTGCAACCACTTTCTCAAAATACACTTTTTGGCTGCTAATAACAAAATATGTGGTCCCTTAATGCTTGCTGAGTCTGTATCCTGATCTCTGGGAATGAACTGGAAGATACATTGTTGAGGCACATCACAAACTTCAACTTCCAAAGTTGTCTTAACATAATCACATATTTGCCCCCAAAATGATCTCATAAGGTCAAATCCCCACAACCCATGTAATAAGTCTGCTTTCCGTAACCCACATTTAGGGCAATTTCTCAAATAGTGAGCTGAAGCATTGCTATATGACAGATCAAAGGCATTTGTTGCTTTATGAATTATTCTGAATTGGGTTTCCCTCCACTGTTAATTGTTAATAGCTGAACAAATCTTATCCATTCCCTCTCTGATTTTAAAGATTATAGTATTATCCTCTAATGTACCCTCCCACCCTTTAAAGACAGTTTGCGCCAACCCTCTAAGTTGGGCATCACAGAGTCTTCTGTAAATGGAAGAAAGAAAATCAGTTCCAGTTTCAGGACCCAATAAAACGAACAAGATTGTTTTCTGTCCCCAGGGAACTGGATTGGGTTGCACAAAATGCCCTCATCTGTAGAAACTGTAAATAATGTTTTGATGAAAGCTGGAACCTATTCTGTAATTCCTCCCAAGAGATCAGGTTTGCCCCCGAGTGATCTAGTATGTCCCGGAATGTCTTAATACCCTTCTGCCTCCATTCTTTGAATAATTTGTTATTATGGCCTTACTGAAAGGATGGAAGTGTCAACAATGGCATGTACTCCGAGATATATACGGGAAGTTTAGACAACTTTCTGATATGTCTCCATGTTGTCAACATATCCCTAATTAGTGAAACATTTTTTGCCGCTTCAGGGTGCAATTGTCACGACTGTGACTGATCCAGACAGGTCTGGGAGGAGAAGGTCGCAGCGACTTGCTACTCGCGATAGCTTGTGAGTTTGCTCCGTGGTTCAGGGTATGTCATCTGGGTTTTGCCTTGTTAACCTTTTTGTCCTGACTGGGAGTTTGTAGGCATCCTTCTCAGGTGAGTCCTGTCTGCCACTCCCAGCTACTATATTAGTTTCACTTTCACTTGCAGTCATTGCCAGATATAGTCCTTACTTCCAGTTCTATTCTGACCTTTGAAGGAGATCGTTTGATGGTGTTGCTGTGGAGCTCTTGTCCGGCGTGGACTGTCGTGATTGGGATCGCCTTCTCTGCTCGTGACTGGATAAGTCTATCTCTGATATAGTTTGTTTGTTGCTGTCTTCCCCTGCTGTTCTCCTAGACATGAGTGATGGTGACTAGTGCTCCCATCGGCCTTTCCCCACTCTAGGCTTGTTAGGGTGACTGAAGGTTTTAGGCATCCTGCTCGCCGCACGGGTTCACACCCCGTCTAGGGTATCAGGGCAGACAGGTGCCAGCTTAGGGTTAGTCAGGGGTGGCCATACTATTCCCATCCGTAGATGAGGGTCCCCCTTCCCCTCCGTCTGGTGCGACACGACTGCTGCTGGGGTAGCGGTCGTGACAGCAATGCCCTTTTGGTATGTAAAAGGGCCTGCAAATCATAAGGTGCCACTAGATCCTGTTCCAGATCCCTACTTGAGTAGTTAGATGTTCCCCAGACCCAGTCCGCAAAGCAGGTTATTTTTACCTCTTTTTTCCCTACTTTTATTCCTTCATAAATATCAGACCTCAATAGATGTAGGAGTAATGGTTCCAATGCTATATCAAATAGGAGCGGTGAGAGCGGACACCCCTGTCTTGTCCCTTTCTGAAGCTGGATCGGAGCAGACAAGAACCCAGGGAGGAAGATTCTAGCCTGGGGTGAAGTGTATATTGCTTGAACAAAGACACAAAGGCCTCCCCTAATTCCCATCCAGTCCAGTACCAACCCCAGCCACTCCCAATTTACATTATCAAAAGCCTCTTCGGCATCTATCGTCAAAAGAGCCTGACGTCCTCCTTTCTCAGGGTGTTTTTGTTTTGTTACCCAATCCTGTACTGCCAGTACTATACGTATGTTTATAATGGCTGAACGACCTTTTACAAATCCCACTTGATGGTGACCAATTAATTTAGGTAGGATGTCCGCCAGTCTATTTGCCATTATTTTAGCAAGGATTAGTGTTGATCATGAATATTCGAATTGCTAATTTTTATCGCGAATATCAGCACTTCGAGAATTCGCGAATATTTAGAATATAGTGATATATATTCATAATTTCGAATATTCAAGATTTTTTTTTAAACAGTACACATGATCCCTCCCTGCTTCTAACTTGTAGGCCAATGAGAAGGCTGCAATATCTTTGACTTTAGGAGTAGTGTTGATTGCAAATTTTCATACTGCGAATTTTTATCGCAAATTTTTCAATTGCTGATTTACGCAATCAAGGAAATAATGACTGAGATAACTAATTCTCGAATTCGCGAATATATGGCCAATATATTTGCCAAAATATTCACGAAATGTCACAAATTCGAATATTGCCCCTGCCGCTCATCACTAGCAAGGATCTTCAGATCTTGGGTCATCAAGGAAATTAGTCTATAGGACCCCGGATGTGTTAGATCCTTATCCGGTTTGGGTATAAGTTTGATGTGCGCCACTTTCCCTGATGGCATAACACTTTGACCCTGTAGAATCAAATTAAATAATGAAAACAGATTGGGGCTAATTCTGTGCTAAGTGCTTTATAAAACTCAGCCATGAGAAACCATCTGGGCCTGGGGTTTTCCCGTTATGCAAGGATTTAATGACAGACAGAATTTCTTGCTCAGTGATTTGGGCATTCAGGATTGCTAGATCTTTCTCCCCTACCCTCAGTAAGGATATGTTATCTAAAAAAGCTTTTCCACCTTGCGCATCATAGGGGTCCTTACTCCTTAGTATATAATTTTTCATAGTAGTCCCTGAAGATTAGTAAAGTGTCTCTCGGGTCATTTGTCACTCTGCCTCCACCTGACTTAAAGGGAATCTGTAACCTCCCAAAACCATGCCAAGCCGCCAGCAGTAACTGTGTGTAGCCAGCAGTGTGTTTCTGATGATGCCTTTCTTCCTGAAGGCAGATACAGCAAAAGTACTGAAAACGTTCTTTTATCCCCTGCCCGGCGCGCTTCTCCACACATGCAGGAAGTCAAGGAGGCAGTGGCCTCCTTGCTTCAAGTCACGGTAACTAACGCCCCCTTCACTGCCCCTTCGCTGTGACTGACAGCTGGCTGTTCGGCAAAGGCAGTTGAACTCTCGTGCATAAGCGCTGTTAATCACAGCGAAGGGGCAGGGAAGGGGGCGTGGTTACCGTGACTTTAAGCAAGGAGGCCGCTGCCTCCTTGACTTCAAGCTTGTCTAGAGAAGCGAGCCGGCAGGGGATAAAACAACGTTTTCAGTACTTTTGCTGTATCTGCCTTCAGGAAGAAAGGCATCATCAAATACACACTGCTGGCTACACGCAGGTACTGCTGGCGGCTTGGGATGGTTTTGGGAGGTGACAGGTTCCCTTTAAGTTTTGGCATTGGTTGTTGAGGTCTCCTCCCTTTTGTCAGTCTGGCTAATAGTTTGCCTGCCTTGTTACTGTACCTGAAGAAGTACACTGCGGTGTGATCAGCATATATCCTTTCTAGCTTTTCTGAATAATGGTCAAAGTTGTGCTTAGCTGTCACCCATCTGACCTTGTTTTGCTCTGTGGTATAAAGTCTCCTCAGGGAGCTAGTGGCATCTAGAAATGTAGTTCTCGTCTTTTTTTTCTGGGCCGAGGTATATGAGATGATTCTTCCTCTCAACACTGCCTTTGCAGCATCCCAAAACAAAGCCGGGGTGTCCCTATGCTGCTTATTAGTCTCCATATATTCCCACCACCACCCCAGAAGTCTGTTTTTAAAATCATCATCAGTGGCTAGATATCCAGATAGGCACCATATAAAGTCTTAGCCTTTAGGGCTGACTTCTTGTAGCTGCAGGACTACCGGAGCATTATCCGAGATCGCTATCTCCCCTATCTCCACCCCCTGTACTCTTGGGATCAGGTGACTAGTTCCTAGGAAATAATAATCAATCAGTGACCAGGCATGTTGAGAGTGTGAGAAATGTGTAAATTCCCTTTCCATGGGGTTAGAGTACCTCCAGATATCAGTAAGCCCAGTGGCCTCCAATAGGGTGGGGAGAAGGGGAGACGCCTTCCTGTCTTCCTGTCCTCCGAGACCACATATACTGTGTTCAAGTCTCCTCCCACCAACACAAGGCCTTGCGTCTCCTGAATAATATGTCCTTCTAGGTCATGAAAGAAAGAATTAGCTTGTGCATTTGATGCATATACATTATATATTACCATTAATCCCACTGGCATTTCCAATTTCACTCTCTAGCTATTCGCCCTTTTCCATCATCTTCTGTAGTAATTTAGTTATATAACTAGATCGGCACTCACAAATATATGGGTCACGCAGATTTAATAAAATTAAAATTTATTTACACTACTAAAATTACATATACATAAAACTTGCACAGTACGTATTGGCCAATACTCGAATGCTGGGAATAACTGATTCGGAAGGATTATACAAAAAATCAATCAAGATAAGCGGTTCTTAAAACAGCTTCTTAAATCGAATCAAAGGCTCATATACAAAAACACTGGTTAAATCCAAACGTGCACATATTTGTTGTAAAACTGAAGATTCTTCAAATATTAAATTGTATATGTCAGTTGTTCAAGCATTATACTCCATATATCAGTGGTTATGTCTCTTTAAACGAACAAGATTAAAGCAGCTAGATGATTTTCAAATGCTTACATAAGTTCGTTATAAGAGCTTGATAAAGCGAGAGTTCAGTAGGAACTTGATAAAGCAGGGGTTCAGTGTGCACACTTGTTTGAGCGACACTTATTAAATATTCGTAATTGTTTATCGATCAAAATTCGATTGATGTATTCATGCGAACTTTTTGATGCAAAAATTCGGTATAGATACTTAGTGAAGCGACATTCATGAGGTACTCACGATTTCTCGGCCTTAAGTTTCAGTTTGTATATTCAAAGGCATCCGAATTACCAACTGCCAATTGCCGAATTACCAATTGCCCAATGCTGCAGAACACTTCAGAGATACCCCTATAAAGCATTTCAATAATAATGTTTGCTTAATCATAGAAACAAAGATTTCAAGAATAATGTTTACTTAGTCATAAAAACAAGGAAAGCTTTCTCCAATGATGCAGCTGGATCTCAAGATTTCATATGTTGATATAAGAATGGGGCCTCAGAATCAAGCTGGAACTCAACATCTGTTATTTTCTGAATGAGCAGTCATTGGTTCTAATTAACATTAACATGAGGGTTTTGAAATGCTTTATAGGGGTATCTCTCTGAAGTGTTCTGCAGCATTGGGAAAAAAAACGCATCTATACATAAAAAACGCATGAAAAACGCATGGGAATCGCACATGCGTTTTTTTGTTTTTGAAGTGACTAATGGGCAGAAACGTCTAATTATAGGACAAGGATGACATAGGGAATGTATTTTTATTGTATTTGGATATTTTTTATGATCTTTTGTTCAACATGTTTGAAGAGAATTCCATCCCAGCTTTTGTGTCTTCTGAATTCTCTGGGTGGAGTTTACAGGATATAAAAGAGGCACAACCGCGGATCCGCAAAAAACGGGAGCCGCCCGTGTGCCTTCCGCAATTTGCAGAACGGAACGGGCGGCCCATTGTAGACATGCCTATTCTTGTCCGCAAAACGGACTAGAATAGGACATGCTATATTTTTTTTGCGGGGCCACGGAATGGAGCAACGGATGCGGACAGCACACGGAGTGCTGTCCACATCTTTTGCGGCCCCATTGAAGTGAATGGGTCCGCACCCGAGCCACAAAAACTGCGGCTCGGATGCGGACCAGAAAAACGGTTGTGTGCATGAGGCCTTCCTTTTACAATCTCCCTCATGTTAACCTACTGCAGTTAGTATCAGGGTTTCTGTACCCTATCTCATTATCTAAGCATCTGAACTAACCCAGAATATACATTCAAACATAATGTTATTTAGGGTATATTCAGCAAGTAAAATAAAATAAAATAAAAGTAAGAGAGCCCTGGGTGATCTGGACAACTGGAATGGGATTGGATCATGTTGAGATGGATGTCTTCTAGCTGGTGATGAAGATAAGAATCCACTGGAACAAAGTTCTGTCTGGTTAGAGATGCCAATTGCCAACATAGCTTCTTCAGGAGTCTTATATATATTGGCCAGACCCTCGTTTTTAAATACTTCCCGAACTGCTGGGAATTGTAAAGCACATTTCTGTTTCCTCTCTACCAGAACTGAGCAAAACACTATGAAAGCTCTCCTTTTGCTCGAAACTTCTGCGGAGTTATCCCTGAACAGGAGCAGCTTATGGCCTCTTACTTCTATAGGCTTCCTCTTTTTTTAAACTTGCCCAAGATGTCGGCTTTGTCTGAGTAATTTAAGTATTTGACTATGGTTGGACAAGGTCGCAAAATCACATTATTATTCTGTGTGCCTCTTGGTGGGCCAATGTGATGTGCTCTTTCCACTATATAAGCGGTATGAAGGCGAAGAACTCTGGGAATCTCTATGGCACAGATCAGGGAAAGCTGTCCCGGTGGGATCGATTCTGGCAGGCCTATGATACGCAAATTATTTTTTCTTCACCTGTTCTCAAGGTCTTCTACCTTCTCTTGCAGAGCTGTATTAGATTTCAGTATAGTCCGCATCTGGGTCTGCGACTTCTCTAGCTCATCCTCTAGTAGGCTCATACGCTGCTCCAGCTCTCTTGAGAGGAGTGTTGAGAAATGTCAGCCTGCAACTGTGCTAATGTCGCCTCCACTGTGGCCTCTAACGTTGATTTAATATCTGGGGCAAGTAGCTTTGCTACCTCCAGCACCAGTGTCTTACATGTTATAGCAAACCCCTTCAGTTCCTCTGGATCCTTGTCCTCCATTTCCTCCTCCGGATCCATGTCAGTTGGTCTGGGGGGGAGGTGGGCTGTGGGGAAGATCTGGTAGAGCGCATGGCGCGGTCAGCCGTGGCCCCCATCTTGCTGCTATGGGCGCCGTCTCTTTATGCAGGGTAACAGGCCTCCTGTAGATGTGCCATCTCTGATCAAGAACCTCTCCATCCAATCCTGGAGAGGTGTAGGCAATGCGAGCGGTGATTCCTCCCCTCTGTAAGGCTTAGCAGCTTTGCCTTCGGATCTGAGTAGCGGAGCTCCTGCCGCCTCACATGCGCGAGCCAGAACCGGAATATCGGTAATGATGTTTTTTTTTAATTTTGGGTTTTTACTCACACACCATGCCTGACTAGCCCCATTTTTTTCAGGGCCTGGACAAACCCTTCATTTTTTTTTTTCAAATATCGACTGATTAGTCAAAAATGTACCCAATTTATAACACAGTTGAAGGTCTGTCCTCTAAAAATCAACTACTGTTAAAATACTGCCTAAACATAGTCATTATTTTATGTTGTCTCATTTTATGTTCTTGTGCCTGAGGGTCCTCTTGTATTGGTGGTTTTGGGCATGACTGGTTGTCTTGGAAGCAACAACTAAATCCATACAAAATCTACATGAAGCAGGTATCTTTGATTCATAGCCTCGATTGATAATTTAAAGCCATAATGTTCTGGCAGTGGTCTTAAAGAGGACCTGTCAGCTACCCTGACATGTCTGCTTTAGTAAATACTTGAATTAAACAATAATGTTAGAACATTTTTCTCAGAACTCTATGCATTGTGTCTCTGTTGTTCCTCTTGGACATAATGGATTCACTGTGTCACTTGCACAGATTTGACTTGGGGCTAGTCCTAATGGCGTTCTCTGAGCATTTCCCTAGGTTGTCATTCTAAATCCCTATACAGGGATCTGGACTCTGCTGCAGGGGAGCCACTAGCCCAGTACCTCTAGGAATAATCTCTATTCAAGTGACTGCTGACACACAAGGGTCAAGAAACCCATGCGGAGCACCGTTTGGGCAAATGTGGTCAGGGACAGGCTGAGGTCAGGGCAGGCATAGGATGTGCAATCTGTTAAACAGACCTGTCAGGGTGGGCAGCTCAGAGTCAGATCAGAGATCAGGCAAGGGGAAGGTGCCTGAAGTACCTCAGGGTAAACAGACATTAATTGGGGAACATTACAGTGAACACTGGCACTTTAAGAGCTGGAGATATCATGTGCCATACTGCCAGAGAGAACCATAGCTGGCAGGAAGCAGGCCTTAACTTATTCTAGCCTAGGAGCATAGTTACTCTTGGCATCTGGGACCACCGGGCTCAGAGAGAAGGATTCTAAAGCCCTAAAGTTATACAACAGTTAATTAAGGTGACAGCCGTGCCCATGAGCAGGACCACGGCAATTCCACCAGACAACTATGTGTTATCAATCCCTTTGTCAAAGGAGTGTGTCCCCACAAACTATGACACTGACTAAGCAGAGACATGAGTGGCAAATCAGGCAGGGACACACCTTATTGAAAAGGAAAACAGTAACTAGGTTGTCAATTAAATCATACATTTCCAGGAGAAATAACAGAACAATGGCTTAGTCACAAGAGATTCTCCAAAATTCTTCTATTATAGGAAATGCAAGAATTCCTTAAGACAGAAATGTCAGGAGAAATGTCAGGTCTCCTTTGAAGGAGAAATTCATCCAAAATTGGTCTTCTGAGATATTGTCAATTCAGTTCATAAGCATAATATGCTTATTTGTAGAATCAAAGAGCTGTGACACTTCATACAACTCGGAAACCCATTTAGAACAACGCAATTACTAGACATCTCTGACATATTCTAAGCAAAGGGACTTTAAATCAATGAGAGTTTACTTAGAATTTCACTGTACAGTATGTCAGAGGCTTCCATAGATGATAATCAGGGTCGGACTGACCATTCTGGCACTCGGGCATGGACCGAGGGCCCACGGCCACTAGGGGGCCCGCTCACTCCTGCAGCCAGAGGTCGCAATAACTTTCACTCAGTGGCATACTAAAGGGGGTGGTTCGCCCCGGGTGCCGGCTCTCACGGGTGTGCCAGAAGCAATGAGCGCTTCCATCAATACAGATGCAAGCGCTCATTGCTGGGGCGCATCGAGCTGGGTCCTGTCTGTCAACGCTCAGCTCCCCGTGCTCCTCCCCTCCTATAGGCCGGCGGCGCTCTGAATGGTAGAGCAGGAAGACTTCTCCCCGCTCCACCATTCAGCGTGCAGGCATGGATCGAGCTGACGGCCTGTGTGGGTGGAGCCTGCAGTCTGGTAATCTTCATAAGCTCCGCCCACACAGTGCTGCAGAGCGATCTGTGCCTGCATGGGAGAAAGGACTGTGAGCTTCAGGAACCGGACAAGGTGAGTAGTTACTGTGGTTTTTTTTTGTTTGTTTTTTAACACAGAGGGGGCACAATGGTCATTGCTAATGTGAAGGGGGCACAATGGATATTTCTACTCTGGAGGGGAAACAATAGAAATTGCTAATGTGAAGGGGTCACAATGGGCATTTCTACTCTGGAGGGGGCACAATGGGCATTGCTAATGTGAAGGGGCACAATGGGGCTTTCTACTTTGGAGGGGGCACAATGGGCATTTCTTCTCTGGAGGGGGCACAATGGCATTGCTAATGTGAAGCGGGCACAATGGGCATTTCTACTATGAAGGGTGCACAATGGGCATTTCTACTCTGGAGGGGGCACAGAGGCCATTGCTAATGTGAAGGGGGCACAATAGGCATTTCTACTGTGAAGGGGACACAATGGGCATTTCTACTATGGGGGGGCACAGTGCACAGAGGGCATTACTACTCTGAAGGGTGCACAGAGGGGATTACTATTATGAAGGGGGCACAGAGGGCATTATTACTGTGAAGGGGGCACAATGGGAATTACTAGCACAGAGGGCATTACTACTATTAAGGGGGCACAATCGAGATTTCTACTATGGAGGGGACACACAGGGCATTATTACTGTGAAGGGGGCATAGTGGGCATTATTACTGTGAAGGGGGCACAATGGGCATTATTACTGTGAAGGGGGACTATGGGCATTACTACAATTAAGGGGCATTATTACTGTGAACGAGCACAATGGTGATTATTACTGTGAGGGGGGCACAAAGAGGGCATTACAACTGTGAAGGGGCACAGATAGGGTATTACCACTGTGAAAGGGCCACAGAGAGGGCATAACTACTGTGAGAGAGGCACAATGAGGGCATAACTACTATGAAGGGGGCACAATGAAGGGATAAGTACTTTAAGGGGGCACAATGTGGGCATAACGGCTGTTAGGGGGCACTCGTCTGTACAAAACTACTGTGAAGGTTGTACAATGAGGGAATACTACTGTGAGGGTGTGAGGGGGTAAGATTTTTTTAACGTATTGGGGAGGGGGTGCCAGAGAAAGGACCTAGGCACACCACTGCTTTTACTAAATAATAAATTTTACTCCCTTGAAAAAGTCCCCCACATTCATCAGCGCAGTGAGCGCTGTGAACGGCACGGGCAGCGCAGCGATGCTGCCTGTGCCTAAAATAACCAATAACGAAGCTCCTTACAGCAAGGAGCTTTGTTATTGGTTGGGTATTGGACTGGTCTTAGAGAAAAGCTGACCCTGGACCTGTGACCCCCCGCCTCCCCCCCCCGGCCGTGTTGTAGTGGCAGTGAAAAGCCCGGCCTGTCAGTCTTCAAGTTAGTGATTCCCCCTCCCAAATCATGGTTCCATCCAGTCTGACAGTTCTCTGCTCCCACCTCCTCCTGTCACCCCACTAGTAACCCTGCTCCCCCCTCCTCCTGTCACCCCACTAGTAACCCTGCTCCCCCCTCCTCCTGTCACCCCACTAGTGTCACGAGGGTATCAAGAGCCACGTCTGACTCCGTTATACCCGGGGTCAGGAAGTCGCAGCGGGTGGCTGCGCGCTCTATATCTAAAGATCACGGTGTTTCTTAGTTATTGTTTTCTGTGTTTGCCTTGCTATCCTTTTTGTCTCTCTCAGGGATCCGTAGCTTCTCCTCCTCAGCTGTTTCTTGTCTGCCACTCCCTACCTCCTTATATTCTCCCCTCACACTTCTTTAGTTGCCAGTTATAGAGCTTCCTGCCTGGACATCTATACTGACCCACTGGAGTGGTTAATCCTGGTTGTTGTTCCTGTGTGCTTCCCTCCGGATCCCTGTTTGGCTTCTTGTTGTCTCTTGTTGTCGCCCACCTGGGAATATATGTTGAGTCTGTGTTGTCTGTCCTCCCCTTGGTGTTTTCCCTTAGAGTTAGTGGTGCGGACTAGTGTTCCCATCGCCCTGTTCACTACCTAGGGCTCAGCTCAGGGAAAGCCAGGGCTTTAGGCACGTGATCGGCGTACGGGTGAGGAACCCGTCTAGGGACGTCAGGGCAGCCAGGTGCCAGCCGCCAGGTGAGTCAGGGGTCACCATCTTCCCTCTCACTTGGGCAGGGCCTTCCTCGTTCCCTCCCTCTGTGTCACGTATGTGATAGCCACGCCGACCGTGATATTATAACTGGCCCTTACTTTTTGAGAAAAAAAAATAAAAATAAAAAATCTTTTTTTAATTGTTGTTTTTTTTTTTTTCTCTCTCTACTTAGAATCCAATATGGATCCTATTGATGCCTTGGCAGAACAGCTTCAAAGCCTGTCTTTGGAGGTGGCAGGATTGAAGGCGTCTGTTCTCCAACAACCGCAGCAAATGCAGCAGACCGCACCCCCAGCGGTTGCTATGGGTAACCAGGTTGTCACTGAACCCAAGGTTGCTCTTCCCGACAGATTTTCTGGGGGAAGGGACAAATTTGCGACGTTCCGTGAGGCCTGCAAATTATATTTTAAGTTGCGCCCTTACTCCTCAGGTCATGAAGAACAGTGGGTAGGGATTGTCATTTCCCTGCTTCAGGGGGATCCGCAATCCTGGGCGTTCTCGTTACCCCCTGGTTCTTAGGCTCTTCGGTCAGTGGAGGGATTTTTTGGGGCTTTGGGTCTCATATATGATGACCCTGACCGAGTCGCCCTGGCTGAGTCGAAGTTACGGAGACTCCTACAGGGAGATCGGTCAGCAGAGGAATATTGCTCAGAGTTCCGTAGGTGGGCTACGGATACTCAGTGGAACGACCCGGCTCTCAGGAGTCAGTTCTGCTCTGGGTTATCTGAAAGGGTTAAGGATGCACTGGCGCTGTATGAGACCCCCCTTTCCCTTGATGCTGTTATGTCCCTCTCTATCAGAATAGATAGACGTCTTAGGGAGAGATCGAAAATTCCGGAGCAATTGGTTACCTCTCCCAAGCAACAGTCAGCCTGTACTGACTTAGATGAGCCTATGCAGCTAGGCGGAACTTCTCGTCAGGTCCGTCCTTCCGAGGTTCGCCGTAGGGGGGGGGGCTTGTTTTTTCTGTGGGGGGAGGGGTCATTTCATTAATGTCTGTCCCTCCTTTCTCAAAAACAAAAGACCGTCGGAACTACTAACCCCGGGCTGTGCGGAGGATGTCAGCCGGGGGGTATACGTTTCCTCCATACGAACATCTCAATTTGTGTTACCAGCGGTCATTGTTTTTGGTGTTAAGACGGAGTCTATTTCTGTTTTTCTAGACAGTGGAACAGGGGTAAACTTGATTGATGCCCATTTTGCCCGCACTATGGGTTTGTCTCTCTGTACGCTGCAGAGACCTATTCCCGTATTCACTATAGATTCTGCTCCTCTGTCTCAGAGAAACCTCACCCACATTGTTCGTAATTTACACCTTCGGGTAGGGGACCACCATAATGAGTGTCTTGCATGTTACGTTCTGGAGGGCCTTCCCTCTCCTGTGGTATTGGGTCTTCCCTGGTTGGTAGCGCACAATCCAGTGGTGGATTGGCAGGCCATGGAGATATTGGAGTGGAGTGAGCATTGCAGAGTGAATTGCTTAAATAACAATTGCTTAATCGCCTCCATAGCTTCCCTACCTACATTTATTTCGGACTTTGAGGACGTTTTTTCTGAAAAGGGTTGTCAGAAACTACCACCTCATCGTCCTTATGATTGCCCGGTTAACCTGATTCCCGGGGCAAAATTACCCAAGTCCAGGTTGTATAATCTTTCGGGTCCCGAGAGACAAGCCATGAAAGATTATATCTCCGAGAGTCTGGCTAAGGGACACATCAGACCCTCTTCTTCACCCGTGGCTGCAGGGTTTTTCTTTTTAACAAAGAAAGATGGGGGCCTGCGTCCTTGCTTAGATTTCCGTGAGTTAAACCAGATAACCATCCGTGACCCATACCCTCTTCCTCTCATTCCTGACCTTTTTAATCAGATTGCGGGTGCTAAGTGGTTCTCCAAACTTGATCTTAGGGGGGCCTACAATCTGATTCGTATCAGGGAAGGGGATGAGTGGAAGACAGCTTTTAACACCCCTGAGGGCATTATGAAAATCTAGTTATGCCTTTCGGTCTGACTAATGCCCCTGCTGTCTTCCAACATTTCGTTAATGATATTTTTAGTCATCTCATCGGCAGGTTTGTAGTCATATACCTAGATGATATCTTAATTTATTCGGCTGATCTGAAAACACATGAGGTGCATGTCAGGCAAGTACTGCAGGTCCTACGGACGAATAAATTATATGCGAAAATTGAAAAATGTGTCTTCGCTGTTCAGGAATTACAGTTCCTGGGATATCTATTATCTGCGTCAGGTTTCCGCATGGATCCTGGGAAGGTCCAGGCAATTTTAGATTGGGATCTTCCTGAGAACCTTAAAGCCCTACAACGGTTTTTGGGTTTCGCTAATTTCTATAGAAAGTTCATTAAAAATTATTCAGTGATCGTTAAACCCCTTACCGACATGACTAGGAAGGGGACGGATTTTTCCAAATGGTCTGACGCCGCTAAAGATGCATTTTCCTCTCTAAAGGAGAGGTTTACCTCGGCACCTGTTCTAATTCAACCTGATGTCTCCAGCCTTTTATTGTCGAGGTAGATGCGTCAGAGGTGGGAGTGGGAGCTGTATTGTCTCAGGGTCCGTCTCCTGGCAAATGGCGTCCTTGCGCTTTCTTTTCCAAAAAATTATCTTCTGCGGAGAAGAATTATGATGTTGGAAATAGGGAACTGTTGGCGATTAAACTGGCGCTTGAAGAGTGGCGTCACTTCTTAGAGGGGAGCAATCCACCCCGTCACGGTGATTACGGATCACAAGAACCTTCTGTACCTAGAATCGGCTAAGCGTCTCACCCCTAGACAAGCTAGGTGGTCGCTATTCTTTACCAGATTTAACTTTGTAATCGCCTATCGTCCTGGGCAAAAAATACCAAGGCAGAACGCGTTATCTCGTAGTTTCCCTGGAGGGGGTAATGCTAGTGATCCGGTACCTATTTTACAAAGAGGAGTGGTTGTCTCTGCTGTACACTCTGTTCTAGAGGGAAAGGTGTTAGAGGCTCAGGGGGACGCCCCGGCCTCTTGCCACTCAGAGAAATTGTTTGTACCGTTAAACCTGCGTCTTGAATTATTAAAAGAACATCATAATTCGGCACTTGCTGGACACCCGGTAGTAAAGCAACCTTGGAGCTTTTATCTCGTCGTTTTTGGTGGCCAAGGTTGCGTCAGGATGTAATGGATTTCGTGTCTACTTGTTCTACTTGTGCACGCGCGAAAGTCTCTCATACACGTCCAGCAGGGTCTTTATTGCCACTTTTCATCCCCAATAGGCCATGGACACATCTGTCAATGGATTTCATCACTGACTTACCGTTGTCGGCGGGTAAAACAGTTATCTTGGTAGTAGTAGACAGGTTTAGCAAAATGGTACACTTATTGCGCTACCCGCACTTCCTAATGCTAAAACTCTCGCTCAGGTGTTTATCAGTGAAATCGTGAAGCTTCACGGGGTCCCTCCGATGTGGTTTCGGATCGGGGAACCCAGTTTATTTCTAAGTTTTGGAAAGCTTTTTGTTCCCGTTTGGGGGTTCACTTGTCCTTTTCCTCAGCTTTCCATCCTCAGTCGAATGGACAGACTGAGCGTACCAACCAAAACCTAGAAACATATTTAAGGTGTTTTTGTGTCTGAAAACCAAGAGTTGTGGTCATCATATTTACCGTTAGCTGAGTTTGCCATAAATAATCATTATCAGGAGTCCACTGGCAAGTCACCATTCCTTGGTGCATACGGTTTTCATCCCCAATTTTGTACTTTCAAAGAGGGGGGGTCTTCTGGGGTTCCCGAAGAGGAAAGGTTTTCTTCATCTCTTTCATCGGTATGGCAGAAGGTGCAAGTTAACTTGAAAAAGATGAGTGGTAAATATAAATGCATGGCCGATAAGAAACGGTCCGGACCTAGGAGTGAATGACTATGTGTGGTTGTCTACTAGGAATATTAAGTTGAAGGTTCCCTCTTGGAAACTGGGTCCTAGGTTCATTGGTCCCTATAAAATAGTAGCCGTCATTAACCCTGTGGCTTTTCGCCTGGAGCTACCTCAGACTTTTAAGATCCATAACGTCTTCCATAAATCGTTACTCAAGAAGTATGTTCCACCTCTAGAACCATCGCCGCTGCCACCTCCTCCTGTTATTGTGGATGGTAATCTGGAGTTTCAAATAGCCAGAATTGTTGATTCTCGTTGGGTCCGCCGCTCTCTTCAGTATCTGGTGCATTGGAGGGGTTACGGTCCCGAGGAAAGAATGTGGGGTTCCAGCGTCAGAGGTAAACGCCAACAGGTTAATTCAGACTTTCCATGCCTCTCATCCGAGAGACCTGGTCCTGAGTGTCCGGAGGCCCCTCGTGAAAGGGGGGGTACTGTCACGCGGGTATCAAGAGCCACGTCTGACTCCGTTATACCCGGGGTCAGGAAGTCGCAGCGGGTGGCTGCGTGCTCTATATCTAAAAGATCACGGTGTTTCTTAGTTATTGTTTTCTGTGTTTGCCTTGCTATCCTTTTTGTCTCTCTCAGGGATCCGTAGCTTCTCCTTCTCAGCTGTTTCTTGTCTGCCACTCCCTACCTCCTTATATTCTCCCTCACACTTCTTTAGTTGCCAGTTATAGAGCTTCCTGCATGGACATCTATACTGACCCACTGGAGTGGTTAATCCTGGTTGTTGTTTCCTGTGTGCTTCCCTCCGGATCCTGTTTGGCTTCTTGTTGTCTCTTGTTGTCGCCCACCTGGGAATATATGTTGAGTCTGTGTTTGTCTGTCCTCCCCTTGGTGTTTTCCCTTAGAGTTAGTGGTGCGGACTAGTGTTCCAATCGCCCTGTTCACTACCTAGGGCTCAGCTCAGGGAAAGCCAGGGCTTTAGGCACGTGATCGGCGTACGGGTGAGGAACCCGTCTAGGGTCGTCAGTGGCAGCCAGGTGCCAGCCGCCAGGTGAGTCAGGGGTCACCATCTTCCCTCTCACTTGGGCAGGGCCTTCCTCGTTCCCCTCCCTCTGTGTCACGTATGTGATAGCCACGCCGACCGTGATAACTAGTGACCTGCTCTCCTCACTCCTCCTGTCACCCCACTAGTGACCCTGCCTCCCCCTCCTTCTGTCACCCACTAGTGACCCTGCTCCCCCTCCTTCTGTCACCCCCACTTGTGAGCTTTCTCCCTCCTCCTGTCACCCCACTAGTGACCCTGCTCCCCCCTCCTCCTGTCACCCCACTAGTAACCCTGCTCCCCCCTCCTCCTGTCACCCCACTAGTGACCCTGCTCCTCCCTCCTCCTGTCACCCCACTAGTGACCCTGCTCCCCTCCTTCTGTCACCCCACTTGTGAGCTTGCTCCCTCCTCCTGTCACCTCACTAGTGACCCTGCTCCCCCCTCCTCGTGTCACCCCACTAGTGACCCTGCTCCCCCCTACTCCTGTCACCCCACTAGTGACCCTTGCTCCCCCTACTCCTGTCACCCCACTAGTAACCCTGCTCCCCCCTCCTCCTGTCACCCCACTAGTGACCCTGCTCCTCCCTCCTCCTGTCACCCCACTAGTGACCCTGCTCCCCCTCCTTCTGTCACCCCCACTTGTGATGCTTGCTCCCTCCTCCTGTCACCTCACTAGTGACCCTGCTCCCCCCCCTCCTCGTGTCACCCCACTAGTGACCCTTCTCCCCCCTACTCGTGTCGCCCCACTAGTGACCCTGCTCCCTCCTCCTGTCACCTCACTAGTGACCCTGCTCCCCCTTCCTCCTGTCACCCCACTAGTGGACCCTGCTCCCCCTTCCTCCTGTACTTCCTAGTGACCCTGCTCCCCCCTCCTCCTGTCCCCCCTACCCCCCTAGTGACCCTGCTCCCCCCCCTCCTCCTGTCACCCCACTAGTGACCCTGCTCCCTCCCTCCTCCTCTCCCCCCCTAGTGGACCCTACTCCCCTTCCTCCTGTCACCTCACTGGTGACCCTGCACCCCCTGCTTCCCTTCTCGTGTCACCCCACTGGTGACCATGCTCCCCCTCCTCCTGTCACCCCACTAGTGACTGCTCCCCCCTCCTCTCCTCTCATCCCACTAGTAACCCTGCTCCCCTCCACTAGTGACCCTGTGTGTTGCTGTATGGAGAGGAGCTTGGCTGGAGTGTGGTGAGGCCTAGCTGTGTGTCTGTCCCTGTGGTGTGTGTGTCTGTCTGTCCCTGTGTGTGTCTGTCCGTGTGTGAGTGTGTGTGTGTGTGTGTCTGTCCCTGTGTGTGTGTGTTTCTCTCTCACTGTGTGTCTGTCCCTGTGTGTGTGTGTCTGTCCCTGTGTGTGTGTGTGTGTGTGTGTGTCTGTCCCTGTGTGTGTGTGTGGGTCTCTCCCTGTGTGTGTGTGTCTCTCTCCCTGTGTGTGTGTGTCTGTCCCTGTGTGTGTGTGTGTCTGTCCCTGTGTGTGTGTGTGTGTCTGCCCGTGTGTTCGCGGCAGGCGAACATATGCGATGTTCGGTCCGCCCCCTATTCGTCATCATTGTGTAAACTTTGACCCTGTACCTCACAGTTAGCAGACACATTCCAGCCAATCAGCAGCATACCCTCCCTCCCAGACCCTCCCACCTCCTGGACAGCATATATTTTAGATTCATTCGGAAGCTGCAGTGTCACAAATTTGACTAAGTTGTAATCGCAATGCGATTAATACAGGTTATATAATCGCATTGCGAATTCAACTTAGAGCTGGGTTCCTAATGGTTGTTGTATTGCTAGAATATAACGAGAGGATTGAGAATATAGTGCTATATTCGTTATATTCGTAAATTCTAGCATACAACCATTAGGAACTCAGATCTAAGTTGAATTTCGCAATGCGATTAATACAGGTTATATTAATCGCATTGCGAATTTAACTTACCACACTCTGCGTCAACTACGTAATTTTCCATGGGAGTTTTGCCATGGATCCCCTCCGGCATGCCACAGTCCAGGTGTTAGTCCCCCTTGAAACAACTTTTCCATCACTATTGTGGCCAGAAAGAGTCCCTGTGGGCTTTTAAAATTCGCTGTCTATTGAAGTCTATGGCGGTTCGCGTACATCTGCGGAAATTCGCGGTTCGGCCGTTCGCGAACGGAAAAATTTATTGTTCGCGACATCTCTAGTTACCAATACACCTAGAGGCCCTGCTCTCTCTGTAACTGCCGCATCCTATGCACTTTGATTGACAGGTCAAGGCAGTGTAAACGTTATCACCCCTGGCCCTGTCAATCAAAGTGCAGAGGGAGCAGCAGTTACAGAGAGAGCAGAGGCCTCTAGGTTTAATGGTAATGCCCTGTTGCTCCTAGAGGGCTCATTTGCATATATTAAAACATCATTTTTCTCAGCAATGCAGGCACATATGAACATGGGACCAATACAAATGCCTTCAGCTGCCAAGCGCACATGTAACAGGTCAGCCAGGGTCATAGCTACAAAACTGCTGACAGATGCCCTTTAAAGGGAATGATTTCAAGAGAACTGTATTTAAAGATGGGTTCCTACCATAGCAGAATGAACTGAACACTTTAGCAAGACCCCCTGTGATGCCCCAATATATGTGATGGGTTTGTACAAACAGATTGACCCTTAACCCCTTAAGGACAGGGCCATTTTTCACCTTAAGGACTAGACTAATTTTTGCAAATCTGACATGTGTAATTTTAAGTGCTGATAACTTTAAAACGCTTTTACTTATCCAAGCCATTCTGAGACTGTTTTCTCGTCACATATTGTACTCATGACAGTGGTAAATTAGAATCAAAATATTTAATTTTTATTTATAAAAAAAAAAATTACCAAAAATTTGCAACTTTACAAATTTCTATTTCTCTGCTTTTAAAACAGATAGTGATACCTACTAAAATTGTTATTACTTTACATATGTCTACTTCATGTTTGGATCATTTTGTTAATTGCCATTTTATTTTTTGGGGACTTTGGAAGGCTTATATAAGTTTAGAAGCAAATCTTGAAATTTTTCAGAAAATTTGCAAAACCCACTTTTTAAGGACCAGTTCAGGTCTGAAGTCACTTTGTTAGGCTTACATAATAGAAACCACCCATAAATGGCCCCATTTTAGAAACTACACCCTCAAGGTATTAAAAACTGATTTTACAAACGTTGTTAACCCTTTAGGTGTTCCACAAGAATTAATGGAAAATGGATATGAAATTTCAGAATTTCACTTTTTTTGGCAGATTTTCCATTTTAATCATTTTTTTCCACTAACAAAGCCAGGATTAATAGCCAAACTAAAACTGATGTATAGCCACACGGCAGGGCGCAGAAGGAAAGGAACCGCCTTCATGGTTTTTGGGAGGGCAGGATTACACTGGGATAAATTTTAAACTTGCCATGTCACATTTGAAGACCCCCTGATGCACCCCCTAGAGTACAAACTACAAAAAAGTGACCCCCATTTTGGAAACTACGGGATAAAGTGGCAGTTTTTGTTGGTACTATGTTTAGGGTACAGATGATTTTTGGTTGATCTATATTACATTTTTTGTGAAGCAAGGTAAGAAAAAAATAGCTGTTTTGCCACTGTTTTTTATTTTTTGTATTTACAACGTTCATCTGACAGGCTAGATCATAAGCTATATTTTATAGAGCAGGTTGTTACGGACGCAAACAATGCCAATAGACTACTTTTTTGGGTTGTTTGTTTCAGTTTTACATAATAAAGGCATTTTTGAAAAAAAAATATTTTTTAGTGTCTCCATATTCTGAAAGCCATAGTTATTTTTTATTTTTGGGGCGAATGTCTTATGTATTAAATGATAGACTTTAGTATATAGTGGCTCACCTCATCACTGTGGTGATGGTGCTCTGCTATGAGTGATTCACCTAATCCTTTCATAGTTTACTAGTATAAATTGATTAGCAGGCCACTCACCATCTGTATTTCATACACGTAACACATTTATTTTTTAAATGTATAATATTGATAATTCAATGAGAACAAATAGTAAAATCATACAACATCAGATAAGACCATATAGAAAAATCATTCAACATCAGATAAAAACTTGCATCATCAGAATAAAACTTGCTATATTATAAATCTTGTATCATAGATCTCAAAAGGTATATTAATAATGGATATCAATGAAGTCCATGCAATGACACTAATTGAGAGTCCAGTTTTCGTGGTGTGTACATGAAGTGCATTGATGGTCGCACATAGGAATTATTTAAATCGTGGTTCCAAACAATATACATAGGCCACCCGGGTATATGGTATTAATTTGGCAATATCCTATACCCTCAGTTCGCTATTGTAGTCTTGTAGTTGATACACTGTGTTATTAGATGGAAGCACCTGAGCAAAGAAACTGGGCAAAGCAGCTGACCGATCAATGTAGACAAGGTATTAGGTATCTCTCGAATTATTTTGCGAATTAGTGAGATATTCGATTGTCTCTACTGTTGAAAGACTGGGTTTCGCTTACTGCAGGGGCGTCCCTCCTGCAGTACAGCTACTCACCTCGAGCCGAGAGATGTTCCTCAGTTGTTGTACTGTTATTGCGCTCAAAATCAGCGTCCCACGTGGTAGGCTTTTATAGTCACGTGACTTAGCTTCGATTATGTAGTGAAGGAAACGAAGTTCTTCTATTTCCCTTGCATTTATTTTCTCGATTTTTCGAGTGCAATTTTTTTAAAATCCTGCAGGTTAAGTGTTCGGTAGTTTGGTTTCTTATCCAAGCCAGACGCGTTTCAAGGTGATCTCACCTCTTCATCAGAATCATCAGTGGCTTCATAAGGTGAATATCTTATGTAGGGGCTCATTTTTTTCCAGTATGAGATAACGGTATGATTGGTACAATTTTGGGGTGCATATGACTTTTTGATCGCTTGCTATTACACTTTTTGTATGTAAGGTGACAAATGGCGTTTTTACACCGTTTTTTTTTTTTTTTACGGTATTCACATGAGGGGTTAAATCATGTGATATTTTTATAGAGAAGGTTGATACGGACACGGCCATACCTAATATGTATACTTTTTTTTATTTATTAAAGTTTTATACACTAATATCATTTTTCAAACCAAAAAAAGAATCATGTTTTAGTGTCACCATAGTCTGAGAGCCATAGTTTTTTATTTTTTGGGCGATTCTCTTAGGTAGGGTATAATTTTTGTGGAATGAGATGACGGTTTGATTGGTCCAATTTTGGGGTGCGTATGACTTTTTGACCGCTTGCTATTACACTTTTTGTGATGTAAGGGTGACAAAAAAATTGCTTTTTGACACTTTTTTTTTTTTATCGGTGTTCTCACTGAGGGTTTAGGTCCATGTGGTATTTTTATAGAGCAAGTTTTACGGACACGGTGATACCTAACATGTATACTTTTTGTTTTAACACAATAAAAGCATTTTTGAAACAAAAAAAATCATGTTTTAGTGTCTCCATAGGTCTGAGAGCCATAGTTTTTTTATTTGTTTGGGGTGATTGTCCTATAAAGGGGGCTAAATTTTTTCTGGACGAGGTCACGGTTAGATTGGTACTATTTTGGGGGGGATACGCCTTTTTTGATCGCTTGGTGTTGCACTTTTTAGTGATGTAAGGTGTTGCTTTTTTTACACGTTTTTATTTTTTATGGTGTTCTATCGGACGGGGGTGTATCATGTGATATATTTTATAGAGCCGGTCGTTACGGACGCGGCGATATACCTAATATGTGCGGTTTTTCTTTTTTTATTATAAAATCAGGGGAAAGGGGATTTTTTTTTACTTAAAACTTAATTTTTTATTTATTCAAAACACTTTTTTTTTTTTACTTTATTTCTGTCCCACTCTGGGGACTTCAACTTTTCGGAGGTCTGATCCCCTCTGCAATGCATACAATACATCTGTATTGAAATGCATTGCCTGTTCGTGTATTACAGTGAGTAGTACACAAACAGGTTGCCTAGGAGACCCAGCCTGAGGCTGGATCTCCTCGGCACTCGTAGAAGGCAGGTCCCGATGCCGTGGCAGGGCATTGGGCAGTCTCTGCAACGGCATCGGGCTGCCTTGTCACGCATCGGGTCCCTGACACAGCAGAGCGGGGACTCGATGCGCTGCTTCACCCGCCACAAACCACTTCTATGCCGCAGTCAGCGCGGACCGCGGCAAAAGAAGGGGTTAATCCGCCGGCATCGCTGTAAACAGCGATGCCGGCGGATACAGCAGGGGCCTGGCTATCATGGACTGCCAGACCCCAGGCAGTGACGGGGGCCCACCGCTCCGGTGCCCGCCCGATCATCCCCGCCGTGGCATTTACGGTGGAATGCATCTTTGGCAATGCATCCCCCGCCGTACATGCATGGCGTTCTGCGTTAAGGGGTTAATAGAATTATAAAGGAATTAAAGGAATTATTATTCAGGAATTATATTATTGATGGACTGTCCTCAGGTTAGGCCATCAATATTTGATTGGCAGGAGTCCGAAATTCCCGCATCCCCTCATTGAGCAGTGGTTGCAGTAACCAGCTCCATTCATTGGGTGGAGCTGTGCAGTTTTGGTGTCGGAGCTAACTGGAAACAACTGTCGGTGGTGCGCGGTTTCAGACCACTGCCGATCAGATATTGATATCCATCAGTAATGAAATCCTGGATATCCCCTTTAGGCCTCATGTACACTAACGTTGTTTTGGTCCGCATCCGAGTCGCTGTTTTTTGAGGCTTGGATGTGGACCCATTCACTTCAATGATGCCGCAAAAGATGCGTACAGTACTCCGTGTGCTGTCCGCATCCGTTGCTCCGCTCCATTGTCCACAAAAAAAAAATACACTGCTCAAAAAAATAAAGGGAACACTTAAACAACACAATGTAACTCCAAGTCAATCACACTTCTGTAAAAATCAAACTGTCCACTTAGGAAGCAACACTGAGTGACAATCAATTTCACATGCTGTTGTGCAAATGGGATAGACAACAGGTGGAAATTATAGGCAATTAGCAAGACACCCCCAATAAAGGAGTGGTTTTGCAGGTGGTGACCACAGACCACTTCTCAGTTCCTATGCTTCCTGGCTGATGTTTTGGTCACTTTTGAATGCTGGCGGTGCTTTCACTCTAGTGGTAGCATGAGACGGAGTCTACAACCCACACAAGGGGCTCAGGTAGTGCAGCTTATCCAGGATGGCACATCAATGCGAGCTGTGGCAAGAAGGTGTCACGAGGGTGTCAAGACCCACGCCTGACTCCGTTATACCCGGGGTCAGGAAGTCGCAGCGGTTGGCTGCGCGCTCTATGTAAGATAGGGCTGTTTCCTTATGGTAGCTTTCTGGGTTTGCTTTGCAACCCTTTTTGGCTCACTCAGGGATCCGTAGCTCCTTCTCCTCAGCTGTTCCTTGTCCAGCACTCCCAACCTCCTTATATTCCCCTCTCACACTTCTCTGGTTGCCAGATATAGAGCTTCCTGCCTGGACTTCTATACTGACCTTCTGGAGCTGTGTTGCTGCGTTCTCTGGTAGTTGGTCCAGAACGTTACCCTCCGGATCCCTGTTGGACCTTGGTGGTCTGCTGTGGTCGCCCACCTGGGTGTATGTGTTTGTCTGTATTGTCTGTCCTCTCCCTGGTGTTTCCCTCTTAGTGTCAGTGGTGCGGACTAGCGATCCCACCTATCTAGGGCTCATTCTAGGGAAAGCCAGGGTTTAGGCACGTGATCGCCGCACGGGTGAGGAACCCGTCTAGGGACGCCAGGGCAGTCAGGTGCCAGCCGCAAGGTGAGTCATGGGTCACCACCTTTCCCTCTCCCTTGGGCAGGGCTTTCCCTTTTCCCTCCCTGTGCGTGACACCGGTCATTACATTATATCTGGCCCTTATTTTGTGTAGGTAAAAAAAAAAAAAATTTTTTTTTTACCTACTTAGAATCCAGTATGGATCCAATTGCTGCTCTGTCCAAACACTTTCATGGCCTGTCTTTGGAGGTGGCAGGATTGAAGGCGTCGGTCCTCCAGCAACAGCAGCAATTACAACTGACCGCAAGCCCAGCGGTTGCTACTGGTAACCAGGTTGTTGCGGAACCCAAGGTCCCTCTCCCAGACAGATTTTCTGAGGGAAGGGACAAGTTTTTGACATTCCGTGAGGCCTGTAAATTATATTTTAAACTGCGCCCTTACTCCTCTGGTAATGAAGAACAGCGGGTGGGGGTTGTTATTTCCCTGCTGCAGGGGGACCCACAGTCCTGGGCATTCTCTTTACCCTCTGATTCCCAGGCTCTTCGGTCAGTGGATGAATTTTTCGGGGCCTTGGGTCTCATATATGACGACCCTGACCGAGTCGCACTGGCTGAATCAAGTTTACGGAGACTCCTACAAGGAGAGCGGCCGGTAGAGGAGTATTGCTCTGACTTCCGTAGGTGGGCTACGGATACCCAATGGAACGACCCGGCTCTCAGGAGTCAGTTCTGCTCTGGGTTATCTGAAAGGGTTAAGGATGCGCTTGCATTATATGAGACCCCCTTTTCCCTTGATGCGGTTATGTCCCTTTCTATCCGAATAGATAGACGCCTTAGGGACAGGTTGAAAAAACCGGAGCAATTGGTAACCCCTCCCAAGCAGCAGTTAGTCTGTACAGACTTAGACGAGCCTATGCAGCTAGGAGGAACTACTCGTCAGGTCCGTCCTTCTGAGGCTCGCCATAGGCGTGGGTTGTTTTTTTTTTGTGGGGAGAGGGGTCATTTCATTAATGTCTGTCCTTCTTTCCTCAGAAACAAAAGACCGTCGGAAAACTACTAACCCCAGGCTGTGTGGATGATGTCAGCCGGGGGGTATATGTTTCCTCCATATGTACATCGCAATTTGTGTTGCCAGCAGTTATTGTTTTTGGTGTTAAGACGGAGACTATTTCTTTCTTTCTAGACAGTGGAGCAGGGGTAAATTTGATAGATGCCCATTTTGCCCGCACTATGGGTTTGTCTCTCTGTACGCTACAGAGACCTATTCCCATTTTCGCTATTGATTCTGCTCCTCTGTCTCAGAGAAACCTCACCCACATTGTTCATAATTTACACCTTCGGGTAGGGGACCACCATAACGAGAAGCTTTCATGTTATGTTCTGGAGGGGCTTCCCACTCCGGTAGTGCTGGGCCTTCCCTGGTTGGTAGCGCACAATCCAGTGGTGGATTGGCAGGCCAGGGAGATATCGGAGTGGAGTGAGCATTGCAGAGAAAATTGCTTAAATAGCAATTGCTTAGTCGCCTCCATAACTACCCTACCTACATTTATTTCGGACTTTGAGGATGTTTTTTCTGAAAAGAGTTGTCAGAAGTTACCACCTCACCGTCCTTATGATTGCCCGGTTAACCTTATTCCCGGCGCAAAATTACCCAAGACCAGGTTATATAATCTTTCAGGTCCAGAGAGACAAGCCATGAAGGATTATATCTCTGAGAGCTTGGCTAAAGGACACATCAGACCCTCTTCTTCACCCGTGGCTGCAGGGTTTTTCTTCGTTAAAAAGAAAGATGGGGGCCTGCGTCCTTGCCTAGATTTTCGCGAATTAAATCGGATAACCATCTGAGACCCATACCCTCTTCCTCTCATTCCTGACCTGTTTAACCAGATTGCGGGTGCTAGGTGGTTCTCCAAACTTGATCTTAGGGGGGCCTACAATCTGATTCGTATCAATAAGGGGGATGAGTGGAAGACAGCTTTTAACACCCCTGAGGGGCATTATGAAAATCTAGTTATGCCTTTCGGTCTGACCAATGCTCCTGCCGTCTTTCAACATTTCGTTAATGACATTTTTAGTCATCTAATCGGCAGGTTTGTGGTAATATACCTAGATGATATTTTAAGTTATTCGTCTGATCTGAGAACACATGAGGTGCATGTCAGACAAGTACTGCAGGTCCTACGGACGAATGAATTATATTCTAAAATTGAAAAATGTGTCTTCGCCGTTCAGGAGATACAATTCCTAGGTTATTTTTTATCTGCGTCAGGTTTCCGTATGGATCCTAGGAAGGTCCAGGCAATTTTAGATTGGGATCTTCCTGAGAACCTCAAAGCTCTGCAACGGTTCTTGGGCTTCGCAAATTTCTATAGGAAATTCATAAAAAATTATTCAGTTATTGTAAAACCCCTTACTGACATGACTAGGAAGGGGACTGATTTTTCTAGATGGTCTGACGCCGCTAAAGTTGCTTTGTCCTCTCTAAAAGAGAGGTTTACCTCGGCACCTGTACTAGTCCAACCTGATGTCTCTCAGCCTTTTATTGTTGAAGTCGATGCGTCAGAGGTGGGAGTGGGGGCGGTGCTGTCTCAGGGTCCGTCTCCTGGCAAATGGCGTCCTTGTGCTTTCTTTTCTAAAAAACTATCTACAGCAGAAAAGAACTACGATATTGGCAATAGGGAACTATTAGCTATTAAACTAGCGTTTGAAGAATGGTATCACTTTTTAGAGGGGGCAGTCCACCCCGTCACTGTGATTACGGACCACAAAAATCTTCTGTACCTCGAATCAGCTAAGAGCCTCACCCCTAGACAGGCTAGGTGGTCGCTATTTTTTACCAGGTTTAACTTTGTTATTACCTATCGTCCTGGGGCAAAGAATACCAAGGCTGATGCACTATCTCGTTGTTTCCCTGGAGGGGGTAATGTGAGTGATCCGGTACCCATTCTTCAAAGAGGAGTGGTTGTTTCTGCGGTACACTCTGCTCTGGAGGGGAGGGTGTTAGAGGCCCAGGGGGACGCCCAGGTCTCTTGCCCCTCAGAGAAATTGTTTGTACCGTTGAACCTGCGTTTCGAACTATTAAAGGAACATCATCATTCGGCACTTTCTGGGCACCCGGGTAGTAAAGCAACCTTGGAGCTATTGTCTCGTCGTTTTTGGTGGCCAAGGTTGCGTCAGGATGTATTGGATTTTGTGTCTTCTTGTTCTACCTGTGCGCGCGCAAAAGTTTCGCATACACGTCCTGCAGGGTCTCTATTACCACTAGTCATTCCCAATAGACCATGGACACATCTGTCAATGGATTTTATCACTGACTTACCTTTGTCTGCGGTAAAACAGTTATTATTGGTAGTAGTGGACAGGTTTAGCAAATGGACACTTCATTGCGTTACCCGCACTACCTAATGCTAAGACTCTTGCTCAGGTATTCGTCAGTGAAATCGTGAAGCTTCACGGGGTCCCTTCCGATGTTGTTTCGGATCGGGGTACCCAGTTTATTTCTAAATTTTGGAAAGCTTTCTGTTTCTGTTTGGGGGTACACTTGTCCTTTTCCTCAGCTTTCCATCCTTAGTCGAATGGACAGACTGAGTGTACCAACCAAAACCTGGAGACATATCTGAGATGTTTTGTGTCTGAAAACCAAGAGTTGTGGTCATCATATTTACCGTTAGCTGAGTTTGCCATAAATAATCGTCGTCAGGAATCCACTGGCAAGTCACCATTTCTTGGTGCATATGGTTTTCATCCCCAATTCTGTACTTTCAAAGAGGGGGGGTCTTCTGGGGTTCCCGAAGAGGAACGGTTTTCGTCATCTCTTTCATCGGTATGGCAGAAGGTGCAAGCTAACTTGAAAAATATGGGAGGTATATACAAATGCATGGCTGATAAGAGACGGTCGCCAGGTCCGGACCTATTAGTAAATGACTATGTGTGGTTGTCTACTAGGAATATTAAATTGAAGGTTCCCTCTTGGAAACTGGGTCCTAGGTTCATTGGCCTTTACAAAATTGTAGCCATCATCAACCCCGTGGCTTTTCGCCTGGAGCTACCTCAGACTTTTAAAATCCATAACGTCTTTCATAAGTCGTTACTCAAAAAATATGTTCCACCTCTAGAACCGTCACTGCTGCCACCCCCTCCTGTTGTTGTGGATGGTAATCTAGAATTTCAGATATCCAAAATTGTTAATTCTCGTCGGGTCCGCCGCTCTCTTCAATATCTGGTGCATGGAGAGGTTACGGTCCCCGAGGAAAGAATGTGGGTTCTGCGTCTGAGGTAAACGCCGACAGGCTAGTTCAGGCATTTTCATGCCTCTCATCCTGAGAGACCTAGTCCTGAGTGTCCGGAGGCCCCTCGTAGAGAGGGGGGTACTGTCACGAGGGTGTCAAGACCCACGCCTGACTCCGTTATACCCAGGGTCAGGAAGTCGCAGCGGTTGGCTGCGCGCTCTATGAAGATAGGGCTGTTTCCTCATGGTAGCTTTCTGGGTTTGCTTTGCAACCCTTTTTGGCTCACTCAGGGATCCGTAGCTCCTTCTCCTCAGCTGTTCCTTGTCCAGCACTCCCAACCTCCTTATATTCCCCTCTCACACTTCTCTGGTTGCCAGATATAGAGCTTCCTGCCTGGACTTCTATACTGACCTCTGGAGCTGTGTTTGCTGCGTTCTCTGGTAGTTGGTCCAGAACGTTACCCTCCGGATCCCTGTTGGACCTTGGGTGGTCTGCTGTGGTCGCCCACCTGGGTGTAGTGTGTTTGGTCTGTATTGTCTGTCCTCTCCTGGTGTTACCTCTTAGTGTCAGTGGTGCGGACTAGCGATCCCACTATCTAGGGCTCATTCTAGGAAAGCCTGGGTTTAGGCACGTGATCGCCGCACGGGTGAGGAACCCGTCTAGGGATGCCAGGGCAGTCAGGTGCCAGCCGCAAGGTGAGTCAGGGGGTCACCACCTTTCCCTCTCCCTTGGGCAGGGCTTTCCCTTTTCCCTCCCTGTGCGTGACGCCGGTCATTACAGAAGGTTTGCTGTGTCTGTCAGCGTAGTGTCCAGAGCATGGAGGCACTACCAGGAGACAGGCCAGTACACCAGGAGACATGGAGGAGGCCATAGGAGGGCAACAACCCAGCAGTAGGACCGCTACCTCCGCCTTTGTGCAAGGAGGAACAGGAGGAGCACTGCCAGAGCCCTGCAAAAATGACCCTCCAGCAGGCCACAAATGTGCATGTGTCTGCTAAAACGGTCGAAACAGACTCCATGAGGGTGATATGAGGGCCCCGACGTCCACAGGTGGGGGTTGTGCTTACAGCCCAACACCGTGCAGGACGTTTGCATTTGCCAGAGAACACCAAGATTGGCAAATTCGCCACTGGCGCCCTGTGCTCTTCACAGATGAAAGCAGGTTCACACTGAGCACATGTGACAGACGTGACAGAGTCTTGAGACGCATGGAGAACGTTTCTGCTGCCTGCAACATCCTCCAGCATGACGGTTGGGCATTGGTCAGTAATGGTGTGGGTGGCATTTCTTTGGAGGGCCGCACAGCCCTCCATGTGCTCGCTAGAGGTAGCCTGACTGCCATTAGGTACCGAGATGAGATCCTCAGACCCCTTGTAGACCATATGCTGGTGCGGGTTGGCCCTGGGTTCCTCCTATTCAAGACAATGCCAGACCTCATGTGCTGGAGTGTGTCAGCAGTTCCTGCAAGACGAAGGCATTGATGCTATGGACTGGCCCGCCCGTTCCCCAGACCTGAATCCAATTGAGCACATCTGGGACATCATGTCTCGCTCTATCCACCAACGTCACGTTGCACCCACAGACTGTCCAGGAGTTGGCAGATGCTTTAGTCCAGGTCTGGGAGGAGATCCCTCAGGAGACCGTCCCGCCACCTCATCAGGAGCATGCACAGGCGTTGTAGGAGGTCATACCGGCACGTGGAGGCCACACACACTACTGAGCCTCATTTTGACTTGTTTTAAAGGACAATTACATGACAAAGTTGGATCAGCCTGTAGTGTGTTTTTCCACTTTAATTTTGAGTGTGACTCCAAATCCAGACCTCCATGGGTTGAAAAATTTGATTTCCATATTTTTTTTTTGTGTGATTTTGTTGTCAGCACATTCAACTGTGTAAAGAACAAAGTATTTCAGAAGAATATTTAATTAATTCAGATCTAGAATGTGTTATTTTTGTGTTCCCTTTATTTTTTTGAGCAGTGTATAACCTGTCCTATTCATGTCCATTTTACGAACAAGAATAGTCAGATATATTAATGGCTGTCCGTGCCGTGCCGCAAATTTAGGAACGCACGCGGAAGTCATCCGTGTTTTGCGGATCCGCAATTTGCGGACCGCAAAACACACAACGGTCGTGTGCATGAGGCCTTACTTATAGATATTCAGCAATGACATAAAAAAATTGATCATTTAGTCGTAACTGTCTCAAGGATGAATCATCCTTTCCATATCAAGGGCTGGCATTATGATAAGGCCAACAGCGGGTGGCTGATATGTGAACGATAGTTACTTATCGTACGGCTGCTTATTTTGATAATGGCCAAAAAAAATTAAAAAAAGTCAAACAAGGTAATCTAGTACCAAGACTAAATAGTGGGGAAGGTGGAACAGAGTCTCCGGAGAGAGGGGAAGAAAGGCAGGGGTCGAGTCGAGGGGGAACGCGTGGGAACTGCGTTCCTGCACTTTTTTCATGGCAGGAACGCCGTTTCCTTTCAGGGCAAAAGGACCAGGAGGGGAAGCGGTGAAATCAGATTCACAGGGGGCGGAGCGGAGGCGAGGCCCTGCGTGACTCGCACTGTGCAGGGCAGGCTAAGTGAGGAGGGAGGAGGGAGGAGGAGCGGCTTCAGTTGAGGACGGAAGAGGAAGCTTTGTGCAGCGGTGCTGGGCTGGCTGCGAGTGACTCACTGACTGACTCCCCCCCTCCTGGCTGAGAGCTCCCCTCCTCCTATCCTGAACCTTCGACTGCCTGACTGTCTGCTGAGGTGAGCGTGGCTGGACCATCCGACCTGACCGGGGTCCTGGTGGTCTGGTCCAGACCAGTCTAAGTGTCTGTGACTGTCCCTGAGTGAGTCCGGGGGCCCTAACCCGCCTGGTGGGAGCGCCGGTGGCCAGCAGCCCCAGACCAGACCAGTCAATACCCCCTCCTTTATCTCAGTCAGTACTCTCATCAGATGTGACTGCAGGCAGCACAGCAGCAGGCCAGAAGCGATCGATCAGCCAGGATTAATGTGCACAGCCTGGGTGGGAGGCCCCCCTTAACCTGGCCTTAGGCAAGTGACAAACTGCCCCCCCCTCCTCGATCTTAGGCAAGTGACAAACCCAGCCTGCTACATCTACAATGAGCAACTACAACAAATGTAATGCCAAACTGAAGTTCCTCTATGTGATTGTGATGCATTGATAGCTTCCACTAGACCTACAGCCTGTGGGTCCAGTTGAAATCTATCCAAGGCATCACATGGAGGAACATGCAGTTTGGCATTACATTTGTTGTAGTTGCTCATTGTAGATGTAGTATAGCTGAGTTTTGTCACTTGCCGTAGAATGAGGGGGGGCAGTTTGTCACTTGCCTAAGGGAGGCCTCCCACTGTGCACATTAATCCTGGCTGATCGATCGCTGCTGCTCTCACATCTGATGAGAGATTTCCTAAGGGGGGTATTGACTGGCATTAGGGACGGGCTGGTGGATGAGGGCAGCCACCTGGTCCTGGCCTATGGATCACCCAGTTTGCACTTAGTTACGCCCAGGCCCCCGTGCAAGGGGGTCCCTGATGTATTATACTGACCAATAACATGGAGATCCCAGTGCCAGCTGCCTTGCTGGTGGACGATTGGCATATACTTATGCTGTGGGCCATCTTACCACTGGGATTTTTGCCCTTTCCTCCTTGCAAAACTGCTCCGGCTCCTTCAAGTTGGATGGTTTGCGCTTGTGAACAGCAAGTCTTTAAGGTCTGACCACAGATTTTCTATTGGATTGAGATCTGGGCTTTGACTAGGCCATTCCAACAAATTTACATGTTTCCCCCCTAAACCACTCTAGTGTTGCTTTAGCAGTGTGTTTGGGTCATGTCCTGCTGGAAGGTGAACCTCCGTCCTAGCCTCAAATCACACACAGAGTGGTACAGGTTTTGCTCAAGAATATCCCTGTATTTAGCACCATCCATCTTTCCCTCAACTCTGACCAGTTTCCCAGTCCCGGCAGCTGAAAAACATGCCCACAGCATGATGCTGCCACCACCATGTTTCACTGTGGGGATGGTGTTCTTTGGGTGATGTGATGTGTTGGGTTTGCGCCAGACATAGCGTTTTCTTTAATGGCCGAAAAGTAAAATTTTAGTCTCATCAGACCAGAGCACATTCCTCCATACATTTTGGGAGTCTCCCACATGTCTTGTCGCAAACTTACAACGTGCCTTATTGTTTTTAGCTGAAAATAATGGCTTTCTTCTGGCCACTCTGCCATAAAGCCCAACTCTATGGAGCGTATGGATTATTGTCGTCCTATGTACAGATACTCCAGTCTTTGCTGTGGAACTCTGCAGCTCCTCCAGGATTACCTTAGGTCTCTGTGCTGCGTCTCTGATTAATGCCCTCCTTGCCCGCCCGGTCCGTGTTTTGGTGGGCGGACGTCTCTTGGCAGCTTTGTTGTTGTGCCATGTTCTTTCCATTTGGATATGATAAATTTGATGGTGCTCCTGAGGATCATCAAAGATTTGAATATTTTTATAACCTAACCCTGACTTGTACTTCTCAACAACATTGTCCCTTACTTGTTTGGAGAGTTCCTTGGTCTTCATCGCAGTGTTTGGTTAGTGATGCCTCTTGCTTAGGTGTTGCAGCCCTTGGGTCCTTTCAAAAAAGGTGTGTAAATGTAATGACAGATCATGTGACGCTTAGCTTGCACACAGGCGAACATCAGTTCATTAATTATGTGACTTCTGAAGGTAATTGGTTGCACCAGAGCTTTTCATGGGCTTCCTAACAAAGGGGATGAATACATACACACATGCCCAATTTTCTGTTTTCGATTTCTAAACAATAGTTTTATTTATATATTTTTCTCATTTCACTTCACCGACTTAGACTATTGTGTTCTGATCCATCACATAAAATTCAGATTAACAAAATATTGACTTTAAGGCTGTAATGTAACAAATATGAAAAAATTCAAAGGGGTGAATACTTTTGCAAGGCACTGTATATATACTAGCTGAAGGATCGGGTATATTTAATCAATTTCATTTAATGTTTGTGTGTGTCTTTAAAAGATATCGACACTATCCACTATAACAGTGACATCTACAGCACCCCGCCCCAAAACAGTGACCTCCACAGCCCCCCCTTAACACTAACCCCCCCCCACAGTGCCACGTCCCTTAAAATTGGACCTCCACAGCACCCCACTCCTTTAACTTTGACCTTTACAGCAGCCTTCCTCTTTAACAGTGACTTTCACAGCATACCACCCCCTTGACAGTGACCTCCACAGGAGCCTGCCCCCTTAACAGTGGCCTTTACTGGATCGGGGAAGTGTCCTTTTGAACAGCTCCCTCTAAGACAGCAGCACTGTACTGTCTGAGTGTGAGCTGCAGGGAGAAAGTCACCCTCCCTCCCACCTCTGCGGCTGACAGAAGTTGATTTTTACCTTCATTTTTTCAATCCCTGTTGGCTGAGGAGTGGAGAGGGCATGGCCTAACCAGATCGGGGCATGGTTTAGCGGGACCTAGAAGTTGAATTTTAGCTTCATTTTTTCAATCTCAGTCAGCTTAAGAGGGAGTGGGAGGGGGCATGGCCTAACCAGATTAGGGGTGTGTCCTTTTGAACAGCTCACTCTAAGACAGCAGCACTGTGCTGTCTGAGTGTGAGCTGTAGGGAGAAATTCACCGTCCCTCCCACCCCTGCAGCTGACAGAAGTTGATTTTTACCTTCATTTTTTCAATCCCCGTTGGCTCAGGAGTGGGAGGGGGAGTGGCCTAACCAGATCAGGGGCGTGTGCTTTTGAACAGCTCACTCTAAGACAGCAGCACTGTGCTGTCTGAGTGTAAGCTGCAGGGAGAAAGTCACCCTCCCTCCCACCCCTGCAGCTGACAGAAGTTGATTTTTTACATTCATTTTTTCAATCCCTTTCGGCTCAGGAGTGGGAGGGGGCATGGACTAACCAGATCAGGGGCGTGGCTTAGCGGGATTTTAAGTCTTTTGAGGGTAGATACATTGTGGCAAGGGGCGTGTCTGGGCTCCTTCCTGCAAGAGTGACACCCCTCTGCGCAACTTACTGGCTCATTTGCATACCAAATAAACTGGATTTTTTAGAGGATAAAAACATCTATTGCTGGAACAAAGGCACATCTTGAAATAAGGTACTAAGTGCTATTAGGCCATGGGTTTACTTCAATAGCAATTATCCTGGTGACAGATTTCCTTTAAAGCTCTCCTACAGCAGTGAAAATAAATGGCTGGGTTGTTATGGAAACCTGGAGTAAAACTGTGTATGTGGAGGCTAACGGTCTGTGAGCTTCTGTTAGCTGATAAGGGTCATGTGACAAAGCTTCTATTGGCTAATGCATTTTTTGGGAATATCTCAGGAACGGTACTTCCTAGAGAGCTTAAATCTGGTCTAAAACCTTCCAAGACACCTGTTGTACCTGTGTGCCAAATTTCGTGATTGTAAATGCGACGTTGTGGATTCCTTTAGCGGGCATACACACATACACTCAGCTTTATATGTGAACCCTTTGGAATGATATGGATTTCTGCACAAATTGGTCATAAAATGTGATCTGATCTTCATCTAAGTCACAACAATAGACAATCACAGTCTGCTTAAACTAATAACACACAAAGAATTAAATGTTACCATGTTTTTATTGAACACACCATGTAAACATTCACAGTGCAGGTGGAAAAAGTATGTGAACCCTTGTATTTAATAACTGGTTTAGCCTCCTTTGGAAGCAATAACTTCAACCCAACGTTTCCTATAGTTGCAGATCAGACATGCACAATGGTCAGGAGTAATTCTTGACCATTTCTCTTTACAGAACTGTTTCAGTTCAGCAATATTCTTGAGATGTCTGGTGTGAATTGCTTTCTTAAGGTCATGCCACAGCATCTCAATCGGGTTGAGGTCACGACTCTGACTGGGCCACTCCAGAAGGCATATTTTCTTTTGTTTAAGCCATTCTGTTGTTGATTTACTTCTATGCTTTGGGTCGTTGTCCTGTTGCAACAATCATCTTCTATTGAGCTTCAGCTGGTGGACAGATGGCCTTAATTTCTCCTGCAAAATGTCTTGATAAATTTGGGAATAAATTTTTCCTTCGATGATAGCAATCCGTCCAGGCCCCGATGCAGCAAAGCAGCCCCAAACCATGATGCCCCCACCACCATACTTCACAGTTGGGATGAGGTTTTGATGTTGGTGTGCTGTGCCTCTTTTTCTCCACACATAGTGTTGTGTGTTTCTTCCAAACAACTCAACTTTGGTTTCATCTGTCCACAGAATATTTTGCCAGTACTGCTGTGGAACATCCAGGGGCTCTTGTGCAAACTGTAAACGTGCAGCAATGTTTTTTTTGGACAGCAGTGGCTTCCTCTGTGGTATCCTCCCATGAAATCCATTCTTGTTTAGTGTTTTGCATATCGTAGATTCGCTAACAAGGATGTTAACATATGCCAGAGACTTTTGTAAGTCTTTAGCTGACACTCTAGGATTCTTCTTCACCTCATTGAGCAGTCTGCGCTGTGCTCTTGCAGTCATCTTTACAGGACGGCCACTCCTAGGGGAGAGTAGCAGCCGTGCTGAACTTTCTCCATTTATAGACAATTTGTCTTACCGTGGACTGATGAACAGCAAGGCTTTTGGAGATACTTTTATAACCCTTTCCAGCTTTATGCAAGTCAACAATTCTTAATCGTAGGTCTTCTGAGAGCTCTTTTGTGCGAGGCATCATTCACATCAGGCAATGCGTCTTGTGAAAAGCAAACCCAGAACTGGTGTTTGTTTTTTATAGGGCATGGCAGCTGTAACCAACACCTCCAATCTCATCTCATTTATTGGACTCCAGTTGCTGACACCCCTCACTCCAATTAGCTCTTGGAGATGTCATTAGTCTAGGGGTACACATACTTTTTCCACCTGCACTGTGAATGTTTACATGGTAACATTAATTTTTTTTCTGTGTTATTAGTTTAAGCAGACTGTGATTGTCTATTGTTGTGACTTAGATGAAGATCAGATCACATATTATGACCAATTTGTGCAGAAATCAATATAATTCCAAAGGGTTCACATACTTTTTCTTGCAACTGTATTAGATTTTATATATATATATATATATATATATATGTGTGCGTGTGTGTGTGTGTGTGGTGCCAGCACCACCTAGGGGTGAATGGATGTAATGACACGAACATCTAAAACAGCCTGTTATAAGGAATTACAGCTATATACAGAGATACATTGACATGGTATAATGCATATGCCCAAAGTTATACAGGGCTCCACGACTATCATGGAGTGGGACACTGCACTTTCAGGGAGTAAAGAAAAAAAAATACCCATCTCACCATATGCACATGCGGGGGCACATAACATTCCTAGCACTGTGATGTCACACGTCTTGATGCCTCCAGTGCTGATCAAGTGTCACCACGTATGCCTGTGGTGAGGTTAGTATAGATTTTTATTTTTCACTTGTTGGCACTACCAACCTCAAGCATATATAGTGCACCGGTTTGGGGGCGGTGCACTATATATGCTTGAGGCAATATGGGACAATATATTAATACTGTGGGGACTAAGAGGGCCATTATTTATACCGGATGCACCATGAAGGCAAAATAATTGTACCGGGGGCACTATAGGGCAAAATATTTATACTGCAGCCACTATGGTGCCAAATATTTATACTAAGGGGGCATTATTTATGTTTGTGGGACCATAGGGGCCATTATATGTCCTGGGGCACTACACAGCGGCATTATACAATATATACTCAGAATACTGTGAGGGGTGCAAAATATATACTGATGGGCACTGCAGGGGTTGGGGTAAGTGTACATTCACATAACAGTGGAAAATGGATATGTGATGGAGATTTTCTGAACCATTGCAGTTTATGGGGCTGTTCAGATCTGTTTGGCGGCCAGATGTAGCCCATTGAAGTCAATGTGCCTGTTTTTAATGGCCACTTAGACAGTGCACCTGTCTAATGGTTGTTAAAAACAGGTACACTATGTGAAAAATAAAAAAAATATATACAGTACAGACCAAAAGTTTGGACACACCTTCTCATTCAAAGAGTTTTCTTTATTTTTATGACTATGAAGGCATCAAAACTATGAATTAACACATGTGGAATTATATACATAACAAACAAGTGTGAAACAACTGAAAATATGTCATATTCTAGGTTCTTCAAAGTAGCCACCTTTTGCTTTGATTACTGCTTTGCACACTCTTGGCATTCTCTTGATGAGCTTCAAGAGGTAGTCCCCTGAAATGGTCTTCCAACAGTTTTGAAGGAGTTCCCAGAGATGCTTAGAATTTGTTGGCCCTTTTGCCTTCACTCTGCGGTCCAGCTTACCCCAAACCATCTCAATTGGGTTCAGGTCCAGTGACTGTGGAGGCTAGGTCATCTGGCGCAGCACCCCATCACTCTCCTTCATTGTCAAATAGCCCTTACTTTCAAAGTTTTCCCAATTTTTTGGCTGACTGACTGACCTTCATTTCTTAAAGTAATGATGGCCACTCGTTTTTCTTTACTTAGCTGCTTTTTCTTGCCATAATACAAATTCTAACAGTCTATTCAGTAGGACTATCAGCTGTGTATCCACCTGACTTCTCCTCAACGCAACTGATGGTCCCAACCCCATTTATAAGGCAAGAAATCCCACTTATTAAACCTGACAGGGCACACATGTGAAGTGAAAACCATTTCAGGGGACTACCTCTTGAAGCTCATCAAGAGAATGCCAAGAGTGTGCAAAGCAGTAATCAAAGCAAAAGGTGGCTACTTTGAAGAACCTAGAATATGACATATTTTCAGTTGTTTCACACTTGTTTGTTATGTATATAATTCCACATGTGTTAATTAATAGTTTGGATGCCTTCAGTGTGAATCTACAATTTTCATAGTCATGAAAATAAAGAAAACTCTTTGAATGAGAAGGTGTGTCCAAACTTTTGGTCTGTACTGTATATACTTATTTCACCACAGGCATGGCTGGGAACACCTGATCCGCACAGGAGGCAGCAGGACCTGGCAGAACTAGCTAAAACGGAAATGGCTGAAACAGATACCAAATGTGCATAAATGAGCATAACAGATGCATAAAATTCATAAAGTTTTTAATTTTCCTCCCTGCGTAACCTGCCTGGGACTACTAAGGCCTCTATATGCTAAATGTTACCTGCTGGTTCTTAGTTATTTGCCAATCCTCTTTCCCTGCCTTCATGCTCTTAAACTGCTGGTGATCATAATTTTCTATCTGCATTTGCCGGTGTTGTGGTGGGTCAGCTCTTGTCTGGCTGCCACTTTCTCCCCCAAATAAGTAGAGACTCTCCCTGGGGGTGACGTAACCCCGAGTGATAGCCTCTTTGGACCTTCTAGTCATTCAAACCACTTTCCCTTTCTCTCTCTGTTTTTCCCCTACCCTTTGTTTACTTTTGATTGTTTTTTCTCTTTGTTTTTGTCGGTCGTCGGGCCCAGGTACTTCACAATTTTCATCGCCAAAAGGTACATGTTGTTTGCTTCCAGGAAACACACTTTAAGGAGGGTGGTGCCCCGAATATACGACATCGACACTACACAACCTGGCACTTTGCAAACAATCTGGTAAACAAGACAAAAGGAGTCGCCATAGCGATCCACAAGTCTTTACCTCATCAAGTGCTGGGGTGTACTGCCGATCCAGATGCGAGATACCTGGCCCTTGCACTACTTATTGGGGGACAAGAATTAACCTTCCTTAACATGTATACTCCCAACCAAAATCAAGCTCCCTTCATCGTAAACCTAATTAACAAAATCATACCGTTGCTCCGGGGGACTGTTATACTATGTTGTGACCTCAACCTGACTCTTGACCCCCACACTTGACAATTCGACTGGACGTGCTTCCCTCACATACTCTACTATTAAAAGGGTCAAACGGGCGCTGCTTCAACTACAATTACGTGACCCCTGGCATCTCCAATACCCAGCTGACAAAGATTACACCTTTTACTCTGCCCCCCATGACTCATATAGCCGCATTGACCATATCCTTATTCAGAACCGGCCCTATCTTGGCTTGATTCCACACAAATTGGAAACATCCTATGGTCGGACCAAGCTCCCATATACTGTTCCCTGAATATGCCCTTTCTTACCAGACAGGAGTGGACGTGGCGGTTGAATGAAAGTCTCCTTCTTGACGTGGGGTGTGCTGCTGACCTCACAAGCAGTATAACGAACTTCTTGTAGGATCACAAGGAGGATACTACCCCAGTACCGATCCAATGGGAGGCCTTGAAATGTGTTCTTCGAGGTGTGCTCATTAAACATGGCTCCCGTCTCAAGAAGGAGAAAACCCACTCGCTTAAGCTTGCTCTACAAAAAGTCACTTCCATGGAACTTGCCCACAAACGAGCACTTACCCTGCAAACTCTCCATGATCTCCAGAATGCACATATGGAAGCTAAACGCCTCCTCGAAGCATCCTATAAATGTATGATACAAATATGCAGGAGTAAATTCTACGAATATGGAAACAAAAGTGGCCGTATGTTGGCAAGGGCTCTAAGGGGAAGACTGGCATCCTCCCACATTCCCGCTATCAAAAACTCAAAAGACCGTATGGTACATACTACCACAGACACCGCGGCCGCTTTCCACTCCTTCTACTCGAAGCTCTACAACCTACCCCAAACATCCCCTCAAGCAGTGAGTAAATCCCCCGACCCCTCCTCTCCTACTTCCCAAATTATCCGCGCATGACTCTTCCACTCTGGAGACTCCATTCACGGACGCTGAACTTCAAATAGTTCTTAAGTCGCTCCCGGGTGGTAAGAGCCCGGGCCCCGATGGGTTTACAGCTAGGTTCTACAAATCCTTCACTTCCCACCCTCTCCCTATTCTGCTCAAGGTCTTCAATGGAGTGTCTCCTGGGCTCCCCTTCGCGGCGCAGACCACTGAGGCGCATATAACTGTTATCCCAAAATCGGGAAAAGACCCGCACCTGTGTGCCAGCTACCGTCCTATCTCCCTTTTGAATGTAGATTTTAAGATTTTTGCCAAATTAATGGCAAATAGATTGAATACTTATCTACCTTCACTGATCTGCAATGACCAGGTCGGGTTTGTGCCGGGGAAGGAGGCCCGGGATAACACTCTTAAAACCTTGGATATCATCCACTATGCCAAATCAAAGAAGAACCCCCTCATGATACTTTCCCTAGATGCAGAAAAGGCCTTCGACCGGATATCTTGGTGTGCCATCAGAGAGGCTCTCTTACACATAGCCCTGGGCCCGATATTCCTGTCAAAGATCCTGACATTATACCAACACCCCACTGCTAGAGTCAAAGTAAATGGAGCCCTTCCCCCCACCTTTCCAATCCACAATGGGTCGCGGCAAAGCTGCCCATTATCCCCCTTACTATACGTCCTGGTCATGGAACACCTGCTGGCCTCTATACGCGCCAATCCAGATATCATGGGAATAAAGATTGGATCACAAGAGTATAAATGTGCGGCGTTTGCTGATGATCTCCTTCTCTACATAACCAACCCACGCATTTCTTTACCATCTTTTCTTCGGGAGATATCTCACTTTGGTGCTTGGTCCAATTTCAAAATTAACATGTCTAAATTGGAGGCCCTGGATATCTCTTTGCCAAACGACTTGACCCCCGCCCTTAAGGCTTCTTTTCCCTTTGCTTGGCCACCAAGTGGTATAACATATCTGGGGATAAAGGTGACAGCAGATCTCTCACGACTCTATAAACTGAACTTCATGCCCCTTCTCCTACAGTTCCAAAAAGACCTAGATGGATGGAGCAAACGAGACTTCTCCTGGTTTGGTAGGATCAGTATATTAAAGATGACCCTGTTCCCAAAACTACTGTACCTTTTACAAACCATCCCCCCTTCGCATTCCGTCCACATTCTGGTCCCAACTATCAGATGCTTCACGCGTTTGTGTGGGCTCCCGGCCAACCGCAGATAAAGTGGGAGATAATGACTCGCACCAAGGAAACTGGAGGGGTGGGTCTCCCAGACTGTCGACTATACTACCACTCTGCAGCCTATGCCCGACTGTTGGACTTGACGCGTACTGACACATCCAAATCATGGGTGCAAATTACACAGGACACTTCACCATGTTCTGTAACAACTCTCCCATGCTTGGTGGGCTCTCCACGTCATACGTTATCGCAATTGTCCTTCTCTGCCCATCATACCCTCGCACCTTAGCATCCATAGGTCGCCTAACTTCATTGATTGACCCTAAAGGCCCTCTGGTACTGGTAACTGACCACCCCAGATTCCCTCCAGGTCGCTCATCCAGACCCTTTCTTCAGGGCACAAGAATCCGCCCGATCAGGTTCTACCAGGTCCTCTCCGGTCCCACCCTGAAACCTCTGTCCCCAAATACTAGAAGCTCACTAACCATAATTCCTTTGAGTATACCTTTTATACCTCCTTAAGCAAAACCCACACTCTAGCCCGGAAACTCACTGAGTTTGAGCAGATGTGTGTCTCCCCCTCAGCGATTTTATACCCCATATCTTCTGTGTACAAGCTGCTGATACACCAGCGATCCTCATGCCTTCCTCCATATTGTCAAGCCTGGGAGCGGGACCTGGGAAACCACTATACCCCAGCCCAGTGGAACAAATGCTTCCGTCTATCGCACAAATCAACAATTTCGGCCAAAGCTCAAGAAATGAGCTACAAAATTGTATCTAGATGGTACAGAGTACCAGCGTTACTCCATAAATGGTTCCCGACAGTATCGACCGTTGCTGGAGGTGTCTCAAGAGGAAGGCACGATGATCCACGTGTGGTGGAATTGTAGTAGCTTCGGCCTTTCTGGACTTTGTTCAAAAAACAATCAAAGAAGTCACAGGTGTCCCCATTCAAAACTCTCCAGACGCCCTCTTGCTGTTCGACTGTGTCCCTGAATGTCCAGCATATAAGAAATCCCTCCTAAAATACATGGTACAGGCAGCGAAGGTGATGATTCCCAGGCATTGGAAATCCACCTCTTCCCTCTCGCCTGAGGAGTGGTTTGATGAAATCGCCCTGTATCAGAGACTAGAGGACCTCATCAGTATCACACCCGCCGACACCTTACCATATGTGAAGACATGGAGCCCCTGGGAAGCCTTTCGCTCCTCAGCCTCATCTTTTGGGATGCGCAGGTCTAACCTCTTCTAAAGAAACTGTAACCCTTTCCCTTCTCTTTTCCTTTCTCCCCCCCTTACCCCTTGTCTAATGTCTCGTCTGTTTGTCACTATCATAAGCTACATGTCCACTTGGGCATTTCTACCTCATATTATTCCGTGATTTATATTGCCTGATGTCGGGTTTTATATACCCACTACAGTTCTATAGACATCATACTTGAAATGTTTATTGCACTTGAATTTGCAATTGTTTTATATTGTTATACTGCAAAAACTTAATAAAACCTAAATGAAGAAAAAAACATACACCAGTTCTGGGTTTGCTTTCACAAGAAGCATGCCTGATGTGAATGATGCCAAGCACAAAAGTGCTCTCAGAAAGAGCTACGATTAAGAATAGTTGACTTGCATAAAGCTGGAAAGGGTTATAAAAGTATCTCCAAAAGCCTTGCAGTTCATCAGTCCACGGTAAGACAAATTGTCTATAAATGGAGAAAGTTCCAGCACTGCTGCTACTCTCGCTAGGAGTGGCCGTCCTGTAAAGATGACTGCAAGAGCACAGCGCAGACTGCTCAATGAGGTGAAGGAAGAATTCTAACGCGTCAGCTAAAGACCTTACAAAACATCCCTGTTAGCGAATCTACGATACGTAAAACACTAAACAAGAATGGATTTTATGGGAGGATACCACAGAGGAAGCCACTGCTGTCCAAAAAAAACATTGCGGCACGTTTTACAGTAATTGCACAAGAGCACCTGGATGTTCCACAGCAGCACTGACAAAATATTCTGTGGACAGATGAAACCAAAGTGAGTTGTTTTGAGAAAACACACAACACTATGTGTGGAGAAAAAGAGGCACAGCACACCAACATCAAAACCTCATCCCAACTGTGAAGTATGGTGGTGGGGGCATCATGGTTTGGGGCTGCTTTGCTGCGTCAGGGCCTGGACAGGTTGCTATCATCGAAGGAAAAATGAATTTCCAAGTTTATTAAGACATTTTGCAGGAGAACTTAAGGCCATCGGTCCACCAGCTGAAGCTCAACAGAAGATGGGTGTTTCAACAGGACAAACGATCCAAAGCATAGAAGTAAATCAACAACAGAATGGCTTAAACAGAAGAAAATACTCCTTCTGGAGTGGCCCAGTCAGAGTCCTGACCTCAACCAGATTGAGATGCTGTGGCATGACCTCAAGAAAGTGATCCACACCAGACAGCCCAAGAATATTGCTGAACTGAAACAGTTCTGTAAAGAGGAATGGTCAAGAATTACTCCTGACCGTTGTGCACGTCTGATCTCAACTACAGGAACATTTGGTTGAAGTTATTTCTGGCAAAGAAGGTTCAACAGTATTAAATCCAAGGGTACACATACTTTTTCCACTGCACTGTGAATGTTTACATGGTGTGTTCAATAAAAACATGGTAACATTTATTTCTATTGTGTTATTAGTTTAAGCAGACTGTGATTGTCTATTGTTGTGACTTAGATGAAGATCAGATCACATTTTATGACAAATTTGTGCAGAAATCCATATCATTCCAAAGGGTTCACATACTAGCGTGGCGTGGTGGTAGACGGGAGGTATGTGCCACAGGGGTCCTGGCCCGGTGAAGTAAGAGCTGGATAAGTGCATTTTTGCAGCGGTTTTATGCTGTTAACAGTGGATCCGGGCCGGCTCTTACTGGGAGCAGGCAGATATGCGGAGTGGGTGCCTGTCTCCCCACGATCCAGGCCAGGTTTTGCAGGGAAGGTTTAAAACCCGACCAGCAACCCAAGGGTGTGGTGCAAGTGGAGGTTTTTGTTCTCTGGCTGTGAGAGTGAGAGCTGGAGGTGAGCTGGGCTGTGTGCTGAGGCCTGTAAAGGACTGTGCGGGAACCCGCAGCCGAAGACAGGAGGGATCCGAGTTCCCGTGCTAGAAGCCGGTCCCAGAGACTTACTTCACCAAGGAGAAAAAGGTAACATTAACTCCTGGCTTTAAATAGACTTTGCTTTATGTGACGGAAACAGGCCTCAAGTAGCCTGCAGCAGGTTTGGGGCCCATTCAGGACTTGCTGTGATTGAACTATTATTTGCTGTTGTGTGTGACCACCCTCCCTATGAACTGCACCGCCTTTCACTTGTATGCACCGCGTGAATAACAAAGCATCGTGTTTTTACACCAAGACTAGGTCTGTGTTGCCTCTATACTTGCACTCGCTACCACTGGCCTACCAGAGCGGATTCCCACAAATGGTGGCTTGTAGCGGGCAATACTGTAGTGAGGCTGGCCAAGAATATTTATCCGGGTGGTGCACGGTGCTGCATGTCATACATTAAACCAGCAAGCTTGGTCATCCAGACAAAATGGAGGAGCTGGTTAAGCAGTTGGTGCAGAGCAATGCACAACAGCAACAAACAAACAGTTTGCTGGTACAGCAAATGGAGCTTATGCAAGAGGCTCTGCGTGCGTCCCAGCGAGAGACCCCACCAGCAGTGATTCCATCGCCGACGGTTCCCAGGGATAAAGTCCGTTCAGCATTAAGGAAAATGGCTCCGGAGGACGATGTAGAGGCCTTCCTGATGGTATTCGAGAGGACCGCGGAACAGGAGAACACTTACCGTCGGACAGTGGGCTGAAGTGGTGGCGCCATTCATAGTCGGAGACTCCTTCGGAGCGTACTTCGACCTCAGCAGGGAGGATGCCCAGGACTATGGGAAGCTGAAGGCTGAGGTGATGGCGCACTTGGGGGTTACTACCTATGTGCGGGCACAGAGAGTACATCGGTGGGCCTTTTCTGAGTCCAGACCCGTCCGGTCTCAGGCATATGACCTGGTACATCTGGTGAGGAAGTGGCTCCAGCCGGAAACTTTGAGCCCCTCTCAAATGGTCGAGCGAGTGGTCGTGGACCGTTTCGTGCGGACACTGCCGAGGGCCATACAGCGCTGGGTTGGTCAGGGAGACCCCGGCAACCTGGATCAGTTAGTAAGCCTAGTAAAGAGGTATTTGGCGACCCAGGACTTGGTGTGGGACTCAACGCAGGCACGGGAAACCCGTCAGGCTCCCCCTCAGGCTAGGGATCCGGAAAAAGGGACCCAACCACAAAGGAAGGGGAATGCTAGTTAAATCTCTGCTATTTCTGAGCTGAGTTGTACATGGGGGCTGATTTAGCAGTGATTGATTACATTAAAGATCCCTTTACCAAGGGTCACATATAAATGCAGCTCTAACCTCCTCTGACAATCAGTCAATTATCAGGAATGAACGGATCCTTCCCGATAATAGCCTGCTGTGTTGGCCTGCGTAAAGGGGCTTTTAGTGTATATACAGAGATAGCTGTAGCTGATGTCCCACTCAGCTATTGAGCTCAGAAAAATAAGATTTAAAAAGATAAATTACCATTTTTGCTTAGTATTTTCCCATAAAACTATATTCTACTTCTACTCCATAACATGCTGCCTGCAGATTCCACTACATTTTGTGGTGACAGGTTAAACTTCTCTTTACTATCTCATAGATCTTAAGGACATTTGTTTTATGTTTTCAATTTTAAAATCAATTTAACAAGTTGGCGATCCTCAACATCTTCACTCCAGACCATGAAATTGCTCAGATAAGGCAGTTATTTACTTGGGAATACACCTCCTTCAATTCTCACTAAATGATACACCCCTGCGACCTAAATCCCTGTTGCACGACATTCAATTCAATCTCCTATGATGGATGAGAAGAAAAAATTGTCTTAGAAAATTATGTACTACCTAATCCTTCACTTTTGTATGTCCTTCAGATGGTTCATATCCTTGGTCCACAAATCTTTATTCACTGAAATTAAACAGCTCTTCAGTCACTTAAAGGTCCAGAAAGCACCCCAGATGTCACCATACATTGCTTATCTTTAAGAACCCTTGTGGAGGCATGAGTCTTGCTGACCCATATTCTAGTACCAATGCATTTTAGTAAATGATGTGTTCCCCACAGGCAGGCATGTTTGTGATGTCATCATGCCTACTAAGTTGAGCAGGAGAGAGCATAAACTGGTGGGATGATATGCTCCATTCATTGGGGTAACAGAGCTAGGTGAGTGTTAAATTTTTTTATTTTTACAAAGCTACAGGGACAACACTTGTGAGGGGGTCACTAAGGAGGCACACTGTTGTACAAGGGCCATAAGGGGATAACCCTTTTGTGAGGGGGCATTATGGGGGTATATTGCACTGTAACAGAGCCACAAAGGGGCATAAATACTATGAGGGTGCCACTAAGTGACATAATTTCTGTGTAGTTGCACTAAGGGGGTATTCTACTGTGATGTGGCAAAATTACTTTGCTGGTGCAGGTTAACAAGCTGAACTGGTTGGACAGATGTTGTTTTCAGCCTTATAAACTACGTAACCATGTCACAATCAATGATTATGACTACTTGGTATCAGAGGTTCCTCTGGACCCAAAGGTCCTGTCGAAGACTACTCCAATAGGGGCTGATTTTGGAGTCAATAATTTGCCACTATATCTATTTTTTATGGTTGGTTCACAAATACCCTGTGCCCCTTGTTTTCTGGCTGTCCCCTCCACTTATAAACACGTGGTGATGGTGCGTGCTATCAACAAGCACCATATGCAAAACAGCTCGACATGTAAGTAAACTATTGTCAGCACTTCTCCTGGCTTTATTCACATGGTAATAAAAACTGCCACAACTCCCTTGGCCTCATAACCCCCAAAGAAGCTGTTGAGCTAAATGTGTGTCGAGGTCTGAGGTGGAAGTCACTGCCCTGAAATTACAGCATGTTTAATATTGGTTGGTAACATCAGTCTTTTTGTCTCTGGGATACATGGCTTGGTTCTACTTGTATTTATCATGATAGTGTTTATGAGCTTCTGGTGATATGCTACTTGACATATTCATTCGTGGGTCTATTATACTAAATGCAGATATTTTGACTACAGGGCTTTAACCTCCTGCATCTGCAATTTTGCTTTTAATTTCTTTTATGTCATTGGCACTGTGATTAATTTAATAAAGACTATTTCTGTTTTTGTAAGTCATGTGATGATTTTGAGTACCTGGGATTCTGTAGAAGCTATATATTATTGGTTGTATATCTGCGGGGCCTGTGGTGTGTATATCTGGAGTGTGTATGTAGGTGTTACATTATTATATGATAACAAGTAGGTTACGCTCTAATATATTTTGGAAGGTGGGCCCTAAGAATAATTACCTTTGTTGGAGTGCCAATCCCAAACCTCAACTGTCAATTGCTACAATTTATTATTCACCTTGTGAAGACCCAGTCGTATTCTTTCAGTTTGTATATGAGCTTTAAGAACAGTCAATCCTGCAGCTGGTTTCACTGGTGCTGGCAACACATGAATCTGGAATAAAACGATTTTCAACAACCAAACAAGATCAGGGGATTTACAGTAATGAGCAATGCAGTAAGCAGGGCTTATCTGTTGCTTTGTGAGACAGGTTATGCAAGATAGCGCCCCAGCAGCAACAGTTACAGCGTATCATCTCTTACATCCCCGGTTAATCAGAGCAAAAAGGCAGTGAGGAATTTCCAAGGGGGGCTCAGCCTTATGATATATGTGGTAAATTAGCCCCCAACTTCTTACGAAGAGTGCAGTGTTAGGCTGCTGGTGCTTGCAGAGAGGATTCTGGGCGCTCTCTGTGGTATAAATAGCCTTGAGCAGCCGTTGTAATCTCATTTCATCCTCACACATCCCGAGATGCTAATAACAGCTAGTGATTCAGAGAAACTGCGGGAGAGAGTGAATCACTTTCCCCTCACTCCAGCTTTTATTCCGAATCCCCCACCTCAGAATTACCTGCATTTCACCGTCTTCTCAACCATTCTCTACTCAGACTTAACAAATATCTAAGTTTAGACATTACCAATGATCTCTTTGCTATGTGTCTTAGGCCAGGCAGAAATAATTGACATATGTTATCATAGGCACATTTACTATGCAGGCCTAGTGGCACTTACTCCCCCAGATTAGCTTTAATAGCACTGTGAGTGGAATACTGATCCCCTCTTCATAAGAAGTTTTGTGACTTCCTCCTGAAGTATGCTCCCTTTAATCCACCGAAATCCACCCCCACATCACACATTTATAATTATTTAGCACACTCTTCCCACAACAGTAGGCTGATCCGTGTTTGGTGTCATTTTCAGATTTGCAGTTTGAATTTATTCACATTTATTATCACATTACTTTGACTTGATATTTGGCAGAATAAGAAGGACATCAGGAACATAAAAGATATACAGCAATCTGTAATCCATAAAAAGTGTGTTCTGTCTGCAAAGTTTATTGTTCACCAACAATATTGTAGGTTCTTGTAATTTCTAGAGGTCCATTGCTAGCAGGGGTACACCACCAATGAGGCCAGGTGAGGTGATCGCTTCAGGCAGCACCGGGTAGGGGAAAGAGCGGGGGCAGCCTAAGAGCCATGGGATGAAGGGAAGGGGTTAGGTTAAGAAATTGGCATTGGGGTGGGGGGTGCTGTTTCAGGTTTCACCGCAGGCAGCAGAAAGGCTAGGTGCACCCCTGATTGCTAGCCCTGGTCACTTACCGTACATGTACTTCCCATTTTCCTTACACAGCGTACATATTTGTCACCACTCAGCATCAGTCCATGTCACCATTTGGGCTGACAATGTAATTTCTCTGTATCAGACACACACATTAGAGCTTATAGCAGTAATGAACGTATAAGTATACATTCAGGTCCATAAATATTGGAGATTGACACAATTCTAACATTTTTGGCTCTATACACCACCACAATGGATTTGAAATGAAACGAACAAGATGTGTTTTACTGCAGACTGTCAGCTTTAATTGAGGGTATTTACATCCAAATCAGGTGAACAGTGTAGGGAATTACAACAGTTGCAGGGGGGGTGGCGTAAGGGGCGGTCCGCCCCGGGTGCCGGCTCTCACGGGATGCCAGAAGCAATGAGCGCTTCATCAATACAGATAGAAGCGCTCATTGCTGGAGCGCAGGTAGCTGGGTCCTCTCACTCACCACTCAGCTCCCCGCGCTCCTCCCCTCCTTCAGGCCGGCGGCACTCTGAATGGTAGTGCAGGAAGACTTCCCCCCACTCCCACCATTCAGCCTGCAGGCATGGATCGCGCTGTCGCCCTGTGTGGGTGGAGAAGCCCAGAAATCTGCATAAGCTCCGCCCACACAGTGCTCTAGAGCGATCGGTGCCTGCAGGGGAGAGAGGACTGTGAGCTCCAGGAACCGGACAAGGTGAGTAGTTACTATGGGTTTTTTTTCTTGTTTTTTTTTTTTACACAGAGGGAGCACAATGGTCTTTGCTAATGTGAAGAAGGCACAATGGGCATTTCTACTATGGAGGGTGCAACAATGGGCATTTCTACTCTGGATGGGGCACAGAGGGCATTGATAATGTGAAGGGGGCACAATGGGCATTTCTACTCTGGAGGGGGCACAATGGGCATTTCTTCTCTGGAGGGGGCAGAATGGCATTGCTAATGTGAAGGGGACACAATGGGCATTTCTACTATGGAGGGGGCACAGTGCACAGAGGGCATTACTACTCTGAAGGTGCACAGAGGACATTATTACTGTGAAGGGGGCACAATGGGTATTACTAGCAGAGAGGGCATTACTACTATTAAGGGGGCACAATGGGGATTTCTACTATAGAGGGGACACAGAGGGCATTATTGCTGTGAAATGGGCACAATGGGCATTATTACTGTGAAGGGGGCACAATGGACATTATTACTTTTAAGGGGGCACAATGGTCATTATTACTATTAAGGGGGCACAATGGGCATTATTACTGTGAAGGGGGACAATGGGCATTACTACTATTAAGGGGCATTATTACTGTGAAGGAGCACAATGGGGATAATTACGGTGAGGGGGGCACAAAGAGGGCATTACAACTGTGAAGGGGCACAGAGAGGGCATAACTACTGTGAGAGGGGCACAATGAGGGCATAACTACTATGAAGGGGGCACAATGAAGGGATAAGTACTTTAAGGAAGCACAATGTGGGCATAACGACTGTTAGGGGGCACAATGTCAGCATAACTCTGTTAGGGGGCACACATCTGTACAAAACTACTGTGAAGGTTGTACAATGAGGGCAATACTACGGTGAGGGGGTAAGATTTTTAAAAGTATTGGCGGGGGGGGGGGGGTCAGAGAAAGGACCCACCCCAGGTGCCCAAACACCCTAGGCACACCCACTGCTTTTACTAAATAATAGATTTTACTCCCTGGAAAAGTCCCCCACATTCATCAGCGCAGTGAGCGCTGTGAAACGGCATGGGCAGCTCAGCTATGCTGCCTCTGCCTGAAAAATCTATAACAAAGCTCCTTAAAGCAAGGAGCTTTGTTATTGGTTGGGTATTGGTGATACAGGTCTGGTCAGGCAGGGGAAGCCGGCAAGAGATGGAAGGAGGAGGGGTCGGCTCCCGGAAGTGGCTGTATTAATGAGAGCGGGGCGCGCTGCCCAAGGATCCTGGGGAGTCGTGGACTCATATGACTGGACTGGTCTGAGAGAAAAGCTGACCTGGGCCTGTGACCCTGCTCCCCCCTCCTCCTGTCACCCCACTATGACCCTGCCCCCCATAGTGACCCTACTCCCCCTCCTCCTGTCACCTCACTAGTGACCCTGCTCCCCCCCCCCACTAGTGACCCTGCTCCCCCCTGATTCCCCTCCTCCTGTCACCCCACTAGTGACCCTGCTCCCCCTCCTCCTGTCACCCCACTAGTAATCCTTCTCCCCCCTCCTCCTGTCACCCCACCAGTAACCCTGCTCCCCTCCACTAGTGACCGTGTGTGTTTCTGTACGGAAATGAGCCTAACTGGAGTGTGGTGAGGCCTAGCTGTGTGTCTGTCCCTGTGTGTGTGTGTCTGTCTGTCCCTGTGTGTGTGTCTTTCTGTCCCTGTGTGTGTGTCTTTCTGTCCCTGTGTGTGTGTGTGTGTGTGTGTCTGTCCCTGTGTGTGTCTGTCCCTGTGTGTGTCTGTCCCTGTGTGTGTGTGTCTCTCCGTGTGTGTGTGTGTGTGTGTCTGTCTGTCTGTCCCTGTGTGTGTCTGTCCCTGTATGTGTGTGTGTGTGTCTCTCCCTGTGTGTGTCTCTCCCTGTGTGTGTCTCTCCCTGTGTGTGTCTCCCTGTGTGTGTGTGTGTGTGTGTGTGTGTGTGTCTGTCTGTCTGTCCCTGTGTGTGTATGTGTCTGTCCCTGTGTGTGTCACCATCACCATGCCCACAGTGTATCTATGTCTTGACGCAGCTGCATCAGGACGTTCTGTGCGGGGCAAGAAGAAGATGGAAGAGGAGGCAGCATGGAGTCCGTGGGAGAGACACAGAGAGGCACACTAAGGACGTAGGTAACACTACCACACTATCAGGACTAGTGTTATCTGTGTTTTTACATAGGACTGAAGGTAATACTACCACATTATCAGGACTAGTGTTATCTGTGGTTTTACATAGGACTGCAGGTAACACTACTACATTTTCTGTACTCAGATAGCCATTACTGTGTTATCTGTGTTGTTACATAGGACTGCAGGGAACATCTACTATGTTATCTGTACTCAGATACTGTGGCCCCACTGAGACTTTATCGCCCAAGGGCCCACATGAACCCTGAAGCGGGGGGCGCGGTGCGATATGTGTATGGGTGTGGCTTGAGGTTGGCGGGGACACAAGGGCCCCATAATCTCCTATTGCCCGGGGCTTCCATGATTTGTCAGTCCGCCCCTGGCTGTGCCTAAGCCATGTGACCGATGAGTATGATGTAATTGGCCTAGAAAGAGGCCTTGGTGCTCACACAGCGCAGCAATCTCTTCAAACAGCTGTTCAGTGAGGGGTGTCGGACCCCCCACCGATCACATACTATGATTTATCCATAGGATAGGCCATCAATAATAAAGGGCATCAGATTTGAACCTATGACACTGGCTGACCTGTTACATGTGTGCTTGGCAGCTGAAGAATCTCATATGTGCCTGTATTGCTGAGAAAAAATGATGTTTTATTATATGCAAATGAGCCTCTAGGAGCAGCGGGGGCGTTACCATTACACCTAGAGACTCTGCTCTCTCTGCAACTGCCGCATCCTATGCACTTTGATTGACAGGTCCAGGCAGTTGTAAACAATATCACCCCTGGCCCTGTCAATCAAAGTGCAGAGGGAGCAGCAGTTACAGAGAGAGCAGAGACTCTAGGTGTAATGGTAACGCCCCTGTTGCTCCTAGAGGCTAATTTGCATATATTAAACAGCTTTTTTCTCAGCAATTCGGGCACATGAACATGGGACTAACACACCCAATCCACACAATGGAGCAGATCATTCAATGCCTGCCGTTAGGGAGACCGCCCTGTGGTTGCTAATTACAAGTAAGAAGTTATTATATCCAGTACCTGGCTGCTAGAGTGTGGACGTAGTGTAGACAGATATAAAAAGGGAACTCTCATACCAGCTGAAGGAAACTCTGCATGCTACTTTTGCCAAGCCTGTTACAGGGATTACAGTTGACTAGTTGAGCAAATATTTGGATTATTACTTTTGCTATATAGATGAACTGTGCTGACTACCCTGAGACAATTTCCACCACCATCCTTTGCACCTACGGTGCTGGCGTCACAAACAACAGGGACCCTGCCTCCACAGCACCTTAAACCATTCGACCAAGGCACCTCAACCACCATCTGGTGGGAGTCCCTGGACAACAGAGTGTGCCCCAAGGAACTGGTGTTTGTCCTTCCATTCACGTGCACGTCGGCCCAGGGAGCTCTCTAACCGTGAGTAAAACTGCTACTACACCCCTCGGCCCACCAACACTCACACATGTTGCCCCTGCGGCACGGTCGCTGTAAGAAGGTCCTCATGTACCAGTTTTTAACGGCCATTAGACGGGTGCACTTCTGTCTAAATGGCTGTAAAAACATGTCCTACTTTTTGGATGGACGGCATTCATGGGCTGTTAAAAAAGACTGCTATATGAATACCCACATAGGCTGCAATGGTTCTGGAAACGTCTGTGGGACAGCCATTAAAAAAAACGGGTGTCACACAACCGTTTCTCTCTTTCATGTGAATGGACCCTTAGACAGAGAATTCACTACCTAGTTTTGCTTTTTTGTCACACAGCTGCAAACATTTATTACGATTAGAAGTGTATGATGCCAAAGGATTTATTCCTGTTAAGTTAAAAGGCTGCAAATAAAAAGCAAAAAGCACATGACAGAGTTCTGCTCGCCTTCCATGTAAATAGTCATATACCGGTAAGTATTCTGGTATTTTCAAGAGAGACACTGGAGGGGGAGCTGCTTATTGCAGGCCCAAAACTCAATTATAAATGACTGACAGAAGAGAGGGAGAGTAAAGAAGCAACCAGCCACACATTATAATAAGATGCACTGCTACATCAACACTGCAGAAAACCACAGACTGGATGAACAAGGGATATCATAATGTACTGACTACAACACCCCACGGTTATTCAGTATTGTGAGCGCACATTTACATGTATTTTTTTCCTGTTCATATTCTTGATGGCTATAGTATTTAATACCCAGGATTTAGTGAATAAAAAAAAAAGAAAGAAGGTTCACAAATCTATAGGAATTCATCATTGTTTTAAACATCATATATCTGCACTGCTCAAACTCGAGCGTATAGTGAGAACATGTAAGTATCTTGGTAATTGGAAGGAGTCACCCATTTTAATCCAATGGTATACCAACCTGTTGACTAGAGTGGTTTGGATCTTAAAGAGATGGTTTTTTTAATTTTCCCCACCCCACTTCTGGTCCCTGCATTGCAAATTTCGTCATGGAAGGGGGTGACATACATGGCAGCGTGAAATGGAATGGTGGTTCTCTCCGGGGTATCTGGCTGTCTTTACTTGATTGCACATCAATCCTGTACATTTAGCATGGTGCAGCACTTATATTTGTGGGAGTATATAATGTTGCTGTGAGTAACTATGGCTATTACATACTTGTTATGGTGGCCCCTGATGTTTGATTCCCTCTCAAAACGCCTACCTAATGTACCCAGTGCTGGTGAAATTAAGCAGCTTTATTTGCTATACTAACTGACCGGCCTGCACAGGAAATAAGACTTGAACTACTGAGCAGTGTGACCACTGGTACTGGACACAAGGTGCACGTTCTGAGAAGGAATCAAAATAACACAGGGGGCACCATAGCATGTTTGACAGCAATATCTAGACACTAAATATTTCCAATTGAAAACGTATTTATGATCTAAGAACATAAATGAATATTTAGGCAGTGGTGTAGCTATAGGGGTCTCAGCGTTGCAATTGTGATTGGGTTCCTAATCAAGGGGCCCACAGAGCCTCTCCTTGCCAGTGGCACACCACCAATTACTTTGTTTTCACTTTATAAGAGTAGTATGTAGCTGGCCAGCTAAGACTGTCCTAGGTTGCTAACATAGCTTATATGTTTATACAGCTAGAACTGCCAATAACCTTAATACAGTTTCCTATGTTTGTGTGTTAAAGACAAAAGTAGAGTAATTTACAGTGACTTCATGTTTGGATGTCATATAACGTTTATAAAATTTGTGTTCACAGAAGCAGAAAAGATATATGCCTTTAAGATTCATTACGTGGATGTGAGTATGCTCAATGACACAGCAGAAACAACAGAAAGCATAGAGTTGTTGCTGGGCAGGAGTTTTGACCAATCACAGCCAGCCTCAAAACACGCAAGAGTTTGACCAATCCTAGCCAGCCTCACACACAGCCTGTGTGGCCAATTTCCCTAGCACGACGCTGCTAGAATCATTACACCATAGGAGAGAAGCTGAACAGACATTCACTCCACTAAGAGCTGTGTTTTTATGAAGCAGAGAGGCCAAAATAGGTATTTTAAATAGTTATATAATGTTCCTTACTGTAATATAGTGATTAGAACTGTATACTGAACCAGTTTTATGTGTGTTTACTTACAGCTCCACCAATTGCAAACTACAAAGTTCACAATCCAAATTCAAATTCCATATTGCAATCCAAATTGCATACAACCATACCAGATCATACTCAACCAATCTGCATAAAGTTACTGCATAATGCAATTTGTGACCAAATTCAGCAAGTGAACTATTAGTTAGACCTCAGATATACCTCTCAGAGAGATCATAAAGTGCTTAAATAACTTAAAGTGAAAGTACAGATACTGAAGAGAGAAATATATCCACCTTTTATGTTGAATGACAAGATTGAACAGTTGAACCACCATCTTATGCATGCCGCCATTTTATGATACTTTATTCAACACGTGTTTTGTACATGGACTATCTGCTGCGGAGGCCGGCAGTGTTATATAAGAAAAGTTGAAGTTAATAAAGAAGTTATTTCAAGCATTTGGTGTGCTCTTTAAACCTACCTGTTTCCATAGAACGGCGCTAGAAAAATTACAGAGTAATAGACAGTCTGGTTAGACTAAAAGTCAGAGATATCAAAATTCTTCTAATGCCACAGCGCAAAAGGCAATTCATAGTGCTGCGCCTGCCACATAGTACATCTTATAGTATGCAGGAGGTTCTGGGTGTAAAGCGATGCTAGTACTGTACTCACCTTCCTTGGTCTTCTCCAGGTCTCCAGTTCTGCGCTGCACTGTCCTGACTATGTACATGGAGTCTGACATTAAGGTCTAAAAGGGCCTCTGATCTGAGGTCTGAAATGGGGTCTGATCTGAGGTCTGATATGGGGGAATCTAACATGGAGGTCTGATGAGGGTCTCATCTGACGTTTGATATGGGGGTCTGATTTGAGGTGTGATATGGGGGTTTGATTTAGGTCTGATATGGGTGTCTGATCTGAGGTGTGGATCTAGTATTTTGATTTGAGGTCTGATATGGAAGTCTGATCTGAAAGTTAAGGGAGTATTTTTATACTGGCACACATTATAAGGGGGTACTTTTTGTACTGGCACACATTGTAACGGGGCAGTTTCGTACTGGCAGACACTAGGGGCATTATAAGGAGAATTATTACTACTGGGGGGACTATGAGGAATATGATTACTAGTATGGCACAATGAGGGCAATTACTGCTGTGGAGCACTATTACTGTGTGGGGCACCCTGGCACAGTATCAGCTTAGCACAATTATTTTGGGGGGAAATTATGTTTACAACACTATTACTGTCAGGGACACTATTGGCTGGGTGCAGTTATATTTTAGGGCACAGTGTGCCAACAATTATTGAAGGGGGCACTAACCCCATTCACACAAGTGGAAGAAAATCAATAGATTTTAGTGAATGTAGATTTTGTAATTTAGAAGGTATAATTGCAGCAAGCCCCGTGGGAGCTGGTGTAGAGGATGGGAGTGGTACTGGCCCTGATCTAGTGTAGTTGTGTCACGGGGTTCTCCCGCAGGCTGGTGCTCCCTGGGGTCCATTGCAGTGACAGTTGTAGCATTGAAGAATGAGGCCAGAATTGAACGTAGCAAAGTTCTGTTACTAGGTGGTGCAACGTAGAGCTTGAGAAGGCTTTAGTGAAACTCTCCTCTGTCACCATGAAGGATGTTGAGGCAGAAAGGTTGGTGGTAATTCTGCACTTAATTGATATTGGCTTAGTGGTAGTTTGGTAATGAGGGTTTCTTGGTGATTAACCCTGTTCCTGGCAAACTTTGTCTTATCTTCCTTGCTGGTAATAATAGCCAGAAAAAAAACAGGGAAATACAATAAATCAGTGCAATGTACCTACTCTGGGGTATTACATAATCAGCAAAATATGGATATACACATAGCACATCTGTGGCCATATCTGCAGCAAATAATGTTGAGTCTAACCATACCCTTACGCTGCTCGCTTTACCCTGATGGACCAAATCTGGCAAAAAAAAAAAAAAAGGTAAACCTGCCAAGCAGTGACTATAGATGTGTCACCGGTCATAGGTGTCAAATGTGGGCTGCTCGTGTCTCTTCTCCATCTTTGCAGCTTTATATTCTACACCCCATGAATCTGACTTACTTACAGTATGTTGCCTTATATCATAAGCATATCATAGCAGGTAAATGAGTTGCACATAAAACCTTTTCCCCTTTCTAAAACAAATACAGACAATAACTTTACTAAAGGCTTTTGTTTTGTTTTTTATCCCAGCTCCTACTTTGTCCTCACATGTAAAGCAGTTTTACATAAAAAAAAATATATATATATATATATTTCCCAGCATTAAAATGTCAAGTCTAAAGAAAGAGTGTATGCTTCAAGAGTAGTACATTAAAGGATCCTCCAGGAATTAAGAAGATTAAAATATGTAAATATTACTTTATTATAAAGACATTCCCAAATACCTTTCATTAGTTATAATGGCTCGTTTTGTCTAGGGAGCAATCATTAGGAGAAATAAAATGGCTGCCGCCCTTTTAGTACACACAGAACCTGTCCTGATCACACAGGAGGACAAGTTACAGATGTAGCAGGGTTAACACACAAATTCTTACTCAAATTTCTTAACTCATCGCGCTATCTTGCAACAAAAGCCATTGAAAAGCAATTGAAGGTGTTTGCTTAACGCATTTATTTTAGATAACACATCTCATAAAGCATGTGTGTTAACTCTACTACATCTGTACTTCCCAACACTGAGGTAAAGAGCTGCCTCATCCTTCTCCTCTCTACTCTACCTGTCAGGGATTATGATCCCGAATACAGATGAGAAGATCTTCAGCTGAATCTCTGTAGGAATGGAGTTCATGAGGAGACATGAATTAAAGAGAGGACGGACAGGACAGACTGTTGTAATATGGGGCTGTGGTAATGGAGACTGCATACAAGATCTGCTGATCATTAGCCACATCTGCTCATCAACTCTATTCCTACAGAGATTCAGCTGAATATCTTATTAAACTGTATTCAGGATCATAATCTCTGACAAGCAGAGCAGAGAGGAGGATGAGGCAGCTCTTGACTCAGTGTTGTAAAGTAACTTGTCCTCCTGTGTGATTGGGACAGGTTTTGTGTGTACTAATAGGACAGTGGCTCCCCAGACAAAACAAGCCATTATAACGAATGAAAGGTATTTGGGAATATAGTTATAATAAAGTAATATTTAAGTATTTTCATTTTTTCTTATTCTGGAGAACTACTTTAACGGGCCCTGTTACTCAATAAGAATGAGATGCCTAGGGTGGAAAATGTCAGTAGATTCAGCCAGTAAATAGTCATTTAGTCAGCAGGTTGAAAAAGATCTTTAAATGTTTGGTTCCTCTCTTTAGGCATTTTTAACCTAGATTTTAGTGGGTTTATTTTTTTAGTTCTGCTCCATTTGTACCCATGTATGATCAGTTACTGCATCTAATTTAGATGCATTGTCTAAAGGGAGTCAAGGTGTTCTAACATCCAACTCCTGTCTTGACTCAGACTATCTATGACTCAGCCTGCTTCTCTGTCCCTCTAACATAGTTTATACCGCAGCTCTTCCTTTACAGATTGGCTTCTGTGTTAAAATACAAACCCTGAACAAACTTACCAAGAAGCTGGCATGTGGAGAGCGGATTTCTAGTATAGTAAAGATGGTCGTACACATTATGTTGGCCGAACCCTCTGATTTCCTCCATCTGATGTGTATGGCATACTTCGGATCAGGCATGCTGTTTCTCTGTCCATCTAACATAGTTTATACATAGGGATGAGCGAATCGATTTCAGATGAAACATCCAAAGTTGATTTGCATAAAACGTTGTTCTAATATTGTAGGCAACAGGAGCTCCTTACAGTATTAGAATGTATTGGCTCCGATGAGCCGAAGTTATTTGCTCCGATGGAACTGAACCCGAGTTCGGGAATGTTTGTTACAGTACAAATTAATTTCTGAAGTTATTGTGAAAAGTATTGTGAGATTTCCTGAAGCAATAACTGTGGGCTCATCGGAGCCAATACATTCTAATACTGTACGGAGCTCCTGCTCCGTACAGTATTAGAACAAAGTTTATTCAAATCAACTTTGGATGTTTCATCCAAAGTCAATTTGCTCATCCCTATTTATACTGTAGTTCTGCCCTTACAAATTGGCACCTGTGTCAGAATACAAACCCTGAACCAACTCACCCAGGAGGCTTCCATGTGGAGAACTGATTTCTATTACAGTAAAGCTACCCATACATACTATGTTGGTCAAATATGCTGATTTCATCATCTGATATGTACAGGGCTTTATTTAGAGCTGTTGCCATACTAGGCACCAAGTCTGAATACTTCCTATCAGGTCCAGGATGAGGGGAGTGGTAGACAGATAAACAGGTATCTGGGGCACCACTGAAGAGAGAGTTCAGCACAGGGACAACTTGGATTTCAAAGTGGCCTCATGTTGTAGAAAGGGCCTAAATTGACAGAAGTTGGGGCCCACACAAGTATATGGGATTACTCAAGTAGGTGGGGCTAACACAAGTAGATGGGCCAGCAATACCATAGAGGGGCAGTATATTGTGCGTAGGTAACCCCTGCAGAGAAAGCAGTGGGTCTAGTGGATGCTGCTGCCAATTAGAAGCAGGGACTCAAACCAGCAGGCATTATTGCTGATTCTTCTGAGATAAGGTGGACTGCAAATCTCATGAGCACTTGCTTTGCAAATCCGATGAGCACTTGCTCCTCCCTGCTGTGGCAGGCACAGCACTATGAAGTGCCTTTTGCGCTGTGGCATTAGAAGAATTTTGATATCTCTGACTTTTAGTCTAACCCGACTGTCTATTACTCTGTAATTTCTCTAGCGCCGTTCTATGGAAACAGTAGGTGTAAAGAGCACACCAAATGCTTCAAATAACTTCTTTATTAACTTCAACTTTTCTTCATATATAACACTGCAGCCTCCGCAGCAGATAGTCCATGTACATAACACGTGTTGAAAAGATATCACAAAATGGCAGTATGCATAAGATGGTGGTTCAACTGTTCAATCTTGTCATTCAACATAAAATGGTGGATATATTTCTCTCTTCAGTATCTGTACTGTCACTTTAAGTTATTTAATAACTTTATGATCTTTCTGAGAGGTATATCTGAGATTTAACAGTTCTACTGGCTAAACTGGGTTTGCAGTTTGCAGTAACTATTTGCAGATTGGTTGAGTATGATCTGGTATGGTTGTATGCAATTTGGATTGCAATATGGAATTTGAATTTGGATTGTGAACTTTGTAGTTTTGCAATTGTAGCTTGCAATTTGAATTTGGTGAACTGTAAGTAAACACACATATAACTGGTTCAGTATACAGTTCTAATCACAATACTAACAATATGAAAATTATATAACTGTTCTAAATATCTATTTTGGGCCTCTTGTTCCCATAAAACTGAACTCTGACTGGAACTGTGTGTCTGTTCAGTATCTCTCTGGTGAGTAATGATTCTAGCAGGTCCTGCGAGGGGAATTCCCAGACAGGCTGTGATTGGTGAAAACTCTTTCTGTGTGAGAAGCTGGCTGTGATTGTCTAGACTTCTGCCCAGCAACAACAGATTAACACTATGCTTTCTGTTGTTTCAAAACATGATATCACAGTAAATAACTCTGCTTTTGTCTTTAACACATAAACATAGGAACTGTATTAAGGATATTGGCAGGTCTAGCTGTATACACATATAAGCTATACTAGCAACCTATGACAGGTCCTAGCTGCCCAGCTACACTCTCACCAAAATTACCTATAATTTTATGTTCTTAGTGGTAGGACTTGAACATAAATTTGAGGAATTTTTCATCAGATTCTCAACTTCCAAGTGTCTTTTATCACTCTCAAGTAGAACAACTAACTTCTGTATAGGACGTTCCAACATGAGTGGAGTAGTGAGACGTTTTCAAGTTTTGAGTCTCCTATTTTTAACAACAGAAACGTATTGTAACCGGGCACACTCAATATGTTGGGATCATATAGAATTTATTATGTTCGTAAAATTATTGGGATAATATAGAATTTAATATATTTATAAAATTGTAAAACCATACATATATTTAACAATGGTTAATACAGCCTAAGAAAATAAATAATAAAGGATGATGATAATAACAGCCTAAAATAAAATAGGGCAGTGCGATGATGGTACAATAGTCCTATATTGTGCAGCTGCACTAGGCACATTCTCCCAAAGTCAACCTATACTGGTCGCTTAGTGATATACTTCACTTCCAATAGTGGTATATGCCGGCATCAAATCCGAGCTGCTGTTGCCAAAATATGTCTAGATGGTATCGACAGTCTCAATCAAAATACATACTCCAGATATATTGCTTAAATGTACTTGTGGTAAGTAAAAGTTTAGCGGCGTCCCGCTATACTTACAAGTCAGCGGCGTCCAATAGAAAGCATTGAGAAATATGAGAAACCGCATCAAAACCACACTGATATCGCAGGGGTCTCATAGCGTTTTGTGGTGTAAAGGAAGCAGGGACCTTTGATAGGAAAACGTATAGAAAATCATGCATGTTAAGGATTGCTTGAATGTATTTATACTATGTTTTTTAGAAAGTTTTTTTGAGTATTTTATTCAATGGTGATATTTATTGTATTATTATAGTGGCCTGAATTATTAAATAAGATGGTACATAGGGTGTATAGGAATGCTAAAAAATATTTATTAGTGATATAATGACACAAATGGAATGAAATGTATCCATTTAAAACAAATCCATATCGGGTCTTTGAGAAGACCAAAACACCCTATATAAGGGGAACATTATTGGATACAAATTGTCTGTGTGTCAACTTATCCACAAGAAACTGTCCAGTGCGCGAGGAGTGGAAAATTACTGCACTACCACAAGTTCTAACGGCAGTATACACGTGCAAACAACCACCAGCGCAGAAGTCGGACGAATAGAGCTTGTAGGACACTGGTCTCCTTTCACACAAGAGAGATGTCCAGAGCGACAATCGGGGTATTCAACAAGCACGGTAAGCACTTTTCCAAACAGGACGACAACAAGAACTCACATTGGAAACAAGCACCATTCAGTACAGTTAAGCGGGACGCCGCTGACTGGTAAGTATAGCGGGACACCGCTAAACTTTTACTTACCGCAAGTACATTTAAGCAATATATCTGGAGTATGTATTTTGATTGAGACTGTCGATACCATCTATACATGTTTTGGCAACAGCACTATTGGAAGTGAAGTATATCACTAAGCGACCAGTATAGGTTGACTTTGGGAGATTGTTCCTAATGCAGCTGCACAATATAGGACTATTGTACCATCATCGCACTGCCCTATTTTATCTTAGGCTGTTATTATCATCATCCTTTATTATTTATCTTCTTAGGCTGTATTAACCATTGTTGAATATATGTATGGTTTTACAATTTTATGAATATATAAATTCTATATATCCCAATAATTTTACGAACATAATAAATTCTATATGATCCCAACATATTGAGTGTGCCCGGTTACAATACGTTTCTAGTCTTTTATTCTGGGAGGAAGGGTGATTCCTCTTAAACTGTGTGCACCTCTATTTGGTTTGTGTGTCACTCCTGTGCGCCACATTATTCCTAATTATATTTCTAACAACACTCTTCTTACTAGTCTGTCTTCATCCTTTTGAACTTCTAGAACTTTGGCCAATTTTCATTGACTTCTAGGTAAAACTTCTTCTTTTACTAACACTTTGTCACCAACTTGGACATTTCTTCTGGGTGTTTGCCATTTACTTCTTAGCATCAGATTGGCTAAGTACTCTTTCCTCCATCTATTCCAAAACTGTTCTGATATTGAACTCTTCGCCATCTCCTTCTGGCATATAAATCATCTTTGGTGAACTTGCCAGGCGGCGGCTGTATGTAATTAGACTTAAGGTGAAGTAGATGGTTGGGAGTTAAAGTGTCCAAACTTGTTGGATTGTTGATATTATCAACTGTAAGTGGACGACTGTCAACAATAGACATTACTTCATAGAACAGGGTCCTAAGAGAAGCATCGTCTATTCTTCCGGAGTTCTTTTTCAAAACTGAACTTAACACATTTCTCACAGTTCTGATTTGTCTTTCCAAAACTCCTCCTGTATGGCTTGCATGTGGAGCATTCATGTGAAAATCACACTGTTTCTCTAACAAATACGCAGTTACTTTTTCTTTATCAATCTCTTTTAGCGCTTTCTTCAATTCATTCTTTGCTCCGACATAATTATATCCTTGTTCAGATCTAATCTCTCTGACGGTAACTCTAATAGCTATGAAACATCTCAAGGCGTTGATGAATGGGTCAGTTGACATATCTTCTAACATTTCCAGGTGAATCGCTCTGGAACTCAGACATGTAAATATTAGTCGATATCTCTTGTACTCCTTGCGGTTCTGTTTGGTGATGAATGGGCCAAAACAATCCATTCTGCTATAAAGAAATGGTGGTGATGGGTTTACATGATCTGCCAGTAAATCTGCCATTCTTTGTTCTTCGGTAGGTCTACGTGCCTTTCTGCAGACTACACATTTACTTATATACTTTAAAACTAGAATAATGGGCGAGCACACTACATTTGGATCATAGAGTACATAAAATATTTAATTAAATCCAATAAATTGACACGTGTATATACATAAAATCAAGTCATACAATAATAAAATATAATAAAATAGAATAAAACTTGTGTACTTGGGATAATACACTTGGAATACCGCAGATAAATGGGATGGTATGCTCACTGTACTAAGGTCCAAATGCTGTTGTTGGACCAGAAGATCATATGCCTGTAAGTATCATAAGGAAGTCCACTTATTAAATGAAGTATCTTAAATTCTCCTAGCCAGGAGATCTCCAATCACAGATCTATTGCACAGCTGTATGCTGGTAGTAACTCCAATATAGATAAAAGGTAGGATCACCTATTGCAGTCTCTTGTATAATCCCCAAGTCTTGGGTGCTGGTTTAATATACCAGTTTGTTGAATAGTGTTACAAAGTTCCGTAATTGCTGTAAATGTAGCAGCTTAAATCCAAAGACTTCTTACCTCCCTCGTGGTGGACGGTCTGTATCTGGCGTGAGTCGGGCAGCGCGGGACACTGCCGGCGTCTGACTACGTTCAGCTGCAGCTGACTTACCCGAAGTCTCACGGGGTTTCCAAACGGGATTTCGTCCGACACAAAGGGGAGAGTGCAGTAAATCGCCAATAATTATTGGAAAAGTCCTTCGATTCAATATCACAGCATGGCCATGCTTGTGGAAGTGGAGGTGCTTTTTGTTACAGGTGTGTGATCCGGCCCATACGCGTTTCGGGAACGCTCCTTCCCTTCATCAGTGCTATAACTTTGCTTCCTTTCACAATCCAGTAAACACTTTCTCTCAAACAGCTTTGGGTAAAGCTTCTTCCTTGATGCAAGGATATGTTGTGGTAGTGATCAATAATCAATCTTGTAAAGGTAGAGTTTTTGGGTAGAATTGCTGGATGCTTCACTCTGCTAGGTAACGATGCATTTTCCAGTCTCCCTCCCACTTTCAGTATACCATCCTGCAGAACAAGATTAAGCTTGTACAATGGGTGGTTGTTTAAAAGCCTTTTAGGTTCTTGACTAAGTCTCTTTAACGCAGAATCTCTGTTGAATGAGTCTTATGACTGTTTCTTCAGCTTTCATTCTTTCTTCTACATTCATCAATTCCTTCTTTCTTAATTCCTTTTGCCAAACGTTGAATTCGAGCTACTACGTTTATGACTGTATTCCATTTTGAACATCTGGCTAGTCTTTCAAGTATGTCATCTTGACACTTGGCAGCAGTGCTCAATGTTTGTACAGCTTTTACTTATGGATCACCCATAGACAATTCTGTGTAACCTTTATTGGGCGTGATTTCCTGTTCCCAAAGGAACTCTGGACCGGTGAACCAGTTTTAATTTTTTGAGGCTACTTTCACACGAGCGTTCGGGTGTCCGCTCGTGCGCTCCGTTTGAAGGGGCTCACGAGCGGCCCCGAACGCATCCGTCTGGCCCTAATGCATTCTCAGTGGAGGCGGATCCACTGAGAATGCATCCGCCTGCCAGCGCTCAGCCTCCGCTCCGCTCAGTGAGCGGACACCTGAACGCTGCTTGCAGCGTTCGGGTGTCCGCCTGGCCGTGCGGAGGCGAGCGGATCCGTCCAGACTTATAATGGAAGTCAATGGGGACGGATCCGCTTGAAGATGACACCATATGGCTCAATCTTCAAGCGGATCCGTTCCCCATTGACTTTCAATGTAAAGTCTGAACGGATCCGCTCAGGCTACTTTCTGACTTAGAAAATTTTCTAAGTAATAATGCAGACGGATCCGTTCTGAACGGATGCAAACGTCTGCATTATCGGAGCGGATCCGTCTGATGAAACATCAGACGGATCCGCTCCGAACGCTCGTGTGAAAGTAGCCTAATTCAGTTACATTCAGGCCTCTTAAAGCATGATCTGCTGGGTTATGCTTTGTGTCAATGTGATGCCAATGTTCTGGATTTGTTATTTCCTGAATTTTCTCAACTCTGTTGGCGACAAAGATATGGAATCTTCGTGATTTGTTGTTAATGTATCCTAGGACAACTTGTGAGTCTGTCCAAAAATATTCTTCATCTATTTTCAATTCCAAGTCTCTCAGAAACTTGCTTACTGATGCTGAAACTACGGCTGCTGTCAGTTCAAGTCTTGGTATTGTCTAAATACTGGTAGGTGCAACTCTGGCCTTTCCCATAACCAGGGCACAGTGTATCTTCTGTCTGCATAATTATTGCAGTATTTCTTTTGCTCTGAGGATTACTGGGGCATAAAATCTCAATTGATCAAATATAGAAGCCACTGCGGAAAGAATGGTTCGTCTAGTTGAAACTTTCTCTTCAATAGATACTTCAAATAAGAACTTGTCGTTCTCTACATTCCATCCTAATCCAAGTACGTTCTGAACTTGAAGATGATCCTAATTGAGATCTACAATCTTCATTGTTGCTGCATGTTCAGAGTCACTAATGTACCTCTCTGTTGTTTGAGATAAATTTGTGAAGGCGCAGGTTTCCTCTTGCGCATAACTCTTGGCTTTCTTTCACTAGTTTGATTGCAGATTCTGTAGACTCTAGACTTATGAGACCATCATCTACATAAAAGTTTTTCTTCAGAAAATTTGCTGCTGATGGGCAATCCTTTTCATTCTGATTAGCCAGGTACTTCATACCATAATTGCCGCAACTTGGAGATGATGCTGCTCCAAACAAGTGTACTTTCATTCTGTATTCTGCTGGCTCTGTATCTGTATCTCCATCCTCCCACCAAGAGTCTCTATCTTCATTCTTCACATGAAACTGGTGGAACATCTTTTCAACGTCACACATGGCTGCTATGGGATACTTTCTGAATCTACAGAGTTCTCGAGACTGAGTGTTTGTAAGATGTAGTCTTTTTAATAGATGATTATTCAATGCAACATCATTTGCTGAGTAATCAAATACTACTCTAATCTTATCTGGTTTCTTTGAGTGGTAAACACCTTGATGTGGCATGTACCACACTTCTTCTTTAGGTTTGTTATTAACTTTCTCTGCATGCCCTTCTTCAAGGATGCTTTCCATGAATTTCAAATAATCCTGCTTGAATTTGGGATCTCTTCCCAGCTTTTTCTTCAAATATTTCAATATTGCTAGGGCAAGATTTCTGTTATTTGGCAGACAGGTCGTTCTCTAAAACGTAAGGACATTTCAAGATGACCTTGTTGATTCTGCTGAATACTTTCTTCTAGAGTGTGTACAAACTTTATGTCTTCTTGAGATACTCTCTTTTCTTTAGAACTTATGTCTGCAAAGTCAGATTCAAGGATCTTATTACTTTTGCTGGACTTACAGTTGGTAGTTCTTGGACAGATATTCAATGACACAATCCTGTCACCTGTCTTGAGTTTGTGATCTGCTGTTTTCCTCCAACAACACCCCATCCTAGATCAGTTTGAACAGCGTATGGTTCACTCTTTCCTCCTGAGATTACCTTTCGTGGTACCAAGGCTTCGGGACAATCGAAGCCTATCAACAGTCCAACACCAAATTCCTTCAGCGGGGACATTTCATGAGATATAAGAGATAGGTGCTCCCATTCATTGGCTGTTTCACAGGTAGGTATGCAATCTCGATCTAGAGGTGTATCATCTTTTGATAAGCTGGAGGTAGATCGAATGTGCAATTTGAATGAAGTCCTCTAACTCTCAGTCCTTTGACCCTTTGACTGTTCACTAATGTGTCTCTTCCCATCATTGTGGTAAATTTGAGTTTCACTGGTTCTGTAGCCACTTATAATTTCTTGCATATTTCTTGATCAATGAAGGTGACATCACTCTGGGCATCCAGTAGCGCATACGCGTATACCTTCTTGTTCCTCCTTTTAGGATTTGAAATGCACACTGGTACAACCATTGATATGCCATTGCTTTCTCCTTCCCTCACTCTGCAAGAGAATACCGATACTTTCTTTCCTTCCTCAGTATCTTTAGGTATTGAGGATTTATCTTTTTTTGGACGTTCTTCATTTAATGGTGTAGGATGGCGTCCTTTGCAAACGCAGAATGTAGACTTTTTCTTACACTCCTTAGTAACATGGCCTTTTCTTAGGCATCCGAAACACAGTTGGTTATCCAGCACAAATTCTTTCTTTTCTTCTGGGGACTTCTCCTTCAATTCTGGGCACTTATGTATGGAGCGGTTCTCTCCACAGAACATACACTTGAAGGTAGTCTGAAGATTTGTCGGTTCTGTCTCTCTACTGATCCCAGTAGTGACTTTGAACTTGCTCTCGTAGGTATCTGGACCTTTAGCTGCTGTGTTGGTTGCAAAGCTAGTTACTCTTGCACGTCTTATCTCTCTTGCAGGCCTTTCTTCTAAGGATTTTAAGACGTAAGACAATGTTACTGGATTACATGCTATCCGTGCTTCCTTATTGACGAACTCAGAACTTTTTAAAACTTGGGAAGTTCTTGCCTAGCTCTAACTGTTCAGTCACATAGCGATTCCATCTAGAAGCCACTTCTTCAGGTAGCTTAGTTAGTATCCTGTGGTTTTCTAGATAGTCGTTTAGTACTTCCAGTCCTTGAACGTGTGGGATGGCATTGCTGCATGCTTGCAGGAAGTCACCGTACTCTTGGAGTCTGAAGTGTTCTTTAGGACCTATTTTAGGCCAGTTATTTAACTTCTCTCTAAAAGCTCTTTGTACTAAGAAAGGATGACCATATCTTGCATTTAATTTTTCCCAAGCTAGCTTGTAGGCTTCTTCGTCTTTTCTATAGATGTTACCTTCAAAAACTTTCTTTGCTTCCCCACCAACATATCTATGAAGGTAGAATAACTTGTCGATTGGACTGAAGCAATGATGCTCAATGATCATTTCAAAACTTGCTTTCCACTCTATGAACTTCAGTACGTCTCCTGAAAATACAGTGGGTTCCAGCACGGTAAGTCTAGCGAGGACTGTTCTCTGTTGTCCTGTTGGGACAATAGTTGTAACACTATCCTTAGCATTGCCATGACATCTAGGAATAGAATCATCCGGTTCTATTTTCTCACTTAGTTCTGAATTAGTTGAGTTTTTTTCTTTATCTTTTCTGGTAGAGATAGAGGGTAAATTCACACTCCTTTTTCCTAACACTGGACTAGGCCTCTCTTTGTTTTTCTGAGCAGGGATGGAAGGATAATAACTTATTCTCTCACTAAATGCTGGAGATTCCCTTCCATTCATGGGTGTAAGTAGAAAAGTAGGAGTCTGATTCTTCACTTAGAACAGATTTGAACCTATGACTACTCTGATTCATATCTCTTCGTGTACTCTGAGTCTGGCTTCTATGATCTTGACTTCTTTTTGCCTTTCCAGACTTTTTATCTGTTGGCGCTGTGGCTCGATTTCAGCTTCCATCTGATGGTGTTGTGCATCCATTTCAGCTTCTATCTGATGGCATTGTGCATCCTTTTCAACGATCAGTTGGTGCTGCGCCTCGATGGCAGCTTCCATTTCAATTTCTGCTTTCTTAACAGCAAGTTGTTCAGCTAATTCCTTTCTTTTGGATGAAGTATTTGAGGACTCTCATATGTGGGTGGCACTTCTGCTAGCAAAGAAAGTCATACTTGAGATTGTGGGTCCCCCTAAGGACCTAGCATAGTCTCTAAAAAGCATGTTCATTCTACATCTTGCTTTAACTTCATCATAATTAGCTGCAGATGAAAGTTCTCTCATTAGCTTTACAAAATCTTTAGTGACTGCAGTACATGTGTCCATGTTCCTTACAATGTCCTTGGAAGGTGCCGTAAGCGACCGCAGGTTGACATATGCTGCCAAAAGCTATGATTCAGATTCTTCTACCGTCTCTACCATATCACTCAAGTTCTCTTTTATACTTTCTTGTTTTAGCTTTCCACGAATGCCTCTAATGTATAATTTCTACTTCTCATACATTCTGGTAAACTTTTTTCATTTTAATGCTGCTTCTCGCTACAAATTTTCCGGTATCTTTGGGATTGGTTTTCTGGCACGTGATGAACGTCTTAGTTCATCTGTTTGGGCTATATTTGTTTGAGGCAAGACTAATGCTGCATCAGACTCTTCTACCTCAGATAGGTTCCCTTGCTCTTCCCCCTCTACTCTATCTATCTTTGTATCCTCTAACAGTGGCATGGTAATACTAGGCTCAGACATTTTACTTTAATTGCTATAACAATCAATACAAATATTAAGAGTCCTTTCATTTTAAATGCAATATTGACAAATGCAGAAATAAATGACTTTCACTTTAAATGTAATAGCGATAAATGCAGGCAATAAATTACTTTCACTTTAAATACAATAGAGTCCGTCTAATAAAAAACTGTCCTTTGTTTTACTTTAAAATCTTTATCTGAAAACAAAAATGTCTCTTTATGCCAAAGCCTATATGCAATGATAAGTAATAAAAGGAAAGCTCTGACCTGATTCTGAAGAGCAGGATACTGCGATCTGAAGGTTGCTGGAACAAATGTATGTCTTAAAGAAGACTTTTCTTTTCTTGATGTGATGCGATGCTCTGCGCTGACTTGCGATGCTCTGTGCAACTTGAGATGCTTTGTAATGACTTGCGATGATCTGTGATGACTTGCGGTGCGCTGGCTTGGATACGCTGCTGCAGGCTTTGGGCCTGGTGGCGGGAAACTAGCTGACTGCAGTACGTGGTCTCTTCGTGGATAGTGGTGCAGGCACTCTAGTAGAGATGTCCCGAACTATTCACCGGCGAAGAGTTCCCGGCGAACATCGCTTGTTCGCGTTCGCCGCGGCGGGCGAACATATGCGATGTTCGGTCCGCCCCCTATACGTCATCATTGAGCAAACTTTGACCCTGTACCTCACAGTCATCAGACACATTCCAGCCAATCAGCAGCATACCCTCCCTCCCAGACCCTCCCACCTCCTAGCAAAAAGCAAGGACAGCATCCATCTTAGATTCATTCGGAAGCTGCAGTCTTAGTGAGAGGAGGGACAGTGCAGCTGCTGCTGATTTAATATGGAAATCGATAGCTAGGCCAGTGTATTCAGTGTCTACTCCAGTCCTGAAAGACTCATCTGATCTGCTGTAAGGACAGCATCCTGACAGCACCCCAAAAAGCCCTTTTTAGGGCTAGTACATCAGTCTGCTTTTATTTATTTTTTCCCCCTCTGTAATCTAATTGCAGTTGCCTGCCAGCGTGTGTGTCAGGCCCACAGCGTATACTGTGCCCACTTGCCCAGTGCCACCACTCATATCTGGTGTCACAGTAGCTTGCCTTTAAAAATAAATAAATGTCACTGTAATATAATTGCAGTTGCCTGCAAGTGTGTGTGTCAGGCCTACAGCGTGTACTGTGCCCACTACTGCCAGTGCCCAGTGCCACCACTCATATCTGGTGTCACAGTAGCTTGCATTTAAAAAAAAAAAAAGTTTTTGGACTGTAATATAATTGCAGTTAGTTGCCTGCAAGCGTGTGTGTCAGGCCTACAGTGTGTACTGTGCCAACTACTGCCAGTGCACAGTGCCACCACTCATATCTGGTGTCACAGTAGATTACATTTAAAAGAAAAATTTACTTTTTTGACTGTAATATAATTGCAGTTAGTTTCCTGCAAGCATGTGTGTCAGGCCTACAGCGTGTAATGTGCCAACTACTGCCAGTGCACAGTGCCACCACTCATATCTGGTGTCACAGTAGATTACATTTAAGAAAAAATAAACTTTTTTGACTGCAATATAATTGCAGTTAGTTGCCTGCAAGCGTGTGTGTCAGGCCTACAGCGTGTACTGTGCCAACTACTGCCAGTGCACAGTGCCACCACTCATATCTGGTGTCACAGTAGATTACATTTAAAAAAAATAAAACTTTTTCGACTGCAATATAATTGTAGTTGCCTGCAAGCGTGTGTGTCAGGCCTACAGTGTGTACTGTGCCAACTACTGCCAGTGCACAGTGCCACCACTCATATCTGGTGTCACAGTAGCTTGCACGCATAGTACAACTAATCGGAAAAAAAATGACGGGCAGAGGCAGGCCACCCCGCAGGGGCCGTCGTGGTCATGGTGCTGTGACTTCCTTTGGCCCTAGAATAATGCCCAGTGTTCAGAGGCCACGTACCCTGAACTCGAAAATTTCTCAGGACATAGTTGACTGGCTAACACAGGACACCCAATCTTCTACAGCTTCCGCTCGGAACCTTGACGCACCATCCTCCTCCAGCTCAGCTTCGGGCACCTCTCAAGTTACCACTCGTCCGCCTGCCGCCACCACCACCAACACTAGCACCACTTGATCTGCTTCACTTGATCTGTCAGAGGAGTTATTTACACATCAGTTGGAAGAAATGAGTGATGCGCAACCATTATTGCCAGAGGAAGGCGATAACAGGGATATGTCTCAGTCAGGCAGCATTACACACATGGACGTACGGTGTGATGATGATGATGTTGTACCCGCTGCTGCTTCCTTTGCTGAGTTGTCAGATACAAGTGAAGCGGTTGATGATGACGATGTGTCTGTGGATGTCATGTGGGTGCCCGCTCGAAGAGAAGAAGAACAGGGGGATAGTTCAGATGGGGAGACAGAGAGGAGGAGGAGACAAGTTGGAAGCAGGGGGAGGTCGTCGCAAGGAGCTAGTGGCACAGTCAGACAGCATGCATCGGCACCCGGGGTCAACCAGACAGCACGCCAATCAACGCATGCTGTTGCCACCACCAGAATGCCGTCATTGCAAAGCTCAGCAGTGTGGCATTTTTTTTGTGGGTCTGCCTCTGATAACAGTGATGCCATTTGCAACCTGTGCCAAAAGAAACTGAGTCGTGGGAAGTCCAACACCCACCTAGGTACAACTGCTTTGCGAAGGCACATGATCTCAAATCACAAACGCCTATGGGATCAACACATGAGTACAAGCAGCACACAAACTCAAAGCCGCCATCCTCCTCCTGGTCCAGCATCTTCAGCCACGTCAACCACTGCTGTCCTCCTTGCCCTCTCTCAACCATCCACCACTCCGCCTCTCACCTTCAGCAGTTCCTGCTCATCTGCCCACAGTCAGGTGTCTGTCAAGGAAATGTTTGCGCGTAAGAAGCCAATGTCACAGAGTCACCCCCTTGCCCGGCGTCTGACAGCTGGCTTGTCGGAACTCTTAGCCCTCCAGCTTTTACCATACAAGCTGGTGGAGTCTGAGGCCTTCAAAATATTTGTAGCTATTGGGACACCGCAGTGGAAGGTACCCGGCCGAAATTTATTTTCACAAAAGGCAATCCCCAACCTGTACTCTATTGTGGAAAAGGAAGTTATGGCATGTCTGGCACACAGTGTTGGGGCAAGGGTCCATCTGACCACTGATACCTGGTCTGCAAAGCACGGTACACTGCACATTGGGTAAACCTGCTGACGGCTGCCAAGCATGGAAAGCGTGGCTCTGCAGAGTAGTTGGTGACACCGCCACGACTTGCAGGCAGGCCTGCTGCCACCTCCTCTACTCCTCCTACTCCATCCTCTTCGCTAACCTCCTCGGCTGAGTCCTCTTCTTCTGCTGCGTCTTGCTCCACATCAACTGCACCCCCCAGCTCCCCAGTGTCATGCCGTCTTGGGGTTGACTTGCCTGAAAGCAGAGAGTCACACCGGACCAGCACTCCTGTCCGCCCTGAATGCACAGCATTGAATTTGGGCAAGTTGACACATGTGCCGTGCATGGCACATGTGTTGAATCTGATCGTACAACGCTTTGTGCATAAGTACCCAGGCTTACAGGACGTCCTCAAGCAGGCCAGGAAGATGTGTGGCCATTTCAGGCGTTCCTACACGGCCATGGCGCACTTTTCAGATATTCAGCTGCAAAACAACATGCCAGTGAGGCGCTTGATTTGCGACAGCCCGACACGTTGGAATTTAACACTCCTAATGTTCGACCGCATGCTCCAACAAGAAAAAGCCGTCAACGAGTATTTGTATGACTGGGGTGCTAGGACAGCCTCTGCGGAGCTGGGTATTTTTTTGCCACGTTACTGGACGCTCATGCGCAATGCCTGTAGGCTCATGCATCCTTTTGAGGAGGTGACAAACCTAGTCAGTCGCACCGAAGGCACCATCAGCGACATAATCCCATTTGTTTTCTTCCTGGAGCGTGCCCTGTGAAGAGTGCTGGATCAGGCCGTAGATGAGCGTGAAGAGGAAGAGGAAGAGTTGTGGTCACCTCACCATCACCACCAGAAACAGCCTTATCAGCATCGCTTGCTGGACCTGCGGCAACGCTGGAAGAGGAGTCTGAGGAAGAGGAGTCAGAGGAGGAATGTGGCTTTGAGGAAGAGGAACACCAACCACAGCAGGCATCTCAGGGTGCTCGTTGTCACCTATCTGGTACCCGTGGTGTTGTACATGGCTGGGGGGAAGAACAGACCTTCAATGACATCAGTGAGGACGAGGAACGGGACATGAGTAGCTCGGCATCCAACCTTGTGCAAATGGGGTCTTTCATGCTGTCATGCCTGTTGAGGGACCCTCGTATAAAAAGGCTGAAGGAGAATGACCTGTACTGGGTGGCCACGCTACTAGACCCCCCGGTATAAGCAGAAAGTGCCTGAAATGTTACCGAATTACCGGAAGTCGGAAAGGATGCAGCAGTTCCAAAACAAGTTAAAAAGTATGCTTTACACAGCGTATAAGGGTGATGTCACAGCACAACGGGAATCTAACAGGGGAAGAGGTGAAAGTAATCCTCCTCCTACCACGACCACGCCGGCAAGGACAGGACGCTTTACAGACGTGTTGTCGATGGAGGACATGCAGAGCTTTTTAAGTCCTACGCATCGCCACAGCCCTTCGGGGTCCACCCTCAGAGAACGACTCGACCGACAGGTAGCAGACTACCTCGCCTTAACTGCAGATATCGACACTCTGAGGAGCGATGAACCCCTTGACTACTGGGTGTGCAGGCTTGACCTGTGGCCTGAGCTATCCCAATTTGCGATAGAACTTCTGGCCTGCCCCGCTTCAAGTGTCCTGTCAGAAAGGACCTTCAGCGCTGCAGGAGGTATTGTCACTGAGAAGAGAAGTGGCCTAGGTCAAAAAAGTCTAGATTACCTCATCTTTATTAAGATGAATGAGGCATGGATCCCGAAGGGACTGACAGTGGGGGATGCATTTAACTTGAAAAGGCCTGATGAGATGCCTTGGGCTATAAAATGGTCCACATGCTGCTGTATTTAATCTCTGCATGCCGGATGACTTGCGTGACTCCGCCACCAACTAGGGTTCAAGCCGCAATGTTTTTAGGCATGTGTACATGCCTAATTTTTCTGGCCTCTGGTGCTGCACTGTGGCTGTAAAAACAAAACAAACAAAAAAAGGCACATACATGTGTCAATTCCCCTTCGTGATCGTTACCTTGTTGTGGTGAAGGGGCTTGCGTATCACAATGAAGCGATCACCTCTATGAGTGTGTTGGCAATGGCAATGTTGGCACACCCCAGATGAGATAAGGTCGTTGCTTCATTGTGAACAGACCAAAAGCGATCGGCTGGATAATTTTGCATAGAAAAAAACATGAATTTTCTTTGTAATCATCTAAGGTGATCATTAAAGCCTACTAGGCCAACAATGGGCCCACACTGCAGAATCATTGTTTTCTGGGTCACTTAACTGTCACTGAACTACCTCAGCACGACCATAGGCTTTGAAAAACCGCCATCGCCTGCAATCTCCTAAACGTGCGCACGAGCACAGTCATCACTACACCAAGATTGACGCATAGAGGAATAAAATTTATGTCATGAGTGTGTCAACTATTGACAACTCTTTGCGGTTGTCTAAACTCTATTCCACGTTCCTGATAGGGGATGTAACAGGGATTAAACTGATAGGAATAGTACTACTTAACATACCACTCATATCTGGTAGCACAGCAAATTGCACGGCGCACGCGCAGTGCCCCAAATTGGAAGTAAGAGGACCGACCAAGCATCTTTTTCCATCTCCCGTTTCCTAAAATCTATTCCATACACCGGCCCCTGATAGGGGACGTAACAGGGATTAAACTGATAGGAATAGTACTACTTAACATACCACTCATATTGGGATTGCATAGTACATTGCACGGCGCACGCGCAGTGCCCCAAATTGAGTAAGAGTAAGAGGACCGACCAAGCATCTTTTTCCATCTCCTAAAATCTATTCCATACACCACATCGGCCCCTGATAGGGGACAAAACAGAGATTAAACTGGTAAGAACAGATTTTTTTAATAAAAAAAAAAAAGAGGACAGCCTCTGCGGAGCTGGGTATTTTTTGGCCGCATTAGTGAACGCTCATGCACAATGGCTGTAAGGCTCATGCGTCCTTTTGCGGAGGTGACAAACCTGGTCATTCAAACCCAAGGCAACATCATCGACCTCATCCCATATGCGTTTTTTCTGGAGCGTGCCCTGCGAAGAGTGCTGGATCAGGCCGTAGATGAGCATGAAGAGGAAGAGTTGTGGTCACCATCACCACCAGAAGCAGCCTTGTCGTCGTCGATTGCTGGACCTGCGGCAACACAGATCGAGAAGTCTGAAGAAGAGGAGTCAGAGGAGGACGGTGGCTTTTAGGAGGTGGAAGACCAACCACAGCAGGCGTCCCAGGGGGCTTGTTGTCACCTTTCGGGGACCCTTGGTGTTGTACGTGGCTGGGTGGAGGAAGAGACCTTCAATGATGTCAGTGAGGACAAGGAACGGGACATGGCTAGCTTGGTATCCAACCGTGTGCAAATGGGGAGTTTGCGGTTGTGCAAATGGACTGTTTGCGGTTGTTTGCGGTGCGTTAAACGGGGAGTTTGGTCTGTCACTGTGAAGCGGGCGTAACCCTTACACTACCTGATCGATACAACATCATACCTGATGTTTTAAAGCACGTTATTCCAAACAATTTAGGAATGTTAGGTGATTTATGCCCTTTATGGATTAAAACCCGACTCTGCGTCAACTACGTAATTTTCTATGGGAGTTTTGCCATGGATCCCCGTCCGGCATGCCACAGTCCAGGTGTTAGTCCCCTTGAAACAACTTTTCATTCACTATTGTGGCCAGAAAGAGTCCCTGTGGGTTTTAAAATTCGCCTGCCTACTAAAGTCTATGGCGGTTCGCCCGGTTCGCCCATTCACGAACATTTGCGGAAAGTCACATTCGCCGTTCGCAAATGGAAAATTTTATGTTCGCGACATCTCTACACTCTAGCTCTGAACTTTGGCCTCCCACCATGCGTCTCTTTCTCTCTCTAGGGATCGCAGGAGGGTTGGCACTTTTTCTCTGACTATCTTGCCTTTGCGGTTTTGCCAATTTAAGAGTCGGCTCCAGTTTGACTAATGCGCACATTCTATGGCCTCTATGGTAGCTCCGCTGAGGTGTCTTTGCTTGCTCACTCAGGAAACAGTTGCTGCGCGGCAGTATATGCTGGCGCTCCACTGCTCTAATGCGCTCTTTACTGTTCAAGTTGACGAGCGCAGTCACTTCGCCCTCTGAGGGTAATAGTTCCACTGTGGCAGGCGCAGCACTATGAAGTGCCTTTTGCACTGTGGCATTAGAAGAATTTTGATATCTCTGACTTTTAGTCTAATCAGACTGTCTATTACTCTGTAATTCCTCTAGCGCCATTTTATGGAAACAGTAGGTTTAAAGAGCACACCAAATGCTTCAAATAACTTCTTTATTAACTTCAACTTTTCTTCATATATAACACTGCCGCCTCCGCAGCAGATAGTCCATGTACATAACACGTGTGGAAAAGATATCACAAAATGGCGGTATGCATAAGATGGTGGTTCAACTGTTCAATCTTGTCATTCAACATAAAATGGTGGAAATATTTCTCTCTTCAGTATCTGTACTGTCACTTTAAGTTATTTAAGAACTTTATGATCTCTCTGAGAGGTATATATGAGATTTAACAGTTCTACTGGCTAAATTGGGTTTGCAGTAACTATTTGCGGATTGGTTAAGTATGATCTGGTATGGTTGTATGCAATTTGGATTGCAATATCAAATTTGAATTTGGATTGTAAACTTTGTAGTTTGCAATTGTAGCTTGCAATTTGTAGCTTGCAATTTGATTTGCAATTTGAATTTGGTGGAACTATAAGTAAACACACATATAACTGGTTCAGTATACAGTTCTAATCACAATACTAACAATATTAACATTATATAACTGTTCTAAATACCTATTTTGGCCTCTTGTTTCCATAAAACTGGACTCTGGAACTGTGTGTCTGTTCAGCTCCTCTCTGGCTGTGATTGGTCTAGACTTCTGCCCAGCAACAACAGATTAACACTATGCTTTATGTTGTTTCTGCTGTGTCACTGAGCTTACCTTACATTACAAAATGAATCTTAAAGGCATATTATCTTTTTCTGCTTCTGTAAACACAAAATATAACAGTTGTATGACATCCAAAACATGATGTCACAGTAAATAACTCTGCTTTTGTATTTAACACATAAACATAAGAACTGTATTAAGGCTATTGGCAGGTCTAGCTGTATACACATATAAGCTATACTAGCAACCTAGGACAGGTCCTAGCTGGCCAGCTACACCTGCAGCCAAAAAGGACCCAGGGGAGAGGCTGAAAAGGAAGAAAAGGGAACAGCAGTCATCTTGGAGATAGAAGCATGGCTAGGAGAGCGATAAGCTAAAAGATCTCTACAGGCAGAAGTGAACCCTGCTTCTGTGCAGACAGTGCAGCACAGTCCAGACAGCTCCAGTGATTCCTGTGGCAGAGGAGAGAGCTCAGCTGCTGCATTAACCTAGAGCACAGTCCAGACAGTTCCAGTGATTCCTGTCGCAGAGGAGAGAGCTCAGCTGCTGCATTAAACCTCCAGCACAGCACAGACAGCACAAGTGGTCTCTGTGTGCAAGGAGAGATTCTAACTGTTGCATCAACTCTGCAGTCCAGCCTGCTTTCCTGGAGGAGTGTTGCCCTTGCTCTACTGACATCCAAGATTCTTAATGCTGCAGTCCCCTGCTTGTTCCCGGGTGGGACAGTCGTAAGTGCACCAACATTTGCACACCAACGTTTTCTGCAACCGGGACCCAATGTTCAGATTGGGTTAGTTGTTAGGCAGTAGTTTATGGCCATCTGAGTATTAGGAGTAGATAGCTGGGAGAGTGTATTGCTTTTATCTTCCAAAGAAGAGTGTGTTTGACCACCATCACTGTTTACCATTATAGATAGCCACCTCTTTTACTAGGGGTTTTCCTTAGACAGTATTGTAATCTGTGCTCTATTCCTTTTATTGCATTGTCTTTATGCTCTTCACCACTGTTCACCCTTTCCCACATAAACCTGTTGATCAGTTAACTCCTTCCTGGGATGAGTGTGCACTGATCTGGACAGGGGTTTTCCAAATTGCCCCCTGGCAGAAGAAGACCCTCCTGCTTCATACACTCCGCCTATCGAAGTCTGTCCAAAGGGGGGTTACAGTGGAGGCACTGCTGAGATTGACAGAAACAGCCATAATGAAAATGGTCACAGCGAGAGAGGTGTACACATGGTGTGAACAGACAAGCACTGCTGAAGAATACAGTTTTGCAGTGTGGTGAACTCCTCGATGTGTCTCATGATACCATTCTTCAGATTGTGCATGGGCTTCATAGGATTGTCCACCCAAAAGTGGTTGACTGTGAAATGAAGAGGGGAAGCGGTTGTCAGCTGCACTAATAGTGATGGAAAGGGTTTTACACAGAAATGCTGTGGACCTGCTCTCTAAGCTCCATACTACCTATCAGGACCTGGCAAAATGTCTGACTACTATATCTTTACAGACTAGACAAACTGGTTCACATGATAGTATCCAAAGGAGGGATTAGCCCTGGAGAAGTTGACTGATGCCAATATAACATCTCAACATTCACAAATATACATTTCTGACATTCAAAAACAAAACAAAATCAAATCAGTGACCAATATAGCCACCTTTCTTTGCAAGGACACTCAAAAGCCTGCCATCCATGGATTCTGTCAGTGTTTTGATCTGTTCACCATCAACATTGCGTGCAGCAGCAACCACAGCCTCCCAGACACTGTTCAGAGAGGTGTACTGTTTTCCCTCCTTGTAAATCTCACATTTGATGATGGACCACAGGTTCTCAATGGGGTTCAGATCAGGTGAACAAGGAGGCCATGTCATTAGATTTTCTTCTTTTATACCCTTTCTTGCCAGCCACGCTGTGGAGTACTTGGACGCGTGTGATGGAGCATTGTCCTGCATGAAAATCATGTTTTTCTTGAAAGATGCAGACTTCTTCCTGTACCACTGCTTGAAGAAGGTGTCTTCCAGAAACTGGCAGTAGGATTGGGAGTTGAGCTTGACTCCATCCTCAACCCGAAAAGGCCCCACAAGCTCATCTTTGATGATATCAGCCCAAACCAGTACTCCACCTCCACCTTGCTGGCGTCTGAGTCGGACTGGAGCTCTCTGCCCTTTACCAATCCAGCCACGGGCCCATCCATCTGGCCCATCAAGACTCACTCTCATTTCATCAGTCCATAAAACCTTAGAAAAATCAGTCTTGAGATATTTCTTGGCCCAGTCTTGACGTTTCAGCTTGTGTGTCTTGTTCAGTGGTGGTAGTCTTTCAGCCTTTCTTACCTTGGCCATGTCTCTGAGTATTGCACACCTTGTGCTTTTGGGCACTCCAGTGATGTTGCAGCTCTGAAATATGGCCAAACTGGTGGCAAGTGGCATCTTGGCAGCTGCACGCTTGACTTTTCTCAGTTCATGGGCAGTTATTTTGCGCCTTGGTTTTTCCACACGCTTCTTGCGACCCTGTTGACTATTTTGAATGAAACGCTTGATTGTTCGATGATCACGCTTCAGAAGCTTTGCAATTTTAAGAGTGCTGCATCCCTCTGCAAGATATCTCACTATTTTTGACTTTTCTGAGCCTGTCAAGTCCTTCTTTTGACCCATTTTGCCAAAGGAAAGGAAGTTGCCTAATAATTATGCACACCTAATATAGGGTGTTGATGTCATTAGACCACACCCCTTCTCATTACAGAGATGCACATCACCTAATATGCTTAATTGGTAGTAGGCTTTCGAGCCTATACAGCTTGGAGTAAGACAACATGCATAAAGAGGATGATGAGGTCAAAATACTCATTTGCCTTATAATTCTGCACGCAGTGTATATAGGTTGTGATATATATCCTGTTCATTTGCACTGTATTTGCACAGCACTGTGGAAAGGGTTAATGAACACTGAGAAACTTTTGAGACTTTCTAACTAAGGCCTCCTGCACACGAACGTATTTTTTTGCGGTCCGCAAAAACGGGTCCCGTTTTTCCGTGATCCGTGACCGTTTTTTCGTCCGTGGGTCTTCCTTGATTTTTGGAGGATCCACGGACATGAAAAAAAAGTCGTTTTGGTGTCCGCCTGGCCGTGCGGAGCCAAACGGATCCGTCCTGAATTACAATGCAAGTCAATGGGGACGGATCCGTTTGACGTTGACACAATATGGTGCCATTTCAAACGGATCCGTCCCTATTGACTTTCAATGTAAAGTCTGGAGTCCCTTTTATACCATCGGATCGGAGTTTTCTCCAATCCGATGGTATATTTTAACTTGAAGCGTCCCCATCACCATGGGAACGCCCCTATGTTAGAATATACTGTCGGATATGAGTTAGATCGTGAAACCTCATTTCCGACAGTATATTCTAACACAGAGGCGTTCCCATGGTGATGGGGACGCTTCTAGTTAGAATATACTACAAACTGTGTACATGATTGCCCCCTGCTGCCTAGCAGCATCCGATCTCTTACAGGGGGCTGTGATCAGCACAATTAACCCCTCAAGTGCCGCACCTGAAGGGGTTAATTGTACTATCATATCCCCCTGTAAGAGATCGGATGCTGCTAGGCAGCAGGGGGCAATCATGTACACAGTTTGTAGTATATTCAGGCAGCAGGGGGCAGACCCCCCCCCCCCCCCTCCCCAGTTTGAATATCATTGGTGGCCAGTGCGCCCCCTCCCTCTATTGTGATAAATCGTTGGTGGCACAGTGTGCGCCCCCCATCGCCCCCCCCCTCCCTTAAACTGGGACTCCGATCGGAACTCCGCTGCCACCAATGATGATGGGGGGGGGGGGGGGAATGGGAGGCCGCACACTGGCCACCAATGTTGTTAATGCTATAGAGGGAGGGGGGGCCGATGGGGGGCGCACACTGTGCCACCAACGAATTATTACAATAGAGGGAGGGAGGGGGGGGCGCACACTGTGCCACCAACGAATAATTACAATAGAGGGGGGGGGGGGCCGCACTGGCCATCAATGATATTCAAACTGGGGAGGGGGGGGTCTGCCCCCTGCTGCCTGGCAGCCCTGATCTCTTACAGGGGGATATGATAGTACAATTAACCCTTTCAGGTGCCGCACCTGAAGGGGTTAATTGTGCTGATCACGGCCCTCTGTAAGAGATCGGGTGCTGCCAGGCAGCAGGGGGCAGTCTTGTACACAGTTTGTAGTGTATTCTAACTAGAAGCGTCCCCATCACCATGGGAACGCTTCTGTGTTAGAATATACTGTCGGTTCTGAGTTTTCACGAAGTGAAAACTCAGCTTTGAAAAAGCTTTATGCAGACGGATCTTCGGATCCGTCTGTATAAAAACTAACCTACGGCCACGGATCACGGACACGGATGCCAATCTTGTGTGCATCCGTGTTCTTTCACGGACCCATTGACTTGAATGGGTCCGTGAACCGTTGGCCGTGAAAAAAATAGGACAGGTCACATTTTTTTCACGGCCATGAAACACGGATCACTGATGCGGCTGCAAAACGGTGCATTTTCCGTTTTTTCCACGGACCCATTGAAAGTCAATGGGTCCGCGAAAAAAAACGGAAAACGGCACAACGGCCACGGGTGCACACAACGGTCGTGTGCAGGAGGCCTAATAATGAGAAGCTAGTAATTTTCCACAGCTACCATAAAGTTTAAAGAAGAGCTTGTTTTGGATGGAAAAACAAGACAGATCTTTTGAATGCCAGGTGCTGCTATGTTATTATGTCTAAAAAACTTTGAGTTTCATTGAAGCTCTAATGCAAGTCTACTCTACGGGAGTTGCAGCATTGTATTTGTTTGTGCTGAGCTTCTCCACTCCACCCCTCCTACTAGAAGGTTCTAGTTCAGCCAGAAACTGTATATAAGGAGAGCAGTCAGAGCCCTTAGTGTTCTGCAGTTAGGGAACAGTGTTTAGAAGAGGAGACTCTGCCAGGTTATTGAGTGACCAGAAGAAGATGCTGAGATGGGGATACTCTGCCATAGACCCTGTGCCACCAGCTTTTGTCCAGGGTACCAGCCTTCTAAGAGAGAGGGACACCTAGCTCAGGCCTTTCCTCAGCATCAAATACTTCTTCTGCCAGGGAGAAGAATGGAGAAGTCAGCCTCGTCTGTATTGTTTTTCACCTGAATGCCTCCAGTGGTTTATTCCAGACCCTGACTCTCTGGACTAATTTCCCGCTGGGGTGCACCACGCCTTACCATTCCTTCTGTAGAGCAGCAACATGTGGTGACACCTCAACAGTGTCTGTGAGACGCAGTGTAGCGTTGGGGCCACCCCAAACCCGACAACTGCACTCTGACCAATGATCCTATAGCTCATGAGGTGCAGTGATAAAGGGAAGATCCCCCTTTTCTTCCCTCAACTACTTAAGGAAGTTCGACAAGAGGAAGCTACTTTGTCAGCCAGGGAGCTGAAATCCACGAGAGTGACTGCTGTTGCTCTACAATCTAAGTCACAGTTTTGAGGGGAGAAGCTTTTGAAAATCATTGAGAAGCAAGGGGGGCAGATCTCACACCTCTTATGTGCCCAGACCAAGAAAATTGAGTGGTTAAGACAGAATGTCTATCGAGAACTGCTCAAAGGGGTGTTACATATACTTTGGTATTTGGTTCTGCAGCCAAACCAAATAGCAAAGCACAACACAATAGACTGCCCCACCAGTGCCATACATTAACCATTCTGAGGCAAATGAGCCTGAATGAGAAGAGTTCCCAGGTCCCATTAATGGTTTCAATAATTTTCAATCTGTATTTTGCTGTAGGCCAACTTATATTGTTGAATTCCACCAATAAAATGAATTGCAATTTTAAATAAAGTTAAAGTTGGTGTAATAAAATGAGCGGTTAAGTACATAGAGCTAATAAAACTGATGGACACTGCTGTGAAAGGAAACAATAACTATAAGGCCCCTTGCAAACGAGCGTGAGCGGATTAGGTCAGGATGCGTTGCGGATGCGTTCAGTGAAAAATGCGTGATTTCGTAAGTAAGTTCATTAAGTTTTGTCTGCGATCGCGTTCAGTTTTTATCGCACGGGTGCAATGCGATTTAATGCATTTTGCACGTGTGTGATAAAAAACGGAATGTTTACAAACAACATCTCTTAGCAACCATCAGTGAAAAACTTTTCACGCAGCCCCATTCTCTTCTAAGGGGCCAGCATTGAGTGAAAATCGCAGAATATAGAACATGGTGCGATTTTCACGCAACGCACAAGTGATGCGTGAAAACCAACTCTCATGTGCACAGACCCATTAAAAATGAATGGGTCCAGATTCTGTGCAGGCGCAATGCGTTCGCATCACACATTGCACCCGCGCGGAATTCTTGCTCGTGTGAAAGGGGCCTAAGTTTTTCAGTCCAACCTTGGATTATGTGCTTTATCTGCCACTCATATGGGAATAATAAAAGGTAAAAAAACAACTGTAATTTCCTTTTCAACTATAAGCCCAACATGGCGAGTAAATGTGGTAAATGGTAAAATTATCAAATCGTATTAGGAATGAAAGTATTATTTGTCATAACCCAGCAGCATATTGTACTTGTAGAATATGTATTCTGTACGGTATATACTATATACATTACATATGTATATTGATGGTTTAATAGGCATAGACTCAAAATGCTGTGCCCTTTGTGTAGCTGAACAGTTCAATACCAGGATAAGTTGCTAAGCTCCTTCCTATGTAGTGTGTGCTTGGCCATCAAGTGCAGCCAGCTTGTCAGTCAGAACTGGCCAGAGTCCCAGGGATGTTGTGTTACCATGGAAACGGTTAGGATACAGGAGAGAAGAGCAGGAGTGGACCCCAGAGACAGCAGGAACATTAGAAAAACTGTGTTTGTGTGTCTATATCAGTGTGCATGTGTAGTCAAAATCATCTGTGCTAAAAAAAAAACAGCACATTCTCCATATGTAATAAGAGCTATTACAGAGGTTCTGCGTATGCATAATTACTTTTCCACATCACAGCTTAAAATGTCTAATCACGAACCATGTTACCAAGATTTATGTTAATGAATTATTACATTGACGTAGAAGATACACTGCAGACTGTGTGTGTGAGATGCTCTGCCTTAATTGTAGAGTATACGCTGTTGCTGAACCTGTGATAGCTATCATACGATAGAATACCTTCCTTGCTATTTTTGCTAGGACTAATAATAAATACCTGTACTTAACCGGGGATGCTTATAATGACATAAAAAGATCAAAAATCATCATTAATTCCTATTACAAGTAAAGTGAAAGGAGAAAAATGGTTGGGCATCATGGGGGCACTATAAATAGATGAAGGAAAAAAATGTGAAAGGGCTGTATCCAGGCCCCTCTTATTATCTGTAGTTAGCATCTCAACATAGCTCCCTCAATTAGCGGCTTTTGTCCTGCACAGGATGTGGGGAACAGTGGAGGTTTTTCAGCTTGTAATCTCTGACAAAGTCATAGAAGGAGGTCAATCGGTGGAAATATAATGTACGACTACTTAAAGAATCTACGCCTGAAGGGGTAGAAACATTAATGAAACCTGCTAGAACTATCAGTCACACAAAAAACGGACTGTTTTGCACCAATAAGGGCTCATTCGCATGGCGGAATTTGCTGGTGGAATTTTGGAGCTGACAACGCAGCAAAATTCTGTCAGCGTCTGCGTGGTATCTGTCTCCCATTGTTTTCAAACTCATTGGTTTAAAGCCGAGACCGTGCCAAGAAGGTGGTTGCACCCAATATTGGTGCAACCTGAACAGGTGAGCACAATTAACCCACCTGTGTTTGGAGGACACTGTTTATTTGACATACTCACCCTATGAGCGCCTTTCTCTCCCCGTGGCCATTTTTTGCCGTGCCAAGAAGGGACAGCTGGTTCATTTTAATGGAGCTAAGCCACGAGCAGGTCCATGGCATTCAAAACGATCAACTGTGGCAGAAACCGCTGCTGTTTCTACCGTGGTCAAAATCTGGCAGGTGAACGGGCTTTAAAGGGCTTCAGTCACCCCACTAAAGTGTTTTTTTTTTTTTGGGTACTTATAATCCCTATACTGCGATATATCAATAGATAATGTTATTAATCATTTTGGTTCAGTAGATAATGCAAAAAACTGACTTTTATCATATGCAAATTACCTGTCTACCAGCAAGTAGGGTGGCTACTTGCTGGTAGCAGCTGCATCCTCCATTTAACAAAACGCCCACTCCTCATGTTGATTGACAGGGCCAGTGAACGCGCTCATTCTCTGCTGGCCCTGTCTTCATTCAAAATCTGGCGCCTGCGCGGTACCTGTCTTGAGTCAGCGCAGGCGCACTGAGGGGAGAACGCTCGCTCGGCCGCCCCATCCTCAATGCGCCTGTGCCGGTGACGTCACATCTACACCCGGCGCAGGCGCACTGAGGATGGAGCGGCCGAGCGAGCGTCCTCCCCTTAGTGCGCCAGCGCCACATTCAACACAAAAAATAGTGCGCCAAAAAATCACATTTAACACAAAAAGTCACCTTTTGGTTTTGGTGTTAGTTTACACCAGGGCCGGTACAAGGCAGGGGCCGAAGGAGCGGGTGCCCTGGGCGCTACCATTTGCGGACAGGAGGGGGGCGCAGGTGAAGTGCCAGCAGTGTACAGCTTCACTGTACCACATTAGCCAAGCGCCACTTGCTGTGCTTGCTGTGCTGAGTGCGCTCCTGCACCCGCCTACACCGTCCACACCAGCCATGTCAGCGCTGCTCCTTCTCTCCCCCTATGAATTTTGTGCCGACTGCGCTCCTGGCTCGGGCTCCCTTTCCTCCTCTGCGTTTCCTCGCCCCCCCCCCCCCCCATGGAGGATTCATTTGGTTGATACCACCGGCGTGCGCCGTGTGACGTCACGCGGCTCACGCCGGAGGCGAGGTGTGAGGTGAGAGAGGGAGGACTCGCGCAGCCTACAGGGAGCTGTGTCGGCGCGTGAAGAACAAGCCACGAGGAGCCTGCCTTCACTAGCTGCTACTCACACACAGACTGTAAAAAGTAAGAAAATAATGTAATACAAATAACAAACTAATTTTTTTCTTAAAAACGCTAATCAGTCCAGCAGCACACACTGAGAGGAAAATACCTGCCTCCCCATACAACTTCCTTTATTATGTCACATACCCCCCCCCCCTTTGTTCAACATTGAGGGGGTGAACACATGACAAACAGTGCACCTGGGACAGGGAATCTGCATTTCCCTGCAACCGGTCTTCTCTGTGTTCTACCGAGAACTTAAAGTTCTGTAAGGATAGGAACCATCTGGTGACCTGAGCATTCCTCTCTTTGGCCTGGCTCATCCACTTAAGAGGGGAGTGGTCGGTCACCAGACAGAACTTTCTCCCCAACAGATAATAGCGGAGAGACTCGAGTGCCCATTTGATGGCACTTTCTCTCCACTATACTGTACCTAGTCTTGGCTGGGGTGAGTTTGCGGCTCAGGAAAACAATGGGATGTTCCTCCCTATTGATTTCCTGAGAGAGTAAATCGGTGACCCGCACAGGACCGACTTCAACGTGGAGAAAGTCTCTTCCGCCTGGTCATTCCAGCGGACTATGACAGACTTCCGTCCCTTCAAGAGCCCTGTCAACGGAGCCGCTAAAGTGGCAAAATGGGGAACAAATCTCATATAATAGCCCACCATTCCCAGGAAAGACTTTACTTGCCTAGTGGTGACAGGTTGTGGCCAATTCCAAATCGCCTCTATTTTGTTCAATTGGGGTTTGATCACTCCGCGCCCAATGACATATCCTAGGTATTTAGTCTCCTCTAACCCTATTGCTAATTTTTGGGGGTTAGCGGTTAGTCCAGCCTTCCAAAGGGAGTCCACTACGGCCTGCACCTTGGGCAGGTGACTCTCCCAGTCGGTACTGTGAATGACAATATCGTCCAGGTAAGCCGAGGCGTACCTACGATGGGGAGGAAGTACAATGTCCATTAATCGTTGAAACGTGGCGGGGGCGCTATGAAGGCCAAAGGGTAACACCTTATACTGATACAGCGCCTCAGGGGTGATGAAGGCAGTTTTTTCTTTGGCAGCCTCCGTTAAGGGCACTTGCCAGTAACCTTTGGTGAGGTCCAAGACCGAAAAATACCTTGCCTGTCCTAACTGCTCGATTAGCTCATCCACCTGGGGCATGGGATACGCATACCATTTTTAAATCTCATTGAATTAACGAAAATCATTACAGAACCATAATGTCCTGTCTGGCTTGGGTATTAGAACTATTGGGCTGGCCCACTCACTTTTAGACACCTCGAAGACATCCACCCTCAGCATTAGCTGCACTTCCTCCGAGATGTCTTTTCGCCAAGCCTCGGGCTCCCAGTACGGCTTTAACCGGACTTTTTCCTGGGGCTCGGTGACAATATCATGCTGGATTATGGAGGTGCGTCCAGGGAGTTCCGAGAACATTCCGTGTTCCGACTAACAAACTCCTTGGCTTCCAGTGCCTGTTTAGAGGAGAGGCTGTCAGCAATTCTTATTGTTGCAACCGCTTCCCCTGCAGCAGATAGAGGGGCCAAAACCACTTCTCCTAGACAAACTGACTGCGTTCTGTCCTCAGCACAGGTCTCCCTATCCTTCCAAGGTTTTAGTAGATTAACATGGTAGACCTGCTCCGGCTTTCGCCGCCCTGGCTGGTGTACCTTGTAATTTATATCTCCAATTTTCTCTATTACCTCATAGGGCCCCTGCCACCTAGCCAAGAACTTACTGTCCACTGTCGGTACCAGAACCAAGACTCGATCACCCGGGTTAAAGCTCTGGACTCGAGCCTGCCGGTTATAGATTCGACTCTGGGCTTGCTGAGCCGCCTCCATATATTCCCGAACCAGAGGCAACACGGTCTCTATCTGTTCTTGCATCTGGGTGACGTATTCAATAACACTTTTATACAGAGTGGGATGTTGTTCCCATGCCTCTTTGGCTATGTCCAAAAGCCCGTGAGGATGTCTGCCATATAGCAGTTCGAAAGGCGAGAACCCAGTTGAAGCCTGGGGCACCTCTCGTACTGCGAACATGAGATAGGGCAGGAGGAGGTCCCAGTCTCTGCCAACTTTGGACACCACTCTTTTTAAACTATTTTTTTAAGGTTTAAACCTTTCTACCAGCCCGTCCTTTGGCGGATGGTAGACAGATATCCGTAACTCTTTTATGTGCAGCAACTTGTACAATTCCCTCATGACCTTGGACATGAATAGAGTCCCTTGGTCCGTCAAAACCTCTTTGGGTAGTCCTACGCGGGAAAACATCTCAATTAACTCTTTAGCTATGAGTTTGGCTGATGTATGCCGCAGTGGCACCGCCTCCGGGTACCGGGTAGCGTAGTCTAGGATGAATAGAATGTGTTGGAGCCCTCTAGCGGACTTTGGTACTGGTCCTATGAGATCCATAGCAATTCTTTCAAATGGGACCACGATGATCGGGAGAGGTACTAAGGGACTACGGAAATGGGGCTGGGGGCTAGTTATCTGGCAGGTCGGGCAAGACTTACAAAACTCTTCCACCTCTAAACACACTGGGCCAGTAAAACTGCTGTAGTATACGGTCCTGTGTTTTCTGCAATCCCAAATGACCCCTGAGAACATGTTGGTGCGCTAGATCTAGTACCAGTTTGCGATAAGCCTTGGGCACCACCAACTGTTCCACATTCTCCCCCCATAGTTGGTTGACCCGATACAGTAAATCATGGAGAACCACAAAACACGGAAATATCAACTTGGCCCCCTGTTGTTGTGGTTCTCCATCGACCCGACATTATCTCTCGGGATAATGTCGGGTCCCTGTGTTGTGCTGTACCGAAATTATCACCAGAGACATTCAAGTCTGCCAATTCAGGGCCTAGCGCCAAGTCCTCCACCTCCCCAACCCTCACATTCAAAGGGGTTGTTCCCCCCTCATCCACCGAAGTGGCGGTCACCCCTACCACTGGACCTTCGGCCTCCCTGACTCTTGGGGACCGGTAAGTCTCATAGCTGGCCACAGTTTCGGGAAGACTGGGAAGTCTATTCCTATTATTAGTTCATAGTGGAGATTTGTGGCGACGGCCACTTCATGAATCCTCCTGCCGGCAACCGTGGTTAAAGACAACAGAGCGGTTGGGTAGTCTTTCAAGTCACGATGTGTAAGACCCCAGACTTGTGTTACTACACGCCTCTACCCCGCTACTGTCTCCTAAGAGTCTTTATACTGTCATCTGATGTAATTTATATTATGTCCTCCACAAATGTGCATAAACCTATGTTAAATGCAATTGTTCAAGTCATTTTCCTGGTATACCAGCAGGCGGCAGCATCATTGGCAGACATAGTCTTAATGTTATGGCAGTTCAGAGTGGAACAATACTGTTCTATTCTGCCCCCCTTCTGGAGAGAGGTTCGCTAGTCTGTCTTCCTGCAGCAAGGGAGGGAAAAACCAGTTAGAAGCAGTTGAAAAAACTATTAATAACAAATATAACTCGATTATAGTGGCTCACCCCTCCTTACACTGTGGCAATAGTGCTCTGCTATAAAGTGGTTCGCCCGATCACTTTTTTGAGATAAAATCTTTATGTAACAAAATAGCAGGCACTCACCATCTGTATTCTATATATATATATATATATATATATATACAGTACAGACCAAAAGTTTGGACACACCTTCTCATTCAAAGAGTTTTCTTTATTTTCATAACTATGAAGGCATCAAAACTATGAATTAACACATGTGGAATTATATACATAACAAACAAGTGTGAAACAACTGAAAATATGTCATATTCTAGGTTCTTCAAAGTAGCCACCTTTTGCTTTGATTACTGCTTTGCACACTCTTGGCATTCTCTTGATGAGCTTCAAGAGGTAGTCCCCTGAAATGGTCTTCCAACAGTCTTGTAGGAGTTCCCAGAGATGCTTAGCACTTGTTGGCCCTTTTGCCTTCACTCTGCGGTCCAGCTCACCCCAAAGCATCTCGATTGGGTTCAGGTCCGGTGACTGTGGAGGCCAGGTCATCTGGCGCAGCACCCCATCACTCTCCTTCATGGTCAAATAGCCCTTACTTTCAAAGTTTCCCCAATTTTTCAGCTGACTGACTGACCTTCATTTCTTAAAGTAATAATGGCCACTAGTTTTTCTTTACTTAGCTGCTTTTTTCTTGCCATAATACAAATTCTAACAGTCTATTCAGTAGGACTATCAGCTGTGTATCCACCTGACTTCTCCTCAACGCCACTGATGGTCCCAACCCCATTTATAAGGCAAGAAATCCCACTTATTAAACCTGACAGGGCACACCTGTGAAGTGAAAACCATTTCAGGGGACTACCTCTTGAAGCTCATCAAGAGAATGCCAAGAGTGTGCAAAGCAGTAATCAAAGCAAAAGGTGGCTACTTTGAAGAACCTAGAATATGACATATTTTCAGTTGTTTCACACTTGTTTGCCATGTATATAATTCCACATGTGTTAATTCATAGTTTTGATGCCTTCAGTGTGAATCTACAATTTTCATAGTCATGAAAATAAAGAAAACTCTTTGAATGAGAAGGTGTGTCCAAACTTTTGGTCTGTACTGTACGTTAAAGGTTGTTGTGCTTATAAATAACATTTATTTTCAATAAAAACCATAATAAAAGACCATCATAAAAAACAACATAAACATAAAAAGTTAGAGACTTTGCGCCAGGCCTATAGATGCTGTGACCTTGGTTGCTTTGGTGACAATAATTTACGGGTTAGTAAACAAAAAACACATGCGATTGTTAATGAAGTAGTTAATGAAGGGGTTAATACAGTTAATAAAGTTATCAGTCAATATACAATGTAAGTTTCAACCCATGGTAGTGTGTACGGTTTTTCTGTCAATGGTTTAGATCGCTAAAAGTTTTCTGTGGGTTCAATGTTGTGCCCTCAGACTCAATGTTTAATGTTGTGCCCACGCCACGTGGACATAAACCAGAACTACCCACCATAACATGTACGACCATGTCACTGACACAGAAAGTGTCGTTTGAAGAAGGACGAGGCTGTCTCAACAAAGAGAAAGGAATGCTTTCTGCCTCCCCATAACACACAATTAATCCGTAACACAGACTTTTCTAAACAGGTCACGTGATCAGAGCTGAGTCACGTGATCAAAGTTACATCACATGGGACGCCGATCCTGAGCACAGAATACATTGCACAGCAGAAGACAATCTTCGGGGTCGGGTGAGTAGCTGTACTAGAGGTGGGACGCCCCTGTAGTAAGCAAAATCCAGTCTCTTGTGAGTAGAGACAGAAAAACTAAATAACTTACTTAATGACTAATAACAGAATAACTCATAATAACACTATATGAACCTATGTGACACCAACAGATCCATATAGGAATATACCCACTGGAAATTCTTTTAAGTGTCAATCACCACAGAACTGGATGTGAAATTGCTATTGAAGTGTCGGAACAGACACTATTCAAACGGCTTATTAGTCTGACCGCACAACATTGAACCTACAGAAAAATCTTAGCGATCTAAACTATTGACAAAAAAGCCGTATACTGGTTGTTATTAACAGAAGCACACACTACCACGGGTTGAACCTTACATAGTATATTGACTGATATAGATGTAACTTTATTAACTGTATTAACCCCTTCATTAACTACTTCATTAACAATCGCATGTGTTTTTTGTTTACTAACCCGTAAATTATTGTCACTAAAGCAACCAAGGTCACAGCATCTATAGGCCTGGTGCAAAGTCTCTAACTTTTTATGTTTATGTTTTTTATGATGATCTTTTATGATGGTTTTTATTGAAAATAAATGTTATTTATAAGCACAACAACCTTTAACGTACATATACAGTACAGACCAAAAGTTTGGACACACCTTCTCATTCAAAGAGTTTTCTTTATTTTCATGACTATGAAGGCATCAAAACTATGAATTAACACATGTGGAATTATATACATAACAAACAAGTGTGAAACAACTGAAAATATGTCATATTCTAGGTTCTTCAAAGTAGACACCTTTTGCTTTGATTACTGCTTTGCACACTCTTGGCATTCTCTTGATGAGCTTCAAGAAGTAGTCACCTGAAATGGTCTTCTAACAGTCTTAAAGGAGTTCCCAGAGATCAAAGCCCATTATTCTCTCTAACCTCTGCTGTCTCATACATCAGCTCTTCCTGAGATTGTCCACATGATCATACTCAGCCAATATGACCTATTCTGCCTTCTTCTTTCAGTACATCTTGCCATATATTCTATATATTCTCTCTTATACAATTCTTTATCTACATGGTGTCTTTCATTATGAGGTACATATGACAATTCTGCCCAGCATATACCTTAGCTTAGCATTAATACAGTCCTAAGTTATTCTCAACAGTACTAATTACAAAAGTATCTTGTCCTAACTGTTTATAGATAGATAGGTAAATGCTGGTATATATCATATGTTGTGATATCATATGTTGTGATGCTGCTATGCTTGATAGCTGAACAATCCCTTGTTGGTCACGCATAGCGACGTTGTGAATGGAGGGATATAGTCCAAACTTTCAGACTTATGCCACCTTCTTTCCTCATTACTTCTCCCCTAATACCCCCCTCCACCCTTCCTCCCCCTCCCCCCATCTATCCCTTCCCATCCTCTTTACCCACCCTTAACCACACAAATGGGTTACGGACTATGTCCATTTATTCAAAGAGTCAAATACATCACAAAGAGTAGCACTTATAATAGAAAACATAACCAATATGTCTATTATTAATAAGCACAGGCCGAAGGTTGCCAGATCAGGGTTCGGATTCGACCCTTTGCCCCTACTTACCCTCTCTGTATGGAGATTGGCGACCTCTGCAATGGCCGCTATCAATTGTACAGAGTAAAAAAGTTTTATGCACAGAATAGCATTAGAACTAACAGTAAAAGCCATTTTTCTGTGGAAATGCTAAAAGTTATTGAATTTTTGACTGTTCATACTGTTTATACTTTGTCGCAGGTCACCCCAGTGATATACAATTTTGAAGAAGCTACAACCTCTCACCTTCCACCGTCATGGCATCCATAACCACTACCTCCTTCAACGTCAGAGGTTTCAACTCACCTCAGAAGAGATCTCAGGTACTCTCTCTTTTGAAGAAAGACAAATCCGATATTTGCTTTCTCCAAGAGACCCACCTAAAAAATGACAAAGTCCCGAACATACCACACTTTCATTTTAACAAATGGTTCCACTCCACGTACAAGAAAGCTGCGAGAGGAGTCAGCATAGCTATAGCCAAACATATTCCATTCGAACATATCCTAACTCTAGCTGACACCGAAGGAAGATTTATTTTTGTGAAGGGCAGGATTGGCCATACCCTCGTGACACTAGCAAGTATCTATGCCCCAAACAATAACCAATTCCATTGGCTTAAACACACTCTAGATAAACTCAGTGATTTTGCAGAGGGTCTGAGATTAATTGGAGGAGACCTAAATATATCCCTGAATCCCTTCCTGGACACTTCCAAAGGCCTTTCTGCTCTTTCACAGAAGACCTTAGCTAAAATCCATCAACTATTATCTAGATATCAACTAATAGATACTTGGAGAACCCTTAATCCTACAATCAAGGACTTTTCGTATTACTCACAAGTTCACCACTCTTTCCAGAGAATAGACTATATATTTATCTCCAAAAGTCACTTAGGCACCCTTAAAAATACAAGTATTGGGTCAATAACGGTCTCGGATCACGCCCCTGTGTCGGCGGCCATGATCCTTTCCTCCCTACCGATGAAGGAATGGTCTTGGAGGCTTAACGAAACTTTACTTGACTCTGACCAGTCTGTAGCAGATCTTACACAAAAATTGTACTTATACTTCCAGGATAATGTTCCATCAGACACCTCCCAGGCAATAGTATGGGAGGCACACAAAGCCTTCATCAGAGGAGAGTTTGTGGCGTTGGGCACCAGGGTCAAAAAGGAAAGACAAAAAACCTTGAATACCATACTCGCTCAAATATCCGCATTGGAAGTAATCCAAAAACAATCCAAAGCAAGAGTGATGCAAGATGACCTTGCTGACCTTCGCCGCAAACTCAAGGAGCACCTCAACATTAGATGCGCTAAAGCCTACCAGTATGCACAATTTAAGCACTATGCACACGGCGATAGGGGCAGTAAACTAACAACCCACTTGATTAAAAAAAGGAAAGATGCACAATTTATCAAATCCATTAAAACTCGTGAAGGCACTGTAACTAATGAAACTAAGGATATAGCGACTGAATTCAGTAACTTCTATAGCCATCTATACAATACTATTCCAGACACCTCACTGGAAGTGAACAAACACACAATTGATGAGTTCCTGACTAAACTGAACCTACCCACTATAGCTAGTGAAGACTGTATGGCCCTTATAGCACCAATAGGTAACGAGGAAATCTTAGATACAATTAAATCCCTCCCTAATGGAAAAGCACCAGGACCAGACGGGCTACCTGCAGGATACTACAAAAAATTCCTTCCAACGCTACTCCCTCATATTTCAGCATGGTGCCAATCAATGATGTCAGGTGCTCACCCTCCAAAGCAAACTTTAGAGGCTACTATAACAGTATTAGCAAAGGAGGGCAAGAATAAAATGGAATGCAGTAGCTACAGGCCTATATCACTTCTTAACCTAGATGTTAAAATCTGGGCGAAGATCTTAGCTAACAGATTGAATAAAGTAGTCCCAAAAGTAATTCACCCTGATCAGACTGGATTTGTAAGGGGTAGAGAAGGTAATTTCCACTCTTGCAGGATCCTTCATGCGATCAAACTAGCAAATGATAGAAAACGCCCACTTATCCTTCTCAGCACAGATGCTGAGAAGGCGTTTGACCGAGTAAGTTGGCTATATATGCAAAGGTCCCTTAACAGATTTGGCATTCCCCAACCTTTCATTACGGCAATTATGTCCCTCTACCATAATCCCAGTGCTAGAGTGAGGGTCAATGGCACCTTATCCACAACCTTTAACATAAACAATGGCACACGCCAAGGGTGCCCATTGTCGCCCACTCTATTTATCATTACGATGGAAATGTTACTACAAGCAATAAGAGAAGACCCAGAGATTAGGGGACTAAGAACTAGCCAAACGGAACATAAATGCGCCGCCTTCGCAGACGACCTGCTACTCATGATCTCTAACCCCACCCAGGCATTCCCCCCTTTAATGGCCCTGTTTGAGAAATTTGGAAAACTCTCGAACTTCAAAATTAATTACTCCAAATCAGAAGCTCTTAACATCACCGCCCCGGCTTCTCAAATTAGCAAGTTACGCACCTCTTACCCTTTCACCTGGCAACAAGAAAAAATCAAATATCTAGGTGTTTATCTTACAAACTCATTAAAAAAGTTATATTCCGCAAACTTTGCCCCTTTATTGAAAAGAGTCAGAGAACAACTGAACTCTTTGTCCCTCCCATATGTTTCATGGCTAGGCAGAAAAAACCTTCTGCAAACTTATATTATGCCCCAATTTCTATATCTCCTTCAAATGATTCCTATCCATTTACCGCTTTCTTTCTTTGGAACCATCAGGTCACTTTTCTCATCTTTCTTATGGAAAGGCAAAAGATCACGCATAGCGTATAATAAACTATCAAGAAATCGCTTCCATGGGGGTATGGGTCTCCCTGACGCCCAGACATACTACAAAGCAATTCAGCTGAAAAGATGGTTACAGCTATGCATTCCAAATCTCAAGATCTTAGGAACAGATATAGAGCGAGACACACTGAATAACTGTCAACTTGCAGGACTATGGGGAGTATGTAAACCTCTCCCTCCCATAGGAGGATTAACAAAAGGGATTTACTCAGTATTTAACACCTTATCAAGTCACTCCCATCTGATATCAGTACCCTCTGAGCTCATGCCTTCCTCACTTAGCCCATTCCTCACATTCCCAAATATCACCAACCCCTCTGACTTCTGGAACACACTTGAAGATTTAAAGATTAGAGATCTGCTGACCCACACAAAAACAATAACTGAACTCGAAACATTCTTTTCCCAACGCATGAAACAAACTACCTTCTTAGATATGAAAATCTTTAAAGACGTCTGCCACAAGCTCCAAGATAAATTCAAGACCTTAAACGAATCTACATGGTTCGAACAATTAATCCTCAGGCGCACTTCTCTTAAACACGTAACATCTGACATCTATAAAAATCTAATAGGCTTACTGAAAGTTAATAAACCAGATTATATTATCCAGTGGGAAGAAGACCTGGGAGTATCCTTTAGCCCGGCGGAGATAGACCTCATTCACCTAAGATCACATGGATTTTCTAGGTGTGTAAAAATCCAAGAACATTCATACAAAACGATGGTCAGATGGTACAAGGACCCCAATAAACTCCATAAAATGGGCTTATCAGACTCAGATGTCTGCTGGCGCTGCTCTCAGGGCAAGGGTACGCTTGGCCACATATTCTGGTCTTGCCCGCTAATTACCAGCTACTGGACTGAAATTGAGAAAAGGATCAACAAGATATGCAATTCTTCCCTTAAACTCTCGGCAACATCAGTTCTCTTATGGCTACCCTCTAAAGGTTGGTCTCCTAAATCATATGATCTACCCACTTGGCTTGTCCAGGCGGCGAGATCATTAATCCCGTTGCTATGGCTTAGCCCAGATCCACCCTCCATCTCCCAGTGGAAAGCTAAAGTAGACCAATTATATCTCATGGAAGAACTCAGCAGTTGGGCTAATAGGTCCCATTCCAAATTTCTAAAAATATGGCACCCCTGGAAAATGGGTAGAGACAAGTAGAGATGCTTGGCTGTGTCGCGAGGGTTGGCCAATCTAAGCTACTCCACTGTAAATGTCAGATCAACTTATTGACTCATTCACTCTTTTAAATACATACCCCTATTTGAGAAGCATCTGAGTCAAAGAGTGAGCCTTACTGGTCAATAACACCTAAATTCAATACACTCTCAGATTAGACCGAGATGAGGTTGGAGGATCCTGGGATATCTATACCTGTCGTCTACAGTAATGTGGTTGTCATGGCAGTGGAACTTCCTAATTACTACTCTAAAGAGGTGGCTTCTTCAACTATCTTCAACTATCTTAAGCTACATTCAACTACATCTAACTATAGTCATCTAGTTAAAGACATAAGACCAAAAAAAAAAGGTACTTGCGAACTTAGTACAGTTTGGAGGATGTTCCTGACCTCCACCAGTTCGTTATAATATCTGTGAAAAATAGCTTATTACCAAAAAATAGCTTGAATATACTTGATTATGGTTTACCTTACCGCCTTAAACTAAGCTATAAGAGGTAACTCAATGTTTAGAGACGACTCCTAAGCTCTCTTGCCTTTTTTGCTATAGAATCAGCTTTCAGAAGGTATTAGGAGTACAAGTAAACATGTATTCATGTATAACATCTCGATACTTACAAATGTGCCCTATGTCTACTATAAAGCTTGCCTATATATGTATTACAGAAGTGATGTAATATGATATTCATGTTTTCATTGAAAATCTAATAAACAGATATTTGTTAAAAAAAAAAAGGAGTTCCCAGAGATGCTTAGCACTTGTTGGCCCTTTTGCCTTCACTCTGCGGTCCAGCTCACCCCAAACCATCTCGATTGGGTTCAGGTCCGGTGACTGTGGAGGCCAGGTCATCTGGCGCAGCACCCCATCACTCTCCTTCATGGTCAAATAGCCCTTACTTTCAAAGTTTTCCCAATTTTTCGGCTGACTGACTGACCTTCATTTCTTAAAGTAATAATGGCCACTCGTTTTTCTTTACTTAGCTGCTTTTTTCTTGCCATAATACAAATTATAACAGTCTATTCAGTAGGACTATCAGCTGTGTATCCACCTGACTTCTCCTCAACGCAACTGATGGTCCCAACCCCATTTATAAGGCAAGAAATCCCACTTATTAAACCTGACAGGGCACACCTGTGAAGTGAAAACCATTTCAGGGGACTACCTCTTGAAGCTCATCAAGAGAATGCCAAGAGTGTGCAAAGCAGTAATCAAAGCAAAAGGTGGCATATTTTCAGTTGTTTCACACTTGTTTGTTATGTATATAATTCCACGTGTTTATTCATAGTTTTTATGCCTTCATAGTCATGAAAATAAAGAAAACTCTTTGAATGAGAAGGTGTGTCCAAACTTTTGGTCTGTACTGTATATATAGAATACAGATGGTGAGTGCCTGCTATTTAGTTACATATAGAAGCAGTTTTAGTTTTACCGCTGCACAGGGAAGACAGCAAGGACCTAGTCTCGGCTGAGACTTGGCCATATACCTAGTCTGAGCACCTTCAGCTCAGCTGGATGAGGAATGCAGAAACTACCGGCAACCTACAGAGTTCCAGGAAGAGAACATCCCCTGAGAATCCATCTGTGAGATAAGTCCAGAGACCTAGGAGAAGCTATTTCCTCCTCAGCTAGTCTGTCCCCATACAGCAGAAGGTACCAGATAATTGCAGAAGCTAATCCTGTCATAGTTACAGAGCTACCAAGCAGACGTTTTATCCTTAAAGCTCCACATTTAAAGCAGAAGTACTCATTCCTGCCAATTATTGCCAAAACCTGCTGGGACCAAGAGACCAAAGCTGTGTACTGTTTGGATGCAAGTTATTTTAAGTAAAGCAACGTTTGAACTTCATCTAAAGGTCTGGACATTGTTTATTCTACAAAGTTCCTCTATTACTCCTACTATCACTACACTCAAATTTATTGCAAGTGAGCCAGGAGTCCAGCCGTACCCAGGTAGGAGACACCATGACACAACTACCACAACCCTACAGAGACATTATAGGCCATTACACCACTCTGGCATTTCTAATCTGGGACGTGCGTTATAACACCTTGAAAGGGCCCTGGGATAGTACCCTGCGCTTGCTGAAATTGGCGTCACGACAAATACAGAACATTACCCACCCGTACCTGGCCACTGCACCATGTATGCAGATTACCTTGACTTTCCGGCCAGTAAACTCAGCGGGTCGCAGCAGGGTAGCCCTTACCAGGGTCACCAGACTCCCTGAGTCCAGCAGAGCCACCGCTGGAGTGTCTCCCACTTCCACCTGGCACAGGTGATTATTATCTAGAGACTCCCTGGTACCTGTTGCACACAGCTTCCTGGCATATAGCGACCGACGGTATCCATAGTTAGTGTCCATGGGCTCAACCCTATGGGGACAGTCGGCCCTTACATGACTAGGCTCATGACACCACCAACAGATCACCGGAGCCAGGTCTGCAGTGGGCACCTCCCGGGTGGGCTTTTTCAGCTCCAGTCTCTTGGTCTGGGGTAGTGATTGTCGGGGTTTAACTGCCCCCTTCCCGAAAGGCAGCTAGATGTTGTCAAAACCCGGACCGGCACATGAGTCCAGTCCGGTGTTTGACCCCACCTGGCCGCTAATCAGTCCAGCAGCACACACTGGGAGGAAAATACCTGCCTCCCCATACAACTCCCTTTACTGTGTCACTATATATATATATATATTGTTCCCCCTATAGTTCAAGTATATAATGCTCTTCCGTCTCACCTCTGTTGTACCAATATATGCCCCCGTGGTGCTAGTATATAATGCTACTCCATCCTCCATAGTGCCAGTATATATATGTCTCCCTGTAGTACCAGTATATAATGCTCCTCCATCCCTCTGTAGTGCCAGTATATATAATTCTCCTCCCCTAATGCCAGTATATAATGAAGTCTATGAGGTTGAACGGCCACAAATGCAGCCATGATTGCCCCCCTCTTATGGGTAGCAAGTTGGCACCTTAGGCAGGCACCTACCCTTGCCTACCAGTCGTCCCGGCCCTGCTCATCCCATTCAGGTAGCCAGGGGGCTTAAAGTTTTGATTTCTTTGTCATGCAACCTGCATGACTGACACTCTAGATATGTCTGAACTGCTCTCCCAATCACCTATATAGTACTTTCAGCAGTTTTACTGGGTCAAAACTGCTGACAGACTCCCTTTAATACAAACATTGGTTTGTTTAATCATGTAGCTCAAGCACAAACTTATGGCGATTACATACAACATGTTTACAAGCGCTCACACACTTTGATGGTTATAGTCTCTCAATATGAGGACACTTAGCTTAATGGTTATTACGGCTAAGCTATGTGCCCCAAGTATGTACAGTCTATAAAGCACTCCATTAGTCCGTAAGAGGATCTCCCTGATACAGGGCCAATGTTTAACCTCTTGCAGCATGTCACTACTTCTCTGACTTCTCTGCTACTGATTTGTTTGGGACCTCAACTGTTCTGTGCTGCAGAAAGGCTCTTGGCCACCTCTCCATAACACTCGGACACACATTTGCCACAGGCAGCTACTCCAGACTACAACCTGAACTGCAACTGGTGGGTGCCCATAACATCACCGAGCCTCCTTGTGTCATTCATTACAGGGCAATTCTTAGCAACCTCACTCTGCTAGACCCCTCTGTCATGATTCACTATTGCAGTGCTCACTCATCATTAGGGCCTACATCTGCTGCAACCGTGGGCTTCAGCCAGCTCACTGGTCTCCCCTGGCTTGGTAAGCAGCCTCTATGGACCCTGCAACTTTGCAGTGGCACTCTTGCAGACTCCTTTTCCTCTTGCTCTCTCTGCCGCAATACACAGACCGTCTATGTAGGACCAGTCACCTTCTGTAGCCAGACATGTACTTTTGCTACCTAGCAGGCTACTCTTTTGTTACTGCAGCCTCTATGTCTCCAACCAGCTCTGTTACTGCTTTGGCTTCAGACCTCTTAGCATCTCCTGCAGCTCCCCACGGCTCTCAGGCATCTACGTCCACCTGCACCAGCAGATTCTCAGTTTGAGCTGCAGTATCTCTGACTAGATATAACTCTTTGTGAGCTCAACCCACCACTTCCAGCAAGGCTTAAAAGATCACCATGCAGGCAAAATCCTGAACTGTCCAAGATGGCCTAAGGATATATAAATAAACTCTTTACATGTTCTGACTTTAATGCCACTAGATGTACGGTAGCTTTCCTATAAGTCACTGTTCGACCTTTTAAACAGGCCTTGAGAAATGACTTGGATATTAAATAAGCCTGCATCTCATCTACAGATAACTGTTTCAGGGTGATTTCCCCTCATCAGTGCAGAGTTGAAAGTACCTGCTTAACTGGGTGAGAGGCCTAGGTCAGGATTCAGGGAGATATTTTTTTTCAAGATGGCCTTGGCACTGTAGCAGAGACTGTTAGCTCATGATAGGGAAGGGTGAATTACAGGCTGCAGGAAGGGAGACTTAAAAATATATATTACAAAGATATATGCATTCACTATTGAACTGAGGTAAATCCAGCCTTGGTAATAATCAAACATTATATAACTGCTGTAAATGCAGTTCCCTACTTTTTAAGAGAAGGCTTTGTCAAAGTTGACCCTATGCTTTATGGGGAAGACCAAGGTCAATATTTTTCACTTGATATAAACTAAAATGAAATTTCTAGCTGTTGACGAATCTACCTTATAACTGAACATTTTCCTTACTGCCCAACACAAGAAAAACAGTGACACAGAAAAACTCTCTAGAGGTTAGTAGGTCAGTAGCTTTTCTCCAGACTTCCAGCAGCTTCAAAGAACAACCTTTTATGCTTGCAATGGAACATGTACCCAGCCTTGATTTGCTAAAGCTAGCTTTCATTTAACTGCAAGCGACAAAACCACAATCATCAATACCCGCAAGCTGACAAAATAACAGCCTAGAAGATCTGAACCAAGTTATCTTTATGTTAGCAATTACAACTGCAATTTGCTATGCATTGTAAAGTCCAGTGAAGAAATATACCTTGTTCTTATTTATGTATTCTATAAGTAGGATGCTGACTTAGAGTGCTTTCACACAGAGGACTTTGTTGGTGTTTTTCTCCATTTTTGGGTTAATACTCCTGCTTTTTTTGGTGCATTTTTTAACTGACCGTCTATGGGATTATGACTCATGCATCTTTTTTTTTTTACTGGTGTTTTTGTTCATTAGGTTTTTGTCTTTCTGGCTTCTTTTCAAAAGTGTAGCATGCTGTAGCTTTTGGCATTTTTTTTTTCAGGCATTTTCACAACTTCTTCTCTATAGGAGAAAAATGCAATGATGAAAACGCTAGCTGGCATACACACTGTTGGCCAAAAAAAGCTCGAAAAATGCAGCAAAAAAACCAAAACATGGTTATTCTACCACTTTTTTTTTACTGGTAAAAACCACCAGGCAAACTTTTTGTGTAGGGACCCTGGACATGTTAGTTTTTTTCAATGGACTTATCTTTAGCCCTTTCGTCTTGTGGAATAGTGCAAGTGTTTTTTTCATTATTTTTTTTGCTTGACATATAGAGGGGAATTCATCACATACTATTTGAAGTCAGTTTTCCTTGAGTCTGCGTCGGCGTCCATGGTGCCAAATTTATTAGGCATTGCATGTTGATAATTAACCACTGTGCATCTTTAAACTTAAGGGTACGGCCACACAAAGAGGCCGTGATGCAAATTAGCTGCAGTTGCCTTTCATTTAACTAGAGATGAGAGAATCGAATCCTACGAAGTGGAATTCGATCCGAATTTCAGGATAAATTTGATTTGCCTCGAAGCCAAATTTCCTCGTGCTTCGTGGTAGCGAATCGATTTAACCTGAAATAGTGTAAAAAACCAAAATATTCAAACTTACCACCTCCATTTGCTCGCGATGGGCCGCCAGCTGCCATCTTGATTGAAGATCTCGGCTGAAATCCCATGCGTGATGACATCCTTTCGCGCCGCGCGAGATTTTGCAACAGATCTTCAAGCACGATGGCAGATGGCGGCCCGTCGCAAGCAAATGGAGGCAGTAAGTTTGATTTTATTTTTTTATTATGTTAATTTTACACCGTTTTTACACTCAGATGCCGCGATCATGTATGAACGCGGCATCTGATGGGTTCAATGATGGGGAGCAGCACTATCGCAGCTCCCTGTCTTTGCACCCGCTACTTACAAAAAAATGCGTTTCGTGGCAAAGTAATTCATCACAAAGCGATTTTTTTATTTTATTCGGCGAATCAGCTGAATTGAACTTTTCAATAATTCGCTCATCTCTGCATTTAACTAATGAAGACCCACTATACAGTGCAGTCTTCATTAGTTAATTGAAACCCATGCTGCTTGACCGCAGCATGGCTGCAAACCCAACTGTATCACGGCTGCTCTGTGTGGCCGTACCCTTAGGCCTCTTTCACACGGGCATGCAGGAAAATGTGCGGGTGCGTTGCGGGAACACCCTCGATTTTTCCGCGCGAGTGCAAAACATTGTAATGTGTTTTGCACTCGCGTGAGAAAAATCGCGCATGTTTGTTACCCAAACCCGAACTTCTTCACAGAAGTTCGGGCTTGGGATCAATGTTCTGTAGATTGTATTATTTTCCCTTATAACATAGTTATAAGGGAAAATAATAGCATTCTGAATACAGAATGCTTAGTAAAATAGAGCTGGAGGGGTTAAAAAAAAAATAAAAAAAATTTAACTCACCTTAGTCCACTTGATCGAAGCCCGGCATCTTCTTCTGTCTCCTTTGTTGAATAGGACCTGTGGTGAGCATTAAGTACAGTTACAGGACCTTTGATGACGTCACTCCGGTCATCACATGATCCATCACCATGGTAAAAGATCATGTGACATACCATGTGATGACCGGAGTGACGTCATCAAAGGTCCTGTTCCTGTATTTAATGCTCACCACAGGTCCTATTCAACAAAGGAGACAGAAGCAGATGCCGGGCTACGCGATCAAGTGGACTAAGGTGAGTTAAATTTTTTTTTTATTTTTTTTAACCCCTCCATCCCTATTTTACTATGCATTCTGTATTCAGAATGCTATTATTTTCCCTTATAACCATGTTATAAGGGAAAATAATAATGATCGGGTCTCCATCCCGATCGTCTCCTAGCAACCGTGCGTGAAAATCGCAATGCATCTGCACTTGTTGCGGATGCTTGCGATTTTCACGCAACCCCATTCATTTCTATGGGGCCTGCGTTATGTGAAAAACGCACAAAGAGGAGCATGCTGCGATTTTCACGCAACGCACAAGTGATGCGTGAAAATCACCGCTCATGTGAACAGCCCCATAGAAATAAATGGGTCAGTATTCAGTGGGGGTGCAATACGTTCACCTCCCGCATCGCATCCGCGCGGAATACTCGTTCATGTGAAAGGGGCCTTAAACTTTTGTCTAGAAATGCTACTCCAGTTTTTTTTTTTTTACGCCACCCCCATCTTACAGGTTTGCTACTTTTTTTGCAATGTTTTTAAAAGGTTACGGTAATAATTCTGGAGTGGATCTATTATATAGGACCATACCTACTTTCAGCCTCACAGAGCATTCTGATTTTATAAATCTGTAGTTACTGAGGCAGATATACTAAGACTAGCATTACAAATTGTTAGTCTTGGTATTAAATATGTTGATGCCCAATGTGCCAAATGCATTAAGAGGCACAGACTTCTTAATAAATTTGGTGCATCTCCAAGCATTCCAAGCACCAGAAATTCAAATGTACATCAGCAACGATATATTACCCCAGTTTCTGTAAATCTGATCAGTTGTGGGAGGCCATTTTCCACTTTCCTGCCTACTTTTGAAATGTAGCAATAGTCAACAGTGACATATAATATTTGAGAAATATCCCTAATTATCTTTTCTTTTTTTTTTTTGTAGTGAAACATTGTATGATATGAATGGTGAATGCATGAGCACTTGGTACATGTAAGTTTGGAAAGGTTTGCTTTTTTTTATCATTATATTGTATTATTTCTTTCTTCTTTTTTTTCTTTTTACAATTTATTACATTTATTTATTAATATATTTATTTATTTTATTATATTTGCTTACATGATCCCTGATCTCCATCATACAGATCAATAATAATTGTTACCAGTGATCTATCCACATAGACATACAGAGAAGATGCAGATCACATATTTAATATAGGCCCCTAAGCCCCCATTCCCAGTAATGTCATTACTTGTGTCATGGGTTCTCTAGCAACTGGCCAATTACAGAAGCAATGGTGTCTGCATTTGAAAATCAGAACTGTGTTCCTAGTTTTTATTGACAGGGAAATGATTATTACCCTGGCACAGTACATAGTTGATGTGTCAGTGTGATGGCCAGATCTTGCCAATGTTACTGCTTGCAGAGGTGTGTTGTACACGGGTTATACTTTAAACGGTTAAATTAGCAATTTCCAAAATAATGATAACTGCAAATATTAGTTTCTGCTTTGCAGCCTTAAAGGGTTTGACCACATTTTAAAATTCTTTCCACAAGTGCTGTAAACAGAGTTATAAGAATCAGCTCTGATGTCTTAATATCAGAATGTTTGCCCGCTTCTTAATTACAGTCTCTTCACTGACTGTAAGGTGCTCCCATTTGGAACATGATCATTGATCACTGATGGTGGGGCACCAAGGCCATCAATCAGTAGTCATGTTCCAGCCAGGAATGCTGTATAGTCTCAAACATAACTCCTTTCAAAATGTGGCTGCTCCTGGCACCCCCTGGTAGTCGCTATAAGGAACATGTGGTAATACATGGTGGCCATTAAAGGGGACATGCTAAAAATGTAGAGCTGATGCAAGCCCGAAGATGCAGAGCGCTTCATGCTTTCAGTAAAGGTCTACATGCCCTAGTGATGAGCGAGCATGCTCACCGAATATCTGTTCGGCTCGAGCATCACTATGCTCGGCACATGGCGGTACTCTACCGAGTACCACATGTGCTCGAGCGCAATGCTCGAGTCTCCTCCCCGCACGTTTCGCGGGTTTTAAGCAGCCAATAAAAGTGCAAGTAAGTACTGCCCTCACTGTAATGCCAGTAGCCATTTTGGCTGCTGGCATTACAGTCATTGGCTGGCCGGAACACGTCATCGGGTGCCATATAGCACCAGATGAAGCATGTTCGGCTCAGACGTAGACAGGGAGAGCGGAGCGTAGGAAGGGAAAGACATAGTAGGGAGCGAATTTCACAGTTTTTATTCTGAGAAAGCTTTTCCAAGACCCAAAAGTCCTTTTAAGGACTACTGCGCGTGTGTGTATGTGTGTGTGTGTGTGTGTGTGTGTGTGTGTGTGTGTGTTTTAGAGCAGCAATCTATTTACCTGCAGTCTCAGGGACAGTGCTGAGGAAGGAACAGATAATGCAGGGAGAGAAATTTGCTGTTTTTACTACCAAAAGCTTTTCAAAGACCCCAAAGTCCTTTTAAGGACTACTGTGTGTGTTTGACATATTTTTATTTTATACCTATTAGTGACACATACTGTACATCATCCGCAGACTGTGTCTTTAATAATCTGGGCCACATCTAGTGTCCATAGTGTGTGGCTTTGTGTAAAAAATACAGAACTACATCTGCAAACAGTGTCTGTATTACAAATTCCAATAATCTGGGCCTAATATAGTGTCCATAATCTGTGGTGTTCTGTAACCAATACTGTACTACATCAGAAAACAGTGTCTGTATTGCAAATTCCAATAATCTGGGCCTAATATAGTGTCCATAATCTGTGGTGTTCTGTAACCAATACTGTACTACATCAGAAAACAGTGATTGTATTGCAAATTCCAATAATCTGGGCCTAATATAGTGTCCATAATCTGTGGTGTTCTGTAACCAATACTGTACTACATCAGAAAACTGTGTCTGTATTGCAAATTCCAATAATCTGAGCCTAATATAGTGTCCATATTCTGTGGGGTTCTGTAACCAATACTGTGCTACATCAGAAAACAGTGTCTGTATTGCAAATTCCAATAATCTGGGCCTAATATAGTGTCCTTATTCTGTGTGTTTCTGTGACATATACTGTACTACATCAGAAAACTGTGTCTGTATTGCAAATTCCAATAATCTGGGCCTAATATAGTGTCCTTATTCTGTGTGTTTCTGTGACATATACTGTCCTACATCAGAAAACAATGTCTGTATTGCAGATTCCAATAATCTAGGCCTAATATAGTGTTCATATTCTGTGGTGTTCTGTAATCAATACTGTACTACATCAAAAAACAGTGTCTGTATTGCAAATTCCAATAATCTGGGCCTAATATAGTGTCCATAATCTGTGGTGTTCTGTAAACAATACTGTGCTACATCAGAAAACAGTGTCTGTTTTGCAAATTCCAATAATCTGGGCCTAATATAGTGTCCATAATCTGTGGTGTTCTGTGACATATACTGTCCTGCATCTGAAAACTGTGTCTGTATTGCAAATTCCAATAATCTAGGCCTAATATAGTGTCCATAATCTCTGGTGTTCTGTAACCAATACTGTACTACATCAGAAAACAGTGTCTGTATTGCAAATTCCAATAATCTGGGCCTAATATAGTGTCCATATTCTGTGGTGTTTCTGTGACATATACTGTACTACATCAGAAAACAATGTCTGTATTGCAGATTCCAATAATCTGGGCCTAATATAGTTTCCATATTCTGTGTGTTTCTGTGACATATACTGCACTACATCAGAAAACAATGTCTGTATTGCAGATTCCAATAATCTGGGCCTAATATAGTGTCCATATTCTGTGTGTTTCTGTGACATATACTGTCCTACATCAGAAAACAATGTCTGTATTGCAGATTCCAATAATCTAGGCCTAATATAGTGTTCATATTCTGTGGTGTTCTGTAATCAATACTGTACTACATCAAAAAACAGTGTCTGTATTGCAAATTCCAATAATCTGGGCCTAATATAGTGTCCATAATCTGTGGTGTTCTGTAAGCAATACTGTGCTACATCAGAAAACAGTGTCTGTTTTGCAAATTCCAATAATCTGGGCCTAATATAGTGTCCATAATCTGTGGTGTTCTGTGACATATACTGTCCTGCATCTGAAAACTGTGTCTGTATTGCAAATTCCAATAATCTAGGCCTAATATAGTGTCCATAATCTCTGGTGTTCTGTAACCAATACTGTACTACATCAGAAAACAGTGTCTGTATTGCAAATTCCAATAATCTGGGCCTAATATAGTGTCCATATTCTGTGTGTTTCTGTGACATATACTGTACTACATCAGAAAACAATGTCTGTATTGCAGATTCCAATAATCTGGGCCTAATATAGTGTCCATATTCTGTGTGTTTCTGTGACATATACTGTCCTACATCAGAAAACAATGTCTGTATTGCAGATTCCAATAATCTAGGCCTAATATAGTGTTCATATTCTGTGGTGTTCTGTAATCAATACTGTACTACATCAAAAAACAGTGTCTGTATTGCAAATTCCAATAATCTGGGCCTAATATAGTGTCCATAATCTGTGGTGTTCTGTAAGAAATACTGTGCTACATCAGAAAACAGTGTCTGTTTTGCAAATTCCAATAATCTGGGCCTAATATAGTGTCCATAATCTGTGGTGTTCTGTGACATATACTGTCCTGCATCTGAAAACTGTGTCTGTATTGCAAATTCCAATAATCTAGGCCTAATATAGTGTCCATAATCTCTGGTGTTCTGTAACCAATACTGTACTACATCAGAAAACAGTGTCTGTATTGCAAATTCCAATAATCTGGGCCTAATATAGTGTCCATATTCTGTGGTGTTCTGTAACCAATACTGTACTACATCATGATGAATCCATACAGATGGTTAGTGGCGATAACGCTATTATCAGAGTAACCATCCCACTTCTGTGTCTACTGAAACGATTGCTGCTCACAATTAAGGACGACGCTCTGAATGTGGCAGACGAGGAAATGGGGGAGGACATTACACAGGGTGATAGCCAGACCACCCACAGTTCATCTTCTCAGTGCGAATTGGACCATGGAGAGGAGGAGGAGGAGGAGCTGGAGACAGTTGCCTCTACTACAGAGGGTAGTACCCATGGAACTTTAACTCCATCTGTTCAGTGTGGATGGGCAGAAGAGGAGGAGGAAGAGATGGAGATTCTTCCTGATGTCGACATCGACATCTTGCCTGTTGGTACTCTGGCACACATGACTGACTTTATGTTAGGCTGCCTTTCACGCGACCCTCGCGTTATACGCATTTTAGATAACACGGATTACTGGATGTTCACCCTTCTCGACCCCCGCTACAAAGATAACTTCTCATCTATCATTCATGTGGTGACGAGTAAAACGGTGCAATACCAGAAGGAACTTGTTGAGAGATTGCTCCAAAATTCTCTATCTGACAACACGGCCGGCAGAGTCCGTACTTCCTTAGGCAACCGTAGTTCCAACAAAGGCAGGGCAAAGCTCTCCAAGGCATGGGACACTTTCATGACACCCCACCAGCAACCTCACCCTGAAGCGCGGCCTAGTGGTACAAGAATGGAAAAGTTTTGGAAGATGGTGAAGGAATACATAGCAGATTTTCAGCATCCTAAATGGTCCCTTAGTGCCTTACAACTACTGGTTGTCCAAGCTGTGACACGTGGCACGAACTTGGCTCTACGCCTTGGAGGTGCTGGCCTGCCCTGCCACCAGCGTTTTGTCTGATCGTGTATTTAGTGCTGCTGGTGGCATTATAACAGATAAGCGTATCCACTTGTCCACTGGCAATGCTGACAGGTTAACTCAGATAAAAATTAACAAGGTCTGGATTACCCATGACGTCTTAACTCCACCAGAGGAGAGCTGAGCTGATGATGAACATAAAGGCAATTTCAATCATTTATAATGTACTCAATCTACTGTAGTGTATTCCCATGCACCTTTTCCATCACAAAAAAAGAGTATATGGTTGAATCTTGTTTTCTCCTCCTCATCATCCAGATTGTATATATTCCCTCCACTCTAATTTTTTTAATAGGGTCAGCTCAACTGCAGGCCCTCAACTTAATTTATTTTAAAGGGTCAGCTAAACAGCATGCACTTGCATATGATGTTTTAGAGCATCAGCTGTACAGCATGCACTCGCATATAATGTTTTAGAATGTCATTTGAACAGCATGCACTCGCATATAATGTTTTAGAGCGTCAGCTGAACAGCATGCACTCGCATATAATGTTTTAGAGCGTCAGCTGAACAGCATGCACTCGCATATAATGTTTTAGAGCATCAGCTGAACAACATGCACTGGAAAATAATGTTTTAGTGTGTCAGCTGTACAGCATGCACTCGCATATAATGTTTTAGAGCGTCATTTGAACAGCATGCACTCGCATATAATGTTTTAGAGTGTCAGCTCACCTGAAGGCACTCGCAAATAATGTTTTTGAGCATCAGCTGAACAACATGCACTTGAAAATAATGTTTTAGTGTGTCAGCTGTACAGCATGCACTCGCATATAATGTTTTAGAGTGTCAGCTCACCTGCACGCACTCGCATATAATGTTTTAGAGTGTCAGCTGAACAGCATGCACTGGCATATAAAGTTTTAGAGTGTCAGCTGAGCAGCATGCACTCGCATATAGTGTTTTAGAGCGTCAGCTCACCAGCAGGCCCTCGCCCCTCATGTTTTAGAGGGTCAGCTCAGCTGCAGGCCCTCGCCCCTCATGTTTTGGATGGTTAGATCAGCAAGCCCTTGCTCCAAATGTTTTTGAGGGTCACCAGCAGGCCACCAATTATAATTTTTCAAGGGTGTGTATGATGCCCTCCTTTATGTGTAATAAAGGGTGTATTGGAGTGCCAGTTCCTTGTAATTTTTGGCAGCCCTTTCCCTTAGTGCATAGGCTTTATGAGTGTAGGAGTCCCACTACCTGAACAATTGTACCACAATGTGAATGAGGCCCTCCTTTATGTGAAATACAGGTTGTATCAGAGGGCCTCTTCCTTGTAATTTTTTGCAGCACTTGCACTAGCTTCGCTCGGGTATATTTAATCTATTTTATTTAATGTTTGTGTGTGTCGTTAAAAGATATCAACACTATCCACTATAACAGTGACATCTATAGCACCCCGCCCCCAAAACAGTGACCTCCACAGCCCCCCACCCCTTAACACTAACCCCCCCACAGTGCCCCGTCCCTTAAAATTGGACCTCCACAGCAGCCCACCCCCTTAACTTTGACCTTTACAGCAGCCTTCCCCTTTAACAGTGACTTTCAGAGCATACCACTCCCTTGACAGTGACCTCCACAGGGGCCCGCCCCCTTAACAGTGGCGTTTACTGGATTGGGGGCGTGTCCTTTTGAACAGCTCACTCTAAGGGCTCTTTCACACCTGCGTTGTTGTCTTCCGGCATAGAGTTCCGTCGTCGGGGCTCTATGCCGGAAGAATCCTGATCAGGATTATCCTAATGCATTCTGAATGGAGAGAAATCCGTTCAGGATGCATCAGGATGTCTTCAGTTCCGGAACGGAACGTTTTTTGGCCGGAGAAAATACCGCAGCATGCTGCGCTTTTTGCTCCGGCCAAAAATCCGGAACACTTGCCGCAAGGCCGGATCCGGAATTAATGCCCATTGAAAGGCATCAATCCGGATCCGGCCTTAAGCTAAACGTCGTTTCGGCGCATTGCCGCATCCGACATTTAGCTTTTTCAGAGTGGTTACCATGGCTGCCGGGACGCTAAAGTCCTGGCAGCCATGGTAAAGTGTAGTGGGGAGCGGGGAGCAGTGTACTTACCGTCCGTGCGGCTCCCCGGGCGCTCCAGAGTGACGTCAGGGCGCCCCAAGCGCATGGATCACGTGATCACATGGATCACGTCATCCATGCGCATGGGGCGCTCTGACGTCACTCTGGAGCGCCCCGGGAGCCGCACGGACTGTAAGTATACCGCTCCCCCGCTCCCCACTACTACTATGGCAACCAGGACTTTAATAGCGTCCTGGGTGCCATAGTAACACTGAACGCATTTGGAAGACGGTTCCGTCTTCAAATGCTTTCAGTACACTTGCGTTTTTCCGGATCCGGAGTGTAATTCCGGCAAGTGGAGTACATGCCGGATCCGGACAACGCAAGTGTGAAAGAGGCCTTAGACAGCAGCACTGTACTGTCTGAGTGTGATCTGCAGGGAGCAGGGAGAAAGTCACCGTCCGTCCCACCCCTGCAGCTGACAGAAGTTGATTTTTACCTTCATATTTTCAATCCGCGTCGGCTCAGGAGTGGGAGGGGGCGTGACCTGAACGGATCATGGGTGTGGTTTAGTAGGACATTGGGGCAGGGTTTTAAGTCTTTTGAGGGTGTACACATTGTGGCAGGGGGCGTGTCTGGGCTCCTTCCTGCAAGAGTGACACCCCTCTGGGCACCTTACTGGTTCATTTGCATTTCAAGTAAACTGGATTTTCAGAGAATAAAAACATATATTGATGGAACAAAGGCACATCTTGAAATAAGGTACTAAATGCTATTAGGTCATGGCTTTACTTCAATAGTGATTATCCTGGTGACAGATTTCCTTTAAACCTCTCCTACAGCAGTGAAGAAAAATGGCTAGGTTGTTATGGAAACCTGGAGTAAAACTGTATGTGGAGGCTGAAGGACCTGAGAGCTTCTGATAAGGGTCATGTGACTAAACTTCTATTGGCTAATGCATTTTTTGGGAATATCTCAGGAACGGTACGTCCTAGAGAGCTGAGACCTGTTCTAAAACCTTCCCGGACACCTGATGTACCTGTGTGCCAAATTTCCTGATTGTAAATGCAACGGTGCAGATTCCTTTAGCAGACATACACACACATACACTCAGCTTTATATATTAGATTGAATATACAGGAAATAATGTTTCCTAACAATTTTTTCTGTAAAATGGATTTTTTTGGGGGGGTTTTCTGCGAAATTTTGTCAGTCTGTAAAAGTGGCATACAACTCGGACAACATGGTTCACAGCAGCGACCTGGGAGTCCAAGATGCATCCAGACATGCTGTTCCCGATCCATTTCGGTGGTGTTTCTGTCACTTTCTGACCTTTTCTAATAGACCAGGCACCCTCCCCTCTTTAGAGCAGGGGGTGCCTGGTTGTCTCCCATTGACTTCCATTATACTCGGGTGCTCGGTCGAACACATGAATATAGCAATGTGTTCGGGCCGAACACCCGAATACTTTGGTGCTCGATCATCACTACTGTTCATGTAATACAAGGATGGCTTGAGTTCACCAGAATTGGAGCTGAATGTACGATGCAGCTCTCCTTTCTGGCTCATATAGGGTCTCAATAAGGGGACTATCCTCCTTGATGTATGGACAGAGGTTGTCTTCATGAGACAACCTCTTTCACCTTTCCTTTCATCAACATCCTGTTATTACCTATAAGTAAACAATAAAGGTTTCAACTGAATGAAAGCCAGCAGAGATCTTGCAACACCTTTTTCTGATCTAATAACACTTCTATAAGACTTTGTCACTCTTGCTGCTGTGCTGGGACTATTTTGTTGTAGTGGGACAATATTTACAAAAAAAAGGATCATTTAATGGGGTTTTCAAAGATTCTGATATTGATGACCTATATGTCACGGGGTTCCGAAGGTGCACTCGGTCCCCCATTGCCCGCAGAACTGTTGTTTAGCTTTTGGAATGAGGTTCTGTGTTTGACCTTATTCCCAGGGCGGCTTTACTAGCTGGGTGGCTCCCTGCTCCTAGTCTGCCTTGAGCGCCGAGCTGATCACTCGGTGCTCGACTGGTTGGTCTGTCGGTCATGTGATGCTGGCCATGTCACATGACCCTCACTCCCACTATAAATACAGGCAGCCTGCTGGCTACAGGTGGCCTGTTAATTTCTAGGCTCCTGGCTATTTGTTGGACTACTGAATATTTACCTGATCCTGTTCCCTGACGATCCTCTGCCTGCTCCTCCTGTACTGCGCATACATCCTGGTATTGTGACCTCGGCTCCCACCTGACTACTCTCTTAGGACTCCACTTGTACTTCGCTACTCTTCTGGTATTTGACCCCGGCTTCTCCTGACCATTCTTTGCTTAATCCGTTGTACTGCGTAGCTCTCTTGGTTCTGACCCGGTCCGTTCATGTTCCGTATTTTGTCTTGTCTGTCTTCCCTGCACATATCCTAAGTTAGGGATTGCCGTCCAGTTGTCCCCTGTCATCAGGACTCGTAAGCAAGTAGGCAGGGCCAGGGGTGAGGGTGGAGCGCAGTGGTCACTACCCTTCCCCCTGTGTGTGTGTGGACGTGACCGTTACAGATTAACAGGCCCAATAACCACTGTATCATGAATCCTCTTACTACCCTGACTGACCATGTCTCTAACTTGACACAGAGGGTGCAGGAGCTAGGAGAGAAACTCCGTTCTTGTGAGTTAGGGCAAGGTTCTTCCACTCCTCTGTCCTCCAGTCCATATTTTGAACCCCAGATCAAGCTCCCAGAACCCTTTTCTGGAGACCGGAAGAGGTTTCTCTCCTTTAAGGAGAATTGCAAACTCTACTTCCGTTTGCGCCCCGTGTCCTCCGGTCCCGAGAGCCAACGCGTGGGGATTATCATTTCTCTACTACAGGGTGATCCCCAGGACTGGGCATTTTCGTTACCTCCTGGGGCCAGTTGTCTAACTTCTGTGGAGGGGTTTTTTCAGGCCCTGGGTACCCTCTATGACGAACCAGACAGGGCCCTGGTAGCCGAGACAGCTCTTAGGGCACTGGTTCAGGGCCATCTCCCTGCGAAGGAGTATTGCACCCAATTCAGACGGTGGTGTGTCCCCTCAGGATGGAATGAACCAGCCCTGAAGAGTCAGTTTAGGTCTGGTCTATCTGATAATTTAAAAGATCTATTGGTCAATTACCAAATTCCTGAGACCTTAGAGGAGATGATGACCCTAGTTGTCCGACTTGACAGACGAGTTAGAGAGAGACGACAAGAACGACAGTTCAGTTCTCAGATGGTGGTCCAGCCAGAGGCCTTTTCCAGGGACAACACTGAGGTCTCCACCGAGGAACCCATGCAGGTTGGCATGACCCGGGGTAATCTTCGTCGCAGACGCGGAGAGTGCTTCTACTGTGGAGATCCTGGCCATTGGATCAACAAGTGTCCTAAGAGGGACCTCTCTGACAAGTCTTCTAAAGCAAGACAACCTAAAGACCAGGTACACCCTGATTTTTCTAAAGGTAAGCTTTTGGTACCCATAACAATTTCTCTGGGGGTTAATAAGTGGCCGGGTAAGGCCTTTATTGACTCCGGTTCAGCGGCCAGCTTTATTGACTTTGAGTTTGCTTGTAAATTGGGTATTCCAATGTTTGCTTTACCTACACCTATCCATGTCATGGCTATTGATGCTACTCCCCTGATTGGTGGTATGGTGAGGTCATGTACCTCTGAAATTTCTCTGTCTGTGGGTGTGTGCCACTCTGAGAGATGTTCTCTTCTAGTCCTGGAGAACCTACCGCTTGAGGTGGTACTAGGGTTGCCTTGGCTCCGTTTACATAACCCCACAATTGATTGGTCCAAAGGAGAGTTGGTGAAATGGGGACCTAAGTGTGACTCATGCTTGTCCGTGGTCCAGGCTGGGGTTTCAGTAAGGTCTAATACATTACCCTCTGTTATTAAGGAATATTCTGATGTGTTCTCGTCCCTTACTCCAGAGGTTCTACCCCCCCATAGACCTTATGATTGCGCCATAGAGCTAATTGAGGGTGCCGAATTTCCTAAAGGTCGAATTTATAATCTTTCAGGGCCCGAACGCAAGGCTATGGAGGATTATATTAAGGAGAGCCTTGCTAAAGGGCATATTAGACCTTTAGTCTCTCCTATGGGAGCAGGGTTTTTCTTTGTTAAAAAGAAGGATGGTGGTCTTAGGCCTTGTATTGATTACCGGAGATTAAATAAAATCACTGTCCAAAATAGATACTCTCTCCCATTGATTCCAGATTTATTTAACCAGGTTTTGGGGGCAACCTGGTTTTCCAAGATTGACCTGAAAGGGGCATACAATCTAATCCGAATCAAGGAGGGAGACGAATGGAAGACAGCGTTAAATACTCTGATAGGACACTTTGAATATCAGGTGATGCCTTTTGGACTCAGCAATGCCCCAGCTGTGTTCCAAAACTTAATAAACGATATTCTTAGGGAGTTCTTAGGTAAATTTATTATTGTCTATCTTGACGACATTTTGATATTCTCTCCTGATTTCGAATCTCATGTGTCCCATGTCAAACAAGTATTAGAGGTGTTGAGGGAGAACCAGCTATCCGCTAAGCAAGAGAAATGTGTCTTTGGTGTACAGGAGATACTGTTTCTAGGGCATGTTTTGACTCCTCACGCCTTTAAGATGGATCCTGGTAAGGTTTTAGCAATTAAGGAATGGGTAAGGCCTTCATCCTTAAAGGCTTTACAACGGTTTTTGGGTTTCGCTAATTACTACCGTAAATTTATCATGAATTTTTCTGTAATTGCTAAGCCATTGACCGACCTTACTAAGAAAGGGGCGGATTTGGAGAATTGGTCTACCAAGGCCATTTCTTCATTTGAAACATTAAAAAACGCATTTAGTAGCGCTCCCATTCTGATCCAGCCTGATCAGGAGAGACCCTTTATTGTGGAGGTGGATGCGTCCGAGGACGGCGCAGGAGCAGTCCTTTCACAAGGTCCTGCTAGCCTCACTAACCTGAGACCGTGTGCCTTCTTCTCTAGGAAATTCTCTCCCACGGAGAGAAACTACGACATAGGGAATAGGGAGCTGTTGGCCATTAAATGGGCATTTGAGGAGTGGAGACATTTTTTGGAGGGGGCAAGGCATCGAGTAACTGTTGTCACTGACCATAAAAACCTAATGTTTCTCGAGTCCGCTAAGAGGTTAAATCCCCGACAAGCCCGATGGGCTCTGTTTTTTACCCGTTTTGATTTCTCCATTACGTTCAGGCCGGGAAGTAAAAATGTGAAGGCAGACGCATTATCTCGGAGCTTCCATGCTTTTCAACCCACTGAGACGCCGCCTGAATCCATCCTACCAGCAAACATCTTCTTAGCGGCTCTAACCCAGGATATCTCGGCTTGCATTAAGGCTGAACAACATCTGGCACCGGCATCCACCCCAACAGATAAGTTGTTTGTTCCCGTACAATTTCGTCTCCAGCTGTTGGGTGAGTGTCACGATTCTGCCTTTTGTGGACATCCGGGTTTTGAGGGCACTAAGGATCTGGTTTCTAGATCTTATTGGTGGCCCACTCTGACCAGGGATGTCAAGTCCTACGTGTCAGCCTGTGAGGTTTGTGCCAGGTCTAAGACACCTAGGACTCGCCCTGCTGGTAACCTACGACCCCTACCCATTCCCAGTAGACCCTGGTCCCATATCTCGATGGACTTTATAACTGACCTACCGCTGGCGGAGGGTAAGACTGTGGTTTGGGTAGTGGTCGATAGGTTTAGCAAGATGGTTCATTTCATTCCCCTGTCTAAACTTCCAAATGCTAAAACCCTGGCGTCTATTTTTGCGAGAGGTTGTTCGTTTACATGGCATCCCGGAAAATATTGTTTCGGACAGGGGTGTGCAGTTTGTGTCCAAATTCTGGAGGGCCTTCTGTCAAAGATGTAAAATTTCGTTGTCTTTTTCTTCCGCCTACCATCCTGAGAGTAATGGGCAGATTGAACGCCTTAATCAGTCTGTGGAACAATTCCTGAGGTTGTATGTTGCTGATGACCAGCAATTATGGGTCAAATTCCTTCCGTTGGCTGAATTTGCTCTGAATAACCGTGTCAATTCTTCTGCTGGGGTCTCCCCTTTCTTTTGTAACCATGGTTTTCATCCCCGTTTTCATTCTGGGTCGTCCGTCTCCTCCTCTAACCCTGAAGCTGATAAACTCTCCTCCGAACTGTGCACAGTTTGGGCCCGGGTTCAATCGAACCTAGAAAAGGCTCAAAGTTCTCAAAAACTCAAGGCCGATAGGAGACGTTCAAGGGGGGTGAACTTTCAGGTTGGGGATAAAGTATGGTTGTCCTCCAAGAATCTATCTCTCAAGGTAGCTTCTAGAAAATTTGCTCCTCGTTTTATTGGTCCATATAAGATCACGGAGGTGATTAACCCGGTATCATTTAGGTTGGAGCTGCCCGAGTCATTCCACATTCATAATGTGTTCCATAAATCTCTACTTAAAAAATATTTTGAACCGGTAGTACCATCGAAAGCCTCGCCTCCGCCGGTTCTTGTTAATGATGCTGTCGAGTATGTCGTGTCTAAAATAGTGGATGTCAGGAAGGTGCGTAACTCCTTGCAGTATCTGATTCACTGGAAGGGGTATGGACCTGAAGAGAGATCTTGGGTACCTGCCAGGAAGGTTCATGCTCCTAGACTGGTTCGTAAATTTCATTTAGAACACCCTGAAAAGCCATCGCCTGAAGTCTTGGGTCCGGTGGCCCCTCGTAAAAGGGGGGGTACTGTCACGGGGTTCCGAAGGTGCACTCGGTCCCCCATTGCCCGCAGAACTGTTGCTTAGCTTTTGGAATGAGGTTCTGTGTTTGACCTCATTCCCAGGGCGGCTTTACTAGCTGGGTGGCTCCCTGCTCCTAGTCTGCCTTGAGCGCCGAGCTGATCACTCGGTGCTCGACTGGTTGGTCTGTCGGTCATGTGATGCTGGCCACGTCACATGACCCTCACTCCCCACTATAAATACAGGCAGCCTGCTGGCTACAGGTGGCCTGTTAATTTCTAGGCTCCTGGCTATTTGTTGGACTACTGAATATTTACCTGATCCTGTTCCCTGACGATCCTCTGCCTGCTCCTCCTGTACTGCGCATACATCCTGGTATTGTGACCTCGGCTCCCACCTGACTACTCTCTTAGGACTCCTCTTGTACTTCGCTACTCTCCTGGTATTTGACCCCGGCTTCTCCTGACCATTCTTTGCTTAATCCGTTGTACTGCGTAGCTCTCTTGGTTCTGAACCGGTCCGTTCATGTTCCGTATTTTGTCTTGTCTGTCTTCCCTGCACATATCCTAAGTTAGGGATTGCCGTCCAGTTGTCCCCTGTCATCAGGACTCGTGAGGCAAGTAGGCAGGGCCAGGGGTGAGGGTGGAGCGCAGTGGTCACTACCCTTCCCCCTGTGTGTGTGTGGACGTGACCGTTACACTATATAAAGGATAGGTCATCAATACCACATCAACAGTGGTCTGACATCCGGGACCCCCGCCAGCTGTTTGAGGAGGTCTCTGTCTATTAAATAGTGGCCATGCTTGGTAATGCAGCTCAGCTCCATTCACTTAGGTCACATGACCAATAAACGTGATGTCTAGGACGAGGCCTCTTCCAGCAGCTGATTGGCGGACCACTAGTAATTAGATACTGATGACCGGTCCTGAGCATGGGCCATCAGCATAAAACACTCAGAAACCCTTTTATCACATAGAGCATCTGATTACAGGCTGAACATAAATCATAATCATGGCCACCACAGATCCACTATCCATTCCAATTTAGCGAGCTGTTCAAGTCTTTGACTGTAAAATTTTAATTCATTGCTCTTTCCCAGCTCTATTTTATTTTTCTCACATAATACCCTGTAGACTGGTGCCACCTAATGGTGCAAATGCACATTGCACATATGCATCTTCTGTATATACAGTATAATGACAATGACAAACAATGTAATGCACTTTTTTTCTTGCAGGGACTTAAAGTACAGGGATAGATGTTTGGTTGGTGTTGAGAATACTGGTTAAGGCTACATGCACACGACCGTATGTGTTTTGCGGTCCCCCACAAAAACGGATGATGTTCCGTATGGCATCCGTTTTTTTGGTGGATCAGTTTTTTTTGCGGATCCATTGTAATAATGCTTATCCTTGTCCGCAAACTAGAAAAAAATAGGACATGCACTATTTTTTTTGCAGAGCAACGGAACGGACATACTGATGCGGACAGCATTGAAATGAATGGGTCCGCATCCTATCCGCCAAAAAAACTGAACGGACACGGAAACAAACAACGTTCGTGTGCATGTAGCCTAATTAAAATACAAAAATGCATACAAAAACTTACAAAATTACATAACTGTAAAACAACCTCAACTGCAATGAGTAGGAAAATTCTAATATATCTAGACGAAGGTAAGTCTCCTCCTGAATGGCATATACATGGAGCAATAGGACAAACTATGTTGCAAACAAAAAATAGCAGACAATGCTGTGATCTGTGGCCATTATCATAAAGTCTATTTTCCACTTTTTGATGACCAAGTGGGCTTGGGTTTAAGTTATGCTGATTTGGTGGGAAATGTCCACAGCAATCAAGTTTGTATAGTATAGGCCCTAGTGATCCTGTGTCTAATCCCACCCATTTGTGGTTTAATATCTTCCATCTGGATACACCTTTAGTGCAGATACCAATCGATATTACCTGACAGTCTTCATAGACATGGACCCAATGTACTACAACACTTCTTTGGGCTCACAGTTGGAATTTCTGCTCTTTCTTAATATAATCACAGTAGTTTTCAGCTTTTCAAAAGTTTAAGCGTCAGTAACTTTTCACACAACTTTGCATAAATCAATAGTGCAAGTGACCACAAGAAGCTTTGTAATATGTATTATCAGTGAGAAATGTCTAGTTCTCATATTATCAGCTGTGTACCAGCTCCCCACCTACCATTTGCTAATTCCTTTTCACTTTTAAATATGCTTGAAAACCATCTAGGATGGATCAACTCCACAGCAGGATGAGAGCAGAAGTGAGACAGAGGAGACAGGCACAGACAAAGAGCTGAATAGGAACTTTATATCTCAGCACAAGTTCTTTATTCACAACCATACATGTCAGTACTTTTCTGTAATATCCACCATGATCCTAGGGCTGGTTCTGAGTGAGTAATAGAAGGTTAGGAAGCAGATTCTCCTCTAATTTCTGTGTACAGCGGATGGCAGTCTCCACCCACCAAATTCGATAGTCAGCGTGCAAAAGGGAAAACTGCTAAAAACTGCCATCTACAAGTCATATAGTGGCCAGAAATAGTGTTTTTCCTCTTGTAGACACATGGTACTTTTGATTAATGCAGAGTTTGTGCAATAGAAAGGTTACTTTCACACTAGCGTTGTTTGAATCCGGCGTTCAATTCCGTCACCGGAACTGCCTGCCGGATACAGAAAAACGTGTGAAAACGGATTACATTTGAATCCTGATCAGGATTTTGATCACAATGAAAAAATGCATTGGAAAAAACGGATCCGCCATTTATGGACTTTAACTTTTTTTTCCCATTTTTCGGGTTTAACATGCAAAAGCCGGATCCGGTTTGACGGAACACACGGCGGGAGGGAGGAGGCAGGCCGGGAGGACGGGCGGGCGGCGCATCACTCACGACGTCATGCACCTGCGCCGCCCACTTTATGAATGAAGCAGGCAGCGTGGGCGCATGACGTAGTGACTCACGCTGCCAGCACTCGTCCTCCCGGCCTGCCTCCTCTCTGCTACCTACCGAGCGCTTGTAGTTGTAAGTATACAGGCGCTGATTATGCAATTATATACCCATAACATATAACTATTACAGATACGATTATACAGTGAGCGGGGCCCGTGTAGTAGAATACAGTCACTGCACGGGCCCCACTGTCATTATAAAAGCAGATGCGACCCCCACCCCCTGTATTGAGGGTCATTCACTACAGGGACACTTATGGAGGGGATCTGTGGATGACACATAGCATAAGATGCTATATATGTGTCATCCACAGATCCCCCCATAACTGTCATACACAGATCCCCATAACAGTGCCATCCAGAGACCCCAATAAGAGCCACCCACAGATCCCCCCATAAGTGTCACCCACAGATCCCCCATAAGTGTCACCCACAGATCCCCCCATAAGTGTCACCCACAGATCCCCCATAAGTGTCACCCACAGATCCCCCCATAAGTGTCACCCACAGATCCCCCATAAGTGTCACCCACAGATCTCCCATTTTCCTCCTCAAAAACCTAGGTGCGTCTTATGGGCCGGTGCGTCTTATAGGGTGAAAAATACGGTAATTAAAAACCTTGGACAGCCTTTACAATAGCTTAAAAAACACCATATACTCACCCATTATTCCAGCACCGTACTTTGCCGCTGATTGCTTACAAACAGCAGATATGACATGCACATGACTGCTGCAGCCAATCACTATCCTCAGCAGGCTACAGCTGAGGAAAGTATTTGGCTGCAGCAGTCAGGTGCCACATCCCTGTGTATTTTTTTTTTCAGGTGTGCGTTAAAGGGGATGCCTCTCTTCAGCAAATAGCATTTATTATGCAGAGAAAGTTAATACAAACCACTTACTAATATATGGCTATTATCCATATTGCTTCCTTTTCTGATTGAATTCGTTTTTCCATCACATTATACATTGCTCGTTTCCATGGTTACGACAACCTTGCAATCCAGCAGCGCTGGTCGTCCTTCCACACTATAGGAAAAAGCACCAGCCTATGTGAGCTCCCACTGTGCCGGCCACTAGAGGGGCCATCACTTTTTTCTATAGTGTACAAGCTTGACCACCACTGATGGATTGCAGGGTGGTCATAACTGTGAAAACGAGCAGTGTATAATGAGATGAAAAAATGAATCCAGCCAGCAAAGGAGGCAATATGGATAATAACAATACATTAGTAAGTGCCTTGTATTAACTTTCTCTACATAATAAATGCCATTTGCTGAAGTGAGACAACCCCTTTAATGGGAACCTGTCACCCTGGTTTTAGACTATTATATACAGTAAAACATGAGTAGCACTGCAGATAAGGAGTCCAGATCACAATAATTTTTTCCAATTGCCTCAGTTTCCCCTGCTGTCTGCGCTCAAAGCTGCACTGATATACACAGTCTGGATTACTGAGCTGTTCAAACACAACGGAGAGGAATTATGTGTGTATGCACAAGAGTTCTGGTAACATATTTCAAAGCAGCTCTGAGCGCTGACAGCAGGGTAACAGGGGGCAGTAGGAAAATTAAAAATTGTGATCCAGACTCCATATCTGCAGTGCTACCCATGTGTTACTGTAAATAATGGTTCAAAATCGGGGTGACAGATTCCCTTATAACAATATAATAATAGCAAAGACAGGTGCACTCTGCGGACTTACTAAGCCCTCAAACTGATGATAAAATTGAGAGATTAGCCAACATGTCCCACTAGGAGGACATGTCTGAGCCCGAGCACCACGCCAAGGTTTCTCAAGTAGCACGGGTCCTAACACTCACCTACCTGAGCCGTATGGGCAATACCAGGAGCCAGTGGGTGAATTACAGGAGCATGAGGCCGACTCACAAACAACTCACCAGTTACCTCCAGCATGTAGCCATGCTTGCAATGGGAGGAGGAAGGAGTCTGCGAGTCCCACTCAAGACTGGCTGATATGTCCCAGGCCTCGCAGGTGCACCTAAATGTGTGGATGGAAAACAGCATCATTTAAATTAGAGTTTATACACCTCCAAGTATCTCTATATGCAAACAAATGAAAAAAATGGTGTGGTGTTAAACAGGCAGGAAGTGCTCAAACCCACATGCAGTTGTGCATATATATATAGGGGAGCAAATCCTGCACTTGTGGCCCGTTGCTAATGATGATCCCCAGCAAAAATGCATACAGTAGAGGATGCCTGCGGCGGACCAGAAGTACCACAATAGACATCCTACACAAGATAGCAATTATGTGGATGTGATAATCAATATAACAAAATAATAACAAAGACAGGTGCACTCTGCGGTCTTACTAAACACTCAAACTGATTTTAAAATTGAGAGATTAGCCAACATATCCTACGGTGTAGGACATGTCTGAGCCCGAGCACCACGCCAAGGTTTCTCAAGTAGCCCGGGACCTAACACTCTCCTAACTGGGCCGTTGGCTAATCTCTCAATTTTATCATCAGTTTGAGGGCTTAGTAAGTCTGTAGAGTGCACCTGTCTTTCCTATTATTATATTGTTAAATTGATTATCACATCCACATAATTGCTATCTTGTGTAGGATGTCCATTGTGGTACTTGTGGTCCGCCGCAGGCATCCTCCACTGTATGCATTTTTGCTGGGGATCGCCATTAGCAACGGGCCACAAGTGCAGGATTTGCTCCCCTGTTTATATATACACAACTGCATATGGGTTTGAGCACTTCCTGCCTGTTTAACACCACACCATTTTTTTTCATTTGTTTGCTGACAGATTCGCTTTAACACAACGGCAAGAAGATAAGACATTAGAATATTGTCCAAATGTATATGGGGAGATCCCAACTCGCCCCCAACAGATAATGTCGGGGGAGAGAAGGATCTGGATAAAAGAATATTTTTGCAAGATTTTTTTGTTCTCCTGGGAGACAAGCTGCTTCCAGAAATGTATGGCAGCATTTTTCTCCGCTCTCCCCATAGAAGTGACATACACATTTGGTCGTGCTGAATGTGGATGTCTATGGCAGAGTCAGGAGGGAGTTGGGAAGGATTGCTGTTGGCCAAACGATCGTTCAGCCAATGGCTATTAAATGTGTATGCCCAGATTAAAGGTAAACATTAAAGTTGAACAAAATGAATTATTTCAACCAAAATAATTGGTGAAATTTAACAGTGGATGATTATTTTAGCCAATCAATGACAGGCCATGGTGGCCACGCAACTAGCCCCGGATTTGCGGGAAACACTGGCGACATCGGTCGCTAACGTGATGCAGCAGCTTCAGGAGGCAGTCCAGCAGCACGAAGGCCGGCTACATGAGGCAGAAGGCCGCATACAAGTGATAGAAGACACCACGGAATCGATTCTATTAAAGCTTCAAACAGCCTTAGCCGACAACAAAATGGGAGAAGCTGGAGGATCTAGAAAATAGGTCCAGGCGCAACAACTTAAGGCTGGTGGGTCTTCAGGAATCTATCCCACAAGGGGACTTACTTAATATATGCGAACTGGAACTGCCTCAGGTCCTGGGGATAGCAAGGCGCTGCAAAGTGGAACGTGCCCACAAAGTGGGTCCACCCCGTCCGGCTAACGATAACCAGCCAAACAGACCGAGACAAGTGGTTATGCGTTATCTGGATTACACTGATAAGGAAACAATCCTCAGGGCGTTCAAAGCCCGCAAAGAACCCGTCACATTGAGGGGAATGAAGATCCTTATGTTCGGAGATTACTCCACGGAAGTCACGAAGAAGCGTAATGCCTTCTCTCCTTTGTGCACTCAACTTCATCGTGGGGGAGTCAAGTTCGCCCTATTGTATCCAGCCACTTTAAAAGTCTTTAAACTTGATGGTTCCAGCAAGACGTACACATCACCCGAGAAAGCCGCGGCTGACCTGGACGGGAAAGTAGGTTCTACAACACGTGGCCAACGTAACTTAAACAAGAAAGTGCAAGAAGGATCATCCTCGGATGCGGAACAAGATAGACCGCGCTTTAGAGACCGCTGAGGACCTCAGCATGTCCAACAGAAGTTTATCAGGAGGTGCCGACGGACTCTAAAAAGAGGGACTCCGGCGGTGATGATTATAAGGAGACTTTTTCTCTGTTGGGAGGGACTGGGAGAAATGATACTGGTAAATACACTGCGTGCAGAATTATTAGGCAAATGAGTATTTTGACCACATCATCCTCTTTATGCATGTTGTCTTACTCCAAGCTGTATAGGCTCGAAAGCCTACTACCAATTAAGCATATTAGGTGATGTGCATCTCTGTAATGAGAAGGGGTGTGGTCTAATGACATCAACACCCTATATTAGGTGTGCATAATTATTAGGCAACTTCCTTTCCTCTGGCAAAATGGCTCAAAAGAAGGACTTGATAGGCTCAGAAAAGTCAAAAATAGTGAGATATCTTGCAGAGGGATGCAGCACTCTTAAAATTGCAAAGTTTCTGAAGCGTGATCATCGAACAATCAAGCGTTTCATTCAAAATAGTCAACAGGGTCGCAAGAAGCGTGTGGAAAAACCAAGGCGCAAAATAACTGCCCATGAACTGAGAAAAGTCAAGCGTGCAGCTGTCAAGATGCCTCTTGCCACCAGTTTGGCCATATTTCAGAGCTGCAACATCACTGGAGTGCCCAAAAGCACAAGGTGTGCAATACTCAGAGACATGGCCAAGGTAAGAAAGGCTGAAAGACGACCACCACTGAACAAGACACACAAGCTGAAACGTCAAGACTGGGCCAAGAAAAATCTCAAGACTGATTTTTCTAAGGTTTTATGGACTGATGAAATGAGAGTGAGTCTTGATGGGCCAGATGGATGGGCCCGTGGCTGGATTGGTAAAGGGCAGAGAGCTCCAGTCCGACTCAGACGCCAGCAAGGTGGAGGTGGAGTACTGGTTTGGGCTGGTATCATCAAAGATGAGCTTGTGGGGCCTTTTCGGGTTGAGGATGGAGTCAAGCTCAACTCCCAGTCCTACTGCCAGTTTCTGGAAGACACCTTCTTCAAGCAGTGGTACAGGAAGAAGTCTGCATCCTTCAAGATAAACATGATTTTCATGCAGGACAATGCTCCATCACACGCGTCCAAGTACTCCACAGCGTGGCTGGAAAGAAAGGGTATAAAAGAAGAAAATCTAATGACATGGCCTCCTTGTTCACCTGATCTGAACCCCATTGAGAACCTGTGGTCCATCATCAAATGTGAGATTTACAAGGAGGGAAAACAGTACACCTCTCTGAACAGTGTCTGGGAGGCTGTGGTTGCTGCTGCACGCAATGTTGATGGTGAACAGATCAAAACACTGACAGAATCTATGGATGGCAGGCTTTTGAGTGTCCTTGCAAAGAAAGGTGGCTATATTGGTCACTGATTTGTTTTTGTTTTTGAATGTCAGAAATGTATATTTGTGAATGTTGAGATGTTATATTGGTTTCACTGGTAAAAATAAATAATTGAAATGGGTATATATTTGTTTTTGTTAAGTTGCCTAATAATTATGCACAGTAATAGTCACCTGCACACACAGATATCCCCCTAAAATAGCTAAAACTAAAAACAAACTAAAAACTACTTCCAAAAATATTCAGCTTTTGATATTAATGAGTTTTTTGGGTTCATTGAGAACATGGTTGTTGTTCAATAATAAAATTAATCCTCAAAAATACAACTTGCCTAATAATTCTGCACTCCCTGTAGGTGAGGTGGGCCAGATAATTTTATTCCAAATGTTTTTTGCCTTAAAGTTTTACTATTCTCAATTGTTTCTGTTGCTATAGGACAGGGATCAGCAACCTTCGGCACTCCAGCTGTGATGAAACTACAACTCCCAGCATGCAAACATGCTCAGCTGTTCTAACAATTCCCATAGAAGTGAATAGAGCATTCTGGGAGTTGTAGTTTCAGAACATCTGGAGTGCCGGAGGTTGCTGATCCCTGCTATAAGAGACACTAAAGCACCTGACGTCACATGTGGAAAAAAGTGAAGTCTGTGAGAGCTGTGAAGGGTGCACTAATTAGATCTATAGTGCCCTACGCTCTATTTATGTTATTGTTCAGTATGATTTACTGTTGTAGTATAGAGTATTCGTGGGAGGGTAAAGGGAGTCAAAGTGGGAAATATGTTAGTCACATGCAATCAACTGCCTCAGAAAGAAGTTTCTATCCTTTATACTGCTATGAAAATTGTCTTGTGGAACGTTAAAGGGTTGCGCTCCCCGCACAAGTGCAATATGATACTAAAACGCTTAAAACATTTAAGAGCTGATATTGCTATGTTACAAGAGACCCATTTGCTAGAAGGTGACTTCCATAGAATGGAGAAGTCTTGGGTGGACAAGGTAGTGGGCTCCCAGGCAGTACACCACAAAGCAGGGGTATTGTTCCTCTTACATAAAAATTTAGCCTATGACATTCTAGGAGTTGAATCTGATGACATGGGGCGTTGGTGTACCTTACACCTAAGTACAGACTCGGGAGAAATTAAGCTACATAATATATATGGCCCTAATAGTGATAATAAATATTTATTTGCTGATCTGACGACCAGACTGAATAGGGACTCCGTTACAAGCCAACTAATTGGGGGAGATCTCAATACTGTAGTTTACACGGCGGAGGATAGGAGAAGAGCAGGTAACCGTTCTGATTTACCCCATACGCATGACAAAGTGCTTGAGCCCTTCTTAAGAGATACAGCCATGACAGATATATGGAGACTTGTCAATCCAGACGACAGGGACTTAACTTTTTATTCACCTCCACATGACTCATGGTCCAGGATCGATTACTTTTTAGTTTCAGATTCTCTGAAATCTAGAATAATGGATCCAAAAATTCATGATTTGGTGATCTCGGATCATAGTCCGATTTCTGTGGTGCTTTTAGAGCTTCAACCAAAAGGCCAAGATATCATCTGGAGGTTCCCCTCTTACCTATACAATGATGGGAATTTTAAGGATATCCTTCGGGGCTGGTACTTGGAGTTTAGGGGAGACAACATGTCAAGTGTTGACAATCCTTCTCTATTTTGGGATACAGCTAAAGCCGTCCTTAGGGGCAGGATACTGGCATATGTGAGGGGTCTAAAGAAAAAAATATCGCAACAACTCCAAGATTTTAGTTTCTCCTTGCGCAATGCTTACACAGCCTATCAAGCTAACATGACTACACAGAAAAAGGAGGCCTGGCATTTGGCTAAAAGGGAATATGAGTTGTGGTACTAGAGGAAAATGAAATGTAGCATGTCCAATTTAGAGAACAAATTTTTTAGGGGAGGAAATAAATCTAGGAAACTATTAGCCAACCTCATAAAGAATTCTAGACGACAACCCCATATCCTGAAAATAGCTGACGCTGGTGGTGTCATACATAATAAACCTGACTAAATAGTTTCCATTTTGGGGGAATACTATAGGGAATTGTACAGGGATCCAGGACCCAAGGCCCCAATGTCGTCCTTTTTCTCCAAGTGTGTAAAGTTGCCAACTCTTACGGATACTCAGCTAGAAGTACTAAATTCCCCAATATCTGAAAACGAGGTGCTTGCAACCATTAAAGGTTTACATTTACACAAAGCCCCTGGTCCAGATGGATACACAGGGGAATTCTTCAAGATGCTAGGGGAAGATCTGAAAGGCCCATTAGCGGCGGTGTTCAATGGTATACTGACAGGTTCCCCTTTGTCGTTGACTGATAACTTAGCACATATCAAGTTAATTCCCAAACCGGGGAAGGATGTCCTATGTCCCTCCTCGTATCACCCAATATCATTGATCAATGTAGACCTTAAATTAGTGGCAAAGATCATGGCTGACAGGCTCTCTTCTTTTATGCCGGGATTGGTATCTTCACCCCAATCCGGATTTATCAAAGGTAGAGCTGCAGTAACCAATCTTCGAAAAGTCCTGACGGTACTAGACGCAGTGCAGTGGAACAGTTGTCCTTCTCCGCGGCCGTCGCTGATGGCGATAGACGCGTAGAAGGCATTTGACAATGTCCGGTGGGATTGGTTAGAAGATATTTTAGGTAGAATGGGTTTTAGAGGTCCAGTCCGGACTTTTATATCAGCACTTTATACATCTCCTAGGGCCCTAATAGCAATTCCTGGTTTCTTATCATCTTCTTTCCCATTATGCAGGGGAACACGTCAGGGATGCCCGCTTTCCCCGCTACTGTTTAATCTGACACTGGAACCACTGGCTCGCATGCTGGAAGGTGGGGACGTCTTTAGAGGAATAAAAGTAGGTCAGAAAGAAATATATACGTCTCTTTTTGCGGATGATATATTGCTATTCATGGCTGACCCTTCGGAAGACCTGGAGAAAGTTTTACGACTCCTGGATGCTTTTGGGCCAGTCTCGGGTTCAAAATAAATCTAGATAAATGCGTTTTACTTCCATTAACGTCACTGAAGATAAGAGAAGTGCTTCCCAAATCGTGTGAGGGTATTAAGGTGAGCGATTCACAGATCACGCATTTGGGAATCAAGATAGGAAAGTCTCCTTCGTCCCTTTATAATCTGAATTACCTCCCCTTGTTCAAAACAATCAAAAGTGACCTTGAAAGGTGGCAGAGTCTCCCACTATCCTTAACGGGCAGGAGTCATCTATTGAAAATGGTATGTTTTCCCAAACTGCTATACCCTCTACAGACGATTCCAATTCTTTTAGAGCACTCGGATGTCCAAGACCTCCAATCCGTGTTTATTAAATTCTTGTGGTCAGGAAGGAAACCCTGTATCGCCCTATCAAAATTGATGCTGCCAAGAGATAAGGGCGGTCTGAATGTGCCAAATATCAGACTATACAATCTGGCGTGTCTTCTTAGACATGGTTTGGACTGGGTACACGGGACTGATCACTTCTCCAATTTTGAGTTGGAGTCCCAATTGTCCCACCCATGGCCACTAATAAATTTACTCCATACGAGGAGACAGTCTCTGTCACCGCGCTTGAAACACTCAATTATAATACGTGATACGGTGGTAGAATGGAAGGAAACGCGCAAGTTAGCCAAGAAACCATACTTAGCTTCCAGGGTAATGAATCTATGGCAACATCCAGAATTCCCACAAGGGGATACAAATAAGATGTTTAGGGTTTGGAGAACAAAGGGTATTAAGACTTTATTTGACCTTCTTCACATAACGGAAAAAAGATACCTTACCTTCTCTGAATTATGTCATAAATATAACCTAGATGGATCGCATATGCTTCCTTTCCAACAAGTCTATCTTTTCTGCAAGGAGAGGGTGAGTGACGTCACGGGCGAATGTGTTGGGAATTCTTTAATTTTCTCTTTGGGAGCGGATAGTTCCAAACTTTCCATATCTCACATATATCGGGTGTTACGTGAATCCGGTAATAAAGCCTCAGCACAAGTTCTTTTTAAAACATGGGAGAAGAAGCTAAATATAACAATATCACCTGGAAAAATCCTGCAGGGGTGTCTTAGAGTGTGTAAAGCTGTGCCTTGCGAGGCGTGGCGAGAGTCACACCTTCGGTTAATACATTCGGCCATTTACGCTTTCACCTTTCCTAGGAAATCAAATAATACAACTTTCCTTACTGCTTACCCGAAATGTGGATTAGATAGGGCAGATTTAACACATTGTGTATGGCTATGTCCACAGGTATAGACATTTTGGGAGCAGGTCAAGAGTTGGATTTGGGATACCTGGAGATGTAGCTTGAGACTAGCTCCTGAAGTTCTGCTCTTTCATGATTTTGAAGAATCACAACACCCTCCTCCAATAATAGTAGATGCGGCCCTAGTGATATCCTTGCAATGTTTATTACAGTGGTGGTTGAAAGCAGAGGTACCTAGGCTCCAAGAGGTTAAAGCACAGATGGTACATTTTATGTATTTAGATAAGATTGACACGGAATCAAACAAGGATAAGAAAACTAAATGGTTTTTCAAGAGATGGAAAACCTTTATTGCCAATAGCTTTGCCCAGGAGGAAATAAGAAACATCATGCAATCATTCAAGTTCACGGAATGGTATAGCCTAGAAGCACTCAAGGGTACATTGGGGAAGTTGGCTGTTGAGTAAAGCAGAGAGGGGGAGTGGAGGAGAAATGTAACAAAAGCTGGTTATAATGGATAAAACACGAACAGCCAGCAGGAGATAAATTGATAATATAAAGGATGCAGTTGTTGCAGTCCATTGTCCAGTTTTATTGAACATGTATGGCCAGTCTGAACAACGGCCATAAAATAAATGTATATAGCTGAGTCTGCAAAATAGTTGTTCACCAGATGATTGTTTGTTCAACTGCTATTCAAACATCAACCAACTTGGTGTTTATGGTTACCTTAAAGCTTGGGTGAAACTGGGTCATAATCTCAGGACGATAATAAAGCACACCAGCAAATCTACAACAAAATGGCTGAAAAAGAAAAGAATCACTGGCCTAGTCAAAGTCTATGACGTAAACTCAATTGAAATTCTGTGGTGGGACCTTAAGAGAACTGTGCATAAACCAATGACCACAATCCTCAATGAACTGAAACAATGCTGTAAAGAAGAGTGGGCCAAAATTCCTTCAGAACAATATGAGAGACTGATAAACTGCTTACCATACAGAAAACTATTACTGCAAGTTATTGCTGCTAAAGGTGGTTCTACAAGTTATTGATTCATGAGTAGGGTTGAGCGAACCCGAACTGTAAAGTTCGAGTTCGTACCGAACTTTAGGATTTTTGGACCCCGGACCCGAACATTTCCTTAAAAGTTCGGGTTCGGTGTTCGGCGCTTTCTTGGTGCTTTTTGAAAGGCTGCAAAGCAGCCAATCAACAAGCGTCATACTACTTGCCCCAAGAGGCCATCACAGCCATGCCTACTAATGGCATGGCTGTGATTGGCCAGAGCAGCATGTGACCCATAAGCTTGAGTCACATAGCGCTGCACGTCACTCTGCTGTTACAAGTGTAGGGAGAGGATGCTGCTGGACTTGTGATTTCAGGGAGAGAATAGGAGAGAATCTAACTCAGCGATCTACCTAGAAATAGTTGTGTGGGTGCAGGACACAATCGTTTTACCCTGCCCTGAGGCCATTGACCAAAAAAAATAAAAACTTTTATAATTCTGTTAGTTAGGTGGGTGGCGGCCATTTTATGCATGCTCAGTGCACCAGCACTGCATCTGAGCTTTTGGGACATTGCAAATCACCATTTTATTGGGGCAAACTACAACATCTGGATTAGTCAGTGTGCAATTTAAGGTAGAAATACACCCATAATTTTCTGGGGTTTGAAAAACACACTTTTTTTTTTTTCAAAAAACTGTATTTTCCAGATCTGCAAGTGTTAAATTAAAATTTAATATATACAGCTTTCATATTCTGTTACCATAAAAATACTTTTTTGGCAATCTACAACATTTGTATTAGTCAGTGTGCAATTTAAGGGAGAAATACACCCATCATTTTCTGGGGTTTGAAAAACACACATTTTTTTTCAAACAACAGTATTTTCCAGATCTGCAAGTGTTAAATTCAAGTTTAATATATACAGCTTTCATATTCTGTTACCAAAAAAAGACTTTTTTGGCAATCAACAACATCTGGATTAGTCAGTGTGCAATTTAAAGGGCTTCGGTTTTATGATATGCTAATTACCTTTCTACCAGCAAGTAGGGCGTCTACTTGCTGGTAGCAGCCGCAGAAAACCGCCCCCTCCTTCTGTTGATTGACAGGCCCAGCCGGGATCTCCCCCTCCGGCCAGCCCTGTCAGCATTTCAAAAATCGCACGCCTGTGTTGATTCGGCGCAGGCGCTCTGAGATAAGGAGGCTCGCCTCCTCAGCACTCCCTCAGTGCGCCTGCACCGATGACGTCTTCTCTTTCGGTGACGTCTTTGTCTTCTATTTGGCGGAAAATTCAAAATAACCTGAAAAAGATTGGCAACAAGTATAGGCATGTGGCTGACAGGAGACGTATGAATGGTCCGGACTTGAGAGTAGGTGATTCTGTGTGGCTGTCCACAAGAAACATTAAGCTTAAGGTATCTTCTTGGAAGTTGGGCCCAAGATTTATTTGTCCATATAAGATCACTGCCATTGTTAACCCTGTAGCTTTCCGCCTTAAACTTCCTCAGGCTTTGAGAATTCATAACGTATTTCATAAGTCGTTGTTGAAGAAATATGTCGAACCTGTTGAGTCGTCCTCCTTGCCTCCCGCTCCTGTCATGGTGGACGTTAATTTAGAATTTCAGATCAACAGGATTGTGGACTCCCAAGTTTTTCGTAGATCCCTCCAGTATCTCGTCCACTGGAAAGGGTACGGACCAGAGGAAAGGATGTGGGTTCCAGCTGCCGATGTTAATGCTAATCATCTTGTGAAGTCCTTTCACAGAGCTCATCCTGATAAGGTCAGTCCTGGATGCCCGGAGGTCACTCGTAAAAGGGGGGTACTGTCACGGTCCCTCCTGTGACAGATGTCAGGAGATCAAGGAGACTGGCGGAGCGTGGAGGAATCTAACAGCCTCTTTGATTACTCTTGATTCAGTGTTGTTGTTGATAATGACCACATCCCTTGTTTCAGTTGTAGCTTAGTAGTCATTACTTCTACCCTATTTAGTCTTACCCCACCCTTCTGACTGTGCGGTAAGATAGCTTCATTTTGTTTTGGAAGAGCGGTGTGTGGTCCTCTGTGGAGTTCCTGCTCATCCATCTCACTACAGAAGTTAAGTGTCACGTTTGTTTTGTTTTCCCTTCCTTGTTGGTTGTTACTAGGCCTCAGGGAGACGCTTGTTTCTTCATCTGGAAAGGAACGGGTTGTCTTAGCCCTGCCAATATCCATAGGGCTCTTTAGGGTCTCCAGGGTCCCAGGTTCCAGGGTATGGGCATTCCTACCTTCAAGGGGTACCCATACGGTGAGGAGTCAGGGCCAGCAGTAGGGTTCTCTAGGAGGTGACCTTTTCCTTTCCCTAGCGTTGAGGCCTAGTGGCTTTCCCTTTCCTTCCTGGTTATCAGTGGTGTTTCCTCCTATACCTCATCCGGGACACCTGTCGCCAAGGAGAGGAAGGCTAGACTGTCTTCACTAGCACTGTGCTCCTCCCTCTCAGAGAGGGGAATAGAATGGAAGGAGGGCTCCATTCTAGGTAACTTAGGTCTGCCAGAAGTGCCGCCATCTGCTGGTTAACCAGGCACATTACATGTCAACATAAGCAAAATCAGGAATATATTTCCACACTGTGCAGGACATGGTATTATTTGCATGAGGTGACAAAGAATTGACCTTGACAGATAGTGGGGGTCCAAAAAGAGGTGGTAATGCCACTCTGGGGCATTACACATATTGCCTCCTTTGCTGGCTGGATTTATTTTTCCATCACATTATACACTGCTCATTACCATGGTTATGACCACCCTATAATCCATCAGTGGTGGTCATCCTTGTACACTATAGGAAAAAGTGCTGGCCTCTCTGGTGGCCAGGACCGTGGGTGCTCACATAGGCTGGTGCTTTTTTCTATTGTGTGCAAGCACGGCCACCGCTGCTGGATTGCAGAGTGGTCATAACCATGGAAACAAGCAGTGTATGATGTGATTGAAAAATTAATCTAGCCAGTAAAGGAAGCAATATGGTTAATAACAATACTTTAGTAAGTGGCTTGTATTAGCTTTCTCTACATAATAAATGCTATTTGCTGAAGTGACACAACCCCTTTAAGAAATATGGAATAGCATGACTGTGGTTATCTTGAAAAGTTGCAACGTGTATTTAGAATAGGACTCAGGGACTACTACTACTACTATTATCATTGCTGCTGCCTATCCACAGCTATTGGGGAGAGGTATGCTATATATACTTCAGGACCGCTCCAATTGCTGCTGCTTTTACTGCAACTCTCATCAGTTAATTAAAAATAGACTTTATTGCAACCAATGGGCCTGGTTATTGCCTCCACCATCCACAGGCCTCTTCATCTTCCCTCCTGCCTTGAACCCTGCCAACTATGCATTATCAAGGGTACTACAACTACTACCAGGCAGGAGTCCTAATACCTGGGTGTGCCCCAAATGAAGAAAGGGTACATTCTCCATTCACTGTGCATGGCCCAGGAAGAGCCATGGTAAGGATTGCCACCATGAGCTGTAAATACAACTACCACCATCATGGCCACTACCACTCCTCCCATCCTTGCCTTCCTTCAGGGTCACTGCACATAAAACCTGGTGTTGTCCTGGAACACTTTGGAGTAATAGCGTACCACTGGTTCCACAACCAAATCAATGTAAAACCAAGATGAAATGAAGACAAGAGGCGTTCAGCTACTGTACATTATGCCACCCCACACCATAGTATCACTGCTGTGGCCTTCCCTTGTAAAGGCCTCTTCATGGAGTTGTCCATGTGGTCTCCAGACCAATCTCTGGCTCTGGATATCATTGTGTCTGAGACAAAAGCTTGACTCACAGCTAAAAAGAATAGACCTCCATTCCAGTCCCCATTGCCATCTTACTGTGTACCCTGATAGCCTTTGAAAGCAGTGGCTGTAGGCTAAAGTTGGATTTACAAGGGCAGATTCTCTGAAAGATTATTGGGAAAAAAACATTCCTGCGAACGCTCGTTCCAAACAATCTGCCAGTGTAAAGGTATGTCCAATCACCCAATGAACGAGCAAACCGCTCGTTCATTGGGTGATCTTCTCGTTTGTGCAGGCACCTAAATTATCATTTCTGAGTACTATGGCGGTGATCGCTTCATGTAAATGCAGCACTTTACCCACACTAAGCGAGCAGGAATCGAACACTTCCTACCCAACAATCTGCTGCTCCTCGGCAAATCTAAATGCACTTTTAGGATGTGATGTCCAATTTCACTTGCAACAAAGAATGTATCACCACATGCCATTCTTCTAATCAGATGATCCATCTATTCAGAGGTTCGCCTTCATGTGCCTCTTGCATTCATTCCATTTCATTGTTGTTCTCCCAACCACCAGGACACACAACATGAACAGTGCTGACATCTCAGCCCAGGCGCTTAGCGCTCTGCTGGATTGATAAAATAAGTTCAGTTTACAGCAAGTGGCAATAACTGGCATGTGGACGAACAGGAGGCATTGCACAATCATCCCATGTAACTTGGTCTGATTTTTGAGGTTTCATATGGCTAAAAAAAAACGTTGCTTTTAATCTGCCTTTCAAGCCTCTCCCACATGCCACAGATTGGACCTAGGTACTTGAAAATTCGATCCTCTGCAGATCTTAGTGACACCTGCTACTTCCAACCTTACAGCTTGTCCTTTTTGGTGTTGCAACTTCAGTGTTGAGAAGTGTATTTGCATAGGTTTTTACAGTGTATATGTCACGAGTTGGAGGTCCCAGGAGAGACCACCGCGTCGTCAAGCAATAAACGGAAATCAGGTACAGACACATAAGAGTTTATTGCACAAACAAAACAGGGAAGGCAGCACAGACAAAACAAGAGCTCTATGTACCGTCAGCACAGTGGGAGAAAACCCCCACTGCGCCACTGTCTAGTAATACTCCATAGGGGCGTGACTAAGCAACTCCTGGTATTCACTAGAGCCCTAGATGGTAGGGTTAGACTTTGCCGCAGGAAGTTGCCAGGGTCCACTCTGGAGCGTAAAACTAGACAGTGACAGCAGGAACTAATGGACAACAGGTACCAGAAGGTACCGACGGCACATAGGCATACATAACATACAGGCAAATACAAAACAGGGCAACTAATAATACAAGCAGGAGTTCACGCAAGGGAGCAGGAGTGGCAATAAGCAGAGAAGGACTTGCTCCACCAGTAGTAAACTGCATGGCCTTGTCATGCCACTCTGCTGCAAAGGCTTGCTGAACACAGACATATGAATACAAAACAGGGCAACTAATAATACAAGCAGGAGTTCACGCAAGGGAGCAGGAGTGGCAATGAGCAGAGAAGGACTTGCTCCACCAGTAGTAAACTGCATGGCCTTGTCATGCCACTCTGCTGCAAAGGCTTGCTGAACACAGACATATGAATACAAAACAGGGCAACTAATAATACAAGCAGGAGTTCACGCAAGGGAGCAGGAGTGGCAATGAGCAGAGAAGGACTTGCTCCACCAGTAGTAAACTGCATGGCCTTGTCATGCCACTCTGCTGCAAAGGCTTGCTGAACACAGACATCAGAATAAACACAAAGTAACTAAAACATAACTGACAGAACAGATAACAGAAAGACAGGAAGGAAGACATCAAAATGGACGGGAAAGAGGACGCAAGTAGGGAAACCCACAGAGCACAGACAGACACGGATCCCATGGGTCAGCAGCATGGGAGAGAGAGTACAAACCAGGAGCAGGACAAGACAACACAAACCAGGAGAGCTGACCAGAACTGAGGAAACCTCAGCCTTAGGCCTCCTGCACACGACCGTTGTGTGCACCCGTGGCCGTTGTGCCGTTTTCCGTTTTTTTTCGCGAAACCAATTAACTTTGAATTGGTCCGTGGAAAAAACGGAAAATCATCATTGGTGGCAGCGGAGTTCCGATCGGAGTCCCAGTTTAATCGCTGGGGCTCCATCGGTAACCATGGCAACCAGGACGCTACTACAGTCCTGGTTGCCATGGTTACATAGCAATAGTACAGTAGTAGAAGATTCATACTTACCGGCTGCTGCGATGTTCGTGTCCGGCCGGGAGCTCCACCTACTGGTAAGTGACAGCCTCAGGTCTGTGCGGCGCATTGCTAAATGAACTGTCACTTACCAGTAGGAGGAGCTCCCGGCCGGACACGAACATCGCAGATCCCAGGTAAGTATGAATCTTTGCTAGTGACCCGCTGCCACCAATGATCGGGGGGGGGGGGGGAGATGGGAGGCCGCACACTGGCCACCACAATGTTGTTAATGCTATAGAGGGAGGGGGGGGGGCCGATGGGGGGCGCACACTGTGCCACCAACGATTTATTACAATAGAGGGAGGAAGGGGGGGGGGGGGGGGGGGCGCACACTGGCCACCAATGTTGTTAATGCTATAGAGGGAGGGGGGGGCCGATGGGGGGCACACACTGTGCCACCAACGATTTATTACAATAGAGGGAGGAAGGGGGGGGGGCGGGGGGGCGCACACTGTGCCACCAACGATTTATTACAATAGATATTCAAACTGGGGAGGGGGGGGGGGGGGCTGCCCCCTGCTGCCTGGCAGCCCTGATCTCTTACAGGGGGATATGATAGTACAATTAACCCCTTCAGGTGCGGCACTTGAGGGGTTAATTGTGCTGATCACGGCCCCCTGTAAGAGATCGGATGCTGCTAGGCAGCAGGGGGCAGTCATGTACACAGTTTGTAGTATATTCTAACTAGAAGCGTCCCCATCACCATGGGAACGCCTCTGTGTTAGAATATACTGTCGGAAATGAGGTTTCACGATCTAACTCATATCCGACAGTATATTCTAACATAGGGGCGTTCCCATGGTGATGGGGACGCTTCAAGTTAAAATATACCATCGGATTGGAGAAAACTCCGATCCGATGGTATAAAAGGGACTCCTGACTTTACATTGAAAGTCAATGGGGACGGATCCATTTGAAATGGCACCATATTGTGTCAACGTCAAACGGATCCGTCCCCATTGACTTGCATTGTAATTCAGGACGGATCCGTTTGGCTCCGCACGGCCAGGCGGACACCAAAACGACTTTTTTTTCATGTCCGTGGATCCTCCAAAAATCAAGGAAGACCCACGGACAAAAAAACGGTCACAGATCACGGAAAACGGGACCCGTTTTTGCGGACCGCAAAAAAATACGTTCGTGTGCAGGAGGCCTTATATACAGGTTCCATGGGTGCAGCAGAGAGACCACACCCATGGAGCAGACAGAGGATTAACTCCTAATAGGCACACAGGGGAGTTAACCCATAAAGAACCACAAATGACACACAGGAACAGAACTTCAGCAAGGAGCGCCGAATGAGCAAGAACGGAAGGTCACAGTCAAAGGTAACGACTGTGACAGTATATCTGGATCTGTTTGATGTAGAAAAAGCAAAAAAATACATTTATAAACTGGTTGGTTTTCATGCTTCTTTTTAAGTATATGTTTATTTCAAATAAAAATAAAAAAAAACCTGCCTGACATAGAACACAAACAGATATTTTCACATAATTTACAACATATATTTTTTCATTTTTTTTATTAGAATACTTTTTCAAATTATGTCATACCTCATACATCCTAAAATGTAATGCTAAAAAGGGATTCAGTTCCTTTCATCTACTGCAGAGCTCAAAAAGATAGCTAGCCAAAATCATTAACCAGATAAATCACTGTTTTTGGTAGAAGTAATATTTCTACATAGCAAATAATTTACTTGTAAGTGTAGTAGAGTAATTAGTAGGATTTTTATGTGGGATCTAAACATCTGAATATGAACAGATAGCAATCGTGCAATTAAATCAATTAATGGACATACAGTAAGCTGTATACTGCTCAGCATTTGATACGGATCCTTATCCCCATTATACATATTGGACATTTTTTCTATGTATACTCACCAAAGGTCTCAATGGTGGGTTAGAATAAGTTTGCACATCTCGCGAATGGATCTAAACTAATACTGATTGTTTTTATTTATATATTATATATTATAATACTTATTGTAACCTAATAACCTGTGCTTGCGACAGTATAGCTGCAGATTTACTATTGATACAGCACTTACAGTAAAATCTCACTGTGCAGTGGGGACTCGGAACCCACAATTAGACAACATCTGAATACCTGAGTGAATCGGGCAGATATCTCCATTTGTATGTTTTTAACATTATTTTTTTATTTTACTTTATTTTTATCTACACTTTATTTGTAATAATATATACATGTGAGTGATATATTGAATAAATTGTTTTTTATAGCAATCTTGGAGGTAAATTGTTTCTTATAGTGATTCTGGAGGTAGAGTGCCAACCTCTTCAAGTGATTTTATCTGAATTTTTTTTATCAGTGATGGGGTGAGTCACTGAGATTAGAGCACCTCTTCCTTACAGTGTGCAGGGGAGCCACCTGTCTTTTGATATATACTTTACTTTATCTATTTCCTTGAATTGCCTAATATTCCTTTTTCTTTACTTCCTGTAAAGGATTAACACAAACACACCTGTCCGGGCCCCAACAGCAAGATCTCCAGCAGAGACATGCTGCTAAGCCACGCCCCCTGGTAACGCAACAGTGTCATTAGCAACAGGTCGCAATGCTCTTTCTCCACACAGTGGGTGTGTGCTGGAGGAGACTGGCAGTGGTCTGATTGATCTATTCCTGTTTGTTGGTGTTCTGACTAATGGAGTGCCGGGTCATGACTTATCAGGTTCTGATCCTGGGACTTGGTGCTCTATTTAAACCCTTTCATGGACTTATACTAGTGCCGGTGATAGTCATTGACGCCCTAGCTGTGCTCCTGGTTCCGGTTCTGTGTGCGTTTGGATTGCTTCTATTATTGACCTCAGCTTGCCTTTAACCACTCTCTGTCTCGTATTTTGGTACTGTGCTTCTCGTCTGTTTCTGACTTTGGCTTGGCTATTTTACTACCCCCTGTCTTGCGATTTAGTACTGTATTGTCCGCTCGGTCCTGACCAATTTCCATACAACTCCATCTCGGTGTTGTTCTGTCTCTATGTGTGTATGTCTTGTACTTTAGCAGAGCAGGGAACGTCGACTAGTTGAGGACTTGCCGCTTAGGGCTTGCACTGCAAGTAGGCAAGGAAAGTGGGTTGGGTTCCAGTTAGGGCTCCCTCTCTGTGTATTCCTGGCCACTGTGGTTACACAAACTGAATATATTTTGTTATTGTCTTGATTTGGAATTAAATGTCTAATATTTCCATCACATTTGCATTTATGGAAATAAAAGTTATAATGATTTTGCTATTTATTACTGTAAATGGGATTGTTTCTTCAAAAAGCACATCGATTTCTGCATTCAAATGGATGGGGCAGTGGCAGAAAATTACCAACAAACATGCTATATATGAATATATCCTAAGCCGTACACCTAACAACCATGCAAGAAAATGAAGCAACAAGTTTATGGCCTGGGGTGTGTGTACAGTGTATGTGTGGTGGCACATGAAGTCCTTACTGTTTGTCAGTGGAGAATACCTGTGATTCCTTCATATGAATTTAAGGGCATCCAGAGGGACTGTAGGGACAAGGAGGCAATTTCTGAGCCTAATTTTATAAGGGTTTAAATACTGAATGCAAATGAGCTTTTAAATGCAATTTAAATATAAAACATTTGATATTCCATACAAGAGGGCCTGCTTGTACAAACGACCAAATATTTAGACAGTAACATCAAATCTCTGGCTGTGGTCCAGCAGCTCTTGCATACGCATATTACAGTTACTTCGGTAGCAATATTTGCTATAAAAACAAACAAACAGGGACCCAGCAGAATAGAAGAAGAGGTAAGAGGTAAAACCTGTTTTAACAGATGCTGTATTATTGGAATTCTTTATATTATCATCAAACCATACACAAAAAGACAATTTACACCGTATTACAGTTTAGATTTATGTTTATTGATTCAATGGTGTCTGCCACTGCCATTAAAGAGCTCCACTGAGGTTAATAAAATCAATAAAAAAGCTTTAATGACCAACTTACTCCTCATTGACTGTTATTTTGTATTTGCTCTTCTCAAGCATTACTTTGCAGTGGTCTTCAGTTGGTTAATTGGACCACTATTTGGGGTTGGAAATAAATGTGAAGCAAGCCCCCATGGGAGTCTGTGTAGAGGATGGGAGTGGTAATGGCCCTGATGTAGTATAGTTGTGTCACCGTGTCCTACCACAGTCCTTTGCTCCCTGTGGTCCATTGCAGTGAAAGTTGTACCACTGTAGAGGCCAGAGTTGAATGTAAGAAAGTCATTTTTAGTGCAATGTAGAACTTAAAAATATATACAGTAGCAGCAGGCTTTAGTGCAATTCTTCTATGTAATACAAATGGAGGAGGTATGGTGGCAGATTGGATGTCTGCAATTCTGCACTTAGATGTTGCTGGCCTAAAAGTTGTCTAGTGATTAGGGTGTCTTTAGCCATATTGCTTCACTTAACAGCAGTTTCTTTGATCCCAAGGCTTCACTTCAGTCCTTCCTTCAGTTCTTGAAAGTTGGTGCTCTATGTGCTGCGTCCTCACTCTATAGCAAGAGAGGGTTATCTGGATCCTCAGAGTTGGTGCTCTATGAGCTGCTTCCTCTCATGTCCCCTCTTCACCTAACTCTGACTATAGATTACTGAACTACACTAGACTTCCCTCTCCAGCCAACTTTCCCAGGCAGAGTGGAACAGGGTGGTTAAGCCCTGTTACAGCCAGCCACTGCCAACCAATACCTTCCCCTGCTGGATAAAATGACATAGTACATGTGACATACATAGCATTACATAGAATTGCATATAAAATGTATAAAATGCAACTATTAAAGAGGCTCTGTCACCAGGATCAACCCTATTAAACCAGACATATTGCCTGGTAGGGCTCATCGTGCTGATTAAACCTATACCTTTCTTTTGTCTATATGTTAAACGGCTTCAGAGAAATCTGTGATTTGATTCATATGTAAATGAGCAATTCGCGCACTCAGAGGCAGGGACTGAATCGTCTCAGCACTGTTTTGTAACAGCCCCTGTGATGTCACATTATTATTTACTTATTGTGGATTTTTTTTTGAATCTGTGCTTTGTACTATTGGCCATTGTAATTTTGGACTATACACATCGTGTCCTCATTTATGGACTTCGGTGGGAGCTGTGTTTGTTTCTGGTCTTATTTTGTACCAGCACATGGAATATTGTATACAATTTTTAATTATGTCTGTGTGTCTTTGTAGACTAATACAATTTATATATTGTTTTTATATCTAGTGTATGTGCACTTTATTTGGGTTATATATGTGTTGATTTGAACCGCCAGTGCACTCCATTCTACTTGCAGTGTGCCCCCCAATTTATTGCTTAATGAGGGTGGCTGTATTGCAAGTAGCAGCATCTGCAGCACTGAGGGCACCAGCTCTCCGGCCAGTAGTAGAAGCAGGCCACAGTTGCCCTAGTCTCCGTTAGGCAACAGACTATTAACCCTTTCATGACATCCGCTGTACATGTATGGCAGATGTATGGTGTTTAAAAATCCCGCCCACTGTGGAGTGGCGCTTGCTTCATAGCTAGGGGGTGCCTATTGTTTATTACAGCAAATACCCCTGGCTAATGTCTGCGACTGGCAGCAATGCCGATTGCAGACCTTTAACCTCTCAGATGCCATAAACAAATGTGACCACAGCATCTGAGAATCTGGAATCCCAGAAGTATGTGCTTCACTGGATGGAACAACTCCGCCGAGGAGCCTGTATTAGGCTTCCAGGCTAATTACTTGTATATTACAATTCAGAGCAGCAGGTGGCAGCTATTTCTGTATAGCATAATGGAGAAAATTCCATTACCCTATACAAATTACAATCTGATGATTGCATTTTGTGGTTTACTTCGGGACCTAATAAAAAATAAATAAAAAAAAAGAGTAAAAAAAACTACAGATTGTCCCACAAAAAAATTAGCCCTCACACATCTCCATAGACATAACTATATAAAATGATGGGGTTCATAATAGTATAGTATAGTTACTTTTTTCCCCAGTACTAAATGCTAGAAAAACTATACATACTGTATGTGGTATCACCGTAATCATAGTGACCTGGAGAATGAAGAGCTCAAGTCAGTTTTACCGCATAGTGAATGCTATAAAAATCCCTAAAATAGTGGTGAAATTGTGTTTTTTTTTCAAATTCCACTCCATTTGCTATATATTTTTTTTCACTACAATGTATGCCATATTAAATGGTGCCATTAGAAAGTACAACTTGTCCCACAAAAAACAAGAATTCACGCGGCTATGCGAACGGAAAAATAAAAAAGTTAAGGCTCCGGGAAGGCAGGGAGCGAAAAGCAAAACCAGAAAATCGCTGTGTCAGGAACGGGTTAATGTGGAAGAAGCAGATGACATTGTGGACTGGATGGATTACTCAATGTCTCAGAAACATTAGGATGATGTTGATTTTACCCGTCTGACAACCCAGCCTTTGACCCAGTGTTCGGTACATCCCGCCTTCTTTTCTCATAAGAGACAACAAACACCCTGGGTGCTAAGGAAGGTACTCTAGAGGTATTCTAGAAAGTGTTCCTGTTGATGAGATGTATTATTTATTACACAATGACCGTGCATAGTTTATGACGGTAGCACATGTATTTTCACTTGGTGCACTGATATTCATATACAAACCGGATTCCAAAAAAGTTGGGACACTAAAGAAATTGTGAATAAAAACTGAATGCAATGATGTGGAGATGGCAAATGTCAATATTTTATTTGTAATAGAACGTAGATGACAGATCAAACGTTTAATCCGAGTAAATTTATAATTTTAAAGGAAAAATACGTTGATTACAATTTTCACGGTGTCAACAAATCCCAAAAAAGTTGGGACAAGTAGCAATAAGAGGCTGGAAAAAGTAAATTTGAGCATAACGAAGAGCTGGAAGACCAATTAACACTAATTAGGTCAATTGGCAAGATGATTGGGTATAAAAAGAGCTTCTCAGAGTGGCAGTGTCTCTCAGAAGCCAAGATGGGTAGAGGATCACCAATTCCCACAATGTTGCGCAGAAAGATAGTGGAGCAATATCAGAAAGGTGTTACCCAGCGAAAAATTGCAAAGACTTTGCATCTATCATCATCAACTGTGCATAACATCATCCGAAGATTCAGAGAATCTGGAACAATCTCTGTGCGTAAGGGTCAAGGCCGTAAAACCATACTGGATGCCCGTGATCTCCGGGCCCTTAAACGACACTGCACCACAAACAGGAATGCTACTGTAAAGGAAATCACAGAATGGGCTCAGGAATACTTCCAGAAACCATTGTCAGTGAACACAATCCACCGTGCCATCCGCCGTTGCCAGCTGAAACTCTACAGTGCAAAGAAGAAGCCATTTCTAAGCAAGATCCACAAGCTCAGGCGTTTTCACTGGGCCAGGGATCATTTAAAATGGAGTGTGGCAAAATGGAAGACTGTTCTGCGGTCAGACGAGTCACGATTGGAAGTTCTTTTTGGAAATCTGGGACGCCATGTCATCCGGACCAAAGAGGACAAGGACAACCCAAGTTGTTATCAACGCTCAGTTCAGAAGCCTGCATCTCTGATGGTATGGGGTTGCATGAGTGCGTGTGGCATGGGCAGCTTGCATGTCTGGAAAGGCACCATCAATGCAGAAAAATATATTCAGGTTCTAGAACAACATATGCTCCCATCCAGACGTCATCTCTTTCAGGGAAGACCCTGCATTTTTCAACAAGATAATGCCAGACCACATTCTGCATCAATCACAACATCATGGCTGCGTAGGAGAAGGATCCGGGTACTGAAATGGCCAGTCTGCAGTCCAGATCTTTCACCTATAGAGAACATTTGGCGCATCATAAAGAGGAAGGTGCAACAAAGAAGGCCCAAGACGATTGAACAGTTAGAGGCCTGTATTAGACAAGAATGGGAGAGCATTCCTATTTCTAAACTTGAGAAACTGGTCTCCTCGGTCCCCAGACGTCTGTTGAGTGTTGTAAGAAGAAGGGGAGATGCCACACAGTGGTGAAAATGGCCTTGTCCCAACTTTTTGGGGATTTGTTGACACCATGAAATTCTGATTCAACATATTTTTCCCTTAAAATGGTACATTTTCTCAGTTTAAAATTTTGTTCCGTTTATGTTCTATTCTGAATAAAATATTAGAAGTTGGCACCTCCACATCATTGCATTCAGTTTTTATTCACGATTTGTATAGTGTCCCAACTTTTTTGGAATCCGGTTTGTAGTAATTATTTATTTATTTTTGCAAAGAACCATACCTATGCAATATATATTTAAAATGGGTTCAAATTTCCAATATATGTTTACTTGTGGTCTATTGCAACATATTGGAGCAAAATAATGACCACATATGCAGCCCTGTAGATGCTGCCGGTGGTATATTTTCACCAGCATTTTCAAAGGGGTTATCCAGCATGTGAGAAAAAAAAAATTAAAAAGCCACACATATTTGAAACAAAAAAATAAAATAAACACTACTTGTTCTTTTTTTTCTTTCCTCACAATCCAGTGAAAAAGCTCTGGCAGTCCTCTAAGTCATTGCATACAAGTGGCCACTGATCCGTATTACTGGTATTGTCAGTACATGGTAGTCATGATGGCAGGATTTTGACACGTGATTGCTGCAACCATAGGTTTGCAGCAACAGTAATATGCTAGCAATGTATAATTAGTAAGCATTGACTGGGAGGACCACCATTTGTTCTGAATCACTGGGGAAAGAAGAAGGGAGTAGTGTTTATTTTTTTGTTTCTAACATTTGTAGCTGTTTTTATGTTTTCTCACTAGTTGGATAACCCCTTTAACAATGATGCCATAGACACATGCCTATACAAGATGGACATATGCAGAATAAAACATACAGTTTAGGGGCTGTTCACATCACATTTTAGCTCTTCATTGAGCTTTCCTCTGGGGGAATATGTTTGATACCTGAAAATGATATTAAAATGTGTCCTTCAGCAGATCTGTTCACTTCAATAGGCAAACTCAATCCCAAAGATTCAAATTCGGACTCTGTTCAACCTGCTTTGACTCTCCACCCCCTCTCATCCACATTTGTGATTTGCAAAAAAATAAAAAAAACTTACAAAGACAGAAAGCAGGTCAAATGGAATCCAAATTTTAATTTTTGAGATCTGCTGAGAGGTTACCATTTTCATTGGTCAGTGGGGCCATGGAAGGTCAAGTATTGTGGCCACTAGAGATGTCCCGAACTATTCGCCGGCGAATAGTTCCCGGCGAACATAGCTTGTTCGCGTTCGCCACGGCGGGCGAACATATGCGATGTTCGGTCCGCCCCCTATACGTCATCATTGAGCAAACTTTGACCCTGTACCTCACAGTCAGCAGACACATTCCAGCCAATCAGCATACCCTCCCTCCCAGACCCTCCCACCTCCTATCAAATAGCAAGGACAGCATCCATTTTAGGGACAGCATCCATCTTAGATTCATTCTGAAGCTGCAGTGTCACAAATTTGACTAAGTTGTAATCGCAATGCGATTAATACGGGATATATTAAATCGCATTGTGAATTCAACTTAGAGCTGGGTTCCTAATAGTTGTCGTATTGCTAGAATATAACGAAGATTGAGAATATAGTGCTATATTCGTTATATTCGTCAATTCTAGCAATACAACCATTAGGAACTCAGATTTAAGTTGTAATCGCAATGCGATTAATACAGGTTATATTAATCGCATTGCGAATTCAACTTAGAGCTGGGTTCCTAATGGTTACAGTGGCGTTGCTATGGCTGGTGTCACCCGGTGCAGTAGAAAATGCTGTCACCCCTGCCCCCGCCCCCTACCAAGCCATAATAAAGAGATAAAGAGAGAAAAAAAGAAGTCACTAAGTCAGCTCCAATCAGATATCTGCATAGACCCAGAGTCTTGGTCTATGTGCAGATATCTGATTGGAGCTGACTTCTTATATTCTCTTTTGCACATAAACATTTCAACTATATTCCTTAGTAAAAATGACCAGTCCAGTCCACACCATGTGGGTCTATATTTATGAGGGCCCCCCTGAGCAAAGATTAGTAAATGTGGCCGGGTGGCCCCAGCCCACAGTTCAACCCAACCCCTTACGTCTCCTGGCCTGGGGCCGTCTCGATAATAATCCACAGTACTTTATGAATGGGGTTAGGTTATTAACTTATTATTATTGGGGTATTATTAAAATAATTTGGTCTATAAAGTCAGAGCTGCTCTACCTACCTCCTCCTCCCGGCACCTGAGACTCCTGCAGGGCAGCTGCTGCGGCGCCCCACCACTCACCAGGCTGCAGTGAGTCACACCCTTGTCCCCCTTTACCACGTGACGGCGCGACCAATACAACCATTATGAACTCAGACCTAAGTTGTAATCGCAATGCGATTAATACAGGTTATATTAATCGCATTGTGAATTCAACTTAGAGCTGGGTTCCTAATGGTTGTATTGCTAGGATATAACGAAGATTGAGAATATAGTGCTATATTCGTTATATTCGTCAATTCTAGCAATACAACCATTAGGATCTCAAATCTAAGTTGTAATCGCAATGCGATTAATACAGGTTATATTAATCGCATTGCAAATTCAACTTACCACACTCTGCGTCAACTACGTAATTTTCCATGGGAGTTTTGCCATGGATCCCCCTCCGGCATGCCACAGTCCAGGTGTTAGTCCCCTTGAAACAACTTTTCCATCACTATTGGGGCCAGAAAGAGTCCCTGTGGGTTTTAAAATTCGCCTGTCTATTGAAGTCTATGGCGGTTCGCCCGTTCGCAAACGTTTGCGTAAATTCGCGTTCGCCGTTCGCAAACGGCAAATTTTATGTTCGCGACATCTCTAGTGGCCACATGGGTCCTATAATTCCTTGTTTATAAATTTAGCCACTTCAAGCATTTTCATATATATGTACAGTACGTGGGGGAATGTGGTCTTTTGCTGCATCCTCACGTACATGTACGTGTTATGATCGGGCAGGTGCAGGAGCTGTATCCGTCCGATCAGCGGAACGGGCCTGGCTGTTATTGACAGCCAAGCCCCAGCTGTATGTGCCGGCATTGCTGAAAAAGGCGATGTTGGTGGATTAGCCCTTAACAGAGGGAGGGGGCTCCCTCTCTGACCTCATCGGCCACCCATGCTGCGATGAAAGCCCCGATGGATCTCTTGACAGTTCAATGCAGCACAATACAGCATGTATTGAACTGCATTGAAACAGGGATCAAACCCTGAAAAGTTGAAGTTCCACAGTGGGACAAAATAAAAACAAAAAAAAGTGTGAAAAAACTGTTTTTTAATAATAAAAAATGGAAAGTTTCAAGTAAAAGAAAAAGCCCTTTCACCTTCATGTACAATAAAAAAAAAACTGACAAATTAGGTATCGCCATGTCCATAATGACCGCCTCAATAAAAATGTCACATGATCTACCCCAGGGGCGGGGAACCTCCAGCCCGCGGGCCGCATACGGCCCGCAGGACCATTTCATGTAGCCCCCACTCCCTTGCCAGAAAATGCTAATGACCCCTTCCGTTATGGAAGCGATCATTAGCATACGGTCAGGTCACAGTGCAGCACGGCAGGAAGAAGACCAAGGAGGGTAAGTGAATCTGCCAAACTCTGCTAAGTTTATTTTTTTATTTATTATGTCTGATCTGGGGCTGATCCGAGGGTAGGGGGGTCTGATCTGAGGCTGGGGGGCTGATCTAAAGCTGGAGGGTCTGATCTGAGGCTGAGGGTCTGATATGAGGCTGGGGGGTCTGATGGGGTCTGATCTGAGGCTGGGGTGTCTGATCTGAGGCTGGAGGTCTGATCTGAGGTTGGGGGTCTGATAGGGGTCTGATCTGAGGCTGGGGGACATATTGGGGGTCTGATCTGAGGCTGGGGGGTCTGATTTGAGGCTGCGGGGTCTGATGAGGGTCTGATCTGAGGCTGGGGGTCTGATGGGGTCTGATCTGAGGCTAGGGAAGGTCTGATGGGGGTCTGATCTGAGGCTAGGGAGGGTCTGATGGGGACTGATCTGAGGCTAGGGAGGGTCTGATGGGGGTCTGATCCGAGGTTGGGAGGCCTGATAGGGGTCTGATCTGAGGCTGGGGGTCTGATCTAATGCTGGGGAGGGTCTGATATGAGGCTGATGTAGGCTGGGAGTTCTGATAGGAGGCTGATGAAGGTGGGGGGCAGATCTGAGGCTTAGAAAGGGACAAAGATAGTGACAGTTGCGAAGAAAGAGGCAGGGGCAGTGCAAGGGAGAGTGAAAGCTGGGTGAACCCCTCTCTGGACCCCTCTGGGATGAGCTTGGCTGCCATTAATGCGAAATAAAGAACTAAATAAATAACATTCTCAACTTAAATATTAGACTGCTGTGTGTGGTCAAAATCGCGCCCGTAATATATAGTGAAGGCGCAATTTTGTGCTACAAAAATACAGCGCTCTAGATTTTTTTTTTCATTGAACCGCAATTTCTGTAATTTACCCCTAAGTCACTTATATGTTTGACCAAATATAGCAGTCAAATTTTTAAGTTAAGAATTTTGAATGGCCCCCGAACGATGTTACAAATATCCAAATGGCCCTCAGCAGCAAAAAGGATCCCCACCCCTGATCTACCCCGTCAGGTGAATGCTGTTAAAAAAATAAAATAAAAATTGTGCCAAAATAAACAATTTTTGTCACCTTGCCCCAAAAAGTATAATATTGTATGATCAAAAAATCATATGTACCCAAAAATGGTACCAATAAAAACATTACCTCTTCCTGCAAAAAACAGCTCCCACACAAGACGATCAGCAGAAAAACAAAAGAAATGTAGCTTTCAGAAAATGAAGACAAAAAACAATTTTTTTTTCAAAAATGCTTTATTATGTAAAACTGAAACAAAAAATATAAAAATACACATATTTGGTATCCTCGCATCCATATCAAACTGCTCTATAAAAACAACACATGATCCATTCTGTTAGTAGAACTAAAAAAATGGTGCCAAAACAGCCATTTTGTGGTTACCTTGCCTCACAAAAAGTGTAATATCGAGCGATCAAAAATCTTATGTACGAAAAAAATACCAATAAAACTGTCAACCTATCCCATAGATTCCAAAATAGGGTCACTTTTTGGGGTTTTCAAATGCGACATGGCAACTTAAAAGTATCCCACATATGGTATAGGGTGTTTCTGTAAACCCCACTAGTGACCCTGCTCCCCCTCCTCCTGTCATCCCACTAGTGACGCTTCTCCCCCACTTATCCTGTCCTTCCTAGTGACCCTGCTCCCCCCTCCTCCTGTCACCCCACTAGTGACCCTGCTCCCCCTCCGCCTGTCACCCCACTAGTGACCCTGCTCCCCCCTCCTCCTGTCACCCCACTAGTGATCCTGCTCCCCCCACTAGTGACCCTGCTCCCCACTGCTTCCCCTCCTCCTGTCATCCCACTAGTGACCCTCCTCCCCCCTCCTCCTGTCACCTTACTAGTGATCCTGCTCCCCCCTCCTCCTGTCACCCCACTAGTAACCATGCTCCCCTCCACTAGTGACCCTGTGTGTTCCTGCACAGAGAGGAGCCTGGCTGGAGTGTGATGATGCATAGCTGTGTGTCTGTCCCTGTGTGTGTGTGTGTGTGTGTATCTCTCCCTGTGTATGTGTCTATCTGTGTCCCTGTGTGTGTGTGTGTGTATCTCTCCCTGTGTATGTGTCTATGTGTGTGTGTGTGTGTGTGTATCTCTCCCTGTGTGTGTGTGTCTATCTGTCCCTGTGTGTGTGTGTATCTCTCCCTGTGTATGTGTCTATCTGTGTCCCTGTGTGTGTGTGTGTGTATCTCTCCCTGTGTATGTGTCTATGTGTGTGTGTGTGTGTGTGTGTATCTCTCCCTGTGTGTGTGTGTCTATCTGTCCCTGTGTGTGTGTGTATCTCTCCCTGTGTATGTGTCTATCTGTGTCCCTGTGTGTGTGTGTGTGTGTGTGTGTATCTCTCCCTGTGTATGTGTCTATGTGTGTGTGTGTGTGTGTGTGTATCTCTCCCTGTGTGTGTGTATGTGTCTATCTGTGTCCCTGTGTGTGTGTGTCCCTGTGTGTGTGTGTGTGTGTGTGTATGTGTCTGTCCCTGTGTGTGTGTGTCTGTCCCTGTGTGTGTCTGTCCCTGTGTGTGTGTCTGTCCCTGTGTGTGTGTGTGTGTGTCTGTCCCTGTGTGTGTGTCTCTCCCTGTGTGTGTGTGTGTGTGTGTGTGTGTGTGTGTGTATCTCCCTGTGTGTGTGTGTCTCTCCCTGTGTGTGTGTCTCTCCCTATGTGTGTGTGTCTCTCCCTGTGTGTGTCACCATCACCATGCCCGCAGTGTTCCTAGTGTGGAACTAATCTTACTTACCTGTCATTGCCATATGTCTGTTTGTTCCCCCTTTCTATGTATCTTGGCCAGTGAGACTCCTGTTCCTCCGTGTCTAGGAGGAACGGGTCGTCTTACCCTGCTCCTAGGGCGAGCAGGAATATCAGGTTCCGGAGTATGAGCCCTCCTACCTTCAGGGTTGGCTCATACGGATAGGAGACAGGGTCAGAGTTAGGGATGTGTAGGAGGTGACCAGCTCCCTAATTCTCTGTCCTGGCCTTGCAGCGACTCCATCTGCTGATACCGCACGGCTGAGGGTTTTCCCCATCCTCAGCTGTGACACTAGTGTTATTTGTGTTTTCACATAGGACTGCAGGTAACACTACCACATTATCAGGACTAGTGTCATCTGTGTTTTTACATAAGACTGCAGGTAACACTACTAGATTTTCTGTACTCAGCCATTACTGCGTTATCTGTGTTGTTACATAGGACTGCAGGGATCTATTATATTATCTGTACTCAGAGTTATCACTGTATAGGGGGGCCCACTGAGACTTTATCGCCCAAGGGCCCAAATGAGCCTGGAGCGGGCGCGGCGCGATATGTGGGTGGGGCTGTGTGTGGGTGTGGCTTGAGGGTGGACAGGTACACAGGGGCCCCATAATCTCCTATTTCCCGGGGGGCCCATGAGTTTTCCGTCCGCCCCTGCCACTGAGGATATTGACTGGCTGCAGAATAGTCCATCATAATCAGATTTGTAGGTGTCTGACTCTTAGTAACCTCACCAAGCAGCTGTTTGCATTGCTCTGTACACCAGCACACATACTGAGCTAAGTATTTTAGCTTTGTCCATTTCACTTGAAATAACTTGATATTGATGGTCTACCCTAATGATATTATTGTATTCCCAGAAACCCCATTTATATTGGCTGTAATCAGCATTTAAAGGAACCGATTAGCAAGATCATGGTGCCCGGATTTCCAGGGCTGTCCCATGGTCCGGGGACGGCTAAGGCATGTCCCGATTTCACCTGCATTCACCAGGCTCTGTGCTCCTCAGCAGGCAGGCGAGATGCTGAAACCCTATCACATCTTCTGAGCAGGAGAGAGCACAAGCCAGGGGATGGAATACACTATTTTTCGTCAACACAGTAGCTCAGTGGTTAGCACTTGTGCCTTGCAGCACTGGTGTTCTAGGTTTGAATCTAACCAAGAACAACATCTGAATGTTGGCTGTATAGACTACTATGATCTAAACAGGATCACAATCAAAAACAAGTACCCTCTACTGCAGATATCCGAACTCTTTGTCAAGATTCACAGGAAAAGATATTTACCAAACCAGATCAATGAGGTGCATGTGACTTGATCTGTATTTGTGAGGGTGACAAGTGGAAAATTGTTTTTTACACCTGAGATGGCCATTACGAATAACTCATCAGTCCCTTTAGCCTTCAGAAAGCCCTCTCTGGCAGTGTTCCAAATGTTTGCCATTGATGTCTTCTAAGATCTGATCTACAGATGGGTGGTGATATATCTAGATTAGGGATGAGCGAATTGACCTTGGATGAAACATCCGAAGTCGATTCGCATAAAACTTTGTTTCAATACTGTACGGAGTGAGTGCTCCGTACAGTATTAGAATGTATTGGCTCCGATGAGCCGAAGCTATTACTTTGCAAAGTCTCGCGAGACTTCGCATAATAACTTCAGAAATTGATTTATACTGTAAAAACTATCACAGAGTACCACTAGAGTGTAAAACTTAACGTAATTTAAAACAACCCCACAAAAAAAATATATTGGACAAAACAACAAAAATGGTAAATACGATAGGGACTCGGTGGTCATCAATCATCCACAATGTAGGAAGGGGCAGTCCCATAGGCAGGGTGGTAGTATTTAATTGGGGATCTTTCCCTAATACTCACTCTATATCATATGTCCTAGCCTAAAGAACGGAATGGCTGCCCATATAGGGGCGATCCAGTAATCAGGAATCTCCTATACGCCCTAGGATGGCCCTGAAAACAGGTGATACACTCGGTCTATATTCACGGAAGGTTGGATACAGATCACTGGACAAGCAGCCCAGTTATGCCAATAGTAGAGTAATTTTACTCGCTGGCAATCCCATGTGACCAAGTTGGGTGTATATCTCTGGGCATGCAAGTATTATCCATGTGATCACTAGTGCAATGTCTGACATGCACCACATTTATGCAACATTTTGTACATCATGTGTTGACATAAACATTTGAGGGGAGCTCTGGGTTTACTAGCCAAACAAAACCTATGGTTTATATCTCTATTTTGACTAATGTCTGTGGCTGAATTAATTATTGACTATTGGTACATTGTTACCACTGAATGGTAACTATTCTGTTTATATCTGTTTGATGCCGATTGGGACACTTGTTGAGTGTCCCCTAATGAGCCTGATTTATCACACTGGGCGAAACGGTTTGGGTTAAAGGGACCTAAAGGATATGTGTTGTCATCTTTATCTATTGAGGTGCCCTTTTAAGAATACTTGATTTGGTTGAGAGTGTACTTGCCGTCGACTGGACTATTGCTTTATTCAAGTAGTCTTTATCACAGATTTGTGAACTCCATTAATAACTTCAGTAAAAGTATCAGCATTTATTATTTTTGTGTATCTAGATTAGGCCACAATATTATCACGGCTGAGGATGGGGAAAATCCTCAGCGTGCGATGCCACGTGATGTCATGGATGCTCAGCCAGGACAACAGGATTAGGGAGCAGGTCACCTCCTAAAGCGTCCCTAACCTGACCCTAACTCCTAGCTGCATGGGCCGACCTTTAAGGTAGGAGGACCCATGCTTCGGAACCTCGGATCCCTAACTCACCCTCCGACCGGTCCCTGGACTAGGAGTCAAGGTAAGACGGCCTGTTCCTACTGGACACGGAGGAACAGGGGTCTCACTGGCCAAGCTGCCATGACATCACGTGGCATCGCACGGCTGAGGATTTTCCCCATCCTCAGCCGTGATAGTATGAACCACAAGGGTGGCTCTCACTGGCAGTTGGTAAACACAGGAGGCTGCTCCAGCTAAGCATGGCTGAAGCAACCCCCAGACATATACTAACAGTGAGGCTTTATAGGCCAAGAAGCCACACCCAGCAGTCAGACACACCCAGTGAGTCACACACACACTGGGAAGGGAGTTAACCCTTCCAGCACCAGGGAAGGGAAACACAAACTCAAACAGACAGTGTCCAACTGAAGAACACACTGTGGCTGTTGCCGCAGGCAACGACATGCATGGCAAGCATGTCCTGGGAGTCAGCCCGAAGGCCGGGACACTGCCACCACATGTACACACTACAACCAAACGTTGCCACGGGCAACCACAGTGAAGGAAAGGTGTCCGTGCACACCACACACTACACAGAGTGCACACAGACAAACGACAGTGCATACATACACGCACACAAACTCCAAAGCGACCGCACACATACCTGTTGTCCGCGGCAACCGCACTTAAGGCAAACAACATCAAGCCTCAAGCTGCGGTTGAAACAACAACCCAAACCGCGGGCAACTGTATGCGGCTCCCAAGGAGTCACGGCCAAAACCGTGGCCGTGACAAATATATATCTATGGGCCACCTTATCATGGTTTGCCTGTATCACCTGTTTTCAGGGCCATCCTAGGGCGTATAGGAGGATGCTGAATACGGGATTGCCCCTATCGGGGCGGCCTTTACATTCTTTCGGCAGGGACATACAATATAGGGTGAGTATTAGGGAAAGATCCCCAATTAAATATTGCCACCCTGCCTATGGGACTGCCCCTTCCTACATTGTGGATCATTGATGACCACCAAGTCCCTATCGTATTTACCATTTTTGTTGTTTTGTCCAATATATGTTTTTTTGTGGGGTTGTTTTAAATTAGCATAATAAAGGTTATGTTTTACACTCTAGTGGTACTCTGTGATAGTTTTACGTGTAACTATACCACTTTAGGATATCTCCCCTCTGACGGGTCATTGTCTTAGCTGTGTTTTTTTTTTATACTGTAAAAAAACATTTCCCGAACTCGAGTTCGGTTCCAAAGTACCACTCGTAGCACTGATATGTAATCACAGACCTTCTTTTCTCCACATCCTATGTAACTTGTAAGTTGAATAAAGGAGAATTTTAACGATTTCTCTAAATATATGCATCAATAGGGGCATTTTGGCAGTTGAGCACACGGACGTCATCCATATATTTTGTGGATCCTGCAGCAGTGCCAACTGCTATTCATATTGGATCTTGAAAAACAGACTGGCCTCATCCGCAGGGCCTGAAAACCATCTGCAGTTTTTAAGGTTTTGGCAATTACAATCAGCAGTTCATTCTACATTTCTGCACACTTTTTGCACCTATCTCTGCCTTCACCAAAAAAGAGATGAATACCAAAACTGGTCATCTGAAGATGAATCTGCTTTCAAAGCCCTTAAGTAGGCTTTCCATGTGTGGGAGCAGTGCTTAGTCAGAAGAGTTCCTACAGCAAGATTGTGACATGTGGTTTATTCTACAAGGTCTTCACCAATGCAGAGCGAAATACAGTAATTCTATTGCAGACTATGAGCTACTTTCCCTTAAGTTGGAATTGGAGAAGTAGAGACATACTATGCTTTCCTGAGATACTCAAGAATATGTTGCCTTCTGTACCACGTGTGCATGGAATAAATCCCCCTGGATAAGACTCTACCTTACCAGATTTTGCATGGAAACTTATTGGTATCCTCCAGCTGTACTATGATCTCGGTGATGTTAAACTATTTCTCCAAAACAGTTCACTTTGTTCCAGAAACTTCAATCTGAGCATACCCTCTTAGGCTACTTTCACACTTGCGGCAGGACGGATCCGACAGGCTGTTCCCCCTGTCGGATCCGTCCTTCCGCTATTTCGCCGTGCCGCCGGACCGGCGCTCCGTCCCCATTGACTATAATGGGGACGGCGGCGGAGCTCCGGCGCAGCACGGCAGTGCACGGCGAAAGGCCGCTGGACTAAAAGTCCTGCATGTCCGACTTTTTAGTCTGGCGGCCTCTCACCGCGAACTGCCGTACTGCGCCGGAGCTCCGCCCCCATCCCCATTATAGTCAATAGGGACGGAGCGGCGGTCCGGCGGCACAGCGAAATAGCGGAAGGACGGATCCGACAGGGTGAACAGCCTGTCGGATCCATCCTGCCGCAAGTGTGAAAGTACCCTTGCAAGTTTGTTCTTTGTTTCATAGGCTCTTATGAGATCCTGAAGCATATCAATTCTGTGTGATACAAGTTATGCCTGCCATGCCTTCATATACTCAATTCCGTAAACATTTCTTATCTCAAACCACTGGTTCTCAACTGCTATTGCAGGTTCCCAATCTCTACCCCTCCCCCTCTAGTGGATCCTGAAGTTGAGTTTGAGGTGAAGAGCCCTTGATGTCAAGAAGGAATTCTGTCTACCCCCTGGACCAAAAAGGAGAAGGTATAAGGAAGGATACTGTAATGCTGGGGGTCCGTGACCACTGGCATCTCCCCTCTCCTAAGCACAGCTGCCAGAATACTTACCCCTCCCACAGCTCTGTGGTGCCAGCAATCCATTGTCTCTGCAATCTATTGCTGCCACTCTCTTATGAGAAAGTGTCTGAGCCAATGGCGTACCTTCCATACAGGCAGACCATGCAGCTGCTATGAGGCCCATGGGGAAGGGGGACCCACAGGAGGATAGGCCCCACCTAGGAAAATGTATATCTAGCAAGGGAACTGCACAGAGTATAGGGAAAATTGGTTACCTGGAATTTTGCTTTCCTTGAGTCCGAAGGCAGCACATGAAGGGGTTAATCTTGACTCATTCTCCCCACCTAGGACTGCCCCACCTAGGACTGCCCACCTAGATTAAACATACAATTAGAATAATGACTTAGATAGTATATAAACACACCCCCAACAACCATACTCTGTGTTTTAAAAATAGATTCAGACAATAGATGCTGTACAACATTTTTTATTTAGTGGGGGTATATATGTGCTGCCTTCGGACTCAAGGAAAGCAAAATTCCAGGTAGCCAATTTTCCCTTTCCCATTTCATCCTCGGCACACATGAAGGGATTTGGATAGATAGCAAAGGGTGGGTACTTCAGCATAGGACTGCACTCAGTACACCCGTGCCAAAGGCTGAGCTACTAGCATCGATGTCCAGCTGATAATAATTCACGAAAGTTGATGGCGTAGACCAGGAAGCTGCATTACAAATATCCGTTACTGAGACTTGTCCTTTCTCCGCCCATGATGCTGCTGTGGATCTTATCGAATGGGCTCGAATCGGAAATGGAGAGGCTTTACCCTCTAAGTATTCCATAATTATGGCTTTAATCCATCTAGCGAGTGTGTCTTTAGATGCTTTCTGCCCTCTTCTTAGTCCAGCAAACAAAAGAAATTGATTTTCAACAGCTCTAAATTCTTCTATTCTTTGAAGATACATTTCAATAACTCTTTTGACATCTAAGGTATGTAGGAGAGCTTGGTCTTCATTGGAAAGTTCTGAAAAGAATACTGGAAGGAAAGATTCCCTGTTCACATTAGAAGAAGATGGTACTTTGGGCAAGAAGAATGGCATGGTCCACAACAGTACTCCATCTAGCAGAAATCTCAGATATGGATATTTAGAAGACAGAGCCTGTAATTCTCTAAGCCTTTTTGCAGATGTAATGGCGACCAGGAATAATACTTTACAGGAGAGCCATTTTAGTTCAGCTTGTGCCAATGGTTCAAAAAGAGGACCTGTCAGTTTTTTTAGTACTAGAGATAAGTCCCAGACAGGTATAGGGTCTCTAATTGTTTAGTTTTAACCTTTTTACTGCTTTAAAGAATCTGAATATTAATGGATGTTGTACAAACTTGTTCTCAGTCATCGCGTGATTGCTGTCATGTGGACTCTCAATGTATTTGGTTTGAGTAGTTTTCTGTTCCATCTGGACGCCATCAAATCCCAAACTGGCATGCCCCACTTGGCTGTAATCTGTTGGAAGTAACATGGGTTTAGCTCCCAATCCACTGGATTGATCTTCCTCCGACTCTGATCTTCCTCCGACTCTGAACAGTCTCTGATATGCATTGCTCTTAAGTCTAGAAGATACAGTTCTGCCCAGGCAAAGATCTCCTTGCATAACCTCAGAAGGGATTAACATCTTGTCTAGTGTTGATCATGAATATTCGAATTGCAAATTTTTATCGCGAATATAGGCACTTCGAGAATATTTAGAATATTTTTTTTATAATTAGCAACACATGATCCCTCCCTGGTTCTAGCTTGTGGACCAATGAGAAGGCTACAGTATCTTTGACTTTAGGAGAGAAGGAGGCTCGTTTACTCAGCACTCCCTCAGTGCGCCTGCGCCGATGACGTCACCGAAAGAGAAAACGTCATCGGCGCAGGTGCACTGAGGGAGTGCTGAGTAAACGAGCCTCCTTCTCTCAGAGCGCCTGCGCCGAATGAAGACAGGCGCAGGATTTGAAATGATGACAGGGCCAGCCGGAGGAGGAGAGCGCTCGCTGGCCCTGTCAATCAACAGAAGGAGGGGGCGGTTTTTTGTGGCGGTTACCAGCAAGTAGACGCCCTACTTGCTGGTAGTGAAGTGATTTGCATATTTTAAAAGATAATTTTTTAAGGAAAAGAAGCCACAGACAAAGGTAAGATCCCTATATAGGGAATAGTAGTTAAATAAGGATTTTAACAAGCCCAAAAAAAAAAATGTGTTTTGGGGGTGACAGAAGCCCTTTAAGTTGCTTGTGGGCCAATGACTCATTGGCTCACAAGCAAGAAACAGGGAGGAATCATGTTTTTACTTAGCAATTGAAAAATTTGCGATAAAAATTTCGATCAATACCTTGCCGATTTTTCAAGTAAAAAATTTGTAGAATATAACGAATATTCGAATTTGAGAATATTCAACAAATATTCGACAAAATATTCGTGAAATATCGCGAATTCGAATATGATCCCTGCCGCTCATCACTATTCTTGTCCCTCCTTGTTTGTTCAGGTAAAATACAGAAGGAAGATTGTCCAACTGAATCATTACAGATTTTCCCATCAGATCTGCTTGAAAATAACGTAGAGCAACCTTGACTGCTTTTAGCTCTCTGAAATTTGATGACTGTTGCTTCTCCAGAGGTGACCACCAACCCTGAATCCACCGGTCTTTAAGATGAGCTCCCCACCCTAGGGCAGAAGCATCTGTGGTAACTACTAAAGGTGAAGAGAACCAGAACGTTTTCCCCCTGGATACATTTCTGTCCTGTAACCACCATTTGAGATTTTTAACTGTGGATTCTCTTAATTTGACCCTGGCTCCCAAGTTGTGATGACTGTAATGCCAGAATTGTAACATGTCTTGTTGAAGATCTCTCATATGAATTCTTGCCCAGGGAACAGCATCTATCACTGCAGTTAAGTGACCAAGAGTCTTCATCACCCTGCGGACTGAAGGAGAAGAGATTAGAGCTTTTACTTCTTTCTTTAGAGAATTGATCTTTGGTAGAGGTAAGTAAAGAGTCATGGCACATGTATCTATCTGGAATCCCAGAAATAGCTTGGAAGTGGATGTCTGATTTTTCCCAGTTGATCAGGAATAGTGTGATCGAGCACCAAAGTACTAGGGTGCTCGAGTAGAACACTTTGGGATGCTCGGGTGCTCTACACCCAAGTGAATGAGAGAACCCAAGCATTAAACCAGGAAACCCCTGCTCTAAAGAGGGGAGGTTGCCGGGTCCCACTGAGGTCTATGCAGAAGATCGCTGTACAGTGGGGGAATCCCCCAGTGTGAGTCTGCGCTTAGTAGTCCCTGCTCTGACTCCATATAAAGCTATGTCCATATATGGAGTCAGTGCTTGGGGGCACCCAGTGTATTTAAATCTAATTTAGCCTCTATTTCTGAAAAGTTTCTGCCGGGATTTGAACTCACAACCTTCTACATTAGAGGCAAAAACCTTAAAGGGGTTCTGCACTTTGTTTAAACTGATGATCTATCCTCTGGATAGATCATCAGCTTCTGATCGGCAGGGGTCCGACACCCGGGACCCCCGCCGATCAGCTGTTTGAGAAGGCAGCAGCCTTCTCACTGTTTACCGCTGGCCCAGTGACGTCACGACTTGTATCAACTGGCCTGGGTGGGGCTAAGCTCCATTCAAGTGAACAGAGCTTAGCCCCGCCCAGGCCAGTGATACTAGTGATCCAGAGGATAGATCATTAGTTTAAACAAAGTGCAGAACCCCTTTAACCACTCAGCTATAAAGCTGAATGATAAACTGTGTCAGAAAAACCTCATAGTAGTTTCTCATGTAGTAAGTATTCCTATACAGAAGAACTGCAGGTTAACATGCAGCTCTATAGCGTAGTGGTCAAGGTTATTGGCTCTAATATATAAGGTTGTGAGTTCAAATCCCAGCAGAATAATTTCAGAAATAGAGGCTAAATTTTATTTAAACACATATATATATGTTTTTAACCATAATATATTTACATATATTATTATATATTTAGAATATATATTATAAACATATAGACCTCATTGCATATACAACAACGCACATAAACAAAACGCACATAGAGGTATCTACCTCCAGCACATTAGTTTCATGGGTTTAAGGGGAATTTTAATTGATTTAAATACAATTAAAATCAGATATGATAGATATGGGCATCCACACATCCTCTATATGTTTGTTGTGTCTACACCACTGTCTACATATGTGTCACTGTTTGACCATTTCGGGCTACAGCGCTTTACACGGCTTCATTTGCCCTATTATCATATCTCCTGTTGCCGGTATGTTATGGTTTTGGATATGTATCTGACCTCAATAGTTTTATTTTGAAACATTTGTATTCACGTATGTATATAATTATATATATATATATCTGAGTATGACTGGCTTCGAGCTGAACTATTATGTCCATTGACCTATTCTCTTAACTGATTTGTCGCTTTTTGAACCTGCTATGTAAATACCCTGGTAGCGCCTCCTGTGATTCTATGGAAGTGACGCACCCTATTTGGCTATCATTGCCTTATTGTATGGTTGTTTGTGTGAATCTGAGTGAGCTCATCTTTATTTTTCCACATCTCCATCTCTCCGCCCCTTCATATTGCTAGACCTACCTTCTGTTCTCAGAGGGCTGGGCTAAGCTAATGGGCGGCACTGATACACAGTTGGTGCCGATCCCGATCATGTGACTTCGCGTTGTTACGCGGGTAACCTGTGACCATGTACGTCACGACCCGCGTGACCGATCATGTGACCATAGGGGCGGACACAATTTAAGCCCGCGCTGTCTTGAAAGAACCCCAGCACGGGCACTCGCTCCCCACTGCCATACGCAGGAGAGGAGCGGACCCAGGATCCTATGTACATGGCGAGCTAAGTACTCTTTATTCACTAGCAGTACTGTTCTTTACTTGCTGGCGCCGCCATATCTGGTAGCATCTTGTACTGGATGAGCGCCCACTATGTGCATTTGTTGATTTCATGGTACTCATTGGTCCCCTGAAGACCTGGCCTACTGCCAGTGAAACGCGTCGGGACAGTGTACACGTTATATGTTTGTCTGTTTGTCCCATGGTGTGATTGGTCTTTACATTCCGACGAAGCTGGGCAGTCACTATATTGCCTATAAGGGACACCAAGAGACAGACAGAGAGGGTTTTGTTTATGAGCAAAGATTATGAGCAAAGATCAAGCTAGCGAGCATACTGTCATGCATTTTCATAAGTGTACAGTCTTAACTGAAGATATTATAGTTTAAATGTCAATGCTCATTGCCTTTAAGTGTATAGTCAGACTGAACCAGAGTCTAATATCTTTCTATAGGATTGAAATAGGCCGAGATGAGGTTATGCTGAGTTCAATTTGGGTAACATAGGGACATAGAATGTATAGTCTATTTAAAATTATTGTGAGCAGATGTAGTGTATCTGTTAATACTACACTGCTCAAAAAAATAAAGGGAACACAAAAATAACACATCCTAGATCTGAATTAATTAAATATTCTTCTGAAATACTTTGTTCTTTACATAGTTGAATGTGCTGACAACAAAATCACACAAAAATAAAAAAATGGAAATCAAATTTTTTAACCCATGAAGGTCTGGATTTGGAGTCACACTCAAAATTAAAGTGGAAAAACACACTACAGGCTGATCCAACTTTGATGTAATGTCCTTAAAACAAGTCAAAATGAGGCTCAGTAGTGTGTGTGGCCTCCACGTGCCTGTATGACCTCCCTACAACGCCTGTGCATGCTCCTGATGAGGTGGCGGACGGTCTCCTGAGGGATCTCCTCCCAGACCTGGACTAAAGCATCTGCCAACTCCTGGACAGTCTGTGGTGCAACGTGACGTTGGTGGATAGAGCGAGACATGATGTCCCAGATGTGCTCAATTGGATTCAGGTCTGGGGAATGGGCAGGCCAGTCCATAGCATCAATTCCTTCGTCTTGCAGGAACTGCTGACACACTCCAGCCACATGAGGTCAGGGCCAACCGCACCAGCATATGGTCTCACAAGGGGTCTGAGGATCTCATCTCGGTACCTAATGGCAGTCAGGCTACCTCTGGCGAGCACATGGAGGGCTGTGCGGCCCTCCAAAGAAATGCCACCCCACACCATTACTGACCCAATGCCAAACCGGTCTTGCTGGAGGATGTTGCAGGCAGCAGAGCGTTCTCTGCGGCGTCTCCAGACTCTGTCACGTCTGTCACATGTGCTCAGTGTGAACCTGCTTTCATCTGTGAAGAGCACAGGGCGCCAGTGGCGAATTTGCCAATCTTGGTGTTCTCTGGCAAATGCCAAACGTCCTGCACGGTGTTGGGCTGTAAGCACAACCCCCACCTGTGGACGTCGGGCCCTCATATCACCCTCATGGAGTCTGTTTCTGACCGTTTGAGCAGACACATGCACATTTGTGGCCTGCTGGAGGTCATTTTGCAGGGCTCTGGCAGTGCTCCTCCTGTTCCTCCTTACACAAAGGCGGAGGTAGCGGTCCTGCTGCTGGGTTGTTGCCTTTCTACGGCCTCCTCCTGATGTACTGGCCTGTCTCCTGGTAGCGCCTCCATGCTCTGAACACTACGCTGACAGACACAGCAAACCTTCTTGCCACAGCTCGCATTGATGTGCCATCCTGGATAGGCTGCACTACCTGAGCCACTTGTGTGGGTTGTAGACTCCGTCTCATGCTACCACTAGAGTGAAAGCACCGCCAGCATTCAAAAGTGACCAAAACATCAGCCAGGAAGCATAGGAACTGAGAACTGGACTGTGGTTACCACCTGCAGAACCACTCCTTTACTGGGGGTGTCTTGCTAATTGCCTATAACTTCCACCTGTTGTCCTTCCCATTTGCACAACAGCATGTGAAATTGATTGTCACTCAGTGTTGCTTCCTAAGTGGACAGTTTGATTTCACAGACGTGTGATTGACTTGGAGTTACATTGTGTTGTTTAAGTGTTCCCTTTATTTTTTTGAGCAGTGTATAATGCGTCCTACAGACATGTGTCTGTGAGAGAGAACCATTTTAATAGCAATGTATTATTTTACTTCATTACAAAGTCATTAAGAAAGTCTGCCTTAGGCCTCATGCACACGACCGTTGTGTGCATCCGTGGCCGTTGTGCCGTTTTCTGTTTTTTTTCGCGGACCCATTGACTTTCAATGGGTCCGTGGAAAAATCGGAAAATGCACCGTTTTGCAGCCGAGACTGTGATCCGTGTATCTTGTCCGTCAAAAAAATATGACCTGTCCTATTTTTTTGACGGACAACGGTTCACGGACCCATTCAAGTCAATGGGTCCGTGAAAGAACACGGATGCACACAAGATTGGCATCCGTGTTCGTGATCCGTGGCCGTAGGTTACTTTAATACAGACAGATCCGAAGATCCGTCTGCATATAAGCTTTTTCAGAGCTGAGCTTTCACTTCGTGAAAACTCAGATCCGACAGTATATTCTAACACAGACGTTCCCATGGTGATGGGGATGCTTCAGGTTAGAATATACTAAAATAACTGTGTACATGACTGCCCCCTGCTGCCTGGCCACCAATGAGTTAACTACAGGGGAGGGAGGGGGGCCGGCCGCACTGGACAACAAAGAGTTAACTACAGGGAAGGGAGGGGGGCCCACTGGCCACCAATGAGTTAACTACAGGGGAGGGAGGGGGGGCGGCCGCACTGGCCACCAATGTGTTAACTACAGGGGGGGGGGGGGGCTGCCCCCTGCTGCCTGGCAGCACCTGCCAGGCAGCAGGGGGCAGTCATGTACACAGTTCTTTTAGTATATTCTAACCTGAAGCGTCCCCATCACCATGGGAACACCTCTGTGTTAGAATATACTGTCGGATTTGAGTTTCACAATCTAACTCATATCCGACAGTATATTCTAACATAGAGGCGTTCCCATGGTGATGGGGACGCTTCAAGTTAAAATATACCATCGGATTGGAGAAAACTCTGATCCTATGGTATATTAACTCCTGACTTCACATTGAAAGTCAATGGGGGACGGATCCGTTTGAAATTGCACCCTATTGTGTCAACGTCAAACGGATCCGTCCCCATTGACTTGCATTGTAATTCAGGACGGATCCGTTTGGCTCCGGACGGCCAGGCGGACACCAACACGACTTTTTTTTCATGTCCGTGGATCCTCCAAAAATCAAGGAAGACCCACAGACGAAAAAACGATCACGGATCACGGAAAAACGGAACCTGTTTTTGCGGACCGCAAAAAAATACGGTTGTGTGCATGAGGCCTTATAGGAAGAATTGGGTGTGTGAATGTCCCATTCATGTCTTCATAATTATATTCTATATATTCCTGTGTGGTATATTTAGATTTGCAACATATCTTAACCAATGAATTATATAATATGTCATCTATGTGTAACAGTGTGTCGTTATATATATATATATATATATATATATATATATATATATATATATACTTTCCAAATAACGAGGCAGCACTTCCAGCTTTCGGTGACAGGGTGAAGACCCAAAACTTTATTCACAGCAACGTTTCGGCCTACTCAATGAGGCCTTTGTCAAGCTATACAACAGTGCTTACTACTGGGTATATATACCCACAAATCAACATACACTCAGTGCAATTAGTGAATCCACATGTTATCAATAAAGTCACATGATCTTCAGCAACAACATCACATGACACTCTGTGTCTAGTACATATTCGTGTTACATCCATACTTATCAAATACAAAAACTATAAAACCCATACTATCAGTGTTCATCCTTCAGTGTTATACAGTATAGAATCCGGTTCATATACAAATAACGGTTCATATACAAAAAATAGTAACCCTTGATTACAGACAATACGACGTCAAGGGTCTTATGTGAAGTGCAGTAGTGCTCAGTGCATCAAGGGTTAAAATTTCTTACTAAAGATGCAGCTGCATCATATAAAAGTTAAAATAGTAGAGCCTACCATCCATGGACCCGCCGAGTCAGTCAGCGCTGGCGTCCCCCTCTCTGCACTGTGCATGCGTCGGGCCAGACGTTTCTCACCCACCTCCCGTCGCCGCTACGTAACCACGCACACTCCCTGGAACGCACCGTCACTCAGTGGAGCGCATCGTCAGCGCAGCAGCGAAGGGAGGAGGGCAAGACCATGTGACACGGCCGCAGTAGCACCGCATCGGGGGCGTGTCAGTGACCATGGTAACATGGGATAAACATCCCAGTGCGGCCAACAGCGGGGGGATCAGGACTGACACATCGTGCATACAATCCACATATATCTTTCTCTCAGTGTGTAGGGGGGGACAAGAGACGGCAACAGTCGGCACCAGGTTAGCATAACAACCATAGGTGCCTAAGGCATCATCCTCAGCCCTCCCCCACACCGTGAGACTAGACTGGTGCAGCTCCAATGGGATAAACCCTTCCCATATGCATGCACCTAACCATGGTGTGCCAAACATATGCCAACTGGCATCTAGGTTTATGGCCAGTACCATAGCATTCATAGCCACCATCGTAACGATCAACAATTTATGTAGATTACATCAATCTTCACAATATGCACCATGTGACACGTCCCAGAAACCACCCGCCGGGGTCCGCCAATTCTTCATACGATAGTCACTGCCACACTAACGGGCTCAGCGGGTCCACCAGCGGCACCGTCCACTACAGTAGACAAAGGGTCATTAGGCTTGTCCAAAGACTCTCTGAAACAAACGAGAGATGTATAAAAATTCGGAAAATGCAATAAGTTCAAAATTAGCACTGTTGTACATCCCCCACACCAGACAAGACGATTCAGACCCCCCATGTTTGATGAGCTGACCGCACACTCTATCCACATAATTCCCATCTACATTCAGCATTAAGGCCATCTGGCTTCAGTGAACGTAACCTATGGATCCACCTTATCTCACGCTGCTTTAATAATCTCTCCCTATATATATATATAATTTAGAATATATATTTTATGCCATGTATATTTCACTGACTGGATATAGATATAACCTTAGAAGGTTTAGAAAGTATTGAAGTTATCTTCCTACTAATTGGGTTTCATTAGGAGAACTGAATATTATTAGCCAGCCATGTGGGCAAGTTAATGAACCCGGATGTCAAGTAAAAGGGCCCATTGTCCATTGTCATGAATTTAAAAAGACGGTAGAAGATGGTGACTCCAACATGTCTAGATTATGGGTAATTAAAAATGTCAGGAAGAAATCCTTAATACTGATGTATATTGGAGAGGTTAAAAAGGTCATGTGAATGTATTATTAGGTATTTAGAATTAATTTTTAAGGTTGTGGTATTCATCTGCAATACCACAGTGCCATCTAGAGGCAGATGGACAATAGTACATTATTTTATAACTTGTTTTCTATAACCTAGCAAGGGTTAAGATTACATCATAGTAGTATTAACATACGTTACACCCTCCTCAGTTGATTGGGAGATCATAATCCAGGAGGAGGTAACGTAAGATATCAGGGAGGATAAGTATTGCTGGATAGGAACATAGGAGGTAATTATCAGATCAAAACCATCAAATCTGATACAAATCATATCAAGGAACAGGGTCCTCATAAGAAAGAAAAGAAAGGACATAAAAAGAAACTTGAATTATATTTTGACCACTAGAGAACTCCTGAGAACTGGTCCCATCCGAAACTCTGTCCATCCTTGACTTGGTAACTGTCACCGCCAGTTCTGTGAGAAGGTCTAGCAGACGTTCTTCTCTACCTCTTGTATGACGTTCTTTGTTTTGGTTTCACTTTGTCATCTCCTTTCCTTCTGCCAGGTGTCACTTATTTAGACTAATCGTCTTCCTTTATATTCACTCCCATACTGCTTCACTTTGCGGTTTATACTACTTCCTGGATGAAGTGTTCACTGCTGGAGGCTGCTGCTGCTGTTTGCTCAGATAAGTCTTTTCCTTTATTGTGTTTTCTTGCTGGCTTGATTCTAGGTGACCCTGACTCCCTCCGTATTAAGTGCAGGGAGCCGGTGGTCGTGTCCCCTCACTATTATAGGGTTTTCAGGTGTCACACAGTCTTAGGTACGTGGGCATGCAATCGTCTACCATTGAGACCCTTGCATGTGCATAGCAGTCAGGGAGAGCTCATAGGGTTTTAAAGGGCTCGTCTATATGCTCCTTAGTTTGGGATCAAGCCAGTCGGTCGTTTATTTATACGTTCTAGCTATCTGCAACTTCATCCGTGACATTATAAACCGCCTTAACCGTCTTAAGCATGGATCCGGTTTCAGCCTTGATTGACCGCATGCAAGGTCTTTCGCTGGAGGTAGCAGATCTCCGTAAAACTGTGTCTCAGTTTCAGGTTCTGCTGGCGTTCATGGAGTTTGTTCCGAGCCTAAGATCTCGCTTCTGGATACGTTCTTCGGGGGTAGTGAGAATTTTGTTCGCTTTAGAGAGGCTTGCAAACTCCATTTCCGACTACTTCCCCATTCCTCTGGTGATGAGGAGCAGAGGGTGGGGATCATCATCTCGCTGCTCAGGGATAACGCTCAGTCTTGGGCCTTTTCGCTGCCGGTGGGGGCACAGCCCCTCCGATCAGTGGATGAATTTTTTGTAGCCCTGGGGCAGATATATGATGACCCGGATCGTATTGCTCTGGCTGAATCTAAACTGCGTCTTTTATGCCAGGGTAAACAGTCCGCAGAGATATATTGTTCTGAATTTCGGAGATGGGCAGCTGATACTGGTTGGAATGATGCTACACTCTGAAGTCAATTTTGCCATGGTCTTTCAGAAAGATTGAAAGATGCATTTTCTTTTCATGAGAGACCAGCGTCGTTAGAGTCTGCCATGTCTCTAGCTGTTCATATTGACAGGCGTCTTAGAGAGAGAGAGGAGACTACTCTTTCCTGTCATATTCAGCCCAAGGACAGTGGCGCTGTCTCATTCAGTGCGCAGGGGTCTCAGTCCGTCTCAATCCCCTCTGAGGAGGAGGCCATGCAGCTGGGTTTGCTTGCCTCTGATAGTAGAGGATTCAGCTCTCAGAGGAGGGTTTGTTTCTGTTGTGGGGGTATAAATCATTTGGCTAATGTTTGCCCCTCTAGGAGATTCATGGAGTTTTCTGAGGGTAATAAAAAATAAAAAAAGAGAGAAACCCTCAAAAAACGTACCATTTGCTACTATTGGCAAGGTTGATGCGGAAATTGAAGGTTTGCCGTTTGCTTGTAGTTCCCGTTTTCTTCTACCTGCCAGGGTGGCGCTAGACAGCAACAACATTGTTTGTGAGATTTTTGTAGATAGTGGAGCAGCTGTCAATCACATTGATAATCAATTTGCAACAACGCATGGTTTCCAGGTGTGCACTTTGGAAAAGGACATACCTGTTTTTGCTATCGATTCCGCCCCACTTTCTCAAAGATCGTTAAAGGGCATAGTTCACAATATCCGTTTGACTGTTGAGGATATCCGCTCATGTTGAGGATATGTCATGTTTCGTCTTAAGCGGATTACCTACTCCTCTAGTTTTGGGGCTACCCTGGCTCACTAAACATAACCCCACCATTGATTGGCAAGCAAGGCAAATTAATGGTTGGAGTTAGTTTTGCAGAGAGAATTGCCTCACGGCGTCTCTTTCAGAGGTTTCTACCAAAACTGTGCCATCTTTTCTCTCTGAATTTTCTGATGTGTTTTCCGAGAGTGGTGTCCAGGAGTTGCCCCCTCACCGGGAGTACGACTGCCCTATTAATCTCATCCCAGGCGCCAAGCTGCCAAAATCACGATTATACAATCTCTCCCAACCTGAAAGAGTCGCTATGCGTACTTATATCTCTGAGAGCCTGAGAAAGGGACACATACGACCCTCGAAGTCACCTGTTGCCGCTATTTATTTATTTATTTTGTTAAGAAAAAAGATGCTTCTTTAAGACCTTGTCTAGATTTCAGGGAGCTGAACCGTATCACGATTCGTGACCCATATCCGCTTCCTCTGATCCCGGACCTGTTTAACCAGATTGTTGGGGCTAAAGTTTTTTCTAAGTTGGATTTAAGAGGGGCATACAACCTAGTCAGGGAAGGGGATGAATGGAAGACGGCCTTCAATACCCCTGAGGGTCATTTTGAGAATTTGGTTATGCCCTTTGGTTTGATGAATGCTCCGGCCGTCTTCCAACATTTTGTGAACAACATTTTTTATCATTTAATGGGGAAATTTGTACTGGTGTATCTAGATGACATTTTGATTTTTTCTTCTGATTTCAAGACTGATCGGGACCACCTATGTCAGGTCTTGCTGATTCTGCGGGAGAATAAATTGTACGCTAAACTGGAAAAATGTGTGTTTGCAGTTCCGGAGATTCAATTTCTTGGTTTTCTTCTCTCCGCTTCTGGTTTTCGGATGGACATTGAGAAGTTCCGCCCTGTGCTTGATTAGGAGCCTCCTGAGAATCAGAAGGCGCTGATGCGGTTTTTGGGTTTTGCCAATTATTACAGAAAGTTCATTTTGAATTATTCCTCTGTTGTTAAGCCACTCACTTGCTTCCGCTCCCATTTTGGTACAACCTGATGTCTCTCTACCTTTTATTGTTGAGGTGGATGCTTCTGAGGTGGGTGTGGGTGCGGTCTTATCTCAGGGTCCCTCTCCTGCCAAATGGTGACCATGTGCCTTTTTTTCAAGGAAACTCTCCTCTGCAGAGAAAAATTACGATGTGGGAGATAGGGAGTTGTTGGCCATCAAATTAGCTTTTGAGGAATGGCGCCATTGGTTAGAGGGAGCCAGACACCCTATTACCGTGTTTACCGACCATAAGAATCTGGCCTACTTGGAATCGGCCAAGCGTCTGAACCCGAGACAGGCCAGATAGTCTTTGTTCTTTTCTAGTTTTCATTTTGTTGTTACGTTCCGCCCTGGGGTTAAAAATGTGAAGGTGGATGCCCTGTCACGTTGTTTTCCCGGGAGGGGGGAACTTTGAAGACCCGGGTCTCATATTGGCTGATGGGGTGGTCGTCTCTGCTCTTTATCCTGATTTGGAGGCAGAGGTTCAGGCAGCCCAGGCAGAGGCTCCTGATCTTTGTCCTCCTGGGAGGTTGTTTGTGCCTCTCGCTTTACGACACAAGGTTTTTAAGGAGCACCACGATACTGTCCTTGCTGGGCACCCGGGGAGTAGAGCCACAGTGGATCTCATTGCTCGGAGATTCTGGTGGCCGGCTCTTCATAAGACGGTTGAGGGCTTTGTGGCAGCCTGCGAGACTTGCGCTCGTGCCACGGTCCCTCATTCACGCCCATCGGGTTCTCTCCTCCCGTTACCCATTCCTTCCCATCCTTGGACGCATCTGTCCATGGACTTCATCACAGACCCGCCTCGTTCCTCGGGGAAGACTGTGATTCTGGTGGTAGTTGACCGTTTTAGCCAAATGGCGCATTTCATTCCCTTTCCTGGGTTACCCAATGCTAAGACACTGGCGCAAGCGTTTGTTGATCACATTGTTAATTTGCATGGCATTCCTTCAGACATCGTTACTGATAGGGGCACGCAATTTGTTTCCACATTCTGGAAGGCCTTCTGTTCTCGCTTGGGGGTTCGGTTATCGTTCTCTTCTGCATTTCACCCGCAGTCGAATGGTCAGACCGAACGCGTCAATCAGAATCTGGAGACATATCTGCGCTGTTTTGTGGCGGAGAATCAGGAGGATTGGTATTCTTTTTTGTCCTTTGCTGAGTTTGCTTTAAATAACCGTCACCAGGAGTCCTCTGATAAGTCACCATTTTTTGGTGCATATGGGTTTCATCCGCAGTTTGGGACATTTTCTGGAGAGGGGTCTTCTGGTTTACCTGATGAGGAGAGATTTTCCTCGTCTTTGTCATTTATTTGGCAAAAGATTCAGGGTAATCTAAAGAGGATGAGTGAGAGATAAGCGAGTGGCGGATAAGAGACGTGTGCCTGGTCCGGACCTGAATGTGGGTGATCTGGTGTGGTTGTCTACAAAGAATATCAAACTAAAGGTTCCCTCCTGGAAGTTGGGTCCTAAGTTTATTGGGCCTTACAAGATCTTGTCCGTCATCAATCCCGTTGCCTTCCATCTTGATCTTCCTCAGACTTGGAAGATCCATAATGTTTTTCACAGGTCCCTATTAAAACCTTATGTCCAACCCACTGTACCGTCCTCTTTGCCTCCTCCTCCAATTTTTGTTGATGGCAATCTTGAATTTCAGGTCTCTAGTATTGTGGATTCTCACATTATCCGCGGTTCTCTTCAGTACCTTGTTCATTGGGAGGGTTATGGTCCTGAGGAGAGGATGTGGGTCCCAGTGGCGGAAATTAAGGCCACTCGTCTCATCAGGGCTTTCCATAGGTCTCATCCTGAGAAGGTGGGCTCTGAGTGTCCGGAGTCCACCCGTAGAGGGAGGGGTACTGTCACCGCCAGTTCTGTGAGAAGGTCTGGCAGACGTTCTTCTCTACCTCTCTTGTATGACGTTCTTTGTTTTGGTTTCACTTTGTCATCTCCTTTCCTTCTACCAGGTGTCACTTATTTAGACTAATCGTCTTCCTTTATATTCTCTCCCATACTGCCTCACTTTGCGGTTTATACTACTTCCTGGATGAAGTGTTCACTGCTGGAGGCTGCTGCTGCTGTTTGCTCAGATAAGTCTTTTCCTTTATTGTGTTTCCTTGCTGGCTTGATTCTAGGTGTCTCTGACTCTGTCCGTATTAAGTGCAGGGAGCCGCTGGTCATGTCCCCTCACTATTATAGGGTTTTCAGGTGTCACACATTTTTAGGTACGTGGGCATGTAATAGTCTACCATTAAGACCCTTGCATGTGCATAGCAGTCAGGGAGAGCTCTTAGGGTTTTAAAGGGCTCGCCTATATGCTCCTTAGTTTGGGATCAAGCCAGTCGGTCGTTTATTTATACGTTCTAGCTAACTGCAACTTTATCCGTGACAGTAACGTATATTATTTTTTGCTTGTGATATTAATAGATAGATATTCCTCTCAGCATATAGTCAAGAGTTCCCATACTGCGGGAACGTATAGTGTTAAACACCTCCCTAATGCTAGTTGTCCTCTTAGCAAAGATGCATATTGCTAATGGGAGATTAGACATTGTCTGAGTAGAGGTAAAACTCTGGGAAATTCTATTTCCATAGTCTGATTGCCGAGTGGGATATAATATCATATTAATATCATATATATTTTGATTGTCATAGGCTGAGACAGAGTCAAGGGACAACATTTATAGTTCCTGTATTAATCTGTGTTTTTGTTATGTTATAACCTGATTGCCCCTTTGTTTTCATTAATTGCATAAATTAAATTTAGAGTCTCAAGATAAAAGAAAAGGCGTTTTTATGTCCGCCTAGTGGATTTCCCGACTGATTTCCATATTTTATTGACATTTTATCTCTTATATAAAATATTAATATTTTATATAAAAGATATAGTTTGACAATACCTTGTGGCTGCTTTTACTCTCCACCACATCACACTGGTTAGTGGCCGACGACTATCTATTTGGGTAGTCTTGCTTGATTAACTATTGGGCCTATTATTTTAATATTTGATGAATTAAAGATATTTTTAAGGTTATCCCATTATTCAGTTATATTCTCCTACATATTTGGGTGCCATATCTACATTATTGTTGTGACCGGCAACCACTCCGGTCAAGTTAACTATTTGCAGTTAAATATAAAATGATACTTCTGCTGTACAGGTATACTTACTATATGAGAAACTACTATGAGGTTTTTCTGACCCAGTTTATCATTCACCTTTATAGCTGAGTGTTTAAGCTTCTTGCCGCTAATGTAGAAGGTTGTGAGTTCAAATCCCAGCAGAAACTTTTCAGAAATAGAGGCCAAATTAGATTTAAATACACTGGCTCAAGCACATGCAGTGTTCGGCCGAACACCGCGATGCTCGAGTCAAAATGGTGTTCGGCCGAGCATGCTCGATCAACACTAATCAGGAGCCCTAATGATTGGAGAATTAATGATTGGAGAAGGTTGGTGACGACCTGAAGGTGAAACTTTAACAGACCCTCGGATGGAGCTACTATGAGCCAGTTGTCTAGATATGGGAACACTTGTAAGGCCTGGAGACGAAGACTCACCACTGCTTAGACTGCAATCTTTGTGAATATCCTGGCCCCAGAAGAGAGACCGAAAGGTAGTGCTGCTGGAAATATCCTATTTTGTCATTCTTGAGTATGGCTAGACATGGCCTTGCGGTTCGCCCGGCAGTCGTTTTGCGGCGAACTTTGCTCATTCGCGATTCGCTGACATGCGAAAATATGGCGATATTCGCACGCGCCATATTTTTTTGAATAGCACCAAACTTTGACCCATGACACATCTATCAGGTGGGACAGGATAGCAAATTGAGACTTTTCAGCGCATGGACACACCCCCAACCCTATAACAGAACCCGATCTGGCAGCTATTTTACATTATGTGTTATGCCAGTGTAGGGAGAGGTTGAATTTTGGAGCAGGGACAGTTAGGGACACCAAACGATAGCTATTAGGGCCACAAAAGTCCTTCTAAGGACTGGTATAGGCTTGCTATCGATAGGTGTGATATAGAGGGGTGGATATACTTATAATATACTTTCTAACATAAAAATTATATTATAGTGTATTTGTATTGTGCAGCAGTTGTGTGCAGTTCTGCTGCGATACTGCAGCTAAATAGAGGGACAAACGCTATTGGAGTAACTAATTGAAACAGGTGTGATATACCTTTTGCCCCCCAAAAAACTGCTTGACTCCGATATACCTTTTTCCACAAAATCCTGATTGAGGGGTGCTATATACCTGTTTCCGCCAAATGCTGATTGAGTGGTGCTATATACCTGTTTCCTCCAAATACTCATTGAGGGGTGCTATATACCTTCTTCCACCAAATACTGATTGAGGGGTGCCATAAACCTGTTTCTGCCAAATACTGATTGAGGGGTGCTATATACCTGTATCCGCCAAATACTGATTGAGGAGTGCTATATACCTGCTTCCACCAAATACTGATTGAGGGGTGCTATATACCTGTTTCCGCCAAATACTGATTGAGGGGTGCTATATGCCTTCACCACCAAATACTGATTGAGGGCTGCGATACACCTGCTTCAACAAAATACTGATTGAGGGGTGCCATATACCTGTTTCCGCCAAATACTGATTGAGGGGTGCCATATACCTTCTTCCACAAAATCCTAATTGAGGGGTGCTATATACCTGTCTCCACCAAATACTGATTGAGGGGTGCTATATACCTTCTTCCACCAATTACTGATTGAGGGCTGCGATATAACTGCTTCCAAAAAATACTGATTGAGAGCTGCCATATATCTGTTTCTGCCAAATACTGATTGAGGGGTGCTATATACCTGTTTCTGCCAAATACTGATTGAGGGGTGCTATAGACCTGTTTACGCCAAATACTGATTGAGGGGTGCTATAGACCTGTTTCCGCCAAATACTGATTGAGGAGTGCTATATACCTGTTTCCGCCAAATACTGATTGAGGGGTGCTATATACCTGCTTCCGCAAAATACTGATTGAGGGGTGCTATATACCTGTTTCCGCCAAATACTGATTGAGGGGTGCTATATGCCTTCACCACCAAATACTGATTGAGGGCTGCGATACACCTGCTTCAACAAAATACTGATTGAGGGGTGCCATATACCTGTTTCCGCCAAATACTGATTGAGGGGTGCCATATACCTTCTTCCACAAAATCCTAATTGAGGGGTGCTATATACCTGTTTCCACCAAATACTGATTGAGGGGTGCTATATACCTTCTTCCACCAATTACAGATTGAGGGCTGCGATATAACTGCTTCCAAAAACTACTGATTGAGGGCTGCCATATATCTGTTTCTGCCAAATACTGATTGAGGGGTGCTATATACCTGTTTCTGCCAAATACTGATTGAGGGGTGCTATAGACCTGTTTCCGCCAAATACTGATTGAGGGGTGCCATAGACCTGTTTCCGCCAAATACTGATTAAGGGGTGCCATATACCTTCTTCCACAAAATACTGATTTAGGGGTACTATTGCTATATACCTTCTTCCACCAAATACTTAATGAGGGCTGCGATACATCTGCTTCCACGAAATACTGGTTGAGGGGTGCCATATACCTGTTTCCGCCAAATACTGATTGAGGGGTACTATATACCTTCTTCCACCAAATACTGATTGAGGGCTGCAATATACCTACTTCCACCAAATACTGATTAAGGGCTGCGATACATCTGCTTCCACGAAATACTGATTGAGGGGTGCCATATACCTGTTTCCACCAAATACTGATTGAGGGGTGCTAAATACCTGTTAATGCCAAATACTGATTGAGGGGTGCCATATACCTTACACCACAAAATACTGATTGAGGGGTGCTATTGCTATATACCTTATGCCACCAAATACTGATTGAGGGCTACGATCCACCTGCTTCCACAAAATACTGTTTGAAATGTGCTATATACCTGTTTCCGCCAAATACTGATTGAGGGGTGCTATTTACCTGTTTCCGCCAAATACTGATTGAGGGGTGCCATATACCTTCTTCCACAAAATACTAATTGAGGGGTGCTATTGCTATATACCTTCTTCCACCAAATACTGAATGAGGACTGTCATACACCTGCTTCCATAAAATACTGATTGAGGAATGCAATATATACCTGTTTCTGCCAAATACTGATTGAGGAGTGCTATATACCTTCTTCCACAAAATACTGACTGATGGGTGCTATTGCTATATACCTTCTTCCATTAAATACTGATTGAGGGCTGTGACACACCTGCTTCCACAAAATACTGATTGAGGGGTGCCATATACCTGTTTCCGCCAAATACTGATTGAGGAATGCTATATACCTGTTTCCGCCAAATACTGATTGAGGGGTGCTATATACCTTCACCACCAAATACTGATTGAGGGCTGCGATACACCTGTTTCTGCCAAATACTGATTGAGGGCTGCGATATACCTTCTTCCACAAATACTGCTCTTCTCTACGGACTTAGGCAGGGGATCATTTAGAAAATGATAGGCAGAGGAAGAGGCAGACCGTTCCGCAGAGATGGTAGGGGTCGGGCAGGTGCACCAGGCCGGAGCCTAAGTGGGAAGTTAGAGAAGGCACGTGCGATAACTTCAAAGGGCGCACCAGAATGCACTCAGCCTTCCGCTTCTGCACCCTCCTCATCCTCTGTATCTGCACCCTCCTCACTCTCTGCTGTGTGCACCCCCAAAGACACCACCACCACCATAGCCCCTCCACTCGAGTCAGAGCAATTATTTTCCCATCCATTCCCAGACCTTACCGATGCACAGCCATGAGGAAGAGGAGGTAGCAACGGCTTCAACCCAGCGGTCTGATGACAGTACCCAGATCAACCCAAGGAGGGTGGTCCCCGCTGTTAATGCCTACTCCGAGATCTCTAATGTCTGTGGTGGTGAAGGTGACGATGATGACGTGTCGATGGACGTCACGTGGGTGCCCACAAGAGAGGAAGAGAAGGAGAGTTCAGAGGGAGAGACGGAGCAGCAGATAGGGAGGAGAAGGAGAAGAAGCAGGCAGAACTCGCAGTGCACAGGAGGCAAAAAGCAGACTGCAAATGTATCTGGAGCGAGCCATCCACCATGCACAGTCACATCTTGCGCTCCCAGGACACCAGAACATGGCTCTGCAGTGTGGGCTTTTTTCAACGTGTCAGCTGCTGATAATAGTGTTGCCATCTCCAGCCTGTGCTGTCAACACATAAGTCGCGGTAAGCCCAACACTCACCTAGGGACGACCGCCTAAAGAAGGCACCCAGCCTTCCATCACCGAGCCCAGTGGGAGCAACGCCGTCAGAACCCACAAAGCCACACTCCCAGCGCTCCACGTCCTGCCTCTTCTCCTATCTCCTCCCAATTGTCCTCCACTCCACCTTCCATCGTGCCGTCATCACGTTCATCTGGCACAAAGGAGGCTTCTGTGTCCCAAATGTTCGAGCGTAAAAAAAAATAATGACGCTGGATAATCCTCTTGCCCAACGGCTGACCGCTGGCTTGTCGGAAATGCTAGCCCGCCAACTACTGCCATATAAATTGTTGGACTCAGACGCCTTTAGAAAATTTGTGGCCATTGGCACACCGCAATGGAAGGTCCCCGGAAGGAAATATTTCTCCCAGAAGGGCATCCCTGAACTATATGGCCACGTTCAGTGGCAAGTTAATATATCTCTGGCACACAGTGTCAGTGCTAAGATACATCTGACCACAGACACGTGGTCTAGCAAACACGGGCAGGGAAGGTACATAACTTTTACTGCCCAATGGGTGAACCTTCTGACGGCTGTCAAGCATGTAACCATTGGCACCCATGTGGATTTGGTGTTACCGCCATGGATTGCATGCTGGCCTGCCTTTTCTTCTCCTCCTCCTCCCACTCAATCCTCCGTCTCCTCCTCGGCTGACTCCTCCATTTCCACTGCTACCGCCTCTTCCGCTGCACCCCCCAAGCTCCCCAGAACCTATTCGACATGCCAGGTGAGACGTTGCCATGCTGTGCTGCGGCTTTTGTGCCTGGAAGCCAAGAGCCACACCGGTCCTGCACTGCTTTCAGCTCTGCGGTCACAAGCCGATCAGTGGCTAACCCTGCTCAATTGCACAGTTGGTAAAGTGGTGTGCGATAACTGTGCCAATCTGCTGAGCGCGATGAAACAGGGTAAAATGACACATGTGCCGTGCAACTTAGTCTGCAGGGATTTGTTGCAAAATACCCGAGGGTCCAGGATGTCTTGCGGCAGGCCAGGAAAATCTCTGGTCATTTAAGAAGATCTTACACGGCCATGGCTCGCCTTGCTGACTTCAGCGGTGTAGCTGGCCAGCTGAGACCTGTCCTGGATTGCTAGAATAGCTTATGTGTGTAAACAGCTAAACCTGCCAATGGCCTTGGTACAGTTCCTATGTTTATGTGTTAAAGACAAAAGCAGAGTTATTTACTGTGACATCATGTTTTTGATGTCATATAACTGTTATATTTTGTGTTCACAGAAGCAGATAAAGATAATATGCCTTTAAGATTCATTTTGTAATGTAAGGCAAGCTCAGTGACACAGCAAAAACAACAGAATGCATAGTGTTAATTTGTTGTTGCTGGGCAGAAGTCTAGACTAGGGTTGAGCGAACCTGAACTGTAAAGTTTGGTTTCGTACCGAACTTTAGGATTTTTGAACCCCGGACCCGAACCCGAACATTTCAGTAAAAGTTCGGGTTCGGTGTTCAGCGATTTCTTGATGCTTTTTGAAAGGCTGCAGAGCAGCCAATCAACAAGCGTTTAACTGTGTGCCCTTAGAAGCCATCACATGATTGGCCAGTGCAGTATGTGACTCAGTCTCTATATAAGCTAGAGTCATGTAGCGCTGCACGTCACTCTGCTGTGCTTAGTGTAGGGATAGGATGCTGCTGCTGTGAGGGAGAGAATAGGACAGAATCGATAATCAGAACTCCAATTGAACTCAGCGATCTACATAGATTTTGTTGTGTGGGTGCAGTGCACAATCTTTTTACCCTGCCCTTAGCCCAGTGAAAGAGAAAATTTACTTATATATTTGTCTGTAAGTTAGGTGGGCGGCGGCGGCCATTTTATGCAAGCTCAGTGCACCAGTACTGCATATGTGCTTTTGTGACATTCAAATTCAAGCTTGAAATACTGCAATAATAATCTGGTTTTAAAAAAAACACCCTTTTTTGGCAATAGCCTACATCTGGTGCCTTTGCAGCATTAGTCAGTGTACAATTCAAGCTAGAAATACAGATATAATTTTCAGGGTTTTAAAAAACACCCTTTTTGGGCAAAATACACAATTTTACAGCCCTTGCTGCATCTGTGATTGTTAAAAACAAGCTTGAAATACTGCAATAATAATCTGGCTTTAAAAAAAACACCCATTTTTGGCAATACCCTCCATCTGGGGCCTCTGCCGCATTAGTCAGTGTGCAATTTAAGTTAGAAATACACCCATTTTTTGCAATACCCTCCATCTGGGGCCTTTACCGCATTAGTCAGTGTGCAATTTAAGCTATAAATACCGCTATAATTTTCTGGGTTTTAAAAAAACACCCTTTTTGGGCAAAAATCTTAAATTGCGGCCTAGTCTGCATCTGTACATGTGAGATACACAATTTAGATACTGTTGTTCTATTCTGCTATTAGAAAAACACCCATTTTGAGCAAAAATCCTAAATTGCGGCCTAGTCTACATCTGTACGTGTGAGATACACCCTTTGGATAGTGTTGTTCTAGTCTGCTATTAAAAAAACACCCATTTAGGGAAAAAATAAATTTTGTAGCCTTTGCTCCATATGTCATTGTGAGATATACCCTTTAGATACTGTTTTATTCTGCTATTAAAAAAAACACTCATTTTGGGCAAAAAATTTTAAATTGCGGCCTAGTCTGCATCTGTACATGTGAGATACACAATTTAGATACTGTTGTTCTATTCTGCTATTAGAAAAACACCCATTTTGGGCAAAAATCTTAAATTGCGGCCTAGTCTACATCTGTACGTGTGAGATACACCCTTTGGATAGTGTTGTTCTAGTCTGCTATTAAAAAAACACCCATTTAGTGAAAAAAATTCATTTTGTAGCCTTTGCTGCATATGTCATTGTGAGATACACCCTTTAGATACTGTTTTATTCTGCTATTAAAAAAACACCCATTTTGGGCAAAAATCGTAAATTGCGGCCTAGTCTGCATCTGTACATGTGAGATACACCCTTTAGATAGTGTTGGTCTATTCTGCTATTAGAAAAACACCTATTTTGGGCACAAATCTTAAATTGCAGCCTAGTCTACATCTGTACGTGTGAGATACACCCTTTAGATAGTGTTGTTCTATTCTGCTAGTAAAAAAACACCCATTTAGGGCAAAAAACTTAGTTTTGCAGCCTTTTGCTGCATATGTCATTGTGAGATACACCCTTTAGATACTGTTGTTCTATTCTGTTATTTATAAAACACCCATTTAGGGCAAAAATCATCATTTTGCAGCCTTTGCTGCATCTGTCATTGTGAGATACCCTCTTTACATAATGCCGTGCTAATCTGGTATTAAATAAACACCCATTTTGGTCAAAAATCTTAAATTGCGCCCTAGTCTGCATCTGTACGTGTGAGATACACCCTTTGGATAGTGTTGTTCTAGTCTGCTATAAAAAAAACACCAATTTTGGGCAAAAATCTTAATTTGCGTCCTAGTCTGCATATATAAACGTGTGAGATACACAATTTAGATACTGTTGTTCTATTCTGCTATTAGAAAAACACCCATTTTTTTGGGCAAAAATCTTAAATTGCGGCCTAGTCTGCATCTGTACGTGTGAGATACACCATTTAGATACTGTTGTTCTATTCTGCTATTAGAAAAACATCCATTTTGGGCAAAAATCTTAAATTGCGGCCTAGTCTACATCTGTACGTGTGGGATACACCCTTTGGATAGTGTTGTTCTAGTCTGCTATTAAAAAAACACTGATTTAGGGCAAAAATCTTAATTTTGCAGCCTTTGCTGCATCCGTCATTGTGATATACACCCTTTACATACTGCTGTGCTAATCTGGTATTAAATAAACACCCATTTTGGGCAAAAATCTTAAATTGCGGCCTAGTCTACATCTGTACGTGTGGGATACACCCTCTGGATAGTGTTGTTCTAGTCTGCTATTAAAAAAACACCCATTTAGGGCAAAAATCTTAATTTTGCAGCCTTTGCTGAATCCGTCATTCTGATATACACCCTTTACATACTGCTGTGCTAATCTGGTATTCAATAAACACCCATTTTGGGAAAAAATCTTAAATTGCGGCCTAGTCTGCATCTGTACGTGTGAGCTACACCATTAAGATACTGTTGTTCTATTCTGCTATTAGAAAAACACCCATTTTGGGCAAGATCCTAAATTTGAGAAATATTAGGAGAGCGTCAAATAAGGGACGTGGCCCCGTTCATGGTGCTGCTATTGGAGCTCCTGCTGCAGGAAGAGGACGTGGTCGATCTTTGCCAGCTACACGCACAAGTGAAACACCTTCCTCAGGTGCGAGTAGGCGACAGAACCTGCAGCGGTATTTGGTCAGGCCTAATGCGGCTCTACGAATGGTGAGGCCAGAACGAGTACAGGCGATAGTAGATTGGGTTGCTGACAGTGCCTCCAGTTCCTTCACATTGTCTCCCACCCAGTCTCCTGCTAAAAGATCAGAGTTGGCACCTGCAGCCGATGTCATCAGTCTTTCACCTCACCCCCTTGCAAATCAGCTAAGCAGTCTGAGCCCTGTCATGCAGCAGTCTCTTCTGCTTTTTGATGACTCTGTTAGCAGGGTTTCCCAGGGGCATACACCTAGCCCTGCCCCAGAAGTGGAAGAGATTGAGTGCACCGATGCCCAACCACTTATGTTTCAAGATGAGTACATGGGAGGACCATCGCAGCACGTCTCGGATGATGTCGAAACACAGATGCCAACTACTGGGGCTTTCGAAAGTGTGCAGACCGACAAAGAGGGCAGGGGTGAAGACTGGGAGGAAGACGATGAGGTCCGCGACCGCACATGAAATCAAGGTCATGCGAGTGACCTGTGTAGTTCGGAGGAAGAGGCGGTGGTCGCACAGAGCCACCAGCACAACAGAAGAGGGAGCAGGGTGCAAAAGCGGAGCGGTGGTCCCCTAGACAAGACATCTGCTACTGCCCACCGCAGCAAGGGACCGAGCACACCAAAGCCAGCTCCAAAGAGTTCCCTGGCATGGCAGTTCTTCAGACAATGTGCTGACAACAAGACACGAGTGGTTTGCACGCTGTGCAATCAGAGCCTGAAGCGAGGCATAAACGTTCTCAACCTGAGCACAACCTGCATGACCAGGCATCTAAGTGCAACGCATGAGCTGCAGTGGAGTAGACACCTCCAAAACAAAGAAAGGTCTCTGGCTCCTTCTGCTTCCTCTTCTGCTGCAGTCTCGGCCTCTTCATTCACCTCTGGAGTGACAGTGGCACCTGCCACCCCGCAAACAGAGGATCTGCCAGCAACACCACCACCTGGGTCCCCAAGCATCTCCACAATGTCCCACGGAAGCGTACAGCTCTCCATCTCCTAAACACTGGAACGGAAGAGGAAGTACCCTCCTACCCACCCACTATTCCTGGCCCTGAATGCCAGCATTTCAAAATTACTGGCCTTTGAAATGCTGTCATTCCGTCTGGTGGAGACGGATAGTTTTGAAAGCCTTATGGCGATGGCTGTCCCACAGTACGTCGTGCCCAGCCGCCACTACTTTTCCAGGCGTGCCATCCCTTCCCTGCACATCCAAGTGGGGGACAAAATCAGGTGTGCACTGCGCAACGCCATCTGTGGCAAGGTGCACCTCACTACGGAAACGTGGACCAGTAAGCACGGTCAGGGACATTATATCTCCCTAACAGCACACTAGGTAAATGCAGTGGCGGCTGGACCTGAGGCGGATAGCATTTTGGCGCATGTCCTTCCACCACCGAGTATTGCAGGGCACTTCAGTTTGCCTCCTGTTGCTTCCTCCTCCTACTCCGCTTCCTCATCCTCTACCGCCTCCTCATCCGGTCAGCGTAACACCTTTCCCACCAACTTCAGCACAGCCAGGGGTAAACGACAGCAGGAAGTTTTAAAACTTATTTGTTTGGGGGACAAACCCCACACCGCGCAGGAGCTGTGGACCGGCCTTGAACAACAGACCGATGAGTGGTTGGTGCCAGTGAGCTTAAAGCTCGGCCTGGTGGTGTGCGATAATGGGCAAAATCTGGTAGCAGCTTTGAGACTAGCCAGTTTGACGCACATCCCTTGCCTGGCGCATGTGCTGAATTTGGTGGTGCAGAGATTCCTTAAAAATCACCCCGATATGTCAGAGCTGCTGCATAAGGTGCAGGCTGTCTGTGCGCGCTTTCAGCATTTTCACCCTGCTGCTGCTCGCCTGTCAGCGCTACAGCGTAACTTCGGCCTTCCCGCTCACCGCCTCATATGCGACGTGCCCTCAAGGTGGAACTCCACCTTGCATATGCTGGCCATACTGTGCGAGCAGCAGAAGGCGATAGTGGAGTTTCAGCTGCAGCATGCACGGGTGAGTCGCTCTGCGGAACAGCACCACTTCACCACCAATGACTGGGCCTCCATACGAGATCTGTGTTCCTTGTTGCGCTGTTTCGAGTACTCGACCAACATGGCCAGTGCCGATAACGCCGTTCTCAGCATTTCTATCCCACTTCTGTGCCTCCTTGAAAAAACGCTGCTGACGATGATGGAAGAGGATGTGGCACAGGAGGAGGAGGAGGAAGAGGGATCATTTCATAGGGTTTCCGGACAGTCATTCACAAGTGGCTCCGAGGGTGGGTTCCTGCACCCACAAACGCCAGGTACACAATTGTCCAGCCAGGGCACAGTTCTGGAGGATGACGAGGTGGAGAATAAGGAGGAGGAGATGGAGGAGGAGGAACCATGTTTAACAGCAGGGTGGCACCCAGACCAGCTCATGGCCATCACTGGTACGTGGCTGGGGGGATACAGAGGACACAGACGATACACCTCCCACAGAAGACAGCATTTCATTGCCACTGGGCAGCCTGGCACACATGAGCGATTACATGCTGCAGTGTCTCCGCAACGACCACCGAGTTGCCCACATTCTAACTTGTGCTGATTACTGGGTGGCCACGCTGCTGGATCCCCGCTACTAGGACAACTTACCGTCCTTAATTTCCTCACTGGAGCGTGATCGTAGAGATGCGCGAGTACATGCGCACGCTGGTAGACGCGCTGCTGGTGGCATTCCCACCTGACAGCGGGGGCACACTGGAAGCACAAGGCGAAGGAAGAGGAAGAGGTCGCCAATGCAGCTGGGGCACCGCCAGCACCTCAGAAGGCAGGATTAGCATGGCCGAAATGTGGAAAAGCTTTGTCAGCACGCCACAACAACCAGCACCACCAGCTGATATGGAACGTCTTAGCAGGAGGCAGCATTTCACCAACATGGTGGAGCAGTATGTGTGCACACGCCTACACGTACTGAATGATGGGTTTGCCCCCTTCAACTTCTGGGTCTCTAAATTGGGCACATGGCCTGAGCTTGCCCTTTACCCCTTGGAGGTGCTGGCCTGCCCTGCAGCCAGTGTATTGTCTGAACGTGTGTTTAGCACGACTGGAGGGGGTTATCATAGGTAATATTTCCCAATGTTTTGGGGTGTACCCTAATTTAAATTTTTTTAAATACATTTAAAACCAAAAAGCAGTGTAGGCTTCCTCCTCCTCCTCCACCGCCGCTTCCACCTACACCGCCACATCTACCGCCTCCTCAACCTCCTACTCTATATGGACCTTGTCCTCCTAGATCAAGATTATAACTCTTTATTTTTACGTATTTTATTTTATTTAAAGTCATTTCCCTATCCACATTTCTTTGCAGAGCACTTGCCATGCTCTTAACCACATTTTGCTGGCATTTGCAGCCCTCTAGCCCATTCCATGACAATTTTAGAGCCATTTTAGTGCTCAAAAGTTCGGGTCCCAATTGACTTCAATGGGGTTCGGGTTCAGGGTCAAGTTTGGGTCCCGAACTCAAACTTTTTTGTGAAGTTGGCCGACCCGGTCGAACCCGAACATTCAGGTGTCCGCTCAACTCTAGTCTAGACCAATCCCAGCCAGCTTCTCACACAGCAACAGTTTTCACCAATCACAGCCAGCCTCACACACACAGCCTGTCTGGGAATTCCCCCAGCTCCTGCTGCTAGAATCATTATTCACCAGAGACAGGAGCTGAATAGACATTCACTCCACTGAGAGCTGAGTTTTATGTGAACAAGAGGCCAAAATAGGTATTTAGAACAGTTATATAATGTTCATATTGCTAGTATTGTGTTTAGAACTGTATACTGAATTAGAAATATATGTGTTTACTTACAGTTCCACCAATTGCAACCATACAATTGCAAATTCAATTGCAAGCTACAAATTGCAAGCATTCAGATTCCATATTGGAATCCAAATTGCATACAACCTTACCAGATCATACTCAACCAATCTGCAAATAGTCACTACTAACTGCATACTGCAAGTGAACTATTAGTTAGACCTCAGATACACCTCTCAGAGAGATCATAAAGTGCTTAAATAACCTAAAGTGAGTACAGATACTCAAGAGAGAAATATATCCACCATTTTATGTTGAATGACAAGATTGAACAGTTGAACCACCATCTTATGCATATCGCCATTTTGTGATATCTTTTTAACACGTGTTTTGTACATGGACTATCTGCTGCGAAGGCGGCAGTGTTACATATGAAGAAAAGTTAAAGTTAATAAAGAAGTTATTTGAAGCATTTTGTGTGCTCTTTAAAAATATGGAATTACAGAGTAATAGACAGTCTGTTTAGACTAAAAGTCAGAGATATCAAAATTCTTCTAATGCCACAGCACAAAAGGCACTTCATAGTGCTGCGCCTGCCACAGTGGAACTATTGCCCTCAGAGGGCAAAAGTGATAGCGCTCCTCAACTTGCACAGTAAAGAGCACAGCGCAGTGCCAGCATATACCGCCGCGCAGCAACTGTTCCCTGAGTTAGCAAGCAATGACACCTCAGCGGAGCTACCATAAAGGTCATAGAATGTGCACATTAGTCAAACTGCAGCCGACTCTTAAAGTGGCAGAACGGCAAAGCAAAATAGTCAGAGAAAGAGCGCCAACCCTCCTGTGATCCCTAGAGAGAGAAAGAGACGCATGGTGGGAGGCCAAAATCCAGAGCTAGAGTGCCTGCACCACTATCCAAGGAGAGACCACGTACTGCAGTCAGCTAGTTTCCCACCACCAGGCCCAAAGTCTGCAGCAGTGTATCCAAGCCAGCGCATTGCAAGTCATCACAGATCATGGCAAGTCATCATAAAGCATTACAACTCAGATCAGAGAATCGCAAGTCTGTACAGAGCATCACAAGTCAGCGCAGAGCAGAGCATCACATCAAGAAAAGACAATTCTCCTTTAAGACAGACATTTGTTCCAGCAACCTTCAAATCGCAGTATCCTGCTCTTCAGAATAAGGTCAGAGTTTTCCTTTATTACTTATCGTTGCATATAGGCTTTGGCATAAAGAGACATTTTTGTGTTCAGATAAAGACTTTAAAGTAAAACAAAGGACAGTTTGTATTACACGGACTCTATTGCATTTAAAGTGAAAGTCATTTATTGCCTGCATTTATCGCTGTTACATTTAAAATGAAAGTCATTTATTTCTGTATTTGTCAATATTGCATTTAAAGTGAAAGGACTATTACTATTTGTATTGATTGTTATAGCATTTAAAGTAAAATGTCTGAGCCTAGTATTACCATGCCACTGTTAGAGAATACTAAGATAGATAGTGTAGAAGTTGAAGAGCAAGGGAACCTGTCTGAGGTAGAAGATTATTTTGCAGCATTAGTCTTGCCTCAAACAAATATAGCCCAAGCAGATGAACTAAGACGTTCATCACGTGCCATAAAACTAACCCCAAAGATGCTGGAAAATTTGGAGCAAGAAACAGCATTAAAAGGAAAAAAGTTTGCCAGAATCTATGAGAAGTGGAAATCATACATTAAATACATTCGTAGAAAGCTAAAGCAAGAGAGTATAAAAAAGAACTTGAGCGATATGGTAGAGACGGTAGAAAAATCTGAATCAGAGCTTATGGCAGCATATGTCAACCTGCTGTCACTTACGACACCTTCCCAGGATATTGTAAGGAGCATGGACACATGTACTGTGGTCACTAAAGATTTAGTAAAGCTCATGAGAGAACTATCTGCAGCAAACTATGATGAAGTTAAAGCAAGAAGTAGAATGAACAAGCTTTTTATGAGAGACTATGCTAGGTCCTTAGGGGGAAATACAATCTTAATTGTGACTTCCTTCACTAGCAGAAGTGCCACCCACATATCAGAGTCCTCAAATACTTCAGCCAAAAGAAAGGAATTAGCTGAACAACTTGCTGTCAAGAAAGCAGAAATTGAGATGGAAGCTGCCATTGAGGTGCAGCGTCAACTGATGGCTGAAAAGCAAGCTGAAAAGGATGCACAACGCCATCAGATGGAAGCTGAAATGGAGGCACAGCGCCATCAAATGGAAGCTGAATTAAAAAGTCTGAAAAGGCAGAAAGAAGTTAAGATCATAGAAGTCAGACTCAGAGTACATGAGGAGGATATGAGTCAGAGTAGTCATAGGTTCAAATCTGTACTAAGTGAAAAAAAAATCCTACTTTCCTTCACATGCCCAGGAGAATGGAAAGGAATTTATTATCCTTCCATCCCTGCTCATAAAAACAAAGAGAGGCCTAGTCCAGTGTTAGGGAAAAGGTGTGTGAATTTACCCTCTATCTCTACCGGAAAAGATGAAGAAAAGGACTCACCTAATTCAGAACTAAGTGAGAAAATAGAAAAGGATGATTATATTCCTAGATGCCACGGCAATGCTCAGGAGAATCTTACAACCATTATCCCAGCAAGACCACATAGAACAGTCCTAGCAAGACTTCCCGATCCGGAACCTACTGTATTTTCAGGAGACATACTGAAGTTCATATAGTGGAAGGCAAGTTTGAGATGATCATTGAGCATCATTGCTTTAGTCCAGTTGACAAGTTATTCTACCTTCAGAGATATGTTGGTGGAGCAGCCAAGGAAGTTCTTGACGGTAACTTCTATAGAAAAGACGAAGATGCCTACAAGCAAGCTTGGGAAAAATTGAATGCAAGATATGGTCATCCTTTCTTAGTACAAAGAACCTTTAGAGAGAAACTGAATAACTGGCCTAAAATAGGTCCTAAAGAACACTTCAGACTCCAAAAGTATGGTGACTTCCTGCATGCAGCAATGCCATCCCACATGTTCAAGGACTGGAAGTACTGAATGACTATCTAGAAAACCACAGGATGCTAACTAAGCTACCTGAAGAAGTGGCTTCTAGATGGAATCGCTATATGACTAAACAGTTAGATCTAGGTAAGAACTTCCTAAGTTTTAAAGCGTTCTCTGAGTTTGTCAATGAGGAAGCACGGATAGCATGCAATCCAGTAACATCATCTTACGTCTTAAAATCCTTAGAAGAAAGGCCTGCAAGAGAGATAAGACGTGCAAGAGCAACTAGCTTAGCAACCAACGCAGCAGCTAAAGGTCCAGATACCTACGAGAGCAAGTCCAAAGTAACTACTGGGATCAGAAGAGAGACAGAACAGACAAACCTTCATACTACCTTCAAGTGTATGTTCTGTGGAGAGAACTACTCCATACATAAGTGCCAAAAATTGAAGGAGAAGTCCCAAGAAGAAAATAAAAAATTTGTGCCGGATAACCAACTGTGTTTCGGATGCCTAAAAAAAGGTCATGTTACTAAGGAGTGTAAGAAAAAGGCCACATGCAAAGGACGCCATCCTACACCACTACATGAAGAACGTCCAAAGCAAGATAAAGCCTCAATAACTAAAGATACTGAGGAAGGAAAGAAAGTATCGGTATTCTCTTGCAGAGTGAGGGAAAAGGAGGAACAAGAAAGTATACGCCTATGCGCTACTGGATGCCCAAGTGACGTCACCTTCATTGATCAAGAAATCTGCAAGAAATTACAAGTGACTACAGAACCACTGAAGTTCAAACTCACCACAATGATGGGGAGACACACATTAGTGAACAAAGGGTCAAAGGACTGAGAGTTAGAGGACTTCATTCAAACTGCACATTAGATCTACCTCCAGCTTATACAAAATACGATATACCTCTAGATCGAGATCGTATACCTACCTGTGAAACAGCCAATGAATGGGAGCACCTATCTGTCATATCTCATGAAATGTCCCCGCTGATGGAGTTTGGTGTTGGACTGTTGATAGGCTACGATTGTCCAGAATCCTTGGTACCACGAAAGGTAATCACAGAAGGAAAGGGTGAACCCTATGCTGCTCAAACTGATTTAGGATGGGGTGTTGTTGGAGGAAAACAGCAGATCACAAACTCAAGACAGGTGACAGGATTGTGTCATAGAATATCTGTCCAAGAGTTACCAACTGTAAGTCCAGCAAAAGTAATCAAGATTCTTGAATCCGACTTTGCAGATATAAGTTCTAAAGAAAAGAGTGTATCCCAAGAAGACATAAAGTTCATACACACTCTAGAAGAAAATATTCAGCAGAATCAACAAGGTCATCTATGTTTCTAAATTAAGATAGAGACTTCCTGAGGATTCTATGGTGGAAGGACGGCGATACAGATACAGAGCCAGCAGAATACAGAATGAAATTACACTTGTTTGGAGCAGCAGCATCTCCAGGTTGCGCCAATTATGGCCTGAAGAACCTGGCTAATCAGAATGAAAAGGATTGCCCATCAGCACCAAATTTTCTGAAGAAAAACTTTTATGTAGATGATGGTCTCATAAGTCTAGAGTCCACAGAATCTGCAATCAAACTAGTGAAAGAAAGCCAAGAGTTATGTGCAAGAGGAAACTTGCGCCTTCACAAATTCATCTCAAACAACAGAGAGTTGCTGGAATCCATCAGTGACTCTGAACGTGCAGCAACAATGAAGAATGTAGATCTCAATTATGATCATCTTCCAGTTCAGAACGTACTTGGATTGGGACGGAATGTAGAGAACGACAAGTTCTTATTTGAAGTATCTATTTATGAGAAAGTTTCAACTAGACGAACCATTCTTTCAACAGTGGCTTCAATATTTGATCCATTGAGATTCTTGGCCCCAGTAATCCTCAAAGCAAAAGAAATACTGCAAGAATTATGACAGAAGTTGGGATGGGACGAGCCCATACCTGAAAATTTGAGGCCAGGGTGGGAGAGTTGGATAAGAGACTTGCAAAACTTTAGAGAAGTTCGGATACCCAGATGTTTTGTACCTCATGATTTCGGAAAGTACAAGAAAATAGAACTTCATCACTTTTCAGATGCCAGTAGTTATGGTTATAGTCAGTGCTCCTACATCAGAGTGATAGAAGAAGAAAAGATACACTGTGCCCTGGTTATGGGGAAGGCCAGAGTTGCACCTACCAGTATTCAGACAATACCAAGACTTGAACTGACAGCAGCCATAGTTTCAGCACCAGTAAGCAAGTTTCTGAGAGGAGAATTGTAATTGAAAATAGAAGAAGAATATTTTTGGACAGACTCACAATTTGTCCTAGGATACATAAACAACGAAGCTCGAAGATTCCATATCTTTGTCGCCAACGGAGTTGAGAAAATTCGGGAAATAACAAATCCGGAACATTGGCATCACATTGACACAAAGCATAACCCAGCAGATCATGCTTCAAGAGGCCTGAAAGTAACAGAATTTAAAAATTCTAACTGGTTCAACGGTCCAGAGTTCCTTTGTGAAAAGGAAATCACGCCCAGTAAAGGTTACACAAAATTGTCTATGGGTGATCCAGAAGTAAGAGTTGTACAAACATTGAGCACTGCTGCCAAGTGTCAAGATGACATACTTGAAAGACTAGCCAGATGTTCAAAATGGAATACAGTCATAAACGTAGTAGCTCGAATTCAACATTTGGCAAAGGGAATCAGAAAGAAGGAATTGTTGAATGTAGAAGAAAGAATTAAAGCTGAAGAAACAGTCATAAGGCTCATTCAACAGAGATTCTACAGCGAAGAGTTAAAGAGACTTAGTAAAGAACCTAAAAGGCTTCCAAACAACCACCCATTGTACAAGCTTAATCTTATTCTGCAGGATGGTATACTGAAGGTGGGAGGGTGAGTGGAAAAATGCATTGTTACCTTGCAGAGTGAAGCATCCAGCAATTCTTTCCCAAAAACTCTACCTTCACAAGACTGATTATTGATCACTACCACAAAATATCCTTGCATCAAGGTAGAAGCTTTACCGAAAGATGTTTGAGAGATGGTGGTTACTGGATTGTGAAAGTAAGCAAAGTTATAGCAAAGTATATAAGTAAATGTGTAGTCTGCAGAAAGGCATGTAGACCTATAGAAGAACAAAGAATGGCAGATTTACTGGCAGATCATGTAAACCCATCACCACCATTTCTTTATAGCGGAATGGATTGTTTTGGCCTATTCATCACCAAACAGAACCGCAAGGAGTACAAGAGATATGGACTAATATTTACATGTCTGAGTTCCAGAGCGATTTACCTGGAAATGTTAGAGGATATGTCAACTGACGCATTCATCAATGCCTTACGATGTTTCATAGCAATTAGAGGTACTGTCAGAGAGCTTAGATCTGACCAAGGATCTAATTTTGTTGGAGCAAAAAATGAATTGAAGAAAGCACTAAAAGAGATTGATAAAGAAAAAGTAACTGAGTATTTGTTAGAGAAATAGTGTGATTTTCACATTAATGCTCCACATACAAGCCATACAGGAGGTGTTTGGGAAAGACAAATCAGAACTGTGAGAAATGTGTTAAGTGCAGGGTTGAAAATGACGCCCGGAAGAATAGATGATGCTTCACGTAGGTGCCTATTCTATAAAGTAATGTCTATTGTTAAGAGTTGTCCACTTGCAGTTGATAACATCAACGATCCAACAAGTGTGGACCCTTTAACTCCCAACCATCTACTTCACCTTAAGTCGGATTACATACAGCCACCACCTGGCAAGTTCAGCAAAGAGGATTTATATGCCAGAAGGAGATGGCGAAGAGTTCAATATCTATCAGAACAGTTTTAGAATAGATGGAGGAAAGAGTACTTAGCCAATCTTATGCTAAGAAGTAAATGGTAAACACCCAGAAGAAATGTCCAAGTTGGTGATATAGTGTTAGTGAAAGAAGAAGATTTACCTATAAGTCAATGGAAATTGTCCAAAGTTCTAGAAGTACAAAAGAATGAAGATAAACTAGTAAGAAGAGTGTTGTTACAAATAGGAGACTGAAAGCTTGATAAAAAAGGAAAACGTCTCACTACCCCACTCAAGTTGGAACGTTAGTTGAAACTAACTCAAGTTAGTTTTTCTACTTGAGTGATAAAAGACAATTGGAAGTTGAGAACCTGATGGAAAATTCCTCAAATTCATGTTCAAGTCCTACCACTAAGAACATAGAATTATAGGTAATTTTAATGGGAGTGTAGCTGGCCAGCTGAGACCTGTCCTGGATTGCTAGTATAGCTTATGTGCGTATACAGCTAGACCTGCCAATGGCCTTGGTACAGTTCCTATGTTTATGTGTTAAAGACAAAAGAACAGTTATTTACTGTGACATCATGTTTTAGATGTCATATAACTGTTATATTTTGTGTTCACAGAAGCAGAAAAAGATAATATGCCTTTAAGATTAATTTTGTAATGTAAGGTAAGCTCAGTGACACAGCAGAAAAAACAGAATGCGTAGTGTTAATCTGTTGTTGCTGGGCAGAAGTCTAGACCAATCACAGCCAGCTTCTCACACAGCAAGAGTTTTCACCAATCACAGCCAGCCTCACACACACAGCCTGTCTGGGAATTCCCCCAGCTCCTGCTGCTAGAATCATTATTCAGCAGAGACAGGAGCTGAAGAGACATTCACTCCACTGAGAGCTGAGTTTTATGGGAACAAGAGGCCAAAATAGGTAGTTAAAACAGTTATATAATGTTCATATTGTTAGTATTGTGTTTAGAACTGTATACTGAACTAGATATATATGTGTTTACTTACAGTTCAACCAATTGCAACCATACAATAGCAAATTAAATTGCAAGCTACAAATTGCAAGCATTCATATTCCATATTGCAATCAAAATTGCATACAACCATACCAGATCATACTCAACTAATCTGCAAATAGTCACTGCTAACTGCATACTGCAAGTGAACTATTAGTTAGACCTCAGATATACCTCTCAGAGAGATCATAAAGTGCTTAAATAACTAAAAGTGAGAGTACAGATACTCAAGAGAGAAATATATCCACCATTTTATGTTGAATGACAAGATTGAACAGTTGAACCACCATCTTATGCATATCGCCATTTTGTGATATCTTTTCAACACGTGTTTTGTACATGGACTATCTGCTGCGGAGGCGGCAGCGTTATATATGAAGAAATGTTAATGTTAATAAAGAAGTTATTTAAAGCATTTGGTGTGCTCTTTAAACCTACTGTTTCCATAGAACGGCGCTAGAGGAATTACAGAGTAATAGACAGTCTGTTTAGACTAAAAGTCAGAGATACCAAAATTCTTCTAATGCCACAGCGCAAAAGGCACTTCATAGTGCTGCGCCTGCCACAAGCAGCGACACCACTTGCCCGTCAGACATCTGATTTGTGACTGCCCGACGCGCTGGAAATCCACCTTGTATATGCTTGATAGGCTGCTCCAGCAGAAACGTGCTGTTAACAACTACCTGTACGAACTCTGCAGCAGGACAGGTTCTGGAGCTTTTTTTTTTTCACCGCGCCAGTGGCCGCTCATGCGGGAAGCATGCAGACTTCTGCGGCCATTTGATGAGATCACCAAACTGGTCAGTCGCAGCCAGAGCGCCATCAGTGACATCGTACCTTACACCTTCTTTCTGGAGCATGCATTGCGTCGTGTCATTGATCAAGCTGTCAAGGAGCAGGAGCTGGAAGATGAGGAAGTCGCAATGCTGAATGAATTCCCAGGGGGGGCTACTTCATCTGAGACAAGTCAGCAGGAGTCTGAAGAGGAGTCAGAGGAGGATGGTGGCTGGGGGGAGGAGTAGGAGGAGCAAGAAGAGCAGGCTTTAAATTTTTCGGGGATCCCTGGTGTTGTCCATGGCTGGGGGGAGGAGACCGAAGATGACATTCTCCTGGGCAATGAGCAGGAGCCAGGGCGCTCCACCACTTCCAATTTAGTGCAAATGGGGGCCTTCATGCTCCACTTCAGTGTTTGAAGAGGGACCCCCATATAAAAAGCATAAAGGTCAAGGACCTGTACTGGGTGGCAACGTACTTAGACCCCTGGTACAAACACAAAATGGTGGACATGTTACCAGAATGCAGCATTTCCAGGCCTTGCTGCGAAAGATGCTGCATTCTGCTGTTGCGAGCACTGGCAGACGAATTTCCACCCACAGCGAAACAGGTGCAGGTACCAATCCTACCGCGCCTGCAAAAAGAGGGCGGTTTAAAGATATGTTGGTCACTTCGGATATGAAATCATTCTTGCAGCCAAACCATCGACAGCCGCCCTCCGGATCCAGCCTCAGGGAATGCCTAGACCGACAGGTGTCTGACTACATCAGGTTAACGGCCGATGTGGACGATCTGAGAAGCGAGGATCCCCTTGACTACTGGATGTGCAGGCTTGACCTGTGGCCAGAGCTGGCACAATTTTCCATGGCACTCTTGGATTGCCCCTCGTCGAGTGTCCTGTCCAAAAGGACGTTCAGCGCAGCAGGGGGGATCGTGACTGATAAGCGCACTCGCCATGCTCACGAAAGTGTGGACTACCTCAGTGTGGAATTCAACACCTGTAATGACCACGTGTATATGAATTTCCTCATGCCAGCCCACACATATCCGCCACCACCCTTGCTTTATGTATATACAGCAGCATAAAAGGCCTTTTATGTCAGGTGAATGCCTAATTTTTGGGGCCTGTACTGGCCAACAGTTACATATTTATCCTGTGACCACCTAATGTACCTCCAGCCACAGAATCCAAAGTTCTTTGCTGTCAGGTGAATGCCTATTGGCTAATTTTTGGGGCCTGTACTGGCTGACGGCTACATATTTATCTTGTGACTGCGTAATGTTCCTCCAGCCACAGAATCAAAAGTTCTTTGCTGTCAGGTGAATGCCTATTGGCTAATTTTTGGGGCCTGTACTGGCCGACAGTTACATATTTATCGTGTAACAGCCTAATGTACCTCCAGCCACAGAATCCAAAGTTCTTTGCTGTCAAGTAAATGCCTATTGCCTAATTTTTGGGGCCTATAATGGCCGACGGTTACATTTTTATCCTGTGACCGCCTAATGTACCTCCAGCCACAGAATCCAAAGTTCTTTGCTGTCAGGTGAATGCCTATTGCCTAATTTTTGTGTCCTGTACTGGCCCACAGTTACATATTTATCCTGTGACCGCCTAATATACCTCCAGCCACAGAATCTAAAGTTCTTTGCTGTCAGGTGAATGCCTATTGCCTAATTTTTGGGGCCTGTACTGGCTGACAGTTAAATTTTTTATCTCTCGCCACATAATCACTCCCCTGTCTCACTGCTCTGCCACTCATTATGGTAGCGTATGAACCGCATTCACCATAAGGACCTTCTAACGTCACAGGGTCATGTGACTGTGCCCCCCACCCTGTACTGTGCCACCCACCCCGTACTGTGCCCCTCACCCCGTACTGTGCCCCCTTATACCCTGTATTGTGCCCTCTTACCACACCCTGTACAGTGCCCCTAGTCATTCCCTGTACTGTGCCCTCTTATACCCTTTTATCCGGTCACTGTATGGCGGTGTTATCCAGTCATTGTACAGAGGTTTTATCCGGTCACTGTATGGCAGTGGTATCCAATAACTGTATGGCAATAACTGTATCCCTTTCCCTGCCCACGCCTTCCTATTTTAGACCTGGCATGAGCGGGAAAAATATGCAGATTGCGGTGCTAAGGACCTTTGCGCCACAATCTGTGTCAGAAATACACCTAACATAGACGTATTTCTATATAATAAATGACCACCTAATTGTATTATTATTTGGGGGTAGGGATAATATCTTTATATTGTATAAATTCTAGTGTATTATACTGTGCCCTGTATTTCCCAGTAGAAAATGATCCTTGGGAAGCACAGTCCTCATCCCTGACCACCAGGACCAGGTAGCGCTCTGTCAGTACATGGCGGCCTCCACTCTTCGCCACGCTGCTCCGCTGTGTACTGGTGCTTTTTCTGACACTAGGGCTGGGTTCACATCCTATTTTTGCCATCCTTTTAAAGCATATCAAAAATGTATGCGTTAACAGATGCCTCAGACTGATGCCGTACAGTGGTGTCCGTTCACCATAGAGTTCCATGGTAGAAAAAAAAATTACGTTAACGTATGCATTTTTTTAATGGACTCTGCATGATACAAAAACGTGGAGTGCTGCACATTTGTATACATCAAACCGATAGGAAATAATTTTCTAGGCTCCAGCAGAGCACATTTTTGAGAGTTTCCCTTTAACACGCATAAAAATGGCTCCTGATTAAAATACATATTTTTTGTGGGAATTTTTGCCAATGATTCCCCTCTGGTATATCACTGTCCATGTTGTGGGACTATTTGTGTACTTCTAGTAAGTGTTTGCTGGCTGCAAATATGACCTGAAGGTTTTTCAGGTTCGCCTGCCATTAAAGTGAATGGGGCCTGCCGCGAACGCGCGGTTCGTCTATCACTAAGTATGGCCACTCTCAGGAATTTTCTTGAAGACTGTCTTATTAGTATATGTAGGTAAGTGTAAAGGGGGAATATTAATTACCAATATTTATGCAAATATCAATAATTAATATTCATAAACAAGAGGAGTCGTCTAGTGATGACTCCGCCTATTTATACCTTAAATAAGGAATAATACTTTCACCTTGCCTTACGCTAATCACTAAGCTAGCTGCATGCGCCTAACTCAGCAAGCTACCGCTAATAGCCACACGTTACACAGTAGGTATAATACAAATAATACAAGATATTTATTATCACCTACAGTACACAATACACACAATACAGCACCATAAATACAGCACTAACTACACTATTCAATCCCAAGTTCCATCCCACACACTATCTATACAATACAATAGTACACTTACATACACACAAATATCAGTAACCCACCCGCCTGGCTACTCACTGTCCCTATGGGGTACAAGGGATTAAAAACACAATTGTGGCACTGCAGGGGTTAATACATGCAGGCCAAGGAACACAGGGTTGTAGCTGGGCAATGCAGGGGTTAATGCTCTGCATGGACAGGGCAATGCAGGGGTTAATGCTCTGCAGGGACAGGGCAATGCAGTGGTTAATGCTCTGCAGGGACAGGGCAATGCAGGGGTTAATGCTCTGCAGGGACAGGGCAATGCAGGGGTTAATGGTCTGCAGGGACAGGGCAATGCAGGGCAGAGCAGGGGTTAATGGGAGAGGCTGGGGCTGCAGGGGTACAGGGGACTGTGGGCTGGGGCAGCAGAGCAAGGTACAGCAGGAGTTACTACTAAAGTACAGGGCAGCAGGGGTTAAGGAAGAGGCAGGGAAAGTGATACTTAGCCAGCTGCTCAACTTCTCAGTCCCTCTGGCTGCTCCATCCTTCTGCTCTCCTCCTCTTGACTGCTCTGGGCTCAACTTCTCTGGACTCAGCCCCCTCCACCTCTCTTCTGAGCGCTGCCAGCCTCTTCTTCCGGTTTGGGATGGTCAAGTATGTGCACGGTATGTGGGTTAGCGCAGCTCCTTCCTTTTCAGCGCTGCCTGCGCTCCCTCTCTGTGAGGGGGGGGGGGCGGTCTTCAGAGCGCAGCACATCGCTGCCTGCGCTCTCCTTCTTGCAGGGGATGTCGGGCTGGAGACTGCTCCTGAGCGCAGCACAGCGCTCTGCTTCCGGGAGGAGGGTCGGGGTTCAGAGTTTTAGTGCCGGATGCGCTCTCCTTCGGGAAGGGGGGGGGGTGCCAGGGGTCCTGTGTCTGAGCGCCGGATGCGCTCTCCTTCAGAGGGGGGTCCCGATCTCCAGAGCGCAGTGCCGCTGGGGTATTTAAACCCCGCGGCGCTCGCTCCTGTCTTCCCGCCCTGCAGGCGTGCGCACGCACGCCTGCAGCCAGGTCCACGCGGGCTGGCAGGGGTATCCTTTGATCCTCCCGCCTGTGGAGATATCACACATCTCTGGCGCTGTTTTTACAGCGCAGGAGGTGAGCGGCACACAGGGGCATGGGAACTCTTTGTTCTCATGTCCCTGTTAGGCATACCATCTCCGGTATTGATCATCTGTCCTTTGAAGAGGCCGAAACTGGACATAATTGCCCCCACATTCCAGAGGGGGGGGGGCATCCATGGGAGCTTTTGGGCACAGTTTAACTGTACATATATACTTATAGATGCTTGGGGCACATCCATAAATATATACATATATATAAAACAGGGTGTCTGAATGGGCAGCAATAAGCCCACCTACACATATATATTATATACATAGAGATGTATGCTGACAAGGGGGCATACATACATCTCTATGTATACATGTACCACCTGGACTGGCCCATGCAAAAGGGCCAATATATATGCATATATGTAAGGGCCTATATACATATACACTCACCTAAAGAATTATTAGGAACATTATACTAATACAGTGTTGGACCCCCTTTTGCCTTCAGACCTGCCTTAATTCTACGTGGCATTGATTCAACAAGGTGCTGATAGCATTCTTTAGAAATGTTGGCCCATATTGATAGGATAGCATCCTGCAGTTGATGGAGATTTGAGGGATGCACATCCAGGGCACGAAGCTACCGTTCCACCACATCCCAAAGATGCTCTATTGGGTTGAGTCTGGTGACTGTGGGGCCATTTTAGTACAGTGAACTCATTGTCATGTTCAAGAAACCAATTTGAAATGATTCGAGCTTTGTGACATGGTGCATTATCCTGCTGGAAGTAGCCATCAGAGGATGGATACATGTTCTCGTTCTGTTTAAACCAAATTCGGACTCTACCATTTGAATGTATCAACAGAAATCGAGACTCATCAGACCAGGCAACATTTTTCCAGTCTTCAACAGTCCAATTTTGGTGAGCTCGTGCAAATTGTAGCCTCTTTTTCCTATTTGTAGTGGAGATGATTGGTACCCGGTGGGGTCTTCTGCTGTTGTAGCCCATCCGCCTCAAGGTTGTGCGTGTTGTGGCTTCACAAATGATTTGCTGCATACCTTGGTTGTAACGAGTGGTTATTTCAGTCAACGTTGCTCTTCTATCAGCTTGAATCAGTCAGCCCATTCTCCTCTGACCTCTAGCATCCACAAGGCATTTTTGCCCACAGGACTGCCGCATACTGGATGTTTTTCCCTGTTCACACCATTCTTTGTAAACCCTAGAAATGGTTGTGCGTGAATATCCCAGTAACTGAGCAGATTGTGAAATACTCAGACCGGCCCGTCTGGCACCAACAACCATGCCATGCTCAAAATTGCTTAAATCACCTTTCTTTCCCATTCTGACATTCAGTTTGGAGTTCAGGAGATTGTCTTGACCAGGACCACACCCCTGTGACTGTGACGACGGGACATCCTCTGCGTCTGGAGGAAAGAAGGTTTGTACACAAACATAGAAAATGATTCTTTACGGTAAGAGCAGTGAGACTCTCTGCCTGAGGAGGTGGTGATCGTTTGTACAATAAAGGAATTCAAGAGGGATGTATTTCTGGAGCGTAATAATATTACAGGCTATAGCTACTAGAGAGGGGTCGTTGATCAAGGGAGTTATTCTGATTGCCTGATTGGAGTCGGGAAGGAATTTTTTATTCCCCTAAAGTGGGGAAAATTGGCGTCTACCTCACAGGGTTTTTTTTTTTGCCTTCCTCTGGATCAACTTGCAGGATAACAGGCCGAACTGGATGGACAAATGTCTTTTTATGGCCTTATGTACTATGTTACTATGTTACTATTGAAGCAACTGCCATGTGAATGGTTGACTAGATAATTGCATTAATGAGAAATAGAACAGGTGTTCCTAATAATTCTTTAGGTGAGTGTATATGCAGTGTGTGTATATATATATATATATATATATATATATTGTAAGCATCCAAGGGGTGAGGTTATTGATGGTAAGTATGTGTCACTGAGGCTGCTGCTCTCAGTGATGTAAATCCCGGAGGTAAATGGCAACCAGTGATGTTAGATCGCTGAGTTTGTGGTAGCTGGAATTTGGGTCCGGGATTTAGGAGTGACTGAAGAGTTTGGGTGGGAAGGTTACTCCCATACTCCATCTCCTGTGTTACCACCTCACCTAGCTGGAAGCTAACTTAAAAGACACACTGTCAATGTGTGGTTGGTGTTGGTCTGCAGAGGACTTGGAAGCATTCCTCTCCACAGTGTTCCAGAGAAGAGAAAAGACAAGATTCCCCACAAAGGTGACTCCTGTTTAAAAATTGAACTGTTATATGACACATGAGGGCTGAAGATAAGTGCTTTATGTGACTGAACTTTGATGGGCTGAAGCCACGCCATCCTGTTGGAACAATTTGTGTTGTGTTTTTTCCAATAAAACCCTTATGTTGCATCCAATCCTGCCGACTGCCTACCATTTTTACAGCTAACCTCCACAATATATATATATATATATACAGTACAGACCAAAAGTTTGGACACACCTTCTCATTCAAAGAGTTTTCTTTGTTTTCATGACTATGAAAATTGTAGATTCACACTGAAGGCATCAAAACTATGAATTAACACATGTGGAATTATATACATAACAAACAAGTGTGAAACAACTGAAAATATGTCATATTCTAGGTTCTTCAAAGTAGCCACCTTTTGCTTTGATTACTGCTTTGCACACTCTTGGCATTCTCTTGATGAGCTTCAAGAGGTAGTCCCCTGAAATGGTTTTCACTTCACAGGTGTGCCCTGTCAGGTTTAATAAGTGGGATTTCTTGCCTTATAAATGGGGTTGGGACCATCAGTTGCATTGAGGAGAAGTCAGGTGGATACACAGCTGATAGTCCTACTGAATAGACTGTTAGAATTTGTATTATGGCAAGAAAAAAGCAGCTAAGTAAAGAAAAACGAGTGGCCATCATTACTTTAAGAAATGAAGGTCAGTCAGTCAGCCGAAAAATTGGGAAAACTTTGAAAGTAAGGGCTATTTGACCATGAAGGAGAGTGATGGGGTGCTGCGCCAAATGACCTGGCCTCCACAGTCACCGGACCTGAACCCAATCGAGATGGAATGCCAAGAGTGTGCAAAGCAGTAATCAAAGCAAAAGGTGGCTACTTTGAAGAACCTAGAATATGACATATTTTCAGTTGTTTCACACTTGTTTGTTATATATATAATTCCACATGTGTTAATTCATAGTTTTTGATGCCTTCATAGTCATGAAAATAAAGAAAACTCTTTGAATGAGAAGGTGTGTCCAAACTTTTAGTCTGTACTGTATATATATATATATATATATATATATATATATATATTATATACAGCAGTGTACTGATATGTGAAGTACGAGCTGTAATTTATACCTTGTACCTCACATGTCAACACACTGCTTTATATACTATATGCCGTATTTTTCACTCTATAACATGGACTGGACCATAAGACACAACTAGATGTTAGAGGAGGACAATAAGACAAAAATATATTTCATTAGACCTCAGGTCAGACCACCAATCAGACCCCCAATGTTAATAAAAACCCAATAAGACCTCAGATTAGACCTTCAATCAGACCTCAGCTCAGACCCCAATGTGAATGACCCCCAATCAGACCTCAGATTAGAGCCCCATATGCCTCTTATCATCAGCCCCCATATGCCTCTCATCAGCCCCCATATCAGCCCCATGCCTCTCATCAGCCCTGATATCAGCCACCATGCCTCTCATCAGCCCCCATATCAGCCACAATTGCCATATTTCAGCCTGCATTACCATATTTCAGACCCCACATCAGCCCCCATTGCCATATTTCAGCCCCCATGCCTCAGCCACAGAACACATTAAAAAAAAAAACACTTACCTCTCCTGCTCTGGACTCCACAGCTCCTCGCCTCCGGCGCTCCTCCTGCTCTTCCTGCCGCCGGTTGTGCTGTGAACCGACACGCACAGCATGAGGTCACAGAGTGCCCTCACGCTGTGTGCAGCCACAGCACAGCCAAGGACCAAGAAAGCAGAGCCTCCACCGCTTCCCAGTCCTCTGGTACTAATGAGCGCTTCCAAAATGGAAGCGCTCATTAGTATTTACCCCATAAGATGCAGAGACATTTTTCATCCACTTTTGTACACACTGCATCTGTTATACCTCTTTTGTAGGTCAGTGCTGTTTTGTAATCCCGGTCCAGCCCTGATGGCACACAATATAAAACACATCAGCAAGCACAGTTCATGGAGCAAAGGGAGAGGCCTGAAATGGGTATTGGGATGTGCTATAAATGGGGCATGGGGCCCAATTTAGATACTTGCTATGTGACCTAGTGATTTCTATGTATGCCCCTGGCCTGAGCAATAAGGTTCCTAGCTTGTCTAGTCCCTGCAAAGGCATTTTATGTCTTCTGAATTCCCATGCCCGACTTCTGCCTGTTTACCGTGTTGATCCAGTTTCGCCCATCCTGACCTCTAACTGTTCGCCGTATTGACACTGTGCTGCCTATTGCTCGTTCATTGTATTGAATGAACTCCACCTGGGTCAGCTGTCACTGAACGGAGACTAATGCTAGATGTAGCAATCTGGAGATTGCTGTACAGGGGTGACAGGGTGAAAACCAGGGGACCACTTAGATATTGCTGTCAGGAGTAGCCCTAAGTCAAATCTGTTCAGTGACATTGAACACGCTGTACATTCCTTAGATTCATATTTAATTCATCACAAATGCAAAGAACTTCTCATTGTTTGATTATCTGTTCAAGTTATTTGCAATGATAATAAATATGCACATTAGCAAAAGTCCCTGAATTAGATGATTTGCACATTTTCAGCACTACAAAGAGTAGAGAAGGAAATGCAACATACTGTAAACGATTCATAATCTGCTAGAAATAAAAGTGAGTAAATGCAAAGCTTTACCCATTCTCAGATGTTAACTATTCATCACATGACGCCTTTGTTGCTACCATGTGACATTCTTTGATGCCCCCAGTCTCCCAGCAACAAACAATAGAAGGAAGGCTGGACACATGACATGAGAGCTGTGCACTGATGCAGGAGGTAAGTCTGAGTTTACATCTCTAATATATCCTTTAATTGGACACATTATATAGATAGTGGCTACTTCTGCAGATGCTGGCATGTATGGTTACTTCTCATCTAAAGTCTCAGCACATGATGCATGATGAGATAAGGAACTGACTGTGCAAACACCAGTATTATTTACTTTCTTTCTCAGACACCTGAGCAAACAAACAAATGAAATGTGGATTTACTTAAGAATATATACTAAGAAATATGAAGGTGTTGAGCTGAGTTATATATATATATATATATATATATATATATATATATATATATATATGTAGAGTGAGGAGCCAGATCGGACCCAAACTGTTTGGAAGGCAGCCGGGGTAATGTAGATACAATATATATATATATATATATATATATATATATTTATATTTATTTCTGGGCAATATATATATATATATATATATATATATATATATATAGTCTGAGAGGTACCCCTCATTATGGAGAGCACCTACTATGCATACTATGTGTGTACCACCCAGACAATGCATATATATTGCTTAGAAAACCAGAGTAGCATACTAGGCTTTCTCTTTCACCTTCCCTCCATCCCTCCCTCAATCGCTTTGTGCCCATACCAATTTTTTTTTTAAATTCAGCAAACCTGAAATTAACTGAATCTTAAACGGTTCGCCCATCTCTAATTAATATATATATATATATATATATATATAGTCAGCTCCATAAATATTGGGACATCGACACAATTCTAACATTTTTTGGTCTATACACCACCACAATGGATTTGAAATGAAACTAATAAGATATGCTTTAACTGCAGACTGCCAGCTTTAATTTGAGGGTATTTACATCCAAATCAGGTGATCGGTGTAGGAATTACAACAGTTTGCATATGTGCCTCCCACTTGTTAAGGAACCAAAAGTAATGGGACAGAATAATAATCATAAATCAAACTTTCACTTTTTAATACTTTGCAGTCAATTACAGCCTGAAGTCTGGAACGCATAGACATCACCAGACGCTGGGTTTCATCCCTGGTGATGCTCTGCCAGGCCTCTACTGCAACTGTCTTCAGTTCCTGCTTGTTCTTGGGGCATTTTCCCTTCAGTTTCGTCTTCAGCAAGTGAAATGCATGCTCAATCGGATTCAGGTCAGGTGATTCACTTGGCCATTGCATAACATTCCACTTCTTTCCCTTAAAAAACTCTTTGGTTGCTTTTGCAGTATGCTTTGGGCCATTGTCCATATGCACTGTGAAGAGCCGTCCAATGAGTTCTGAAGCATTTGGCTGAGTATGAGCAGATAATATTGCCCGAAACACTTCAGAATTCATCCTGCTGCTTTTGTCAGCAGTCAAATCAATAAATACAAAAGAACCAGTTCCATTGGCAGCCATACATGCCCATGCCATGACACTACCACCACCATGCTTCACTGATGAGGTGGTATGCTTTGGATCATGAGCAGTTGCTTTCCTTCTCCATACTATTCTCTTCCCATCACTCTGGTACAAGTTGATCTTGGTCTCATCTGTCCATAGGATGTTGTTCCAGAACTGTGAAGACTTTTTTAGATGTTGTTTGGCAAACTCTAATCTGGCCTTCCTGTTTTTGAGGCTCACCAATGGTTTACATCTTGTGGTGAACCCTCTGTATTCACTCTGGTGAAGTCTTCTCTGGATTGTTGACTTTGACATACATACACCTACCCCCTGGAGAGTGTTCTTGATCTGGCCAACTGTTGTGAAGGGTGTTTTCTTCACCAGGGGAATAATTCTTCGGTCATCCACTACAGTTGTTTTCCGTGGTCTTCCGGGTTTTTTGGTGTTGCTGAGCTCACCGGTGCTTACCTTCTTTTTAAGAGTGTTCCAAACTGTTGTTTTGGCTAGGCCTAATGTTTTTGCTATCTCTCTGATGGGTTTGTTTTGTTTATTCAGTCTAATGATGGCTTGCTTCAGCACGTCTTGTGCGTTTAATTTCAAATCCATTGTGGTGTTGTATAGAGCCAAAAATGTTAGAATTGTGTCGATGTCTTAATATTTATGGACCTGACTGTGTGTGTGTATATATATATATATATATATATATATACACACACACACTTATACACCTCTGTGCACTATTCAGCTAATGTAATAATCATAATAATTTTTATTCAGAATATCATTTATTATTCACTATCAGAATCACCATGTCTGCGGCTCAGGTCTCTTTATCTCCAGCAAATCGACTTGATGTTCTTGCTCGTCCTAAAGTGAATTTTCTACAACAACAAGACAGGTCAGTTCATTCAATGAGAGTTTTAGGTAAATAATTTTAAGAGATGATCCAGAAAAAAGTTATCTCATCTCATTTACTTACATACCATGATCCCACTTGCTGTTCACAGTGTATAGCAATGTGCATGTCCAGCTCAGTGCTGCTGGTCACACATGGTCAGTTACTCTCCCCACAGCCAGGCCTCTGCATAGAGATCATCTCTTCAGTGCAGAGCAGGCAATAAATAGCTTTCCAGCTTTCTTGTCAGAGATGGAAAAAGGCCTCTGCAGTAACGTAGCAGCACAACTGAGAGGTTTCCTGCTGTAGTAGTAGTAGTTAGAAGATACTATATTTCCAGCTGCCAGAGGGGAAAGTAGACTGCTTTTGTAAAAAAAAAAAAAACTGTACAGTAACATAGCATCACAACTGAGAAGTCTCCTGCTGTAGTAGAATTGAGAAGATACTATATTGCCAGATGCCAGAGGGGGAAGTAGACGGACTTTGTAAAAAAAAAAAAAAAACTCTGCAGTAATATAGCAGCACAACTGAGAAATCTCCTACTGTAGTAGAAGTGAGAAGATACTATACTGCCAGCCTCCAGAGGGGAAAATAGACCGATTATGTCCAGCACCTGCCCCACAACAGCACATCTTACCAGCAGCAGCAAGGGGAGCACATGAATGCAAAAATAAAAATATGAAAAGGGTACTTTTATAGTAGAAAGTCTATAAATTACCTTAAAACAGTTGTTAACAGCTTATCAGGGCCCTTGATACTAAATTGATTCATGTTATAACCCTTTATAGAGGACCTGTTACCACAAAATATAATGCAATCTGAAAGCACCGTGTTATGGATCAGGAGAAGCCAAGCAGATTGATATATAAATTGGATAATTGAATGGAGTGGCTCACTATTGCTAGTGGGTGGTACGGTGCTACAAACTCAAAATCGAGGACGCCCTGCCTCAAAATATTGGATATAGTGGAAAATAATAATAAAGCGAGCACTCGCTCTATGGCAATACTCAGAATTTATTTTTAAAATGTAAAGAGATAATAATACAATCATAAAACACTCTGGTTAAACATTATAATATAATTAAAAGGTCGACCATATACCAAATACTGATGAGATTGGTACTAATTCATATAAGGGGCTTATTCAAGCATATAGGAGACTCAACCATGAGCAGTTGTACAACTGCTCATGGTTGAGTCTCCTATATGCTTGAATAAGCCCCTTATATGAATTAGTACCAATCTCATCAGTATTTGGTATATGGTCGACCTTTTAATTATATTATAATGTTTAACCAGAGTGTTTTATGATTGTATTATTATCTCTTTACATTTTAAAAATAAATTCTGAGTATTGCCATAGAGCGAGTGCTCGCTTTATTATTATTTCCCAGATTGATATATAGTTTTATAAGAAAATATTCAGTAAAACCTGTAATTAATACATTTATATCTCTGCTTTTTCCACTTCCTGTGAAGAGCTATCTGTACAGAAGGGAGGAGTTACCAGTGACTGACAGCTATCACTGTATACAAAGATATAAGTGTATAAATTACAGGTTTTACTGAATATTTTCCCACAAATATATAACAATCTGCTCGGCTTCTCCTCCTCTATAACATGGTGCCTTCACGTTGCACTGCATTTTATGGTGACAGGTCCTTTTTAAATAAATTCAATCTACATAAAATAATAGTTATCAGTATTTGTTTTTAGTTCATTAAAAATATAGGTGAAGCATTCCCTTTAATTTGCCTATTACAGTTTGTACTTGCTGTCATGTTTATCCCACATTTTATCATTATAATCTTTTGTTTCCCTGATAAAATCCTCTGTATTTTTAACCCGGATTGTTTCAGAATTATTCCTGTACCATTCTGCACTAATCATATTTAGAACCCGTGTTGATAAATATAAGTAACAGCCTCACATTTGACAATAGCACTTATTATTTGTTACCACGTACTTATTATTTGCCATTTAATTATACACTATGAATAGCAGATCTCGTGTAGAGCACAATGAGACTGTAATTACAGGTGACCCCAGCTAACAAGCATTCAAAATGCCAGAATGCTGAAAAACACTGTAATTACTGTGTCAGTCTCTTATGTCTATGACGACCCCATGTCGCTCTCAACAAACACAGGAACTCTCAAATTGCTCCAATGTTAGCAATCATCAAGAATAAGGAAACAAATGGATATCTTTTAATTTGATGATAACAATTGTCTGTAGAGTTTAGCAGACGTATCCTCACAACATTACAGACATATCAAGTTATTTTAATTATTATGGCTCATGTATGCAGCCCTGTAAAAACGCAAGAGTCCATACTATGCTGCACGTGGCTCTGATTTTACATGGAGGTACACATAAGAAAAATAATTTTAGCATTTTTCATTACATGCCATATTATGTTTTCATTCTAGATAAACATAAGGCTCTTAATGGAGCCAGCATACAGAAGTATATATAGTGCTAATGGGATCCACTCCAAAAACAAGCCTGTAGACTACAGACTCCATGTGTCCCCTTGTCAGTGCACATGAGGCCTCATGATGAAGAGTATGGAGTTAAACAGCTCCATGATAATGTTGCAGCTTGGCTTTGGGTAACCACTAGGCTGTAAGATTATTTTTAATTATGATAGGCGCAATTGGCAAGTAAAAATGAGTGTTCTTAATATTTTGAGTTCAGTGATTATTTCTTTATGTGGTTGGGATTAATTGCCATGCATGCAAAATCTTGATAAATAAACCTGTGCATGTATGATTAGAAGGGGGTTACATTTTTGGGTTACAAATGATGAATTAATCAACATCAATATTCTTGCTTGGCGTAAATGTTTTTGGGACGGTTTCAATCAGAGAAGTTGGTGCAAAAATGCATCAATTACACCCAAAATATTTTATGCAATTGTGACCTTGATTTTGAAATATGTCCCCAGGGCTTCATTTTGTATTGTTTTTCAACTTTAAGGGGTTGAAACCGATTCACATGAAATGGAGTTGAACTGTAGTAAGGCTTGGCCATCACACAGTGCACAGAGCTTTCTGATACTGATGAACTATTCTAATGATAGGCTACCACTATCTAGACCAGAGGCCTTGCTGTTCCGTGCAGCTCCCAGTCATCTGGTCAGAGATATGCTTATTTTTGGTTTGGTAGCTGTTCACGTGTATTTTGTGTGCCAGAGGGAAGTGGCACATAGTGGCAAAGACAGGTAAGAGTATGCTATCTTCATTGTATAGCAGAAGTGAAACACTTGACTGCTTCAGTAATGGTTCATTTAGAAGAGTAGATAATCGTTCAGGCGACTGATGACACAAATGACCTACCAACAATACGCCAATGAAAACGACAAGCATTTACATGTAGGGAGTATTGTGTACAAATTTGTTCATATTTGATTGTATACTCGCTCAAACAGTTATTGTTGACTGTGTTCAGACAGGTCTAGTCATCGTGCCTATCAGCAAAAGGTCACAGGATGTGTATTTACATTTCCACAATTCATTAACAAGTGAAAATCTACTTATTCACATCAGCAATTTGACAATTGTTGAACAAATGTTTTTATTAAAAATCGTTTAGTCACTACATACATTTACATTACACGATTGTCGTCCATCATGAATCGCTAATGTTCTAATCGTAACGATTATCTACTCATCTAAATCAGCCTCACATTTACTCACATAAACTACAATAGAGAGAGAGAGTTGCATACATGCATGGTCACTTTCGTTCTAGAGGGAGAACTGGGCCCCCATTCTCCTGATAGGGGGGAATCCTGGAAGTAAAAATGTATGGGAAAGTTCAAATTCAAAAGTTAATTTCCCCTTTAAGTTTAATTGTAGCCCTTTGGACGTGTGCAGTCTGAGAACGGGACCCTTAGGGCTGTTGCACACGAGCGAGTCCATTGCGGCAATCGTGATCCATGTGTGAGCGTGATCCTCCATTCTGGACTTAATGGAGCACACAGCATTACACTGATTTATAATGCTGTGTGTCTCTTCATGACCATACTTCTACAGGACCATAGTGACATAAAGCTGTCCCTATGATTCTGTAGCAATAAGGTCATACAGAGACAAATAGCATTATAAATCAGTATAATCTCGTGCGCTCCTGCTCGACCAGCAGTGTCCAGAACAGAAGATCACACTCAACTGAAATTCGCATTCAACCCGCAATGGACACTTTCACATGATCGAGTTTTACGTTCGGATGTGATGCGTAGAGAAAATGCATAGCATCCGGATTGAATCCTGACCCATTCATTTCAATAGGTCTGTGTATGTGAGCCTCGTTTTTTAAGCATCATCTCTGCGTTCAGGAAGAAAATTGCAGCATGTTCTATATTGTGTGTTTTTCACTCAACTCTGCCCCATAGAAGTAAATGGGCCTTGCGTGAAAAACAGAAGACCGCGAAATACGCATTCAATCCGTATACAATCAAGAAGGAAAAACGCACTCACAAAATGCAATTGCAGACAAAATCGATTGAATTTGCATGCAAAACCATCAGTTTTTCCTGAACAGATTCGGACACAATCCGTATTGCTTGTGTGAAAGAGGCTCAAGATCAGAAAAGGTTGTGCATCCCTGATCTAGACACTGGAAAATTCCTTTAAATCAAATTAAGAAAAAAATTCATCAAAAATGTTTGCTGGGAAATGCTCTGAACACTACCATACTGTGTAAATGGGAGCTCATAATTAATTAATTTATGTAGCAGGCACAGAATCCAGACAAATGTCACGTCAACAAGTATTCTTAGGAGGAAGTCACACATTGCATACTTATTACATAATGGTGCGAAATCTGCAACAAAAGTCCACCATGAAGTATAGTGTAATCTTAGTGAATAGGATTTAAACCCCATCGACTCACAGCATAAAAATCTTCCATGGATCTAGGCACACTGCGGATTTGAAATGCCCTATCTGTTGCTGAAATGTCATGGATTTTCACCCTAGATTTCATTCATTGCAATGTAGTCAATTAAATCTGTGACCCTATCTGCACCAAACTGAACAACAACATCGTGCCCGAATGTCTTCACACCCCTTCAGATGAATATTGCAGTTGCAGAAATTTTGGTAACAAATTCATCATGTATGAATATACCATAACTCTAAGACCATGTACACACTGCAGATTTTCCACGATGATATGTTTTCTCACCCAAAACCGGAATCTGCTCTGAATCCGCATCCATTATTTTAAATTCCTATGAAGCATATCTCTCCACATGCTAATTAGGGCTCATGCACATAGCCGTTGCCCGGCCGTGGCCATATTGTGACCCGCATACAGCGGGTCTGCAATACACGGGCACCAGCCGTGTGCACCCCGTGTACACCCCGCATCACAGATGCAGACCCATTCACTTGAATCGGTCTGCAATCTGGGAGATGTGGTACGGAGTGCTTCCATGAGTTTTCTGTCCGTGCCTCCGCACCACAAAAAGGTAGTGCATGCACTACTTTTTTATGGTGCGGACCGTTGGATGCAGATCGCGGACCCCATTTAAGTGAATGGGTCCGCGATCCCTATGCCGTGGCCACACAGTCGGTGGCCGTGCAATTTGCAGTCCACAGCACGGACCCGGCCAGCACACGGTCATGTGCATATGCCCTTAATAAGCTTGGAACCGAACCCGAGTTCAGGAAACGTTTTTTTACAGTACAAATTAATTTATGAAGTTATTACCCAAAGTCTTGCAAAACTTTGCGAAGCAATAACGTTGGCTCATCGAAGCCAATACATTCTAATACTGTACAGAGCTCCTGCTCCGTACAGTATTGGAACGAAGTTTTATGCGAATTGATTTTACATGTTTCATTAGAAGTCAATTCACTCATCCTTAATTAAAACACAAGAAAAACTATAAAAATATGGTATCACTAATCATACTGACCCAGATAATGAAGGGAAACAGGTCAGTTTTACCACATAGGGAACGCCATAAAAACAAAACTCATAGCACTATGGCAAAATTGTGTTATTTTTCCAGTTTCATCCCATTTGGATTTTTTTTTTTTACAGCTCCCCACTACATCGTATCCAATATTAAATTGTGCCAGTAGCAAATGAAACTTGTCCTGCAAAAAAACAAGCACTCATACGGCTATGTGAAAGGAAAAATAAAAAAGTTCCAAAGGTACAGAAAAAGTTGTGAAGGTAGAAAGGACATCGTCATCTCTTTAGCATCTTAAACATAGATAGGCAGGAGACCACAAATCCATTGGCATGGGGGTGGTATAGGCAGCATCAGAAATTGAATAGTATTGGACCATATTGCTAACAATTCAATCTAATCTCTAATGACTGCTTGGCTTGACAGCATCAGTGCAACTCTCCACAATACCTGGTAGGGTTGTCACTGCTGATTACATTACTCTCACCGATAAATTGCTGCAATTGAATTTTATTTTATTTATTTTTTTAATCCTTATGCAAATTAGTTCTTATGTGCATCTAGTAAGGGCCTGAGCCACTTGGTGCACCTTAGTTCCTCCATTCTCCTTTCCTAGCAACTCCACTTTCCACTTGATTGACAAGACAAAAAGAGATGAAGATTCAGATGACTGGGCCTGTCAAACAAGTAAAAGGGGGAATGTCTAGCAAAAGAAGGAGCAACAGAGAAGCAAGGGCGCACCAAGGGGTTCAGGCTCACCATTGATGCTCGTAAGAACTTATTGCATAAGGATCAAAAAGTGTTTTTCTCACAATTGCAGGGTTGGGTTGATAATGATTTCCCTGGTGACTGATGCCTTCAAGGACCCAAGTACAATGACATCTCCCCTTTTGCATAAAAAGTGATAATCTTCACTATATATAAATGATTGCACCACCAGTACCATGAAGATGCAGTTCGAGAGTTGGAGTGATGCTGTTAAGCCATGCAGTTATTGGAGATTAGCTAGTATTGTTAGCAATATGCTCCAATGCTATTTGATTCCCATCTCTGATGCTGCCTCCACCATTCCCATGTCAATAGATTTGTGGTCTGCTCTCCACCTATGTTTACAATGCTGAAGCTATGACATGTCATCCCAATATGCAACTGTTCCAGCCAATTATTCCTTACAGCATTGTAAACAAAGAACATGGAACAGGGTATTCGAAGATATTAGAGGTGGGTGCATCTTTGTCATTTTAACACACATACAGCTTACTGGCCAACCTGGCTTTTTATTTTTTTATTTTTTTATTATTTATTTGAGGGGTATTTTGGGTCTAAAATGTTAAATAAAACCGGAGAGAGAGCAAAAATAACAAACACCTTACCGATTCTCTGCCTTTGCTGTTCATCGACTGCTCCAATCTCAGAGTTACTTCCTTTAATCAGGCTCTTTAGGCCCGCCCACTCAGCCAATCACTGGCCACAATGGAGACCTACCTCAGTCAGCCATTGGCTGAGCAGGCAGTCCAAGCCATTTATGGCGTGATGAGCTTGAGAAGAAGAAGTGGAGAGGAGTGGGAGAACAGCAGAGGCAGGAGATTGGTAAAGTGAATACTCACTATCTGGTATTTGTTGCCCTCTTCAACCCCTTTTGTTATTTAAAATAATTGCACCAGGAAAATTTTATAGTATATTGTGACCAGAGTGTAAATTTATATCAAGTTTTTTATTTAATGTGTTTCAGGCCATCTGTATATTGGCAGGACAAGACAGACACAATATCTTCTTGTAGTAAGTGTTTACAATAATCTAAGTATTCTGAAAATAAATGTTGCAGTAGATATGCTCCATTTGTAATCAAACTTTCTGTCAGTTAAGAGCAAACAGCTCGATCGCCAGCAGTGGTTTATGGCAGCTTGTATTCATAACTAATGGAACTTCACCTGTAAATGTTTTTTTACATGGGCAGATGGTCTCCCAGAGTAAATAGGTAATCTACTGCTGATAATGAAAACAAATGGCTGCGCAATCCATCATCAGTACTGAGCAATCATTCATGAGCCCTTTTGTTCAGATGATTATCTACCAGTGTAAAGGGACTCTCTGGGAAATAAAAAATAAATTGTAAAATTGGTCCACAAAAGGTTAAAAATAAAAAATAAGCCATACTCATCCTCACCGATCCCCTGAGCTGCCATTCTAGTCTCCACAGCTCTTCACTTTCAGGTTCTGGCTTCAAACGCTAGGAAAGGCCCAAAGCGAGTCACCACTACACCCGGTGATTTAATGAGCATTCCTTTCCAGAGGGAATAGGACTAGTGTTTGAAAGCTACGGCAGAGAATCATTGAGGGTGAGCACAGTTTATATTTATTTTTAACTCTTAGTCCTTTAAAAAAAATTACATGTCATGTAAAAAAATTAATCCTTTAGTCCTTTAAAAAAAATTACATGTCATGCTTTACATGTCTCCACAGCTTTATCCCTGACCTGTCTGGTGTGTTCCTTGGTTTTCATAATGCTGTTTGATTACTAATGTTCTCTAACAAACCTCTGAGGCTTTCACAGAACAACTGTAGTTATACTGAGAATAAATTATACACAGAATCCATTTACTAAGTACAGGAGGTTGAATACAAATGCACGCTACACTTTTCAGATTTTTATTTATTAAAAATTTTGAAAATGATACATCATTTTCTTTTCACTTCACACATATTTGCTACTTTGTATTGGTCTATCACATAAAATTTCAATAAAATACATTTACGTTTTTGGGTGTAACACGAAAAAAATGTGGAAAAGTTCAAGGAGTATGAATACTTTTTCAAGGCACTGTACGTTCAGGCAAAACAATAGGGCCACATGTAGGGCGTTTCTAAAACCAGGAAACACTGCATAATAATTAGAGAGCTTACCTTTCACATTGGCACAAAATATTGGGTACTGAAATGGCATGACAGTGTAAAAATTGCAATTTTCACTTTGCACCATCTGCTGTGAACTAATTTTTGCAAAACATCTGTGGGGTCAAAATGCTCACTCCACCCCTTAGGATATCTGAGTTTTTTTCGTTCTTGCATTTTCATTTTTCTTCCCTATTCTCCTTGAGCCATAACTTTTTTATATTTCCAGTCACATGTATGAGGGCCTATTTTTTACAGGACAGGTTGTACTTTCTAATGGCACCATTAATTATGGCATAAAATGTAGTGGGAAGCGGTAAAAAAATGGTGTGGAATTGGAAAGAAAACGCAATTCCGCCACCGTTTTACGGGTTTTGTTCCCACAGCGTTTTGTTTATGGCAAAATTGACCAATGCCCTTCATTCTCTGGGTCAGAACGATTACAATGATACACTAGAATGTATAGGTTATTTATGTTTAAATAGTGTAAAAATAAATTTGAACATTGATTAAAAAAAAATTTACATCACCATATTCTGACCCCCATAACTTTTTTATACTTATGTCTACTAGCTCATTTTTTGTGAAACAATCTGTAGTTTTTATTTATATTATTTTGGAGTGTGCGTGACTTTTTGATCACATTTCATTAAATTTTTTTGGGTAAGAGAAGCAATGAAAAAATGGCAAATCGGCCATTTTGACCCTTTTTTCTGTTACGCCATTCGTCGTATTGAATTTTTTTTTTCAATTTTAATAGTATGGGCATTTTTGGTTGCAGTGATACCCATGATGTTTATATTTATTGTTATTTAGGTTTTTTTTTTTTTATTATACGGAAAGGAGGGTGATTTAAATTTTTATATAATTTTTAACATTTTCTTTTTAATTTTTTGTGATGATTTTGTGGCTCATATATGAGCCTATAAATTATGTTTTTTTAATTTTGGTCTATTAGGGATTTTTTAAATGCCATTTAAACTAAATTTTGCTCATTTCTTATCCTGGCCTGCCATCTGGTGGCCAAAATAATAATTGCAGCATGAACACTTTCAGCCTCATCAGCGAGGCTGAAAGTGTTCAGCACAAGTACCGATGCCCCAATTGGCCACACGGGGCATCGGTAGGAAGCCCGGAAGCATGCGATTCAAGGTTTTTGTGCATTTAGATGCCGTGACCTCACTTGGTAATTAGCCGCAGATCTGTCGGCGATGGCGCCCGCTGCGCACGTGAGCGGGCGCCATGTTTACACATCAATACAGCGCAGTACATGTACGGCACTGGTATCGAAAGGGTTAATAAATACCTTGAAGGGTATAGTTTGCAAAATTGGATCACTTTTCAGGGGTTCAGCACATGAAGCATAAACCACCACATTAGGCCTCAAACGAACATGGTACTTTTTTACTCCTGAGCGCTGCTGTATGTCCAGGCAAAAGATTAGGGTCATACAGTATGTAGGGTGTTTATAAAACTAGGAAGCACAGCATAACAATAAAAGTGCTTGCTTTTCAAACTGGCACACTTTGGACACAACATATTGGGCAATTGAATGGTATCTCTGTGTAAAAATTGCAATTTTCCAAAATGGGGTCACTTTTTGCAGGTTTCCACTGTAGAGGTACTCCAGGGTCTCTTAAAATGCCTGTAAATCATTCCAACAAAATTTGCCTTCCAAAAACTATATGGTGCTCCTGTCCTGTGCTTATGCAGCAGTTTATAATAATATGTGGGATGTTTCTGTAAACTTCAGAATCATGGTAATAAATATTGAGGTTTGTTTTGCTGTTAACCCTCACTTTGTTATAGAATTAAATGGTTAAAAAGGAAAATCTGCAAAAAAAGTGTAAAATTTTAAAAATCATTTACATTTTACTTTAATTCCTGTTAACCTAAAAGTCTAACAAAGTTTCTGAAATCAGTTTTGAAAAATCTGAGTGGTGTGGTTTCTAAAATGGGGTTATTTATGGGGGGTTTCTATAATGTAAACTCCTCAAAGTGACTTCTGAATTGAATAAGTCTTTAAATTGACACATCAGATTTGCAAATATATAGATTCTGTGAGGAGGGTAAAAGCAACTGACTCTGTCTGTGTCACGGCTGAGGATGGGGAAACACTCAGCCGTGCGATGCCAGAAGATGTTTGGAAGCTACTAGGCCAGAAACAACAGAATTAGGGAGCAGGTCACCTCCTAACGCATCCCTAATCTGACCCCGACTCCTAGCTGCATGAGCCGACCTTGATGGTAGGAGGGCTCATGCTCAGGAACCTCGGATCCCTACGCACCCTCCGCCGATCCCTGAACTAGGAGCTGGGTAGACCACCTGTTCCTCCCAGATGCGGAGAAACAGGAGTCTAAACTGGCCGAGCTGCAAGGAGATATAAACATAAACAGACTATGGATATGGCAGGAGAGTGAAAGACTTCCACCCCTACCTGCCACAGACACACTGACTGGATCCCTGGACACAAGTGCGGAAGTCCACACACAGACAAAAAAGGACACAGCACACAGAACCATAGCTGCAATAATAACAGACACCACATAAACATCACATCACATCACATCACATCACAACATTTATGACCACAAGGGTGGCCCTCACTGGCAGATGGTATAAGGGACCAGGAGGGTGCCTCCAGCTTACAAACAAGGCTGGAGTACCCCTCAGACATCAGGTCTCAACTGAGGCTATATAGCCCAAAGTGGCCACACCCACACAGACACACCCAGTGTTCACACACACACAGAAGGGAATTAACCCTTCTCACACCAGGGAAGGGAAGACAGCCACTTAAAAGGAGAAAGTGCACACATAACTAAAACCCTGTGCACACCAGACATACAAAAGACACACCTTACAAAGATAGGTTGCCAGGTGCAACCGCATGCACATTGCAGCAAGCTGCCCAGCACCAGCTCAGGCTGCTAGACTGCGAATTAACTACATGTTGCCAGCCGCAACCACAAGTGAGGCAACATACTAGCGGCCCTCACCTGTGGTTGAACAACCAAACCAGACCGCAGGCAACAGCATGCGGATACAGGAGTCACGACCATGACCATGGTCGTGACAGTCTGGGAGAGGATAAAGGCACAGTAAAATAAAGCCAGGTTAATTATTAACACAATATCACAAGGTAAAATGTCAGGTTAACTATTTGGTAAGGGGTGTGACCCTGCCTACAAGCTCCCACAATGCACTGCTTTCTCATAACAGGAAAACAGCAACATTTTTGTAGATTTATGCCTCATTCACAGAATCAGTGTTTGGTCAGTGTTTTCCATCAGTTATAATGAGCCAAAACCAGGTACGGGTCTAAACACAGAACAGGAGCAGATTTTTCCCTTATACCTTATGTCTGTGGGGGCTCCAATCCTGGTTTTGGCTTACAATCACTGATGGAGATCACTGACCAAAACACTGACGTGTGAATAAGGCCTTAAAGTGTGAATTGTATTCAGCTGACTAGTTTCATTGTAGCAAACCAGTTGTGAATGACTTTTCACTCCCACGTTTTCAGAATATTCTATTCTATATAAAAGTATATTTATATTGCAGGAAGCAGCTATGTGTGTGACAGATTTTCAGAAAAATACAATATGCCAAGTTTTGTATTCACTTTCTTCCAACAGGTTTGACTGCAAGGCAAAATGAGTTGGCACAGCACAAAATTGTGAACAAGATGTATAAGGAAGACAGGTGACTACATAATATGGATATTCATCCGTGTAAGGGCTCATTCAGATGACTGTATAATCTGAATAAGCCCCGACTGAAGGAATTTGCAATGATTTCAACAGTAAAACATGATACACAAATGAATAAAACAATAAGCAAATACAAAGTCATTATCTTACTTCCTATAGGCCTTCTCCAATTTGGCCTGTCAAACAAAGCGCTCTACAGGCAGTTTCATCTCCACGGTTGGAAAAACTGGCACAATCAAAAACTGTTTGTCAAGAATGGATGGAAGACCGACCTGTATACACTATGGTATGCTCGTAATACTGAAAATGATTGAAAATGTTTCACAGATGAAACTATAACATTGTATCTTCAACTCATTTCAGGTGACTGAAGCCGCCAAGACAGCTTCTGCAAGTGCACGCACAGTACAGCTAGCCAGACCAAAGGATCGTGCTGCCCATTCTGTGTCAAGCACACAAAAACGTAGCCAGGAGGATGGCAATGGGTTCTTGAATTCTGATAAAGTGGAAACTACCAGAGCTAGAATAGAGGAGTTAGCAGGTATTGGTGGTTGTATACATAAAAGGCAACCTTACAGTGAAATATTGTTCCATTACTTGCTCACTAAACCATCCATTAACCCCTTAAGGACACAGCCTTATTTCACCTTAGGACCAGGCCATATTTTGCAAATCTGACCAGTGTCACTTTAAGTGGTGATAACTTTAAAACGCTTTGACTTATCCTGGCCATTCTGAGATTGGTTTTTCGTCACATATTGTACTTCATGACACTGGTAAAATGAAGTAAAGAAAAAAAAATTGTATTTATTAAAAAAAATAGCAAATTTACCAAAAATTTGTAAAAAAAAATAGCAAATTTCCAAGTTTCAATTTGTCTACTTCTATAATACATAGTAATACCTCCAAAAATAGTTATTACTTTACATTCCCCATATGTCTACTTCATGTTTGGATCATTTTGGGAATGATATTTTATTTTTTGGGGATGTTACAAGGCTTAGAAGTTTAGAAGCAAATCTTGAAATTTTTCAGAAATTTTCAAAAACCCCATTTTTAGGGACCAGTTCAGGTCTGAAGTCACTTTGCGAGGCTTACATAATAGAAACCACCCAAAAATGACCCCATCTAAGAAACTACACCCCTCAAGGTATTCAAAACTGATTTTACAAACGTCGTTAACCCTTTAGGCTGGGTTCACACTTGAGCGTTTTACAGCGCGTTCAAACGCGCTGTAAAACGCTCAACACATGAAAACCAATGCTTCCCTATGGCCCTGGTTCTCACTTGAGCGTTTTACAGCGCGTTTGAACGCGCTGTAAAACGCCCTACGCTCAAACAAGTTCTTGAGCTTCTTTGGGGCGTTTTGACGCGCGTTTGTGGCCATAGGACACTGCAGTCAATCACACAAACGCGCGTCAAACGCGCGTTTATTATTGCAAAAAACGTGCATAAAAACGTGCGACAAAAACGCGCGTCAAACGCGCATATCAAATACGCTCAGGTCTGAACCCAGCCTGAGGTGTTCCACAAGAATTAATGGAAAATAGAGATACAATTTAAAAATTTCACTTTTTTGGCAGATTTTCCATTTTTATATTTTTTTTACTTTTACAAAGCAAGGCCAAACAAAACTCAATATTTATGGCCCTGATTCTTTAGTTTACAGAAACACCCCATATGTGATCGTAAACTACTGTATGGGCACACGGCAGGGCGCAGAAGAAAGGAATGCCATGCGGTTTTTGGAAGGCAGATTTTGCTGGACTGGTTTTTTTTGACACCATGTCCCATTTGAAGCCCCCCTGATGCAACCCTAGAGTAGAAACTCCATAAAAGTGACCCCATCTAAGAAACTACACCCCTCAAGGTATTCAAAACAGATTTTACAAACATCGTTAACCCTTTAGGTGTTCCACAAGAGTTATTGGCAAATGGAGATAAATGAATTTATAGATGAATTTTAATTTTTTGGAAAATTTTCTAATTTAATCCATTTTTCCCAGTAACAAAGCAAGGGTTAACAGCCAAACAAAACTCAATATTTATGGCCCTGATTCTGTAGTTTACAGAAACACCCCATATGTGGTCGTAAAAAGCTGTACGGGCACACGGCAGGGCGCACAAATAAAGGAATGCCATACGGTTTTTAGAAGGCAGATTTTGCTGGACTGTTTTTTTTGACACCATGTCCCATTTGAAGCCCCCCTGATGCAACCCTAAAAGTAGAAACTCCAAAAAAGTGCCCCCATCTTAGAAAATACGGGATAGGGTGGCAGTATTGTTGGTACTAGTTTAGGGTACATATGATTTTTGGTTGCTCTATATTACACTTTTTGTGTTGCAAGGTAACAAGAAATAGCTGTTTTGGCACCGTTTTAATTTTTTGTTATTTACAACATTCATCTGACAGATTAGATCATGTGATATTTTTATAGACCAGGTTGTCACGGATGCGGTGATACCTAATATGTATACTTTTTTTTTAATTATGTAAGTTTTACACAATGATTTCATTTTTGAAGCAAAAAAAAATCATGTTTTAGTGTTTCCATAGTCTGAGAGCCATAATTTTTTCAGTTTTTGGGCGATTACCTTGGGTAGGGTATGATTTTTGCGGGATGAGATGACTGTTTTATTGCCACTATTTTGGGGTGCGTGTGACTTTTTGATCGCTTGCTATTACACTTTTTGTGATGTAAGGTGACAAAAAATGGTTTATTTAGCACAGTTTTTATTCTAAATTTTTTACGGTGTTCATCTGAGGTCATGTGATATTTTTATAGAGCCGGTTGATACAGACGCGGTGATACCTAATATGTATACTTTTTTTTTATTTATGTAAGTTTTACACAATAATATCATTTTTCAAACAAAAAAAAATCATGTTTTAGAGTCTCCATATTCTGAGCCATAGTTTTTTTTATTTTTTGGGTGATTGTCTCAGGTAGGTGCTCATTTTTTGCAGGATGACGTGACGGTTAGATTGGTACTATTTTGGGGGGCTAACGCATTTTTGATCGCTTGCTGTTGTACTTTTTGTGATGTAAGGTGACAAAAAAGTGGTTTATTTAGCAAAGTTTTTATTTTTTATTTTTTACGGTGTTCATCTGAGGGTTAGGTCATGTGATATGTTTATAGAGCCGGTCGATACGGACGCGGTGATACCTAATATGTATACTTTTTTTTCCCCTATCCTTTTACCAATTTTTTTTTACTTTATTTTTACTTGAAACTTAAATTTTTTTTGGAGGAAAACTAAATTTTTTTAACTTTTTTTTTCTCTTTATTTTTTGTCCCACTTTGGGACTTGAACTTTTGGGGGTCTAATCCTTTACAATGCATTCCAATACTTCTGTATTGGAATGCATTGGCTGTATGAGTAATACTGTGTGTATTACTCATACAGCTTCCGGCCTGTGAGATCCAGGGGGCTGGATCTCACAGGCTCATCACCGGAAGGCAGCGGCATCGCGCTGCCTTCTATGCCATCGGGTCCCCCCTACAGCCGCATGGGGATCCGATGGAACAGCTGCCAGCAGCCGCAAACCGCAGGTAAAGCCGCAAACCGCAGGTCTGAATTGACCTGCGGTTTGCGGCGATCACCGACACGGGACCCCCCCGCGCATTTAGACAAGATGCCTGCTCAATGATTTGAGCAGGCATCTTGTTCCGATCACCGCCAGCCAGGCGGCGGTGATCGGAAATACACATGACGTACCGGTACGTCATGTGTCCTTAAGTACCAGGACAACATGCCGTACCGGTACGTCATGTGTCCTGAAGAGGTTAAAGGTTTTGTCCCATGAAAAATATTCTACAGTTTTCAAACCAGCACTTGGGTCTGAATACTTCTGTAATTGCATGTAATTAAAAAATTTGCATAGCCACTGAGTTATTCAACAAAATGTATCTGTACAGCGCCACCTGCTGTTTGTTTTTCTCTTATTTCTCTGTCCTGCTCACTGAGAAGGCCGCACATGCTCAGTTTCATCTTTCAACTGCCTCCTGAGCTGAGATAGCGAGAGCTGAGACACACCCCCTTAGCTGCAGCAGAAAAGACACTCCCCTTGAGCTGTCAGCTTGATATAAATCCAGCCAAGCAATGACTGGGAGATATCTGGATTAATGTGAGGTACAGGGCTGGTTCTAGCTTTGTTAGAAAGAGATTGTCATCTTCTATATGATGTCTGATAATTTAATTTTTTTAATTAGTCATGGGATAACCCCTTTAAGGCAAGAGTCTGGTAAACCAAGGGGCACATTTAATAAGACGGGCGTTTTTGACGCTGGTCTTAATAAAGCCCTAAGCCGGTGGTGGTTTCACCGAAGCTATGAAGAGGCGCAGGCCTCTCCATAACTTCGGCGCATCCAGCGCCAGTTCTAAATGTAAGACACCTTCTGAGCTGTCTTACAGTTAGACCTTTTTTTACTCCTGAAACAGGCGTAGAAAATGGTAAATGAGATGGGGCTACTGGCAAGTCCCCTTCCCTGCCCACACCACGCCCACTTATTTCGACCTGGTGTGAGCGGGGCAAAGTCGCAGATTGCGGCGCAACAGCTAGCAAGCTGTGCCTTAAATATTCCTAATTTATGGCATATTTCAGAATGATAAATGAATACCAAGTGGTTATAGATCTGCAACTGGTGCCTCATTTTTGAGTTGTTTCTGCAGTACCCTAGACCTGGGGTTATCTGCAATTGTTTTATTTGTATTGTAATGTCATATTATTTTTCTGCCGTGTATTCCAACGTATTAGGTATGCTTGTCAATAGTTGGTAGGAACAGGACTAACCACCCTGTCCTTCCCTTCTTGGGAGGAGTGGGCTGGTCCTACTTAATGCTAAGAGGGGGAGTTCCAGTGAGACTGCAAAGAGAGATAAATCCCATGCCAGAGTGTCACGGTCCCTCAGGTGACTGATGTCAGGAAATCAAAGAGATTGGCTGAGTGTGGAGGAATCTAACAGCCTCCTTGATTTCTCTTGATTCAGTGTTGATAGGGTTAATGACCACTTCCCTTTTCTCAGCTGTTGCTCAGTGGTCATCATTTCTGGTCTTTATAGTCTCACCCCACCCTTCTGACTATGCGGTTGATAGCTTAATTTGGGTTTGGCTGAGCTGGTGTGAGATCCTCTCTGGTGTCCCTGTTCTTCCATCTCTACAAAAGTTAAGTGTTGCGTTTGTTTGTATTTGTTATATTACCTGTTGTTGTATCTGGGCCTGAGACAGAGACTTCCATTTGTCCATCTGGGGAGGAATGGGTTGTCTCTGGTCCTATACTTATTCCAGGGCCTTATTGGGAAATCAGGGCCTAGGTAAAATTGCCAGAATTGAGAATGCTGCTTCCAAAGAAGCTTAAGTGTACCTAGACAGCAGGGTGATCAGCAAAATCACAGCTTTGCAGACCCTGCTGCAGGTGAGAGGCTATAGCTCAGACAACCATCACCTAGACTTCTTTCAGGCCAGCCAAACACCAGGCCTGTACCACTGCTGGATGTACCATAAGATATTTTGCACACAATGAAGACAGTCTGTTATACTTTTACGGCTGGCCTGATTCTTAAAACCACCTTTCCACTGCAAAAAATCCCCAGGGAGCAACAGCCTAATGGAGTACACGACGACACAACACTTCATCAGGGCCATTACCACTCCCATCCTCTGCATCGGCTTCTCAGTTGTTCACTGCATTTCTACTGATGTCTCCATACAGTATGTAATAATGGCACACCAGCCAGGTTATGTGGCGCTGCAGCCAGCATACCTATCTGTTCCCTGCTCGCACTCTACTCTTAATTACCACTGTATGCTAGTCTCTACAGGCATATCTGTAAGTGCTCTGTTGCCATCTTGAAGGGCCAATGTGCGCCAAGTAAATTTCCTCTTAATCTATGGCTGAGCACCTTTTTGTATTTAAGCATGTTTCTGACAAACTAACTTTGCTGGAGCAACAATGTTGTTTGGTTACTGCATATTTCATAAAGATGTTTTATTTGATAACTGCAGTGAGCCCAAGAGGAGCCAGAGCGGAGGATCAGAGTGGTAGTGGCTCTGGCTGTCCAGGCAATCACGACGGCTGTCCTCACACTGTTGCCCCCTAGGTCCATACAGTGAATGAAGGGGGCATCCTTTCTTCTTTCAGGGACACCCTGATTCTGAGGCTACTGCTTGATGGTAGCTGGGGTGCCCTTAATGTTAGGTGTTTGGATCAGTGCAAGGCAGGGCGTGGCCGGCTTAGGATGTAAGAGTTAGAAAACCAGGACAGAGATAGAAGAATAAACATCTCTCTTTACTGTAGTGCAAAATAGAAGTTGCAGTACATCCAGTTATAGCAAAAGATAGAGAATTGCACCGTAAACAGTTGGAACTTTCAGATAACAGTGTATGGATTTAGACAAGGATTGGAGTCATGGCCCTCTTTCCTCTTTCTCTTGCTAAAGTCTCTCTCAGTAGAATCTATGGCTGTACATAGTACCTTGGCAATAATGGTTGTAGTGTCTAGTGATGGACGAACATCTGCCGGGAATGTTTGCGAGCGCGATCGCACAAACGCGATCAAATGTTCGTGAACCGCAAGATCGCGGCGGGTCCCATTCATTTTAATGGCTGGCGAATCTGAAAAACCTTCAGCTCATATTTGCAGCCAAGAAATAATTACTAGCAGTGCACAAATAGTCCAACAACATGGACAGTGACATACCAGATGTATTATTCAAATTTGCGATCTCCATTCATCATTTTTTTCAATGCGAAATATCAGCAATATAATTTTCGCGCATGCGCACACCAGTTATAATAATTTTTTCCAATACCGTTTGTCACTGTGTGTAGCAGAGGGAACACAGCAAAACCGCAAACAAATGCTGCAGTACCCAAATGCACTATATAGAAAGTATATTATTGGTATATAACACCCCGCTTCTATCAGCTCTTTTGAGGGGCGACTGGTATATCACACCAGTTATAATAATTTTTTCCAGTACCGTTTGTCACTGTGTGTAGCAGAGGGAACGCAGAAAAACAGCAAACAAATGCTGCACTACCCAAAAGCAATATAAAGAAAGTATATTGGTATTTAACATCACGCTTCTATCAGTCATTTTGGGGGTGACTGGTATATCACACCAGTTATAATAATTTTTTGTAATTGCGTTTGTCACTCTTTGTAGTTGTAGTATCGCTACAGAACCGCTCACCAGTTACCACCACTGCTGCACAATACAAATCCACTATAATATGCTTTCTGTTAGAAAGTATATTATAAGTGTATTACACCCCTCTGTACTGCACACCTATCAATAGTACACCTATACCAGTCCTTAAAAAGACTTTTGTGGACCTATTAGCTAGCGTTTGGTGTTCCTAACAGTCTGTCCTTGCTCCACACAGCAACCTCTCCCTACACTGACAAAAGACAGAATGTAAAATGGCATGCCAGGTCAGGTCTATTTATAAGGTAGGGGGTATGTCCATGTGCTGAAACTTTTCAATTGGCTGTCCTGTACCACCTGATGGATGTGTCATAGGTCAAAGTTCTTCACAATGTAAAAGAATATGGCGGCGAAGTTCGCCACGAACAGACCACCGGGCGAACCGCAAGGCCATCTCTAGTAGTGTCCACTGCAGGATACAGGGTTTTGAAGGCACATCTGGCCAGTATGTGTCCAGGTGTGATGGATGTCTTAATGGTGTCCTTCACTGCAGCAGTGTCTGAAGGGCTGTGCAGGTTATCTTCCTGACTCCTATACTTAGTTTCCAAGTTCTCCTTTATCTTCCTCTCTCTCTAAATCTTGCAGTAACTTACACAGAGATCTTCTAGTCTCTGGAGCTTTCTGGGCCAAAAAGTAATAACCGTTAGATTGCTGGGGGTCCAACCACTCCATTCAAAATCTACATGACTTCCGGAAATAGATAAGTACAGTGATCAGTCCCATACAGTTTGTTTGGAGTGGAGGTGCACATGTTCATCCATAGCTCCTGTCTATTTGATAAGAATGTATTTCTTGATAACAGACTACTGTTACAGCAGCAGCCTATCACCGTTGCTGTTGCTCTCATCGCCTGGACCTGCCTCCCACTGTCTTCTTCCCAGCAGGTCAGCCTTCAGGTCTGCTCTGTAGCTCCATGCTGGCTGCATCCTACATGCCAGCAAGGCACTTTCTCCTCTTCCCGAAGGGTGTGCTCTTAAAAGGTCAGCAGACAGGTACCCTAATCTTTACCAGCCAATGGCTGGCAACCTGGGGTACTTAAGGCTTTCTAACATTCTAATACTCTGAAAAGCTGTTTGTTGTGTTGTCTGCCCAGTTACCAACTTTCTGCCTATTTACTAGTTTCTGACCATCTGCTGCCTGACCTGACCTGTGCCTGACTAGTAATCTAGTTCGTAAAGCTGTACAATGACATCTGTCCATCCAGTTCAGCCTGCTATCCTGCAAGTTGATCCAGAGGAAGACAAAAGAAACCTGTGAGGTAGAAGCCAATTTTCCTTATTTTAGGGGAAAAGAGTTCATTCCCGACTCCAGTCAGACAGTCAGAATAACTCCCTGGATCAACGACCCTTCTTCAGAAATCTAGTAACTGTGAACTGTAATATTTTTACACTCTAGAAATGCATCCAGGCCCCTCTTGAACTCTTTTAGTGAATTTACCATCACCACCTCCTTATGCAGAGCGTTCCATAGTCTCACTGCACTTACCATAATCCTGTAGAAACCTTCTTTCCTCTAGACATAGAGGATGTTCCCTTGTCACAGTCCTGAGTATAAATGGCAGCAATAACTTCAACCAAACGTTTACTGTAGTTGCAGATCAGACGTGCACAACGGTCAGGAGTAATTCTTGACCATTCCTCTTTACAGAACTGTTTCAGTTCAGCAATATTCTTGGGATGTCTGGTGTGAATCGCTTTCTTGAGGTCATGCCACAGCATCTCAATCGGGTTGAGGTCAGGACTCTGACTGGGCCACTCCAGAAGGCGTATTTTCTTCTTTTTAAGCCATTCTGTTGTTGATTTACTTCTATGCTTTGGGTCGTTGTCCTGTTGCAACACCCATCTTCTGTTGAGCTTTAGCTGGTGGACAGATGGCCTTAAGTTCTCCTCCTGTAAAATGTCTTGATAAACTTGGGAATTCATTTTTTCTTCGATGATAGCAATCCGTCCAGGCCCTGACGCAGCAAAGCAGCCCCAAACCATGATGCCCCAACCACCATACTTCACAGTTGGGATGAGGTTTTGATGTTGGTGTGCTGTGCCTCTTTTTCTCCACACATAGTGTTGTGTGTTTCTTCCAAACAACTCAACTTTGGTTTCATCTGTCCACAGAATATTTTGCCAGTACTGCTGTGGAACATCCAGGTGCTCTTGTGCAAACTGTAAACATGCAGCAATGTTTTTTTTTTGGACAGCAGTGGCTTCCTCTGTGGTATCCTCCCATGAAACCCATTCTTGTTTAGTGTTTTATGTATCGTAGATTCGCTAACAGGGATGTTAGCATATGCCAGAAACTTTTGTAAGTCTTTAGCTGACACTCTAGGATTCTTCTTCACCTCATTGAGCAGTCTGCATTGTGCTCTTGCAGTCATCTTTACAAGACCGCCACTCCTAGGGAGAGTAGCAGCAGTTCTGAACTTTCTCCATTTATAGACAATTTGTCTTACCGTGAACTGATGAACAGCAAGGCTTTTGGAGATACTTTTATAACCCTTTCCAGCTTTATGCAAGTCAACAATTCTTAATCATAGGTCTTCTGAGAGCTCTTTTGTGCGAGACACAATTCACATCAGGCAATGCTTCTTGTGAAAAGCAAACCCAGAACTGGTGTGTGTTTTTTATAGGGCAGGGCAGCTGTAACCAACACCTCCAATCTCATCTCATTGATTGGACTCCAGTTGGCTGACACCTCACTCCAATTAGCTCTTGGAGATGTCATTAGTCTAGGGGTTCACATACTTTTTTTCACCTCCACTGTGAATGTTTACATGGTGTGTTCAATAAAAACATGGTAACATTTAATTCTTTGTGTGTTATTAGTTTAAGCAGACTTTGATTGTATATTGTTGTGACTTAGATGAAGATCAGATCAGATTTTATGACTAATTTGTGCAGAAATCCATATTATTCCAAAGGGTTCACATACTTTTTCTTGCAACTGTATATGACATTCATTGACTTACCCTGGTCAAGTCTAGAACTTACCTCCTCATAGAAACTGATTAAATTAGTTTGATCCTGTATTGATCCTTCGTTGCCTGCCCTGACCTCAGACCATTTACTGTATAACGCGTATTCTGCCTGTCCTAACATCAGCCTGTCCCTGACTATGATTTTGCTGACCTCTCAGTGCTCTTTACTGGTGTCTCTGACTGCATGTGGGTCAGCTATGAATCACAGAGAGACTACTCCAGGAGGAAGCAGTCTGGTGATTCCACTGCAGCAAAGTACAGATCCCTGTAAAGGGGTTAAAGTGTAAATATCAGAGGACTGCCAGGATAATTCCCTTAGGTTTAGTCTGAAGACAAATCTATTGGTAGACACAGTGGTTCCACACCCATTGTCATAGCAAATACCCCATTAAGCCTTTCATTAATCTGGCTGCATTTACATATATATTCCGGTTTTGCCAGAAAGCAGCTAGGAGATTGTGGGGGTAGTTGGTTAGATGGTCCCAGGCACAAAGAGAGAGAATGAAATGGGAATAATACACATATCTGGACAGTATATGAAGATGGTAGGAACTATTCTTGCTGTTATCAAAACATATAAAATGGGCTATGTTAACATACAATGCTGCTTTCCTATCAATGACACGCTGAATAAGGGAGATTTTATTCTCCTGTACATGGAAAGGTAACAATAACATTTTGTTGAGATGAATATTTAAAAAAAATATATACTTAAAGTAATATACTGCTTATCTGTTTTAGCACCTAAAATGGGGCACTCTCAATACCAGCATGATCTGACAGTTCCACAGCATGTTCCTGCATCTGCTCTCCACACCCAAGCCTCAGACAGGGTCTGCCAGCTGGCAAAGCCTAAAACTCGAAAGGCTATCTTCGAAGGGTATGACCCATACCGGATTTCCCCTGCAGCTAAGAATGCTGATGCATCTCCCCGTGTTATTGAGCTATGTACTCCACCTACTCGCAGGCAGCGCCATAAAAAAATCTAGGATACCTCTTGTATGAGTGGGGCAAACAATTATATGTAAAACAAAAATTCAATAAACTAGTAAGTTTGGTTATTGGCTCAAATCTGGTTTGTAACTGACAAAAAAATATATATACAGGCTGTATCTTTTCAGGCTGTATCTTTCTTAAAGGGAATCTGTCACCTAGTTTTACCCTATAGAGCTGCGGACATGCACGGATAGATCTCCGCTAGCATGTCCGCAATATACCTGTCCCATAGCTCTGTGTGGTTTTATTTCATTAAAAAAATTATTTTATAGATATGTAAATTAGCCAAGTAAGGTGCCCAAGGCGTGGCTACTTATGGTTAAGGAGCCCAGCCACGCCCCCTGTGAAGGAGCCCAGCACCGCCTGCATTCAGGAATCTCTCCTTGCTCACAAGGTTACAGTGCCGTAATCTCACGATGAGCGAGCTAGCGCATGTACTGGGCTCCTTAACAGTAAGTAACCACACCTTGGGCATCTTACTTACTCTAATTTACATATCTATAAAATATGGGCAGGCAGAAGGATGTGAACGATGCCTGGCCCTGTCAATCAACACTTGGAAGGCGTGATTTGAGGTGGAGAGGCGGGAGCCTCTTGGAGCAGGGGGGGCGTTGCTCCTGCACCTAGAGGCTCCCATCTCCCACCTCAAATCACGCCTTCCAAGTGTTGATTGACAGGGCGAGGCATCGTTCACATCCTTCTGCCTGCCCTGTGACCTGGGTGAATCTCGCACCGTTTGGTATTCTGCGCAGGCGCAGTGAGGAAAGGACGCTCGCAGGCTGCCAGCTTCCTCACCGCGCCTGCGCAGAATACTGAACAGCGCGAGATATCCCCAGGGCAGGCAGAAGGATGCAAACGATGTCTGGCCCTGTCAATCAACACTTGGAAGGCGTGACTTGAGGTGGAAGATGGGAGCCTATTGGTGCAGGAGCAATGCCCCCTTGCTCCTAGAGGCTCATTTACATATTATAAAAGTAAGAATTCTACAGTAACGGGGCACGGATAATCATTAGAATAGCAGAGTTAGGTGCAGCTGACATTAGCACATCGCTAATGTCAGCCAGTTTAATACTGAAAATTCTAGTGACAGAAACCCTTTAATACAAGGCAAAAACTAATGTGTTGTGATTGTCCATATTGCCTCCTTTGCTGGCTTTATTCATTTTTTCATTGCATTATACTCTGCTCATATCCAGGGTTTACTGCAATCCAGCAGTGGTGGTCGTGCTTGCACACTATAAGAAACAACTACAGCCTATGTGCACTCCCATATTCCTTGTCACCAGAGAGGCTGGTGCCCTTTTGTATAGTGTGCAAGCACAGCCACTGCTACTGGATTGCTGGGTGGTCATAACTATGGATACAAGCAGTGTATAATGTGATGGAATAACAAATCAAGCCAGGAAAGACAGCAGAGACATTTTGGAAAATCACAATACATTAGTAAGTGCCTTGTATTAACTTTGATTACATGATAAATGCCATCTACTGACATAGTGCATAGTAACATAATCCCTTTAACCCTTATATAGGGATATGGACTTCACTGCAGAGGAGCCATCAGGCTGCAACTTTTTGGAATAGTCCTGGTGTGGTTGGCTTCTGACCTTTGGGGCTCAGAGACATCGATGTGGGGCACCAAGGGAACAGGCAATACATGTAGTCAGAAAACAAGCAGAGGTCAGGGCTGTCAGCATTCTTGCAAATCCATGAAACATTCCAAAGGTTAGGGCAGTAGCACAGGATCAGTACATTGATCCTGTGCCAGAAACCAGGAATTAGGCTGACAAATGGATAAAAGCTCTTTTACAGGTTCAAGCAAGCTAGAGACCAAATTGCATAGGCAAGGACTGAATGAAATAGCCAAGTATATATTGGAACAGCTGATTAGCTAATGGACACAGCCATGCAGCAGTCTCTTGTAGTGTTGAGGTTCAAAGAGATTCAGGTTCAAATAATAAAAGTCCTAATACACACCGGACACAAATGCCCTGGCCTGCTGCCAGAGTGCCAGAACTACGACAGGCAAAGGATGAGTGCACCAGCACCAGTGCCCACCCAGGAGAGTGGGAGTGCAGCGTACACAGGTCGCCAGCATTACATTAGGTCTGATTAAATTGCCTTAGGAGAGATTTTAAAACAGTATTGTAGGTTGCAGACAACAGATGTCTCACACCTCCACATCTATTGAAGCTTGGTTTAGACAATTTTAAAGTAGCTTAATACTTTAGGCTAGACTTAATATGTCTGACTACCATGCTAAGGTGACTACACTTCTCAGTGAGAACAACACATATGACGCCATAAGAAGAGACCCAAACAGTGATTAAAAGATAAAGGTTATAGGACGCTTACAACAGCTGCAACAGGACCAAGCTATTGAACAGGCCATGTATCATCACCCCTACCCCCGAGAGGCTTCTCCTTGTAGATATGGACTTCCTAAGATACATAAGGAAGGGACCTATTGTCAGCAACATTTAATCACTGACTTACAACATTACCTAGCCAACATCCTTGCCAGTGATGAGCGGCAGGGGCAATATTCAAATTTGCAATATTTTGCAAATATTTGGGCGAATATTCATCATATATTCAAGAATTCGTGATCTCCAGTAATTATTTTCTTGATTGCGATCAACACTACTCCGAAAGTCAAAGATATTGCAGCTTTTTCATTGGCCCACAAGCAAGAAGCAGGGAGGGATCATGTGTACTGATTAAAAAAAAATCTAGAATATTCACGATTACGAATATATAGCACTATATTCTAGATATTCGTGAATTCTCAAAGTGCCAATATTCGCGATAAAAATTTGCGATTCGAATATTTCCGATCAACACTAATCCTTGCCCCTCTGATTGGAAATACAGAGCACCACATCCAGAACTACCAGGACTTCACATCTAAAGTCCAAGGCTTGATACTGGGTTCAGGGGAAACAATGCTTTCCTATGACCTCACATCCCTTTTCATATGCATATCCACTGCAGAGGCAGTTTAGACAGTGAGCGCAATGTTAATACAAGATAGCAGAACAACTCAGGTCAACTGTGTTTCTTGCTGGACCTTTGCCTGACTACCACCTATTTTAAGCACAAGGATAAGTTCAACGGACAGAAACATGGCTCTGCCATGGGATCACCAGTTTCACCCATTATAGCTAACCTGTATATGGAGTAGATAGAACATAAAGCCCTAAACACCTCTGTGGGAATAGCACCCAGTAACTGTTTCAGATATGTGGATGACACCTGGGTTAAAATTCAAAAACAAAAAGCATGCGTGTTCACTGAACACATCAAAGTTATGGACCATAACATCAGATTTACACAGAAAGATGTGCAGTACAGCATGCTGGCTTTCATGGACTGCTTGGTAACAAGCGGAGAAGGAGGACGGCCGGAAAGTGGAGTCTATAGGAAACGTACTCATGTGGACCAGTACCTGCTGTTTGACTGCCACCATCCTCTGGCTCACAAACTGGTGGTTGTCAGAACTCTACACCACGGGGTTGAAAAGATCTCAACCAGCATAGAGACTAAGACAGGAGAATTCAAACACTTTAAAGAGGTCATTAGATAAGGGAATTCAAACACTTTAGGCTACTTTTACACTCACGTTTTGGGGGGATTCGCCAAGGATCTGCAAAAATGGATCCGTTACAATAATACAACCGCATGCATCCGTCATGAATGGATCCGTTTGTATTATCTGTAAAATAGCCAAGACGGATCTGTCATGAACTCCATTGAAAGTGAATGGGAGACGGATCCGTTTTCTATTGTGTCAGTGAAAACGGATCCGTCCCCATTAAATTACATTCTGTGCCAGGACGGATCCGTTTGGCTCAGTTTCGTCAAGCGGACAGCAAAACACTGCACACAGCGTTTTGGTGTCCGCCTCCAGAGCAGAATGGGGACTAATCGGAGGCAAACTGATGCATTCTGAGCGGATCCTTTTCCATTCAGAATGCATTAGGGCAAAACTAATCCATTTTGGACTGCTTGTGAGATCCCATGACGGATCTCACAAACGGAAAGCCAAAGCGCGAGTGTGAAAGTATCCTTAAAGAAGCCATTTGAACTTGCAGGTCTCTTGCTAAAACTGAGAAAAGAAGAAAGAAGAATGTCAAGATAGCCAGTGAAGTGCGGGGCAGGGAAGATGGAAGAACTTGGTTCTACCACATATAGCTGGTGTATCTGAAAAAACTGAAGAATTTTCAATAAACATTGAATTACTGCTCGCTTTAAACCTGGCAACACACTGAGGCAGCAACTGGTTCATCCTAAAGACTCTACGGGATTAGAAAGCCCTAGGCTGCTCCTTTACTTTGAGACCTTGCCATGTGTCCAAGCAGGAGATGAGGGTCATTTTGAAGTTATTTCTGAACTGAAGGAGAAAGAGCCCAATACATATGGAGGTGCTTTTCTCCACTTTCGTGCTCTGTGTCTGAAAAATATATCCTCTAAATGATACATTTGTGAAAAAAGTTAACATTTAATTTAGCTTTTATTAAATCTTACATAAAATCTGTGGGGTCAAAAAATTGATCAAGGCACAGCATAATAATACGAGTGCTGTGCCACATGCTGAACACAACATTTTGGGCACTAAAATGGCAAATCTGTGTAAAAATTGCAAATCTCCAGCATACAGTCGTGGCCAAAAGTTTTGAGAATTACATAAATATTGGAAATTGGAAACATTGCTGCTTAAGTTTTTATAATAGCAATTTGCATATACTCCAGAATGTTATGAAGAGTGATCAGATGAATTGCATAGTCCTTCTTTGCCATGAAAATTAACTTAAAGGGGTTATCCCACTTTGCGTTTTCATACTTACCTGCTGCCACCGCGCGTTCACTTCCTGGATTCTGGCTGGGGGCGGGCTTCATCTTGATTGAAGTCTTCTCCCGGCCGGGCCGCGCGCTGGACTGAACGCGCACGCTGCCGCGCATGCGCAATGTGACTTATTTCTGGCCAGTATAGTACAGAGCAGGCGTGCGCGTTCGCAGCTCTGTACTATTCTGGCCGGGAAGAAGTCACCGTCGCGCATGCGCGGCAGCGTGCGCGTTCAGGACAGCGAGTGGCCCGGCCGGGAGAAAAGAAGAAGTCTTCTGGGCAAGCGCGACCATCGGGATGTTGCGGAAGAGCGGTGGTCGTAACCAGGGGAGACCGAGTCACAACAATAAGGTAAGTGGGGATGAATTTTCTCCTAATCGGTGGGAATTTGTTAATAAAGTATATTTACAAAAATGATCACTGTCAAATCATTAACAGATTTAACAGTGATCATTATGATGGGATAACCCCTTTAATCCCAAAAAAACCTTTCCACTGCATTTCATTGCTGTCATTAAAGGACCTTCTGAGATCATTTCAGTAATCGTCTTGTTAACTCAGGTGAGAATGTTGACGAGCACAAGGCTGGAGATCATTATGTCAGGCTGATTGGGTTAAAATGGCAGACTTGACATGTTAAAAGGAGGGTGATGCTTGAAATCATTGTTCTTCCATTGTTAACCATGGTGACCTGCAAAGGAACGTGTGCAGCCATCATTGCGTTGCATAAAAATGGCTTCACAGGCAAGGATATTGTGGCTACTAAGATTGCACCTCAATCAACAATTTATAGGATCATCAAGAACTTAAAGGAAAGAGGTTCAATTCTTGTTAAGAAGGCTTCAGGGCGTCCAAGAAAGTCCAGCAAGCGCCAGGATCGTCTCCTAAAGAGGATTCAGCTGCGGGATCGGAGTCCCACCAGTGCAGAGCTTGCTCAGGAATGGCAGCAGGCAGGTGTGAGCGCATCTGCACGCACAGTGAGGCGAAGACTTTTGGAAGATGGCCTGGTGTCAAGAAGGGCAGCAAAGAAGCCACTTCTCTCCAAAAAAAACATCAGGGACAGATTGATCTTCTGCAGAAAATATGGTGAATGGACTGCTGAGGACTGGGGCAAAGTCATATTCTCCTATGAAGCCTCTTTCCGATTGTTTGGGGCATCTTGAAAAAGGCTTGTCCGGAGATGAAAAGGTGAGCGCTACCATCAGTCCTGTGTCATGCCAACAGTAAAGCATCCTGAGACCATTCATGTGTGGGGTTGCTTCTCATCCAAGGGAGTGGGCTCACTCACAATTTTGCCCAAAAACACAGCCATGAATAAAGAATGGTACCAAAACACCATCCAACAGCAACTTCTTCCAACAATCCAACAACAGTTTGGTGAAGAACAATGCATTTTCCAGCACGATGGAGCACCGTGCCATAAGGCAAAAGTGATAACTAAGTGGCTCGGGGACCAAAACATTGACATTTTGGGTCTATGGCCTGGAAACTCCCCAGATCTTAATTCCATTGAGAACTTGTGGTCAATCCTCAAGAGGCGGGTGGACAAACAAAAACCCACTAATTCTGACAAACTCCAAGAAGTGATTATGAAAGAATGGGTTGCTATCAGTCAGGAATTGGCCCAGAAGTTGATTGAGAGCATGCCCAGTCGAATTGCAGAGGTCCTGAAAAAGAAGGGCCAACACTGCAAATACTGACTCTTTGCATAAAATAAAAAAAATAAGACTTTGGAAAAAAAAATATTCTTTGTATTGCCATTATCTGATCCCCTATAACTTTTTTATTTTTATGTGTATGGAGCTGTGGGTCAATTTGTACTCTTCATTGGTGTCACTCAGTGTTTATGACTTTTTGACCACATTTTAATTTTTTTCCGTTTTGCTGTTTGCCATATGGGATAAATATTTTTATATTTTAATAGTATGGGCTTTTTTTCAAGAAGCAATTCTCATGATGTTCATTTGTTTAAATTATTTATGTATTTTAATTTGATTTTGGGGAAGGGGAATGATTTGAATTTTTCTATTTTTAATTATTTTGTTATTTTTTTGTATATTTTTTTAACACTTTTTAATGGATCACCTGGGTAACTATAACCAACTACACTATGGTGGAGATTTATCAAATTGGTGTAAAGTAGAACTGGCTTAGTTGCCCATAGCAACCAATCAGATTCCACCTTTCATTTTCCAAAGGAGCTGTGACAAATGAAATGTGGAATCAGACTGGTTGCTATGGGCAACTACGCCAGTTCAACTTTACACCAGTTTGATAAATCTTCCCCTATGTTCCTATGGAGCCCTGCCACAGGTTGGGAACTAATGTGCAGTAGCTTCGTACCACTCCTGAATACAGAGGCTGCCACACAATATATTCGGCTCTTCTAATCCTCGCTGGTAGATGGCCAGGAGTGTTTACTCCTGGTATTTAATACAGGGAGTGCAGAATTATTAGGCAAGTTGTATTTTTGAGGATTAATTTTATTATTGAGCAACAACCATGTTCTCAATGAACCCAAAAAACTCATTAATATCAAAGCTGAATATTTTTGGAAGTAGTTTTTAGTTTGTTTTTAGTTTTAGCTATTTTAGGGGGATATCTGTGTGTGCAGGTGACTATTACTGTGCATAATTATTAGGCAACTTAACAAAAAACAAATATATACCCATTTCAATTATTTATTTTTACCAGTGAAACCAATATAACATCTCAACATTCACAAATATACATTTCTGACATTCAAAAACAAAACAAAAACAAATCAGTGACCAATATAGCCACCTTTCTTTGCAAGGACACTCAAAAGCCTGCCATCCATGGATTCTGTCAGTGTTTTGATCTGTTCACCATCAACATTGCGTGCAGCAGCAACCACAGCCTCCCAGACACTGTTCAGAGAGGTGTACTGTTTTCCCTCCTTGTAAATCTCACATTTGATGATGGACCACAGGTTCTCAATGGGGTTCAGATCAGGTGAACAAGGAGGCCATGTCATTAGATTTTCTTCTTTTATACCCTTTCTTGCCAGCCACGCTGTGGAGTACTTGGACGCGTCTGATGGAGCATTGTCCTGCATGAAAATCATGTTTTTCTTGAAAGATGCAGACTTCTTCCTGTACCACTGCTTGAAGAAGGTGTCTTCCAGAAACTGGCAGTAGGACTGGGAGTTGAGCTTGACTCCATCCTCAACCCGAAAAGGCCCCACAAGCTCATCTTTGATGATACCAGCCCAAACCAGTACTCCACCTCCACCTTGCTGGCGTCTGAGTCGGACTGGAGCACTCTGCCCTTTACCAATCCAGCCACGGGCCCATCCATCTGGCCCATCAAGACTCACTCTCATTTCATCAGTCCATAAAACCTTAGAAAAATCAGTCTTGAGATATTTCTTGGCCCAGTCTTGACGTTTCAGCTTGTGTGTCTTGTTCAGTGGTGGTCGTCTTTCAGCCTTTCTTACCTTGGCCATGTCTCTGAGTATTGCACACCTTGTGCTTTTGGGCACTCCAGTGATGTTGCAGCTCTGAAATATGGCCAAACTGGTGGCAAGTGGCATCTAGGCAGCTGCACGCTTGACTTTTCTCAGTTCATGGGCAGTTATTTTGCGCCTTGGTTTTTCCACACGCTTCTTGCGACCCTGTTGACTATTTTGAATGAAACGCTTGATTGTTCAATGATCACGCTTCAGAAGCTTTGCAATTTTAAGAGTGCTGCATCCCTCTGCAAGATATCTCACTATTTTTGACTTTTCTGAGCCTGTCAAGTCCTTCTTTTGACCCATTTTGCCAAAGGAAAGGAAGTTGCCTAATAATTATGCACACCTGATATAGGGTGTTGATGTCATTAGACCACACCCCTTCTCATTACAGAGATGCACATCACCTAATATGCTTAATTGGTAGTAGGCTTTCGAGCCTATACAGCTTGGAGTAAGACAACATGCATAAAGAGGATGATGTGGTCAAAATACTCATTTGCCTAATAATTCTGCACGCAGTGTAGTGTTGAGTGCGAATATTCGAATAGTGAATTTTAATCGCGAATATCGCACTTTGAGAATTTGCAAATATTTAGAATATAGCGCTATATATTCAGAATATCGAATATTTGTTTATTTCTTTTTTTAAAACAGTACACATCAGGTGATCATCCATCCCTTCTTCTAGCTTGTGGGCCAATGAGAAGGCTTTGTCACAGCTTAGCAACATCCCTAGCAACCAATAGAAAAGTTGCCTACCCCTTACTATATAAGAACCTCCCCAGCAGCCATTTTCTAAAGTTTATTGCAGTTATAAAAGAGACAGCAGTGTCCAGTGGCGTAGCTAGAAATGACTGTGCCCCACAGCAAATTTTTGAATGGGGCCCCCCTCCCCCAGTAATGTTTTCGCAACCCCTTCCTTTCATGCCGCCCCCATTCCTGTGGCTAGTAAAGATCGCTCTCTCAGACCAGACCTGGCAGCTGTTCCATCCATTTTCTACACTGTCTATACTGTCACTGTATATAATTTCATTGTGTAATACTGTTGAGGGGGCCCTGACAAAATCTTTTAATACTCCTCCTCCTGGATGGGCCCCTAGCTGCTTCCCCTGCTTCCCCTATAGCTACGCACCTCGCAGTGTCATTGCTGTGCTCTGTGCTTTGTTGTATTACATTAGACAGGTAACTTATATATATATAATTCAGATAGTTAGGGGGAGATAGTCAGTGTAGGTTAGATTAATCTATAGTGTAGCTGATAGGTTCCAGTGCAGGGTGTTAGGCAGTGTGATAGGTTCTGCTGTCCATACATACATGCTACAGACATAGTGCTGTGATGTCACAAGTTGCACATATTGCGAAAAAATATGTGCATCATTAATTGCCAAAAATTCACAAGCACAAATACACTCACCTAAAGAATTATTAGGAACACCATACTAATAAGGTGTTGGACCCCCTTTTGCCTTCAGAACTGCTTTCATTCTACGTGGCATTGATTCAACAAGGTGCTGATAGCATTCTTTAGAAATGTTGGCCCATATTGATAGGATAGCATCTTGCAGTTGATGGAGATTTGAGGGATGCACATCCAGGGCACGAAGCTCCCGTTCCACCACATCCCAAAGATGCTCTATTGGGTTGAGATCTGGTGACTGTGGGGGCCATTTTAGTACAGTGAACTCATTGTCATGTTCAAGAAACCAATTTGAAATTATATGAGCTTTGTGACATGGTGCATTATCCTGCTGGAAGTAGCCATCACAGGATGGATACATGTTCTCATTCTGTTTATGCCAATTTCGGACTCTACCATTTGAATGTCTCAACAGAAATCGAGACTCATCAGACCAGGCAACATTTTTCCAGTCTTCAACAGTCCAATTTTGGTGAGCTCGTGCAAATTGTAGCCTCTTTTTCCGATTTGTAGTGGAGATGAGTGGTACCCGGTGGGGTCTTCTGCTGTTGTAGCCCATCCGCCTCAAGGTTGTGCGTGTTGTGGCTTCACAAATGCTTTGCTGCATACCTCGGTTGTAACGAGTGGTTATTTCAGTCAACTTTGCTCTTCTATCAGCTTGAATCAGTCGGCCCATTCTCCTCTGACCTCTAGCATCCACAAGTCATTTTTGCCCACAGGACTGCCGCATACTGGATGTTTTTCCCGTTTCACACCATTCTTTGTAAACCCTAGAAATGGTTGTGCGTGAAAATCCAGTAACTGAGCAGATTGTGAAATACTCAGACCAGCCCGTCTGGCACCAACAACCATGCCACGCTCAAAATTGCTTAAATCACCTTTCTTTCCCATTCTGACATTCAGTTTGGAGTTCAGGAGATTGTCTTGACCAGGACCACCCCCCTAAATGCATTGAAGCAACTGCCTTGTGATTGGTTGACTAGATAATTGCATTAATGAGAAATAGAACAGGTGTTCCTAATAATTCTTTAGGTGAGTGTATATTGGAGCACTCTATCTGCATATAAAGTTATTCTAATGTTCTGCCATGCCAACCATTTTCTCCAGTCTCAGGAGACTTATACCAGCTTGAAAAATGTAGCATATGTGACCCACGCCTGTATTTTGCATGCATTACGCGAATATTACATTGCCGATTTTGTCAATCAAGAATATAATCTTGAATTCGCGAATATATGACAAATATTCTACAAAATACAGTGCTCAAAAAAATAAAGGGAACACAAAAATAACACATCCTAGATCTGAGTTAATTAAATATTCTTCTGAAATACTTTGTTCTTTACATAGTTGAATGTGCTGACAACAAAATCACACAAAAATTAAAAAAATGGAAATCAAATTTTTCAACCCATGGAGGTCTGGATTTGGAGTCACACTCAAAATTAAAGTGGAAAAACACACTACAGGCTGATCGAACTTTGATGTAATGTCCTTAAAACAAGTCAAAATGAGGCTCAGTAGTGTGTGTGGCCTCCACGTATCTGTATTACCTCCCTACAACGCCTGTGCATGCTCCTGATGAGGTGGCGGACGGTCTCCTGAGGGATCTCCTCCCAGACCTGGACTAAAGTATCTGCCAACTCCTGGACAGTCTGTGGTACAATGTGACGTTGGTGGATAGAGCGAGACATGATGTCCCAGATGTGCTCAATTGGATTCAGGTCTGGGGAATGGCCGGGCCAGTCCATAGCATCAATGCCTTCGTCTTGCAGGAACTGCTGACACACTCCAGCCACATGAGGTCTAGCATTGTCTTGCATTAGGAAGAACCCAGGGCCAACCGCACCAGCATATGGTCTCACAAGGGGTCTGAGGATCTCATGTCGGTACCTAATGGCAGTCAGGCTACCTCTGGCGAGCACATGGAGGGCTGTGCGGCCCTCCAAAGAAATGCCACCCCACACCATTACTGACCCAATGCCAAACCGGTCATGCTGGAGGATGTTGCAGGCAGCAGAACGTTCTCCACGGCGTCTCCAGACTCTGTCACGTCTGTCACATGTGCTCAGTGTGAACCTGCTTTCATCTGTGAAGAGCACAGGGCGCCAGTGGCGAATTTGCCAATCTTGGTGTTCTCTGGCAAATGCCAAACGTCCTGCACAGTGTTTGGCTGTAAGCACAACCCCCACCTGTGGACGTCGGGCCCTCATATCACCCTCATGGAGTCTGTTTCTGACCGTTTGAGCAGACACATGCACATTTGTGGCCTGCTGGAGGTCATTTTGCAGGGCTCTGGCAGTGCTCCTCCTGTTCCTCCTTGCACAAAGGCGGAGGTAGCGGTCCTGCTGCTGGGTTGTTGCCCTCCTACGGCCTCCTCCACGTCTCCTGATGTACTGGCCTGTCTCCTGGTAGCACCTCCATGCTCTGGACACTACGCTGACAGACACAGCCAACCTTCTTGCCACAGCTCGCATTGATGTGCCATCCTGGATAAGCTGCACTACCTGAGCCACTTGTGTGGGTTGTAGACTCCGTCTCATGCTACCACTAGAGTGAAAGCACCGCCAGCATTCAAAAGTGACCAAAACATCAGCCAGGAAGCATAGGAACTGAGAAGTGGTCTGTGGTGACCACCTGCAGAACCACTCCTTTATTGGGGGTGTCTTGCTAATTGCCTATAATTTCCACCTGTTGTCTATCCTATTTGCACAACAGCATGTGAAATTGATTGTCACTCAGTGTTGCTTCCTAAGTGGACAGTTTGATTTCACAGAAGTGTGATTGACTTGGAGTTACATCGTGCTGTTTAAGTGTTCCCTTTATTTTTTTGAGCAGTGTATATCCAAATACATATAGGTGCAAATGAGTGCAAATACGACGGGTCCGTGACATACGGTTTACGAAATTAATAATGGTAAAGCGAATTACTGGTTAGGTGAATATGATGGAATAGATCTTGATATATGTATCAATAGTAGTGGGAGTATATGCGTGCCTAGGGGCAAAACGTACAGAGGACATAATGCACATGATTATGTTTAAACTGTTTTTATTCAGTTCATTTTTCAAAAACATTTAACATGTTCACATTTCAATCCATGAAGTACATAATATATATGCAAAAACAAATGACATACTATCAAAAATATCCCTGTAATGTGACATGTTAATAGGGCGTGAGGAATAAACCCCACCACAATTTAGAAAGAAGATACTAAACGTACAAGAAAGAGAAAAAGAAAGAAGGAGGGTAAGAAAGGTAAAGATAAGGAGAGAGAAGGGGAAGGGGGAAGAAGGGGGGAGGGAGGGGAAGTATATGATGAGAGTGCCTGCCATTTATGAAGTGAGTATTGACAGAAGTTCTGGAGAGTCTTGAAACTCGATCCACTGCGACCATACCTTTTGGAATTTATTCGAAAGGTCCGAAGCCTCTGCAGAAATCTCCTCCATTCTGTTTATATGCAACATTTCTTGATACCATTCTCTAATGTTAGGTGCATGTACAGTGCGCCAATGTCTAGGGATCACGGACCTGGCTGCAGAGATAAAAAATCTCAACACATTGCATTTCTGAGAAGCGATGGAACCTGGTAGGATGGAGAGGAGCGCCACTCTAGGTGTGTTTTCTATTGACTTCCCAGTCATTTTCCTACAGGGAGTGCAGAATTATTAGGCAAGTTGTATTTTTGAGGATTAATTTTATTATTGAACAACAACCATGTTCTCAATGAACCCAAAAAAACTCATTAATATCCAAGCTGAATATTTTTGGAAGTAGTTTTTAGTTTGTTTTTAGTTTTAGCTATTTTAGGGGGATATCTGTGTGTGCAGGTGACTATTACTGTACATAATTATTAGGCAACTTAACAAAAAACAAATATATACCCATTTCAATTATTTATTTTTACCAGTGAAACCAATATAACATCTCAACATTCACAAATATACATTTCTGACATTCAAAAACAAAACAAAAACAAATCAGTGACCAATATAGCCACCTTTCTTTGCAAGGACACTCAAAAGCCTGCCATCCATTGATTCTGTCAGTGTTTTGATCTGTTCACCATCAACATTGCGTGCAGCAGCAACCACAGCCTCCCAGACACTGTTCAGAGAGGTGTACTGTTTTCCCTCCTTGTAAATCTCACATTTGATGATGGACCACAGGTTCTCAATGGGGTTCAGATCAGGTGAACAAGGAGGCCATGTCATTAGATTTTCTTCTTTTATACCCTTTCTTGCCAGCCACGCTGTGGAGTACTTGGACGCGTGTGATGGAGCATTGTCCTGCATGAAAATCATGTTTTTCTTGAAGGATGCAGACTTCTTCCTGTACCACTGCTTGAAGAAGGTGTCTTCCAGAAACTGGCAGTAGGACTGGGAGTTGAGCTTGACTCCATCCTCAACCCGAAAAGGCCCCACAAGCTCATCTTTGATGATACCAGCCCAAACCAGTACTCCACCTCCACCTTGCTGGCGTCTGAGTCGGACTGGAGCTCTCTGCCCTTTAACAATCCAGCCACGGGCCCATACATCTGGTCCATCAAGACTCACTCTCATTTCATCAGTCCATAAAACCTTAGAAAAATCAGTCTTGAGATATTTCTTGGCCCAGTCTTGACGTTTCAGCTTGTGTGTCTTGTTCAGTGGTGGTCGTCTTTCAGCCTTTCTTACCTTGGCCATGTCTGTGAGTATTGCACACCTTGTGCTTTTGGGCACTCCAGTGATGTTGCAGCTCTGAAATATGGCCAAACTGGTGGCAAGTGGCATCTTGGCAGCTGCACGCTTGACTTTTCTCAGTTCATGGGCAGTTATTTTGCGCCTTGGTTTTTCCACACGCTTCTTGCGACCCTGTTGACTATTTTGAATGAAACGCTTGATTATTCGATGATCACGCTTCAGAAGCTTTGCAATTTTAAGAGTGCTGCATCCCTCTGCAAGATATCTCACTATTTTTGACTTTTCTGAGCCTGTCAAGTCCTTCTTTTGACCCATTTTGCCAAAGGAAAGGAAGTTGCCTAATAATTATGTACACCTGATATAGGGTGTTGATGTCATTAGACCACACCCCTTCTCATTACAGAGATGCACATCACCTAATATGCTTAATTGGTAGTAGGCTTTCGAGCCTATACAGCTTGGAGTAAGACAACATGCATAAAGAGGATGATGTGGTCAAAATACTCATTTGCCTAATAATTCTGCGCACAGTGTATATATGTCAAAGATTTTATTCCAGAAAGGTTTTACCTTATTGCAGCCCCACCAGATATGCAACATAGTCCCCTTTTCTGTGCTGCATCTCCAACAGGTTTCTGGTACTGACGGAATATCCTATGTAATCTAACTGGGTACCTGTACCATCGAGCCATAATCTTATAGTTTTTTTCCTGTGCAGAACAGGCCATTGATAATTTGTGAGAGAATATAAATGCTTTCTGTTGTTCCTCCTTTGTTATGGAGGCACCTAGTTCTTGTTCCCAACCTGAAATAAAACTCGGTCTGCCCTGATATGTATCTTCCATGTAATGCACATGATTATATTGTTATAGCAGGGTTTAGTTTTGAACATGATTAAATACTATATACTGCAGTCCACCCATGTGTGTGCTGCCGAGTACTACTGGTCTATGCCGGATCGAGGGCTGCTTTTGGCGTTAGTCCATATGTGCGGGTATATTATATATGACCATATTGTTATCATTAAGTGTGCAGTCTTAGATACTACTAGCTTGAATCTTGTGCATATATATATCCGGAGGTTTAGGGGTCCGGTCTGCTTCAAATATGACTAGCTTGTATCCTGTGCATATATATGAGGACTCAGGCGGTATAGCATATTTCATTCGCATACAGCACATATATCATTTGCATATATATGAGGACTCAGGCGGTATAGCGTATATCGTTTGCATATATCACAGCATATTGATACATGTAATCATAGATGCAATCATAGTACATATCATACTGTATATATCAGCATACATCATAATACATTCGATAAGCTCAGTGACGCCCATGCATTATTCCTATACTTGAGATCCTGTGTATATATGGAGACATAGAGGGGTGAGGACCTGCAGGAAGTTCCCATGGTCGAACAGACTGGCATAATAAAGAAGTTTCTGTGAAAGAAAAATTAAGGGTTAAGATAAATTCTCTACCTGAGTGGTGGGTAGCGGTATTCTGGGGCGCTAGATGCAGACGTGACCCATGTTCTGCTGCGGTTTAAATCATCTGAGGGATCGCAATTCCGGTCATCTGACCGGAAGTGACGCAGTATGTGGAACGCACGATTGCGTTCCATAAGGCGGAAGTGCTAGTGGGCACTGTATGGAGCGCAGGTATTGGTCATGTGACCGGATGGGAGGAGGGCAAATGGAGCGCAAGTATGCATTCCAAATGACATCACATGGTAATGTGTGCATACCGGAAGTGGAACATGCCTGTCTCTGTGTCAAAGGATGTCATTATTCCCATATATATTTCGATCTAGTCCATATTTGTTTGACTATAGGATGTTTGATTGGGCAGCAAAGGGCAGTAAGGGGGGCGGGTGTATTAGGGTGGTGACATAGAAGGATGGCATATAGAGGGGAGGCTGTGCATGGCAGTAGTGTCATTGTAGGTGTGAATTCTAAATAAAGATGTAAGGTCCCTGGACTATATAGGGGAGATATTTAGACAAATGGACAGTAGTCTATTTTAAACACGTATCTGATGGTGTCATAGTGGGCTGTGTCATTATAAATATATGGCACTATTTAAGTGGGACTATTTGGTCCTATAAGTGTGTAGTATATCTCAGCCTGACTGCTGGGATGGTGTAAAATCCCTTGAATATATAGGGAAGATATTGAGCAAGTGAGCAATAGCCTATTTTATAATAAGTGGGACTGTTTAGTCCTATGGGTATGTGGCGAAATATATCAAAAATGGGATGCATATCCAATAAGGGGGGGGGGAAGAGGGAAGAGGGGGAAAGAGGGGGGCAAGGGAGGGAAGAAGGGGGGGCAGGGGTAGGGAGGAAGAGGGGGTTAGGAAGGGGGAAAGCTAATACCTCACCCTCGCCCGCTTGTGGACAATTCAATGAGTCTGCAGAAGAAAGGAGAAATACATATATCAATATACGTCAGTATATCACAGGTTTATAAAAAAATCACATTCGCGGTTTAATCCGTGTGGTGCCAGTGTTCCCAATTTATGTATCCAGAAGGCCTCTCTCTGTTTTAGGAGAAGCGTCCTGTTGCCACCTCTCCTTGGCTGGTCAGTTTGTTCCAGGATTTGGAAGCGAAGCTGAGAGATTTGATGTTTTTTCTCAAGAAAATGTTTAGGTATCGGTAAAAAAGTGTGTCCTAATCTGATTGTGGATTTGTGCTTGCTTATCCGGTCCCTGATGTGCTGTGTTGTCTCGCCGACGTATCAGAGGCCGCATGAGCATTTTAATAGATAGACGACGAAGCTCGAGTCGCAGGTGTAAAATCCCTTGATCGCAATGGCCTTACCGGTATGTGGGTGTGTAGCATACTCTCCCTTGATTACGCTGGAGCAGTGTGCACAATGTAAGCACGGGTATGTTCCTTGTCTCCTACTGCGTAGAAAGGTTTGTTTGGGAAGTCTAGTGAAGCTGCCTATATCTGCTTTGATTAATTTATCCCTTATGTTGGATGGTCTTTTGTAGCAGGTTAGTGGTTGTTGTTGGAATTCTTTGATCTCCGGATACGCTTTTGAGAGTAGTGACCAGTTTTTTTGAGAGCTTGCTGTATTTTGGGCATGAGGGGATGATAAGTGGTTACACACGCTATTCTATTGGAATTATCTTGTTTAGCTTGAGCTGGTGTGGGTGGATTCTTTAGATTCTGGAGGGCTTTATTTAGAATGGCCTTTGGGTAACCTCTTTGTACAAATCTGTCGGTCATGTTGTCGAATCTCGTATTTTTGATGGTGGTGTCTGTAACGATTCGGTCAACACGTGTGTATTGGGAGCGTGGTAGCGATTTTTTTTGTGGCTCTAGGGTGGCAGCTATTGAAAAGGAGGAGACTGTTCCGGTCCGTGGGTTTGTGATATAGATCTATGTATATAGATCCTGCTTGGTCGATCTTGACCAGGGTGTCTAGGAAACTGATTTCCTTTTTGCTAATGTGTGAGGTGAATCCCAGTTCACTGTAGATATTGTTAAGGTCTGTAATGAAATTATCTATGGTTGGTGTGGGACCCTTCCAGATACAAAAGATGTCGTCGATAAAGCGAAGCCATATGTGGACGTGTTGTTGGAACAGGGGATGGGTGTAGACGTGATCTTCCTCAAATTTTACCATAAACGCGTTAGCGTAGGGTGGGGCCACGTTGGACCCCATAGCGGTACCTCTCTTCTGGCCGTAATAGGTGTCCCCAAATAAGAAAAAGTTTTTTGTAAGTATAATCTCTAGTAGTTCCAGGCAACATTCCTGTTGTTGGTTACTGAGATTGGATTGTTCATTAAGGAGTTTTGCCGTGGCCTGTATACCCTTCTCGTGTGTGATGGAAGTGTATAAACTGTTGACATCTAATGTCAACAGGTTACAGTCCATCAGTTTATCCATGTTTTGTAGTTTTTTCAAAAAATCGGAGGTATCGAGTATGAAGGATCTGGATGTTTTTTATCAGAGGGGTCAAAAAATTTTCTAGGTAAATGGCCAGAGGGGAAAAGATAGACTCAGTAGATGCAACAATGGGGAGTCCTGGGGGTTTTGTCAAATTTTTGTGGATTTTGGGTAGGGTATAAAATACTGGGGTAATGGGGTCTCTTTTTGTAAGGAAGATGGCAGTTTTGGGGTCTATGATACCTAATGTTGAGTATAAGTTAATGGTACGGGAGATTAATTCTTGTATGTGTAGGGTAATATTTCATATGTTTCTGTGTCAGAAAGTTGCCTATTAATTTCCGTCAGATAGTCCCCCTTGTCCATGACGACAAGAGCTCCACCTTTGTCCACAGGTTTGATGGTTATGTCCTTATTCAATTGTAATGAATTGAGAGCTATTCTCTCCTCCTGGGACAAATTGTTGGTATGTTTAAAATGGCCTTCCGTATTTGCCATGAGGATGTTACCTATTAGTTTCTGGGAAAGGGAGATATATGTTTCTATGGGATGTTTATTTTTTGGGGGCATGAAGGAACTTTTGTTCCTGAGTCCCAGGTTTTTAATGGATAGGGGTCCTGGTTCGGTAATAGGGATGGGGTGTTCCGGTATTAATTCCTGGAAGTGAGCTTTGAGTCTTATGGTCTGGTAGAATTTCTGTAATTCTTGTTCTAATGAGAACGTATTAAGTGTTGGTGTGGGATAAAATGATAGGCCCTTCTGTAGGACTGTAATCTGTATTGGTGATAGGTTAGTGGATGAGATGTTAACTACTAGGTTGTCCTCCTTACCTGTCTGTATACGTCCCTCTTGGTTTCCTCCCGCCCCGCCTGGTCCTCCGTGTCTTGATCACTGCCTATTAGGCCTCTTTCACACGGGCGAGAATTCCGCGCGGGTGCAATGCGTGACGTGAACGCATTGCACCAGCACTGAATCCGGACCCATTCACTTCAATTGGGCTGTGCAGATGAGCGGTGATTTTCACGCATCACTTGTGCGTTGCGTGAAAAATCGCAGCATGTTCTATATATTGTGGTTTTCACGCCATGCAGGCCCCATAGAAATGAATGGGGATGCGTGAAAATCACAAGCATCCGCAAGCAAGTGCAGATGCAATGCGATTTTCACGCACGGTTACTAGGAGATGATGTTAGTAAATTGATTAAAGTCAATTTACTGTATTATTTTCCCTTATAACATGGTTATAAGGGAAAATAATAGCATTCTTGATACAGAATGCTTACTAAAATGTGGCATGAGGGGTTAAAAAATAAATAAATTAACTCACCTCATCCACTTGTTCGCGCAGCCGGCATCCTCTTCTTTCAGGACCTGCCAAAGGACCTTTGATGACGTAATCGCGCTCACCACATGGTGAGCGCAGTGACGTCAGCGCAGGTCCTGCTGAATGAATATAGAAGGATCTTCTATCTTCATTCAGCAGGACCTGCGCTGACGTCACCACGCTCATCATGTGGTGAGCGCGATTACATCATCAAAGGTCCTTTGGCAGGTCCTGAAAGAAGAAGAAAGAAGATGATGCCGGCTGCGCGAAGAAGTGGATGAGGTGAGTTATTTTTTTATTTTTTTTAACCCCTTATGCTACATTTTAGTAAGCATTCTGTATTAAGAATGCTATTATTTTCCCTTATAACCATGTTATAAGGGAAAATAATAAAAACTACAGAACACCTAACCCAAACCCAAACTTCAGTGAAGAAGTCAGGGTTCGGGTCTGGGTACCACAATCAGTTTTTTCTTATGCGCGTGCAAAACTGAGCAATGCAACACAATTGAAGTAAAAACTGACTGAAATTGCATACGCACTCGCATGATTTTCCCTGAACGCAGATGCAACGCATCCGGACCTAATCCGGACACGCTCGTTTGCAAGGGGCCTTAAAGGGGTTATCCCATCATAATGATCACTGTTAAATCTGTTAATGATTTGACAGTGATCATTTTTGTAAATATACTTTATTAACAAATTCCCACCGATTAGGAGAAAATTCATCCCCACTTACCTTATTGTTGTGACTCGGTCTCCCCTGGTTACGACCACCGCTCTTCCGCAAAATCCCGATGGTCGCGCTTGCCCAGAAGACTTCTTCTTTTCTCCCGGCTGGGCCACTCGCTGTCCTGAACGCGCACGCTGCCGCGCATGCGCGACGGTGACTTCTTCCCGGCCAGAATAGTACAGAGCTGAGAACGCGCACGCCGGCTCTGTACTATACTGGCCAGAAATAAGTCACATTGCGCATGCGCGGCAGCGTGCGCGTTCAGTCCAGCGCGCGGCCCGGCCGGGAGAAGACTTCAATCAAGATGAAGCCCGCCCCCAGCCAGAATTCAGGAAGTGAACGCGCGGTGGCAGCAGGTAAGTATGAAACTGCTAGGTGGGATAACCCCTTTAATGTCTCTGGTCTCATGCACACGACCATATGTGTTTTGCAGTCTGCAAATTGCGGATCCACAAAAAAAACGGATGACGTCCGTATGGCATCCGTTTGTTTTTTGCGGATCCAGTATTTTTGCGGATCCATTGTAATAATTCCTATCCTTGTCCGCAAACTAAAAAAAAAAATAGGACATGCAAAAAAAATTTTGCGGGGCTACGGAACGGACATACTGATGCGGACAGCACATGGTCCGTATCCTATCAGCAAAAAAAACGGAACGGACAAGGAAACAAAATATAGTCATGTGCATGAGGCCTTACACTGTCCACTGTCATCATCCTACAAAGTCACAACAAATGACATTGGTACAGTTAATTAAACTAAAGGTCTAAAAGTAACCCACCCTAATAAAACACCCTTAGTAACAAACCTTAACCCCTTCCAGACTAGCAGCGTACATGTACACGGCTGGTTGGGACTTTAAAGATGCAGTCAACCCGCAAGTGCAGCAGGCAACATAGCCGCTGGGTGTCTGATATTTTAAACAGCAGACACACAGGACTAATGGCAGGGTTCCATAGGAACATAGTAAAATCCTCATAGACTCAAATGCTAATCCATTGGAGTCTGAGAATAGCAATATGTTAATTGTTTGTTATAATTCCATATGGGAACTATAAAAAGTGTAAAAAAAATAAATGCTATTAAAAATATTTAAAAAAATAAAAAATATGAAAATTCTAATAAAAAATAAACATGGCCATTGCCTCGTGTGAAAATGCTCATACTAATAAAATGTATCCAATATGGAACAGAAAAAAAAAGTCATAAATGGCGAATTCTCAGTTTTTTGGTTGCTTTACATCCCACAAAAAATTAAAAAGTGATCAAAAGTGAATCCAAAATGGTATTAATGAAAAGTACAGATCGCGCTGCAAAAAATAAGCTCTCACACAGCTCCGTACACATAACTACAAAAAAAGTTATAGGGGTCAGAATATGGCAGCGGAAATTATAATTTTTTTTTTTTAAGGGTTTTAATTTTTCCAGTATTAACCACGTCAGCCCCCATAGCTTAAACACCCTGAAAGACCAGGCCACTTTTTACACTTCTGACCTACCCTACTTTCACCGTTTATTGCTCGGTCATGCAACTTACCACCCAAATGAATTTTACCTCCTTTTCTTCTCACTAATAGAGCTTTCATTTGGTGGTATTTCATTGCTGCTGACATTTTAACTTTTTTTGTTATTAATCGAAATTTAACGATTTTTTTGCAAAATAATGACATTTTTCACTTTCAGTTGTAAAATTTTGCAAAAAAAACAACATCCATATATAAATTTTGCTCTAAATTTATTGTTCTACATGTCTTTGATAAAAAAAAAATGTTTGGGTAAAAAAAAAAAATGGTTTGGGTAAAAGTTATAGCGTTTACAAACTATGGTACAAAAATGTGAATTTCCGCTTTTTGAAGCAGCTCTGACTTTCTGAGCACCTGTCATGTTTCCTGAGGTTCTACAATGGCCAGACAGTACAAACACCCCACAAATGACCCCATTTCGGAAAGTAGACACCCCAAGGTATTCCGTGAGAGGCATGGCGAGTTCCTAGAATTTTTTATTTTTTGTCACAAGTTAGTGGAAAATGATGATTTTTTTTTTTTTCTTACAAAGTCTCATATTCCACTAACTTGTGACAAAAAATAAAAACTTCCATGAACTCACTATGCCCATCAGCGAATACCTTGGGGTGTCTTCTTTCCAAAATGGGGTCACTTGTGGGGTAGTTATACTGCCCTGGCATTCTAGGGGCCCAAATGTGTGGTAAGGAGTTTGAAATCAAATTCTGTAAAAAATGGCCGGTGAAATCCGAAAGGTGATCTTTGGAATGTGGGCCCCTTTGCCCACCTAGGCTGCAAAAAAGTGTCACACATGTGGTATCTCCGTATTCAGGAGAAGTTGGGGAATGTGTTTTGGGGTGTCATTTTACATATACCCATGCTGGGTGAGAGAAATATCTTGGCAAAAGACAACTTTTCCCATTTTTTTATACAAAGTTGTCTTTTGCCAAGATATTTCTCTCACCCAGCATGGGTATATGTAAAATGACACCCCAAAACACATTCCCCAACTTCTCCTGAATACGGAGATACCACATTTGTGACACTTTTTTGCAGCCTAGGTGGGCAAAGGGGCCCAAATTCCTTTTAGGTGGGCATTTTTAGACATTTGGATACCAGACTTCTTCTCACGCTTTGGGGCCCCTAAAATGCCAGGGCAGTATAAATACCCTTGGGGTGTCTTCTTTCCAAAATGGTGTTATTTGTGGGGTGTTTGTACTGCCCTGGCATTTGAGGGTCTCCGCAATCATTACATGTATGCCCAGCATTAGGAGTTTCTGCTATTCTCCTTATATTGAGCATACGGGTAATGAGATTGTTTTTTTCCGTTCAGCCTCTGGGCTGAAAGAAAAAAATGAACGGCACAGATTTCTTCATTCGCATCGATCAATGTGGATGAAAAAATCTCTGCCAAAAAAAGAAAAAGGAGGGGAAAGGCGTCTGCCAGGACATAGGAGCTCCGCCCAACATCCATACCCACTTAGCTCGTATGCCCTGGCAAACCAGATTTCTCCATTCACATCAATCGATGTGGATGAATAAATCCTTGGCGGGATTTTTTTTTTTGTATATATACAAAGTGTTTGCCAAAGTATATGAACACCGCCACCTCTTCAGCTCATATGCCTCGGCAAACGTATCTTTTACTGCAGAGGAGAAATCTCGTCTTGCAGCGTCGCATACACTGACTTGCGTGTAATCTGACAGCAGCGCAATGCTTCTGTCAGAATGCACATCAGTGCTGCAGCTAGTCGATCGGTTGGTCCACCTGGAAGGTAAAAAAAACAAAAGAAAAAACCAGGCCGCAACGCAATAAATTTATTAACTTTTGAACAGAACATATAAACTTTTTTTAAAAATTTTTAACTGAACGTTAACTTTTTTACTTACCGGTATTTTTTTCTTTGTTTAGTTTTTTTTACCTTTATAGAACAAACCTCTCCTTCCCCATGGGACAATGTGCAAAGCGCAAATCGCCCAAAGATGTGGCGAAGTACGTTATGCACTTTATCCCAGGTGAAAGGAGAGGTTTGCAGCAGCTGTGAGTAAAAGGGCCCTAATAGCCCTGTGTGCCTGTCCTGTGAGATGCAATCCCTATGCTAGGTGTACCTGTGTGTGGTACTTCCGGAAACACTCTCCAAAGCATAGGGCAGGGTGGTCAGGACAGTCAGGACAGAAATAGCGGGTGTCACGCCTTATTCCACTCCTGCTACAGACACGACATCTTTTTCGGGGTGACGGTTGGGTTGAGGTACCAGGAACGACACTGGGGAAATGTCGCTTGTGTAGACGGCTAACTACACTGGTGGATGGGGCCACGGAACCTTCTGGATACAGGAGGTTCTCGATGATCTCTTCCTGGAATTTGTGGAAAGATCCTGTTCTCCCAGCCTTACTGTAGAGAACAAAACTATTGTACAGAGCCAATTGAATTAAATATACAGACACCTTCTTATACCAGCGTCTGGTGCGTCGGGAAACTAAATACGGAGACAACATCTGGTCATTGAAGTCCACCCCTCCCATGAGCAAATTATAGTCGTGGACTGAGAGGGGCTTTTCAATGACACGGGTTGCTCGCTCAATTTGTATTGTTGTGTCTGCGTGAATGGAGGAGAGCATGTAAACGTCACGCTTGTCTCTCCATTTCACCGCGAGCAGTTCTTCGTTACACAAGGCAGCCCTCTCCCCCCTTGCAAGACGGGTGGTAACGAGCCGTTGGGGGAAGCCCACGTGACTAGTTCGCGCGGTGCCACAGGCGCAAATCCGTTCTAGAAACAAATGCCTAAAGAGGGCCACACTTGTGTAGAAATTGTCCACATAAAGATGGTACCCCTTGCCAAATAAAGGTGACACCAAGTCCCAGACTGTCTTCCCACTGCTCCCCAGGTAGTCAGGGCAACCGACCGGCTCCAAGGTCTGATCTTTTCCCTCATAGATCCGAAATTTGTGGGTATAGCCTGTGGCCCTTTCACAGAGCTTATACAATTTTACCCCATACCGGGCACGCTTGCTTGGGATGTATTGTTTGAAGCCAAGGCGCCCGGTAAAATGTATTAGGGACTCGTCTACGCAGATGTTTTGCTCTGGGGTATACAAATCTGCAAATTTCTGGTTGAAGTGGTCTATGAGGGGCCGAATTTTGTGGAGCCGGTCAAAAGCTGGGTGGCCTCTGGGACGGGAGGTGGTGTTGTCGCTAAAATGCAGGAAACGGAGGATGGCCTCAAATCGTGCCCTGGACATAGCAGCAGAGAACATGGGCATGTGATGAATCAGGTTCGTGGACCAATATGACCGCAATTCATGCTTTTTAGTTAGACCCATGTTGAGGAGAAGGCCCAGAAAAATTTTAATTTCGGAAACTTGGACTGGTTTCCACCGGAAAGGCTGGGCATAATAGCTTCCCGGGTTGGCGGATATAAATTGTGTGGCATACCGGTTTGTCTCTGCCACGACTAAGTCCAAGAGCTCCGCAGTCAAGAACAGCTCAAAAAATCCCAGGGCCGAACCGATATGAGCCGTCTCAACCCGAACTCCAGACTGGGCGGTGAAAGGGGGAACTAATGGTGCGGCTGAAGTTGGTGACTGCCAATCAGGGTTTGCCAGCACCTCAGGGATTCTAGGGGCTCTACGGGCCTGTCTTTGCGGTGGCTGCGACGGGGTAACTATTGCACGTGCCACCGTACCAGCTTCAACTGCCCTTCTGGTGCTCGCCACGTCACCATGTTGTACTGCAGTGCTGGTACTAGGTCCAGGGAGGGCTGCGCTGCTGGTGTATGCCTCACCACGTGATCCGGCAGCGCCAGCCCCACTCTGCTGCTCTTAAAGCGGATCCTGCATAACCTGTGGTCTAGCGACACGGGGCCTGGTATGCCTGGTGCTATCAGGGACCTCCACCTCCTCGTCCGAACTTTGGGTCAGAGAGCCACTGCTTTCTACAGGTTCATATTCTGACCTGCTAGATTCGTCAGCCATTCCTCATCCGACTGGGTCAGAATCCTGTAGGCCTCTTCAGAAGAATACCCCCTGTTTGACATTTTGGACTACTAAATTTAGGGGTATTCCCTGAGACTACCCAAGAAAAAAAGCAAGCCTGTCTTACAAAGGGGAGGCTAGCGAAGTACCGGAGGCCGCTGCGGTTGATAAAAAATATCAAAACTGATTTTTTTATCGCCGCAGTGCTTGTAAAGTGAATGTGCAGTGATCAAAAAAATATATATTTTTTGTCACTGCGGTGGGTCGGGCGTGGGTGAACGCACGTGTGGGCGACCGATCAGGCCTGATCGGGCAAACACTGCGTTTTGGGTGGAGGGCGAACTAAAGTGACACTAATACTATTATAGATCTGACCGTGATCAGTTTTGATCACTTACAGATACTATAAAAGTACAAATGCTGATTAGCGATACGCTAATCAGCGAATCAGTGACTGCGGTGCGGTGGGCTGGGCGCTAACCGATCGCTAACTACCTAACCAAGGGGCCTAAACTATCCTAAAACCTAACAGCCAATACTAGTGAAAAAAAAAAGTGACAGTTTACACTGATCACTTTTTGTCTTTCACTAAGTGATTGACAGGGGCGATCAAAGGGGTGATCAAAGGGTTAATTGGGGTGCAGGGGGGTGATCTGGGGCTAAGGTGTAGTGTTGGTGGGTACTCATTGTGGAGTCTGCTCCTCTGCTGGATCCAACCGACGAAAAGGACCAGCAGAGGAGCAGACAAGCCATATAACAGATCATATTTACTAATATGATCTGTTATATGGCTTGTGATTCGTTTTTTTGAAAAACGCCAGCCTGCCAGCCAATGATCGTTGCTGGCAGGCTGGTGACGAAATTGTTCTTTAACTTTTGCCGACCCGCGATGCGCATGTGCGGGCCGGCTTTGAGCGAAATCTCGCGTCTCGCGAGATGACGCGTATATGCGTGACTCTGCGCAGCGCTGCCGCCTCCGGAACGCGATCCTGCGTTAGGCGGTCCGGAGGCGGTTAAAATGCAAGAAAAACTATGTAAACATGGCATTGCCATAATCGTACTGACCTGGAGAATCAAAAGGTCAGTTTTACCGCATTGGGAATGCCATAAAAACAAAACCCATAAAACAGTTGCAGAATTGCGTTGGTTTTTTTCCAATTTCACCCCATTTAGAAGTTTTTTACAGCTCCCCACTACATTGTATGCAATATTAAATGGTGTCATTAGAAAGTGCAACTTGCCCCCCCCCCCCCCAAAAAAAAAACAAAAAACAAGTCCTTATACACTGCGTGCAGAATTATTAGGCAAATTAGTATTTTGACCACATCATCCTCTTTATGCATGTTGTCTTACTCCAAGCTGTATAGGCTCGAAAGCCTACTACCAATTAAGCATATTAGGTGATGTGCATCTCTGTAATGAGAAGGGGTGCGGTCTAATGACATCAACACCCTATATTAGGTGTGCATAATTATTAGGCAACTTCCTTTCCTTTGGCAAAATGGGTCAAAAGAAGGACTTGACAGGCTCAGAAAAGTCAAAAATAGTGAGATATCTTGCAGAGGGATGCAGCACTCTTAAAATTGCAAAGCTTCTGAAGCGTGATCATCGAACAATCAAGCGTTTCATTCAAAATAGTCAACAGGGTCGCAAGAAGCGTGTGGAAAAACCAAGGCGCAAAATAACTGCCCATGAACTGAGAAAAGTCAAGCGTGCAGCTGCCAAGATGCCACTTGCCACCAGTTTGGCCATATTTCAGAGCTGCAACATCACTGGAGTGCCCAAAAGCACAAGGTGTGCAATACTCAGAGACATGGCCAAGGTAAGAAAGGCTGAAAAACGACCACCACTGAACAAGACACACAAGCTGAAACGTCAAGACTGGGCCAAGAAATATCTCAAGACTGATTTTTCTAAGGTTTTATTGACTGATGAAATGAGAGTGAGTCTTGATGGACCAGATGGATGGGCCCGTGGCTGGATTGGTAAAGGGCAGAGAGCTCCAGTCCGACTCAGACGCCAGCAAGGTGGAGGTGGAGTACTGGTTTGGGCTGGTATCATCAAAGATGAGCTTGTGGGGCCTTTTCGGGTTGAGGATGGAGTCAAGCTCAACTCCCAGTCCTACTGCCAGTTTCTGGAAGACACCTTCTTCAAGCCGTGGTACAGGAAGAAGTCTGCATCCTTCAAGAAAAACATGATTTTCATGCAGGACAATGCTCCATCACACGCGTCCAAGTACTCCACAGCGTGGCTGGCAAGAAATGGTATAAAAGAAGAAAATCTAATGACATGGCCTCCTTGTTCACCTGATCTGAACCCCATTGAGAACCTGTGGTCCATCATCAAATGTGAGATTTACAAGGAGGGAAAACAGTACACCTCTCTGAACAGTGTCTGGGAGGCTGTGGTTGCTGCTGCACGCAATGTTGATGGTGAACAGATCAAAACACTGACAGAATCCATGGATGGCAGGCTTTTGAGTGTCCTTGCAAAGAAAGGTGGCTATATTGGTCACTGATTTGTTTTTGTTTTGTTTTTGAATGTCAGAAATGTATATTTGTGAATGTTGAGATGTTATATTGGTTTCACTGGTAAAAATAAATAATTGAAATGGGTATATATTTGTTTTTTGTTAAGTTGCCTAATAATTATGCACAGTAATAGTCACCTGCACACACAGATATCCCCCTAAAATAGCTAAAACTAAAAACAAACTAAAAACTACTTCCAAAAATATTCAGCTTTGATATTAATGAGTTTTTTGGGTTTATTGAGAACATGGTTGTTGTTCAATAATAAAATTAATCCTCAAAAATACAACTTGCCTAATAATTCTGCACTCCCTGTATGGCTATGTGAACAGAAAAAGCATTAAAGCGTTAAAGTGAATCTCCATGCTGAAGCTAGATTTAATAGTAATATGCTAGTTATTTGTAACAGCCACTGGGAGGATACAGTATGCAGTGAGTGCCCTCTATTGGTAGCTACAGAAAACTAGCATATTTGAAAAAATTGAGCTCAGACCTCTGTAAAGAAATTAATCAACAGATTAATAGTAAAGGAAGTGATATAACTGGTTGCTAAAAGAAACACTGACTTTCTGGGAACAAGATTAAGGGTTAATACATTTTCTAGGCCTGATGTACAGGACACAGATACAATTGAGCAGCTGGCAGCAATGGCAGGACAAGGGAACCACAGTGCCATTCAGTGTTTTTTTTGTGATACAGGTGGCACAATGACAGCATCACACCCTTGCAATAGTCCACAGGACCAGACCTGGCCAAAAGACACTATGCCAATTTCGCTGGATGACAATGCAGGATTGGGGACAGGCAATTATGGTCACAAAGTGTGTGTACACTGTAAACAGAGGGCACAGGCAAGAGGCACTAGCACTATATACAGGGACACAGGCAAGAGGTCCTATGCAAAGTTGGTACAGAGCATGAGGCACTGCAAAAAGGAGCACAGAGCAAGAGGCAGAAGATCCCTGTGCAGTACCTCAGAATAGGGTACTGGGAAAAATAGTTTCTTGTTATGTAATGTTATTCGATATATTGGATTGTACCCACATAGTACTGTATGGATAAATCAGGGATAACAGTTCTGACTTTGCCCTTGTAGGAGACTAGAAGATGTTTAATGTTAGTGGAGGAAGAGAGAGGAGCTACATGTGCTTACTCCTCAAAAGACTAGGCCTAGGTCCCAGAGAATCTCTTAGATATTTCCACCGATAAAGCCGTCTCTTCTCTACAGTACTCCAGAGAAAGAAAAAGAACTACAAGTTTCAAAATGCGCTTGGCTGACCACTGGAGTCGGTTAGTGAATTATTCACTGTTTAAGGCCTCATGCACACGACCGTATGTATTTTGCAGTCCGCAAAAAACGGATCCGCAAAAAATACGGATGACGTCCGTGTGCATTCCATATTTTGCGTAACGGAACATCTGGCCCCTAATAGAACAGTACTATCCTTGTCCGTAATGTGGACAATAATAGGACATGTTCTATTTTTTTGCGGAACGGAAATACGGAAAAGGAATGCACACGGAATACCTTCAGTTTTTTTTGAGGACCTATGGAAATGAATGGTTTCATATAAGGTCCCCCAAAAATGGACACGGAAAGAAAATACGTTCGTGTGCATTAGGCCTATGGCTGATAGAGACTTTACTGCTGTGAGAGGGATTGCTAATACACCCTTCTACACTTTGACACGGTCCAGGCCAGCCGTATCTTAATACTGTGCCCCTCTGCTGGGAATTACAGACAAGACTGCAGGAACCTTATTGTCAGACTTAGATTCCACAGAGAGAAAAAGATAGGAGTACTACAACCCGCATCATTGCTCCCCATCCCCCCAGCAAACACTGGCTCAGCATCCTCCATTACCCCCAAAGCAGTCAGAAGCTTGTTCCTCATCATCCTCCCATCCCCAAAGTAATCAGAAGCTTGTTCCCCATAGTCCCTCATTACCCCCTGCAATTACAGGCAGGCTTACCATCTTCCCCCCACCGCCAAACCAGTCACAATGTTTGTTCTCCGCTTCCTCCCTAATTCACAATCCTCATTCCAACCCCCTTCTCCCAGCGGATTACATACAGTACTTGTCTTATTATTCTGTACCAGCTGAGGCAGAGGAGTAGTGTTAGAGCAGCAGAAGAGCAGCAAGGCACACTGGCGGGCAGGCAGCTAGTGGTGTAGCAGAGTACAACTCTCTGCTATGGAAGCTCCTCTTAGGCGACTGGTATTGTGGCGGGAAGTGTGAGCGGCGGGCTATCAGATGCAGTGCAGCGTCAGGGCTACTAAGTAATGGCAACAAGACTGGAATGTTTTGCCCTCATTTGGCATACCAGTAGAACATGGCCGGCTTGCCATCTATGGCATGCTTGCCTAAGGTTGCTGACCCCTGCACTAGGTCATGTCAAAAATGTTTATTGATGCAACTACAATCCAACACTTTGGAGGTCATGGCAGAGGCTGAGCTAAATCACAGATAAGCATCCCCATGTAAGCTAGCCCTCCCCAGAGAGGATAAGTAGATATGCAGGCAGACCCTAAGGTCCCTTTCACACAAGCGAGTTTTCCGCGCGGGTGCGATGCGTGAGTTGAACGCATAGCACACGCACTGAATCCTGACCCATTCATTTCAATGGGTCTGTGTACATGAGCGTTGTTTTTCACGCATCAGTTCTGCGTTGCGTGAAAATCGCAGCATGTTCTATATTCTGCGTTTTTTACGCAGCCCTGGCCCCATAGAAATGAATGGGGTTGCATGAAAATCGCAAGCATCCGCAAGCAAGTGCGGATGCGGTGCGATTTTCACGCACGGTTGCTAGGAGACGATCGGGATGGAGACCCGATCATTATTATTTTCCCTTATAACATGGTTATAAGGGAAAATAATAGCATTCTGAATACAGAATGCATAGTAAAACCGCGCTGGAGGGGTTAAAAAAAAATAAAAAATCATTTAACTCACCTTAATCCACTTGCTCGCGTAGCCGGCATCTCCGTCTGTCTCTTTTACTGTATAGGACCTGTGGTGAGCATTAACTATAGTTCAAGGACCTGGGATGACGTCACTCTGGTCATCACATGGTACGTCACATGCTCTTTTACCATGGTGATTCACCATGGTAAAAGATCATGTGACGTACCATGTTATGACCAGAGTGACGTCATCCCAGGTCCTTGAACTATAGTTAATGCTCACCACAGGTCCTATACAGTAAAAGAGACAGACGGAGATGCCAGCTACCCGAGCAAGTGGATTAAGGTGAGTTAAATGATTTTTTATTTTTTTTTAACCCCTCCAGCGCTGTTTTACTATGCATTCTGTATTCAGAATGCTATTATTTTCCCTTATAACCATGTTATAAGGGAAAATAATACTATTTACAGAACACCGATCCCAAGCCCGAACTTCTGTGAAGAAGTTCGGGTTTGGGTACCAAACACGCGCGATTTTTCTCTTGCGAGTGCAAAACGCATTACAATGTTCCCGCAACGCACCCGCACATTTTCCCGCAACGCCCGTGTGAAAGAGGCCTAAGGGCTCTTTCACACTTGGGTTCTTTTCTTCCGGCATAGAGTTCCGTCGTCGGGGCTCTATGCCGGAAGAATCCTGATCAGTTTTATCCTAATGCATTCTGAATGGAGAGAAATCCGTTCAGGATGCATCAGGATGTCTTCAGTTCCGGAACGGAAAGTTTTTTGGCCGGAGAAAATACCGCAGCATGCTGCGCTTTTTGCTCCGGTCAAAAATCCTGAACACTAGCCGCAAGGCCGGATCCGGAATTAATGCCCATTGAAAGGCATTGATCCGGATCCGGCCTTAAGCTAAACGTCGTTTCGGCGCATTGCCGGACCCGACGTTTAGCTTTTTCAGAGTGGTTACCATGGCTCCCAGGACGCTAAAGTCCTGGCAGCCATGGTAAAGTGTAGTGGGGAGCGGGGGAGCAGTATACTTACCGTCCGTGCGGCTCCCGGGGCGCTCCAGAGTGACGTCAGAGCGCCCCATGCGCATGGATGACGTGATCCATGTGATCACGTGATCCATGCGCATGGGGCGCTCTGACGTCACTCTGGAGCGCCCGGGGAGCCGCACGGACTGTAAGTACACTGCTCCCCTGCTCCCCACTACTACTATGGCAGCCAGGACTTTAATAGCGTCCTGGGTGCCATAGTAACACTGAACGCATTTTGAAGACGGATCCGTCTTCAAATGCTTTCAGTTCACTTGCGTTGTTACGGATCCGGCGGGCACCTCCGGCAAATGGAGTACACGCCGGAACCGGACAACGCAAGTGTGAAAGAGGCCTAAAGCTTGTATTACACTGGCAGTGGAATACGCTGACTGGTTTGTAGAAACGCTCGTTAGCAATCATCTGGTAGTGTAATACTGTACCCGATGAATGAGTGTTTGCTGAAAGATCACGATTAGCTGGTGGTAGATCATGCTGTCTAATCACGATCTGCTGCCGACAAATAACTAGACAGCAGGAGGACAAGTGATGGCATAACGATTGCTCCTCCCCATGCTGTGGAGAAGATCGCTGCATGTAATAGCAGCTGTGTCCTCTGCTAGCGAGCAGACAATTGCCGGGAAGAAACGCTTCTCTCCCAACAATTGTCTGCAGAATAGGGATGTGTAATACAGCCTTCATGGTCAGACGCAGAACAGCCAAAGAGAGTCACAGATACAGCACTGGGCATAAGCACACACATAAGGGGGGAAAAAAAGCAGCACCTTCACATAAAAATACCATTTCTTTTATTAAATACAAATTACAAAAACAGGCAAATATAAGCTAAAAACACAAATAGCATACGAATTCAAATAAGAACCGATCCCAATTCCTAAGATGCGGGATGTCAAAGTCACAGTCAACAGTTACATTTCCCAATAAATATATGTCTTGTGAAAAGACAATAAATAATCGATAATTAGTGCAATATATAACGACAGACAAAAAAAGAACATCTAATAAACATACCATCAAAAATAATGCAGTGTCAAACAGCCACAGTGGTAATAAAGTGAGAGCCATCCGAATGAAAAAAGGGTGGGTTACACAAGAAGTGGTTTAGGGTTGTCTCTGCAGGCTGCCATGTGGGTGTGAGAAACCCCACACATAGAGATTTCCTCAGGGGTAATGTGTTACTCAAAGCCTGGTTTACATTGAATTATGCAATGCACCGCCATATGATCAATGGAAAATATCTATATAAAGTTCTCACTTCATGGAGGAAATTTAGCATTCCACCAATGCCACTTTATGGTCATCAATATCATTAACCTGAAAAACGTCTATAAAAAAAATTGCAAAGACTTTTATTTACCTTTTGTTTCCTTTGGTTGGCGGGTTATGTTTTGCTTAGATTTACTTAATACCATTGAAAAATCTGTCAGTTTAGCATGCTAAAAGATGTCTGTCTCCTCCAAAATCTGTTTCAGGGTAAGCATACTGCCATATGGGGTAGGTGTCCTGAAACATAACCATAATTTTCTTGAAAAAATAAGACCCTCTAATCCTGAGAATTTTTTTCTTTTTTTTAGTGGTCTGTGGGAGGGACTTCTCCATTTGGCTTCCCCTGCATCATCGGAGCCGGCTCTAAAATCTCAGGGACTGAAAGGGAGGTCTGGGTGATGTTACTGACTGATTAATTTTAGAATTAATGCTAAATGAATTGGATTTGTTACGAATTTCACAAGAAAATTTTCTGCAAAACTAATCCAATTCCAATTTGTTTTGGATGTATTGTGTAAAAATGGATCACATGACACTGGGAGGAAGTAGGAGGGGGCTTTCCCTGATTAGTTCAGAGTCTGACAGACAGCCTGATCAGCCAATCAGCTGTATGCAGGCAGGTATTTCTGCTCAGAAAGAAGAAAAGTCATTTTTTTCACAGCTAGGTTTGTGAAAGGATGTATTACATAGCAGGGGCGTTGCTAGATTAAAACATTCGGGGGCCTGGGCCCCGGATGTTTTGTCCCAGGACCCGAATGTACTGCCTGCCTGCTAGATACAACTGTATTGCCATCCTCAGGACGGCAATACAATTGAATCTAATGCTCTGCAAGAGTTGAAGGACCTGTGATGACATCACAGTCCATGTGATCAGTTCTTAATGCAGTAGCTGAAAAGGACCTGCGATGATGTCACCATCATGTGACCACTACAGGAGAGGACGGCACAGCAGTGAAGAGAATTCCTGGGAAGAAGCTGTGGTGAGGTCTGCTACATGAGGAGAGGTAGGTGAAGGGAGAGGCAGAGCAATGCTGGGAGTTGTAGTTATTTAACTGGAACTGTATGTTAAGGCTGAAGGGAGGGAAGTTATTTACATAGGACAGTAGGGTGGATTGATGTTATTTACATGGGACTGAAAGTTAAGGGGTTGATGTTATTTACATGGGAATGCATGTTGGAGGTGGCTGGGGCACGGTGATGTTATTTACGTGGGACTATATGTTGAAGGCAGCTGTGGGAGGGAGTGATATTATGTATATGGGACTGAATGTTGAGGAGTTATGTTATTTACATGGGACTGCATGTTGGAGGTGGCTGGGGAGGGGGTGATTTTATTCACATGGGATTGCATGTTGAAGGTGTCTGGCGGAGTGATGTTATTTACATGTGACAGAATATTAAGGGGGTGATGGGACTGTATGTTGACGGTGGCTGGGGAGGGGGTGATGTTCTTTACATGGGACTGTATGTTTAAGGTGGCTGGGGAGGGGGTGATGTTCTTTACACGGGACTGTATGTTGAAGGCGGTCGAGGAGGGGCTGATGTTATCTACGTGGGACTGTATATTGGAGGAGGCAGGAGAGATGGTGTGATGTTATTTACATGGGACTGTATTTTGGCGGGGCTGTAGATAGAGAGGGATGTTATTTACATGGGACTGTATAATGGAGGGGGCTGGAGAGATGGTGTGATGGTATTTACATGGGACTTTATGGCGGAGAGAGGGAAATAATGTTATTTACATGGGACTGTATGGTGGAGGGGCTGAGGAATTATAAATTTCTGAGGACACTAAACTGAGGAATATAAATACTAGGGCACTTCAGGGTGAGCGTTATCACAGTAGGGGGCATTATAAATACTGGGGGCTCTGGGGGGCATTGTAAATCTAGGTGATATTAGGTGTTCTTATTACTACTGGGAGCTGTATAGGAGGGACTTATAGATCCGCATTATTTCTACTAAGAGCAATATGGGGGCTTTATTACTACTGAGGGGTCTGCAGAGCTTTATTACCACTGGGGGCACTGTAGGGGGCAGTATTACTAATGAGGGTATTCTAGATGGGAATTACTATTGGTGGGACTATGAGGAGCACTATTACTATGGGGAAGATTATCTGTATGGCACTAATTTTTCTTCAGGATACTATTTGGGGGTACAGAAAAGTGAGGAAGCTAAGATGTCTGTGTGTTACACTCTGCAGAAACGGGGCGGCTGAGAGAAGTTGTCCGGACTGAATGGAGAAGATGATGACAGAGAAGATCTACATCAGAGGAGACGTCACCTTGGAGGCACTGGATGTGAGAGGTACATGCTGCTGTATAGCAAGTACAGTAAAATGTCTTCAGTGCTAGTGTTTGCGGGGGAGGGGGGGGCCATTGGTCGACTTAGAGAATTGGGCCATATGCATTGGGGCTTGGGCCCCAGATCTTTTGAGACCCTAGCAATGCCCCTGTTACATAGTAACATAGTTTATTACTATCCCGACTCAAATGAGGCAATCAGAATAACTCGCTGGATCAACGACCCATCTCTAGTAGCTATAGCCTGTAATATTATTACACTCCAGAAATACATCCAGGCCCCTCTTGAACTCTTTTAGTGAACTCACTATCATCATCTCCTCAGGCAGAGAGTTCCATAGTCTCACTGTTCTTACCGTAAAGAATCCTCTTCTATGTTTGTGTACAAACCTTCTTTCCTCCAGATGCAGAAGATGTCCCCTCGTCACAGTCACAGTCCTGGGGATAAATAGATGATGGGAGAGATCTCTGTATTGACCCCTGATATATTTATACATAGTTATTAGATCTCCCCTCAGTCGTCTTTTTTCTAAAGTGAATAACCCTAATTTTGATAATCTTTCAGGGTACTGTAGTCCCCCCATTCCAGTTGGTACTTTATTTGCCCTCCTCTGAACCCTCTCCAGCTCTGCTATGTCTGCCTTGTTCACAGGAGACCTGAACTGTACACAGTACTCCATGTGTGGTCTGACTAGTGATTTACAGGACTATGTTCTCATCACGGGCATCTATGCCCCTCTTGATGCAACTCATTAGCTTATTGGCCTTGGCAGCAGTTGCCTGACACTGGTTTCTACAGCTTAGTTTGCTGTTCACTAAAATTCCTAGGTCCTTTTCCATGTCAGTGTTACCCAGTGTTTTACCATTTAGTATGTACGGGTGACTTGCATTATTCCTTCCCATGTGCATAACCTTACATTTGTCAGTGTTAAACCTCATCTGTTGTGGCAATGTCTACCCAAAAACAATTGTAAACACCAGCCAGGTACTAGAGACACTATAGGGAGAGAATATGGAGATATAATTATGTAGATTTTAAAGTTTTATCAGGGAAAGCTTAGCAAAGAGAGTGAGTGAGGGACTGGTCACTGTTTAAGTTGTTTCATACAGCTTGCTGCATTACTAAATCGTCAAGGAAACTAAGGGAGTCATTTATTATCCAGAAATAGGCCTATATTAGGCGTATTTCTGGCGCAGATTGTGGACCCGCTCACAGGTGACATGTGAGTGGGACAGCTCTAAAAAAAAAGTGGGTGTGGCATGGGCGGGGACGTGCTGATAGGCCCGTCTCATTCATCATTTGAAAATGGTCTAAATGTAAGCCAGCCAGGAAGCTGTCTTGCATTTAGACTGGCGCTGGATGTGCCGAAGTTATGTAGAGGCCTGCACCTCTTCATAACTTCGGCGGATCCACCACCAGATATAGGGCTTATTAAGACTGGCATCTAAAACTCCGGTCTTAATAAGTGACCCCCTAAGATTTTTCTGTATGAACAGCCAGCCAGCTTTTTATTTTTTGGGAGGAAAAAAGGTTTCTATGGTTTGTAGGCTTATTGCCATCACCACTTTACCATACATTCTGCTACAAACACTGAGGAACTGCCCTCTTTTTTTTTTCCAAAAATAATTTTCTATTTACCATTTGCAATTGGGCATTTCAGTGAATTATACCTATGTTATTGAACGCATTGTATATTACTTCAACATACTGTTCAGTGTTATTGTACTGCAATAACACCAGTATTATACTGGTGTTATTGAAAGCACTGTATATTATTGCAAGACACCATTCAGTGTTACAGAAAACACATTTTACCTCAGTAACGTTATTATTATACCCATGCTATTGAACGCATTATGTGTTACTACAAGATACCATTCAGTGTTATAGCAAACACATTTTACTGCAATAAAGCCATTATTATGACATTGTTATTGAACGTGTTGTATATTACTGCAAGATACCATTCAGTGTAATAGTAAACACATTTAACTGCAATAATGTCAGTATACCCATTTTAGCAAACTTGCTGTATTACTGCAAGATACAGTTTAATTACAGCAAACATATTTCGCAATAATGCAAAAAACGCATTATTACTATTGTAAACTGTCAATAACATTGTGCATTGTGTCTGTAGAAAAGGAAGGACATTTAATTGCACCTGTCTTTAAATTACACTTGCAATTTTGCTAGCACTGTTAAATAATCTGTCTACTACACCCGTGACTTTTCATTTATAGGCCTCATAATAAAATGCCTGGTAAACAGAATTGTGGAAGTTAGAATGTGGGTAGTAGTGTAAATAGCACTAGCAGCACCAGCGGTCCAGCCAGTAGAGTTAGTAGTAGTAAGTCACAGTACTTGATCGGTGCCACATTATTAATGAGGACATAGAGGGTAAGATTGTGATTTGGATTGTTCACTTCTCTCAATCACAGCAGGATGATGTGGATGTTACCTCTGAATCTGACACTGTGCCTTGGAGCCACGGGTCACAGCATTCCTCCTGCTCCTCCTCCTTGCAACCCCAGAAAAGATTTTCAGTTGCATCATCTCTTCACTGTCTCCTCCTAGTGGGCAACAAAACCCTATGCGCTATGGAACATACTCAAAATACTCTCCCTCTTGATGACTTGTGTTATTACAGTCAGCATTTGGACTGCCTTTAAGAGGAGGTTCAGGCACGAGGGAAGGGGGGGACCCAAGACATAGCTATGTTGGTGGTGGTTTTAGTAATTGCACTTGTAGCCATGGTGATGGCGGTAGGGGCAGTGGCACTCGGGGAAAATACAAAGTAGGGAATCAGGGGAGGCCCAGGAGCTCACGATGATATTGTCACTGCCTCCCCTGTGAGAGATCTGAGAAGATCGGATAGACTTGCAGCATGTGAGTTTATCTGAAAGGTATTTCTGTGTTTCCTTTCTGTTTGTTGTTGCTGGCAGGATCCCACCTCTCAACAGGTTCTGCTCGTTATCTGTGAAGAGGCTATATTTAAGTCCGCCTCTTACTGCTGACTTTGCGGTTGATATTTTCCTTCTGGAGTTCTATGCTGGTTGTTTGTGGATCATCTGCTTCCCTCTCATCTGAAGCTAAGTTCTCCTGTTTCTCCTTGGTGTGTGTGTTCTTTCTAGGATTAAGGGAGACGCTGGTCCCTTTATGGTGGAAAGTACCGACTGTCTAATTCCCCGCTCCCTAAGTTAGGGTTTGCGACAGTATCAGCAGGGCATAGGTTCCAGCGTATGAGTTTGTTCACCATCAGGACTTGCTCATACTGTCAGTAGTCAGGGAGAGGCTCAGGGATTGTTAGGAGGTTACCATTCCCTCTTCCCTAGCTTTGAGGCCTAGTCTGTTTTCCTGTCGCTGTTTGTTTATTTGGTGTTCCCCTTATCCCCACTTACCGTGACATTATCAACCGCCCCTACCGTTATTATTTTCCTTTCTCTGTGCAGATATGGATACGGTTACTGCATTTGTTAATCACATGCAGGGATTATCTTTGGAGGTAGCTGACCTATGTAATTCTGTTGCACAGTTTCAGAATTCTCAGGCGTCTGGTTCCGCCAGTGGAAACCAGGTCAGCCTTGAACCTAAAATCGCCCTCCCAGATAGGTTTTCTGGGGGGAGCGATAATTTTGTTCGGTTCAGAGAGTCTTGTAAACTGTATTTTCGACTGCGTCCGCTCTCTTCTGGGGACGAGAATCAAAGAGTGGGGATTATTATTTCTCTGCTGAGAGGTGATGCTCAGTCCTGGGCCTTTTCTCTAGCGATCGGTTTCCAATCCCTCCGATCGCTGGATGAATTTTTCAGAGCCCTAGGCCTTATTTATGATGACCCAGACCGGGTTTCCCTGGCCGAATCTATGCTGCGTAGCTTGCGTCAGGCAGAACGTTCTGCAGAGTCATATTGCTCTGAATTTAGGAGATGAGCGACTGATTCGGAGTGGAATGACCCAGCACTCCGTAGTCAATTCTGTCAAGGGCTGTCTGAGAAGCTAAAAGACGCCCTGGCATTCCACGAAAACCCTGATTCTTTAGAGGCGGCTATGTCCCTGGCTGTACGGATTGATAGACGCCTGAGAGAGAGGTGCAAGGTTACCCTCACTCAGGACGCACTAATATATGGGGAAGCAGTCTTTTCTGTCCCTCGGGGTAAAGAAATACTCAAGCTCGTGTCTGGTGATGAGCTTAAGCAATTGGGACAGGTCTCTTCAGGCCCTAGTAATAGGAACTTCAGGGTTCAGAGAAGACTTGGTTTCTTCTGTGGTAAAGAAGGACATTTTATTAACATATGTTCTTATATTAAACCTCAAGGTGAAAAAGAAAAAAAAAAAGGTCATCACTAATGGGTCCAGTTCTCTTACTCTTGGCAGTGTGGGTTGGGAGTCCGAGAAGGTATTTTTGTCTTTTACCGGTAGTACCTGATTTCTCCTGCCTGCCATGGTGGCGCTAGACTCCAAAAATATTGAATTGGAAGTATTTGTTGACAGTGGGGCAGGGGTTATCCTTGTGGATTATCAATTCGTTCAGAGTCATAGTTTTAAAACAAGCGCATTAAACAAGGGGATATCTGTGTTTGCTATTGATTCCGCCCCTCTCTCTCAAAAGTGTCAGACTCATATGGTGCATGATATTCATTTGAGGGTGGGTGATTCCCATGTTGAGTCCATTTCTTGTTTTGTACTGAAGGGTTTGCCTGCTCCTCTAGTGCTAGGTTTACCATGGTTGACCAGACATAATCCTACCATAGATTAGCAAGCAAGACAGATCAGAAATTGGAGTGATTTCTGTACAGACAACTGTCTCGGCGCGTCACTTTCTGTGGTATCCACTAAGATGTTACCCCCGTTTCTTTCTGATTTTTCTGACGTATTCTCTGAGAGTGGAGATCAGGAGTTACCCTCTCACCGAGAATATGATTGTTCGGTCAACCTTATTCCTGGAGCTAAATTGCCAAAGTCTCGGTTGTATAATCTTTCTGAACCCAAAAGAGTAGCTATGCGAAAGTATATTACCGAGAATTTGGCAAATGGATATATTAGACCATCCAAGTCCACTGTGGCTGCCGGCTTCTTTTTTGTTAAAAAGAAGGAGGGGACCCTTAGACCGTGTTTAGACTTCTGGGAGCTAAATCTTATCACTGTCCGTGATCCTTATCCCCTTCCCTTGATCCCAGATTTATTCGATCAGATTGTCGGAGCCAAGGTGTTTTCCAAGTTGGATTTAAGAGGGGCTTATAATCTGATAAGAATCAGGGAAGGGGACGAATGGAAGACGGCCTTTAATACCCCTGAGGGCCACTTTGAGAACTTGGTCATGCCCTTTGGGTTGACTAATGCTCTGGCGGTCTTTCAGCACTTTATCAATGATATTTTTCATCATTTGGTGGGGAGGTTTGTTGTTATATACCTCAATGACATACTAATTTACTCGCCCGATATGGAGACTCATCAGGATAATTTAAGACAAGTATTACTGATCCTCCGGGAGAATAAGTTATTATGCTAAGTTGGAAAAATGTGTGTTTGCTGTTCAGGAGGTGCAGTTCCTGGGTTACCTGCTTTCTTCCTCAGGTTTTTGTATGGATCCCGAAAAGGTCCGTGCAGTATTGGACTGGGATCGACCTGAGAATCAGAAAGCGCTGATGCGGTTTTTGGGGTTTACTAATTACTACAGAAAATGTATCCTGAATTATTCTACTGTTGTCAAGCCTTTGACCGATATGACTAATAAAGGTGTGGATTTCTCAGCCTGGTCTGAAGAGGCATTACATGTTTTTTCTGCAATAAAGAAATGTTTTGCTTCTGCTCCCATTCTGGTGCAACCCGATGTGTCTCAACCTTTCATTGTGGAGGTTGACACCTCAGAAGTGGGAGTCGGAGCAGTTTTGTCGCAGGGTCCTTCTCCTGGCAAATGGCGCCCTTGTGCTTTTTTTTTTCAAAAAAACTCTCTTCTGCCAAAATAAATTATGATATTGGTAATAGAGAGTTGCTGGCCATTAAATTGGCCTTTGAAGAATGGCGTCATTGGTTAGAAGGAGCGATTCATCCCATTACATTAACTACTGATCATAGGAATCTGGCTTACCTGCAATCAGCAAAACGTCTGAACCCAAGGCAGGCCAGATGGTCATTGTTTTTTACCAGAATTTATTTTGCGATCACTTATCGCCCTGGGGTCAAAAACATCAAGGCGGATGCTTTGTCGCATAGCTTTCCTGGGGGGGGGGGGGGGTTCGGAGGATCCTGCTCAGATTTTGGCTGATGGGGTGGTTGTAACCGCCCTTTATCCCGAACTTGAGGCAGAGGTGTTGGAAGCTCAAGGAGAGACACCTGATTCCTGTCCTCCAGGAAGGTTGTTAGTTACTCCTGAACTTCGGCACAAGGAGTTCAAGGAACATCATAATACTGTCCTTGCGGGATACCCTGGGAGCAGATTCACTGTGAATCTTATTTCCTGGAGATTCTGGTGGCCAGGTTTACGTAAAGGTGTGGAGGGCTATGTGGCAGCCTGTGAGACCTGTGCACGTGCCAAGGTGACTCATACTCTGCCTTCAGGATCTCTTTGTCCTTTGTCCATCCCATCCCGTCCCTGGTCGCATTTGTCCATGGACTTCATCACTGATTTGCCTAGTTCCTCTGGGAAGATGGTGATTTTGGTGGTGGTGGACCACTTCAGTAAGATGGCGCACTTTATACCATTATCAGGTTTGCCTAATGCCAAAACTCTTGCTCAAGTGTTTATTGATAACATCGTGAAATTACAAGGCATTCCCTCTGATGGAGTCTGATAGGGGGACGCAATTTGTTTCCAGGTTCTGGAGGGCATTCTGTACTCGCCTGGGGGTTCAGTTGTCCTTCTCTTCGGCTTTCCACCCTCAGTCGAACGGACAAACTGAGCCCACTAACCAGAATCTGGAATCTTATTTGAGCTGTTTTGTCTCTGAGAATCAGGAAGAGTGGTCTTCATTTTTGTCTTTGTCTGAGTTTGCCTTGAATAACCATAGACAGGAGTCCACTGATAAGTCACCATTTTTTGGTGCATATGGGTTTCACCCTCAGTTTGGTACTTTTTCTGGGACTGAGTCCTCTGGTATACCTGAAGAGGAAAGATTATTTTCTTCATTGCCATCTATCTGGCGGAAGATTCAAATCAATTTGGAAAAAATGGGCGAAAGATATAAATGTATGGCTGACAAGAAACGTATGTCTGGTCCGGACCTGTGTGTGGGTGATTTTGTGTGGTGTCCACTAAGAACATTAAGGTACCCTCTTGGAAGTTGGGCCCAAAATTTATTGGGCCTTACAAGATCTCTGCCATTAATAATCCGGTTGAGTTTCATCTCAAACTTCCGCAGGCTTGGAAGATCCATAATGTGCTTCACAGGTCTTTGATGAAGAACTATGTGGAACCTGCTGAACCATCTCCCTTGCCACCTCCACCTGTCATGGTAGATGGTAATCTTGAGTTTCAGATCTCCATAATAATTAACTCGCGTATTCTTCATGGTTCCCTTCAGTACCTCGTACACTGGAAGGGTGTCACGGATGTAGTAGGGGAGAACACCAAAAGACAACAAGAAGGAAGGGAAAAGACACTAGGCCTCACCGCTAGGGAAGGAAAATGGTCACCACCTATAAAACCCTGCTCCTGGACCTAACTCCTATCCGTATGGGCACCTCTCAATGGTAGAGATGCCCATACACAGGAACCTAGAAAACCCTGGTGGCCCTCGGATGCCCTAATGTTAATGACAGGGCAGAGACTACCTGCTCCTTCCCTGGTGAAGGAACCAGCGTCTCGCTGAGGCCTAGTAAACAACAAAGGTGGGGGGGAATACAAAATACAACAAATGGAACAGTTAACTTCTGAGGCTGATGGATGAACAGGACTTCAACTAGAACCACACTCCAGCTCTTCCAAAAACCAAATGAAGCTATCCAGAGCAAGGAGTGATGGGTAGAGTCAGACTAAATAGGGGGAGGTAAAGGTCACATGATCCACACCTGAACAGGAGGTGTGGACATACAAGCAACACACAAAGTGAAACCAAAACCAAAAGAGGCTGTCAGATCACTAATGTGCAGATAACCTTTCAGACCTTCTAAAATCTGTCACTGATGTAACAAAGGGTTACGGTCCAGAAGAAAGAATGTGGGTTCCGGCAACTGATATTAGTGCTAGTCGCCTTCGGAATGCCTTTCACAGGGCGCACCCTGATAAGGCCGGTCCTGGGTGCCCGGAGGTCACCCGTGGAAGGGGGGGTACTGTCACTGCCTCCCCTGTGAGAGATCTGAGAAGATCGGATAGACTTGTGGCACGTGAGTCTATCTGACAGGTCTTTCTGTGTTTCCTTTCTGTTTGTTGTTGCTGGCAGGATCCCACCTCTTCACAGGTTCTGCTCGTTATCTGTGAAGAGGCTCTATTTTAGTCCGCCTCTTACTGCTGACTTTGCGGTTGATATTTTCCTTCTGGAGTTCTATGCTGGTTGTTTGTGGATCATCTGCTTCCCTCTCGTCTCAAGCTAATTTCTCCTGTTTATCCTTGGTGTGTGTGTTGTTTCTACGTCTCAGGGAGACGCTGGTCCCTTCATGGTGGAAGGTATCGGTTGTCTCATTCCCTGCTCCCTAAGTTAGGGTTTGTGACAGTATCAGCAGGGCATAGGTTCCAGAGTATGAGTTTGTTCACCATCAGGACTTGCTCATACTGTCAGTAGTCAGGGAGAGGCTCAGGGATTGTTAGGAGGTTACCATTCCCTCTTCCCTAGCTTTGAGGCCTACTCCATTTTCCTGGCACTGTTTGTTTATTTGACAATGTACGGCCAAAACTTCCAAAAGAACTGGCAGGGCCAGATCTTTATCTATTGTGGTCATGACGCCAATACTGTGGGTGCAAGCTTAAAATGTGGCTGAACTAGGCCAAGCTTGGCTTCTGCTAGGTCTGTATGAGTATCTCCCTTATGGCAGTTTTTCTCCACAAGACCAGCACACCAGCAGCGTGCAAGATCTGCAGGATTAAAACAAGTCATTGGCATACAAACACAAACATAGGTAACAGGGCTCTATTGCAGCACATGAGGTGACATGACCAGATCCTGTGGAAAAATAGAACTGGCATTCAGAAAAGTCTGTTCTCCTCCTGGTCTTCTGTGTGGCAGCCAGGCCGCATCCCCAGGCAGTACAATATCCTTGTCATCATCATCAGCTGCTTCTTCTACTGCTCAGACTCCTCCTTCTCCTCTGCTCCATCGTGAGATCTCCGTAATGGAATGTGTAGTTATGAGAAAACTATTTTCAACAAGCAATTAGCTAGGACGCAAGCTGAACTCCCAACTAGACAAGTTTCTGTTGATGCAGTTGCCGCCATATTACTTAACTGTGGTAAATGTTGTGCAGTTCACCCAAATTTAATTATGTTCTACAGTATTACTACTTCTAGCTAGCTGTCTGTAAAAATTGTCTCATTTTTAAAATGTTGCAAATTTCCATGAACATGAGGTGGCATTAACAGATCCAATGGGAAAACAAAACTGGCCAGCAATAGGAACAAGTCTGTCCTCCTTCTCCTGGTATCATCCTCATCAGTCACTTGTTCTCTTGCTCAGACTCCTCCTTCTCCTAAAGGGTGTACCTAGCTTTTCTGCTGACTTAGGTGAATTTGAAATGGTGCCCCCAACTTCAACCCCCCCCCCCCCCCCCCCCCCCATTACTGTTTCCTTCTCTAGCAGGCTTGTTAACCCTTTCAATGCCAAAAAAAGGTGAAATTGATTATTGTGAACTTCAGTGAAGTGCTTTGCTCCACCTGATGCATTGCCTTGGCCCTTGTTCACATAGCCAATATGCTCAGCTATATGTATTTTCAGTTTCCTTGTGATTCAACCTATGTACAGTATAATAGATTACAATTCATACAGCAAATTCCATAGACCACATAAGTAGTATCACAATTGATAAATCTAATATATAAAGCTGAGTGTATCTGTGTGTGTGTGTGTGTGTATGTCCGCTAAAGGAATCTGCACCGTCGCATTTACTAGGGATCGACCGATTATCGGTTTTACCGATATTATTGGCCGATATTCAGGATTTTGACCGTTATTGGTATCGGCATCTATTTTGCCGATATTCTGATAACGTATGGGGAACACAGATCGCGCTGCTCTCAGCGCTCTCCGTGTTCCCTCAGCAGCACAGGGGAGAAGGAAGCAGTGTCTCCCTCCCCCCTGTGATGCTGCTGCCGCTGCCGCCAGTAAAGAGACAGATGGGAAGAGGAGGGGAGGGGCTTTGGCCACTGCGCCACCAATGATGTTAACTTACTCATTCATTCAAATTGAACAGGAGGTGGGAGCTGGCTGCAGAATCACATAGCCGGCTCCCGACCTCTATGAGTGGTAGCTGCGATCCGCGGTAGTTAACCCCTCAGGTGCCGCGGATCGCAGCTACCGCTCATAGAGGTTGGGAGCCGGCTATGTGATTCTGCAGCCAGCTCCCGCCTCCTGTATATGAATAAATCAGAGATATATGTTCATTGGTGGCGCAGTGTGCCCCCCCAAGCCTCCCAGTAGTAATCATTGGTGGCGCAGTGTGCCCACCACCGTATTAAAAACATTGGTGGCGCAGTGCGCCCCCCACCCCAGTATTAAAAACATTGGTGGCGCAGTGCGCCCCCCCCCCACCCAAGCCCCCCAGTTTTAATCATTGGTGGCAGTGGCCACAAGGTCCCCTCTCCCCTCCTCCTCCGATCGGAGCCCCAGCAGTGTAAGCCTGGGGCTCCGATCAGTTACCATGGCAGCCAGAACGCTATTGAAGCCCTGGCTGCCATGGTAAGCTCCATGCTGCTGTGTGCACAAAGCACAGAGCAGCAGGGATAGTGTGAGATCCTATTCACCCTGATAGAGCTCTATCAGGGTGAATAGGACAAGGGCTCTAGTCCCTAAGGGGGCTAAAAGTTAGTAAAAAAAAAAAACACCAAAATATTAAGTATAAATAAAAAAGAAAGATTTACAAAAAAATAAAAATACACATTAACAATAAAAATATTCATTTTAGGCAGATTTGTGTAGGATTTTTTTTTTTCAAAAATGAAATTTCACTGAATATCGGTATAAATTATCGGCTATCGGCCTGAAAGTTCACAAATTATCGGTATCGGCCCTAAAAAATCTATATCGGTCGATCCCTAGCATTTACAATCACAAATTGGCACACAGGTACATCAGGTGTCCAGGAAGCTTATAGACCAGGTCTCAGCTCTCTAGGACGTACCGTTCCTGAGATATTCCAAGAAAAATGCATTAGCCAATAGAAGCTTGGTCACATGACCCTTATCAGCCAATAGAAGCTTGCAGGTCCTTCAGCCTCCACATACAAGGAAATCTGTCACTAGGATAATCGCTATTGAAGTAAAGCCATGGCCTAATAGCACTTAGTACCTTATTTCAAGATGTGCCTTTGTTCCAGCAATAGATGTTTTTATCCTCTGAAAATCCAGTTTATTTGGTATGCAAATGAGCCAATAAGGTGCCCAGAGGGGTGTCACTCTTGCAGGAAGGAGCCCAGACACGCCCCCTGCCACAATGTGTCCACCCTCAAAAGACTTAAAACCCCGCCCCCAGGCCCAGCTAAGCCACGCCCATGATCCATTTAGGCCCCACCCCATCCCACTCCTGAGCTGACGGGGATCGAAATAATGAAGGTAAAAATCAACTTCTGTCAGCTGCAGGGGTGGGAGGGAGGGTGACTTTCTCCCTGCAGCTCACACTCAGACAGTACAGTGCTGCTGTCTTAGAGTGAGCTGTTCAAAATGACACCCCCCAATCCAGTTAGGCCACGCCCTGTCCCACTCCTCAGCCGACTGAGATTGAAAAAATGAAGTTAAAAATCAACTTCTAGGTCCCGCTAAGCCACGCCCAGATCTGGTTAGGCCACGCCCCTCCACACCTCAGCCGACAGGGATTGAAAAAACGAAGGTAAAAATCAACTTCTGTCAGCTGCAGAGGTGGGAGGTAGGGTGACTTTCTCCCTGCAGCTCACACTCAGACAGTACAGTGCTGCTGTCTTAGAGTGAGCTGTTCAAAATGACACCCCCCAATCCAGTAAAGGCCACTGTTAAGGGGACGGGCCCCTGTGGAGGTCACTGTCAAGGGGGTGGTATGCTTTGAAAGTCACTGTTAAAGGGGAAGGCTGCTGTAAAGGCAGGGCCGGCTCCAAGTTCATGTGGGTCCTTGGGCGCTAAATCTCAGTGGGCCCCCTTGAGGTATTTTTTTACATTTACATGTCCCCCTGTGGCTCCCACAAGGTATAATGACCCCCAGTGGCCCCTATACAGTATAATGACCACTAGTGGCCCTTCACACAGTATAATGACCCCCCCAATGCCCCCCCCTACTGTATTATGACAACCAGTGGCCCTCCATTCAGAATAATAACCCCCAGTTGCCCCCCATTCAGAATAATGACCACCAGTAGCCCCCACACTGGGGAAATACTGTATGGAGGGGGCACCGGGGGTCATTATACTGTATAGTGGTCACTGGGGGTCATTATATTGAATGAGGGCTCTGGGGGTCATTATACTGAATGGGAGACACTGGGGGTCATTATACTATGTAAAGGGCCCTCACAGTATAATGACCCCACAGTGGCCCTCCATTCAGAATGATGACCCCCAGTTGCCCCCACACTGGGGGTTATACTGTATGGAGGGGGCACTGGGGGTCATTATATTGAATGGGGGCTCTAGTGGTCATTATACTAAATGGAGGGTCATTGGGGATCATTATACTAAATGGGGGATACTGGGGGTCATTATACTGTGCAATGACCCCCCAGTGGCCCACTCACATACCTATCATTGCTGGAGCGCAGGGGAGCTGGCGGTCCTGTCATTCACTAACCGCAGCTCCCTGCGCTCCTTCTCTCCTCAGGCCCGCTGCAGCAGTGAGACACACAGACGTCATGACGTCACCCCTGGGCCGGGCCTGGAGGAGAGAAGGAGATGTGCAGTGATGTAGCTCGAACTGACTGGGCCCCAAAGCAAATTTTAGTACCCTCCCCCCAGTGGGTTCACATCACGTTTTTCCTATCGGTTTGATGTATAGAAATGTGCAGCACTCCACGTTTTTGCATCCTGCAGAGTCCATAAAAAAATGCATACGTTAACGTATATGTTTTTTTTACAATGGAACTGTATGGTGAACGAACGCCACTGTACGGCATCAGTCTGAGGCATCTGTTAATGTATACATTTTTGGTATACATTAAATGGATGGCACAAATGGGATGTGAACCCAGCCCTAGTGTTAGAGTAAGCATCAGTGGAGCAGCGTGGCGGAGAGGGGAGGCCGCCATGTACTGACAGAGCGCTACCTGGTCCTGGTGGTCAGGGTTGAGGACTGTGTCTCCCAAGGATCATTTTCTACTGGGAAATACAGGGCACAGTATAATACACTAGAATCTATATAATATAAAGATATTAACCCTACCCCCGAATAATAATACAATTAGGGGGTCATTTATTATTTAGAAATACGTCTATATTAGGCATATTTCTGACACCGATTGTGGCACGAAGGTAGCACCGCAATCTGTATCTTTTCCCGCTCATGCCAGGTATAAAAATAGTGGTGTGGGCAGGGAAGGGGATACAGTTATAGCCATACAGTTATTGGATACCACCGCCATACAATGATAAAACCACCATACAGTGACCGGATAAAAGGGTATAAGAGGGCACAGTACAGGGAATGACTAGGGCAGTGATGGCGAACCTATGGCACGGGTGCCAGAGGCGGCACTCAGAGCCCTCTCTGTGGGCACCCACACCCTGGAAAACGTCTATGTTGTACCAATATGCCTTAGACTTCTCTCGTCAGTCATTAGCGCAGGGCGCACCATGAACAGCACAGGCAGCGCACTGAATGTAGGCAGGCTATTGTAGATAAATGATAAAGTACATGGAAGATATTCTATATTGGACTGTAGTATTCAAGGTAAATTGCTGTGTTGGCACTTTGTGATAAATAAGTGGGTTTATGTTGCAGTTTGGGCACTCGGTCTGTAAAAGGTTTGCCATCACTGGACTAGGGGCACTGCACAGGGTGTGGTAAGAGGGCACAATGCAGGGTATAAAGGGGCACAGTACTGGGTGGGGGGCACAGTCACATGACCCTGTGATGTTAGAAGGATGAGGATGAGATAGGACAGGATATGGGGGGGGGGGGCACACTGGGTAAATGCAATAGGGGCTGGGCCTGAGGTGGATAGCACTTTGGCGCATATCCTCAGCAGGCAAACTGCTTAATGAAACAGTAGAATAACTAAATAGAATGAAGCAGCATCCAGCAGCAGCACGAATAGTTCCCTCCCGTCCCACAGAGAAGAGAAAGTCACAGTGCAGACTTACTCACAGACTGTCTTCACACTTCTCTGCTCCAGCCCTGCCGGTCTCTCTCCTCAGGCAGCATGTCCTGTGTAGAGGGGGCGTGTCCTGTGTAGAAGGGGCATGTTCTAAATCTCTGCAGCAGCCAGCCTCATGTGACTCAGAGGGCCCACCAAAGGGGTACTGCGTAAGTGAAATGACAGCAGTGAGAGCTTCCATCTGTATTGATGGAAGTGCTTATAGCAGCTCAGTGGGCCCCCCAAAGAGCATTGGGCCCCAGCACTTGCCCAGGGATGCTGGGTTATGACGCCGGCCCTGTGTAAAGGTCAAAGTTAAGGGGGTGAGCTGCTGTGGAGGTACAATTTCAAGGGACGGGGCACTGTGGGGGGTCAGTGTTAAGGGGTGGGGGGCTGTGGAGGTCACTGTTTTGTGGGCGGGGTGCTGTAGATGTCACTGTTATAGTGGATAGTGTTGATATCTTTTAATGACACACACAAACATTAAATGAAATAGATTAAATATACCCGAGCAAAGCTGGGTCCTTCAGCTAGTGTTTTAATTTAAAAAAATATATATTATTGGTCTTGGAACTAAACATATTTTTTTGTTGTTGCAAACTTACATACATTACAGAGGCTGCCACCACAAGGGAAAAAGCCATTCTCCGACAACCATGTTTTTTTTAATTTAAAACATTTTTGTTGTGAGAGGAAAAGACTGGGAGATAATAAATTGCCAAATGTTTTCCCTCTTTTGGCTCCAGAAGTACATCCAGCATCAAGAATATGTTGTAGTTTAATGTCATGATGCAATACATAGAAAAATTTAAAATATATATTTTTTATCTGATAAAACCGATTGCTGAAAGCTGTGGAAAAAAAACTATTTAGACTCATCTTTATCTTTTTGCTCTGTTCTTTTTTTTTATATATATACATATATATAAAAAGTCCATATCTGGCCTTTTGTAAAGTTAAATGTGAAGTTCTATCAATCATCTATTATTTTTTTTTATAGTTTATCTTATATTACCTGTCAGATATCGAATTTATTATGTTATTCTATGTGTCTACATTGGAGCAAGCTCGTCTTATCCTAGTGGATTCTCCCACCAAAACTGATTTAATAGTGTGAATGGGGTTCATAATGGAAGTGCTCATTAGTATTAATTAGTAAAAGTATTATTTAGTTATTGTGCTCCACTGGTTCTCACTTCCTACTGTCTATCCTCTAATCCAGTGATGCCCAACCTACGGCCCGAAGGGCCAAATGCGGCCCGCAAAGCCGTGTCATGCGGCCCGCGCAGTGACCGGACTTTATCAGCGCAGGGCGCGCTGCGAACAGCACAGGCAGAAAAGCGATGCTGCCTGTGCCTGCAATCTCCCCACCCAGCCCCGCCTCCTAGCTAATTTATTCATTGCACTTGCCTCTGTGAAATTGAAGAGAAGCGCCGTAATCTCGCACAGGCGCACTGGCAGAGGCATCGAAGTGCGCATGCACCGTCTTCCTGGCCTCTGCCAGTGTGCCTGTGCGAGATTACGGCGCTTCTATTCAATTTCACAGAGGCAAGTGAAGTGAATAAATTAGCTAGGAAGCGGCTCTGGGTGGGGGGGTATCTGTGGAGGACACTGAAGGCGGGGGTATCTGTGGAGGACACTTAGGGGGGTGTTTGGGTGGGAGGTCCTGGAGGGGTGTTTGGGTGGGAGCTCTGGAAGGCGTGGGAGGTCCGATAGGTATGTGGGGGTGGGAGATCCGGGAGGGGGTGGGAGATCCGGGAGGGGGGGGGGCCCATAATTATTTTTGCTATGGGGCCCAGTCATTTCTAGCTACGCCCCTGATTGTTAAGATTGGGCAGGCACTGGAGCGATAGAGCGCCCTGCTGTAGGAGAAGCCGGCGGGAGATGAAAGGAGGAGGGGCCAGCTCCTGGTGGTGTCGGGCACACGGCACAAGCATGGTGGTGGAGGATCTGACTGAAGCCTAAAGACCAGACATCAAGGTAGACCTGCAGAAGAAGGTGACAGCGCAGTATGTGATGTATACATGTGTGTAATGTATGTAGTGCAGTGTGTGATCATCACATACTGCACTACATACATTACACACATGTATACATAACATGCCCCCTAACAGTAATAATGCCAAAATATGTGCCCTCTTCACAGACTTAATGCTCACACATGCCCCCTCACAGTAGTTATGCCCAGATATGTGCCCCCTCACAGTAATAATGCCAAGATATGTGCCCCCTCACAGTAGTTATGCCCAGATATGTGCCCTCTTCATAGTAGTTATGCCCTGGTATGTGCCCTCCTCACAGTAGTTATGCCCTGATATGTGCCCTCCTCACAATAGTTATGCCCTGATATGTGCCCCCTCACAGTAGTTATGCCAGATATGTGCCCTCTTCACAGTAGTTATGCTCACACGTGCCCCCTCATAACGTTTGCATTTCTTTCTGGCAAAGCTACCTGGTTCCGGCCCGCAAAATTTATACCAAGTTTAGTGCGGCCCTCAGACGAAAAATGGTTGGGCACCACTGTTCTAATCTATAGCACAATGTTAGCCATCCACAATACCAATCAATCAATTCTCAGTTCAGATGACTCAGTTCTCAAACTATTCTTACCGTTCTTCCGGTCAGTCTCCCTATGCGCATGGGGGTAAACCAGGAGTTAATGGAGTACTTGCTATATGGAGACTGACAGGAAGGTATAAAAGGAGACCAAAAGAACATCTAATCATCCCTGATAAAGGAAAGCGTTTCTTTCCAAAACATGTTGGATTGAGAATTTTGGCCTCAACCACTGTTACCTGTGCAGTGATGTCCCTGTGTGCTCGGTGAGCGGGAACAGCAACACACAAGGAGAAATGCCACCGGCCGGGGCACGGCTCCGATACCATACTGAGGACTCTAAAGCTTACTAAACCCTCAAACTGATGTTAAAATTGAGAGATTAGCCAACATATCCTACGGTGTAGGACATGTCTGAGCCCGAGCACCGCGCCAAGGTTTCTCAAGTAGCTCGGGAACCTAACACTCACCTACCTGCGCCGTATGGGCACTACCAGGAGCCAGTGGGCAAATTACAGGAGCATGAGACCGACTCACAAAGAACTCACCAGTTACCTCCAGCATATAGCCATGCTTGCAATGGGAGGAGGGAGGAGTCTGCGAGTCCCACTCAAGACTGGCTGGTATGGCCCAGGCCTCACAGGTGCATCTAAATGTAGCCTGTAGATGGAAAACAGGCACATTTAAATTGGAGTTTATACACCTCCAGACATCTCTATAAATATAAACTGAAAAGAATGGTGTGGCATTAACCAAGCAGGAAATATACAGTGTATACAGTACAGACCAAAAGTTTGGACACACCTTCTCATTCAAAGAGTTTTCTTTATTTTCATGACTATGAAGGCATCAAAACTATGAATTAACACATGTGGAATTATATACATAACAAACAAGTGTGAAACAACTGAAAATATGTCATAGTCTAGGTTCTTCAAAGTAGCCACCTTTTGCTTTGATTACTGCTTTGCACACTCTTGGAATTCTCTTGATGAGCTTCAAGAGGTAGTCCCCTGAAATGGTCTTCCAACAGTCTTGAAGGAGTTCCCAGAGATGCTTAGCACTTGTTGGCCCTTTTGCCTTCACTCTGCGGTCCAGCTCACCCCAAACCATCTCGATTGGTTTCAGGTCCGGTGACTGTGGAGGCCAGGTAATCTGGCGCAGCACCCCATCACTCTCCTTCATGGTCAAATAGCCCTTACTTTCAAAGTTTTCCCAATTTTTCAGCTGACTTACTGACCTTCATTTCTTAAAGTAATGATGGCCACTCGTTTTTCTTTACTTAGCTGCTTTTTTCTTGCCATAATACAAATTCTAACAGTCTATTCAGTAGGACTATCAGCTGTGTATCTTATTAAACCTGACAGGGCACACCTGTAAAGTGAAAACCATTTCAGGGGACTACCTCTTGAAGCTCATCAAGAGAATGCCAAGAGTGTGCAAAACAGTAATCAAAGCAAAAGGTGGCTACTTTGAAGAACCTAGAATATGACATATTTTCAGTTGTTTCACACTTGTTTGTTATGAATATAATTCCACATGTGTTAATTCATAGTTTTGATGCCTTCAGTGTGAATCTACAATTTTCATAGTCATGAAAATAAAGAAAACTCTTTGAATGAGAAGGTGTGTCCAAACTTTTGGTCTGTACTGTATATTTTTTATATTACCAATAGCAGATTCCAGTTTGGCAATATTTTCTGTCATTTTATTCTGAAATAAGGAAAAATACTCACAATATCACGTCTGAATATCTGTCCAATATAGCTCTAGTATCCGCAATGTCCTTTTCTATGGCCTGGATTTTTAACTCCTCATTCATACCAATCAACTTCTTAGGTTCCAACAAGCAATTGGACAGTATATCATTTCATGCCACAGTAAAGTCTTCTGAATAAACAGTGGTTGGGCGTTTTTTTTTAAACAGAGACCACTAGGTATCATATTGCGGTCAATATACGTTTTCAGCGTATTATAGTCCCACAATATTTTTTGTTCATCACTCAAAGGTTTCTCTAGTTTGAAAAAAAATATTTGCATTCCACTGTACTATTAGTTTCTGTGCTTATTGGCCCAAAACCTGCTGCAATCTTCCAGCAATTCACTGCTGCTTCGTGTATTACACTCCATATTGTCAGGATTAGATGTTTAAATATTGTTTAAAAATAAAAAGAGGGGCAAGCTTTCGGTGCAATCTAACATCAATAATGTTTGTCCATACATGCCTTTGTAATATGTATTCATACCATGATTAAACACTAGTGCAAAACGAGCAGGTAAGCTGAACCTTGTTTTATGGGGTTTTTCTATATATTTTTACAAAAAAAATTCTACATTTTTATGAAGACTATCCTTTTCCTTTTGGTCTATTTGGTGAGTGCCGAAGCCGGGCGTGTGGATCCTATCTTTAAGTGCCAATGGTGCGGTCCTATATGCACAACGTGGTGAGCTTTTTTCTCTGGATTTGTAGCTTGACCTCAGTAGCAGTAAAAATAATGGAACCCGTCCTGAAAAAGAAGATAGTTGACCACCTAAAAACCAGCAACTTGTTGGATCCTAAACAGCATGTCTTCACCAAGGGCAGCTCATGGCAAACTAATCTTATTGATTTCTTTGACTATATCACAAAAGTGTTGGATGAAAGAGGTGCCATGGATATTGCCTACCTGGATTTCAGCAAAGCTTTTGATAACAGTGCCACAGTACCTTCCTTCTGGGATTCATGTCCACACCTATCCCTTGATTGAACTTGATGGATATATGTATTTTTTAAATCGTATTAACTATGTAACTATATGAGTTGATAGATAAATTATTGAAGATTGGACTTAATCTCTGGATAGTTCAGTGAATTCACCGTTGGCTGTTGGATAGATATCACAGTGTTGTTTTTAATGGTGTACATTATGAGGAGAGACTAGTCACAAGTGGTGTACCTCATGGATCCTTCCAGGGTCCTGTTCTTTTTAATATCTTTGTAGGCGACATAGGAGGTTCGGTAGGTAAGGTTTGTCTGTTTGCCGATGACACAAAAGTGTGTAATAGGGTGGATATTCCTGGAGGGGTTTGTAACATGGGAAAAAAAATTTGCTTCGCTGGATAATTGATCCAAACAATGGAAACTGCAGTTCAATGTTTTCGAATGTAAAATAATGCACTTGGGGAGAAGGAATCCCCTTTCACATTGGCAGTTCTATGTCAGCCAAGACTTCAGAAGAGAAGGAATTAGGGGTCCTGATCTTATACAGCTTCAAAATAAGTACACAGAGTAGACAGGCAGAAGGGAAAGCAAGTAGGATGCTTGGCTGTATAGCTAGAGGTATAACCAGTAGGAAGAAAGAGATTGCGATCCCGCTGTATAAAGCGCTAGTGAGAACACATCTGGAATACTGTGACCAGTTCTGGAGACTCCACCTACAAAAAGACATCGATAAAACAAAACAGATGAAAAAGTGGGCTACAAAGTGGGCTTAACCCCTTAGTGACTAGTCTGTTCTGGGCCTTAATGACCAAGTGATTTTTCTTTCATTGTCACATTCCAAGAGCTATAACTTTGTTATTTTTCCGTCGATATAGCTGTATAATTGCTTGTTTTTTCCAAGACAAGTTGTACTTTTTAGTGGCACACTGGTTTGGGGTACTCATAACTTTGATTAAACGGGTTGTCCAGGCTTTTAATACTGATGACCTATACGACACCCGGCACCCTCGCCAATCAGCTGTATGAGGAGACATATCCCGTCTCCCTTCTTTCTTCCTGTCCGCCGCTGCAGTCTATGCCCAGCCTAAGGCCTCTTAGTGACTGCCGTAAAAAGGCATATTGTCGGTCACTAAGGGGTTAAAAAACGGAATCTGTATAGCCTCCAGGAAAAAAGGGAAAGGGGGGAACATGACTGAAACCATTAACCCTTTTCCGACCTTTGCCGTATATGTACGGCGCAGCAAGAAGTGACTTCTCGACCTTTATCATACGCTGTTACTAACTGAAAATTCTGATGATGATGGATCAACCCCTTAGATGCCACAGTCAAAGCTGACCACAACATGTAAGAGGATTATAGAGGTAGGGGACTCCCTCTCTTACCCTATTTGCTCCTGCGATGCGATTGCAGGGAACTGACAGTTCCAATGCAGTACAACACAAAACGGACAAGAATAGACAGTTATATCAATGGCCACCTGTTCCGTTCCGCAAATTGCAGAAGGCACACGGGCGGCTTCTGTTTTTTGCGGATCCGCGGTTTGCGGATCGCAAAAAAACGGCACGGTCGTGTGCATGTAGCCTAAAACTGAACAAAAATAACAAAATTCAAACATAATAGGTATTGCTGTGTCCGTAATGACCTGTTCTACAAAATATGACGATCTACCCTGTTAGATGAACTCTGTAAAATAAAATAAAATAAATAACTATGCCAGAATCACAATTTATGGTCACCTCACCCCGCAAAAATCCTAATATCATGCGATCAAACAATCTTATATACCCAAAAATGATATCAATGAAAATGTCACCTATTCCAGCAAAAAACAGCCCTCATACAAGGCCACCGGCAGAAAATTTTAAAAAAGATGGCTCTCAGAAAATGGCGATGCTAAAACCTGATTTAAAAAAATATATATATTAAATTGGTATCTGTAATCGTACTGACCAGCAGAATAAAGATAACATATAATTTTTACTGCACAGTGTACAGTCGTGGCCAAAAGTTTTGAGTCAGTATTTGCAGTGTTGGCCCTTCTTTTTCAGGTCCTCTGCAATTCGACTAGGCATGCTCTCAATCAACTTCTGAGCCAATTCCTGACTGATAACAACCCATTCTTTCATAATCACTTCTTGGAGTTTGTCAGAATTAGTGGGTTTTTGTTTGTTCTCCCGCCTCTTGAGGATTGACCACAAGTTCTCAATGGGATTACGATCTGGGGAGTTTCCAGGCCATGGACCCAAAATGTCAACGTTTTGGTCCCCGAGCCACTTAGTTATCACTTTTGCCTTATGGCACAGTGCTCCATCGTGCTGGAAAATGCATTGTTCTTCAAACTGTTGTTGGATTGTTGGAAGAAGTTGCTGTTGGAGGGTGTTTTGGTACCATTCTTTATTCATGGCTGTGTTTTTGGGCAAAATTGTGAGTGAGCCCACTCCCTTGGATGAGAAGCAACCTCACACATGAATGGTCTCAGGATGCTTTACTGTTGGCATGACACAGGACTGATGGTAGCGCTCACCTTTTCTTCTCCGGACAAGCCTTTTTCCAGATGCCCCAAACAATCGGAAAGAGGCTTCATCGGAGAATATGACTTTGCCCCAGTCCTCAGCAGTCCATTCACCATACTTTCTGCAGAAGATCAAACTGTCACTGATGTTTTTTTTGGAGAGAAGTGGCTTCTTTGCTAGCCTTCTTGACACCAGGCCATCTTCCAAAAGTCTTCGCCTGACTGTGCGTGCAGATGCGCTCACACCTGCCTGCTGCCATTCCTGAGCAAGCTCTGCACTGGTGGCACTCCGATCCCGCAGCTGAATCCTCTTTAGGAGACGATCCTGGCGCTTGCTGGACTTTCTTGGACACCCTGAAGCCTTCTTAACAAGAATTGAACCTCTTTCCTTGAAGTTCTTGATGATCCTATAAATTGTTGATTGAGGTGCAATCTTAGTAGCCACAATATCCTTGCCTGTGAAGCCATTTTTATGCAACGCAATGATGGCTGCACGCGTTTCTTTGCAGGTCACCATGGTTAACAATGGAAGAACAATGATTTCAAGCATCACCCTCCTTTTAACATGTCAAGTCTGCCATTTTAACCCAATCAGCCTGACATAATGATCTCCAGCCTTGTGCTTGTCAACATTCTCACCTGAGTTAACAAGACGATTACTGAAATTATCTCAGCAGGTCCTTTAACCACCTCCGGACCGCTGTACGCACAGACGCGTCCTGGAGGTGGTTGATTCATTCCTCCTGGACGCGCCGGCGCGTCCTCTCGCGAGACGCGAGATTTCCTGTGAACGCGCGCACACAGGCGCGCGCGCTCACAGGATTGGAAGGTAAGAGAGTTGATCTCCAGCCTGCCAGCGGCGATCGTTCGCTGGCAGGCTGGAGATGTGTTTTTTTTAACCCCTAACAGGTATATTAGACGCTGTTTTGATAACAGCGTCTAATATACCTGCTACCTGGTCCTCTGGTGGTCCCCTTTGTTTGGATCGACCACCAGAGGACACAGGTAGCTCAGTAAAGTAGCACCAAGCACCACTACATTACACTACACCCCCCCCCCCCCGTCACTTATTAACCCCTTATTAGCCCCTGATCACCCCTGATCACCCCATATAGACTCCCTGATCACCCCCCTGTCATTGATTACCCCCCTGTCATTGATCACCCCCCCTGTCATTGATCACCCCCCTGTAAAGCTCCATTCAGACGTCCGCATGATTTTTACGGATCCACTGATAGATGGATCGGATCCGCAAAACGCATCCGGACGTCTGAATGAAGCCTTACAGGGGCGTGATCAATGACTGTGGTGATCACCCCATATAGACTCCCTGATCACCCCCCTGTCATTGATTACCCCCCTGTCATTGATCACCCCCCTGTAAAGCTCCATTCAGACGTCCGAATGATTTTTACGGATCCACTGATAGATGGATCGGATCCGCAAAACGCATCCGGACGTCTGAATGAAGCCTTACAGGGGCATGATCAATGACTGTGGTGATCACCCCATATAGACTCCCTGATCACCCCCCTGTAAAGCTCCATTCAGATGTCCGCATGATTTTTACGGATGCACTTATAGATGGATCGGATCCGCAAAACGCATCCGGACGTCTGAATGAAGCCTTACAGGGGCATGATCAATGACTGTGGTGATCACCCCATATAGACTCCCTGATCACCCCCCTGTCATTGATTACACCCCTGTCATTGATCAACCCCCTGTAAAGCTCCATTCAGATGTCCGCATGATTTTTACGGATGCACTGATAGATGGATCGGATCCGCAAAACGCATACGGACGTCTGAATGAAGCCTTACAGGGGCATGATCAATGACTGTGGTTATCACCCCATATAGACTCCCTGATCCCCCCCCTGTCATTGATTACACCCCTGTCATTGATCAACCCCCTGTAAAGCTCCATTCAGATGTCCGCATGATTTTTACGGATGCACTGATAGATGGATCGGATCCGCAAAACGCATCCGGACGTCTGAATGAAGCCTTACAGGGGCGTGATCAATGACTGTGGTGATCACCCCATATAGACTCCCTGATCACCCCCCTGTCATTGATTACCCCCCTGTAAAGCTCCATTCAGACGTCCGCATGATTTTTACGGATCCACTGATAGATGGATCGGATCCGCAAAACGCATCCGGACGTCTGAATGAAGCCTTACAGGGGCGTGATCAATGACTGTGGTGATCACCCCATATAGACTCCCTGATCACCCCCCTGTCATTGATTACCCCCCTGTCATTGATCACCCCCCTGTAAAGCTCCATTCAGACGTCCGCATGATTTTTACGGATCCACTGATAGATGGATCGGATCCGCAAAACGCATCCGGACGTCTGAATGAAGCCTTACAGGGGCGTGATCAATGACTGTGGTGATCACCCCATATAGACTCCCTGATCACCCCCCTGTCATTGATCACCCCCCTGTAAAGCTCCATTCAGATGTCCGCATGATTTTTACGGATGCACTGATAGATGGATCGGATCCGCAAAACGCATACGGACGTCTGAATGAAGCCTTACAGGGGCATGATCAATGACTGTGGTTATCACCCCATATAGACTCCCTGATCACCCCCCTGTCATTGATTACACCCCTGTCATTGATCAACCCCCTGTAAAGCTCCATTCAGATGTCCGCATGATTTTTACGGATGCACTGATAGATGGATCGGATCCGCAAAACGCATCCGGACGTCTGAATGAAGCCTTACAGGGGCATGATCAATGACTGTGGTTATCACCCCATATAGACTCCCTGATCACCCCCCTGTCATTGATCACCCCCCTGTCATTGATCACCCCCCTGTCATTGATCACCCCCCTGTCATTGATCACCCCCCCTGTCATTGATCACCCCCCCTGTCATTGATCACCCCTCTGTAAGGCTCCATTCAGACATTTTTTTGGCCCAAGTTAGCGGAATAATTTTTTTTTTTCTTACAAAGTCTCATATTCCACTAACTTGTGTCAAAAAATAAAATCTCACATGAACTCACCATGCCCCTCACGGAATCCAAATGCGTAAAATTTTTTAGACATTTATATTACAGACTTCTTCTCATGCTTTAGGGCCCCTAGAATGCCAGGGCAGTATAAATACCCCACATGTGACCCCATTTCGGAAAGAAGACACCCCCAGGTATTCCGTGAGGGGCATATTGAGTCCATGAAAGATTGAAATTTTTGTCCCAAGTTAGCGGAACGGGAGACTTTGTGAGAAAAAAAAAAAAAATATCAATTTCCGCTAACTTGTGCCAAAAAAAAAAAATTTCTATGAACTCGGCATGCCCCTCATTGAATACCTTTGGGTGTCTTCTTTCCAAAATGGGGTCACATGTGGGGTATTTATACTGCCCTGGCATTCTAGGGGCCCCAAAGCGTGAGAAGAAGTCTGGTATCCAAATGTCTAAAAATGCCCTCCTAAAAGGAATTTGGGCACCTTTGCGCATCTAGGCTGCAAAAAAGTGTCACACATCTGGTATCGCCGTACTCAGGAGAAGTTGGGGAATGTGTTTTGGGGTGTCATTTTACATTAACCCATGCTGGGTGAGAGAAATATCTTGGTCAAATGCCAACTTTGTATAAAAAAATGGGAAAAGTTGTCTTTTGTCAAGATATTTCTCTCACCCAGCAAGGGTATATGTAAAATGACACCCCAAAACACATTCCCCAACTTCTCCTGAATACGGCGATACCACATGTGTGACACTTTTTTGCAGCCTAGGTGGGCAAAGGGACCCATATTCCAAAGAGCACCTTTAGGATTTCACAGGTCATTTACCTACTTACCACACATTAGGGCCCCTGGAAAATGCCAGGGCAGTATAACTACCCCACAAGTGACCCCATTTTGGAAAGAAGACACCCCAAGGTATTCCGTGAGGGGCATGGCGAGTTCCATCTGGTATCTCCGTACTCAGGAGAAGTTAGGGAATGTGTTTTGGGGTGTCATTTTACATATAACCATGCTGGGTGAGAGAAATAACTTGGCAAAAGAGAACAACTCCCATTTTTTTTATACAAAGTTGGCATTTGACCAAGATATTTCTCTCACCCAGCATGGGTATATATAAAATGACACCCCAAAACACATTCCCCACCTTCTCCTGAGTACGGAGATACCAGATGTGTGACACTTTTTTGCAGCCTAGGTGGGCAAAGGGGCCCATATTCCAAAGAGCACCTTTCGGATTTCACAGGTCATTTTTTACAGAATTTGATTTCAAACTCCTTACCACACATTTGGGTCCCTAGAATGCCAGGGCAGTATAACCACCCCACAAGTGACCCCATTTTGGAAAGAAGAGACCCCAAGGTATTTCGTGATGGGCATAGTGAGTTCATAGAAGTTTTTATTTTTTGTCACAAGTTAGTGGAATATGAGACTTTGTAAGAAAAGAAAAAAAAAAAAAAATAATCATCATTTTCCACTAACTTGTGACAAAAAATAAAAAGTTCTATGAACTCACTATGCCCATCAGCGAATACCTTAGGGTGTGTACTTTCCGAAATGGGGTCATTTGTGGGGTGTTTGTACTGTCAGTCCATTGTAGAACCTCAGGAAACATGACAGGTGCTCAGAAAGTCAGATCTGCTTCAAAAAGCGGAAATTCACATTTTTGTACCATAGTTTGTAAACGCTATAACTTTTACCCAAACCATTTTTTTTTTACCCAAACATTTTTTTTTATCAAAGACATGTAGAACAATAAATTTAGAGCAAAATTTATATATGGATCTCGTTTTTTTTTGCAAAATTTTACAACTGAAAGTGAAAAATGTCATTTTTTTGCAAAAAAATCGTTAAATTTCAATTAATAACAAAAAAAGTAAAAATGTCAGCAGCAATGAAATACCACCAAATGAAAGCTCTATTAGTGAGGAGGTAAAATTCATTTGGGTGGTAAGTTGCATGACCGAGCAATAAACGGTGAAAGTAGTGTAGGTCAGAAGTGTAAAAAGTGGCCTGGTCTTTCAGGGTGTTTAAGCACTGGGGGCTGAGGTGGTTAATGACAGCAATGAAATGCAGTGGAAAGTTTTTTTTGGGATTAAGTTAATTTTCATGGCAAAGAAGGACTATGCAATTCATCTGATTACTCTTCATAACATTCTGGAGTGTATGCAAATTGCTATTATAAAAACTTAAGCAGCAACTTTTCCAATTTCCAATATTTATGTAATTCTCAAAACTTTTTGCCACGACTGTACACTGTAATAACAAAACCCAAAAGGCAATGGCAGTGTTGCTGCCTTTTCTTTAGGCTACATGCATCACGAACGTGATTTGGTTCCGCATCCGAGCCACATTTTTGCAGCTCGGGCGCGGACCCATTCACTTCAATTGGGCCGCAAAAGATGCGGACAGCACTCCGTGTGCTGTCCGCATCCGTTGCTCAGGGCCGGCGCCACCAGTAAGGCGAACTAGGCAGTCGCTTAGGGCGCCACTTAGCAGTGGGCGCCCGCCGCGGTTTAAAAAAACAAACAAAAAAAACGTTGGTTATAACTAGTTAACATACCAGTGGCGGCCGGCCGGCGGCGCCCCTTATGCTGCACCGCCTGAGCGCTTTAAAGAATCCCGGCGGGCGGCACATGTCAGAGACAGGCAGCGCACAGACACAGGCAGCAGGCTGCGCAGCACTGAGCTGAGCCGGCGGCCGGAGAATCAGAGTCGCCAACTGCAACTTCGCCAAGTCGGAGTCGAGATGAGAGATGATATGCTGACTCCTGACTGAGCGCCGCTGCCTCAGTGAAGCCGTGGGGGGGGGGGGGGGGGGGGGGGGGGGGAAAGCACGCACCAGACCAGAGAGACAGTCTGTCACTGACAGTGACAGTCTGACACGGTCACCGCTGTCTGTCTCTCTGGTGGTCTGACGTCCTGACTCTGAGTGACTATTCTAACTGCTGCTAGCTTACGCTGGCTTACCTGGCTTCAGGCTGCAGTGCTGAGGGTGGAGCGGAGGCGGAGCTCTGCCGACTTTGGAGCTAATGATCTTCTTGATTTGAACTCCCTGACCCCTCCCACCCTTGAGCACGTGACGCAGAGAGAGGGCTGTAGCGAAGGAGGAAGAAGAGAGCAGCCCAGCAGCCAGCCACGGCCACGGTGGCCCACCACCAGCAATTTGCCTCCCCGACCCCCAGTGCGGCCTTTGCCTTCTCCTTCTGGGACAGAAAAGAAGTGGGCTCCTAGCCTCCTACCTGCCTGGATTGGAGTGCAGCCTGCAGGTGCAGCTGCTTTCTTCTTCCCCAGGACCCCAGCCAGGGCGACATTGGTGAATGGTGTTTGTCTCCAGTCCCCAGAGCCCGACCAAGAGCCAGACTGCAGCCAGAGACCAACTCATCTTATTGTCCTAGACTGGTAAGCAGTCAGTAGACAATGCAATATGTTTATTATTTACTGTATTTTTTGCCTTATAAGACGCACTTTTTTCCATTGGGGAAAAAATGGCTGTGCGTCTTATAAAGCGGATTGGGGATACTTCGCTGGCCGTTATAGTGCACAGCGCGGCCAGCGAAGTATCAGTGTGGAGGGAGGAGGCGGGGACACTCATGGCGGGGCCCGGTGCAGTGACTCTACTCTAATACACCAGGCCCCGCAGCTGTTAAGTACATTCAATCCGAATGGGTCCGCAATTACTGTACTGTACTTACTGTACTAGTACCTTATATATAGCATTAAGATGGCGCAGACCGGCAGCTTCCTCGGTCATGCGCCGCCTGCCGCAGCTCCCTCCTTATGCGCCGCCTGCCCGTCTGCCTGTTCATTCATAAAGTGAGATAAGCAGGCAGGCGGCGCATGAGGAGGGAGCTGCGGCAGGCGGCGCATGACCGAGGGAGCTGCCGGTCTGCGCCGTCTTAATGCTATACATAAGGTACTACAGTAAGTACAGTACAGTAATTGCGGACCCATTCAGATTGAAAGTACTTAACAGCTGCGGCAGGGCCCGGTGTATTAGAGTAGAATCACTGCACCGGGCCCCACCATGAGTGTCTCCGCCTCCTCCCCCCACACTAAAGCATCTGATGAGGGATCTGTAGATGACACTTATGGGGATCTGTGGATGACATAAGTGTCATCCACAGATCCCCCCCATAACAGTGCGTCATCCACAGATCACCCCATAACAGTGCGTCATCCACAGATCCCCCCCATAACAGTGCGTCATCCACAGATCCCCCCCATAACAGTGCGTCATCCACAGATCCCCCATAACAGTGCGTCATCCACAGATCCCCCCATAACAGTGCGTCATCCACAGATCCCCCCCATAACAGTGCGTCATCCACAGATCCCCCATAACAGTGCGTCATCCACAGATCCCCCCCATAACAGTGCGTCATCCACAGATCCCCCCCATAACAGTGCGTCATCCACAGATCCCCCCCATAACAGTGCGTCATCCACAGATCCCCCCATAAGATTGCGTCATCCACAGATCCCCTCATAACAGTGCATCATCCACAGATCCCCCATAACAGTGCGTCATCCACAGATCATGATATGGGCAGATCATCTGATAAGTGGGGGGGCGCCAATTTTTATCTTACCTAAAGCGGCAAAAATCCTTGCACTGGCCCTGCCGTTGCTCCGTTCCGTAGCCCCGCAAAAAAATATATATTTTTTTTGCGGATCTGCAATTTGCGGACGCAAAACACATACAGTCGTGTGCAACTAGCCTTATCCTGCTTCACCAAACACAAAAATAAAAAAATAAAAATGTCATATGTACCCAAAAATTGTAGTAAGAATAATGACAACTTATCCCACAAAAAATAAACCATAACAAAGCTCTGTTGAGAACAAAATAAAAAAAATCGTATGGCTGTCAGAAAATGGCAGTACTGGTACCCCAAAGGCTGTTCAAAAGCAACATGGCGCCCGTACACCAATCCATCAAAATCTGCTCTGCAGCATACCCAAACAACGGTTTATGTCCACATTCACAGCATTTCTGTACCCAGTAGAACCCGCCTTACATTTTAAAGGGTGTGGTGTGTCTTAGATGGCGCACACTGGGCACAGCATATTGGGTGCTGAAATGCAATATCTGTGGAAAATATGCAGTTTTCATTTTGCACGGTCGTCTGTGCATTAATTTCAGCAAAATGCCTGTGGTCTCCAAATGCTCACTCCACCACTTAATATTTTGATGGCCGGAGTTTCAATAGTGGGGTCACTTCTCGGGGGTTCCTTTTATTATTTAACTCCACAGCCACTACAGTTGTCAGCATAAGATGCATAAATCACCACATTAGGCCTTTAAATGCACATGTCCAGGCAAAATATTAGGGTCACATGTAGGGTGTTTATAAAACCAGGAAGCCCGGCATAATAATAAAAGGGCTGACTTTTCACACGACGGACACAACATATTTGGTGCTGAAAGGGCATATCTATAAAAATTGCAATTTTCACTTTGCACATGTGCTGTCAAGTATGGTAATTTTTTCTAAAGACCTGTGGGGTCAAAATGTTCAATACACCCCTTGATAAATTCTATCAGGGGTGTAGTTTCTAAAATAGATTTAATTCTTTGGAGCTTCATTTTTATTTCACCTCAGAGCCTCTGCAGTTGCCAGTGCTGTATAAATCACCAAACTAGGCCTAAAATGCACATGGTGCTATTTCTCTTCTGAATCCTGCGGTGTGCCCACACAGCAGTTTATGACTACATATGAGGTGGTGTCATACTGGAGAAAAATGATGTAACAAAATTTAAGGTGATAGTTCTCCTGTTACCACTTGTGAAAATGAAAAATCTGGGTTTACAGAAACATTGTATTCGAAAAAATTAAATTTTTTATTTTCACAGCCAAGTGTTTCTAAATTCCATGAAAGCCCTACAGGGTCAAAGCTCTAACAATGCCCCTCAATAAATTCTTCGAAGGTGTAGTTTCCAAAATGGAGTCATTTTTGGGGGTTTCCCAGGGCTCCAGATGGCGACCATTCGACTTAGAATTGCAAAATGGCGACAAGACTTTGTAGTCTTGTCGCCATTTGCACCTAGACCCTCCACTGCTCTGCCACTTTAAGAAAAAAGGTCTTACATCCAGCAGACACACAGCAATCCAATAACAGCTTTACACCCCTCTTTTTTTTTTTTTGCACTTGGTCCATCCTTTTTGTATGCACAGTACGGCTGATGTGCAGGAGAGGTCCAACGGCGCTCCTCATTAAAATATGGCTGTTACCTGCCAGGCTTCAGGTGGAATCTCAACAGAACAGCAGGGTTAGGGCATGCAGCATCGCAGACATGGTGAGCTGGAGAGGTCGCAATTAGGGAACAAAGTTTTATGCAAATCGACTTTGGATGTTTCATCCGAAGTCGATTCGCTCATCCCTAGTCGGAATAACGACTGTACAAGCGTCATAGACACCTGTACAGACAGTTTTTCTCCCTAAAAAATGTCTAATGCGTATGAATACGCATAATAATTTAACTGACATTCATGGAACAGGGGAGCACGTGCCACTGCCGACTGCTCATGAAGTGCCAGGGACAGCATGGCGGGAACGGAACCTCTCCTGAGCAAAGACGATGATGTCCCACCAGAAGTGCCAACGTGCCCTGCAGGTTTCTATCTGCTGCTGGGAACTCAATGTGGAGGTTTATGAATGGAAAAACTAATAGCCAAGAGGCTAAAGAAAACCCAGTTTCTGACCCTTATGTTACAACAAAAATTTGGCGACTAAAAAATTTAATTTGGCTTTTAAATTTTTCAGATTAGGAGCCAATGGCTCCTTGATGATTTTTTTGTCTGGAGCACTGTTTCCATTGTAGGGGTATCTTAGAGTCTCTTCAAATACAACATGGTTCCCAAAAACCATTCCAGCTAAATCTCCCTTTCAAGAACCAAATAGCGCTCCATCCCTCCTGAACACTACAGTATGCCCATAAAGTAGTTTATGACCTCATATGGTGTGTTGCTGTGTTCAGGAGACTATGGGTAACAAATTGTGTGGTGCTTTTTCTCCTGTTACCCCTTGTGAAAATTAGAAATTTAGGGCTTATGCAACATTTTATTCTGTCGGGTCAAATCGCTCAGTACACACCTCAAAAAAATTCCTTGCGGGTGTAGTTTTCAAAATGGGTCATTTTTTGGGTGTCTCCACTGTATGGGTACCTCAGGGTCTCTTCAAATATAAAATGGCACCGAAAAACCATTCCAGCAAAATCCGCCCTCCAAAAAGCATGGTATTCCTTCCATTCTGAGTCTTACGGTGCACCCATACAGCACTTTACGAACACATATAGCTTGTTTATGCAAACTACAGAAACAGGTTTATAAATATCGAGGTTTGTTTTGCTGTTAACCCTTGCGTTGTTACAGGAATAAATTCATTATAATGGATAATCTGCTAAAAATATAAAATTTAGAAATCTCTCCTACAGTATCTCACAAAAGTGAGTACATCTCTCACGTTTTTGTAAATATTTTATTATATCTTTCCATGGGACAATGCTGAAGATATGACACTTTGATACAATGTGTCCGCTCCACTTTCTCAAAAATCATTAAAGGGCATAGTTCACAATATCCATTTGACTGTGGCTGATGCTCATGTTGAGGATATGTCATGTTTTGTCCTAAGCGGATTACCTACTCCTCTAGTGTTGGGGCTACCCTGGCTCACTAAACATAACCCCACCATTGATTGGCAAGCTAGGCAAATAAATGGTTGGAGTAACTTTTGCAGAGAGAATTGCCTCACGGCGTCTCTTTCAGAGGTTTCTACCAAGACTGTACCATCTTTTCTCTCAGGATTTTCGGATGTGTTTTCAGAGAGTGGTGTCCAGGAGCTGCCCCCTCACCGGGAGTACGATTGCCCTATTAATCTCATCCCAGGCACCAAGCTGCCAAAATCACGTTTATATAATCTCTCCCAACCTGAAAGAGTCGCTATGCGTACTAATATCTCTGAGAGCCTGAGAAAGGGACACATCCGGCCCTCGAAGTCACCTGTTGCTGCTGTTTTTTTTTTTTTGTTAAGAAAAAAGATGGTTCTTTAAGACCTTGTCTGGATTTCAGGGAGCTGAACTGTATCACAATTCGTGACCCATATCCGCTTCCTCTGATCCCGGACCTGTTTAACCAGATTGTTGGGGCTAAAGTTTTTTCTAAGTTGGATTTAAGAGGGGCATACAACCTAGTCAGGGTCAGGGAAGGGGACGAATGGAAGACGGCCTTCAATACCCCTGAGGGCCATTTCGAGAATTTGGTTATGCCCTTTGGTTTGATGAATGCTCCAGCCATCTTCCAACATTTTGTGAACAGCATTTTTTATAATTTAATGGGGAAATTTGTACTGGTGTATCTAGATGACATTTTGATTTTTTCTCCTGATTTCAAAACTCATAGGGACCACCTACGTCAGGTCTTGCTCATTCTGCGGGAGAATAAATTGTACGCTAAACTGGAAAAATGTGTGTTTGCAGTTCTGGAGATTCAATTTCTGGGTTTTCCTCTCTCCGCTTCTGGTTTTCACATGGACCCTGAGAAGGTCCGCGCTGTGCTTGATTGGGAGCTTCCTGAGAATCAGAAGGCGCTGATGCGGTTTTTGGGTTTTGCCAATTATTACAGAAAGTTCATTTTGAATTATTCCTCTGTTGTTAAGCCACTCACTGATATGACTAAAAAGGGGGTAGATTTTTCCTCCTGGCCGGTAGATGCGCTTAAGGCCTTTTCTAGTATCAAAGAGAGTTTTGCTCCCATCTTGGTACAACCTGATGTCTCTCTGCCTTTCATTGTTGAGGTGGACGCTTCTGAGGTGGGTGTGGGTGCCGTCTTGTCTCAGGGTCCCTTTCCTGCAAAATGGCGACCGTGTGCCTTTTTCTCAAGGAAACTCTCCTCCGCAGACAGAAATTACGATGTAGGAGATAGGGAGTTGTTGGCCATCAAATTAGCTTTTGAGGAATGGCGCCATTGGCTAGAGGGAGCCAGACATCCTATTACCGTGTTTACCGACCATAAGAATCTGGCCTACATGGAATCAGCCAAGCGTCTGAACCTGAGACAGGCCAGATGGTCTTTATTCTTTTCTAGGTTTAATTTTGTTGTCACGTTCCGCCCTGGGGTTAAAAATGTGAAGGCTGATGCCCTGTCACGTTGTTTTCCGGGAGGGGGGAACTTTGAAGACCCGGGTCCCATTTTGACTGAAGGGGTGGTCGTCTCTGCTCTTTATCCTGATTTGGAGGCAGAGGTTCTGGCAGCCCAGGCAGAGGCTCCTGATCTTTGTCCTCCTGGGAGGTTGTTTGTGTCTCTCGCTTTACGACACAAGGTTTTTAAGGAGCACCACGATACTGTCCTTGCTGGGCACCCGGGGAGTAGAGCCACAGTGGATCTCATTGCTCGGAGATTCTGGTGGACGGCTTTTCGTAAGACGGTTGAGGGTTTTGTGGCAGCCTGCGAGACCTGCACTCGTGCCAAGGTCCCTCATTCATGGCCATCGGGTTCTCTCCTCCCGTTACCCATTCCTTCCCGTCCTTGGACACATCTGTCCATGGACTTCATTACGGACCTGCCTCGTTCCTCGGGGAAGACTGTGATTCTGGTAGTAGTGGACCGTTTTAGCAAAATGGCGCATTTCATTCCCTTTCCTGGGTTACCCAATGCTAGGATGCTGGCGCAAGCATTTGTTGATCACATTGTCAAATTGCATGGCATTCCTTCAGACATAGTTTCTGATAGGGGCACGCAGTTTGTTTTCAGATTCTGGAAGGCCTTCTGTTCTCGCTTGGGGGTTCGGTTGTCGTTCTCTTCTGCTTTTCACCCGCAGTCGAATGGCCAGACCGAACGCGTTAATCAGAATCTGGAGACATATCTGCGCTGTTTTGTGGCAGAGAATCAGGAGGATTGGTGTTCTTTTTTGTCCCTTGCTGAGTTTGCTTTAAATAACTGTCGCCAGGAGTCCTCTGATAAGTCACCATTTTTTGGTGCATATGGGTTTCATCCGCAGTTTGGGACATTCTCTGGAGAGGGGTCTTCTGGTTTACCTGATGAGAAGAGATTTTCCTCGTCTTTGTCATTTATTTGGCAAAAGATTCAGGGTAATCTGAAGAGGATGAGTGAGAGACATAAGCGTGTGGCGGATAAGAGACGTGTGCCTGGTCCGGACCTGATTGTGGGTGATCTGGTGTGGTTGTCTACAAAGAATATCAAACTGAAGGTTCCCTCCTGGAAGTTGGGTCCTAAGTTTATTGGGCCTTACAAGATCTTGTCCGTCATCAATCCCGTTGCCTTCCGTCTTGATCTTCCTCAGACTTGGAAGATCCATAATGTTTTTCACAGGTCCCTATTAAAACCGTATGTGCAACCCACTGTACCCTCCTCTTTGCCTCCTCCTCCGATTGTTGTTGATGGTAGTCTTGAATTTCAGGTCTCTAGGATTGTGGATTCTCGCATTATCCGCGGTACTCTCCAGTACCTCGTTCATTGGGAGGGTTATGGTCCTGAGGAGAGGATGTGGGTCCCAGTGGCGGACATTAAGGCCACTCGTCTCATCAGGGCTTTCCATAGGTCCCATCCTGAGAAGGTGGGCTCTGAGTGTCCGGAGTCCACTCGTAAAGGGAGGGGTACTGTCACCGCCAGCTCTCTGAGAAGGTCTGACAGACGTTCTTCTGTACCTCTTGCATGATGTTCTTTGTTTTGGTTTCACTTTGTCATCTCCTTTCCTTCTCTCAGCTGTCATCTATTTACACTGATTGCCTCCCTTTATATTCCCTCCCATACTGCCTCACTTTGCGGTTTATACTACTTCCTGGATTGTGTTCACTGCTGGATGCTGCAACTGCTGATTCCTCAGATAAGTATTTTTCCTTTATTTGTGTTTCCGTGCTGGCTTGATTCTAGGTGACCCTGACTCCCTCCGTATTAAGTGCAGGGAGCCGGTGGTCGTGTCCCCTCACTATTATAGGGTTTTCAGGTGTCACACAGTCTAGGTACGAGGGCATGCCATTGTCTATCATAAAGACCTTTGCATTGGCATAGCATTCACGGAGAGCTCTAGGGGTTTTATAGGGCTCACTCATATGTTCCTTAGTTTGGGATCAAGTCAGTCGGATGTTTATTTATAACTTCCAGTTTTCTGCAACACCATCCGTGACACCTCGGCTTGTTTACGGATTTGTCTTTGCCTCTTCCCTTGTTCTGACGTGACCTCCTGGACTGACCTCGGCTAGTTGACCCGCCTCGCCTTCCGTTTCTATTCTACCTCTTGTCCGCTTATTGTAACTTCTCAGTGGCTGTCCTCTTCCCTGCTGTTTCTTTCTCTCTGCTTGCACTTAGTAGGTTAGGGACTGTCGCCCAGTTGCGCTCCGTCACCTAGGGTGGGTGGTGCAAGTAGGCAGGGACAGGGGACCAGGTGGCAGCTCAGGGGGTGCACCTCCGCTCTATCGTGATTCCCGTGACTCTACCCGTGACAGTGACATACTGAAGTAGAGGATCATCCCCCTCGGAGGACAGTATTCCAACATCATAACAACCCCAAACACGCCTTCAAGATGACCACTGCCTTGATAAAGAAACTGAGGATAAAGGTGCTGGACTGGCCAAGCATGATTCCAGACCTAAACTCTATTGAGCATCTGTGGGGCATTCTCAAACAGAAGGTGGAGGAGCGCAAGGTCTCTAACATACACCAGCTCTGTGATGTTGTCATGGAGGAGTGGAAGAGGATCCCAGTGGCAACCTGTGAAGCTCTAGTGAACTCCATGCCCAAGAGAGTTAAGGCAGAGCTGGAAAATAATGGTGGCCACACAAAATATTGACATTTCGGGTACAATTCAGCCATTTCCACTTAAGGGTACTTTCACACTAGCGTTTTTTCTATTCCGGCGCTGAGTTCCGTCCTAGGGGCTCAAATCCGGAAAAGAACTGATCAGTTTTATCCCAATGCATTCTGAATGGAGAGTAAGGCTACTTTCACACTTGCGGCAGAGAGATCCGGCAAGCATTTCCGTCGCCGGAACTGCCTGCCGGATCAGGCAAAATGTATGCTAACTGATGGCATTAGTAAGACTGATCAGGATCCTGATCAGTCTTAAAAATGCCTGATCAGTCGAAAAAATGCATTGAAATGCCGGATCCGTCTTTCCGGTGTCATCCGGCAAAAACGGATCGGGCATTTATTTTTTCACCTTTTTTTCAGTCTGCGCATGCGCATACCGGAAGGACGGATCCGGCATTCCGGTATTCTGAATGCCGGATCCGGCACTAATACATTCCTATGGGAAAAAATGCCTGATCCGGCATTCAGGCAAGTCTTCAGTTTTTTTAGCCGGAGATAAAACCGTAGCATGCTACGGTTTTCTCTTTTGCCTGATCAGTCAAAACGACTGAACTGAAGACATACTGATGCAAACTGAACGGATTAGGCCTCTTTCACACTTGCGTTGTTGGGATCCGGCATGCACTTCCGTTGCCGGAGGTGCCTGCCGGATCCGGAAAAACGCAAGTGTACTGAAAGCATTTGAAGACGGAACCGTCTTCCAAATGCTTTCAGTGTTACTATGGCACCCAGGACGCTATTAAAGTCCTGGTTGCCATAGTAGGAGCGGGGAGCGGTATACTTACAGTCCGTGCGGCTCCCGGGGCGCTCCAGAATGACGTCAGAGCGCCCCATGCGCATGGATGACGTGATCACATGGATCACGTGATCCATGCGCTTGGGGCGCCCTGACGTCACTCTGGAGCGCCCGGGGAGCCGCACGGACGGTGAGTACACTGCTCCCCCGCTCCCCACTACACTTACCATGGCTGTCAGGACTTTAGCGTCCCGGCAGCCATGGTAACCACTCTGAAAAAGCTAAATGTCGGCTCCGGCAATGCGCCGAAACGACGTTTAGCTTAAGGCCGGATCCGGATCAATGCCTTCCAATGGGCATTAATTCCGGATCCGGCCTTGCGGCAAGTGTTCCGGATTTTTGGCCGGAGCAAAAAAGCGCAGCATGCTGCGGTATTTTCTCCGGCCAACAAACGTTCCGTACCGGAACTGAAGACATCCTGATGCATCCTGAACGGATTACTCTCCATTCAGAATGCATTAGGATAATCCTGATCAGGATTCTTCCGGCATAGAGCCCCGACGACGGAACTCTATGCCGGAACACAATAACGCAGGTGTGAAAGAGCCCTTACTCTCCATTCAGAATGCATGGGGACATACCTGATCAGTTCTTTTCCGGTATAGAGCCCCTGTGACGGAACTCTATGCCGGAAAAGAACAACGCAAGTGTGAAAGTAGCCTAATCCGTTCAGGATGCATCAGGATGTCTTCAGTTCAGTCTTTTTGACTGATCAGGCTTTTCAGAAAACCGTAGCATGTTGTATTTTTAGTTCCGGCCAAAAATCCGGAACACTTTGACTGAACGCCGGATCCAAACTTTTTCCCACTGACTTGCATTAACGCCGGATCCGGCGCCGTGTGTTCCGTCAAACCAGATGCGGCTTTTGCATGTTAAACCCGAAAAATGTGAAAAAAATGTTAAAGTTCATAAATGGCGGATCCGTTTTTTCCAATGCATTTTTTCATTGTGATCAAAATCCTGATCAGGATTCAAATGTAATCAAATGTAATCCGTTTTCACACGTTTTTTCGGATCCGGCGGGCAGTTTCGGTGACGGAATTGAACGCCGGATTCAAACAACGCTAGTGTGAAAGTAGCCTTAGGGTTGTACTCACTTTTGTTGCCAGCGGTTTAGACATTAATGGCTGTGTGTTGAGTTATTTTGAGGGCACACCAAATTAACACTGTTAGGCCTCTTTCACACTTGCGTTGTCCGGATCCGGCGTGTACTCCACTTGCCGGAATTACACTCCGGATCCGGAAAAACGCAAGTGTACTGAAAGCATTTGAAGACGGAACCGTCTTCCAAATGCTTTCAGTGTTACTATGGCACCCAGGACGCTATTAAAGTCCTGGTTGCCATAGTAGGAGCGGGGAGCGGGGGAGCGGTATACTTACAGTCCGTGCGGCTCCCGGGCCGGAAGACAATAACGCAGGTGTGAAAGAGCCCTTATACAAGCTGTACACGACTACTTTATGTTGTATCAAAGTGTCAGATCTTCAGTGTTGTCCCATGAAAAGATAGAATAAAATATTTACAAAAATGTGAGAGGTGTACTCATTCCAAAGTTATTACCACATAAATCAGATGAAAAATGACGGTGTGGAAGGGGGTAAAAATGTTAAAGGGCTTCTGTCACTCCACTAAACTTTTTTTTTTGGTTACTTATAATCCCTATACTGCGATTTATGCATATATACTGTAATTAATCATTTTGGATCAGCAGATTATGTTAAAAACTTACTTTTAAAATATGCAAATTACCTTGCTACCAGCAAGTAGGGCAGCTATTCAAAATCTGGCGCCTGCGCCATACCTGTCTTCAGTCGGCGCAGGCGCACTGAGAGGCGGACGCTCGCTCGGCCACTCCATCCTCAATGCGCCTGCGCCGATGACGTCACAACTACACCCGGCGCAGGCGCATTGAGAACGGGGACGCTCGCTCGGCGCTCCTTCCTCAATGCGCCTGCGCCGGGTGTAGATGTGACGTCATCGGCGCAGACGCATTGAGGATGGAGCGGCCGAGCGAGCGTCCGCCTCTCAGTGCGCCTGCGCCGACTGAAGACAGGTACGGTGCAGGCGCCAGATTTTGAATGCAAACAGGGCCAGCAGAGAGAGATCCCGTCCGCTGGCCCTGTCAATCAACATGCGGAGGGGGCGTCTTTAGGTTAGGAGGATGCGGCTGCTAACAGACTGCTAATACAGACTGTAATTAATCATTTTGGTTCAGCAGATTATGTTAACCACCTCAGCCCCCAGTGCTTAAACACCCTGAAAGACCAGGCCACTTTTTACACTTCTGACCTACACTACTTTCACCGTTTATTGCTCGGTCATGCAACTTACCACCCAAATGAATTTTACCTCCTTTTCTTCTCACTAATAGAGCTTTCATTTGGTGGTATTTCATTGCTGCTGACATTTTTACTTTTTTTGTTATTAATCGAAATTTAACGATTTTTTTTGCAAAAAAATGACATTTTTCACTTTCAGTTGTAAAATTTTGCAAAAAAAACGACATCCATATAGAAATTTTGCTCTAAATTTATAGTTCTACATGTCTTTGATAAAAAAAAAATGTTTGGGTAAAAAAAAAATGGTTTGGGTAAAAGTTATAGCGTTTACAAACTATGGTACAAAAATGTGAATTTCCGCTTTTTGAAGCAGCTCTGACTTTCTGAGCACCTGTCATGTTTCCTGAGGTTCTGCAATGCCCAGACAGTACAAACACCCCACAAATGACCCCATTTCGGAAAGTACACACCCTAAGGTATTCGCTGATGGGCATAGTGAGTTCATAGAACTTTTTATTTTTTGTCACAAGTTAGCGGAAAATGATGATTTTTTTTTTTTTTTTTTTTTTCTTACAAAGTCTCATATTCCACTAACTTGTGACAAAAAATAAAAACTTCTATGAACTCACTATGCCCATAACGAAATACCTTGGGGTCTCTTCTTTCCAAAATGGGGTCACTTGTGGGGTAGTTATACTGCCCTGGCATTCTAGGGGCCCAAATGTGTGGTAAGGAGTTTGAAATCAAATTCTGAAAAAAATGACCTGTCAAATCCGAAAGGTGCTCTTTGGAATATGGGCCCCTTTGCCCACCTAGGCTGCAAAAAAGTGTCACACATCTGGTATCTCCGTACTCAGGAGAAGGTGGGGAATGTGTTTTGGGGTGTCATTTTATATATACCCATGCTGGGTGAGAGAAATATCTTGGCAAAAGACAACTTTTCCCATTTTTTTATACAAAGTTGGCATTTCACCAAGATATTTATCTCACCCAGCATGGGTATATATAAAATGACACCCCAAAACACATTCCCCACCTTCTCCTGAGTACGGAGATACCAGATGTGTGACACTTTTTTGCAGCCTAGGTGGGCAAAGGGGCCCATATTCCAAAGAGCACCTTTCGGATTTCACTCATCATTTTTTACAGAATTTGATTTCAAACTCCTTACCACACATTTGGGCCCCTAGAATGACAGGGCAGTATAACTACCCCACAAGTGACCCCATTTTGGAAAGAAGACACCCCAAGGTATTCCGTGAGGGGCATGGCGAGTTCCTAGAATTTTTTATTTTTTGTCACAAGTTAGTGGAAAATTATGATTTTTTTTTTTTTTTTTTTTTCCATACAAAGTCTCATATTCCACTAACTTGTGACAAAAAATAAAAACTTCCATGAACTCACTATGCCCATCAGCGAATACCTTGGGGTCTCTTCTTTCCAAAATGGGGTCACTTGTGGGGTAGTTATACTGCCCTGGCATTCTAGGGGCCCAAATGTGTGGTAAGGAGTTTGAAATCAAATTCAGTAAAAAATGACCTATGAAATCCAAAAGGTGCTCTTTGGAATGTGGGCCCCTTTGCCCACCTAGGCTGCAAAAAAGTGTCACACATCTGGTATCCCCGTACTCAGGAGAAGTTGAGGAATGTGTTTTGGGGTGTCTTTTTACATATACCCATGCTGGGTGAGATAAATATCTTGGTCAAATGCCAACTTTGTATAAAAAAATGGGAAAAGTTGTCTTTTGCCAAGATATTTCTCTCACCCAGCATGGGTATATGTAAAATGACACCCCAAAACACATTCCCCACCTTCTCCTGAGTACGGAGATACCAGATGTGTGACACTTTTTTGCAGCCTAGGTGGGCAAAGGGGCCCATATTCCAAAGAGCACCTTTCGGATTTGACAGGTCATTTTTTTCAGAATTTGATTTCAAACTCCTTACCACACATTTGGGCCCCTAGAATGCCAGGGCAGTATAACTACCCCACAAGTGACCCCATTTTGGAAAGAAGACACCCCAAGGTATTCGCTGATGGGCATAGTGAGTTCATGGAAGTTTTTATTTTTTGTCACAAGTTAGTGGAATATGAGACTTTGTATGAAAAAAAAAAAAAAAAAAAAAATCATCATTTTCCACTAACTTGTGACAAAAAATAAAAAATTCTAGGAACTTGCCATGCCCCTCACGGAATACCTTGGGGTGTCTTCTTTCCAAAATGGGGTCACTTGTGGGGTAGTTATACTGCCCTGGCATTCTAGGGGCCCAAATGTGTGGTAAGGAGTTTGAAATCAAATTCTGAAAAAAATGACCTGTCAAATCCGAAAGGTGCTCTTTGGAAAATGGGCCCCTTTGCCCACCTAGGCTGCAAAAAAGTGTCACACATCTGGTATCTCCGTACTCAGGAGAAGGTGGGGAATGTGTTTTGGGGTGTCATTTTACATATACCCATGCTGGGTGAGAGAAATATCTTGGCAAAAGACAACTTTTCCCATTTTTTTATACAAAGTTGGCATTTGACCAAGATATTTATCTCACCCAGCATGGGTATATGTAAAAAGACACCCCAAAACACATTCCTCAACTTCTCCTGAGTACGGGGATACCAGATGTGTGACACTTTTTTGCAGCCTAGGTGGGCAAAGGGGCCCACATTCCAAAGAGCACCTTTTGGATTTCATAGGTCATTTTTTACTGAATTTGATTTCAAACTCCTTACCACACATTTGGGCCCCTAGAATGCCAGGGCAGTATAACTACCCCACAAGTGACCCCATTTTGGAAAGAAGAGACCCCAAGGTATTCGCTGATAGGCATAGTGAGTTCATGGAAATTTTTATTTTTTGTCACAAGTTAGTGGAATATGAGACTTTGTATGAAAAAAAAATAAAAAATAAAAATCATCATTTTCCACTAACTTGTGACAAAAAATAAAAAATTCTAGGAACTTGCCATGCCCCTCACGGAATACCTTGGGGTGTCTTCTTTCCAAAATGGGGTCACTTGTGGGGTAGTTATACTGCCCTGGCATTTTCCAGGGGCCCTAATGTCTGGTAAGTAGGTAAATGACCTGTGAAATCCGAAAGGTGCTCTTTGGAATGTGGGCCCCTTTGCCCACCTAGGCTGCAAAAAAGTGTCACACATCTGGTATCTCCGTACTCAGGAGAAGGTGGGGAATGTGTTTTGGGGTGTCTTTTTACATATACCCATGCTGGGTGAGAGAAATATCTTGGCAAAAGACAACTTTTCCCATTTTTTTTATACAAAGTTGGCATTTGACCAAGATATTTATCTCACCCAGCATGGGTATATGTAAAATGACACCCCAAAACATATTCCCCAACTTCTGCTGAATACGGAGATACCACATGTGTGACACTTTTTTGCAGCCTAGGTGGGCAAAGGTGCCCAAATTCCTTTTAGGAGGGCATTTTTAGACATTTGGATACCAGACTTCTTCTCACGCTTTGGGGCCCCTAAAATGCCAGGGCAGTATAAATACCCCACATGTGACCCCATTTTGGAAAGAAGACACCCCAAGGTATTCAATGAGGGGCATGGCGAGTTCATTGAAAAAAAAAAAATTTGGCACAAGTTAGCGGAAATTGATTTTTTTGATTTTGTTCTCACAAAGTCTCCCTTTCCGCTAACTTGGGACAAAAATTTCAATCTTTCATGGACTCAATATGCCCCTCAGCGAATACCTTGGGGTGTCTTCTTTCCAAAATGGTGTTATTTGTGGGGTGTTTGTACTGCCCTGGCATTTGAGGGTCTCCGCAATCATTACATGTATGCCCAGCATTAGGAGTTTCTGCTATTCTCCTTATATTGAGCATACGGGTAATGAGATTTTTTTTTTCCGTTCAGCCTCTGGGCTGAAAGAAAAAAATGAACGGCACAGATTTCTTCATTCGCATCGATCAATGTGGATGAAAAAATCTCTGCCAAAAAAAGAAAAAGGAGGGGAAAGGCGTCTGCCAGGACATAGGAGCTCCGCCCAACATCCATACCCACTTCAGCTCGTATGCCCTGGCAAACCAGATTTCTCCATTCACATCAATCGATGTGGATGAATAAATCATTGCCGGGATTTTTTTTTTTATATATACAAAGTGTTTGCCAAAGTATATGAACACCGCCACCTCCTCAGCTCATATGCCTCGGCAAACGTATCTTTTACTGCAGAGGAGAAATCTCGTCTTGCAGCGCCGCATACACCGACTTGCGTGTAATCTGACAGCAGCGCAATGCTTCTGTCCGAATGCACATCAGTGCTGCAGCTAGTCGATCGGTTGGTCCACCTGAAAGGTAAAAAAAACAAAACAAAAAAGAAAAAACCAGGCCGCAAAGCAATAACTTTATTAACTGTTGAACAGAACATAGAAACTTTTTTTAAACTTTTTTAACTGAACATTTAACTTTTTTACTTACCGGTATTTTTTTTTTTGTTTAGTTTTTTTTACCTTTTATAGAACAAACCTCTCCTTCCCCATGGGACAATGTGCAAAGCGCAAATCGCCCAAAGATGTGGCGAAGTACATTATGCACTTTATCCCAGGTGAAAGGAGAGGTTTGCAGCAGCTGTGAGTGAATGGGCCCTAATAGCCCTGTGTGCCTGTCCTGGTGAGATGTGATCCCTATGCTAAGTGTACCTGTGTGTGGTACTTCCGGAAACACTCTCCATAGCATAGGGCAGGGTGGTCAGCACAGTCAGGACAGAAATAGCGGGTGTCACGCCTTATTCCACTCCTGCTACAGACACGACATCTTTTTCGGGGTGACGGTTGGGTTGAGGTACCAGGAACGACACTGGGGAAATGTCGCTCGTGTAGACGGCTAACTACACTGGTGGATGGGGCCACGGAACCTCCTGGGTAAAGGAGGTTCTCGATGATCTCTTCCTGGAATTTGAGGAAGGATCCTGTTCTCCCAGCCTTACTGTAGAGAACAAAACTATTGTAGAGCGCCAATTGAATTAAATATACAGACACCTTCTTATACCAGCGTCTGGTTCTGCGGGAAACTAAATACGGAGACAACATCTGGTCATTGAAGTCCACCCCTCCCATGAGCGCATTATAGTCGTGGACACAGAGGGGCTTTTCAATGACACGGGTTGCTCGCTCAATTTGGATTGTCGTGTCTGCGTGAATGGAGGAGAGCATGTAAACGTCACGCTTGTCTCTCCATTTCACCGCGAGCAGTTCTTCGTTACACAAGGCAGCCCTCTGCCCCCTTGCAAGACGGGTGGTTACAAGCCGTTGGGGGAAGCCCACGCGACTAGTTCGCATGGTGCCACAGGCGCAAATCCGTTCTAGAAACAAATGCCTAAAGAGGGCCACACTTGTGTAGAAATTGTCCACATAAAGATGGTACCCCTTGCCGAATAAGGGTGACACCAAGTCCCAGACTGTCTTCCCACTGCTCCCCAGGTAGTCAGGGCAACCGACCGGCTCCAGGGTCTGATCTTTTCCCTCATAGATCCGAAATTTGTGGGTATAGCCTGTGGCCCTTTCACAGAGCTTATACAATTTGACCCCATACCGGGCACGCTTGCTTGGGATGTATTGTTTGAAGCCAAGGCGCCCGGTAAAATGTATTAGGGACTCGTCTACGCAGATGTTTTGCTCAGGGGTATACAAATCTGCAAATTTCAGGTTGAAATGGTCTATGAGGGGCCGAATTTTGTGGAGCCGGTCAAAAGCAGGGTGGCCTCTGGGACGGGAGGTGGTATTGTCGCTAAAATGCAGAAAACGTAGGATGGTCTCAAATCGTGTCCTGGACATAGCAGCAGAGAACATGGGCATGTGATGAATTGGGTGCGTTGACCAATATGACCGCAATTCATGCTTTTTTGTCAGGCCCATGTTGAGGAGAAGGCCCAAAAAAATTTTAAGCTCGGAAACTTGGACTGGTTTCCACCGGAAAGGCTGGGCATAATAGCTTCCCGGGTTAGCGGTTATAAATTGTGTGGCATACTGGTTGGTCTCTGCCACGACTAAGTCCAAGAGCTCCGCAGTCAAGAACAGCTCAAAAAATCCCAGGGCCGAACCGATTTGAGCCGTCTCAACCCGAACTCCAGACTGGGCGGTGAAAGGGGGAACTACTGGTGCGGCTGAAGTTGGTGACTGCCAATCAGGATTTGCCAGCACCTCAGGGACTCTAGGGGCTCTACGGGCCCGTCTTTGCGGTGGCTGCGACGGGGTAACTATTGCACGTGCCACCGTACCAGCTTCAACTGCCCTTCTGGTGCTCGCTACTTCACCAGGTTGTACGGCAGTGCTGGTACTAGGTCCAGGAAGGGCTGCGCTGCTGGTGTATGCCTCACCACGTGATCCGGCAGCGACAGCCCCACTCTGCTGCTCTTGAAGCGGATCCTGCGTAACCTGTGGTCTAGCGACATGGGGCCGGGTACGCCTGGTGCTGCCAGGGACCTCCACCTCCTCGTCCGAACTTTGGGTCAGAGAGCCACTGCTTTCCACAGGTTCATATTCTGACCCGCTAGATTCGTCAGATGAGGGTTCCCACTCCTCATCCGACTGGGTCAGAATCCTGTAGGCCTCTTCAGAAGAATACCCCCTGTTTGACATTTTGGACTACTAAATTTAGGGGTATTCCCTGAGACTACCCAAGAAAAAAAGCAAACCTGTCTTACAAAGGGGAGGCTAGCGAAGTACCGGAGGCTGCTGCGGTTGATAAAAAATATCAAAACTGATTTTTTTATCGCCGCAGTGCGTGTAAAATGAATGTGCAGTGATCAAAAAATAATAATTTTTTGTCACTGCGGTGGGGCGGGCGTGGGTGAACGCACGTGTGGGCGACCGATCAGTGGAGGGTGGAGGGCGAGCTAAGGTGACACTAATACTATTATAGATCTGACCGTGATCAGTTTTGATCACTTACAGATACTATAAAAGTACAAATGCTGATTAGCGATACGCTAAACAGCGAATAAAAGTGACTGCGGTGCGGTGGGGTGGGCGCTAACTGACGCTAACTACCTAACCAAGGGGCCTAAACTATCCCTAAAACAGCCAATACCAGTGAAAAAAAAAAAGTGACAGTTTACACTGATCACTTTTTTTCCTTTCACTAGTGATTGACAGGGGCGATCAAAGGGGTGATCAAAGGGTTAATTGGGGTGCAGGTGGGTGATCTGGGGCTAAGGTGTAGTGTTTGGTGTACTCACAGTTCAGTCTGCTCCTGTGCTGGATCCAACCGACGAAAAGGACCAGCACAGGAGCAGACAAGCCATATAACAGATCATATTTACTAATATGATCTGTTATATGACTTTGGATTGGATTTTTTGAAAATCGCCAGCCTGCCAGCCAATGATCGTTGCTGGCAGGCTGGTGACGAAATACTTCTTTTAATTTTGCCGGCCCGCGATGCGCATGCGCGGGCCGGCTTTGAGCGAAATCTCGCGTCTCGCGAGATGACGCGTATATGCGTGACTCTGCGCAGCGCTGCCACCTCCGGAACGCAATCCTGCGTTAGGCGGTCCGGAGGTGGTTAAAAACTTACTTTTAAAATATGCAAATTACCTTGCTACCAGCAAGTCGGGCGGCTACTTGCTGGTAGCAAGGTAATTTGCATATTTTAAAAGTAAGTTTTTAACATAATCTGCTGAACCAAAATGATTAATTACAGTATGTATGCATAAATCACAGTATAGGGATTAAAAGTAACCAAAAAAAAAACAACTGTTTAGTGGGGTGACAGAAGCCCTTTAAAGGCATACATAAGGTACAGAAGAGAATCTAATATATAAAGCTGAGTGTATGTATGTGTGTATGTCCGCTAAAGGAATCCACACCGTCCCATGTAAGAAATTTGGCACACAGGTACTTCAGGTGTCCGGGAAGGTTTTAGACCGGGTCTTAGCTCTCTAGGACGTACCGTTCCTGAGATATTCCCAAATATATGACCTGCATTAGCCAATACAAGCCTACAAGTCTTTCTCTTCATATCCCAAGTGCTATACACACGGTCACATGTCCCTTATCAGCCAATAGAAGCTTGCAGGCCCTTAGTCTCCACATACACACAGTTTTACACCAGGTTTCCATAACAACCCAGACATTTTTCTTCACTGCTATAGGTCAGCTTTAAAGGGGCAGGGCACTGTGGATGACACTGTTAAGGGAGCGGAGTGCTGTGGAGGTTACAGTTAAGGGGGAAGGCTGCTGTGGAGGTCACAGTTAAGAGGACAGTCCGCTATGGAGGTCAATGTTAAGGGGCAGATTGCTGTAGAGGCCACTGTTAAGGGGGCGCGGTGTTGTAGAGAACACTGTTAAGGAGATGGGGTACTGTGGAGGTCACTAATAAAGGGGAGGCCACTGTGGAGGACACTGTTAAAGGGGCGGGCCGCTGTGAAGGTCACTGTTAAGGGGCGAGATGCTGTGGTCACTTTTAAAGGGGCGAGCACTGTGGAGGTCTCTGTTAAGGGGGCAGGTAACGGTGGAGGCCACAGTTAAGGGGACGGTCCGCTATGGAGTTCAGTGTTAAGGGGCAGGGTGCTGTAGAGGTCACTGTTAAGGGGGCTTGCTTTTGTGGAGGTCACATTTTAAGGGAACGGAGCTCTGTGGAGGTCATTGTTATTGTGGAAATCAATGTTAACGAGACAGGGTACTGTGGAGTTCACTAATAAAGGGGTGACCGCTGTGGAGGTCACTGTTAAAGGGGCGGGCACTGTGGAGGTCATTGTTAAGGGAGCAGGGGACTGTGGAGGCCACTATTAAATGAGCAGTGGGGTACTGTGAGGTCACTGTTAAGGCAGCGGAGTACTGTGAGGTCATTGTTAAGGGAGCGGGGTACAGTGGAGGTCACTGTTAAAGGGGCAGTTGCTGTGGAGGTCTCTGTTAAGGTGGCGTGGAATGGTGGAGGTCACAGTTAAGGGGAATGTAACCTATGGTCAGTGTTAAGGGGCGGGTGCTGTGGAGGTCACTGTTAAGGGGGTGGGCCCCTGAGGAGGTCACTGTCAAGGGGGTGGAGTACTGTGAAACTCACTGTTAAAGGGGCAGGCTGCTGTGAAGGTCAAAGTTAAGGGGGTGGGCTGCTGTGGAGGTCCCATTTTAAGGAGGCGTGCACTGTGGGGGGGGGGGGGGCAGTGTTAAGGGGTGGGGGACTGTGGAGGTCATTGCTAAGTGGGCGGGGTGCTGTAGAGGTCACTGTTATGGGGGATACTGTCGATATCTTTTAACGACACACAGAAACATTAAATGAAATAGATGAAATATAGCTGTGAGAATCCGGGTCCTTCTGCTAGTCTTTTAATAAAAACTAAACAGAGAACAAAGGGGCGAAATCTAAAATGAGTCGGGGGAGATCAGAACACCAAACGAGTAGTTGAGGCTTGGAATAAACTCCCATCGGATGTGGTTAGGAAATCTACAGTAAGTGAATTTAGGATTCTCTTAGATCTGCCTTACACCATAGAATGCCAGAAATTGGCTGGCCTAATACTGTTGCATGCAGCGCTTGTTTTCCAGCAGAATCCTGACCTATTTGCTAGGTAGCAGACGGATGTCCGCTAGACATAGAAACATATACTCCATTATAGTCAACATCCGGCAATGCCCGATCCGTAGAACTCTGACATTGCTTAAAATGTGAAACTAGCCTTCCACATTTTATCAGAACTGGTGTAAAGAAAAACTGGCTTAGTTGCCAATAGCAACCAATCAGATTCTACCTTTAATTTTTCAGAGCTCCTCTAGAAAATGAAAGGTAGAATCTGATTGGTTGATACGGGCAATTAAGCCAGTTTTCCTTTACACCAGTTTGGTAAATCCCTAATATATATCAAGTAAAGAGCAAAACTAATCCAAAAGTGAAGCTACTTCTAGCAACCAATCAGATTACAGCTTTTATTTCCTATCTCAGGTTACACAATATAAACCGGGATCTGATTGGTGGCTGCGGTTTCCACAGGATATAAAACATCCTTTACTTTCAACAAATCATAACGCGCCGCTTCCATTTTCACAGACACCTTCCCGTGAAACAACCGCTGGGCGCCGCTCAGTAACGCAGGGCTATGAGCGGAGACGTCGGTCAGCACCCTCTCACGGTAGCCATGGAAGTAACAGAAATACACTGTACGCCCCCATACCTACTAATTACTACTCAGGGGGGTCTCTGCCTATGCGCGTCACGTGACGCTCTACCTGGGCCACGCCTCCTTCCGCTCAGTTGCCAATCGTGTTCGTCGCTCACATCCGGGCCACGCTGCTCCTCCTGCTCCGGTGCTCGGCGGCTGGAGGTAACCGGGACCAGGGTGTGGCACGACCGGGGCTGACTCCGCTTGGGGGGGACAGTTCTTAAATGTCGGGTCTTGGCGGAAGTTTTGCCTTTGTGACTGTAGTGCAGTTGCTTGGAGGATAGTGCGGGGCTAGCTGGGGACTGAAGATGACGTGGGAGCTGTGAGAACTATCGGCATGCCAGCTGTAACCTTTCAGGTGCCTGTGCCATGCAGTGAATAAAAGGACCCAGTGGATGGCAGCTCGTCCCCGTATATGAGTAAAGTGAGACTGGTGACACCTGGTGTGACAGAAGCACGGCTTGTAGGGGCAGCAGAGGTCCTCAGTGCTAGAGGGGCTCTGGGAGGTGCATGTATCATTGCTGTGTCTATGGATTTTATACTGGAAGACTTTGGCAACTTTACTGTGGATGGAGACGGCATCTTCTGAGAAAATCGGGGGCTTTCTGTGTAACATGGTACTTATATGTGCCCCGGCAAGATGGAGTATGGGCTCATGCACATGAATGTGGGGCTCATGCACATGAATGTGTGCCGCCTGCGATGAGCGATGCAGACTAGCGTTGAGCGAACTTGTGTTTTAAGTTCGCCGTCTAAAGTTCGGGTTATCGAAGAATCGCGTTATGGATTCCACAACCACGTACCATAACGGAATTTAGAATCCATAACGCGATTCTTCGATAACCAGAACCTGCACTTTAGATGCCGAACTGAAAACACAAGTTCGCTCTACACTAATGCAGACCCATTCAAATTGAATAGGTCTGCACCGCAAAAAATAGAGCATGTCTTCGTGTGGACGGAAATGCCACAGAAGCCTTCTGTAGTGCTTCCATGGCCTTCCGCTCCGTGCCTCCAATCCATATCTTCCGGATTGAGTCCGCATCTGTGATACGGTGCGCACATGGCCGGTGCCTGTATACTGCGGACCTGCTGTTTGCTGGCCACAATACAGGCATGAACCCTAACTCATTGACATGATGCAGGTTAAGATATATAGGGCGACCACCAAAAGGTACATTATAAAGTGGAGGTTCCGTGTGTGTGTGGTCTCAAAGATGATGACCAGTATACGGATATGCATATACCCCTTAACAGGGTTTTCTGGGATTTTAATATTGATGACCCTTCCTCAGGATAGGTCATCTATATCGGGACGGCTCTGTAGTATACACTTGAATTGGATGGTGATGTCCTATTGAAGTGAATGGGACGGCTTGTAGTTATGCCCGCTCTCAGTGAAGGAAAGGCTGCACTCCCAAGGAACACGTCTTTCTCTTCAACCAGCTGATCGGCGGGGGTGTTGGACCCCTGCCGATCTGATACCGATGATCTGTCCTTAGGATAGGTCATCAATATTAAAATCCTGGAAAAAACCCTTTACCGTAACAGTTCATTTCTGATGACATGCGGCAGTCCTCCCCACTGTATAGGAATGATCAGTCTCTACTGTGATTGCTCTCCCCCTTACAGATGCATCAGGGCACATTTATCAAGCTCCCCTGTTCTTAGACGTAAAATTAGACTGGCATATTTAATTTGGCTGTCTTTTGCCCAGTATTTATTAAGTCGTACAGCAGTTAATGAGTTTTTTTAATTAGTCTGACCTCTGGTGGTTGTTTTCCAGTTAGACAGGTTCATATTCACTTAGACTGGTCTAATTTATTTGCTCATGAAAAAAGTAGCATCTTTGCGGAGAAAAGTCACATGTCAACAGAAAAGGGCAACTTTTAATGCAAAAAAAAAAGTCACAATTCACCACTGAAAACAGACAAAGAAAAGTATGAAAGCCCTGGAGTGGCGTAGAAATTACACTGTTTTTGGGAAAGTCAGGCGCACCTATATACGGAAAAAGATCCAAAAAGTTAGAAAACGTCTGAATTAGGGCACATGCACACAACCGTATGTATTTTGTGGTCCGCAAAAAACACGGATGATGTCTGTGTGCATTCCGTATTTTGCGGAACAGAACAGCTGGCCCCTAATAGAACAGTCCTATCCTTGTCTGTAATGCGGGCATTAATAGGACATGTTTTATCCCTTTGCGGAACGGAAATACGGAAACGGAATGCACACAGAGTAACTTCCATTTTTTTTGCAGACCCATTGAAATGAATCGTTCAGCATACTGTCCCCAAAAAAACAGAACGGACACGGAAAGAAAATACGTTCGTGTGCATGAGCCCTTAGGCTACTTTCACACTAGCGTTTTAGTTTTCCGGTATTGAGTTCCGTCATAGGGGCTTAATATCGGAAAAAGTTTGTTTTATCCTCATTCATTGTCAATAGGGACAAAACTGAACAGAACGCAATGCGCCAAAATGCATTCCGTTTTGTTTAGTTGCGTTCCCATACCGGAGAGCAAACCGCAACATGTTGAAGTTTGCTTTCCGTTCTGAGATGTGGAGCAAGACAGATCCGGCATGACCCCAAATGCAAGTCAATGGGGACAGATCCGCCACAATAGAAAACGGATCCATCTCCCATTGACTTTCAGTAGAGTTCATAACGGATGCAGACGGTTGTATTATCTGAACGCATAAAACGCGAGTGTGAAAGTAGCCTTAGTCTAAAAAATCCAAATAGTTGGATGAGATGCAAAAGACACCAAAACAGGCGCAAAATCAGTAGTAAATGTGACTAAAAATAAGACTGTCTAAAACAGTCATTTTTAGACTAAAAACAGGCGCAAACGCTTTAGTAAATGTGCCCCATCGTTTCTGGGCAGCAGATCCCTGTCAACAATTTGCTGTCCAGAAAGGATTATCTTGGGTGCTGCATCAACATGCTTACACCTGACAAACGAGCGTTTGCTCTTTCGTTAGGTGATCGGAGGCACCTTTAGGGTGCTGCTAGGCTTGAGCGAATCAAGCTTCGGATAAAAAACTTCGTTTGAAATGCTGTTTCCGTACAGCATTAAAATGTATTGGCTCCATGGAGGAAAACGTTCTCGCCCAAAGTTGCGCTACACTTCGGTATATAACCTCGGTATTCCTATCTGCTTATTTAAAAACATTTTAGAATATGAATCCTTTGGTACCGAGGTACCCGCCAGTACCGAACCTCGACTTTGGATTCTTATTTTAAAATGCTTTTAAATATACAGATAGGAATACTTAAGTCTCGCGCAACTTCGGGCGAAACAACGTTTTCCTCCACGACGCCAATATATTTTAATGCTGTACGGAAACAGCATTTCAAACAAAGTTTTTGAACGAATCGACTTTGGATTTGTGATCCGAAGCACGATTCACCCAAGCCTAGGTGCTGCCACACATTCAGGTTTTTTTAAACCAAAACCAGGAGTGGATTGAAAAAAGTGGAGACGTATCTGCCCTTGATGCTTTCTCTCCTGGTATGATCCACTCCTGATTCTGGATTCAAAAACGACGTCAAAAAGCATGTGTGTGTGGCAGCACCGTCACACAGGAAGGTTATCATAATTATCAGCCCGTGTAAGGGCTCATGCACACGACCGTATGTATTTTGCGGTCCGCAAAAAATGCGGATGACATCCGTGTGCATTCTGTATTTTGCGGAACTGAACAGCTGGCCCTTCATAGAACATTACCATCCTTGTCCGTATTGCGGACAATAATAGAACATTTTTTGCGGAACGGACATGTGGAAACGGAATGCACATGGAGTAACGTCAGTTTTTTTTGAGGACCCATTGAAGTGAATGGTTCCGCATACGGTCCGCAAAAAAACCAGAACGGACACGGAAAGAAAATACGTTCGTGTGCATGAGCCTTTAGGGTATTTAGGCTTCGTTCACATCACCGTTCTGGCTTTCCGTTCTCCTGCTCTGTCTAGGAGCAGGAGAACGGAAAGGACGGAAAAGGCACATAACTGACGCCAAACGGAGCCCTTAGGACCCCATAGATTATAATGGGGTCCGTTATGTTTCCGCTCAGAAGATGATTTTTAAGCGGAGACAAAACTCCTGCATGCAGGACTTTTGTCTCCGCTTAAAAATCATCTCAAGGTAGCCACAGCAGATTTTCAGCTATTATCGAGATTGCGGGCAACTGAAGATCCATCTAATCATCCCTATACATTCAGTGCTCAGATACGAATGCTCTCTGGCATTGGGATGTACTGTGGGGGCCATCATATGGTTACATGCAGTTCATTCAAGCCTGTAACCTTTGTATCTTCTCTATCCTCCAGTGGTCTGCTTCCAAAAAGGGTTAAGAATAGCTGAGATCCTGGCGCAGGAGGAGCAGGAACCATCGTGGGCCACTGGGGACACAGTAAGGACAACAGACGCTAGTTTTAATATAGAGGGTTCTTTTGTTGTTTTTTTTTTTTTTTTACTAAACCTATTCTATTTTTTCAGGAAGTGGAGGCTGGATTTCATGACTTATTGACATTTTATGGCTATGACGAATCAAATTGTTTATCAGACAGTGAAGTAGATAATACTCAGCCTGAAACCACACAGCCCTTTGGTTTTCTACAAGCGGTAAGACACTTAGGCAAGGCAAAGATGGCATAGATTAACTTTATAAAGTAAATATGGTGATATGTGGTGTATATATGTCTTACTGTATACAGTTATATCTTTTGTGCAGGAGCAAGTGTGCCCTGAACCTACACAGATGTCTCCCTCCTTGGCTTCAGGAGGGTCAACTGATCTCTCCCCACGCTTTGCTGACTGTAAGTATACGCACTAGGCTTCTGTTACTAATCGCTCCACATTGTTCACATAGCTATCTTTAATTTTCTATGGCATGCACCTCTGCAGATCAGTGATGGTAACACTTATACTCATGAAAAGTAGAGAAAAGCTTGAAGCTATTCTTGGTAGACCCACACCATATTGGTACTGGACTTTTACCAGAACATATCACTCTAAATATTTTTTTACAAAGGTCACATTCACACATGAAATGTAGGACATAAGTGGTACAAATAAGAACGGGAGCAGTGTTGCACCAAGAACCCCCAACTAAACATTTGATGTGATGTTTGCTTCCATAATTCGTACTCCATGAGATAATATGAAGCCATGATGGCAAGGAGTCCACAATATAAGTGATAAATGTATGTTCGAGGGTTAAAACCACCTGCCAGTCATTAGAACAGTGGTTCCAGCGTCTCCTGTGTGAGTGGAGAAGTGGCACACATCCATGCACTCTACTCCGTGTACCGTCTATTGGACTGTAGAGTACAGCACTTTCTCAATCAATCCCATAGAAGTAAATGGAGTAGTGATTACGCATGAGCACTCCTGCTCCACGCTCTTGGGGACCTCATTATCGTGATCCATGGAAGACCCAGCGATCATCCATTTATTGCCTATTCTTTGGCTAGGTGATAAATGTTGTTCATGGGCAAGCCCTTTTTAAAGTCTTAAAACGGATCGCTCTTTCCAGTATGGTCATTTTTTGTATGACATAGCAGTTTTGCAATTTTTTATTTTTTTTCTTCCACACCTCCTTTTCCCAATTTAGGTGATGCAAGGTGCTATAAGGTTACCTCGCAAGAGATCAGTTGGATACGTCATTAATGTGTGAATGGTGGAGTTCTGGGTCACATAGTCTTAATGTGAAAATGGGTGTGCCCATTCCAGGGTGATAGAGAGATTCACTTCCAAGAAAAATTTTCATTATAGCTAAGGCGAGATCTGGAATCAAGCAAGTGAGCATCTAGATATTGATGTCCCCAAATATATGCACATAAGTCCCACGGTCTCCATGACAACATTGTACCTTCCCAAAATCCAAAGGGGACTAGAATCTTTCAAGCTTAATTTCAAACTGTTTTTAAAGTATCCTAAAGGTCCTTTTTTTCTCTTAGAGAACCCAAGTCACGTTTCATAAAATGTCAGGAGCTGACATTTTATTTCCTTGAGAATGTCTGTGAAAAGCAGTTAGTGTTATCGCCATAACTGTGGACTATTCTTTTCAATACGCAGGGAGGGAGATGTGTGAAAAACGGTATACGTTTGTTTTTTATTGCGGGTTAATTGGCGACATATGCAGCAGTAAAGTTGGATGATTTCAACCAAAATGAACATTCGTCGGTTGGTTTATTTTATTTATCTTTTTTTTTTTTTTTTTTTTTTAAATCAAGCCATCATTTTTATTGGTATTTTTGCAATTATATTAACAGTACAAAACATACAGTACAAAACATACAGTACAACGACACCCATAGACCCCTTCCACCCATCAGACTTCAATCCACTTAGAAGGTATCCACTCTACTCTCACCCATTACACCCAACGGCCATCATCTACTGGTGTTCCTTTCGTCGGTTGAAATTTAAGAACGAACAGTCGTTTTACAATTCCAGACAGACTGATAGGGACCTTAGATTGTAACTCCCATCGGGGACAGCTTGATGGTAATGTGTGTAAAGTGCTGTGGAATATATACTGCTCAAAAAAATAAAGGGAACACAAAAATAACACATCCTAGATCTGAATTAATTAAATATTCTTCTGAAATACTTTGTTCTTTACATACAGGGAGTGCAGAATTATTAGGCAAGTTGTATTTTTGAGGATTAATTTTATTATTGAACAACAACCATGTTCTTAATGAACCCAAAAAACTCATTAATATCAAAGCTGAATATTTTTGGAAGTAGTTTTTAGTTTGTTTTTAGTTTTAGCTATTTTAGGGGGATATCTGTGTGTGCAGGTGACTATTACTGTGCATAATTATTAGGCAACTTAACAAAAAACAAATATATACCCATTTCAATTATTTATTTTTACCAGTGAAACCAATATAACATCTCAACATTCACAAATATACATTTCTGACATTCAAAAACAAAACAAAAACAAATCAGTGACCAATATAGCCACTTTTCTTTGTAAGGACACTCAAAAGCCTGCCATCCATGGATTCTGTCAGTGTTTTGATCTGTTCACCATCAACATTGTGTGCAGCAGCAACCACAGCCTCCCAGACACTGTTCAGAGAGGTGTACTGTTTTCCCTCCTTGTAAATCTCACATTTGATGATGGACCACAGGTTCTCAATGGGGTTCAGATCAGGTGAACAAGGAGGCCATGTCATTAGATTTTCTTCTTTTATACCCTTTCTTGCCAGCCACGCTGTGGAGTACTTGGACGCGTGTGATGGAGCATTGTCCTGCATGAAAATCATGTTTTTCTTGAAGGATGCAGACTTCTTCCTGTACCACTGCTTGAAGAAGGTGTCTTCCAGAAACTGGCAGTAGGACTGGGAGTTGAGCTTGACTCCATCCTCAACCCGAAAAGGCCCCACAAGCTCATCTTTGATGATACCAGCCCAAACCAGTACTCCACCTCCACCTTGCTGGCGTCTGAGTCGGACTGGAGCTCTCTGCCCTTTACCAATCCAGCCACGGGCCCATCCATCTGGCCCATCAAGACTCACTCTCATTTCATCAGTCCATAAAACCTTAGAAAAATCAGTCTTGAGATATTTCTTGGCCCAGTCTTGACGTTTCAGCTTGTGTGTCTTGTTCAGTGGTGGTCGTCTTTCAGCCTTTCTTACCTTGGCCATGTCTCTGAGTATTGCACACCTTGTGCTTTTGGGCACTCCAGGGATGTTGCAGCTCTGAAATATGGCCAAACTGGTGGCAAGTGGCATCTTGGCAGCTGCACGCTTGACTTTTCTCAGTTCATGGGCAGTTATTTTGCGCCTTGGTTTTTCCACACGCTTCTTGCGACCCTGTTGACTATTTTGAATGAAACGCTTGATTGTTCGATGATCACGCTTCAGAAGCTATGCAATTTTAAGAGTGCTGCATCCCTCTGCAAGATATCTCACTATTTTTGACTTTTCTGAGCCTGTCAAGTCCTTCTTTTGACCCATTTTGCCAAAGAAAAGGAAGTTGCCTAATAATTATGCACACCTAATATAGGGTGTTGATGTCATTAGACCACACCCCTTCTCATTACAGAGATGCACATCACCTAATATGCTTAATTGGTAGTAGGCTTTCGAGCCTATACAGCTTGGAATAAGACAACATGCATAAAGAGGATGATGTGGTCAAAATACTCATTTGCCTAATAATTCTGCACTCCCTGTAGTTGAATGTGCTGACAACAAAATAACACAAAAATAAAAAAATGGAAATCAAATTTTTCAACCAATGGAGGTCTGGATTTGGAGTCACACTCAAAATTAAAGTGGAAAAACACACTACAGGCTGATCGAACTTTGATGTAATGTCCTTAAAACAAGTCAAAATGAGGCTCAGTAGTGTGTGTGTGGCCTCCACGTGCCTGTATGACCTCCCTACAACGCCTGTGCATGCTCCTGATGAGGTGGCGGACGGTCTCCTGAGGGAATCTCCTCCCAGACCTGGACTAAAGCATCTGCCAACTCCTGGACAGTCTGTGGTGCAATGTGACGTTGGTGGATAGAGCGAGACATGATATCCCAGATGTGCTCAATTGGATTCAGGTCTGGGGAACGGGCGGGCCAGTCCATAGCATCAATGCCTTCGTCTTGCAGGAACTGCTGACACACTCCAGCCACATGAGGTCTAGCATTGTCTTGCATTAGGAGGAACCCAGGGCCAACCGCACCAGCATATGGTCTCACAGGGGGTCTGAGGATCTCATCTCGGTACCTAATGGCAGGCAGGCCACCACTGGCGAGCACATGGAGGGCTGTGCAGCCCTCCAAAGAAATGCCACCCCACACCATTACTGACCCAATGCCAAACCGGTCATGCTGGAGGATGTTGCAGGCAGCAGAACGTGCTCCACGGCGTCTCAAGACTCTGTCACGTCTGTCACATGTGCTCAGTGTGAACCTGCTTTCATCTGTGAAGAGCACAGGGCGCCAGTGGCGAATTTGCCAATCTTGGTGTTCTCTGGCAAATGCCAAACCTCCTGCACGGTGTTGGGCTGTAAGCACAACCCCCACCTGTGGACGTCGGGCCCTCATATCACCCTCATGGAGTCTGTTTCTGACCGTTTGAGCAGACACATGCACATTTGTGGCCTGCTGGAGGTCATTTTGCAGGGCTCTGGCAGTGCTCCTCCTGTTCTTTCTTGCACAAAGGCGGAGGTAGCGGTTCTGCTGCTGGGTTGTTGCCCTCCTACGACCTCCTCCACGTCTCCTGATGTACTGGCCTGTCTCCTGGTAGCGCCTCCATGCTCTGGACACTACGCTGACAGACACAGCAAACCTTCTTGCCACAGCTCGCATTGATGTGCCATCCTGGATAAGCTGCACTACCTGAGCCACTTGTGTGGGTTGTAGACTCCGTCTCATGCTACCACTAGAGGGAAAGCACCGCCAGCATTCAAAAGTGACCAAAACATCAGCCAGGAAGCATAGGAACTGAGAAGTGGTCTGTGGTCACCACCTGCAGAACTACTCCTTTATTGGGGGTGTCTTGCTAATTGCCTATAATTTCCACCTGTTGTCTATCCTATTTGCACAACAGCATGTGAAATTGATTGTCACTCAGTGTTGCTTCCTAAGTGGACAGTTTGATTTCACAGAAGTGTGATTGACTTGGAGTTACATTGTGTTTAAGTGTTCCCTTTATTTTTTTGAGCAGTGTAGCAGAGCTGTATAAGTGCATAAAATAAATGAATAAATAAATGTGTATGGCCAGTTTGATCAACGTTAACGTCCAGTGTGGGCTAAAATGCCTGTGAAATGATCATTCACCAGATGTTTGTTCAGCCATTAACAACTTCTAATGTGTACGGCCACCTTTAGATGACAGCACTGTCTCCATTATGTAGCGAATTGGCACAAGCTGGTGATGTCATTCACCAATGCCTCACAGTCCACTCCATTTCTGTTTTAATTGTCCTCGAATAGGTCTCCATTAACCTCTTCTCAACATCCGTCGTACATGTAAAGCAGATGTCGGGTCTTTAAAGGGGTTATCCAACATCATACAATAGCCCCCCCATGTGCAAGGCACCTCAGAGAGAATATACTTGCGCCGATCCTGGTCCCTGCACTGCCGCTGCTGCTTCTCCCTGTACACGGATGAAAACTGAAAGTACTAGCTTCAAGTACTACATTAAGTACTAGTAAAGAGATATTGCAGGAGATAGTCAGGAGGTAGGCTGGAAGGTGGAAACAATACAAAAAAAAAAAAGGTAAGATTTGTTTGATTTAAAGTTACAAATTTATTTTTTTATTTTTTTCTCCTCTTTAAAATGGCAGACTTGGTTCAGTGCAGGAATTGTTGTGCATTTATTTCATGTTCCACTCTTTGGAGATTCGGATGCTGTCAGATCTGTAGACAGTTCTCCTTACTGCAGCAGGAAATTGCATTTTTGAAAGCTGAAATATTTAAATTATCTGTTAAACAAACTCCAGCTAGGACTGCTGCAATGCCACTGCCACAGAGGACCCCCAGAAATGGCAGATGGGTTAATGTAGGTTCTGGAAGTCTTAGAGTGGTGGATAGAAGACATGTCCCACAGTCGGTGGTTCTCCATAATTCATTTGCAGCACTCTCAGAATGTAAGGACAACATGGATATTGACTCAAGCACAGAGGGTGAGAAACCATCGACTCCTATGTCTAATGTATGCAACAAAAAAGATAAAGTGAAGTCTCAAAGGATGCAGCTGTTGCTGGGTGATTCAATCATAAGAAGTGTGGAGCTTAAAGAAAATGGTTTTGTGAGATGTCTCCCTGGGGCTACTGCTAGAAGAGATAGAAGACGTATTATTAATATTGTTAAGCAAGCAAAGCAGGAAGGGGACGTGGATGTTCTTGTCCATCTAGGGACAAATGACCTGGCTTGCAATGAAGTGTCAGAGGTGAAAAAATCTTTTATCACACTTGGTAATGACGTACAGGATTTTGCATCCACCATTTCATTTTCTGAAGTTCTGCCTGTGCATAATGTTCAGAATGATAGGCAGAGGCGCATAAAGGAGTTCAACATATGGCTTGGTAAATGGTGTCAAGAGCAAGGATTTGGCTTTGTTTCTCATGATAGCTCTACTTGGAATAGAAAGGAACTGTACAAAAAAGATGGTTTGCATCTTTCTCTCAAAGGAACAAATGTACTTAGTGAACAGCTCCAAGAATTTGCGAAAGAGTATTTAAACTAGGAAGGGGGGGCAAAAGAGTGAAAATAAAAGAGTCCAATTGCCCCCCGAAACAATGCCAGAACAGGTCAGAAGCACAGAGGTTAAGAAATGATAAGCTCAGAGTCCTGTCTACAAATGCTTGCAGTTTAGGTAAAAAAATCAATGAACTTGGGTCAATAATGGCATCTGAGAATGTAGATTTAGTGGCTGTTACGGAGACATGGTTTAATGAAAGAAATGACTGGGACATAACCATACCAGGGTACTCTTTATACAGAAGAGACAGAGAAGGCAAGAAAGGAGGAGGAGTGGCCCTGTATGTGAAAGATAGCGTTAAATCTAACCTAATACAAGTTGGTGAGGCCAACATAGAGTCAGTTTGGGTTACGTTGCAGTTTGCTAACCATGCAGTAACTCGTGTAGGTGTGATATATAGACCACCTGGTCAAGTTAAAGAACTAGATGATCTACTAGTTGAAGAAATAGCTAAAATGACAATGAAAGGAGAAGTTATCATTATGGGAGATTTCAATCTTCCAGATATAAACTGGAAAACCAAAATAGCAAGTTCTACCAGGAGTACAGATATTCTAAATTCCCTACTGGGGTTATCTCTACAACAAGTGGTTGAGGAGCCAACCCGGAGGGAGGCCATTTTGGATTTGGTATTCACAAACGGGGATTCGGTATATGATGTCATTGTAGGCGAAACCTTGGGATCTAGTGATCACCAGTCAGTGTGGTTTAATATAAGAACTGTGAAAGAGTCCAACCACACAAAAACAAAAGTTTTAGATTTTAGAAAAACAGACTTTTCAAAAATGAAATTAGTCATAAATGAGTCCTTATCAGACTGGAACGGATTACATGGAGTCCAGGAGAAATGGGACTACTTAAAAGGTGCATTATTGAAGGCAACAGAAAATTGCATTAGACTCGTCAGTAAAAGCAAAAAAAGGAGGAGACCAATGTGGTACTCAGCAGAAGTGGCCCAAATCATTAAAAATAAAAAGCTAGCATTTTGTAATTATAAAAAAACCCAGAGCAATGAAGATAAGGAAATCTACAAGATTAGGCAGAGAGAGGCCAAGCAAGTTATAAGAACTTCTAAAGCGCAGGCAGAAGAAAAACTAGCTCAGTCTATGAAAAAAGGGGATAAGACATTCTTCAGATATATAAATGAAAAAAGGAAATTAAAACAAGGAATAACTAAATTAAAAACAAAGGACGGAAGGTATGTAGAAGAGAATAAAGGGCTAGCCGACTGCCTTAATGAATACTTCTGTTCAGTTTTTACAAAAGAAAAAGGAGAAGGACCTCCACTAGAAAGAATGACTATTAAATTGTTTGATGCATGTATCTTTACAGAGGAAGATGTTCTAAGTTTGCTGTCTAAGGTGAAGACAGATAAGTCACAGGGGCCTGATGAGATACACCCAAAATTATTAAAAGAGCTTAGTGGTGAGCTGGCAAAACCGTTAACAGATTTATTTAACCAATCATTAGTAACAGGAGTCGTCCCGGAAGATTGGAAATTGGCAAATGTCGTGCCCATTCACAAGAAAGGTAGTAGGGAGGAATCGAGCAACTATACACCAGTGAGTCTGACATCAATAGTAGGCAAATTAATGGAAACCCTATTAAAGGATAGGATTGTGGAACATCTAAAATCCCATGGATTGCAAGATGAAAAACAACATGGGTTTACTTCAGGGAGATCATGTCAAACAAATCTTATAGATTTTTTTGACTGGGTGAATAAAATAATAGACGGTGGAGGTGCAGTAGACATCGCATATCTAGATTTTAGTAAGGCTTTTGACACTGTCCCACATAGAAGACTTATCAATAAACTGCAGTCATTGAGCATGGACTCCCATATTGTTGAGTGGATTAGGCAGTGGCTGAGTGACAGACAACAGAGGGTTGTAGTCAATGGAGAACATTCAAAACAAGGTAATGTTACCAGTGGGGTTCCACAGGGATCTGTACTGGGACCGATTTTGTTTAATATCTTCATAAGTGATATTGCAAAAGGCCTCGCTGGTAAGGTTTGTCTTTTTGCTGATGACACAAAGATATGTAACAGGGTTGATGTTCCTGGAGGGAAACGCCAAATGTAAAAGGATTTAGGAAAACTAGAAGAATGGTCAGAACTCTGGAAACTGAAATTTAATGTGGATAAGTGCAAGATAATGCACCTGGGGCGTAAAAACCCAAGGGCAGAATATAGAATATTTGACACAGTCCTGACCTCAGTATCTGAGGAAAGGGATTTAGGAGTAATTATTTCAGAAGACTTAAAGGTGGGAAGACAATGTAATAGAGCAGCACGAAATGCCAGCAGAATGCTTGGATGTATAGGGAGAGGTATAAGCAGTAGAAAGAGTTAAGTGCTTATGCCGCTGTACAGAACACTGGTGAGACCTCACTTGGAGTATTGTGCGCAGTACTGGAGGCCATATCTCCAGAAGGATATAGATACTCTAGAGAGAGTTCAGAGAAGAGCTACTAAACTAGTACATGGATTGCAGGATAAAACTTACCAGGAAAGGTTAAAGGACCTTAATATGTATAGCTTGGAAGAAAGAAGAGACAGAGGGGATATGATAGAAACTTTTAAATACATAAAGGGAATCAACTCAGTAAAGGAAGAGAGCATATTTAAAAGAAGAAAAACTACCACAAGAGGACACAGTTTTAAATTAGAGGGGCAAAGGTTTAAAAGTAATATAAGGAAGTATTACTTTACTGAGAGAGTAGTGGATGCATGGAATAGCCTTCCTGCAGAAGTGGTAGCTGCAAATACAGTGAAGGGGTTTAAGCATGCATGGGATAGGCATAAGGCCATCCTTCATATAAGATAGGGCCGGGGGCTATCCATAGTATTCAGTATATTGGGCAGACTAGATGGGCCAAATGGTTCTTATCTGCCGACACATTCTATGTTTCTATGTTTAAAACATCCGGTGTCAGGGGGGGAGCAGCCCTAGGACGGGGACGAGCCTCCCTAGCGTCGCCTGCGATGCTATGGAGGCTCGTCTCCACTTGTGCCGACCTCTGACAGGGAGTTGCGATCAGCAGCAGTTAACCCCTTAGGTGCCGCAACTGAGGGTTAATTGCCGCTAATCTCAGCTCCCTGTCATAGAGGGCTATGTGATTCTGCCGCCTCCTGTATTTGTATTAGGCTCCATTCAGATGTCCATATGAATGGTCCGGATCAGTTCCGCAATTATGCGGAACAGGTGTGGACCCATTAATTTTCAACGGGGCCAGGAAAGTGTTCTGTCCGCATCCGCACTTCCGTTCCGCAGCCCCGAACTTCCGGTCCGCGGCTCAGCAAAAACAAAAACATTTCCTATTCTTTGTCCGCAATAGCGGACACGAATAGGCATCATCTATTATAGTGCCAGCCATGTGCACATGGCCGTTGTCAGTGTTTTGCGGATCCGCAAAACACTTACGGACGTGTGAATGGACCCTAAATGGTTTAAAAACATTGGTGGCTCAGTGCGTCCCCCCCAGTATTAAATCATTGGTGGCACAGTGCGTCCCCTCCCCCCAGTATTAAATCATTGGTACCGCAGTGCGCCTCTCTCCAACCCCCCCAGTATTAAATCATTGGTGGCGCAGTGCGCCTCCCCAACCCCCACAGTATTAAATCATTGGTGGCAGTTGCCACAGGGTCCCCTCCTCATTGGTGGTGCAGTGGCAGTTGTGATCAGAGCCCCAGCAGTGTAATCCTAGGGTTCCGATCGGTTACCATGGCAGCCAGGACGCTACTGAAGCCCTGGCTGCCATGGTAAGCTCCCTGCTGCTATGTGCACAGAGCAGCAGGAAGAGTGTGAAGCCCTATTCACCCTAATAGATCTCTATTAGGGTGAATAGGACAAGGGATCAAAAGATCCCAGGTTCTAGCCCCTAAGCGGGAAATGGTTATTAAATAAAAAGCAAAAAGTACCAAAATATTAAGTATAAATCACCTCCTTTCCCAATTTTACATATAAAATATATAAACAATAAATAAACATATTGCATATTACCATGTCCGAAAAGTCCAAACTATTAAAATATTAAAAATTATCTCCTATGCGGTGAACGCCGTAACATAAATCAATAAATAAAAACTGCGCTATTTGCCTTTTTTTTTTGTCACCTTGGCCCCCCAAAAAATAAGATAGGACTGTTCGATTATGGGCCAGACGTTCCATAAAATGTGGAATGCACGCGGCTTTTTTGGTGGCTTATTTTTTTGGCGTGGTATCGAGTATCGCAATACTTTTTTATGGTATCGAAATCTAATAAAAATTTTGGTATCGTGACAACCCTACTCTTAACAAAGTTGCATTGGCAGAAATGGCTTTGATTTTCGCGGCAATATCTGAATTGGACATCCGCTGATTGGCAAAGGGTTGTCTTTTCTGATGAGTCATATTTTCTGCCTCATCGAGAGGATGGACGTTGGCGTGTCATGCAAGAAACATCAGAAAACACTCTAAAAATCAAGCTGAAAGAACACAAACTGGTGATTGTAGCAGTATGGTCTGTTGGAATGTTTTCGTGGCATTATCGGGCCCACTCACCCATGTAGGAAGGCACTCTCAACCAATTTGGGTATGAATCCATCCTTGCAGATAACTTACACCCATACATGCTGATTGATCTCCCTGGGGCAGATGGGATCCTCCAGCATGCAATGCAACATGTCACATGGCTAGAAATGTCTGACAATCTCGGCTTTAAAATAGGACTAAGATGTATATTTTAGCCTTGATAAATCACAAGTTAGAGCAATTACAATGGGGTCTCAGAGAAGGCTGCATTTACCTGCAATTAAAATTTCTGACCTGATTTCTAAGGCTTCGGTCACATCACCGTTTAGCCTTTCTGTTCTCCTGCTCCGTTTAGGAGCAGGAGAACGGAAAGGACGGAGAAGGCACATAACTGAGCTAAACGGAGCCCTTAGGACCCCATAGACTATAATGGGGTCCGTTATGTTTCCGCTCAGAATATGATTTTGAAGCGGAGACAAAAATACTGCGTGCACACCTTTTTGTCTCCGCTCCAAAATCATCTTCTGAGCGGAAACCTAACAGACCACATCATAGTCTATGGGGTCCTTATGCTCTGTTCGAAGCCTAAGTGCTCGAAGTCGCAATTTACCATGGCTAGAGTATCAATCTTTGTCTTGTTTTAAAGCTGAGATTGTCAGCATGATACACAGAAATATCAGCCTGGAGCACATGGCTCATGAAGGAAGTGACGTGTCTTGAGCTGGCTGGGTAGGTACATAAGGTGTGCTATAGGCTGTCTGCATGTGAATGGGGCTGAGTTGCGATGAGCTCACAGGAGCGCCGCTGCCTTCTCAAAACAGAGAGCACCATATATCAAGAAACCTACATTATAGCAAAAAAGACATCATATTGTTATTCCCCACAAAAAGGTACAATGCTCTTGCACCTGACAAAGAACCCCTGATCTCTGGGCCCCATAGTTGCGCCCTTGATAGCAATCCATTTTACACCTAAGTAACTTGAACAGAAACATAGTTGGGAGAAAACAAATCCAGGTTCATGCCCAGATTCATTCTGTGTATTACTTGAAACGCTCTCTGAAATAAGTTTTAGCACTCTCATAAGTGAGAACATTTATTTTTGACACTGAAGAATTAACTGTACTTTTTTTACATCATTTTTGCTTATCCTTTGTATGTGTTTGCGTTGTTTCAACAGCTCCAGATGACTGGACGTTGGAGTCGGAAATGAGAACCGAGGTAAATGATGTTTGGATCGCTATGGTAAACATTAGATCAACTTGTCTTTCCTATTATGCTGGGTAAACTCCTTGAGAGGGTGCATCTGAGGGCTTCTACACTGGCACAATTCATAGCTTTCCTGAAATATATCTGAATACTTATATACTGCAATCTATTCAAAAGTGGAAGCAATTTCTCCACGCCATGGGCAGACATGGAATTCTTTCTTGGATTTCAGACGTAACATTTGTTTGCATTTCCCAAAGCATCCCTGCAGGATAAACATTGCTGAGACCCCTATATACCTAAAGAAAAAAGGAGCACAGCCCTTATTTAGCACTTTACAGTTTTACCCTGCAAAGTCGTACTTCTGGCCACCTGCTGTGTCGGAAACTTGCCTTGTCGATTGTAAGCCCTTGCGGCCAAGGTCGTCTCTCCCTCGTACCAATCTATTACTTAAGGTCGTACCAATCTATTACTTAGTTCATGTATATTGTTCTCAGAAAGCCTATTTAACCCCTTAAGGACACATGACGTATCGGTACGGCATGTTTCCCGAGTCCTTAAGGACACATGACGTACCGTTACGTCATGTGTTGTTCCGATCACTGCCGCCCGGCCGGCTGTGATCGGAACAAGGTGCCTGCTCAAATCATTGAGCAGGCACCTCGGCTAAATGCGCGGGGGGGTCCGTGACCCCCCCATGTCCGCGATCGCAACAAGCCGCAGGTCAATTCAGACCTGCGGTTTGTTGCGCTTTCTGCAGTTTCTGATCGCTGCGGTCCCTGACCGCGGCGATCAGAAACTTTAGTGTGGCGAAAATATATATTTATCACCCCCCCTGCACCTCTGAATGATTTTAGCCCGGTGGGAGGTGCAGTGGGGGCGGTGCGGGAGGCGGGCGGTGCGGCAGGCGGGATCGCGATTGAATAATCGTTGGTGTACGCCTCCCATTGAATAATCGTTGGTGTACAGTGGGTATACCAGGGTGCCAGCACATTGCTGGCACCCTGGTATAAACGGCTGACATCGGTGATGCGATGGCAGCCATTTAACCCTTTCTATACAGCGGTCCGTACGGACCGCTGTATGGAAAAAGTTAACAGTAAGAGGGAGCTCCCTCCCTCTCCGATCGGGGGGCTGCTGTGCCTTTGCAGCCCCCCGATGGGAGAGGGAGAGAGCTCCCAGACAGCCCCCCGCCAGCCCCGTCCTCACCCTTCCCCATCTGCGAAGTTGTGGCAGACGGGGAAGGTTCCCATGGCAACAGGACGCCGTCTCAGGCGTCCTGCTGTCCATGGTGCTGAACAGATCTGTGCTGAAAGCATAGATCTGTTCAGTGTAAGTAAAATACAGTGCAGTACCATATAGATTGTACTATACTGTATTATACAGACATCAGACCCACTGGATCTTCAAGAACCAAGTGGGTCTGGGTAAAAAAAAAAAAGTATAAAAAAGTGAAAAAAATGTAAAAATCAAAAAACACATTTATCACTGATTAAAATAAATAAATAAAAAATTCCCTACACATGTTTGGTATCGCCGCGTCCGTAACGACCTGATCTATAAAACGGTCATGTTACTTTACCCAAACGGTGAACGCCATAAAAATAAAAAATATTAAACTTTGATGAAATTGAAATTTTGCCCACCTTACTTCCCAAAAAAAGGTAATAAAAGTGATCAAAAAAGTCGCATGTACGCCAAAATTATAACAATCAAACCATCATCTCATCCTGCAAAAAATGAGACCCTACTTAAGATAATCGCCCAAAAACTGAAAAAACTATGGCTCTTAGACTATGGAAACACTAAAACATCATTTTTTTGGTTTCAAAAATGAAATCCTTGTGTAAAACTTACATAAATAAAAAAAAAAGTATACATATTAGGTATCTCCGCGTCCGTATCGACCGACTCTATAAAAATATCACATGACCTAACCCCTCAGGTGACCACTGTAAAAAAATAAAAATAAAAACGGTGTAAAAAAAGCAATTTTTTGTCATCTTACGTCACAAAAAGTGTAATAGCAAGCGATCAAAAAGTCATATGCACCCCAAAATAGTGCAAATCAAACCGTCATCTCATCCCGCAAAAAATGAGACCCTACTTAAGATAATCGCCCAAAAACTGAAACTATGGCTCTTAGACTATGGAGACACTAAAACTTTTTTTTGTTTTAAAAATGAAATCATTGGGTAAAACTTACATAAATTTAAAAAATTGAATACATATTAGGTATCGCCGCGTCCGTGACAACCTGCTCTATGAAATTACCCCATGATCTAACCTGTCAGATGAATGTTGTAAATTACCAAAAAAAAACGGTGCCAAAAAAGCTATTTCTTGTTACCTTGCCGCACAAAAAGTGTAATATAGAGCAACCAAAAATCATATGTACCCTAAACTAGTACCAACAAAACTGCCACCCTATCCCGTAGTTTCTAAAATGGGGGCACTTTTCTGGAGTTTCTACTCTAGGGGTGCATCAGGGGGGCTTCAAATGGGACATGGTGTCAAAAAACCAGTCCAGCAAAATCTGCCTTCCAAAAACCATACGGCGTTCCTTTCCTTCTGCGCCCTGCCGTGTGCCCGTACAGCAGTTTACAACCACATATGGGGTGTTTCTGTAAACTACAGAATCAGGGCCATAAATAATGAGTTTTGTTTGGCTGTTAACCCTTGCATTGTAACTGGAAAAAAAATATTAAAATGGAAAATCTGCCAAAAAAGTGAAATTTTGAAATTGTATCTCTATTTTCCATTAAATCTTGTGCAACACCTAAAGGGTTAACAACGTTTGTAAAATCAGTTTTGAATACCTTGAGGGGTGTAGTTTCTTAGATGGGGTCACTTTTATGGAGTTTCTACTCTAGGGGTGCATCAGGGGGGCTTCAAATGGGACATGGTGTCAAAAAAACTGTCCAGCAAAATCTGCCTTCCAAAAACCAAACGGCGCACCTTTCACTCTGCGCCCCGCTGTGTGGCCGTACAGTAGTTTACGGCCACATATTGGGTGTTTCTGTAAACGGCAGAGTCAGGGCAATAAAGATACAGTCTTGTTTGGCTGTTAACCCTTGCTTTGTTAGTGGAAAAAATGGGTTAAAATGGAAAATTAGGCAAAAAAATGAAATTCTCAAATTTTATCCCCATTTGCCAATAACTCTTGTGCAACACCTAAAGGGTTAACGAAGTTTGTCAAATCAGTTTTGAATACCTTGAGGGGTGTAGTTTATAGAATGGGGTCATTTTGGGGTGGTTTCTATTATGTAAGCCTCGCAAAGTGACTTCAGAGCTGTAGTGGTCCCTAAAAATTGGGTTTTTGTAAATTTCTGAAAAATTTCAAGATTTGCTTCTAAACTTCTAAGCCTTGTAACAGCCCCAAAAAATAAAATATCATTCCCAAAATAATTCAAACATGAAGTAGACATATGGGGAATGGTAAGTCATCACAATTTTTGGGGGTATTACTATGTATTACAGAAGTAGAGAAACTGAAACTTTGATATTTGCTAATTTTTCCAAATTTTTGGTAAATTAGGTATTTTTTTTATGCAAAAAAAATAATAATTTTTGGACTTCATTTTACCAGTGTCATGAAGTACAATATGTGACGAAAAAACAATCTCAGAATGGCCTGGATAAGTCAAAGCGTTTTAAAGTTATCACCACTTAAAGTGACACTGGTCAGATTTGCAAAAAATGGCCTGGTCCTTAAGGTGAAATAAGGCTGTGTCCTTAAGGGGTTAAAGCACTCCTTTACTTTCTGCAGAATGTGAACTACAGGCATGGGTTTGTAGCAGATATTGTCCTTTTGGCTTTTTGGTGTCTCTGCTGCTAGAGACAGAGTTTGCATAAAAACCAGCAGTGTTCAGCAACTTCACAAGAAGTGAGACCACTAGTAGCCAGTAATTTAGGGTATTAGGTGGTAGACAGCATATTTGTTAAACAATGGTAATAAAGGACTGGCACTCACTGTTTGTATTCTTGCGAGTGCCGGTCCTTTATTACCATTGTTTCCGTGGGACGCCAATCCTAGGACACGTGCACCGCCACGCTACACCTGCAGTGCCGACTGATTTGCAGCATATTTGTTAGCGATTTACATTTTTGCTATTTTAGGACATTATTTATCAGATTTTAATTGTGTGAAAATACAGTGACCATTTTCATTTGTCGTAGAGACATATCAAAAGTTGTGATTGGTATGGATCTACGTGCTGAGACCTCCACCATTCCCAAGAACAAGGGAAGAGAAGTGCGTACTATTATGCTCCCTCTTCTCACTGCACGGACTCCTCTCAATTCCGTTCTTGGCAGCGAGAAGAGAGAGCACGATATGCACACTCTTCTTTTACGCCTCCCCAACGGCACTAAGCAGGAGGATACCCCGCCTCCCAGGGACAGGAAACAACGTGGAGAACAATCATTCAAAAGCTGCCTCCCCTTTACCTTCTCTAGTTGTTCCCTGTCCCTCCAGCATGAAGTGCAGAATATAGCAGGGGTTCCCTCCTGCTTAGGAAGACGTCGCTCAGCCTTTTTGGATCCATCCGTTTCCCTGGCTAAATTGTCAGGAGGGCTGCAGCAGGGCGCCGGGATCTGGGGCAAGATACAGGCCTTTCCGGCATAAGTCCTGCGAATTGCAGGCAACCCCGGGCGATACCACGCCTCCATGCGGGGCAAGCTAGGGGAGGATGTCGGCATTACAAGACTCGGGGCCGGAGTCTCGTGAGAATGGGTCGCGTGGGAGCGCACACGCCGTACCACGTGACAAGGAAGTACTGGATAAATGCCGGCTGGATAAAGAATGGCGTTCCTCATCAGCGTAAAAGCATCTGTGTGTTGGAGCAGCCATGTCCCTTCCTGCTGACAAGTCCGCAGACCCTCCAAAGGCCCTAAACCCGGTAAGCCTCCTCCTGATGGATGCTTCTTTGTTTGCAGTTTTCTTTTTTGTACACCATTGGGGTTTAATGGTGAAGGTTCCCACTTAATTTAATTTCTCCTAAGCTCTTCCTGAAGGGGTTATTTTTTATTGCAGGGCAGAGCCAGTAAGTAAGGAACCTTCATTAAAGAAAAAATGTGCAGCTTGCCTGCCACTTAATGAAACCCCTTTGCCAGAGATGTATAGATAAGATTATGGCTGAAAAGACCCCATCTTTAGTGGACAGCCTGAAATCTATCATTAAAGAGGAAGTCGGCTCCGCCATTGAAGCTAAGATGGCTTTGATTCCTCAGAGACCCTCTACCTGCAGATCTAATCCTGACGCACCTCTAGTTATCGATTTTGACCTAGTTGTCCGAAACGACTCCGTTTCTTCAAATGATGAATCTGGTAGACCCTTGTGTTCTATTGAAGACTCTGAATCTCTCCTGAAAAAGATCAGGGCTACCATGAATATTGAGCAGTCAAAAGAGGCACAGTCAATTCAGGACCTAATGTTTAAAGGTCTGGGGATAGGAAAAGATGTGCATTCCCAGTCCATGAAAGCATAAAGAAAATGATTGTGGACGAATGGTAGGACCCTGAGAAGATCAGGAGTCTCTAGGGTATTCAAGCGAAAATACCCTTTTAGTGATGTGGATTCTGTCCATTAGGGTAAAACTCCCAGTGTGGACGCCCCGGTAGCCACTATCTAAGAAGTCCTCCCTCCCCTTTGAGGATGTAGGCCTCTTACGAGACTATGGAAAAAAAATGTGAGTCTATCCTGAAGAAATCTTGGGAAACATGTACCTCCATGCTAAGGCCCACCATTGCTGCTACATACACTGCCAGGACCCTGTCTTTATAGCTATCTCAGTTAGAGGAACATTTACTTTCATGTACTCCTGGAGAGGATATCCTGTTCTCCCTACCAGTGTTAAAGCAGGCTACAAATTTCTTATTAGATGCCTCGGCTGACTTAGGGCCGCTGATCTGGCGGAAAGCTTGACTATCTAACTCTGCCAGAAGGTCAGTTTGGCTAAGTTCCTGGTCTGGGGACAACACCTCTAAAGGCAAGCTATGTAGTATTCCCTGCGAGGGGTACAGGCTCTTTGGATCAGTACTAGATGACATCTTAGACAAGGCATCTGATAGAAAGAAAGGCTTCCCATCAGAATCCAGACTTATTCAGCATCGCCGTTCTTTTTGTACCCAAAGAAAGGGCAGGCCTGACGAGAAAAAGAAAGAGCTCAGGCTCCTGGCAGCCGTCAAGGAGCAGAGGTAGGGGTTTCCTATTTAACCCTGACAAATACACCAAGCAGCCAAATCGATGACGCCAGGGACCCTGTAGGGGGAAGACTAAAAAGATTTCTTTTAGCTTGGAAAGGGGTTTCAAAATCCCCCTGGGTTCTAGATCGAATACGTCACGGTTGCAGAATAGATTCCCCCCCCCCCTCCAGAAATGTTCCTATTAAACAGAAAATTAAAAGAAGAAAGGCAATTTCTTCTAGAATCCCAGATTCGGACTCTACTGTTAAAACGAGCTGTTGTTCCAGCACCACCGGATCAGAAAGAGAAGGGGTTCTACTCACCAGTCTTTTTAGTAAAAAAAACAAACTGCTCTTACAGGGCCTTTATAAACCTGAGAGATCTCAATAAACATGTCACATACAAAAAATTAAAAATAGAGACAGATCAACAATCAATCTGTTATTTCAGGACTGTTTCATGATAACTCTGGATTTGGTGGACGCCTATTTTCATGTTCCCATTCAGAGATCATCAGAAATACCTGCAGTTTGCGATTTACCTAGAAAATTGCCTGACCCATCTACAAATTAAAGTCCTCCCTTTCGGTCTTTCATCTGCTCCCCGAATTTTTACAAAGATCATGACAGAAATATTGGGGTTTTTACATCAGCAACAGATCCTATTTATACCCTACTTAGACGATTTCCTGATTACGGCTCATACATCAGGCGTACATACATTCTCCTCAGAAGGTTCCAGGTAGTCAGCGATGTCCTTCAGTCCCTAGGCTGGAAATTAAATCTGGAGAAGTCGGACTTGATCCCCACCAAAAAGATCATCTTCCTGGGGATCCTCTAGAGTCCCACCTTATGACGTCCTCTCTCCCGGAACAGAAGATCCAGAATATAATGGCAAGAATCTCAGTTTTCCGGTCTTGCCCAAGGGTGTCCTTCAGAGAAATTGTGGTAGTCCTGGGTTTAATGAGTTCAACCATCCCAGCAGTCAGGTGGGCGCAGTTCCACAGCAGAATGCTACAGGTTTTTCTCCTTTCCACCTGGAACAAAAGTTGCTTATCCCTGGACAACAGGGTGTCTCTTCCTCCTCAGGTGAGAGCCTCTCTACAGTGGTGACTACGACGGGAAAATCCGAACCAAGGAGTTCAGTGGAGATCCCCAGACCCAATAGTGATGATAACAGATGCAAGCGGGTCCGGCGAGGGGGGCTCAACGGAGATTAGCTAGTCCAGGGTGTTTGGAGTCAGAAGTTGCATCCTCTATCCTCAAATTCAAAGGAACTTCTAGCAGTATTCCTAGCCTTGAAAGACTTTCGTCCAGCCATCCATCACAGAGATGTGAAGATTCTGTCCGACAACAGAACAACTGTAGCCTATATAAGCAAACAGGGCAGCACAAAAGTCAGAAAACTTTGTCAGACAGCGTTCCAGTTATTTTCCTGGGCCCAAAGCCACAAACTCAATTTCAGCAGTTCATCTGAAGGGAAAAGAAAACGCTCTGGCAGATTTTCTGAGCAGAAAACCTCTGAAACCAGGAGAGTGGTCCTTGAACCAGAGGATATTTCAATCAATATGCAACAGCTGGGGAATCCCAATCCTGGACCTCTTTGCCTCCAGAATAAACAGACAGGTAGATCGATTCTACTCCCTATCTTACGAGGACAGACCACTAAGAGTAGGTGCGTTCTCGGGTCCTTGGCCGGAAGTCTTCTATATACTTTTTTCCCCCAATATGCCAGATTCCCAGAGTCTTGACAAAAATAATGGAGGACAGAGGGGATAGCTTGGAAGAAAGACGAGACAGAGGGGATATGATAGAAACTTTTAAATACATAAAGGGAATCAACAAGGTAAGAGGAGAGAATATTTAAAAGAAGAAAAACTGCTACAAGAGGACATAGTTTTAAATTAGAGGGACAAAGGTTTAAAAGTAATATCAGGAAGTATTACTTTACTGAGAGAGTAGTGGATGCATGGAATAGCCTTCCTGCAGAAGTGGTAGCTGCAAATACAGTGAAGGAGTTTAAGCATGCATGGGATAGGCATAAGGCCATCCTTCATATAAGATAGGGCCAGGGGCTATCCATAGTACTCAGTATATTGGGCAGACTAGATGGGCCAAATGGTTCTTATCTGCCGACACATTCTATGTTTCTATAAATGCCATGTAATTCTGATATCCCCTTATTGGCCCAAAGGAACATGGTTGCCCCTTCTGCTAAGCCTCTCGAGTGGGAAGTTCTATTTTCTTCCTCAGATTCCGGACCACCTTCAGGGCCCGACCCAACATCCGGATGTGCGCCAGTTGAATCTTACAGCGTGGATGTTGAACGTTTTATCTTGAGAGCCAAAGGACTGTCAGGCGCAGTTATTAACACCCTTCTAAATAGTAGAAAGCCTGTCACGTCTAAGATTTATTTTAGGATCTGGAATGCTTTCCTTTGTTTCACAAAAGATGCCTGGAATCCCACTGTCTTGCCAGACGTCAAGATAATTCTGGACTTCCTACAGAAAGGCATAGAAGAGGGTTAGTACTCTGAAGGTCCAGGTAGTGGCCCTTAGTGCTTTCCTGGAAGTTAAGTTAGCTGATGTAACTTTAATCCGGCGTTTCTTTAAAGGTGCCCATAGGTTAAACCCAGCAGTTAGATCCACTGTTCCTCCCTGGGACCTTAGTCTGGTACTTTCTGTACTTATGGATCCTCCCTTTGAACCTCTAAGGAAGATCCCTCTTAAGTTACTTTCCCTAAAGACGGCCTTTTTAATTGCTATCACCTCGGCTAGGAGAGTGGGAGAAATCCAGGCCTCATCTTGCCGTCCACCATATCTAACTATTCTGGATGACAGAATAGTTTTAAAACATGAGCCTTTCTTTTTTCCTAAAGTATTTACAAAATTCAATTGTCAGCAGGAAATTTCATTACCTACCTTCTGTCCACAGGCTAGGTCCAGCAAGGAAGTTCAGTACCACAATTCAGGAGATGCGTTTTTACTTACCTAGAAGCCACTAAGGAGATAACAAAATCGAATCACCTACTAGTCTAGTATGCAGGAAAGTACAAAGGTCAAGGGGCTTCAAAAATAACTATTTCCCGCTAGATTAAGATGACCATTGCCATGGCATGTAGAGAGAGGGGTGCTGCCCCTAAAAGCCCATTCAACTAGAGCAATTTCTACCTCCTGGACGGAAGGTGCCTCTGCTTCCCTGGCCCAGATATGTCAGGCTGCCACCTGGTCCAGTCCAAGTACTTTCTTCAAACACTACAGACTGGATGTTATCTCTAAGGCCCCTTGCAGACGAGCGTGTCCGGATGCATTGCATCTGCGATCAGGGAAAATCGTGTGAGTGCGTACGCATTTTCAGTGAGTTTTGACTGCAATTGTGTTGTGTTGCTCAGTTTTTTTCCGCGTGAGTCCAATGCGTTTTGCACACGCGTGAGAAAAAACAGATTGTGGTACCCGAACCCGGGCTGAAGTTTGGGTTAGGTGTTCTGTAGATTTTATTATTTTCCCTTATAACATGGTTATAAGGGAAAATAATAGTATTCTTAATACAGATTGCTTACTAAAATGTGGCTTGAGGGGTAAATAAAAAAAATTAACTCACCTCATCCACTTATTCGCGCAGCCGGCATCATCTTCTTTCTTCTTCTTTCAGGACCTGCCCAAGGACCTTTTGATGACGTAATCGCACTCACCCCATGGTGAGCGCGGTGACGTCTGCGCAGTTCCTGCTGAATGAAGATAGAATCAAAAGTCCTTTTGCAAGTCCTGAAAGAAGAAAGAAGACATGTCGACTGCGCGATCAAGTGGATGAGGTGAGTTAATTTTTTTTATTTACCCTTCAAGCCACATTTTAGTAGGCAATCTGTATTAAAAATGCTATTATTTTCCTTATAACCATGTTATAAGGGAAAATAATAAAGTAAATTGACTTTTTAATGGGGTTCCTCATCCCTATCATCTAGCAACCATGCGTGAAAATCGCACCTCATCCACACTTGCTTGCGGATGCTTGCGGTTTTCACGCTTCCCCATTCATTTCTATGGGGCCTGCATTGCGTGAAAAACGCAGAATATAGAACATGATGCGATTTTCACGCAACGCACAAGTGATGCATGAAAACCAACGCACATGTACACAGCCCCATTGAAATGAATGGTTCTGGATTCAGTGTTGGCGCAATGCGTTCGCATCACACATTGCACCCACACGGAATACTCGCTCATGTGAAAGGCGCCTACGGCCTCTTTTCAGTGAAACTCGCACCATTTTGCAAGCAAGTTCAGTCAGTTTTGTCTGCTGTTGCGTTCAGTTTTTTCTGCGTGGGTGCATTGCGATTTAATGTGTTTTTCACACGCGTGATAAAAAAACTGAAGGTTTACAAGCAACATCTCTTAGCAACCATCAGTGAAAAACGCATTGCATCCGCACTTGCTTGCAGATGCAATGCTTTTTTCACTGAAGCCCTATTCACTTCTATGGGGCCAGGGCTACGTGAAAAATGCAGAATATAGAAGATGCTGCGTTTTTCAAGCAACGCAAAACTGATGCGCTAAAAAAAAATGCTCATGTACACATTGAAATGAATGGGTCAGGATTCAGTGTGGGTGCTATGCGTTTATGTCACGCATTGCACCCGCGCGTAAAACTCGCTCGTGTGAAAGGGGCCTAATAAGGGAACTTTCCTTCGGGCGTAAAGTCTTGTCTGCAGTGGTCCCACCCTAATATTTTGATTCCTCTGTTAATCCCCCTGCTTAGTACCATTGGGGAGGCGTATGGAAAAGATAATTACACTTACCGGTAATTGGATTTTCTATTTAGCCTCCACAACGGCACTGGGATTTCCCACCCAAACTTATGTTGATTTGTCAATAATCCTTTGTTGCTTTTTTCGTTACTATGTTTTAACCCTTTTAATCAGATAAAGGAAGTATAAACTAAAAAAATCTACAATTTCTGGTTAAACTGTGTGAATTGTTCTTGCCTCCACCAGTAGTCTGTAACTGGGTGGAGTGGCTTGAGTAACTGTGGAAAGGGCTGGGCAGAGTAACTGTGTGGAGTGTTTGGAGTGAGTAAAGATAGTAAGCATTACACTAACCAATTGATCAAATTTAAAAAGTGCACTTGGCAAACTTGATAGAGTGAGAAATGCATTTCAACTTTTATTTCTATAGCACATTTAATTGCAATGTTGTTGCCCAAAGTGCTTCACAGTTACATTAAAACATACATTTATAAAAAACATTAGCAGCCGATTTGCGTAGGTGGGCTTGAAAATTAGTGGGTGGTGGCAGTTTAGAAATGTCCTGATTTTTCAGCTCGCACTCAAGCTTTTGTCACTCTGCTGGCTGCTCACATACCTGGGTTTCTATGGCAACTCACTCTACAGCAAGGGCAGAGAAGAGCGGTTAAAAACAAACTGCTCCAACTTGCTCACTTCACTGGCGGTTGCAATCTTCAAACGGTTGTAGTTAAAAAAATATATATATATATATAAATCCTACAGCGAAGAGCTTTATATTGTAGGAATCACAAGACCTAGACCTACATTTTGATGCATAGTATGTCTCTGAAATATTAAAAATAAAGGCACAGTCGCAGTTTAGAAATTGCCCTTCAAATTTGAGGTGGCTAGAGTGGAGTTTCAATGAATGTCAATGGGCGACGTGAGTTGCAAAGAAATGGTCATATTGTGAAAGCTATCAGGACTATAGCTTAGCCGTCAACATTTTTAGCGGCAGCAGGGATAGCTGAACGTTTTGATATAAGATTTGTGTAGGTGGGCTTGAAAATGAGGGAGTGGTGGCAGTTTAGAAATCATGTCCTGATTTTTCAGCTCTCACTCTAGTTTTGATCATTCTGCCATTCATTCCTATGGGACAAATTTCCCCACAAAAACAGATATTTCGTGAACCATTCAGCGAAATGTTCCACAAAGTAATAGCACACCAATCGGGAACAATCTGCACGTTTCGTTATATTGCTGTTTATGTAGTGTAAAAACTGTGGAAGGAGTTGGGGTGGTAAATTTGGCTATAATAAGAATATATATGTGAGATGACAGTAAGTGGTCTTGCCATGCAAGAACACTTAATAAATATGCCTATTCAGCATCATCTTGAGTTTCTCGGATACTTACTGGAGAAGGTACAGGGGAGGAGGCTTTTAAATGATTGTTCTCCATGTTGTTTCCTGTCCCTTGGAGGCAGGGTATCCACCTGCTTAGCGCCGTTGTGGAGGCTAAATGGAAATTTCAATTACCGGTATAATTACTGTTATCTCGCATATATATTCTTATTATAGACGACCTAACTCCTCCCACAGTTTTTACACTACATAGACAGTAAAATTTGAAGGGCAATTTCTAAACTGCGATTGTGCCTTCATTTTTTATATTTCAGAGACCTACTATGCATGTAGGTCTGGGTCTTGTGATTCTCACAATATAAAGCTCTTCGCTGTAGGATTTATAATTTTTAAACTACTACCATTTGAAGATTGCAATCGCCAGTGTAGTGAGCAAGTGGGAGTAGTTTGTTTTTAACCGCTCTTCTCTGCCCTTGCTGTAGAGTGAGTTGTCAGTGTGTGAGCAGCCAGCAGAGTGACAAAAGCTAGAGTGAGCTGAAAAATCAGGACATGATTTCTAAACTGCCACCACCCCCTAATTTCTAAGCCCACCTACGCAAATCGGCTGCTAATGTTTTTATAAATGTATGTTTTAATGTAACTGTGAAGCACTTTAGGCAGCAACATTGCAATTAAATGTGCTATAGAAATAAATAAAAGTTGAAATGCATTTCTCACTCTATCAAGCTTGCCATGTGCACTTTTTAAATTTGATGAATCGATTGGTTAGTGTAATGTTTACTATCTTTACTCACTCCAAACACTCCACACAGTTACTCTGACCGCTCCATAAAGTTACTCTGCCCAGTCTAACTTTTCCACAATTACTCCAGCCATTCCAACCACACAACAGTTACTCAAGCCACTCCACCCAGTTACTCCGCCCACTACAGTTGTAGACTACTGGTGGAGGCAAGAACACTTCACACAATTTCCCCAGAAATTGTAGCTTTTCTAGTTATCTTTTTCCTGGTTCTAGGGATCAATGTTGTTTTCAGCACTCAGAAATTTGTGGTGGATAAGCAAAAACAGCAATTCTGTTGTAAACTGCTTACATACTGTGGTCACTAATCACTAATGCCGCCAAGCCGTTAGAGTAGAAGCCTGGCTGTCATGAGAAGAAAGCCGAGCCATCTGCGTACGTGCATTTAGCAACCACTGAGCACTGATCAGTAGTGTCCATTACTGATCATGTTTGCACTGCAAGTTTTTTTTTTTTTTTTCCTTCTAAATTTTATTTCAAATTTATAACTAGCCCCTTCATGTGTAAAAACACAACATACACACCCCTCACACAATATAAAGATTTACACATTTCACACGTCACTCCAATAAGATAAAAACGGCCCGTCCATCCCAACAAGTATACTCAGCTGAAGAGGCATATGCCATGTTTGACTCCGATACTGAGTCTGCCAGTAAGGGAGAAGAGGATGCCACTTTCCTCTACCCGTTCATTATCATCATCATCATCATCATCCGCTGATGAGGGACCCTCTAGAAGGCGCCCGAGAGTAGCAGCAGAGGCAGCCCCCCAGAGTGAACCTTTATGGAACCCACCCCCTGACGATCATCAGCCCCAAATTTTGAGGGCAGGTTCGGAATACAGAAAGTGCGGGCTTCACTGAACAAGATTTTTTCAAAATATTCTTCTCTGAAGATTTTGTAAATTTAATGGCCCAAACCAATTTATACGCCCAACAATTTATTGATCAGAACCTTGCATCAGCATACGCTAGACCCCTAGGTTGGACCCCAGTAAGTGCAACAGAGATGAAGTTTTGGGGACTTGTGCTGCATATGGGCGTTGTAAAAAAAATCAAAATCAAACGTTAGACAATATTGGAGTTCGGACGTTTTCTACCAGACTCCAATTTACAGTAAAGCCATGACCCGGAAGCGATTTGAGTCAATTAGGAAATTCCTACACTTCAACGACAATGCACAGTGCCCACCCCAAAACTACCTAACCTTTGATCGGCTGTTCAAGGTGAGGCCTGTCATTGACCACTTTAACACCAAGTTTGCTGAGGTGTACAACCGAGATAAAAAGTTCTGTGTAGATGAGTCCCTATTACTTTTTCAAAGTGAGGATCAGATTTCGCCAGTTCCTGCCTAGCAAACGGGCAAGGTATGGCATAAAGATATACAAACTTTCTGAGAGTAGGTCCAGGTACACCCACAAGTTCTGCATTTGCGAAGGGAAAGATTCCCGGATACAACTCCTAGAATGCGACCCTGTCCTAGGAGTTAGTTGGAAGACAGTGTGGGACTTACTGCACCCAGTGCTGGATAAGGGTTACCACCTCTGTGGATAACTATTATACCTTCGTACCCCTATTCATGTCCCTAACTGGCAGAGGTACTGTGGCTTGCGGCACAGTGCGCAAAAATCAGAGAGGCCTCCGTAGATCCCTGGTAGGGCAACCACTGAGAATGGGTGAAAGTAGGGCTCTCCTCCATGAGAATATGCTTGTGGTGAAGTACAAGGGCAAGAGGGATGTCCTTGTACTGACCACCATACACACTAATGCCAGCTCCCCTGCTCCTGTACGAGGTACCACAACCACTAGTTGTGTTTCTGCCTTCTGTGAGACACCTGTTTGCTGAAAAGTACCCTTTCCACCACTTAAAATGTTCGAACGGGGGTGCTCTTTCCAAAATGGGGTCATGGGGATTTAAATTTCTGGGGACCTCAGGAATCTTTTAAATGTGACATGGCACCTAAAATCCATATTTTGCGGTTTGACTCTAGAGACCTGCTGTGCGCCCATGCATGATTTTTTTTGAGCACATATCGGGTGTTGCCATATTCAGGGAGAAATGGGGAACAAAATGTGATGTGCATTGTCTTGTTAGCCTTTGGGAATGTGAAAAATGTGGGTGTAAAGCAACTTTTTTGTGGGGTGGGGGGGGGAAAGCAATTTTTCATTTTGACTGGCAAGTGTTTCCTAATTCTAGAAAACCCCTTTGACGTTAGTGTTCACTACACACCTTGAAAGATTCCTTGAGGGGTGTAGTTCCCAAAATGGGGTCACTTTTTGGGGCTTTCCACTGTAGGGCCACCTCAGTGTCTTCATATGCGACATGGCTCCCAATTACCATTCCAGCTAAATCCGCTCTCCTAAGCCATATGATGCTCCTTCCACGCTGAAGCCTGCTGTGCACCCATACATCAGTTTTTGAGCACACATGGGGTGTTTCTATAAACTCCAGATTCAAGGTAATAGATTTAGAGTTTTGTTTGGCTGTTAAACCTTGATGTGTTGCAGAAAAAATAGATAAAAATTTAAAATCTGCTATAAAGTCCCTAATTTCCATTTTCCTTTTAATGCTCGTGGGGCACCTAAAGGATTAACAAAGTTAGTAAAATCAGTTTTGAATAGCTTGAGGGGTGTAGTTTCTAAAATGGGGTGATTTAATGGGTGGTTTCTAATATGTAAGCCCCACAAAGTGACTTCATAACTGAACTGGTTCTGAAAAAATTGGGTTTTGGAAATTTTCATAAAAATGTTAAGATTTGTTTCTAAACTTCTAAGCCTTCTAACATCCCCAAAAAATAAAATGTCATTTTCAAAATGATCCAAACATGAAGTACCGTATATGCCAGCGTATAAGACGACTGGGCGTATAAGACGACCCCCAACTTTTACACTGAAAATATAGCGTTTGGGATATACTCGCCGTATAAGACTACCCCTTTTTCAACACACGCCAAAGAAAAATTTAAAAAGCATTAGATCTGATTTCAATATGGTAATTTTAATTCAAATAAGTATGACATGCTGTTTGCATGCCATCCCTGCATCCCACCACCATCCTTAGGTACCACCGCCATCCCATGGTATCACCACCTCCCTGCATCCCACCACCTTTTTTGTCCTCCCTCCCTGCCTCCCAGACCCTAAACATGTGCCACCTATACCCTGAACATGTTTTTGTTATGTTATTCTTCATATTCACATATGCACATCTGCGCCGCACTTAGATACGCCGCACGAAGATCTCTCACATGCGCAGGAGCGAGATGCGAGCGGCCGTGAGGATCCCGTGTATCCACGCTCGCCGCATGAAATCTCGCACATGCGTAGGAGCGAGATGCAAGCGGCCGGGAGGATGGCGGTACAAGGAGCATACAAGGTACAGAGCAGGGGGGAGGCATACAAGGTACAGAGCAGGGGGCGGTATACAAGGTACAGCGCAGGGGGGGCATATGCCGTGGGTTACATTGCAGCTCTCAGCTGCTGGGGATACAAGGCAATAGCCCGGGCTCTCTCTGTTGATAATTCGGGCGTCCCGGCACTGCAGCGCCCGCCATACCCGGCGTATAAGACGACCCCCCACTCTAGAAAATATTTTCTAGGGCTCAAAAGTAGTCTTATACACCGGTATATACGGTAGACATATGGGGAATGTAAAGTAATAACTATTTTTGTATTTTTGGAGGTATTGCTATCTATTATAAAAGTAGAGAAATTGAAATTTGGAAATTTGCAAAATTTCTATATTTTTTGTACATTTTGTATTTTTTTTTTTTATAAATAAAAAATATTGTGACTTAAATTTACCACGGTCATGAAGTACAATATGTGAGGAGAAAACAGTCTCAGAATGGCCTGAATAAGTAAAATCCTTTTAAAGTTATCACCACATAAAGTGACACTGGTCAGATTTGCTAAAAATGGCCTGGTCCTTAAGGTGAAAAATGGCTGGGTCCTGACTGGGTTAATGCCCCACAGTCTAGAATGATTACAAGGAATGCTGACCTTAGGTGTTGTCCGTGTTTTTATTTTATTCTTCCAGAGTATTTTACCAAGATATCTGGTAAAATAATAAAATCCTTCCTGATGTTCCACATGCTGCTGCAGCCAATCACTGGCCTTGGTGGTCTCTCGCAATACACTGAGACCAGTGATTGGCTGCAGCATTATGTGGCCGCTGTTGATGTGAAAACTTTTTACATTAGTGGATGTCAACTGGCAGTCCTGTTGATGTCAGAGTTTACTTGGGCTCTGTCACTTGAACCTGCCAAATCACGTGGGACCAACTGCCCATCTTATGCATAGGTGGCCATCCAAAATTCCTCTCGCCCATCCTGACAGCAGAAGTTGAGGAGAGAATGATTGGGCTTTTTGATTTTAACATGCCTGATCCTTTTGTTCCCAGGGCAGATAAGCTACCGATATAGTTGTCTGGTTGTAGCTTAAAGGCTATGGACACTTTTGAGGGCAATTTTTTTAATATACTGCTTTCTACTCATTTTGAGCTAAGAATAATTTTTTACTTGGTCGTTATTAAAAACAATTTTGCCCTTTCTCTGTACAGCATTGAGATTCTCTAGTAGCAGGCTGTGTGTTTACACTGTCCCGTCAGGGATCTCAGCTGATGGCTCATATGAAGCTTTATCTCTCATTATAGCTCAGTTCATATGAAACCTAAGAATATGAGCTGTTAAAAGTTCAGAGATAAGAACTATACATAGCCCTCAGATTATGTCTCAAAGTGAAAGTAAGATGCTTACACCTAAAAATTAACTCTTTATGACAAACTGCTGAAAAAGTTTAATAAAGACCAATTTAATTTTTTTTAGCCCAAAATGTGTAACGTGTAAGGCTTTTACATTAGTGTTTTTGCGGATCTGTCATGGATCTGCAAAAACACTTCCGTTACAATAATACAACCGCATGCATCCGTCATAAACTGATCCGGTTGTATTATGTCTTCTATAGCCATGACAGATCCGTCCCCATTGACTTACATTGTGTGTCAGGACGGATCCATCTTGCTCCGCACCACATGGCGGACAGAAAAATGGTGCAGGCAGACTTTTGGTGTCCGCCTCCAAAGTGGAATGGTGCAAACTGGTGCATTCTGAGCAGATCCTTTTCCATTCAGAATGCATTAGGGCACAACTGATCCGTTTTGGACCGCTTTTGAGAGCCCTGAACGGATCTCAAACGGAAAGCCAAAACACTAGTGTGAAAGGAGCCTAAGGTGTTCATAGCCTTTAAAGAGTCACTAACTTTCACACAATTTGATAGAGAATGATGTAATTAACAAATGTATAAATCATTTAATTTAAAAAAAATCTGCCAACATCCACCTGGAAAAAAAAAAAAAAGAGCTGTAAGGTGATGGCCATGAGCAGTCTCACTTCCACATAATTTGCAGTCCACTGTCTGTTAGGCTGGTGAGACCTGATAGAATCACTGTCTCCTCAAGAGCAGAGGAATGTCCTGTGTGTCTTTTTCTTGTTCTCTCCCTTAACTGCTGTGTGCGCTCCTTAGATGAAAACAAACATGGTGAATAGTAAGGGAAGTCACTGCCAGTATAGTACTGGCAGTCTTTCATAGAAGGGGATGCCAACTGCTTCTGATAGAAATGCATCTAGCTCTGCAGGTGAAGTAGGGAATAACTTGACTGAAGAAGACATTAGGGAAGCCCAAAAAAGCCTACTTTTTCACAGTTCTGATTGTACAATGAAATAGGGATCGACCGATTATCGGTTTTACCGATATTATCGGCCGATATTCAGGATTTTGAACGTTATCGGCATCTATTTTGCCGATATACCGATAACATATTGGGAACAAGGATCGCGCTGCTTTCAGCGCTCTCCGTGTTCCCTCAGCAGCACAGGGGAGAAGGAAGCGGTGTCTCCCTCCCCCCTGTGCTGCTGCTGCCACCAATGAGAGGAGAGGGGACAAGAGGAGGGGCGGGGCTATGGCCACTGCGCCACCAATGAAGATAACTCTAATTCATATACCTGAGGCGGGAGCTGGCTGCAGAATCACTTAGCCGGCTCCTGACCTCTATGACAAGTAGCTGAGGCACCTGAGGGGTTAACTACCGAAGATCGCAACTACCGCTCATAGAGGTCGAGAGCCGGCTATGTGATATCTTCATTGGTGGCCCCCCCCCCCCACCCCAGTATTAAAACATTGGTGGCGCTGTGTGCCCCTCAACCCCAGTATGAATCATTGGTGGCATAGTGCACCCACCCCCCCACCCAAGCCCCCCAGTATTAATCATTGGTGGCAGTGGCCACAGGGTCCCCTCCTCCTCAGTGGAAGTTCCGATCGGAGCCCCAGCTGTGTAATCCTGGGGCTCCGATCAGTTACCATGGCAGCCAGGACGCTATTGAAGCCCTGGCTGCCATAGTCAGCTCCCCTGCACAAAGCACAGAGCAGCAGGGACAGTGTGAAGTCCTATTCACCCTGATAGATCTCTATCAGGGTGAATAGGACAAGGGTTCTAGTCCCTAAGGGGGCTAATAGTAAACACAAAAAAAACACACCAAAATATTAATTATAAATGAAAAATAAAGATTTTTAAAAAAAAGACACGTTAACAATAAACATATTCATTTTCAGCAGATTTGTGTAGGAATTTTATTAATTTTTTTCAAAAATGAAAATTCGCAGAATATCGGTATAAATTATCGGCTATCGGCCTGTAAATTCAGATTATCGGTATCGACCCTAAAAAAATCTATATTGGTCGATCCCTACAATGAAACAGCCATTGTGCACACTTATTATTTTTTTTAAACTCCGGTACGCTTTAAGCTGGACATACACATAAGATCAGTGTTGGCTGAATCTGCAGATTTTGGTAAGACCAACCAACACTTTGTGTATGGGGACCTCCCGAGTGTTCCCCAACAGCATAACTCGAGAGACATAAGCATTAAGTCATCTAATTTCAACATCTCTGATCTATTCTCATGGAGAAAGCCTCTTCCTGAGGAGTCTTGCGGCAGCTTTCTCCCCCTTCCCTGTTCCGAACACATATGTGCACAGCCAGGCCAATCTTGCACGTGTAATAGAGTGTCAGCCACATGCTCTCTGGTGTGTATAGCAGGCCTTAGTCCCCTCTCCCTTTCAGTACTCATGCATTCTCGTGGGGTTGGGGGGGAATATCTGACGGACATGCAAGTATTTGGCAAACAGCTACCTAATGTATATGGCAATAAATCAGTGGCTGTTTTAAGCATTTTTATTCTTTTTTAGTCATAACGTGCCAAAATAAAAATCTATCATATGATGGACACACTGATCCTCGATGTTACACTCAGGAGCCTCAGACACTTTCTGAATAGAGATGAAGTAGTTTGTAAGAACTGATTTGTCTCATCAAGCAGAGTTCTACACCTGTGAGGAGGTGTCCCTGAAAGACGGGCACTACCCCTTCCACTTGATTGACAAGACCAAATATTTCCACCAGCCCTTAAATCTTGCACCTGTGCTGCCAGCGTGGGAGGAACAGGGAGCAGTTGCCCCAGGTGCCAAACTGCTTGGGAACACTCAGCCAGCCGGATTCTGTCAAGACAATACCAATGCCCGCGCTGCTGAGCAATAACTGCACTGATGATGCTAACCCTGCATCATTAGTGCACTTCGGAGGCTTATAAAGAAAGCTAAAGTACCTGTGATTATGTGATTTCAGGTGCCGAACCTGTTTAGAGTAAAGGCACTGTACTGTCAATGGTGTAGTTCTAAGGGTAGGAAGGTGCAGGACTTGTGGATGGCATCATCAAAGGTCCTTCACCCCCTGATAGTATATAGAAGAATTGCAGGAGAAACTCTCTCCCTCCAAGGTTGAGATTGGAATGGAGTGTTTTAAAGGAGGTCCTCCCTATGAAGTCAGTAATGTAGCCTTTGTGTGGAGCAGGCTAGAATGCAGTGGATAAAAGGAGTTCTTCAATGCAGAATCAGTAATTTAGGCTGAACTCTAACCCTGTACCTAGCCCTAAACCATAACCCACACTGCAGCATTCAGGCTAGATGAAGCGCTTATGCGCTTACCTATGTAGCCTAGAGCCACATGACCATCAGTGACATGTGCCCAGTAATGTCACGCCTCTTTTTACCCACTTCTGTGTAGCTTCTACCCTCCCTCCAAATCCAGTCTCACTGCTTCTGTTTTGCAAGTTTTCGAGAGAAGCATGACATATGGGTACAATACTGCTGCCAGACGTATGGGTGGTCAGGGGATTATGCTGCTGCTAGTGTAGGAGAGGTTGTAAGGGGACAATACTGCAGCCAGTTGGGGAATTTTACTAGTGCTGCTCAGAGTGGTAATATTAAAATTCCTATGGACCTGCTGTGCTGACTCTATTTAGGCCCCTTACAGTGATAATCGTCCATATTAACTGCACAAGAAGCAAGCGCTGTATATGTATGGCGCTTGGTGCAGGGCTTTAATCCGGAGTTTTGGATTAAGTGTTTTAATCCAAACTCCGGATAGGTCATCAGTATCTGGTGGGGGTCTGACACCCAGGACCCCTGCTGATCTGCAGTTTGAGAAGGCAGAGGAGCTTCTGTGAGCCTACCTAGCACAGTGGCGTACATTGTATAGCGGCTGTGCTTGGTATTCACTTCTATGGGGCTGAGCTGCTCCTAGACCATGTGACACATGAACGTGTCATCACTCGGCCTAGAAAAAGCAGCGAACAGCTGATCAGCGGGGACCCCGGGTGTTGGACCCCCAACAATCCGATACTGATGATTTATCCAGAGGATAAGTAATCAGTATGAAAATCTCAGAAAACCTCTTTAAAGCTCCTGCTGCATAATGCTCAATTAGCGGTATGCATTGAATGGAGGAAGCCGTGTTATCGACATATCACAGGTTAGGGGAGATGCAATACTTGGCTTGCGATGACAACCCACTGTACTCTACCACTCTGAGTAGCGTCACAAGCGCAGAGGCCCTGCTTCTACTGGAGCAGGGACTGTGCATGCTCCGCTACACTTCAAGATAGCAGCGCATGAACAGTTGCTGCTCTGGGAGCACAAGCAGATCCTCTGCGCTTGCACCACCACTCAGAGCAGCTGCATAGAGGTGAGAATGTAAGGGCCCTGTCAATCAAGCAGCAGTGGGAGAGTTCTCAGCTTTGGGGACACGTCCTCGAAGATGTAGAAATTTGCTTTTGAGCTGAATCAATTCTTAAGAATCGATTCGCTCATCTCTAGGGTCATTTTTAAGACTGAAGCATTTATGAATGCTTATGTTCAATTTTCATTTACTTATATGGCAATAGGATGTTTCTCACACAAGCTGAAAGCGGTGAATTATTAGATTTTTTTTATTTTTATTATTTTATTTATTTTTATTATTTATTTATTTTACACATTTATATTTTGCTGCTATATTCCAGCACTTTACAGACATTAGCATCAAGCTGTCCCCAATGGGGCTCCCAATCCTAAGTTTCCTATCATTATGTCTTTGGAGTGTGGGAGGAACCCGGAGTACCTGGATGAAACCCACGCAAACAGAGAGGACCTACAAACTCCATGCAGATGTTGTCCTTGGTCAGATTGAAACACTGAGCCACCGTGCTGCAATTATTGGATTCTGCTTTAAAGGAATTATACTGTAAAAAGGTTATAGCATGTATTTAAAATGTTATAAAACAATACACATTGATTTCATATATTTTTTTCTTTCAGGAGGCTATGTTTGGATCTGAGCCTCAGCTTCCATATCTAAGATACACTCCAACAGGTAAGAGAGGTAAGGAATGTACTAGTATGTGATTGTATGGTCCCCTAAATTGTATGGTACCACTAAAAAATCGGCATATAAATCACTTGCTTTTTTTTCCCATACAGCGAATACAGTTTCTTTCTGGCATTTTATTCTCTATAGAGAAGATGGCAAAATGCCAGTGCTTCGACGTTGTGTTTTATTTTTTTTTTAAACATATCCCAGAGACCCTAAAACCTCCACCTAATATACAAAAGTGAAAAAATGTCAGTATGCACACACAAAAAAAAAAAAAAGCTTGTGTAGCCTGCGTTTCATACTTCCCATATACTGCTAACTCAGGCGATGGCATTTTTACCTCCAAACACACAAAAAAAAGCACATGTGCAAGAAAAAAAAAGTGAAGAGCGCTGAAAAACACCTCTAAGAGCCTACCCTAATATTTTTGTGTTTATACATTGATCTGTATTCGATCTGCTTTTTTTTAATTTTTTTTTTATTATTATTTTTTTAAATCCGCTTTCATTTCAACGGGGCCACAAAAGATGTGGAGAGCACACAGTGCGCTGTCCACATGCGTAGGTCCGTTCTGTGGCCCCACAAAAAAAGTATAAGGATAAGACATTTTTACAGGAGTTAAAAAAAAAAAAAATGGTGGCATGCACACAGCCAGGATTTGTGTTTTGCAGATGACCGCAAAACAGATACCGTTGTGTGCATGAGGTCTTAACCACCATACAGCTATATTTAGGAAATAATCTAATCTAGCCCTAAAAATTCTCATCTGTTATCACTTGATAGATTTTTGCAAGCAATCATTTTATGATATTAAAGGGATATTGATGGCCAAGATGGGAATATGTTGCAGTAAGCACCGACCCAGAGAGGCTGAGTTATGGAAACAGCTGAGCAGCCAGCACTCCTCGTTTTCCGTTCAGTTGTTTCTGTAAGACCCGTTTCACACTAACGGTAAAACAAATACGGCAGTATGTTCCGGCCGAGAACAGCCTGTGTGAAATGTCCTTGCCGGGCGCAGCTGGCAATCCGTCCGGCCCCATTGACTATAATGGGTTCCAGCGGAGGTCCAGCCACAACCTGAAGAGTGCTGCGTGCAGCGGTATTTGTACAGCCGCTCCTCTGCATGTTTGCCGGGTTGTGGCTGGATCTCCGGCGGACCCCATTATAGTCAATGGGGCCGGATGGATTGCCAGCTGCGCCAGGCAAGGACATTTCAGACTCTGCAGGAACAGCCTGCCGTATCTGTTTTACAGTTAGTGTGAAACACCCCTAACTCTGGCCACCCTGGTGCAGCGCTTACTGTGATATGTTTCCATCTTAGTAGAGCTAAGCTGAAGCTCAAAAATTCTGACACCTCTAAAGTTGGCTCTGCCCCCTGTACTAGACATAACAGTGTATTAGATTTGCCTCATAGTGTTCCTTTGTAAATGACGCATAGAAAATGTAGAATATACATTTGTATCCCCATGACTGCCAGATTCTCAGGAAAAGGACCAACTGCTGTGGGATCCTAATGTCATACCAGAAAGAGAAGTGGAGAGTTACCTCAGTCAGGCAGCAGAATATCAACACCAGGCCGGGGGAAGATATCGCCAAGATGAAGGAAACGTCAAGGATAATGAACAGGTGACCTATATAGATGTTTCTGACGTGTATGAAGAGGACTTCTGGGTCTTTAATTCTGTGTTTTTTCCTTTACTAATGACTGCATGTGATGTTCTGAGGTTTTACATTTGCAACCGGTTGACTTCCCTCTTATTTCCATTTAGTATTTCTCCACCACCTTTTTTTAGGCTCTCTACGAATTGGTGAAATGTAGATTTAACACAGACGAGGCTCTGCGGAGGCTGTCTTTTAATGTCAAGGTTGTACAAGGTGAGGGATGTGCAGTTACATAGTTTAAGGGGTAATGAGGAATCCATTTTTTTTCTAGCCATGAGCAGATATTTGTACTGTATAAAAAAGAATCCTACCTGGACTTTATGTATTCCTTCCTATGTCCTATCTAGGTCATCTATGTGCATGGAGTGAGGATGAATGTAGAAGTTTTGAGCAAGGGTTTCGGGTCTATGGTAAAAACTTCCATCTTATCCAGGCCAACAAGGTGAGAGTTGCTTTGTAATTTAAGTGTGTGCATTTTTGAATCGCGATGGGTTGTTTTCTGACTGAATAACCCTTTCCTCCTTCTTTCTCCAAGGTGCGTACACGGTCAGTGGGGGAGTGTGTGCAATACTACTACACCTGGAAGAAATCTGAGCGTTTTGAGCATTTCGCACAGAGCCGCCTGGGCAGGAGGAAGCAACTGATGACCACTACATCAGTGTGAGTTGTTAATGGTGGCAGTTTTATGTGCTGATCTAGCACTCATGCACACAGCTAGATATAATGTGGAATATGTATCTTTTCTCCTCTGCTAGAGAGTATGAATGTGATGTGCCAAACTTGGACTGTCGATTTGGGTTGCGGGGATTGGCCTTAAGGAAAGATGGTATTGGTAAGACTAATTAAATCGCATCCCTATTGCCTGTAAATTATGACATTCAATCTATGGGGCAGATTTATCATAGCCTAGCCACGTATGCTGGGTTGTGATACCAGGCATGCTTCCGGATGCTGCGCCTGCTCTATGATGAGGCGTATGCTTTATCATAAATTAGGTGCAGCATCCAGCAGTCCGTGAGCATGAATTGAAATGTAAGGCATCCCCTGCCTGGAGTAGAAGATGGTAAATGTGGTGGCCCCATCCTCGCTTTGCCCCTTTTTCGGGAAAGTAGTGAGGCTGGCAGAGTAACGGCACATGCGCCGGCGCAAGTGCCATTGAAAAAGTGTATGATAAATGTGGCCCTATAAAAAAAAAATCTATGGGAATCAGCATGACTGAGGTTTTTTTATTTTTTTTTCCCTAATGCAAATTTGCAATTTATATCTAAAAAGGGATGTCACTGCTTGGCATGGTTTCCGCCCAGAGGCTGCGATGGCTATCCACACATGGATTAGCCACATTGAATGTTACATCAGCGATAGTGATAAGCGAAGAGAGCTTCAGAAGTTACATGCAAAGTCGCTTTATTCAAAACTTCGGATTAATACTGCACGGAGATCTGTCTCCATACAGTATTAAAATGTATGGGCTCCAATGAGCTGAAGTTAGTTATTCGTGAAGTTGCCCAAGACTTCGTTGAATAACTTTGGTAGTTGATTTTTAAAGTGGAAAACCACTTTAAAACTTGAAACCGAACTCTTCTTCGGTTCCAAGGTACCAGTCCTCGCTGGCACGGCGCCCGGCCTTCTCTTCAACCACCTTATCGGCGGGGGTGTCGGGTGTCAAACTCCCACCAATCTGATATTGATAACCTATCCATCAATATTACAAAAGCGGACAACCCCTTTTAAAGGTATTGTCAGTGTTCTAATAAATACAGTTTAATAGATAATACTCAAAAATAAACCTCTGAATAATGTGAAGGTGAGAAGATTTCATACCAGTAGTGGTCAAACCACCATAATACAGGGGCCTTCATGTGGGCCAGATTTGTGTCCTGCCATCTGAGATACTGGCACTCTCCCCACCCCTTCAAGAGTGTCATCCACTGAATACAAATAAAGTGGCAATATCTTGTACGGTAAAAGCTACCTTCCCTTATATATGGCTATAACCACACAGCTTCCAAATACAGTGGCACCCACAAGTGACACCCAACATAAAATGCAGCTGCATTTCCCTCAGAAGCCTACTGCCCCATCTACAAGCCCCTCTTCCTCATGTAGAACCTTACCTCTCCTGCCTGCACCCTCATCATCTTGGGCTACTTTCACATTAGCGGCGGGTGAACAGCCTGCTGGATCCAGGCTGCTGCTAGTGCACCGTGCCGCCGGAGGTCTGCTCCGGCCCCATTGACTATCACGGGGGCAGGCCGGAGGTCCAGCGGCAGCACAGCAAACCTGCCGAGAGGCAGCCAGAATAAAACTACGACATGTCGGAGAAGGCTGCCGCTAATGTGAAAGTAGCCTTATATTCAGCTATCATGTCCTCCTCGTTTTAAGCAGGAGGCCACATGACCGTGCAATACCTATTATTATGTCTCGGTTAAGACAGAGGAGTCATCTTTATTAATGGAGTTGTTTGGTTTCAGCAAGAAAGTGGACAACCTTGAAAAATAGCCCAAAATAAAGAATTGAGCAGTACTTACCTATCTGTTCCAGCATCCAGTTCCCCTACCCGGACTCTGTTCACCTGGCTGCAGCGGTGACATCAGGTTGATGGTATGTGACCACTGCAGCCAACCACTGGCCTCTTTGGTGCACAACTGAAAGTGGACAACCCCTGTTTTATCATATAGGTCTGATAACTCCTTCATGCATCCAGCACCAAGTGTGAGTCAGATCATTACTTCAGATGCATGGTACTACATTTTTTATACAGATATTGTGAAGGGTATTGTCAGACAGAATACCTTTTTAGCTTTCTTTTTTCTTTGGGGGTTCCCCACTAGCTCCCATCACACACATGGAGATATGTTAGATAATGTGGTGCTGTACTCTTCCTCCATTCTTTAGTGCTATATTATCAGCTGTCATAATGATTTCTATTCTTTCTCTTCATGAATACAGCAGGCTCTAAGCAGAACTCTTCCCAGAACACTACCTGCTCCTGCGAGAAAGACCAGTTTACTTGTGGACTCCACTGCCACCCTTCCCCCAACCAGGAGGATCATCAAGTGCCTCCGCCAATCAGCAGTGGAAATCTTAGTCTTGATCTCTGTCCTCCAGAAAGGCCTGTATTGCTTGATGTCAGGAAACAAGACCATCCTCTGGAGGCATTTAATATGGGTGACTTGTCCCTTCCCGGCTTCATGTCAAGACCATCAATTTTTTGTACCAATCCTATCTCCCCCTGATTTCACACCTTTTGGCATAAATGAAGACAAGGCTATTTTGGCACACTTGATGCGTCCACTATTGCGTCACCAGTTACTTGTGTTCCTATCTGCTGATTTTTATGATCTCAGGAAGACATACCCAACATTACCAGATGTTTTGGAGCATTTGCTATTTGAAGTATTGAGTGGTGACATATGCAGGAACTAGATATGTAACGTATGCTCTTTTTATTTAATTGTATTTTTTTTATGGGTTCGCAATTGACCTGTGAAATTGCACACTAACCAGTTCTGATATATAATATGCCCATATAATGTACTAGTGTTTTGTTGTTTTTGTTTTTTTATTTTTTGTTATGCAAGCACTGTCATTTTCAAAGTGCTTCTTGGTCAGTTTGTTGACTTTTTAAATAAATGAATTTTTGACAAACCTGTTATGTTCATGGTACGTATTGAAACCTTTGTTTTTAGGCCTGGCCTGGCACAGTAGAGTATGGCCACTGCCATTTTGTACTGCCAGCCATCTTGGCTTACTTGCTTTCGTGGACTGCAATAATGATACTGTCTGAGCTCAGAACCTGCTGTTATATGAAGGGATGGTCACTGGTAATGTTCAGTAGACTGAGCAGACATTTTCTTGGTTTGTTTGCAGTTTGAGCAGTGCTGCATGTTGGTTCAAGCCTTTCTGTACCTCACTAGATTGAACCGATTTTCAGTACCACTTGCATTCTAATGTCCAATCCACAAGCGTGTACTATTGTACATATTTTCTAATACACTTTGAATTGTAAGATGCATTTATTGTTTGCCTATTTAAGCTGCTGTATTTCATTTGAGCTGCATCCACGTAGAGTTTGTTCTAGGCACCCATTACTCCTGCATTAAAGAGCATCTGTCAGCACGATCCGCCCTATTAAACCAGGCATACTGCCTGTTGGGGTTGATGATGCTGAGTTAAACGATCTCTCTGTTTTTGAAATTGGTGGCCCCATTGTAGAGAAATCTGCACTTTATTTCCTAGGCTAATGAGGTATTCGGGGTATTAATAGGCAGGCCTAGCCCCTTAGATCACTGCTTCACCACCACTGTAACCACTTCGGTAAATAATGAACCAGAATACGTTCTAAACAGTGCAGTTTGGATCTCTGCATCGGGGAAAGCTTGCTTAGATCCAAACTGCACATGCACTGATTCAGCATTCACCAGCACTTGCACAGGAATACAGGGGCAGGCAGTAAGAGAGGGAGAATGTCTGTCTGGCCTTGTCAGGGTAGTGGGTCGTGGAAAAGGGAGAAAGGTGGTGGTGAAGCAGTGCTCAGTAGGGATAGGTCTGCCCCTCAGGACTCCAAATGTATCATTAGCATATGCAATACAGTAAGGGTGCTGACACACATTCAGGTTTTTTAATCCAAAACCAGGAGTAGATAAGTTGTATCTGCCCTTAATATTTTCTCCTATGATCCACACCTGAGTTTGGGTTCAAAAACTGCATCAAAATGCCTGAACATTTATCAGCACCCTAACATGACCACTTATTTCAAATACAGAGCGATCTTTTATCTTGGCATGATCAACCCAAACAGGCAGTATGCCTGGTTTAATGGGGTTGATCATGCTGACAGAGGCTGTTTAAGATATTTATTTTCTAGCCAGCATTCTGAAGGCACAGTGCAGATTTTTGCGCATATATTTTATAATTGGTTATGTACTTGGAAAATAAAATATTTGTCTTGTTCTTTACAACTATTTATATTCAATCAATTTTTTTAAGAGAAATTACAGTATATCATATTCATTTGTACAGACTCCATATGTGAATAAACATTTGTAAATACAGCAATTAGGTTTTGAGTTGTTTTTTTTTTTTCTGTGACCAGAACCACCAATGGGTATTGTTCCCTCGCCCCAAAGGTTGACATTATTCTTTTAATTTTATTAACCAGTTGCATACCACCCATTGACTATATACATCCATGCTGTGCACATTTAACTCTACAAAGTCATTCCTGAATATTTAATCTCTAAACTATTTCTAAACTAGTCATGCAATTGCAGGCTAGGGGATCCCACTGTGACAGCTGGGCACCCATAGAAAAGGCAAGGACCGTTTTTACCGTCCCTGCCTTCTCAGTCACTGTATACACATTAATAAATAAATGCCCTGGCTTCAGTGATCATGTGAGGGCTGGATTACTGTACTAGCTGCTGGGTCTTAGCAGACCCAGATCAGCTGTGCAGTGAGGCTTACCAGTAGTGCTTCACTGTCCCTTCTGATCTTTCATATTAAAGCACATATTTTCAGATCCTTTTCCAATTTAACTATTTAGCAGCAATCATGTATTCTTTTGTACCCAATAATTTATCTAATCATAAGGGTGGCATGATCTGAGGGCTAGTTGGGAGTTAAAACGTTTGATAACACTGTTATGAAGACCGTAGGGTAAATGCTGCCTATGAAACTGCAGTTCCATGCGCCATCTGGTGTTCACAAACCTAAATTGCACCCTGAATTTTCTCACTAGTCTATTTACGCGCTTAGGGTTTGTTCATGAAATTGGATATCGCTATGCGCTCACAGGAGTCTGATGTGAGCGCTAGCGATGCTACATCTGTAAGACGGCTCACTCACTGTTACCATGGTTTGCTGCTTTATTTTGAATCGCCCCTTTCAAGATAAAGCATATACTAGTAGTCTAAGGCTCCATTCACACATCCGTAATAATGGGTCCGCATCCATTCCGCAAATTGCGGAACAAGTGCAGACCCATTCATTCTCTATGGGGACAGAATGGATACGGAGAGCACACTATGTGCTCTCCGCATTTCCGGAGCGCGCCCCAGATCTTCCGGTCTGCGTCTCCCAAAAAGAAATAGAACATGTTCTATTCTCGACTGCAATTGCGGACAAGAATAGGCATTTCTATGGGGGTGCCGGCCGGGTGTATTGCGGATCCGCAATGGACTACGGATGTGTGAATGGACCCTAAGGCTCCATTCACACATCTGTAATAATGGGTCCGCATCCGTTCCGCAAATTGCGGAACGGGTACGGACCCATTCATTCTCTATGGGGACGGAATGGATGCGGAGAGCGCAAACTTCTGTTCCTTGGCGTCCCACGTGTAAGAGTTTACCTCTCTTGGTGCGGATAAAGCAGGCAGGTGCAGCCGATAGTATGTCTTTGTCGTCTCTTATGTCTCGCTCTAATTCCCGCAAGATGAGGTTACCTTTTCCGCTGTTCTGTATTTATAGAAGTATTTTGTAAGGTCATTAATTCATATTTCTCCTATATTGCATGGCCATGCTGATTTGATTCAGGACTTTTGCAAGTAAATTGTCACTGAACAGATTTGACTTAGGGCTACTCCTAAGGGTAACCACCAGGGTGATACCTCTTGAAGTAGTCTCTGATTATTGACAGCTGACACAGGCAGGTAAAGAGATTCCAGTGTGCAGTACCAAGGGGACAGACCCGAACAAGGACAAGGCAGGCAGTGTTTGTTCAGTCTGTTAAACAATATCGAAGTCAGACAGGAGTCCGAAGTTGTGCTGAATCAATCCTTTGCAGGACTAGACAAGGTACGAGGACAGAATTGTTGGTATCCTTTCCGCAGGGGCCTTAGGAGTCCCCTGCCTAACTCAGTATATGGCTATTTCCATATATAGAGTCATCCTTGGGGGTATCCCCAAACACTGTTAGCTTTACAACAGTGCTGCAGAGTAGACTGCTGTCTGTGAGAAGAATTTCTCTAACTAAAAACCTTCATTAGTATTCATGTATAATGTACTGGTATCTACAGATACATCTATGTATCCCAGGACAATATAAAACTAAATTATTTAATAATCACAAAAATGTAATGAAGCAAACGAATAAAAAGAAGGCAGCACTCCAGGTAAACTTGAAAAAAGTGGACGGTTTATTCACTCATTCAGCGACAATATCCTATCCTGTGTATCACACAGGATAGGATATTGGATACACTCAGCAGGCAGTATCACACTGGATAGGATATTAGATACACAGTTCATGAGACAATATCACACAGGATAGGATATTGGATACACAGCTCAGCAGGCAGTATCTAATCCTATCATGTGTGATACTGTCTGCTGTGTATCTAAGTCTATTGTGTGAGCTGTGCATGTCGTCGTGTAGCCCTAGCCTAAAGCTGGCTTAGGCTACTTTCACACTTGCGTTCAGAGCGGATCCGTCTGCTGTCTGCACAGACTGAGCCGCTCCTATAAAGCAGACGTTTGGATCCGTTCAGAACGGATCCGTCTGCATTATAGCTTAGAAAAATTTCTAAGTGTGAAAGTAGTTCAGACGGATCCGTCCAGACTTTACATTGAAAGTCAATGGGGGACGGATCCGTTTGAAAATTGAGCCATTTGTGTCATCTTCAAACGGATCCGTCCCCATTGACTTACATTGTAAGTCTGTACGGATCAGTTTGCCTCCGCACGGCCAGGCGGACACCCGAACGCTGCAAGCGGCGTTCGGGTGTCCGCTTGCGGAGCGGAGGCTGAACGCTGCCAGACTGATGCATTCTGAGCGGATCCGCATCCACTCAGAATGCATTAGGGCAGTACGGATGCGTTCGGGGCCGCTTGTGAGCCCCTTCAAACGGGGCTCACAAGCGGAGCCCCGAACGCTAGTGTGAAAGTAGCCTTACAGCAGTGAAGAAAAATGGCTGTGTTGTTATGGAAACCTGTAGTAAAACTGTGTGTATGTGGAGACTAAGAGCCTGCGAGCTTCTATTGGCTAATAAGGGACATGTGACTGTGTGCATGGCAGTTGGGGGACTTGTATTGGCTAATGCAGGTCATTTTTTTGGAATATCTCAAACGGTACGTCCTAGAGAGCTGTAAAAACCTTCCCGGACACCTGATGTACCTGTGTGCCAAATTTGGTGAAGATCGGTCCAGTTGTTTGGTCGCGCATAAAGAACAGACAGACAGATACAAATCTTTATATATAAGAGATAGCAGAAGGACCCGGCTTCGCACGGGTACATTTCATCTATTTCATTTTATGTTTCAGTGTCTCATAAAAAAAAGATATCAACAGTTTCCCCCATAACAGTGACCTCCACAGTACCCGTCCCTTTAAAAATGACCTCCACAGTGCCCGTCCCTTAAACAGTGACCTTCATAATGGCCGCCCCTTTAACCTCTTAGGGACCTATGACATACCCGCACGTCATGATGTTCTGGTACTTAAGGACACATGACGTACCGGTACGTCATCTGTAGTTCCAATCACCGGCGGGCGGTGATCGGAACAAGGTGCCTGCTCAAATCATTGAGCAGGCACCCTGGGAAAATGCGGAATTTAGACCTGCGGTTTGCGGCGTTTACGGGTGGTTGTGGCAGTGATCGGAGGTGCCATCGGGTCCCCGTGTGGCTGTAATGGGGACCCGATGGCATGGAAGGCTGCGCGATGTCTTCCTTAGGCATCGGCGCTGCCTTCCGGTGAAGAGCCTGTCAGATCCAGCCTCCTGGATCTCACAGGCAGGAAGCTGTATGAGTAATACACACTATTACTTATACAGCCAATGCATTCCAATACAGAAGTATTTGAATGCATTGTAAAGGGGATTAGACCCCCAAAAGTTGAAGTCCCAAAGTGGGACAAAAAATAAAGTGAAAAAAATAAAGTTTCAAGTAAAAAAAAAAAAAAGTCATTTCCCCCAAATAAAGTTAAAAAAAATTGGTAAAAAATAGGGAGACATATTAGGTATCGCCGCATCCGTATCGACCGGCTCTATAAATATATCGCATGACCTAACCCCTCAGGTGAACACCGTTAGAAAAAAAAAAAAGTTAAGGCATAAGCCCACTCACCACGCCAAGGTCGCCTCTGAGTGGGACCTACTCTGACACAAAGGTGCAGCACAATGCGGTGACAAAGCGGCACTGCCCTAGTAGGCGGCAGGACCCAGGAGTCAAACAGCAACCCTGCTGTCTGACAATGCCACCCATGTCACTGGGTCCCACCAACCCACCAGAACAGCGCCACAAAAACAAAGGCCACCATGCAGTACTGCACCATGTGAACAGTTGTCTAACACCACATGTCCACTACTATCAGGAGCTGCAGGTCAATGACCACTTTATGCGAACTACTGTGATTAAAACAACCTGTGCCGAATGGGAGGAGTGCTGATACCAGTAATAAAGAAGAAAAAGTAAAATAACAATTATCATGGGGAGAAAAACAGAACTGGATCGCACATCCACAGTGTTATGCTTTGATCTGAACTCGCTTCTCAGCACCATTTTAAAGTGTACAGCCCCCCCTACTGCATGCTGTACCAGAGCCATTAGTGTACATTTTGATCAAAAAATAAGACCCTACCTAATAATCCCCCAAAAACTGAAGAAACTATGGCTCTCAGAATATGTAGACACTAAAACAGGATTTTTTTTTTTTCAAAAAATATTATTGTGTAAAACTTACATAAATAAAATAAAAAAGGATACATATTGGGTATTGCCGCGTCCGTAATACCCTGCTCTATAAAAATATCACATGACCTAACCCCTCAGGTGAATACCGTAAAAATAAAAATAAATTAATGTGTAAAAAAAGCCATTTTTTGTCACCTTACATCACAAAAAGTGTAATAGCAAGCGATTAAAAAGTCATACGCACCCCAAAATAGTGCCAATCAAACCGTCATCTCATCTTGCAAAATTCATACCCTACCCAAGATAATCGCCCAAAAACTGAAAAAACTATCGCTCTCAGAATATGGAAACACTAAAACATTATTATTTTTTTGTTTAAAAAATGAAATCATTGTGTAAAACTTGCATAAATAAAAAAAATAGTATGCATATTAGGTATCGCCTCGTCCGTGACAACCTGCTCTATAAAAATACCACATGATCTAACCTGTCAGATGAATGTTGTAAATAACAAAAAGTAAAAACGGTGCCAAAACGGCTATTTCTTGTTACCTTGCCTCACAAAAAGTGTAATATAGAGCAACCAAAATTCATATGTACCCTAAACTAGTACCAACAAAACTGCCACCCTATCCCGTAGTTTCTAAAATGGGGTAAATTTTTTTTGGAGTTTCTACTCAGGGGGGCTTCAAATGGGACATGGTGTCAAAAAAACCAGTCCAGCAAAATCTGCCTTCCAAAAACCGTATGGCATTCCTTTCCTTCTGTGCTCTGCCGTGTGCCCGTACAGCGGTTTACGACCACATATGGGGTGTTTCTGTAAACTACAGAGTCAGGGCCATAAATATTGAGTTTGGTTTGGCTGTTAACCCTTGCTTTGTAACTGGAAAAAAAATTATTAAAGGGAACCTGTCACCGGGATTTTGTGTATAGAGCTGAGGACATGGGTTGCTAGATGGCCGCTAGCACATCCGCAATACCCAGTCCCCATAGCTCTGTGTGCCTTTATTGTGTAAAAAAAAAAATTGATAAATATGCAAATTAACCTGAGATGAGTCAGAGCTTGAAAATATGACTCTTCTCTGGTCACACAAGTAAGATATGACTCTTTTATGTTAATTTGCATATGTATCAAATCGTTTTTTTTACACAATAAAAGCACACAAAGCTATGAGGACTGGATATTGCGGATGTGCTAGCGGCCATCTAGCAACCCATGACCTCAGCTCTATGCCCAAAATCTGCCAAAAAAGTGAAATTTTGAAATTTGTATTTCTATTTTCCATTAATTCTTGTGGAACACCTAAAGGGTTAACAAAGTTTGTAAAATCAGTTTTGAATACCTTGAGGGGTGTAGTTTCTAGAATAGGGTAATTTATGGGTGGTTTCTATTATGTAAGCCTCACAAAGTGACTTCAGACCTGAACTGGTCCTTAAAAAGTGGGTTTTTGAAAATTTCTGAAAAATTTCAAGATTTGCTTCTAAACTTCTAAGCCTTGTAACGTCCCCAAAAAATAAAATATCATTCCCAAAATGATCCAAACATGAAGTAGACATATGGGGAATGTAAAGTAATAACTATTTTTGTAGGTATTACTATGTACTATAGAATTAGAAATTGAAACTTGGAAATTTACAAATTTTATCAAATATTTGGTAAATTTGGTATTTTTTATAAATAAAAAAGATATTTTTTTTACTCCATTTTACCAGTGTCCTGAAGTACAATATGTGATGAAAAAACACACTCAGAATGGCTTGGATAAGTCAAAGTGTTTTAAAGTTATCACCACATAAAGTGACACTGGTCAGATTTGCAAAAAATGGCCTGGTCCTTGAGTTAACAGTGACCTTCACAGTGCCCACCCCTTTAATAGTGACCTCCACAGTGTCCACCCCCTTTAACAGTGAGCTTCATAGTGGCCGCCCCTTTAGCAGTGACCTTCACAGTGCCCGTCCCTTTAACAGTGATGTCAACAGTGCCCGCCCCTTTAACAGTGAACTCCACAGCGATTTCGATTTTTTTTGGGCAAATTTTCCATTTTTTCCAGTAACAAAGCAAGGGTTAACAGCCAAACAAAACTCAATATTTATTGCCCTGATTCTGTAGTTTTTAGAAACACCCCATATGTCTATTGTGAACTACTGTACGGGCACATGGTAGAGCGTAGAGGGAAAGGAGCGCCGTGTGGTTTTTGGATGGCAGATTTTGCTGGACTGGTTTATTTACACCATGTCCCATTTGAAGCCCCCCTGATGCACCCCTAGAGTAGAAACTCCATAAAAGGGACCCCATTTTGGAAACTACGGGATAAGGTGGCAGTTTTGTTGGGACTATTTTTAGCATACATATGATTTTTGGTTGCTCTATATTACATTTTAGTGAGGCAAGGTTACCAAAAATAGAAATTCTGAAATTTCATCTCCATTTGCCATAAACTGTTGAGGAACACCTGAAGGGTTAATAAAGTTTGTAAAATCAGTTTTGAATACCTTGAGGGGTGTAGTTTCTTAGATGGGTCACTTTTATGGAGTTTCTACTTTAGGGGTGCATCAGGGGTTCTTCCAATGGGACATGGTGCCAAAAATAAAGGCCATCAAAATCTGCCCTCCAGAAACCATATGGCGTTCCTTTCCTTCTGCGCCCTGCCGTTTGGTCATACAGCAGTTTATGACCACATATAGGGTGTTTCTGTAAACTGCAGAATCAGGGTAATAAATATAAAGTTTTGTTTGGCTGTTAACCCTTGCTTTGTTACTGGAAAAAATAGATTAAAATTGAAAATTTGCCAAAAAATAGCTGTGTTCACCTGAGGGGTTAGGTCATGGGGTATTTTTATAGAGCAGATTCTTACGGATGCGGAGATACACTATATTATCCTTTTTTAAACAAAAAAAAACATTTTAGTATCTCCATAGTTTGTTATATTTTTTTTAGTTTTTAGCCGATTGTCTGAGGTAGGGGCTCATTTTTTGCGGGATGAGAGGACAGTTTTATTGGCGCCACCCCTCCTGTGAGACACTCTGCACTTTTTTGGGGACCGTCCCTTCTTTCCAGTATGGGGGACCACACCTGGAAAGTGTTGGCTAGGGACGATCCGGACGCCTCCAGTTTCCGAGGTACTCCGGCCTGCTCTTTCCTGGTCAGAAAAGATCAGGGCCTTGAGGACTGCCTCATAGTGTTACCAGCGCTCCGGGACAGCACAAAAGAGTTGTGCAACGCAACCTGTACCAAGTAGACCACAACTTTTTTGTACCATGCTCGGGTTTTGCGCATGGCGTTATATGGCTTGAGGTAGGGGTGGGCGATATGCGATATAAATTTGTGCCACGATATGGATTTTGAGCATATCGCCTATATCGCCGGACCGCGATATGATCGCGCTCTCTGCGCGCACCATCTTCTCCTGAGCCGGCACAGTGGAGAAGGAGAGAGCCACTGTGCGCGGCTGCCGCTGACCACCAATGACAAAAGAGGAGGAGGGGAGGGACTGACTGTAAATCATTGAGTTTTCACGATCTCAGTGAGCGCCGTGAAAACTCAAATCCGATGGTATAGTCTAACCCCCAGGCGTTCCCATGGTGACAGGGACGCTTGCCTGGGGGTTAGACTATACAGGGCCACGCCGCTGACAGTAGAACATTTAAAAACTAATCAGTAACTTTAACTTTATTCATTGGTGATCTCTTTACTGTATACCTTACTAGGTCTTAGCTCCGGTAAGAGCAGGCAGTGCGGGCGGGCGGCGCTCACTCACTGACGTCACGCGCCTGCTCCTCCCACTAGGCGGCGCAGGCGCGTGACGTCAGTGAGTGAGCGCCGCCCCCCGCACTGCCTGCTGTTATCGGAGCTAAGACCTAGTAAGGTATACAGTAAAGAGATCACCAATGAATAAAGTTAAAGTTACTGATTAGTTTTTAAATGTATTCCTGTGAGCGTCGGGGGAGGGGGGGGGGATCTGTGGATGGCACCGTTTAGGGGAGGGGGGGTGTCTGTGGATGGCACCGTTTAGGGGGGGGGGAATCTGTGGATGGCACCATTTAGGAAAGGGGGGGGGTGTCTGTGGATGGCACTGTTTAGGGGAGGGGGGGGGGATCTGTGGATGGCACCGTTTAGGGGAGGGGGGGATCTGTGGATGGCACCGTTTAGGGGAGGGGGGGATCTGTGGATGGCACCGTTTAGGGGAGTGGGGGATCTGTGGATGGCACCGTTTAGGGGAGGGGGGGATCTGGGGATGGCACCGTTTAGGGGAGGGGGGGTTCTGGGGATGGCACCGTTTAGGGGAGGGGGGATCTGGGGATGGCATCGTTTAGGGGAGGGGGGGGATCTGGGGATGGCACCGTTTAGGGGAGGGGGGGATCTGGGGATGGCACCGTTTAGGGGAGGGGGGGATCTGTGGATGGCACCATTTAGGGGAGGGGGATCAGCTCCCTGCTGTTGTGTGCACAAAGCACAGGGCAGCAGGGAGAGTGTAAAGTCCTATTCACCCTAATAGAGCTCTATTAGGGTGAATATGACAAGGGTTCTACGTTCTAGCCCTTAAGGAGACTAATAGTTATTAAATAAAATGTAAAAAAAAGTTTAAACACGCCCCCCCAAATATAGAAAACAATATATCGCGATATATATCGCATATCGCACATGCTTAAAATTATATCGCAATATAGATTTTAGGCCATATCGCCCACCCCTAGCTTGAGGACTTGATCAGAGAGATCGACTCCTCCCATATACTGATTGTAGTCGACGATACAATCGGGCTTGAGGACTGTTGCTGCGGTACCTTGCACAGGGACAGGGGTGATGCCGTTACCGTGAATTGTGGACAGTACAAGGACATCCCTCTTGTCCTTATATCTGACCAGCTCCACGGACGTGTATGAGCAGGGAGAGGAGCTCCGGCAATTCAAATTTGCCGCTGCACCTGCCCAGCCAGTCAATCAGAAGCGATCCTGAGAGGTGACCGCCACCTCTCAGGATCGCAGGACGGTGATTGGTGGTGTATTATCACACCACCGATCACCGTCCTATTCCGGGTTATCGGGTCACCAGAGACCCGAATAACCCGGAAACGCAGCAAACCGCAGGTCTAAATTGACCTGCGGTTTGCTGCGATCGCCCCTTTAACAGTGACCACCCCTTTAACAGTGATTTTCACAGTGACCGCCCCTTTAACAGTGACTTTCACAGTGACTGCCCATTTAATAACAGTGACCCCCCACTGTGCCCGCCCTTTTAAAAACAGTGACTTCCAAATTGCCTGCCCCTTTAACCACCTCCGGACCGCTGTACGCACAGACGCGTCCTGGAGGTGGTTGATTCATTCCGAGTGGACGCGCCGGCGCGTCCTCTCGCGATGGCCGAGATTTCCTGTGAACGCGCGCACACAGGCGCGCGCGCTCACAGGAACGAAAGGTAAGAAAGTGGATCTCCAGCCTGCCAGCGGCGATCGTTCGCTGGCAGGCTGGAGATGTGATTTTTTTAACCCCTAACAGGTATATTAGACGCTGTTATGATAACAGCGTCTAATATACCTGCTACCTGGTCCTCTGGTGGTCCCCTTTGTTTGGATCGACCACCAGAGGACACAGGTAGCTCAGTAATATGTTGCACCAAGCACCACACTACACTACACCCCCCCCCCCCCGTCACTTATTAACCCCTTATTCACCCTTGATCAGCCCTGATCACCCCATATAGACTCCCTGATCACCCCCCTGTCATTGATTACCCCCCTGTCATTGATCACACCCCTGTAAAGCTCCATTCAGACGTCCGCATGATTTTTACGGATCCACTGATAGATGGATCGGATCCGCAAAACGCACACGGACGTCTGAATGGAGCCTTACAGGGGCATGATCAATGACTGTGGTGATCACCCCATATAGACTCCCTGATCACCCCCCTGTCATTGATTACACCCCTGTCATTGATCACCCCCCTGTAAAGCTCCATTCAGATGTCCGCATGATTTTTACGGATCCACTGATAGATGGATCGGATCCGCAAAACGCACACGGACGTCTGAATGGAGCCTTACAGGGGCATGATCAATGACTGTGGTGATCACCCCATATAGACTCCCTGATTACCCCCCTGTCATTGATTACCCCCCTGTCATTGATTACCCCCCTGTCATTGATCACCCCCCTGTAAAGCTCCATTCAGACGTCCGCATGATTTTTACGGATCCACTGATAGATGGATCGGATCCGCAAAACGCACACGGACGTCTGAATGGAGCCTTACAGGGGCATGATCAATGACTGTGGTGATCACCCCATATAGACTCCCTGATCACCCCCCTGTCATTGATCACCCCCCTGTAAAGCTCCATTCAGACGTCCGCATGATTTTTACGGATCCACTGATAGATGGATCGGATCCGCAAAACGCACACGGACGTCTGAATGGAGCCTTACAGGGGCGTGATCAATGACTGTGGTGATCACCCCATATAGACTCCCTGATCACCCCCCTGTCATTGATTACCCCCCTGTCATTGATCACCCCCCTGTAAAGCTCCATTCAGATGTCCGCATGATTTTTACGGATCCACTGATAGATGGATCGGATCCGCAAAACGCACACGGACGTCTGAATGGAGCCTTACAGGGGCGTGATCAATGACTGTGGTGATCACCCCATATAGACTCCCTGATCACCCCCCTGTCATTGATCACCCCCCTGTCATTGATCACCCCCCCTGTCATTGATCACCCCTCTGTAAGGCTCCATTCAGACATTTTTTTGGCCCAAGTTAGCGGAAATTATTATTTTTTTCTTACAAAGTCTCATATTCCACTAACTTGTGTCAAAAAATTAAATCTCACATGAACTCACCATACCCCTCACGGAATCCAAATGCGTAAAAAATTTTAGACATTTATATTCCAGACTTCTTCTCACGCTTTAGGGCCCCTAGAATGCCAGGGCAGTATAAATACCCCACATGTGACCCCATTTCGGAAAGAAGACACCCCCAGGTATTCCGTGAAGGGCATATTGAGTCCATGAAAGATTGAAATTTTTGTCCCAAGTTAGCGGAAAGGGAGACTTTGTGAGAAAAAAATAAATAAAATCAATTTCCGCTAACTTGTGCCAAAAAAAAAAAAATTCTATGAACTCGCCATGCCCCTCATTGAATACCTTGGGGTGTCTTCTTTCCAAAATGGGGTCACATGTGGGGTATTTATACTGCCCTGGCATTCTAGGGGCCCTAAAGCGTGAGAAGAAGTCTGGGATCCAAATGTCTAAAAATGCCCTCATAAAAGGAATGTGGGCCCCTTTGCGCATTTAGGCTGCAAAAAAGTGTCACACATCTGGTATTGCCGTACTCAGGAGAAGTTGGGGAATGTGTTTTGGGGTGTCATTTTACATATACCCATGCTGGGTGAGAGAAATATCTTGGCAAAAGACAACTTTTCCCATTTTTTTATACAAAGTTGGCATTTGACCAAGATATTTCTCTCACCCAGCATGGGTATATGTAAAAAGACACCCCAAATCACATTCCCCAACTTCTACTGAATACGGAGATACCAGATGTGTGACACTTTTTTGCAGCCTAGGTGGGCAAAGGGGCCCATATTCCAAAGAGCACCTTTCGGATTTCACTCGTCATTTTTTACAGAATTTGATTTCAAACTCCTTACCACACATTTGGGCCCCTAGAATGCCAGGGCAGTATAACTACCCCACAAGTGACCCCATTTTGGAAAGAAGAGACCCCAAGGTATTTCGTGATGGGCATAGTGAGTTCATAAAACTTTTTATTTTTTGTCACAAGTTAGTGGAATATGAGACTTTGTAAGAAAAAAATAAAATAAAGAAAAAATCATCATTTTCCGCTAACTTGTGACAAAAAATAAAAAGTTCTATGAACTCACTATGCCCATCAGCGAATACCTTAGGGTGTGTACTTTCCGAAATGGGGTCATTTGTGGGGTGTTTGTACTGTCTGGGCATTGTAGAACCTCAGGAAACATGACAGGTGCTCAGAAAGTCAGAGCTGCTTCAAAAAGCGGAAATTCACATTTTTGTACCATAGTTTGTAAACGCTATAACTTTTACCCAAACCATTTTTTTTTTACCCAAACATTTTTTTTTTATCAAAGACATGTAGAACAATAAATTTAGAGCAAAATTTATATATGGATCTCGTTTTTTTTGCAAAATTTTACAACTGAAAGTGAAAAATGTCATTTTTTTGCAAAAAAATCGTTAAATTTCGATTAATACCAAAAAAAGTAAAAATGTCAGCAGCAATGAAATACCACCAAATGAAAGCTCTATTAGTGAGAAGAAAAGGAGGTAAAATTCATTTGGGTGGTAAGTTGTATGACCGAGCAATAAATGGTGAAAGTAGTGTAGTGCAGAAGTGTAAAAAGTGGCCTGGTCTTTCATGGTGTTTAAGCACTGGGTGCTGAGGTGGTTAAAGGGCTTCTGTCACCCCACTAAAGTAATTTTTTTTTTTGGGCTAGTTAAATTACTTATCCTGCGATATATGAAAATATAATGGTGTTACTTACTTTGATTCAGCAGTTTCTTCTAAAAACGAACTTTTATAATATGTAAATTAGGTCTCTACCAGCAAGTAGGGCGGCTACTTGCTGGTAGCAGCTGCAGAAAACTGCCCCCTCGTCGCTTTGATTGACAAGGCCAGCCGGGATCTCCTCCTCTGGCCAGCCCTGTCGGCATTTTAAAAATCGCGCGCCTGTGTTCATTCTGCGCAGGCGCTCTGAGATGAGGAGGCTCGCCTCCTCAGAACTCCCTCAGTGCGCCTGCGCCGATGACATCACCGAAATAGAAGACGTCCTCGGCGCAGGCGCACTGAGGGAGTTCTGAAGAGGCGAGCCTCCTCATCTCAGAGCGCCTGCGCAGAATGAACACAGGCGCGCGATTTTTTAAATGCCGACAGGGCTGGCCGGAGGAGGAGATCCCGGCTGGCCCTGTCAATCAACGCGACGAGGGGGAGGTTTTCTGCAGCTGCTACCAGCAAGTAGCCACCCTACTTGTTGGTAGAGACCTAATTTACATATTATAAAAGTTCGTTTTTAGAAGAAACTGCTGAATCAAAGTAAGTAACACCATTATATTTTCATATATCGCAGGATAAGTAATTTAACTAGCCCAAAAAAAGAAAAAAACTTTAGTGGGGTGACAGAAGCCCTTTTAAGCAGTAAAGAAAAATGGCTGGGTTGTTATGGAAACCTGGAGTAAAACTGTGTTTATGGCAGTTAGGATTTGAAGAGAAAGACTTGCAGGCTTGTATTGGCTAACGGAGCTCACAAGCGGAGCCCGGAACGCTAGTGTGAAAGTAGCCTTACAGCAGTGAAGAAAAATGGCTGTGTTGTTATGGAAACCTGTAGTAAAACTGTGTGTATGTGGAGACTAAGAGCCTGCAAGCTTCTATTGGCTAATAAGGGACATGTGACTGTGTGCATGGCAGTTGGGGGACTTGTATTGGCTAATGCAGGTCATTTTTTTTGAATATCTCAGGAACGGTACGTCCTAGAGAGCTGAAACCTTCCCGGACACCCGATGTACCTATGTGCCAAATTTGGTGAAGATCGGTCCAGTCGTTTGGTTGGGCATAAAGAACGTCCAGACAGACAAACTCATTTCTATAGGTCAGCCACAGGAAGTTAGGGAGGTTAGGAGGAGGAGGAGAGGAGACAGACTTTGCTCTGCTCTCCTGGGCCTAGCCCAGGAGGAGAAATACTTGAACTTTTGGAATCCAGAACCAGGATTTATTATTCCTACATTGTAGAGCCACTGGCCAGGCGTATAACAGGGTCAGACACACACCACGGGAGAGCCTGGTACATCCGAAGCCAAAGAACCAACCTACTGAAATGGTAAGATACATCACCAAATACACTCACAGTGGGAAGACATGTACCAAATGTTAAAAAGGTTTTGGCCCATCCTTAGGACGGACCCAATTTTGGAAAAATTCTTGTCCCCCACTCCATCACTGGTTGCAAGGAGATCAAGAAATTTGAGAGATCACCTGGTAAAATCATACTACACTCCAGGTGAGGCAGGGACAATTTTCGGGTCGAGTGGACCCAAAGGGGGCTGCTACCCATACGGTAAATGTGTGGCGTGTCCCAATGTGGAGAAGGCCACGGATTTTCTGAATTCAGCCCAGACAAAAACATATAAGATCAAGCACAGTATACCTGCACTACAAAAGCAGTGATATATTAAGCAACCTGCCCGTGCCAAAAGATCTACACTGCTCAAAAAAATAAAGGGAACACTTAAACAACACAATGTAACTCCAAGTCAATCACACTTCTGTGAAATCAAACTGTCCACTTAGGAAGCAACACTGAGTGACAATCAATTTCACATGCTGTTGTGCAAATGGGATAGACAACAGGTAGAAATTATAGGCAATTAGTAAGACACCCCCAATAAAGGAGTGGTTCTGCAGATGCTGACCACAGATCACTTCTCAGTTCCTATGCTTCCTGGCTGATGTTTTGGTCACTTTTGAATGCTGGCGGTGCTTTCACTCTAGTGGTAGCATGAGACGGAGTCTACAAGCAACACAAGTGGCTCAGGTAGTGCAGCTTATCCAGGATGGCACATCAATGTGAGCTGTGGCAAGAAGGTTTGCTGTGTCTGTGAACGTAGTGTCCAGAGCATGGAGGCGCTACCAGGAGACAGGCCAGTACATCAGGAGACGTGGAGGAGGCCGTAGGAGGGCAACAACCCAGCAGCAGGACCTCTACCTCCGCCTTTGTGCAAGGAGAAACAGGAGGAGCACTGCCAGAGCCCTGCAAAATGACCTCCAGCAGGCCACAAATGTGCATGTGTCTGCTCAAACGGTCAGAAACAGACTCCATGAGGGTGATATGAGGGCCCGACATCCACAGGTGGGGGTTGTGCTTACAGCCCAACACCGTGCAGGACGTTTGGCATTTTCCAGAGAACACCAATATTGGCAAATTCGCCACTGGCGCCCTGTGCTCTTCACAGATGAAAGCAGGTTCACACTGAGCACATGTGACAGACGTGACAGAGTCTTGAGACGCCGTGGAGAACGTTCTGCTGCCTGCAACATCCTCCAGCATGACCGATTTGGCATTGGGTCAGTAATGGTGTGGGGTGGCATTTCTTTGGAGGGCCGCACAGGCCTCCATGTGCTCGCCAGAGGTAGCCTGACTGCCATTAGGTACCGAGATGAGATCCTCAGACCCCTTGTGAGACCATATGCTGGTGCGGTTGGCCCTGGGTTCCTCCTAATGCAAGAGAATGCTAGACCTCATGTGACTGGAGTGTGTCAGCAGTTCCTGCAAGACGAAGGCATTGATGCTATGGACTGGCCCGCCCATTCCCCAGACCTGAATTCAATTGAGCACATCTGGGACATCATGTCTCGCTCTATCCACCAACGTCACGTTGCACCACAGACTGTCCAGGAGTTGGCAGATGCTTTAGTCCAGGTCTGGGAAGAGATCCCTCAGGAGACCGTCCGCCACCTCATCAGGAGCATGCACAGGCGTTGTAGGGAGGTCATACAGGCACGTGGAGGCCACACACACTACTGAGCCTCATTTTGACTTGTTTTAAGGACATTACATCAAAGTTGGATCAGCCTGTAGTGTGTTTTTCCACTTTAATTTTGAGGGTGACTCCAAATCCAGACCTACATGGGTTGAAAAATTAGATTTCCATTTATTTTTTTTTGTGTGATTTTGTTGTCAGCACATTCAACTATGTAAAGAACAAAGTATTTCAGAAGAATATTTAATTAATTCAGATCTAGGATGTGTTATTTTTGTGTTCCCTTTATTTTTTTGAGCAGTGTATGTAGGCCTCACTACCAGAGAACTAAAAGTGAGGGTCAGGGAACATGTTCGGGACATAGTGAAAGCAAGGGATACTGAAGATCTGGTCAATTTAAAACAGATTCCCAAACATTTCAGGAAACATTATAAGGGCAATCCATCCCTTGTGAGGGTACGTGGCATTGATCACGTGGATTTGGGGATGCGGGGTGGCAATATAGCAAGAACCCTGGCTCAACATGAGATCAGGTGGATCTGGACCCTGGACACCATGCAACCCAGGGACCTCAATGAGGTCCTGGGCTTCGCTCCTTTCCTTTAAGTGCCACACACTCTTGTTCTTAATACATAACTTTTAAGCGTTGGTATCCTTGTTTTTTGCGTGTCAATTTATTCCGTGATTACTTATATATGTGTTTTTATATTCTTTAGTATATCTGGTTCTCTACTCACCTGCGCCCCCTACCATATGGAGCTTGTAGGATATAGTGGGATGAGAAAATTCCTTTTGGACATCTATCGACATGGAAATTTTGGTCACTCAACTCTGTATTGCATATAGGATATATTGGGGGGATGAGATTCCTTTGGACGTCTGTCGACATGGAGAATTTACTATATATTCTTTCACTATATATACTTTATGTATTTGTGCACGATGCTCACTGTCACATACATTTCACACATGTAACTATATTTCGTCCGTGTATTATAATTTATAGTAGTCACATACTTATTCACTTCTTTGTTTGTTTTCAGTATTCGCTGTGCCCGATCGCGGCTAGCTCCCATCCCATTAGTTTTCTCTTGGGGGGGATGCTGTCCGTCTTTGGACGTGGCTTACTGGCAATCTGACCTTGAAATGAATGGATTTATTCTTTTCAACACATTTTGATCATGTTTGACTCATGTATTGATTGTTTGTTCACTTTCTTAATCATGTATATCAGAATATATTATATATTGGTTGCTCACTTATATTTAATTATGTATACAGAATGTGCTATACATCGCATATTACGTATTATGTCACACTTTTATAATTCCTCACTTTGTTAGGATTTTTCTATATATAGTAATTATCTGTCTTCCCAGTGTAATAACAATATACATTGAATATATATATGCTGCTGAGCATTTTGATTGTGAAGGAGTTCCATGTTAATGGACGCATTTGCCTTACCAGCTAAATGCTGTATTTAATGATCCACTTTGTCTGAAGGACCTTCCTGGGGGAGTGGCTTACCATCTGTGACGCGACGGAGCACGTGATTGGCCGTCACCTGCCCAATGCATCATGTGGGCGGAGAGAGGTGTGCGGCCTCGTGGCTGGCCGTCAGGGGGCCGCGCCTACCTCCCTGCCTTTTTTTGGGCGCTGACGGATGCGCGATTGGCCATCGCGGCTCCGACGCGTCATATGGGTGGGGCGAGGGGTGCGGCCGGCTAACTGGCCATTGGCCGGCTGCGCTACTTCGCCCGCCCTCAACTTTCCCTCCTCCCATAGTCCTGATTACAATGGGGCGTTCCTAGATTAACTTAATATGTGATACAGGTGTGTAGGGCTCTTTATAAGAAGCGCATTCACAAGGAGAGCTTCACCCCCAGAGGAAGGCATCCGCCGAAACGCGCGTCGGGGTTACGTGGCTCTCCTGAGGTGTATATCTCCATATCATGGGTATGTAGATAAGCTTTATTGTTGTGGACTTTGAGGGATGTGTTTTTTGGCTCTAGGTGCTCAGTTATACCCACTTGGGTTATCCACAGGTGGATGTTCACTGTGCACCTGAGCCAGATTTGTATGTACTTGGAGGTTTAAGCTGTCACCACAGCTATAATTGTGGTATTTGACCATTGATATGGTGACTTCTTATGTACTTGCACTTTAACTTTTTGCTGGCTGTTATATGGTCCCACATTTTGGAACCATTATACATCCACATGTCGCGGTGTAATTTGCAACCACTCATTGATATGGTGTTCTGTTACTCAGCATTTGCACTTTAGCATCTTCAAGGGGTCTTTTGCCCCTATATTGAATATCTGTGGTTGCAGCTTTATATACAGAAATCAGTGAGGTAATGTACTCCTTTTTTCTACCTCCTTTTTTATATTGCATACTCCACCCCCCCTCCCCATTTCTCATTTGTGTTAATATGCCTCCTCAGATGTAGCCATTTTTTATCTGTTGTCTCATGTCTTGTTCATGTGTCATTTATTCAATAAAGGATTTATTTTTTGATGATATACCCGTTTAATCTCAGTTTATTCTTGTTGGTTGGTGTATTCATGTACACTGAGTGGGTTTTTACTTACTCTTTCCGGGTTTACATAGTATATTTAATTACTGTCTATGTGTATGTCTATGTTTTGTGTAACCTATTTGTAATATACTACTTGGACTATAGTTGAGACAACCTTTTCAAAGAATGGAGCAGAGAGTTTGCCTGCCATGAGGGAGACCGCCATTGGGTTGTATGCTAATAGTTACAGAGGATCCATATTATTGCCAGACTGAATAGCCAGAGCAAAACCAGGAACCAAGTACAAGTAAGATCATCAATCCTATACAGTTGAGCTGGAACCTACATACACCACCTCATTGAGCCTGTTATTGGGATTTGCAGCTTTACCATCTGTATTTATGACAAAGTGTTGCTATACTTTTTGCCAGACAAGTAAAGTTCCTGTTTGGTTCAACTACTGCCTCTCTCATCATTCAACTCTATCTCCTAATTGCACCTTACGGTGCTGGCGTCACAAACAACACAGGGGCCCAGCCACCAAAGCACACTAAGCATACCCATTACCATCAAGGGCACCTCAACTTCCATCTGGCTGGTGTTCCCTGCAACAGAGAGTGCCCCAGAGGATTTAGTGTTGTCTTCCCCTCCACTGCAGACCAGCCCAGGGAGCCATGGCAAAAGTGAGTCCAACTACTACACCCATTCGGCACACCACAATTACAATCACATACTTCCCTCTGTGGTCCGGCATGTTGCAGGTGCAGCACCTGAAGACTGACATTCAGGATTGATTGAGATCCTACAAGCTTAACCCCTTAGTGACCACCTATATGCCTTTTATGGCAGTCACTAAGAGACCTTAGGCTGGGCCGCCGCTTTATTATGGTGGCCCAATCTAAATGCTGCACGGGTCCTCTGTGCAGCGTACAATGCACTATAGGGATAATGCATTGCATTTTAAAATCAATCTAAACCTTTATTAAATAAAAAAATTCCATTAAAAAAATACACTTTTTTTCCCATAGAAAATACGCTTTTCAATGAAAAAAAATTGCAAAAAAAATGTTTGGTATTGCCGCATCCGTAATGACCCGGACTACATAAATATCATGTAAATTATCCCCTACGGTGAACGCCATAAAAAATTTTTTTGAAAAATCACTGAATTGCTCATTTATTCTTAGTTGCCACCAAAAACTTAATAACAAATGATCTAAAAGCGTAATTTACTCCATGATACCAATGAAAAATACAAGTCATCCAGCAAAAATCAAGCCCTCACACAACTCCATAGAAAGAAAAATAAAAAAGTTATGGGTCTTGGAAAGCGGCAATGGGAAAACATTTTTGTCCTTTTAAAAAAAGGGGTTTTATTACCAAAAAAGTAGTAAAACGTAAAAAAAAAATATATGTATTTGGTATCACTGTCATTGTACTGACCCAGAGAATAAAGATATAATGTTATTTATACCAAAAAAAATGAACGCCGTAAAATTTATAACGTAAAAACGCAGTGGCAATATTGCTGTTTTTCCCATCTCCCTCCCAGAAAGAGTTAATAAAAGTAATTATTTCTATTTCTTATATTCTATTTCTTATAGAAACATATAACGAGCTGACTACTCAGTGTGGTTGCCAGGAGCAACTCCAGTACCTTCATACTACGTTGGCCTGCTTGGATTCTTTGTTTATTGCTGCTCCAGCACTGTCACATCCTGCATCCTTGCCGAGGTTTTTTGAACCAGTGCACTATCCACTTTGAGCTACAAGCCCACCAGTTTCCTACTGACTAGTGAAAGATATGCCACGCACCGCCCCCCAGGGCCGATCGTGTCCCAGGTGTATAGGAATGCTGAGTGGTGTGGTGCGGCCCTTAATAGTCTCTGTGTCACAGTGCTCCTACCTGGATACAGCCAATCCCCAGGGTTAGGCTCTGAATCAATAAAGGGGAATAGTTGAGGTAGGAGATGGAGAATAAATGGAGTCCAGACCTTGATAGAGTTCAACAGCTTTACTTTCGGTCGATTCTGGTATCCCTGGATTGCGGTGCCTTGGCTGTTGTCCCCCTTCCGACACTTAGCAAGTAAATTAGCAAAAAATCAGGGGGCTCCTTTGGAGAGATTCCTGCCTCAGCCGGAGAACATATTCCCCTTGCTGCTACATCTTTCATGTCTTCTGAGCTCCACTATAGAGTCTAGTAGCAACTAGAAATGCAACCCCTCCCTTTGGTAGGAAGCAGGACTAGCCCACTTCTGCCCAAAAGGGGGAGAATGGAATGGTAAGTTCCTTTCTGTCTAGAGATCTCTCACTCTGACAGATACACACCGCCACCTGCTGGTGAACCAGGCACATTACATGTACAAAACAGTTTCATCACAATATTATCAGTGCACAAGGTGAAGGACCTGGAAATAAATACAAAGATGACATTTATGTTAACTATTAGAGACAGTAACGGAGTGCAGAAATGGTAATACCAGTCCAGGGTATTACAGATAGCTTTTTTGGTTTCCCTCCTGTCCAGTGAAACACTTGCCTGGGTCCCTTTGTTCTCAGTAACACTCCAGCGGTTTTCAGGAATTTATTAACTATGTCTTTCGTGATCTCCTCTATATCTGTATAGTGGTCTTGCCTAAGGCAAGGGACTCCAGCAGGATGTTCCGGCGGGTGAATACCCTGTCGGATCCGTCCTGCCGCTAGTGCACGTGTACTTCCGGCGGTAGCACAGCAGTGCATGCCGAGAGGCCGCTAGAATATAAGTACTACATGTCGTACTTCACACTGGAAGCATTTATGCACTTCAGTACTGGAGGGAGAACAGAATTTATGCTAAATATGAAAAGTACTTCTTTGAAAAGACCCTCTTCTCTTCCTGGTCTACATTATCTCTAGAGATGAGTGAATTTCTCAAAAATTTTATTCGGCCGGTTTGCCGAACTTTCCTAAAAAATTTGTTTCGATCCGAATTTATTTGTGGTGAATCGCGTTAAAAAAACTACTATTTCCTGGCTGCAGAGAGCCTTTATAGTGGTGTAGAACACTGTACCTTGCAGTAACATGCATAGGGAGTCTTCTGTGGTAGTGAAACAATACTGTAAGACAGTATAACATGTAGATGACAGGCGTCGCTCTTAGAATCACTGCACATTTGAGCAGTTACGGGTCCAAAACTGACCAAATAACTCAAGTGTGAACTCAGTCTTAGGGCTCTTTCACATGAACGGATCCCGTGCGTGGAATCCGCCGAGTGAAAGACAGCCAAGCCCTGTCCCGGATAATGGACTGATAATGCTCCGTGCCTCTCTGTGATCTTTTTACTACAAAATCACAGTGAGATAAAGTTGTCACTGTGATTTTGTAGTAGAAAGATCACAGAGAGTCAAGGAGCATTATCAATCATGTTAATGCTCAGTGTCTCTGCTGTCCAGGATGGGGCTTGGCTGTCTTTCACTCAGCAGATTCCACGGACTGGATCCGCTCGTGTGAAAGAGCTCTTACAGGTCAATGTTAGCGTCTGGTATAAAGAACTGTGCAGAGGCCCAAGATCCTACTATAGCGTGAAAGAGCATAGTCCTTTTACACCAATTCACTGATTCCACATAGATTTCTACAGAACCTGTTCTATTAAACGCTTATACAAGTAGAGTGGGTGGGTGGAGTGGAGTGGGTGTCAGCAGTAAGTTTGTGTTGACATCACTGATTATTTTGTCCTTCCTCTGATCCGTCAGAACAATAACCCCCAAAAAACGGATCCTGTCTGTGGAGCATCCCCCTTCACTCGGTCAGCATTTGGTCAGTAATTCATCAGTATTGCTAAAGCCAAAAAAACAGGAGTGGATCTAAAACAGAGATGACACGTGAATGGAATATTTACATGTCTAATGTGTTTTGTACCCACTCCTGCTTTTGGCTACCAAATCATAAGCCAATTCTGATGCAAAATAGGAACCATGTCATGAAGGCCTTATAGCTGTTACATAGACAGGATCCATTGTGCATCTCATTTTTCCTTCCTTCTGACTGATCAGAATAAGGGTTAAATAAATGATGATGTCAGCCAGTGCGAAAGGCAAAATAGTGGCCCAGTCATGAAGTGGGGAGGGTGTGAACAGCATGAGAAGTCCACAGAGTGGCCCTATGACATAGTGGTGAGGTGGAAGCATCATGAGGAGACCACAGAGTGGCCCAATGACAGAGTCTGGAGGTGGAAGCAGCATCAGGAGGAGGCCACAGAGTGGCACAATGACAGTGTGGAGGTGGCAGCAGCATCACGAGGCCACAGAGTGGCACAATGACAAATTGTGGAGGTAGCGGCAGCAGCAGCACCAGGAGGAGGCCAAAGGGTGGCAAAATGACAGTGTAGAGTTGGCAGCAGCAGCAGGAGGAGGACACACAGTGGCACAGTGACAGTGTGGAGGTGGCAGCAGCAGCATCAGGAGGCCACAGAGTGGCACAATAACAGAGTGTGGGGTGACGGCAGCAGCATCCAAAGGAGGCCACAGGGTGTCACAATGACAGTGTGGAGGTGGCAGCAGCATCAGGAGGCCACAGAGTGGCACAATGACAGAGTTTGGAGGTGGCGGCAGCAGGAGCATCAGGAGGCCGCCACAGGGTCAGTGGCGTCGCCAAGGGGGGCCACGGCCCCCCCTACATCACGCTGTGCCCCCCAACTGAAATGCCCGCCCAAGCGGCGGCTGCAGGGCACAGGGAGATAAGCGCTTCCATTGTGCTCATCTCCATAGTCATCTGTATCGCCGTCCTCAGTCATCTGTGCTAGTGCGGTGGGGCAGGGGAGGGAGAGGCGTGTCCCTTCCCCTTCCTCTGATAGGCTGCCTGCCTACTGCCTGCAGCCTATTAGAGGTCATCGCGCCGCCTGAGCCATACAACGCGGGACACAGGCCGGAAGAGGCCTGCATTGCATCGCTGACATAGAGGTAAGCATAAGTGTTTTTTTTTTTTTTTGATATGTACAATAGTAAAAAACAGGTGGCAATTATTGCCCTTATTTAACCACCTCAGCCCCCAGTGCTTAAACACCCTGAAAGACCAGGCCACTTTTTACACTTCTGACCTACACTACTTTCACCATTTATTGCTCGGTCATGCAACTTACCACCCAAATGAATTTTACCTCCTTTTCTTCTCACTAATAGAGCTTTCATTTGGTGGTATTTCATTGCTGCTGACATTTTTACTTTTTTTGTTATTAATCGAAATTTAACGATTTTTTTGCAAAAAAATGACATTTTTCACTTTCAGTTGTAAAATTTTGCAAAAAAAATGACATCCATATATAAATTTTGCTCTAAATTTATTGTTCTACATGTCTTTGATAAAAAAAAAATGTTTGGGTAAAAAAAAAATGGTTTGGGTAAAAGTTATAGCGTTTACAAACTATGGTACAAAAATGTGAATTTCCGCTTTTTGAAGCAGCTCTGACTTTCTGAACACCTGTCATGTTTCCTGAGGTTCTACAATGCCCAGACAGTACAAACACCCCACAAATGACCCCATTTCGGAAAGTACACACCCTAAGGTATTCGCTGATGGGCATAGTGAGTTCATAGAACTTTTTATTTTTTGTCACAAGTTAGCGGAAAATGATGATTTTATTTTTTTTTTTTTTTTTTCTTACAAAGTCTCATATTCCACTAACTTGTGACAAAAAATAAAAACTTCCATGAACTCACTATGCCCATCACGAAATACCTTGGGGTCTCTTCTTTCCAAAATGGGGTCACTTGTGGGGTAGTTATACTGCCCTGGCATTCTAGGGGCCCAAATGTGTGGTAAGGAGTTTGAAATCAAATTCTGTAAAAACTGACCAGTGAAATCCGAAAGGTGCTCTTTGGAATGTGGGCCCCTTTGCCCACCTAGGCTGCAAAAAAGTGTCACACATCTGGTATCTCCGTATTCAGTAGAAGTTGGGGAATGTGTTTTGGGGTGTCATTTTACATATACCCATGCTGGGTGAGATAAATATCTTGGTCAAATGCCAACTTTGTATAAAAAAATGGGAAAAGTTGTCTTTTGCCAAGATATTTCTCTCACCCAGCATGGGTATATGTAAAAAGACACCCCAAAACACATTCCCCAACTTCTCCTGAATACGGAGATACCAGATGTGTGACACTTTTTTGCAGCCTAGGTGGGCAAAGGGGCCCATATTCCAAAGAGCACCTTTCGGATTTCACTCGTCATTTTTTACAGAATTTGATTTCAAACTCCTTACCACACATTTGGGCCCCTAGAATGCCAGGGCAGTATAACTACCCCACAAGTGACCCCATTTTGGAAAGAAGAGACCCCAAGGTATTCGCTGATGGGCATAGTGAGTTCATGGAAGTTTTTATTTTTTGTCACAAGTTAGTGGAATATGAGACTTTGTATGAAAAAAAAAAATATATAAAAAAAATCATCATTTTCCACTAACTTGTGACAAAAAATAAAAAATTCTAGGAACTCGCCATGCCCCTCACGGAATACCTTGGGGTGTCTTCTTTCCAAAATGGGGTCACTTGTGGGGTAGTTATACTGCCCTGGCATTTTCCAGGGGCCCTAATGTGTGGTAAGTAGGTAAATGACCAGTGAAATCCAAAAGGTGCTCTTTGGAATATGGGCCCCTTTGCCCACCTAGGCTGCAAAAAAGTGCCACACATGTGGTATCTCCGTACTCAGGAGAAGTTGGGGAATGTGTTTTGGGGTGTCTTTTTACATATACCCATGCTGGGTGAGAGAAATATCTTGGCAAAAGACAACTTTTCCCATTTTTTTTATACAAAGTTGGCATTTGACCAAGATATTTATCTCACCCAGCATGGGTATATGTAAAATGACACCCCAAAACACATTCCCCACCTTCTCCTGAGTACGGAGATACCAGATGTGTGACACTTTTTTGCAGCCTAGGTGGGCAAAGGGGCCCATATTCCAAAGAGCACCTTTCGGATTTCACTGGTCATTTTTTACAGAATTTGATTTCAAACTCCTTACCACACATTTGGGCCCTAAAATACCAGGGCATTATACCTACCCCACAAGTGACCCCATTTTGGAAAGAATAGACCCCAAGGTATTCGCTGATGGGCATAGTGAGTTCATGGAAGTTTTTATTTTTTGTCACAAGTTAGTGGAATATGAGACTTTGTATGAAAAAAAAAAAAAAAAAAAAAATCATCATTTTCCACTAACTTGTGACAAAAAATAAAAAATTCTAGGAACTCGCCATGCCCCTCACGGAATACCTTGGGGTGTCTTCTTTCCAAAATGGGGTCACTTGTGGGGTAGTTATACTGCCCTGGCATTTTCCAGGGGCCCTAATGTGTGGTAAGTAGGTAAATGACCAGTGAAATCCGAAAGGTGCTCTTTGGAATATGGGCCCCTTTGCCCACCTAGGCTGCAAAAAAGTGTCACACATCTGGTATCTCCGTACTCGGGAGAAGTTGGGGAATGTGTTTTGGGGTGTCATTTTACATATACCCATGCTGGGTGAGAGAAATATCTTGGCAAAAGACAACTTTTCCCATTTTTTTATACAAAGTTGGCATTTGACCAAGATATTTATCTCACCCAGCATGGGTATATGTAAAAAGACACCCCAAAACACATTCCCCAACTTCTCCTGAGTACGGCGATACCAGATGTGTGACACTTTTTTGCAGCCTAGATGCGCAAAGGGGCCCAAATTCCTTTTAGGAGGGCATTTTTAGACATTTGGATACCAGACTTCTTCTCACGCTTTGGGGCCCCTAGAATGCCAGGGCAGTATAAATACCCCACATGTGACCCCATTTTGGAAAGAAGACACCCCAAGGTATTCAATGAGGGGCATGGCGAGTTCATAGAAATTTTTTTTTTTTTGGCACAAGTTAGCGGAAATTGATATTTTTTATTTTTTTCTCACAAAGTCTCCCGTTCCGCTAACTTGGGACAAAAATTTCAATCTTTCATGGACTCAATATGCCCCTCACGGAATACCTGGGGGTGTCTTCTTTCCGAAATGGGGTCACATGTGGGGTATTTATACTGCCCTGGCATTCTAGGGGCCCTAAAGCGTGAGAAGAAGTCTGGAATATAAATGTCTAAAAATTTTTACGCATTTGGATTCCGTGAGGGGTATGGTGAGTTCATGTGAGATTTTATTTTTTGTCACAAGTTAGTGGAATATGAGACTTTGTAAGAAAAAAAAATAATAATTCCGCTAACTTGGGCCAAAAAAATGTCTGAATGGAGCCTTACAGGGGGGTGATCAATGACAGGGGGGTGATCAATGACAGGGGGGTTGATCAATGACAGGGGGGTGATCAATGACAGGGGGGTTGATCAATGACAGGGGGGGTGATCAATGACAGGGGGGGTGATCAATGACAGGGGGGGTGATCAATGACAGGGGGGGTGATCAATGACAGGGGTGGTGATCAATGACAGGGGGGTGATCAGGGAGTCTATATGGGGTGATAACCACAGTCATTTATCACGCCCGTGTAAGGCTTCATTCAGACGTCCGGATGCGTTTTGCGGATCCGATCCATCCATCAGTGGATCCGTAAAAATCATGCGGACGTCTGAATGGAGCTTTACAGGGGGGTGATCAATGACAGGGGGGTAATCAATGACAGGGGGGTGATCAGGGAGTCTATATGGGGTGATCACCACAGTCATTGATCATGCCCCTGTAAGGCTTCATTCAGACGTCCGGATGCGTTTTGCGGATCCGATCCATCTATCAGTGGATCCGTAAAAATCATGCGGACGTCTGAATGGAGCTTTACAGGGGGGTAATCAATGACAGGGGGGTGATCAGGGAGTCTATATGGGGTGATAACCACAGTCATTGATCATGCCCCTGTAAGGCTTCATTCAGACGTCCGGATGCGTTTTGCGGATCCGATCCATCTATCAGTGGATCCGTAAAAATCATGCGGACGTCTGAATGGAGCTTTACAGGGGGGTGATCAATGACAGGGGGGTAATCAATGACAGGGGGGTGATCAGGGAGTCTATATGGGGTGATCACCACAGTCATTGATCATGCCCCTGTAAGGCTTCATTCAGACGTCCGGATGCGTTTTGCGGATCCGATCCATCTATCAGTGGATCCGTAAAAATCATGCGGACGTCTGAATGGAGCTTTACAGGGGGGTAATCAATGACAGGGGGGTGATCAATGACAGGGGGGTGATCAGGGAGTCTATATGGGGTGATAACCACAGTCATTGATCATGCCCCTGTAAGGCTTCATTCAGACGTCCGGATGCGTTTTGCGGATCCGATCCATCTATCAGTGGATCCGTAAAAATCATGCGGACATCTGAATGGAGCTTTACAGGGGGGTGATCAGGGAGTCTATATGGGGTGATCACCACAGTCATTGATCATGCCCCTGTAAGGCTTCATTCAGACGTCCGGATGCGTTTGGCGGATCCGATCCATCTATCAGTGGATCCGTAAAAATCATGCGGACATCTGAATGGAGCTTTACAGGGGGGTGATCAGGGAGTCTATATGGGGTGATCACCACAGTCATTGATCATGCCCCTGTAAGGCTTCATTCAGACGTCCGGATGCGTTTTGCGGATCCGATCCATCTATCAGTGGATCCGTAAAAATCATGCGGACGTCTGAATGGAGCTTTACAGGGGGGTAATCAATGACAGGGGGGTGATCAATGACAGGGGGGTGATCAGGGAGTCTATATGGGGTGATAACCACAGTCATTGATCATGCCCCTGTAAGGCTTCATTCAGACGTCCGGATGCGTTTTGCGGATCCGATCCATCTATCAGTGGATCCGTAAAAATCATGCGGACATCTGAATGGAGCTTTACAGGGGGTTGATCAATGACAGGGGGGTAATCAATGACAGGGGGGTGATCAGGGAGTCTATATGGGGTGATCAGGGGTGATTAGGGGTGATCAGGGGCTAATAAGGGGTTAATAAGTGACGGGGGGGGGGTGTAGTGTAGTGTAGTGGTGCTTGGTGGGACTTTACTGAGCTACCTGTGTCCTCTGGTGGTCGATCCAAACAAATGGGACCACCAGAGGACCAGGTAGCAGGTATATTAGACGCTGTTATCAAAACAGCGTCTAATATACCTGTTAGGGGTTAAAAAAAACACATCTCCAGCCTGCCAGCGAACGATCGCCGCTGGCAGGCTGGAGATCAACTCTCTTACCTTCCGTTCCTGTGAGCGCGCGCGCCTGTGTGCGCGCGTTCACAGGAAATCTCGCGTCTCGCGAGAGGACGCGCCGGCGCGTCCAGGAGGAATGAATCAACCACCTCCAGGACGCGTCTGTGCGTACAGCGGTCCGGAGGTGGTTAAGGAAGTAAGGCAGCAAATTTTGTACATGCTGGTTACAGTGCATTTCTCTCTGAAATTGGGTTGTTCCAGACATTGTTCAGTAGAACAGCGTACCCTGATTAAATAGTTGATTGGAGAGGGGAAAACTATAAATATAAAGAAAATGATAGGCTGCTCAGCTAAAATGATCACAAATGCTTTAAATTGGCAACCAAAACCTGAAAGACATGGAAGAAAGCAAAAAACTACCATTCGAATGGATAGAAGAATAGCCAAAATGGCAACAATCAGCTCCAGAAAGATCAAAGAAGGTCTAAAGTTACCTGTGAGTACTATTACAATTAGAAGACGCCTATGTGAAGCCAAGCGATCTGCAAGAAGCCCCCACAAAAAGTCCCACTGTTGAAAAAAAGACGTGCTGAAGAGGTTACAATTTGCCAAAGAGCACATTGACTGGCCTAAAGAGACATTTTGTGGACTGATGAAAGTAAGATTGTTCTTTTTGGGTCTAGTGGTGGAGATAGTTTATCAGATGACCCCCGAACACTGAATTCAAGCCACATTGTGAAGATAGTGAAGCATGGTGGCGCAAGCATCATGATATGGGGATGTTTCTCATACTACGGTGTTGGGCTATTCATCGCATATCAGGGATCATGGATCAGTTTGAATACATCTGAATAATTGAAGAGGTCATGCTGCCTTATGCTGAAGAGGAAATGCCCTTGAAATGGGTGTTCCAACAAGACAACGACCCCAAACACACCAGTAAACGTGCAACATCTTGGTTCCAGACCAACAAGATTGATGTTATGGAGTGACCAGCCCAATCCCCGGATCTTAATCCAATAGAAAACTTGTGGGGTGACATCAAAAATGCAGTTTCTGAGGCAAAACCAAGAAATAGAGAAGAACTGTGAAATGTAGTCCAATTATCCTGGGCTGAAATACCTGTTCACAGGTGCCAGAAGTTGGTTGACTCCATGCAAAACAGATGTACAGCAGTTCTCAGAAACAGTGGTTATACAACTAAATATTAGTTAAGTGATTCAAAGGAAAGCAAAATCTTCAAACATTTTTCAGTTTATATAGTGCATGTTTGAGTTTGTAAAGAAGAATACAAACACTGACATATTTTTGAACAGTCTAATATTCACTTTTCTTAAATATTTTTGAGGAACAACATAAATTTTATATATTTTTCTTCATGTTTTAATTTGGAATAGAATGTGTAGTGCTATTATTTTGAACACAACTGTACGTGTGCAGGGCTGGTACTGCCTTTTTGGCAAAGAAATGACGGCAGCGTCCACCACTTGGAAAGGGAGGGACTGCAGCACCAGCAACCAGCAGATGGTGGGAAGGACAGACAGCTCCCTTCGGCTGAGGTGGTGGAGCCTTAACTGCCAGAAATCGGGTGCGTGCCACTGGGTGATGTAGCAGTTGCTGCGGCAGGCTGGACCACCACATCGAAGCCACGTTCTCCCAGGCCACTTTATGGTGACCCTGCATATGTTGACGCAGGGCCGTGGTGACAACATTGGCACCCTGGCCACGCTTCACCTTCTGCCCACAGATTCTACAAATGACCATGTTCACCTCCTCCGGCGGCTTAACAAAAAAACTGTCACACCGCCGAGTAGGTGATTTTACCCCCAACACTCCGCACTGACTGTCTGCTACCGCCGCTGCTTTCGTGAACCCCTGCACCACTACTTTACAGGCAGGTAGGCTTCTGCAAAATGGGTGGTCTACCCCGGGCACGTTTGGCTCCCGACCTCCCACTGCTGCCACACTGCTGACTCCCGGCCACGCTAGTGACTTGCTGGCTCTGCCGCTGCCTCACAGGCAAGCTGCCACCCTCTTCTTCCGATGATGAAGCCCCTAATTCACCTGGCTCGTAAGTGTGATCAGCTACATTATCATCATCATCTAGTACTGTCTGCACATCACTGATGTCCTCCTTAACGGTCTCTGGGTCAGGAGCCTGACCACTTGCAACACCAGCTCCCACGCCACTCTCCTCATCACTACTTGCCCGCCTACCGGAGGAAGCGGCGGATGTCTCCTCCACATCTTGGCTGGGCAGTAACTGGTGACTGTCTTCTAGTAGCTCATGCTCGCTGTGTAGTGGAGCTGAGCCCACAGCATATAATACTTCTCTGGCTGAGGGAAAAGAAAAGGACAGAGGCAGGTTGAGGACAGGTGAGGGCACCGGGCCTGCTCCTGGGCCATGCCAACTGAGGGTTGTTTCTGACGAACCCACCGACTCTTGGCTAGGGGGGTCTGATGTCACTTGGGACGAAGTGGATGACCGAGTCAACCATTCAAGAACCGCTGGGTTGCTGGTCAAGACACGACTGCTAGATGACACTGGGAGCTCAGGCCTCTTGCTGTGACTCCTGCTGCCACACCACTTACTCTGCTGCGACCTGTGCCTGTGCCAGAAACATTTAGGCCTCTGCCACTTCCCTGTGCAGGGCCTGGCACTTCTCTGTCTGACATACTGTTAGATCAAATAAAAAAAAAAGAATAAAAACAAGGAAATTAAAACACCCCCAAAAAGTCTGTAATTTTCTCACTTTACCACACAACGGCTAATAAGCCCTTTTTTTTTTCCACTAATACACGCCAAAGAAAACTTTAGAACATATAACTGCACCGCTGAACGGCAACTAGGCCTTTACTTTTTTCCACTTATACACGCCACAAAAGGCTTTAGAACATATAACTGCAACGCTGAATGGCAAATAATATATATTTTATTGCCACTAATACACTGCAAAAAGGGCTTTAGAACATATAACTGCACCGCTGAACGGCAAATATTTATTTTTTTTGCCACTAATACACGCCAAAAAGGCAGCAATTTTCTCACTTCACCACACAACGCCAAATACTTTTTTTTGTGCCACTAATACATGCAACAAAGGGCTTTAGAACATATAACTGCACCGCTGAATGGAAAATATATATTTTTTTGCCACTAATACACGCCAAAAAGGGCTGCAATTTTCTCACTTCACCACACAACTGCAAATACTTTTTTTGTGCCACTAATACACAACAAAAAGGGCTTTAGAACATATAACTGCACCGCTGAACAGCAAATATATATTTTTTTGCCACTAATACACGCCAAAAAGAGCTTTAGAACATATAACTGCACCGCTAAACGGCAAATAGGCCCTTACTTTTTTCCACTTATACACTCCACAAAAGGCTTTAGAACATATGACTGCACTGCTGAACAGCAAATAATATATATTTTTTTGCAACTAATACACACCAAAAAGGGCTTTAGAACATATAACTGCACCACTGAATGGCAAATAGGCCTTCCTTTTTTTCCACTTATACACACCACAAAAGGCTTTAGAACATATAACTGCACTGCTGAACTGTGAGATTGTGAAACAGCTCTTATTGCATGAACACTGTTATTTTGCTGTTTGGCCAAAAGAAGCCGCTGTTTCCCCACACAGCTAAACAGACTGCTCAGATTTAAATATTCATAGGAGGTGGAGCTGTGTGCCTAGAGGAAGGAAGCTGGCGTTCATGTTAGTTGCAGACTGAAAAAGTGTGTGAGAGAAGATATCCATTAACATCCTAGCATGGAATCACCCTTTTGCGACCAGGACTGTAGCCAAGTGAAGCTGATCATGTCAAGGACCCAGATCCCGTCCAGGAGACAGAGTACAGCTGCCAGGATCGCTGATGAGAGCTGAAGAGCAAAGCAACGGATACTGCGGTACGCACGTGTGTTGGATCAGCCTTTGTTCAGTTCGCAGTCACCAGCTGAAGCAGAGCAGAGCCGGGTTGGTAGGACAGAGCGTGCACGCACCTCAATATAAGATTGGCTCCTAAATACAAGAGACTGAGATCAAACCTGCCAGTAGTTAGTTAGTAAGTGTTGCTAAGTGGCAGGCTACCAAGAATTGCTGTTTGTTTATCACAAAGACTTATCAGTTAAAGTTTTGGTTCGCTCCAAAGAACAGAGAGAACTTCACCATAATCTCCATAATCTCCAGGTTTCACCATAGTACCCCAGCGTGTTTATCGGGAGTGATATACAGTATATTAGGCACATGCCACATTACTAGTTTTGGGGAAAAGGGAGGGGGAAATCATTGTATAGGCCGGTAACATTGTAAGCTGCTGTGTCGCACCGCGGGCTAGCCTGTATCTCACAAACACACGATTGTTCCTGTTCTTCAGGGTAATAACAGGTATGGCGAGGCAGAGTTAACTCTGCTCGCAGTAGGTAAATTGTGCAAGTGTTTTCTGGCTACCATCTTAGGGCACCGTGCTGTAGGACACAGGGGTCTCAGCCTCCAGGCTGAGTGTATGTAATCTGATTTTATGTTCACTGCATTTGGGAGTGTGTTTAATATCCTGTAACAGTAAAACAAAGTCTGTTCTACAAGTGCTGGTTTCAGAGTCGTTTTCCTTGTTCGTGACTTCGCTGTATCCTGGGGAGCCCATCCTGGTACACGGCTTACATAACAGCAAATAATATATATTTTTGTAAATGACTGTCAGAATACAGACAGGGTGGTACTGCCCAAACTCCCTTGTTTAACAAATCTCAATTATTGAGTCCGGTCTTCTCTCCCACTAGTAAACGCTGGTGCTCTGCTCCTAAGTTCTTATACACATGACTCATGGTGACGGCCGTTTCGCGCCTCAGCGCTTCCTCAGGCCACTGACGTTCTGACGTACAGACGTCATCTTTATGCATCAGAGCCTCTGCGCAGCACATACTAGTGACGAAAACAGAGGTTCGGGGCTATACATAAAAACAAATGTTATAAACAAAACATAAAATCGAAAAACAAAGAGGTCACATATAATGCACTATTAGAAACACTTCTAGGTCATTTCTATCATTTAGGCCTAATGGGCCCATAGCTCCGGATCTCAATATCCATCTATCCATCTTGTTTCTGTTGCTATTGTGTTCTGATCTCACATGTTCTATTACTCGTGGCAGCCTTTTCCTGTGAGGATAGACTTAAGGTGTTCCCTAAATTTTTCATTCATGTTCCTGATTGTCTTACCTATATAGGATCTACCACATATACATGAAATGAGGTATACAACATATTTACTCCTACATGTAATCAGAGTGTTTACTCTGTGTCGCAAACCTCCAAAGCTTAATAAATACCATTGGGGATTGTACTTGCAATAAGAGCAATTTCCGCAACGGCAATTCCCAATAGGTGTCCAATCCCTCAACCACAAATCTGGCTTTGGCTCTACAAAGCAACTTCTGACCAGTTTGTCTTTTAAAGTATGACATTTCCTAAAGGCTATTAAGGGGCTAGATCCTTGTATCCCTTTTAGACTTTCATCTTTCTCCACTATATCCCAATTCTCACTTATCAATTTCTGGATACAGTCTGCCATAGGACTAAACTTAAAAGAGAAAACAAAGCGCTTCTGATTATCTATCTGTCTCTTAATTTTTGTATTTCCTTCGAGTGGCGCAGCCCTGTGCATTGACATAGCTTTCTATAATGCATCATTTAAAGGGAACCTGTCATCAACTTTATGCTGACCTTACTGAGGGCAGTATAAAGTAGTGACAGAAATGCTGATTTCCGAGGTGTGTCACTCATGAACTAAAAGTAAGTGGTTGTGGGTGACACAATGGGCGAGGATGACGTGATGACGTAGGACGTCACGCTCTCCCCTCCTCCCGCTGCTCGGCTGCCTTGCTGCCTCGCTGACCGCCGCATCCTGCTTGTGGCGTCTCCGCTCTCCTCTCCTTGCCTGGATTACCTGGATCGCGGATCGACTCCCCTGCCTCAGCCGCTTGATGTCTCCGCTCCCACCTCCTCCCTCCTTTGTGTGGGACCGTTTCTCCCCCTTTTCTCCGCTCCGCGCCTCCTGCCTCCCCGTTCTGGACCGCAGCTGACTGCATCTGGGACTCCACTGGACTCCAATTGTTTGGCGTTCCGCTCCTCTCTTCTGCCTTTTTGTTTGAACCGGGACCGCTTGCTGACCGCTTGTCTCTCCTGGCTTTTTGCTTCCCCCTGTGGCTACTGGTGTTCGCCGGTGGCTTGGGGTGTTGTTTCCTCTCCTCTGGATGGCTCCTGTTACCACATCCTGTGTGCTTCGTACTGACACAGCAGCCTGGGTGATTGTTTCTCCTGTTGACCCCTCCGCAGTCTCTGCAGACCTTTGTCTGGTCCTCCGGTTCCCTGTGGCCTGCATCGAAGATGGGTGAGATTGCTCTTTTACTGCTTCTTTGATGACTAACTAATTAGCTAACTATTCAACTAACCAACAAAAGGCTACCATTATTTTATATGCGATACCGTACGTAAAGAATTGAGAACTGTATATAAAAGAAAAGGGAAGGGAAAAAAAGAGGGGGAAAAAAGAAGGAAAAGGGAGAAGAAGAAAATAAAAAGGGAAAGGGAAGGAGGAAGAAGAGGGAGGAAAAGAAAAAAAAAAAAAGAGAGAGAGAGGAGGGGGAAAAGAGAGGGGAAAAAGAAGGAAAAATAAAAAGGAAAAAAGGCGAATATTAAGGAAAATAAAAAAGGAATGGCTCCAAAGGCTAGTAGACGCTCTGCGGATCTCTCTGGTCAGAAATTGCCCACTAAACCATGATAAGGCTGTGGAGTGGCTTGAATGAAATGATATCTGATGTTCTATACGCAGATGATGTTCTTTTTTTATACAAACCGGATTCCAAAAAAGTTGGGACACTAAACAAATTGTGAATAAAAACTGAATGCAATGATGTGGAGATGGCAAATGTCAATATTTTATTTGTAATAGAACGTAGATGACAGATCAAACGTTTAATCCGAGTAAATGTATCTTTTTAAAAGAAAAATACGTTGATTCCAATTTTCACGGTGTCAACAAATCCCCAAAAAGTTGGGACAAGTAGCAATAAGAGGCTGGAAAAAGTAAATTTGAGCATAACGAAGAGCTGGAAGACCAATTAACACTAATGAGGTCAATTGGCAACATGATTGGGTATAAAAAGAGTTTCTCAGAGTGGCAGTGTCTCTCAGAAGCCAAGATGGGTAGAGGATCACCAATTCCCACAATGTTGCACAGAAAGATAGTGGAGCAATATCAGAAAGGTGTTACCCAGCGAAAAATTGCAAAGACTTTGCATCTATCATCATCAACTGTGCATAACATCATCCGAAGATTCAGAGAATCTGGAACAATCACTGTGCGTAAGGGTCAAGGCCGTAAAACCATACTGGATGCCCGTGATCTCCGGACCCTTAAACGACACTGCACCACAAACAGGAATGCTACTGTAAAGGAAATCACAGAATGGGCTCAGGAATACTTCCAGAAACCATTGTCAGTGAACACAATCCACCATGCCATCCGCCGTTGCCAGCTGAAACTCTACAGTGCAAAGAAGAAGCCATTTCTAAGCAAGATCCACAAGCTCAGACGTTTTCACTGGGCCAGGGATCATTTAAAATGGAGTGTGGCAAAATGGAAGACTGTTCTGTGGTCAGACGAGTCACGATTCAAAGTTCTTTTTGGAAATCTGGGACGCCATGTCATCCGGACCAAAGAGGACAAGGACAACCCAAGTTGTTATCAACGCTCAGTTCAGAAGCCTGCATCTCTGATGGTATGGGGTTGCATGAGTGCGTGTGGCATGGGCAGCTTGCATGTCTGGAAAGGCACCATCAATGCAGAAAAATATATTCAGGTTCTAGAACAAAATATGCTCCCATCCAGACGTCATCTCTTTCAGGGAAGACCCTGCATTTTTCAACAAGATAATGCCAGACCACATTCTGCATCAATCACAACATCATGGCTGCGTAGGAGAAGGATCCGGGTACTGAAATGGCCAGTCTGCAGTCCAGATCTTTCACCTATAGAGAACATTTGGCGCATCATAAAGAGGAAGGTGCAACAAAGAAGGCCCAAGACGATTGAACAGTTAGAGGCCTGTATTAGACAAGAATGGGAGAGCATTCCTATTTCTAAACTTGAGAAACTGGTCTCCTCGGTCCCCAGACGTCTGTTGAGTGTTGTAAGAAGAAGGGGAGATGCCACACAGTGGTGAAAATGGCCTTGTCCCAACTTTTTGGGGATTTGTTGACACCATGAAATTCTGATTCAACATATTTTTCCCTTAAAATGGTACATTTTCTCAGTTTAAACTTTTGTTCCGTGATTTATGTTCTATTCTGAATAAAATATTAGAAGTTGGCACCTCCACATCATTGCATTCAGTTTTTATTCACGATTTGTATAGTGTCCCAACTTTTTTGGAATCCGGTTTGTAGATAATACAGAAATGTTTTCTTTTTTTTTTCTCTCGTCTCTTTCCCCTCTCCTCTTCCTTTCTCCCCTCCTCTCTCTTCTTTCTCTAAGGGGGGTTAGGGGGGAAGGGGTGTATGCATCACAGGGTGGGGGGGGGGGGAATGGGGTTAGGGGGAAAATGGTATTAATTATATTGAGTTTGAACCTACTTTGTGTATTTGTTTTGTATACCAATAAAGATGTTAAATAAAAAAAATAAAAAAAAGTAAGTGGTTGTGGAGAACCAGCATCATAATCATTGCAGCACAGGCCTTGGAAAGAGTCAAATCTACCTGAGAAAAGTCATGGTTATTCATAAGCTCCTGCTCTCCCGCCCATCTGCTGATGATTGGCTTTTCTCTCCTAGAGAGAAAGGGAGAAAACTAGGTAGAAGACTGTCAATCATCAGCAGGTGGGCAGGAGAGCAGGAATTTATAAATAACCATTACTCTTCTCAGTTAGCCAGGACTCTTTTCCAGGCCCAGTCTGCAATAATTGTGATGTTGGTTCTTGGAAACCACTTACTTTTAAATGACAGACCTCTGAAATCAACTCACCTGTCTCTACTTTATGCTGCCGTTAGTATGGGCAGCATAAAGTTGATGACAGGTTCCCTTTAACAGATTCATAGGGTAACCCCTTGCCAAAAGATGTTTCTTTAGGTCTAAGGATTGCTTCCTAAAGCTCTCCTCTCTCTTATTAATTCTTCTCAATCTGACAAATTGTCCATAAGTGACTGCTTTCTTGACACTCTCTGGATGATAACTCGAGAAATGTACCAGAGTTGGTAGCCGTTGGCTTGCGATAACCCTCAGTGACCAACTCTCCCCCCCCCCCTCTCCAACACCATCACATCTAAGAATTCCAATTTGGAACCTCCAAAATTGTGGGCAAACCTCATATTCATGTTATTCACCATGTTCAAATATTCTGCAAACTCCTTGAACAGGGCCAGACCAAACCATGAAAACATCATCTATAAATCTTAGATAAAGCTTTACATAGGACACATAGGGGTTAACAACTGTGAAAATAAATTTCAAACCTGGCTAAATATAAATTTGCCAAGGTACATGCGATTGGCGTGCCCATGGCCGTTCCAAATTTCTGTCTGTACCATCTATCCCCAAATTTGAAGGCAATATTCTTTAAAATTTACTCCAGCGCACCTTTTACGAAGTCCACAAACTTCTGGCTTTTATTGGTGCTACTCAATATTTCACCAACAGCATTAATGCCTTCATCTTGTGGAATACAAGTGTACAGACTTTCCACATTTAGAGAGACTAACTGGAATCCTGCCTGCCACTGGAAAGATTCCAGCTCCACTAGAAGGTCTCCAGTGTCTCTAAGGTAAGATGGCATCTGACAAACAAAAGGACGAAGCAACCAGTCCATGTACCGAGACAAAGGCTCAGTCACTGACCCAACCCCCAAGACTATGGATTTCCCAGGGGGATGGGTCAGTAACTTATGTATTTTTGGTAAAAAGTACCATGATGGTTTTTGTGGAAATGGAGGAAGTAATTTTTCGGCTTTTTTTCTGGACAAAACGTTGTACTCAATCTGTTTATGTAAAAAAACTCCTAACCAAATTCTGGATTTTTACTGTAGGGTTCGATTTTTAGCACCTCATAGACATTACTATCCCCTAACTGTCTCTCTGCTCCTGCTACATAACAGGTTCTAGTCATCAGGACCACACTGCCACCTTATCAGCCGGTTTCACTACAATGTCATTGCAAGATTGTAGCCATTTAAGGGCTCTTTCTTCTCTGAAATCAATATTCCTTTTCCCTTTTGGGTAAATCAAAGCCTTTACCCCTTCTAAGACTTTATGATAAAACAAGTCTATATTGCTATCGGCAGGTATGGGTGGGCAGAATGTGGAGCTGATTTTCCCCCTTTTTTTTTGTGCCACTAATACATGCCAAAAAGGGCTTTAGAACATATATGTCACGGTGCGGTTCACCATGACGTGTGTTGCCGTGTAGGCTGGCTGCACGTCCCCTTGCGTATTGGCTGCAGGTTTCTGTGTAGGCTGGTTGCTAGGGGCTGCGTGCTGGCTGCGGTGTCTAGTGTGTATAAAAGAAGACCGAGGGCTGGGCCCACAGATTCAGAGGGTACACAATGCCACACAGACACAGACAGCAGTTCTTTCGCAACACTTGCATTTACTGAACAGTTATAGTGAACAAGTAGCTGAGCATACATAAACAGAATGGTAACAGAGCATAAACACACAATAAGGATAATACTGCCTAACACTAACCCAGTACTTGCGTAATTTTCCCCAATGTCCATAAAGCAGCCTGGCTGCGCCTGAATGTTCCTGAGCAAGCTATAACATTGGGGTGCACCCTAACTATTGCACAATACTATTTGTAATCCAAAGTAGGTGGATTCTGCAGCTTTCATATGTCCCAAAGTGTCACTGGCACGGTGCGTGTGATGTGATGCGGCAAAGCCGCACTTACAGTTTCTTGGATACTTAGGCAGACTTTTGGCGTTCTCTCCCTGATCCACTGGTCCACTCGGAACCGGACCGCACAGTCACGTGATTCCCGGGGGGCTGACGCTACAAAGTGTCTCCTTGGGGCTGATGTCCGTCTCCCCTGTGAACTGCAAATTCTTTTCTGGCCCCACAGGGGTTCTCTCTTGAAGTCCTCAACAGCACCAGGCAGCCCCCGTTTCTCCACTTCCTGCTCTGCACCCTAACTTCTCCCCTTCCAGGCAGAGTGTGATGCAGTAAGTTAATGTCTCCTGAGGGTCCTACTAAGTCTCAAAATTGACATTATTGGAACTTTGAAAGGTAAAACATATATAAACTTTTCTATACTGAACAACTCCATTGTAACTTTATATGTATTTTGTCGCCATCTACTGACAGAAGAGAGAAATTTCAGGCATAATACGCTTTACATTCAATAGCATTAGTGAATCATGCTTACACCCTTACATGCCAGCCCACTAAAATATTGGCCTACCAAATAAATTCATCTGCTGCATAGCGCTGAGGGGGAATACCTGCCGTGGAGCACTCCGACCTGAGAAGGACTGAGTTCTCTGTAGTTGGTATAGTAACATGACCTGACCCCTCCCGGGGTGGTAGCGCATTTTTAGGAACAGTGTCTGGTACTGCACAATTGGGTGCGGACGACTCATCAGTCTGTACAGGCAGCGTAGGGGTCAGCCACCACTCTACGTCCCTTGGACTCACAGGCTTTGATTGTCTCTTCTGAGCATCTCCAGAATTATGTGTTGTGGGGCGACTCTCTGAGAGTCAAGGTCTGAGCATGTTATGGTGTAATCTTCGAGTTGGCCTATCAGAGTTTTCCCTTTGGACATTGTAGACTGGGCCTTCCGGAAAGACCTGCTGTTTCACAATATATGGCTGCGGTTCCCAGCGATCATCCAATTTATTTGCGGGCTGTTTAGCACGCACCAACCCTCTGTCACCCGGCGACAAGGGTGTAACCTGCACCGGTTAGTGATCCCTAGGGATTTGCTGTTGCAACTTGTCGTTGACCAGCCGATGAACAGTCCTCAATTTGTCTCGGTGCTCCTGCACCCATGAGTCAGCTGTCCTGGGGAACTCCTCCGAAAGAGGTCCAAGGTTCATTTCGGCAACTTCTTGCCCTGGACGACCGAACAGCAGCATGTGTGGAGTATAGCCGGTAGTATTATGAACACGATTATTATACGCCCAGAGTAGTTCAGGCAAATACTCGGGCCAACGCAGCTTACGTTCTTTTTCCAGAGTATGGAGCATCTGTAAAAGCGTCCTGTTGAATCTTTCACAGTCCCCACTGCCCCGTGGGTGGTACGACGTCGTCCTTGATTTCTCAATCCCATATAACCGATGATCGGAATGAATCCGCTTCGGGCATTCGTACACCTGGATGAAGTCTTGGCACACTGCATAGGCAGCTGACTCCGCGCTCTGGTCACGGGTAGGTACTGCCACAGAGAACTTTGTAAAGTGATCAGTCATCACAAGACAATATTGGTGGCCACTCACCGACTGGCCGATCAAAATGTAATCGATCATTAGGATCTGCAGTGGCGCAAACGTATTAATCACTTGAATTGGAGCTCTCTGTTCAGGAGGCTTCGCCAGCTCACATGCTCGACTGTTCTGGTACACTTCACAGACAATCTGCTCCAACTGCGGACAATATACAAATCTCTGTATCCACTTGTATGTCTTGTCCGCTCCAAAGTGGGCACCCTTTTCATGTCCCTCGAGGGTCACTCTATGGGCCAGGCTACTGGGTATCACTATTTGCCACCTTTCTTTAAGATCAGTAGGTAGAAACACCCTACGGTGCATGATTCCATTACGGATTCATAGCCGATCCCACTGTTGCAGCAGCTTCCATCCATCTGAGGACAAGCAACTTCTAACTTTAATCTTGGACCATAGCACAGTCTTCACCCAATGTTTTATCTTCTTTAAGACAGGATCATCATCTTGCACTTGAGCCCCTACGGTGTGAGGAGTGAGCGTTGCACTTACTAATCCTATAGAGATAATATCTGCAATAAGAAAATAAGATAAAGGAGAATCAGCTTTGTCCGGATCCTGAACAAGCGATCGCCTATTTGTGACGTCATCTCAGCATTACCCGGTCTCCTAAGCAACCAGGTCACGTGGGACGCCACGCTGAGGTCTAGCACACCACGTGGGACGCCGCTGGTGTGCGGTCGCCTGGGAAAGGCGCTGCAAACAGGGAGTGAAGAAGGCTAAGACCCAGCTCCTGGGGAGCACCCCTTATGGTATTGTGAACTTACCAGGTGACTTTTGGAAGTGATGCTGTGTTACCAACTGTGAATATTGCCGCATATATGAATTGGACTTTAGTTGGGAACGACCAGAAGTCATTTGAGATTGACATCAAGCGCTACACAGCCTTCACCATTACACCTGTACACGTGTTGTATTTCCATTGATTTATATCTGGCTGCGGTACACTGATGCACGTGCTACATTCCCAGTGCTATATAGCCGGCATATATGTACCATCTTTTCTATTCATCAGCACGGGCCTCATTTCAACTGTATACAGCTGGCATACATGCTATAGGAATCACCCTGGGACTGGCGCATTGATATACGGGACTCATTTCTATCTGCATAGAGGTCTTATATCCGTATAGAGCCTGAATTTTATGTATATATATTTTTAGGGGAGTATATGTTTTTAGGTTGAATAAATTGTGCATCTTTGTTCTTTCAAGTGTGCCCTTTTGAGTGTGCCCCTTCTTTGTTTTTGCTATAAACAGAATGGTAACAGAGCATAAACACACAGTAAGGATAATACTGCCTAACACTAACCCAGTACTTGCGTAATTTTCCCCAATATCCATAAAGCAGCCTGGCTGCGCCTGAATGTTCCTGAGCAAGCTATAACGTTGGGGTGCACCCTAACTATTGCGCAATACTATTTGTAATCCAAAGAAAGTTAAGTCTGTATCTTGCAGCTTTCATATATGTCCCAAAGTGTCACTGGAACAGTGCAATGTGATATGATGCGGCAAAGCCGCACTTACAGTTCCTTGGATACTTACGCGGACTCTTGGCGTTCTCCTTCTGATCCACAGGTCCACTCAGAACTAGACCGCACAGTCACGTGTCTCCTTGGGGATGATGTCTGTCTCCCCTGTGAGCCGCAAATCCTTTTCTGGCTCCACAGGGGTTCTCTCTTGAAGTCCTCAGCAGCACCAGGCAGCCCCGTCTCTCCACTTCCTGCTCTGCAGCCTAACTCCTCCCCTTCCAGGGAGAGTGTGATGCAGTAAGTTAATGTCTTCGTGCGGCCTCAAATCTGCAATTACAGTTCGCTATCACCCTCCTGAGGGGCCTACTAAGTCTCAAAATTGACATTATTTGAACTTTGAAAGGTAAAACATATATAAACTTTTCTATACTGAACAACTCCATTGTAACTTTATATGTACTTATCTACTGACAGAAGAGAGACATTGCAGGCATAATACACTTTAAATTTAATAGCATTAGTGAATCATGCTTACACCCTTACATGTACTCTGCCTGTGTACATGTGTACCCCTTTGACTGTATCTGCATTTCTGTTCCTGTATTCTGGTTCCTTGTTCCTAGTTGCCATGGGCAACGCTCCGTACTGCAGGGTTCTGAGGTTTCTGGTTCTCCCTGACCTGGAAGGGTTAATCTCCTTGTGTTGTTCCCTGGGGTGTGTCCTCCCAGGTGCCCTCAGTGAGCTGGTTGCTGGGGGTTCAGTGTTTGTGCTTTTGTCTGTAGGTCAGTTCTCTGCTTGATTCTGTCGGTACTCTGTCTATAGGTTGCTTGTTGGGTGTTGTCCCCTTTCTGCTGATCCTAGGTGTCATTCTGTCCGCACTTCAGTGTGGTTTCACCTGATTCTTCATTTATGTTGTTTGTAATGTTTTCTGTTACCGTTCAGTATGTGTAAGCCTAGCAGTGCTTAACTGCATCTGATTCTGTTCTGTTCCATGTCCTGTCTGGCAGTTCTTTCTGCTTCTGATGTTTTGTTCATGTCAGTAAGACAGTTCCTCCGGAAAGGGGATCCTGGTTTCCTCGGAGTGGGAATTCCAGTGTTTGTGTATGCCCTTTTGCCTTCTGTGTGCAGCTCTGCCTGGGGCCACTTGCTCCCTTTGCTTGCGGCGCAGGTACCGGCTTCCATCAGCTCTACCTGTTGCTGGTATGTCTCTGCCTGTCTGTCTGTGGACTCTAGTACTATTGGTACCTTCGTATGTATCTACTGGTCTGTCTGGACCAGCTGCCTCTGACTCGGTTTACGCTCTGGAGTAGCCCCTGGCAACTACCTTGGCCCAAGCCTATCCTCACCATCTGTGGCTCTAGTGAATACCAGTGTCACCGTCAGTTCTGTGAGAAGGTCTGGCAGACGTCCTTCTCTACCTCTTGCATGATGTTCTTTGTTTTGGTTTCACTTTGTCATCTCCTTTCCTTCTCCCAGGTGTCACCTATTTAGACTAATCGTCTCCCTTTATATTCCCTCCCATACTGCCTCACTTTGCGGTTTATACTACTTCCTAGTTGAAGTGTTCACTGCTGGAGGCTGCTGCTGCTGTTTACTCAGATAAGTCTTTTCATGTATTATGTTTCCTTTCTGGCTTGATTCTAGGTGACCCTGACTCCGTCCGTATTAAGTGCAGGGAGCCGGTGGTCGTGTCCCCTCACTATTATAGGGTTTTCAGGTGTCACACAGTCTTAGGTAAGTGGGCATGCAATCGTCTACCATTGAGACGCTTGCATGGGCATAGCAGTCAGGGAGAGCACTTAGGGTTTTATAGGGCTCACCTATATGCTCCTTAGTTTGGGATCAAGCCAGTCGGACATTTATTCATAAGTTCCAGCTATCTGCAACATCATCCGTGACATTATAAACCGCCGTAACCGTCTTAAGCATGGATCCGGTTTCAGCCTTGATTGACCGCATGCAAGGTCTTTCGCTGGAGGTAGCAGATCTCCATAAAACTGTGTCTCAGTTTCAGGTGACCGGTTCTGCTGGCATTCATGGAGTTTGTTCCGAGCCTAAGATCTCGCTTACGGATACGTTCTCTGGGGTAGTGAGAATTTTATTCGCTTTAGAGAGGCTTGCAAACTCCATTTTCGCCTACTTCCCCATTCCTCTGGTGATGAGGATCAGAGGGTGGGGATCATCATCTCGCTGCTCAGGGATAACGCTCAGTCTTGGGCCTTTTTGCTGCCGGTGGGGGCACGGCCCTCCGATCGGTGGATGAATTTTTTGTAGCCCTGGGGCAGATATATGATGACCCGGATCGTATTGCTCTGGCTGAATCTAAACTGCGTCTTTTATGCCAGGGTAAACAGTCCGCAGAGATATTGGTTGATGCTGAAATTGAAGGTTTGCCGTTTGCCTGTAGTTCCCGTTTTCTCCTACCTGCCAGGGTGGCGCTAGACAGCAAGAACATTGTTTGTGAGATTTTTGTAGATAGTGGAGCAGCTGTCAATCTCATTGATAATCAATTTTCAATAACGCATGGTTTCCAGGTATACGCTTTGGAAAAGGATATACCTGTTTTTGCTATCGATTCCGCTCCACTTTCTCAAAGATCGCTAAAGGGCATAGTTCACAATATCCGTTTGACTGTGGGTGACGCTCATGTTGAGGATATGTCATGTTTCGTCCTAAGCGGATTACCTACTCCTCTAGTGTTGGGGCTACCCTGGCTCACTAAACATAACCCCACTATTGATTGGCAAGCAAGGCAAATAAATGGTTGGAGTGAGTTTTGCAGAGAGAATTGCCTCACAGCGTCTCTTTCAGAGGTTTCTACCAAGACTGTACCATCTTTTCTCTCTGAATTTTCGGATGTGTTTTCCGAGAGTGGTGTCCAGGAGTTGCCCCCTCACCGGGAGTACGACTGCCCTATTAATCTCATCCCAGGCGCCAAGCTGACAAAATCACGTTTATACAATCTCTCCCAACTTGAAAGAGTCGCTATGCGTACTTATATCTCTGAGAGCCTGAGAAAGGGACACATCCGACCCTCGAAGTCACCTGTTGCCGCTGTTTTTTTTTTTTTGTTAAGAAAAAAAGATGGTTCTTTAAGACCTTGTCTAGATTTCAGGGAGCTGAACCGTATCACAATTCGTGACCCATATCCGATTCCTCTGATCCCGGACCTGTTTAACCAGATTGTTGGGGCTAAAGTTTTTTCTAAGTTGGATTTAAGAGGGGCATACAACCTAGTCAGGGTCAGGGAAGGGGACGAATGGAAGACGGCCTTCAATACCCCTGAGGGTCATTTCGAGAATTTAGTTATGCCCTTTGGTTTGATGAAAGCTCCGGCCGTCTTCCAACATTTTGTGAACAGCATTTTTTATCATTTAATGGGGAAATTTGTTCTGGTGTATCTAGATGACATTTAGATTTTTTCCTCCCGATTTCAAGACTCACCGGGACCACGTACGTCAGGTCTTGCTGATTCTGCGGGAGAATAAATTGTACGCTAAACTGGAAAAATGTGTGTTTGCAGATCCGGAGATTCAATTTCTTGGTTTTCTTCTCTCCGCTTCTGGTTTTCGGATGGACCCTGAGACGGTCCGCGCTGTTCTTGATTGGGAGCTACCTGAGAATCAGAAGGCGCTGATGCGGTTTTTGGGTTTTGTTAATTATTACAGAAAGTTCATTTTGAATTATTCCTCTGTTGTTAAGCCACTCACTGATATGACTAAAAAGGGGGTAGATTTTTCCTCGTGGTCGGTAGATGCGCTTAAAGCCTTTTCTAGTATCAAAGAGAGTTTTGCTTCCGCTCCCATTTTGGTACAACCTGATGTCTCTCTACCTTTTATTGTTGGGGTGGACGCTTCTGAGGTGGGTGTGGGTGCGGTCTTATCTCAGGGTCCCTCTCCTGCCAAATGGCGACCGTGTGCCTTTTTCTCAAGGAAACTCCTCTGCAGAGAGAAATTACGATATGGGAGATAGGGAGTTGTTGGCCATCAAATTAGCTTTTAAGGAATGGCGCCATTGGTTAGAGGGAGCCAGACACCCTATTACCGTGTTTACTGACCATAAGAATCTGGCCTACTTGGAATCGGCCAAGTGTCTGAACCCGAGACATGCCAGATGGTCTTTGTTCTTTTCTAGGTTTAATTTTGTTGTCACGTTCCGCCCTGGGGTTAAAAATGTGAAGGCGGATGACCTGTCACGTTGAACTTTGAAGACCCGGGTCCCATTTTGGCTGAAGGGGTGGTCGTCTCTGCTGTTTATCCTGATTTGGAGGCAGAGGTTCCGGCAGCCCAGGCAGAGGCTCCTGATCTTTGTCTTCCTGGGAGTTTGTTTGTGCCTCTCGCTTTACGACACAAGGTTTTTAAGGAGCACCAAGATACTGTCCTTGCTGGGCACCCGGGGAGTAGAGTCACAGTGGATCTCATTGCTCGGAGATTCTGGTGGCCGGCTCTTCGTAAGACGGTTGAGGGTTTTGTGGCAGCCTGCGAGACCTGCGCCCGTTACCCATTCCTTCCCGTCCTTGGACGCATCTGTCCATGGACTTCATTACAGACCTGCCTTGTTCCTTGGGAAAGACTGTGATTCTGGTGGTAGTGGACCGTTTTAGCAAAATGGCGCATTTCATTCCCTTTCCTGGGTTACCCAATGCTAAGACGCTGGCGCAAGCGTTTGTTGATCACATTGTTAAATTGCATGGCATTCCTTCAGACATCGTTTCTGATAGGGGCACGCAATTTGTTTCCAGATTCTGGAAGGCCTTCTGTTCTCGCTTGGGGATTCGGTTGTCGTTCTCTTCTGCTTTTCACCCGCAGTCAAATGGTCAGATCGAACGTGTCAATCAGAATCTGGAGACATATCTGCGCTGTTTTGTGGCGGAGAATCAGGAGGATTGGTGTAACGGTCACGTCCACACACACACAGGGGGAAGGGTAGTGACCACTGCGCTCCACCCTCACCCCTGGCCCTGCCTACTTGCCTCACGAGTCCTGATGACAGGGGACAACTGGACGGCAATCCCTAACTTAGGATATGTGCAGGGAAGACAGACAAGACAAAATACGGAACATGAACGGACCGGGTCAGAACCAAGAGAGCTACGCAGTACAACGGATTAAGCAAAGAATGGTCAGGAGAAGCCGGGGTCAAATACCAGGAGAGTAGCGAAGTACAAGAGGAGTCCTAAGAGAGTAGTCAGGTGGGAGCCGAGGTCACAATACCAGGATATATGCGCAGTACAGGAGGAGCAGGCAGAGGATCGTCAGGGAACAGGATCAGGTAAATATTCAGTAGTCCAACAAATAGCCAGGAGCCTAGAAATTAACGGGCAACCTGTAGCCAGCAGGCTGCCTGTATTTATAGTGGGGAGTGAGGGTCATGTGACGTGGCCAGCATCACATGACCGACAGACCAACCAGTCGAGCACCGAGTGATCAGCTCGGCTCTCAAGGCAGACTAGGAGCAGGGAGCCACCCAGCTAGTAAAGCCGCCCTGGGAATGAGGTCAAACACAGAACCTCATTCCAAAAGCTAAGCAACAGTTCTGCGGGCAATGGGGGACCGAGTGCACCTTCGGAACCCCGTGACAGTACCCCTCCTTTTACGAGGGGCCACCGGACCCAAGACTTCAGGCGATGGCTTTTCAGGGTGTTCTAAATGAAATTTACGAACCAGTCTAGGAGCATGAACCTCCCTGGCAGGTACCCAAGATCTCTCTTCAGGTCCATACCCCTTCCAGTGAATCAGATACTGCAAGGAGTTACGCACCTTCCTGACATCCACTATTTTAGACACAACATACTCGACAGCATCATTAACAAGAACCGGCGGAGGCGAGGGTTTCGATGGTACTACCGGTTCAAAATATTTTTTAAGTAGAGATTTATGGAACACAATATGAATGTGGAATGACTCGGGCAGGTCCAACCTAAATGATACCGGGTTAATCACCTCCGTGATCTTATATGGACCAATAAAACGAGGAGCAAATTTTCTAGAAGCTACCTTGAGAGATAGATTCTTGGAGGACAACCATACTTTATCCCCAACCTGAAAGTTCACCCCCCTTGAACGTCTCCTATCGGCCTTGAGTTTTTGAGAACTTTGAGCCTTTTCTAGGTTCGATTGAACCCGGGCCCAAACTGTGCACAGTTCGGAGGAGAGTTTATCAGCTTCAGGGTTAGAGGAGGAGACGGACGACCCAGAATGAAAACGGGGATGAAAACCATGGTTACAAAAGAAAGGGGAGACCCCAGCAGAAGAATTGACACGGTTATTCAGAGCAAATTCAGCCAACGGAAGGAATTTGACCCATAATTGCTGGTCATCAGCAACATACAACCTCAGGAATTGTTCCACAGACTGATTAAGGCGTTCAGTCTGCCCATTACTCTCAGGATGGTAGGCGGAAGAAAAAGACAACGAAATTTTACATCTTTGACAGAAGGCCCTCCAGAATTTGGACACAAACTGCACACCCCTGTCCGAAACAATATTTTCCGGGATGCCATGTAAACGAACAACCTCTCTCACAAAAATAGACGCCAGGGTTTTAGCATTCGGAAGTTTAGACAGGGGAATGAAATGAACCATCTTGCTAAACCTATCGACCACTACCCAAACCACAGTCTTACCCTCCGCCAGCGGTAGGTCAGTTATAAAGTCCATCGAGATATGGGACCAGGGTCTACTGGGAATGGGTAGGGGTCGTAGGTTACCAGCAGGGCGAGTCCTAGGTGTCTTAGACCTGGCACAAACCTCACAGGCTGACACGTAGGACTTGACATCCCTGGTCAGAGTGGGCCACCAATAAGATCTAGAAACCAGATCCTTAGTGCCCTCAATACCCGGATGTCCACAAAGGGCAGAATCGTGACACTCACCCAACAGCTGGAGACGAAATTGTACGGGAACAAACAACTTATCTGTTGGGGTGGATGCCGGTGCCAGATGTTGTTCAGCCTTAATGCGAATCGAGATATCCTGGGTTAGAGCCGCTAAGAAGATGTTTGCTGGTAGGATGGATTCAGGCGGCGTCTCAGTGGGTTGAAAAGCATGGAAGCTCCGAGATAATGCGTCTGCCTTCACATTTTTACTTCCCGGCCTGAACGTAATGGAGAAATCAAAACGGGTAAAAAACAGAGCCCATCGGGCTTGTCGGGGATTCAACCTCTTAGCGGACTCGAGAAACATTAGGTTTTTATGGTCAGTGACAACAGTTACTCGATGCCTTGCCCCCTCCAAAAAATGTCTCCACTCCTCAAATGCCCATTTAATGGCCAACAGCTCCCTATTCCCTATGTCGTAGTTTCTCTCCGTGGGAGAGAATTTCCTAGAGAAGAAGGCACACGGTCTCAGGTTAGTGAGGCTAGCAGGACCTTGTGAAAGGACTGCTCCTGCGCCGTCCTCGGACGCATCCACCTCCACAATAAAGGGTCTCTCCTGATCAGGCTGGATCAGAATGGGAGCGCTACTAAATGCCTTTTTTAATGTTTCAAATGAAGAAATGGCCTTGGTAGACCAATTCTCCAAATCCGCCCCTTTCTTAGTAAGGTCGGTCAATGGCTTAGCAATTACAGAAAAATTCATGATAAATTTACGGTAGTAATTAGCGAAACCCAAAAACCGTTGTAAAGACTTTAAGGATGAAGGCCTTACCCATTCCTTAATTGCTAAAACCTTACCAGGATCCATCTTAAAGGCGTGAGGAGTCAAAACATGCCCTAGAAACAGTATCTCCTGTACACCAAAGACACATTTCTCTTGCTTAGCGGATAGCTGGTTCTCCCTCAACACCTCTAATACTTGTTTGACATGGGACACATGAGATTCGAAATCAGGAGAGAATATCAAAATGTCGTCAAGATAGACAATAATAAATTTACCTAAGAACTCCCTAAGAATATCGTTCATTAAGTTTTGGAACACAGCTGGGGCATTGCTGAGTCCAAAAGGCATCACCTGATATTCAAAGTGTCCTATCAGAGTATTGAACGCTGTCTTCCATTCGTCTCCCTCCTTGATTCGGATTAGATTGTATGCCCCTTTCAGGTCAATCTTGGTAAACCAGGTTGCCCCCAAAACCTGGTTAAATAAATCCGGAATCAATGGGAGAGAGTATCTATTTTGGACAGTGATTTTATTTAATCTCCGGTAATCAATACAAGGCCTAAGACCACCATCCTTCTTTTTAACAAAGAAAAACCCTGCTCCCATAGGAGAGACTGAAGGTCTAATATGCCCTTTAGCAAGGCTCTCCTTAATATAATCCTCCATAGCCTTGCGTTCGGGCCCTGAAAGATTATAAATTCGACCTTTAGGAAATTCGGCACCCTCAATTAGCTCTATGGCGCAATCATAAGGTCTATGGGGGGGTAGAACCTCTGGAGTAAGGGACGAGAACACATCAGAATATTCCTTAATAACAGAGGGTAATGTATTAGACCTTACTGAAACCCCAGCCTGGACCACGGACAAGCATGAGTCACACTTAGGTCCCCATTTCACCAACTCTCCTTTGGACCAATCAATTGTGGGGTTATGTAAACGGAGCCAAGGCAACCCTAGTACCACCTCAACCGGTAGGTTCTCCAGGACTAGAAGAGAACATCTCTCAGAGTGGCACACACCCACGGACAGAGAAATTTCAGAGATACATGACCTCACCGTACCACCAATCAGGGGAGTAGCATCAATAGCCATGACATGGATAGGTGTAGGTAAAGCAAACATTGGAATACCCAATTTACAAGCAAACTCAAAGTCAATAAAGCTGGCCGCTGAACCGGAGTCAATAAAGGCCTTACCCGGCCACTTATTAACCCCCAGAGAAATTGTTATGGGTACCAAAAGCTTACCTTTAGAAAAATCAGGGTGTACCTGGTCTTTAGGTTGTCTTGCTTTAGAAGACTTGTCAGAGAGGTCCCTCTTAGGACACTTGTTGATCCAATGGCCAGGATCTCCACAGTAGAAGCACTCTCCGCGTCTGCGACGAAGATTACCCCGGGTCATGCCAACCTGCATGGGTTCCTCGGTGGAGACCTCAGTGTTGTCCCTGGAAAAGGCCTCTGGCTGGACCACCATCTGAGAACTGAACTGTCGTTCTTGTCGTCTCTCTCTAACTCGTCTGTCAAGTCGGACAACTAGGGTCATCATCTCCTCTAAGGTCTCAGGAATTTGGTAATTGACCAATAGATCTTTTAAATTATCAGATAGACCAGACCTAAACTGACTCTTCAGGGCTGGTTTATTCCATCCTGAGGGGACACACCACCGTCTGAATTGGGTGCAATACTCCTCCGCAGGGAGATGGCCCTGAACCAGTGCCCTAAGAGCTGTCTCGGCTACCAGGGCCCTGTCTGGTTCGTCATAGAGGGTACCCAGGGCCTGAAAAAAACCCTCCACAGAAGTTAGACAACTGGCCCCAGGAGGTAACGAAAATGCCCAGTCCTGGGGATCACCCTGTAGTAGAGAAATGATAATCCCCACGCGTTGGCTCTCGGGACCGGAGGACACGGGGCGCAAACGGAAGTAGAGTTTGCAATTCTCCTTAAAGGAGAGAAACATCTTCCGGTCTCCAGAAAAGGGTTCTGGGAGCTTGATCTGGGGTTCAAAATATGGACTGGAGGACAGAGGAGTGGAAGAACCTTGCCCTAACTCACAAGAACGGAGTTTCTCTCCTAGCTTCTGCACCCTCTGTGTCAAGTTAGAGACATGGTCAGTCAGGGTAGTAAGAGGATTCGTGATACAGTGGTTATTGGGCCTGTTAATCTGTAACGGTCACGTCCACACACACACAGGGGGAAGGGTAGTGACCACTGCGCTCTACCCTCACCCCTGGCCCTGCCTACTTGCCTCACGAGTCCTGATGACAGGGGACAACTGGACGGCAATCCCTAACTTAGGATATGTGCAGGGAAGACAGACAAGACAAAATACGGAACATGAACGGACCGGGTCAGAACCAAGAGAGCTACGCAGTACAACGGATTAAGCAAAGAATGGTCAGGAGAAGCCGGGGTCAAATACCAGGAGAGTAGCGAAGTACAAGAGGAGTCCTAAGAGAGTAGTCAGGTGGGAGCCGAGGTCACAATACCAGGATATATGCGCAGTACAGGAGGAGCAGGCAGAGGATCGTCAGGGAACAGGATCAGGTAAATATTCAGTAGTCCAACAAATAGCCAGGAGCCTAGAAATTTACAGGCAACCTGTAGCCAGCAGGCCAGCATCACATGACCGACAGACCAACCAGTCGAGCACCAAGTGATCAGCTCGGCTCACCGAGTGATCAGAACCTCATTCCAAAAGCTAAGCAACAGTTCTGCGGGCAATGGGGGACCGAGTGCACCTTCGCAAACCCTGTGACAATTGGTATTCTTTTTTGTCCCTTGCTGAGTTTGCTTTAAATTACCGTCGCCAGGAGTTCTCTGATAAGTCACCATTTTTTGGTGCATATGGGTTTCATCCGCAGTTTGGGACATTCTCTGGAGAGGGGTCTTCTCCTGATGAGGAGAGATTTTCCTCGTCTTTGTCATTTATTTGGCAAAAGATTCAGGGTAATCTGAAGAGGATGAGTAAGAGATATAAGCGTGTGGCGAATAAGAGACGTGTGCCTGGTCCGGACCTGAATGTGGGTGATCTGGTGTGGTTGTCTACAAAGAATATCAAACTTAAGGTTCCCTCCTGGAAGTTGGGTCCTAAGTTTATTGGGCCTTACAAGATCTTGTCCGTCATCAATCCCGTTGCCTTCCGTCTTGATCTTCCTCAGACTTGGAAGATCCATAATGTTTTTCACAGGTCCCTATTAAAACCTTATGTCCAACCCACTGTACCCTCCTCTTTGCCTCCTCCTCCAATTGTTGTTGATGGTAATCTTGAATTTCAGGTCTCTAGGATTGTGGATTCTCGCATTATCCGCGGTTCTCTCCAGTACCTCGTTCATTGGGAGGGTTATGGTCCTGAGGAGAGGATGTGGGTCCCAGTGGCAGACATTAAGGCCACTCGTCTCATCAGGGATTTCCATAGGTCTCATCCTGAGAAGGTGGGCTCTGAGTGTCTGTAGTCCACCCGTAGAGGGAGGGGTACTGTCACCGCCAGTTCTGTGAGAAGGTCTGGCAGACGTCCTTCTCTACCTCTTGCATGATGTTCTTTGTTTTGGTTTCACTTTGTCATCTCCTTTCCTTCTCCCAGGTGTCACCTATTTAGACTAATCGTCTCTCTTTATATTCCCTCCCATACTGCCTCACTTTGCGGTTTATACTACTTCCTGGATGAAGTGTTCACTGCTGGAGGCTGCTGCTGCTGTTTACTCAGATAAGTCTTTTCATGTATTGTGTTTCCTTACTGGCTTGATTCTAGGTGACCATGACTCCGTCCGTATTAGGTGCAGGGAGCCGGTGGTCATGTCCCCTCACTATTATAGGGTTTTCAGGTGTCACACAGTCTTAGGTACGTGGGCATGCAATCGTCTACCATTGAGACCCTTGCATGGGCATAGCAGTCATGGAGAGCTCTTAGGGTTTTATAGGGCTCACCTATATGCTCCTTAGTTTGGGATCAAGCCAGTCGGACGTTTATTAATAAGTTCCAGCTATCTGCAACATCATCCGTGACAACCAGGTGTTGCTTAGTCACGACCCTTTAGAGTATTGCCAGTCAGTAGTGCAGTGGGTTCACACCCGTTGTTCCTTGTGTGTTCTTTGAGTGCCTCTGTTCCTGTCATGAGCTTGTTCTCTTTAATAAAGTTCCATTTTCTGTTCCGTGTTCCTGCTCGCCTGACGTCTTGGGGGTCCTTTACGGGATCCGCGGCACGTGACAATATAACTGCACCACTGAACTTTTTTTTTTTGCCACTAATACATGCCAAAAAGGGCTGTAATTTTCTCATTCAACACACAACGGCAAATACTTTTCTTTGTGCCACTAATACACGCTAGAAAAGGGCTTTAGGGTACTTTCACATTAGCGGCAGGGGACTCTGGCAGGATGTTCCGGCGAGTGAACAGCCTGTCAGATCCGTCTTGCTGTTAGTTCACGTGTGCCCCCGGACTGCCGCTCCATCTCCAATGACTATAATGGGGCGGGGGCGGAGTTCCGGCGGCACGGCAGCGCACGGTGAGAGGTAGCCGGACTAAAAGTACTGCATGCAGGGTGAATTGAAAGGAGTGGACTCCCGAGGTAGTGTCAGAAGTCTCTCAATCAGGCTTTCTCTTCTGCATCAGTTCTATCACCCAGATGTCTCCAAACAGCTCTTTCCACAGGTGGACTAATCTTCCATGGGAGCAGAAGCTGTTCTTAATCAGAAGGGTCCAGCTGACAAAAATACCAAGGCTCTCCCTTTGACCCTGCTAATCGGACGGAGGGGCTTCAGCACATCATTGAGCCTGCCTGCATCATCCCTTTTGCTCCAATTCAGCTAAAAGGCATCCTGCCTGGTATAACGTATGTCTCTTTGTTCAAGAGTAAGCAGGTCCTGGTCTGTCAGCATCACAACAGTCGCTGGTCACCCATATTGCCATGGTTTTTGTCACCATCCTGCCTTCTTCCTCAGTGTGATAACAAAAAAGCCAGTGGATATAATATATCCAAATTCATATCACTTTATTATGTATAAAATATAGAGAGAAAGGGCAAGATGGAAAAAGTATACAGAAAAGCAAAGGGCATACTGTATATTCGACTAGACTGTCATGTATCCCCACAAGTCTAATAAGCACTTATCGGGTACCAGGTCCGTGCTGTGACTCACAAACATCCAATGTACGCCAAAGAGGTGTATAGTATATGATATACACACCCCAATAAAGAATTGCATAAATTAATACAATTATCTCAAAGAAAAATTCATGGATGTTAGTGCGATCCACAGCCTACGTCCATGGTAACCGCAAGAAACATATATATATGGTGCCTGCTGCAAAGAAAAAGGGGGTCAGTCAGCACATCCCAAAGCGCAGGGGCACGTTGCTATGGCTGGGAACAACACTGTAAAACAAAACATGCAATGCAACAGCTCTCTGCAAACCAAATAAAGTACAAAATTGCATAATAATTGCAAGTGCTATACTAATAAGTTAGAGATGCTTGGCAAATCATTTTGTACAAAATTATTTGAGCCCGTCTGCCGCACGTCAAGGCGATCTCTGTAAGACGGGTTCCTAACACTAAATTCTACCTGTTATGTGCCATAACGGCTACCATATAATTCAGCGAGTGTAGGTTCCACATGCATGCTGGGCCTGCTTTACTTTGTAATTTTTGGTGCCAAAATGGCCTCCATTATATCCAAGGAATGCAGGTACCAACATGCATGCCGGGCCCACTCCACACAACTCCTGGTGCCAAATGGCCACCAAAGACTGCAATGAGAGTCCACAAACTATCTCTCTACTGGTGGCACATAACAGGTAGAATTTAGTGTTAGGAACCCGTCTTACAGAGATCGCCTTGACGTGCGGCAGACGGGTGTCACGAGGGTGTCAAGAACCACGCCTGACTCCGTTATACCCGGGGTCAGGAAGTCGCAGCGGTTGGCTGCGCGCTCTATGTAAGATAGGGCTGTTTCCTTATGGTAGCTTTCTGAGTTTGATTTGCAACCCTTTTTGGCTCACTCAGGGATCCGTAGCTTCTTCTCCTCAGCTGTTCCTTGTCCAGCACTCCCAACCTCCTTTATTCCCCTCTCACACTTCTCTGGTTGCCAGATATAGAGCTTCCTGCCTGGACTTCTATTCTGACCCTCTGGAGCTGTGTAGCTGCGTTCTCTGGTAGTTGGTCCAGAACGTTACCCTCCGGATCCCTGTTGGACCTTTGTGGTCTGCTGTGGTCGCCCACCTGGGTGTATGTGTTTGTCTGTATTGTCTGTCCTCTCCCTGGTGTTTCCCTCTTAGTGTCAGTGGTGCGGACTAGCGATCCCACCGGCCCGTTCACTATCTAGGGCTCATTCTAGGGAAAGCCAGGGTTTAGGCACGTGATCGCCGCACGGGTGAGGAACCCGTCTAGGGACGTCAGGGCAGTCAGGTGCCAGCCGCAAGGTGAGTCAGGGGTCACCACCTTTCCCTCTCCCTTGGGCAGGGCTTTCCCTTTTCCCTCCCTGTGTGTAACGCCGGTCATTACAACGGGCTCAAATAATTTTGTACAAAATGATTTGCCAAGCATCTCTAACTTATTAGTATAGCACTTGCAATTATTATGCAATTTTGTACTTTATTTGGTTTGCAGAGAGCTGTTGCATTGCATATATGGTGCCTGGTACCAAAATATCCACAGCCTAATCTAAACACAGCACACGATAATATATATATACACTACTCAATAAAATAAAGGGAACACAAAAATAACACATCCTAGATCTGAATTAATTAAATATTCTTCTGAAATACTTTGTTCTTTACATAGTTTAATGTGCTGACAACAAAATCACACAAAAATAAAAAAATGGAAATCAAATTTTTCAACCCATGGAGGTCTGGATTTGGAGTCACACTCAAAATTAAAGTGGAAAAACACACTACAGGCTGATCCAACTTTGATGTAATGTCCTTAAAACAAGTCAAAATAAGGCTCAGTAGTGTGTGTGGCCTCCACGTGCCTGTATGACCTCCCTACAATGCCTCTGCATGCTCCTGATGAGGTGGCGGACGGTCTCCTGAGGGATCTCCTCCCAGACCTGGACTAAAGCATCTGCCAACTCCTGGACAGTCTGTGGTGCAATGTGACGTTGGTGAATAGAGCGAGACATGATGTCCCAGATGTGCTCAATTGGATTTAGGTCTGGGGAACGGGCGGGCCAGTCCATAGCATCAATGCCTTCGTCTTGCAGGAACTGCTGACACACTCCAGCCACATGAGGTCTAGCATTGTCTTGCATTAGGAGGAACCCAGGGCCAACCGCACCAGCATATGGTCTCACAAGGGGTCTGAGGATCTCATCTAGGTACCTAATGGCAGTCAGGCTACCTCTGGCGAGCACATGGAGGGCTGTGCGGCCCTCCAAAGAAATGCCACCCCACACCATTACTGACCCAATGCCAAACCGGTTATGCTGGAGGATGTTGCAGCCAGCAGAACGTTCTCCATGGCGTCTCCAGACTCTGTCACGTCTGTCACATGTGCTCAGTGTGAACCTGCTTTCATCTGTGAAGAGCACAGGGTGCCAGTGGCGAATTTGCCAATCTTGGTGTTCTCTGGCAAATGCCAAACGTCCTGCACGGTGTTGGGCTGTAAGCACAACCCCCACCTGTGGACGTCGGGCCCTCATATCACCCTCATGGAGTCTGTTTCTGACCGTTTGAGCAGACACATGCACATTTGTGGCCTGCTGGAGGTAATTTTGCAGGGCTCTGGCAGTGCTCCTCCTGTTCCTCCTTGCACAAAGGCGGAGGTAGCGGTCCTGCTGCTGGGTTGTTGCCCTCCTACGGCCTCCTCCACGTCTCCTGATGTACTGGCCTGTCTCCTGGTAGCGCCTCCATGCTCTGGACACTACGCTGACAGACACAGCAAACCTTCTTGCCACAGCTCGCATTGATGTGCCATCCTGGATAAGCTGCACTACCTGAGCCACTTGTGTGGGTTGTAGACTCTGTCTCATGCTACCACTAGAGTGAAAGCACCGCCAGCATTCAAAAGTGACCAAAACATCAGCCAGGCAGCATAGGAACTGAGAAATGGTCTGTGGTCACCACCTGCAGAACCACTCCTTTATTGGGGGTGTCTTGCTAATTGCCTATAATTTCCACCTGTTGTCTATCCCATTTGCACAACAGCATGTGAAATTGATTGTCACTCAGTGTTGCTTCCTAAGTGGACAGTTTGATTTCACAGAAGTGTGATTGACCTGGAGTTACATTGTGTTGTTTAAGTGTTCCCTTTATTTTTTTGAGCAGTGTATATATATGACCTGATCAATAACATAGGCCTAATATGGATGCTGTATATGGCAGTGTCTATAATGGTGTCTCAATAGACACATTTGTTCTGGGACATACCTGAATACATGACCAAGCCCAGATGGATGTAATAGCCCTAAGCGCAGGACCTTGACGCGCGTTTCACCTCAGCGGCTTCGTCAGGAGGTGCACAGTAATTTGGGTGATGGCTGACAGATTTTTAAATATGGCCCACTTTGTACCTCTGCCTGGCATGCCGTCCGCCAGTCAACTGGCAAAGTTGTTCTCTACCCATATAGCATTTACTCCGTCTGTCCTAACCTCGACCTGTCCCTAACTGAGATTTCATGAGCTGGGTGAACCAAGACCTCTTCAGCCAGAATGGTATTATCGCAATGACCGGGGTCTGGTCTTGTTTGATTTTCATCAATACCCTTGGTATCATGGAAATTGGAGGGAATATGTAAGCCAGCCTGAACCTCCATGTTATGGACAGAGCGTCTATCGCCAGAGGACTCCTCCTTGTAGAGGGAGCAGAATCTGTCCACCTTGGCGTTCAAGCGGGTCACCATCAAGTCGATCTCTGGAGTACCCCACCAAAGAGTGATCTGGGTGAAAACGTCTCTGTTCAACGACCATTCGCCTAGAACTGGCAGACCCCAACTAAGCCGATCTGCAACTATGTTGAGATTCTCTCTGATGTGAACAGCCGAAAGGTGGGATAGACTGGTTTCTGCCCAAGCAAGAATTAGACCAACTTCCTGGAGGAGAGGTTGAGATCTTGTGCCTCCCTGTCTGTTGATGTAAGCAACTACTGTCGTATTGTCCGAGCGGAGTATTACCGCCTTTCCGCGGATAAGAGGAGCAAAGTGGTAGAGAGCGAGATGAACTGCTCTCAATTCTCTCAGATTGGACGAGAGAAGCCTCTCCTGCGGACTCCAGGTACCTTGTACTGGATTCTCCTCCAGATGGGCTCCCCAACCTAGAAGGGAGACGTCTGTGGTCAACGTGATCCAACGAGGTTGAATCAAGGACCTCCCATCTGATAGGTTCCTCCACCACCTGAGGGAGGAACGGACTTTGGTAGACAGGGAGTGCGTCTTGTCCAACCCCCTGGGGTTGCGATTCCAGACTGCTAACACTTCTTCCTGAAGTGAACGTAGGTGCCAAAGGGCCCAAGGAACTGCTTCTGCATATTCATGAGAGTTCTGATGGACACCCGCCGAGGTGCCATGAGGAACTGCGCGGCTCTTATCACTCGATCTTTCCTCTCTGGAGAAAGAGTCATCCGTTCGGAGTCCACAATAAAACCCATGAACATCTTGGAGGTACATGGAAGGATCTCCGATTTTTCCTAATTTATGAGCCAGCCCAAGCGCTGGAGAGACTGAAGAGCCAGCTGAAGATGAGATAAAAGAACGTCTAGAGTAGTGGCTTTTAGAAGCCAGTCGTCTAGGTATGGCACGATCTCTAGCCCTTGAAGCCCGAGTTGGGCGACAACCGGAGCCACAACTTTTGTGAAAGTGTGGGGAGTGGAAGAAATGCCAAAAGGCAGCACAGCAAACTGGTAATGTTTTACCATCCCTCTTATGGAGACCGCAACTCTTAAAAACCTTCTGTGAGCTGGGACAATGGGGATGTGATGGATGGTTTAGGATGCTGATAAGTGATCGAATGGTCTCCATTCTGAAACGCTTTGGTCTTATAAACCAATTTAGGTAACGCAGGTCTATAATCATGCCCCAATCGCTGGATGGCTTCGGGACTAGAAAAACGGGGGAGTATACTCCCAGCCCCTGTTCGTGAGGAGGGACTTCCTCTAGGGCCCTTTTTTGTACATAAATGAGGACCAAATCCTCTAAGATAGAATGTTTGGTCTGGTTTAGAGTTTTGGTTAGAACAAACATTTCTCGGGGAGGGGACAGAAAATCTATTTTGTACCCAAACATAATTATTTCTAGGACCCACTGTTCCGGAATGTTTTGCAGCCAGGCCTGCTGAAACAAACTTAGACGACCTCCAACTGGAGGGGAACTGAAACTTTTAGCATCGCACAGACGATCTGGATGGGATAGGGGAGGATAAGCGGGAGAGTCATAGATCCACTTTACGGTCTTTTCAACGACCGCGACCCCGTCCGCGTCTGGACGATTCTTGACGTCTCTGAGACCTGGAGGGGCCCTGGGTTCTTGAACTTCTGGGCCTACTCCGGCCCCGAAAGGATTGTTGGGGGAGGGACTTCCCCTTTTTATCCGCAAGGCTCTCCATTAATTTATTCAACTCTGAACCAAAGAGTCTTCCTGGTTCATATGGTAAGCCACAAAGATTAAATTTGGAGGCGTTATCGGCAACCCAGAGACGCAGCCATAGGTGCCGCCGACTGGCGGAAGAGAGAGCCATGCCTTTGGCGGCTAACTTCAGGTGCTGTGTGTAAGCGTCACACAAAAAATATGTTCCTAGGAGTAAGGTTTTGAACTGATCTAGTACGTCCGTTCTGGAGGCCCCAGATTCCAGGTCCGACTGGATTTCGAGAATGCGGGACCGAACAAACTCCGCGACCTCTGACGAAGCAACTGCGACCGAAGCAGAGGCTGCAGCTGCGGAATAGCTGCGCCTCAGAGTACATTCAGCCCTGCAATCTAATGGATCCTGAAGGTTGCTTCCATCATCAGAAGAAACTAAGGTCCTTTTAGATAACTTGGAGATTGCCATATTGACCTTTGGAGGCGGTACCCAAAGTTCTGATTCCGACTCCTGGAGAGGAAACATCAGCTTAAATCTCTTAGTGAGAACCGGACCTTTTTCAGGATGCTTCCATTCAGTTAGCATAAGTTTCCTTAAACTTTCATCCACTTTAAAGACCCTTGGCCCCCTAGAGGTGGACGGTGGAGCTTCCCTTTGCTCAACATCATGATCCCTTGATCGGATGGAGCGTAGAAGTCTTTGCGTCTTCTCAGCAGGAAAAAGGTAAGTGGCATCATCTTCATCCGAAGAGGAGGAACGGTCTTCTATAGAAATTATGTCTTCCGCCATTGGTACAGGACCTGGCGATGAAACTCTGGCCCTTTTAGAAGAAAGGGCAGTTTTGATCTCCATAATGGAATTACCCATAAATTCTTTCATCCAACCGAACATGTCACCCATAGTGGGTTGCGTCGGAGGAGGACGGCATAAAGGACACCTATTATATTCATAGGAGTCCGGCATCGGCATCTCACAATTGGCACAAGTTAGGTGCTTCTGTTTATGGGAGGATTTCCCATGCTGGTCGCCATTCGGAGACTCCATCTGAAAGAAAACTTGAAGAGAGAGTACTTTAGTATGCTTATATAGCTGACAGGCCCTCCCCCTAGCATAGCTCCCCCCCTTCCCGCCAGAAGTGACCCACGATCACTACCTTATACTTTAATAAAATTAAAGAGGGGGAGCTAATTAGGGTATCAATCTTGCTAGGTAAGAACCTGCAAGAAAAACAAGGGGGGCCGCGCGCAGCCAGAAACTGAGTCCGATGTCTCGCGCACCGACCCGGAAGTCGTCATCTGATGCACTTCCGGGTTATGGCACGCACACGCACGAACGCCGAGCGCGGCAGACGGAGCCCGCGGACAACATGCCGGATTACAGCGCGCTCCGCCGAAGTGCTGCGCCGTGCCCACAAGAGTCGGATCTAGCCAGGCAAATAAACGGGAGCTACAAGCTCCATCTGGATATAGGAGGCAGAGGCCGCATCCTGGCCGAAAATAGAAAAAAAAGGCCAAAAAGGGTCCAAGTCTTGGCAGCAACAGAATATCAATAAGGTAACAGGCAGGTCCGCCTGAACCTGTCCTAAGTCCACAGGACAGAGAAAAAAGCACTGATAGAAGGGTGGGCGTCCCTTTATAGGGGGTGGGTTAATTGTTTAATTAGCTTGGTAGTAATTTTTATCAATAAAAATTCCACCTGTCCTACCAGTTTCACAGGGGAGAACTCCCCACTTGTGTTGCTGGTTAGGACGTAAGGGAATACAAATGATAACCAAAGAGCCCAGAACAACTTCCTAAAAGATTAGAGGCAAACTCCAAGGTCAAAGTACATCAGTGCCAGATTGCACCTTCGCTGTCTTAGCCAAAGTGGACTTAATGAAGATGACCAAAGAGGAAACCATAAAAAAGCAGGACTAGAATTTGGAAAAATGCATATTGACAAGCAACAAAGCTTCTCAAAGAATTTCCTTTTGACAGATGAGACAAAACTGGAGCGCTCTGGCAAGTCAAGACATTCTGGAGCAAAATGTGCTGCCCAATTTCATCAAACTTGGTCTTAGTCGCAGGTCATGGGTCCTCCAACATCAAAATGACCCAAAACACACAGCTAAAAACATCCAAGATTGGCTAAGAGCAAAGCATTAGATTATTCTGAAGTGGCCTTCTATGAGCCCTAATCTAAATCCTATTGAACATACTCACCCTGAACTAGAATCAGTGATCAAGAATCTGAAGAATGGGAAATCCCCAGGCCCTGATGGATTGACCTCTCGGTTTTATAAAATCCTCCGCGAGGATCTTACACCCTTATTGGTCGAAACCTTTAATTCCATTTCACCGGATTGTCCATTTACACGGCAAGCTCTCCAGGCACATATCACAGTCATCCCTAAACCAGGTAGAGATCCAGCTTCGTGCTCTAATTACAGGCCTATCTCCTTGCTCAATGTGGATCTCAAAATGTATACCAAGCTTTTGGCTTTGAGGATCCACCCACACATTCCAGGTTGTATCCACAAAGAGCAAGTAGGATTTGTACCAAGACGGGAAGCCCGAGATAATACACTTAAAACGTTAGGATTGATAGCGAGAGCACAACAAACCAAAATCCCGCTATGTCTTCTAGCTGTAGACGCAGAAAAGGCGTTTGATAGGGTAAGTTGGCGGTTCTTAAAGGAAACCCTGCGCCACATTGGCCTGGGAGACAGAATGATTCATAGGATATTAGCCCTTTACTCCTCCCCTTCAGCCTGTGTTCGTGTTAATGGACTTCGGTCTGCCCCTTTTGAGATCCGAAATGGAACACGTCAAGGGTGCCCCTTGTCACCTTTTTTATACACTCTTGTGATGGAATCCCTAGCTAATGCTCTTCGAGCAAATCCTTCTATTTCGGATCTCAGACTTGGTAATACAGAACACAAACTGTCTCTGTTCGCAGATGACCTGCTCATATATTTGACCTCTCCCAGGATTGGCTTGCCCTCGATTCTCCGTGAATTCGATCTCTTTGGTCGCCTTAGTAACTTTAAAGTCAATGTGCAGAAATCAGAGATTTTGAACATAAACATGCCCCAACGGGAAGCAGATTTTCTAAAGGGCTCTTTCTCCTTTAAGTGGACCTCCCAACACATTAAATACTTAGGAGTATACATTCCAGCGAACTTGACACATGTTTTTAAGCTTAATTATTTGCCCTTGCTTAGAGCTATTGAATCTAGTATTCATAAATGGACTCCACTCCAGATCTCTTGGTTTGGGAGGATTAATGTAGTGAAAATGGATATTTTACCGCGTCTCCTGTATTTGTTTCAGACGATCCCATGTAAAATTCCCTTAACCTATTTTGCCAGGATCAGGAGAATGGTATCGGTCTTTGTATGGAAAGCACCCAGGGCTAGACTTAGTTATAGCCTGATATCTCGTTCTAAAGCTTTGGGAGGTACGGGACTGCCAAACTTCATCTCATATTATAGAGCGACAATCATAAATTGTGTGCTTGATCTATGTCACAACCGCTCTACTAAACTATGGGTGGAAATTGAGCATGAAATGGCACCGCATTTGGCCACTGGAATCTTTTGGTTGTCCCCTACTTCCTTAAATATACTGCCTAACTCGCAATCTCCGATGCTTCTATATACCTTGGCTAGGCTTTGGGCTAAATTTGCGGTCAAACTTGGTCTTATACAGTCTCCTGGTCCTCTCACGACACTCACAGGCCATGCAGATCTTCCCATAGGTTTGAGCCAGCTCCCAGCTCTGGGGAACCAGAATAGACATCCAACTAAATTGATGGACGTCTATAAACAGAATGGCCTACTCCCTCTTGAAGACCTCTCCCACATTATACCTTCGGGCCCTGGACGCTGGCTCCTCTATTTTCAGTTACGAAGCTTTATTAAGTCCCTGATGCCTGGATTGCGGTCATGCCCCTCCTTAACTGAAATTGAAAAAAAGGGGCACAGCAAGTTCAGCTCCTGATCATGCTATATCTCTATTATATGCCATGTTGAACTGTGGGGAGAAAGGGGATTCTTCCACAAGTACTCAAGGAGCTAAACTTAAATTCATGTCTGATTGGGAATCGGAACTGGGATCCACCTTCTCGGCAGAGCAATGGTCTAGATCACTCCTCTTCACTCATAAGTTAACTGTGTCCTGTAATCTACAGGAACTTAACTATAAAATCCTTACCAGATGGTATAGGACCCCAGTACGATTACACCAATTCTATCCCCAGGTACCTGATGTATGCTGGAGGTGTCTTAATGCAAGAGGCTCAATGACACATATTTGGTGGGACTGCCCAGGTGTGGCTCCCCTGTGGCGAGAAGTTTTTGTCCTTATATAATTTCTTATACAAGGCTACTGTTGCACCTTCACCTGCGATGGCTCTTTTATCCATATTCTCAGGGCGGATTTCACAGATTAAGAAGGGTGCCCTTCGCTTGTTTATCCTAGCTATGAGACAGATAATTCCCCGTCAATGGAGGTCTACAGAGAGTCTTTTAAGAGTGACCTGGTCTAACGCCTTAGACTCTCTAGTTCATATGGAGGAGTTAAGTGCTGTAAACTCAGAATCTGCTTCGGCCTTCTGGAGGATTTGGGACCCATAGAATCAGTTTCGCACCTCCACATCTTTCCATGATTGGTTGACAACAGGTATTATTCCAGGTAATGGCTCCTGAATAATACACACGGCAGGGCCCTTCTATCCTGTACCCCTCCCTTCCCCTTCCTTTTGTCTATGTCTTGTCTTGGTCTGTCACGTCTTGAGATGTTTGTCCTTGTTTTATGTGGTTGTTGGTCTAGAATTTTAGAGAATGTATACCATATGTGTTCTTATCCTCAAATCCAGAAGTCCCCATAGGCTTGTTACTTGCCAATAATGTTTTGTATTACTAATTATAGTCTGTACTACTACCTCAGATTTTTTTTGTATGGCCAGTTGTCGACCTCTGTATTTCTTATGTATATGTACTGGATATACTTATTTATTATTCATTTATATGCTTTAATAAAATAATGATTGAACCGTAAATCCTATTGAACATTTGTGGAAGAAGCTGAAACATGTAGTCTGGAGAAGGCACCCTTCAAACCTTAGACAGCTGGAGCACTGTGTTCAACAGGGAGTGGGCCAAAATAGCTGTGGACAGTTGTAGAAATCTCATTGGGAGTTATAGAAACCATTTGATTGCAGTAATTTCCTCAAGAGGTTGTACAACAAAATATTATGTAAAGGGTAACATCATTTTAGTTCAGGCTAGTTTCATTAGCTTGTCTTATTAATTATTCTGTAGAACCACAATTTTAAAACCATGTCTGATTTTCATTAGATGATTTTCAGTAATTTTTATTTATTACTTTTGTCAGTATCAAGTTATTTCAGTGACCATTTTGGTCTTTTCTTTCTTTAAAGCAAGAGTACCAACAATTTTGTCCACGTGTATATATTAATCTGCCCTTCTCCTTTTACTCTATAATATGCTGCCTGCAGATTGCACTGCATTTTGTGGTGACAGATTCTCGTTAACCACCTCAGCCCCCAGTGCTTAAACACCCTGAAAGACCAGGCCACTTTTTACACTTCTGACCTACACTACTTTCACCGTTTATTGCTCGGTCATGCAACTTACCACCCAAATGAATTTTACCTCCTTTTCTTCTCACTAATAGAGCTTTCATTTGGTGGTATTTCATTGCTGCTGACATTTTTACTTTTTTTGTTATTAATCGAAATTTAACGATTTTTTTGCAAAAAAATGACATTTTTCACTTTCAGTTGTAAAATTTTGCAAAAAAAACGACATCCATATAGAAATTTTGCTCTAAATTTATAGTTCTACATGTCTTTGATAAAAAAAAATGTTTGGGTAAAAAAAAAATGGTTTGGGTAAAAGTTATAGCGTTTACAAACTATGGTACAAAAATGTGAATTTCCGCTTTTTGAAGCAGCTCTGACTTTCTGAGCACCTGTCATGTTTCCTGAGGTTCTACAATGCCCAGACAGTACAAACACCCCACAAATGACCCCATTTCTGAAAGTACACACCCTAAGGTATTCGCTGATGGGCATAGTGAGTTCATAGAACTTTTTATTTTTTGTCACAAGTTAGCGGAAAATGATGATTTATTTTTTTTTTTTTTTTCCTTACAAAGTCTCATATTCCACTAACTTGTGACAAAAAATAAAAACTTCTATGAACTCACTATGCCCATCAGCGAATACCTTGGGGTCTCTTCTTTCCAAAATGGGGTCACTTGTGGGGTAGTTATACTGCCCTGGCATTCTAGGGGCCCAAATGTGTGGTAAGGAGTTTGAAATCAAATTCTGTAAAAAATGACCTGTGAAATCCGAAAGGTGCTCTTTGGAATATGGGCCCCTTTGCCCACCTAGGCTGCAAAAAAGTGTCACACATCTGGTATCTCCGTACTCAGGAGAAGGTGGGGAATGTGTTTTGGGGTGTCATTTTATATATACCCATGCTGGGTGAGAGAAATATCTTGGCAAAAGACAACTTTTCCCATTTTTTTATACAAAGTTGTCATTTGACCAAGATATTTCTCTCACCCAGCATGGGTATATGTAAAAAGACACCCCAAAACACATTCCTCAACTTCTCCTGAGTACGGGGATACCAGATGTGTGACACTTTTTTGCAGCCTAGGTGGGCAAAGGGGCCCATATTCCAAAGAGCACCTTTCGGATTTCACTCCTCATTTTTTCCTGAATTTGATTTCAAACTCCTTACCACACATTTGGGCCCCTAGAATACCAGGGCAGTATAACTACCCCACAAGTGACCCCATTTTGGAAAGAAGACACCCCAAGGTATTCCGTGAGGGGCATGGCGAGTTCCTAGAATTTTTTATTTTTTGTCACAAGTTAGTGGAAAATGATGATTTTTTTTTTTTTTTTTTTTTTTCATACAAAGTCTCATATTCCACAAACTTGTGACAAAAAATAAAAACTTCCATGAACTCACTATGCCCATCAGCGAATACCTTGGGGTCTCTTCTTTCCAAAATGGGGTCACTTGTGGGGTAGTTATACTGCCCTGGCATTCTAGGGGCCCAAATGTGTGGTAAGTAGGTAAATGACCTGTGAAATCCGAAAGGTGCTCTTTGGAATGTGGGCCCCTTTGCCCACCTAGGCTGCAAAAAAGTGTCACACATCTGGTATCTCTGTATTCAGGAGAAGTTGAGGAATGTGTTTTGGGGTGTCTTTTTACATATACCCATGCTGGGTGAGATAAATATCTTGGTCAAATGCCAAACTATGGTACAAACTATGGTACAAAAATGTGAATTTCCGCTTTTTGAAGCAGCTCTGACTTTCTGAGCACCTGTCATGTTTCCTGAGGTTCTACAATGCCCAGACAGTACAAACACCCCACAAATGACCCCATTTCTGAAAGTACACACCCTAAGGTATTCGCTGATGGGCATAGTGAGTTCATAGAACTTTTTATTTTTTGTCACAAGTTAGCGGAAAATGATGATTTTTTTTTTTTTTTTTTTTTCCTTACAAAGTCTCATATTCCACTAACTTGTGACAAAAAATAAAAACTTCTATGAACTCACTATGCCCATCAGCGAATACCTTGGGGTCTCTTCTTTCCAAAATGGGGTCACTTGTGGGGTAGTTATACTGCCCTGGCATTCTAGGGGCCCAAATGTGTGGTAAGGAGTTTGAAATCAAATTCTGTAAAAAATGACCTGTGAAATCCGAAAGGTGCTCTTTGGAATATGGGCCCCTTTGCCCACCTAGGCTGCAAAAAAGTGTCACACATCTGGTATCTCCGTACTCAGGAGAAGGTGGGGAATGTGTTTTGGGGTGTCATTTTATATATACCCATGCTGGGTGAGAGAAATATCTTGGCAAAAGACAACTTTTCCCATTTTTTTATACAAAGTTGTCATTTGACCAAGATATTTCTCTCACCCAGCATGGGTATATGTAAAAAGACACCCCAAAACACATTCCTCAACTTCTCCTGAGTACGGGGATACCAGATGTGTGACACTTTTTTGCAGCCTAGGTGGGCAAAGGGGCCCATATTCCAAAGAGCACCTTTCGGATTTCACTCCTCATTTTTTCCTGAATTTGATTTCAAACTCCTTACCACACATTTGGGCCCCTAGAATACCAGGGCAGTATAACTACCCCACAAGTGACCCCATTTTGGAAAGAAGACACCCCAAGGTATTCCGTGAGGGGCATGGCGAGTTCCTAGAATTTTTTATTTTTTGTCACAAGTTAGTGGAAAATGATGATTTTTTTTTTTTTTTTTTTTTTTCATACAAAGTCTCATATTCCACAAACTTGTGACAAAAAATAAAAACTTCCATGAACTCACTATGCCCATCAGCGAATACCTTGGGGTCTCTTCTTTCCAAAATGGGGTCACTTGTGGGGTAGTTATACTGCCCTGGCATTCTAGGGGCCCAAATGTGTGGTAAGTAGGTAAATGACCTGTGAAATCCGAAAGGTGCTCTTTGGAATGTGGGCCCCTTTGCCCACCTAGGCTGCAAAAAAGTGTCACACATCTGGTATCTCTGTATTCAGGAGAAGTTGAGGAATGTGTTTTGGGGTGTCTTTTTACATATACCCATGCTGGGTGAGATAAATATCTTGGTCAAATGCCAACTTTGTATAAAAAAATGGGAAAAGTTGTCTTTTGCCAAGATATTTCTCTCACCCAGCATGGGTATATGTAAAATGACACCCCAAAACACATTCCCCAACTTCTCCCGATTACGGAGATACCAGATGTGTGACACTTTTTTGCAGCCGAGGTGGGCAAAGGGGCCCATATTCAAAAGAGCACCTTTCGGATTTCACAGGTCATTTTTTACAGAATTTGATTTCAAACTCCTTACCACACATTTGGGCCCCTAGAATGCCAGGGCAGTATAACTACCCCACAAGTGACCCCATTTTGGAAAGAAGAGACCCCAAGGTATTCGCTGATGGGCAAAGTGAGTTCATGGAAGTTTTTATTTTTTGTCACAAGTTAGTGGAATATGAGACTTTGTATGAAAAAAAAAAAAAAAAAAAAATAAGCATTTTCCACTAACTTGTGACAAAAAATAAAAAATTCTAGGAACTCGCCATGCCCCTCACGGAATACCTTGGGGTGTCTTCTTTCCAAAATGGGGTCACTTGTGGGGTAGTTATACTGCCCTGGCATTTTCCAGGGGCCCTAATGTGTGGTAAGTAGGTAAATGACCTGTGAAATCCTAAAGGTGCTCTTTGGAATATGGGCCCCTTTGCCCACCTAGGCTGCAAAAAAGTGTCACACATGTGGTATCGCCGTATTCAGGAGAAGTTGGGGAATGTGTTTTGGGGTGTCATTTTACATATACCCATGCTGGGTGAGAGAAATATCTTGGCAAAAGACAACTTTTCCCATTTTTTTATACAAAGTTGGCATTTGACCAAGATATTTCTCTCACCCAGCATGGGTATATGTAAAATGACACCCCAAAACACATTCCCCAACTTCTCCTGAGTACGGCGATACCAGATGTGTGACACTTTTTTGCAGCCTAGATGCGCAAAGGTGCCCAAATTCCTTTTAGGAGGGCATTTTTAGACATTTGGATACCAGACTTCTTCTCACGCTTTGGGGCCCCTAGAATGCCAGGGCAGTATAAATACCCCACATGTGACCCCATTTTGGAAAGAAGACACCCCAAGGTATTCAATGAGGGGCATGGCGAGTTCATAGAAATTTTTTTTTTTTGGCACAAGTTAGCGGAAATTGATATTTTTAATTTTTTTCTCACAAAGTCTCCCGTTCCGCTAACTTGGGACAAAAATTTCAATCTTTCATGGACTCAATATGCCCCTCACGGAATACCTGGGGGTGTCTTCTTTCCGAAATGGGGTCACATGTGGGGTATTTATACTGCCCTGGCATTCTAGGGGCCCTAAAGCGTGAGAAGAAGTCTGGAATATAAATGTCTAAAAAATTTTACGCATTTGGATTCCGTGAGGGGTATGGTGAGTTCATGTGAGATTTTATTTTTTGACACAAGTTAGTGGAATATGAGACTTTGTAAGAAAAAAAAAAAAAAATTCTGCTAACTTGGGCCCAAAAAATATCTGAATGGAGCCTTACAGAGGGGTGATAAATGACAGGGGGGTGATCAATGACAGGGGGGTGATCAATGACAGGGGGGTGATCAGGGAGTCTATATGGGGTGATAACCACAGTCATTGATCACGCCCGTGTAAGGCTTCATTCAGACGTCCGGATGCGTTTTGCGGATCCGATCCATCTATCAGTGCATCCGTAAAAATCATGCGGACATCTGAATGGAGCTTTACAGGGGGGTAATCAATGACAGGGGGGTGATCAATGACAGGGGGGTGATCAGGGAGTCTATATGGGGTGATCACCACAGTCATTGATCATGCCCCTGTAAGGCTTCATTCAGACGTCCGGATGCGTTTTGCGGATCCGATCCATCTATCAGTGCATCCGTAAAAATCATGCGGACATCTGAATGGAGCTTTACAGGGGGGTAATCAATGACAGGGGGGTGATCAATGACAGGGGGGTGATCAGGGAGTCTATATGGGGTGATCACCACAGTCATTGATCATGCCCCTGTAAGGCTTCATTCAGACGTCCGGATGCGTTTTGCGGATCGGATCCATCTATCAGTGCATCCGTAAAAATCATGCGGACATCTGAATGGAGCTTTACAGGGGGGTAATCAATGACAGGGGGGTGATCACCACAGTCATTGATCATGCCCCTGTAAGGCTTCATTCAGACGACCGGATGCGTTTTGCGGATCCGATCCATGTATCAGTGCATCCGTAAAAATCATGCGGACATCTGAATGGAGCTTTACAGGGGGGTGATCAGGGAGTCTATATGGGGTGATCACCACAGTCATTGATCATGCCCCTGTAAGGCTTCATTCAGACGTCCGGATGCGTTTTGCGGATCCGATCCATCTATCAGTGCATCCGTAAAAATCATGCGGACATCTGAATGGAGCTTTACAGGGGGGTAATCAATGACAGGGGGGTAATCAATGACAGGGGGGTGATCAGGGAGTCTATATGGGGTGATCACCACAGTCATTGATCATGCCCCTGTAAGGCTTCATTCAGACGTCCGGATGCGTTTTGCGGATCCGATCCATCTATCAGTGCATCCGTAAAAATCATGCGGACATCTGAATGGAGCTTTACAGGGGGGTAATCAATGACAGGGGGGTGATCACCACAGTCATTGATCATGCCCCTGTAAGGCTTCATTCAGACGACCGGATGCGTTTTGCGGATCCGATCCATGTATCAGTGCATCCGTAAAAATCATGCGGACATCTGAATGGAGCTTTACAGGGGGGTAATCAATGACAGGGGGGTAATCAATGACAGGGGGGTGATCAGGGAGTCTATATGGGGTGATCACCACAGTCATTGATCATGCCCCTGTAAGGCTTCATTCAGACGTCCGGATGCGTTTTGCGGATCCGATCCATCTATCAGTGGATCCGTAAAAATCATGCGGACGTCTGAATGGAGCTTTACAGGGGGTTGATCAATGACAGGGGGGTAATCAATGACAGGGGGGTGATCAGGGAGTCTATATGGGGTGATCAGGGGTGATTAGGGGTGATCAGGGGCTAATAAGGGGTTAATAAGTGACGGGGGGGGGGGTGTAGTGTAGTGTAGTGGTGCTTGGTGGGACTTTACTGAGCTACCTGTGTCCTCTGGTGGTCGATCCAAACAAAGGGGACCACCAGAGGACCAGGTAGCAGGTATATTAGACGCTGTTATCAAAACAGCGTCTAATATACCTGTTAGGGGTTAAAAAAAACACATCTCCAGCCTGCCAGCGAACGATCGCCGCTGGCAGGCTGGAGATCAACTCTCTTACCTTCCGTTCCTGTGAGCGCGCGCGCCTGTGTGCGCGCGTTCACAGGAAATCTCGCGTCTCGCGAGATGACGCGTATATGCGTGACTGTGCGCAGCGCTGCCACCTCCGGAACGCGATCCTGCGTTAGGCGGTCCGGAGGTGGTTAAAGGCTATGTACACCTTTGGGGGCAATTTTTTTATTATTGCATTGTACTTATTTGGAGCTAAAAATAATTTTTCAATTGGCCTTTATTTTAAAAAAAATTTGAACCACTGTCTGTGCAGCCTTGACTTTATCTAGTAGCAGCATCTGAATTTTTATTGGTTCTGTCAGGCAGCTCAGCTGACTGGCACCTAATCTCTGCTCTCTGACCTTATAAACACTCATTATAGCTCAATTCTTATCTTACTGATAAAAATGTGGCTTAAATAACTGTTTATGACCTCTTAATAATTTAGAGCTAAGGGTTATTAGATAACTAGTACAAAGTGAAAGTAACAAGTACCTTTCACACAGCTAGAAAATTTGTTAACCCTTTGTGACAGAACAGCTCAATATTTTTAATAAAGACCAATTGAAAAAAAGATTTTTAGCCTAAAATGAGTAAAATGCAATCACCTGAAGGTGTGCATAGCCATGTTGTCAGTAGGAAGTATCCACTTTGAGACCATATCTTTTCAGTTATTTAACGCTAAAAGATGTTTTAATGCTCTAGTTCTAGTCACTGAGACTATACTCCTAAGTCTGAGTATCATGAATTTGCTGATGTCCTTTGTGAACAAAACTGCTGATGTTCTTCCCCCTCATAGAGAATACGACTAATACGTTCCACTGACCTAATTCGCAGCTTCCCAAAGGGAAGATTTATTCCTTGCTGCTCCAGCGACCCAGGTGATAGAGCAGTGTATCAAGATCAACCCAGATAAGGGATTTTTCGTCCTTCCAGACTGCTGCTGGAGTTTTTTTGTAGCCAAGAAAGATGGTGATCTTTGTCCTTGTATAGACTGTACAGGACGTAATAAGATCACAATACGCAACCACTATTCTCTACCCAAGATCTCAGAATTAGGTGATCAGCTAAAAAAAGTTGTAATTTTTTCTAAGATTGAGCCTTTTAGGCTACAACTCTCCAGCTATTTTACAGAATTTTATTAATAATGTGTTTAGAGAATATTTGGGATAATTTGCGGCAATATCTTGATTTTTTTCCTCACTTTTTAAAGAACATCATGTTCATGTGAAAAAAAAAGGCATAGCAGTTGCAGAGAAGGCATAGCCTCTAGGAGTAACGGAAACGCCCCTGTTGCTCCTAGAGGCTCATTTGCTTCTATAAAAACATAATGCAGGCACACATGTACATGGGACCAACACAGATGCCACAGATGCCTTCAGCTGCCAAGCGCACATGTAACAGGTCAGCTAGTTTCATAGATACAAATCTGCTGACAGATGTCCTTTAACTTCTTCGCTACCAACACAGGAGGGTCTTTAAACATGGCGTCCACTTGCGTGTGTAGTAGGCACCATAGCTGTTCCAACAGCAGAGGCCCGTGGGTAATGTCTGTGACCGGCAATAATGCTGATTGCACTCATTAAAGCCTTTAGATGGTTAAGACCGGCACCCCTGTGCGGCGATCGGGGATGCCGGTCATTGATTCTAATACACTGAGTCTCTCTGAAGACCCAGCGTATTATAGCTGCAGTTCCTATGTTGTCCAGCAGGTGGCGAGCCAACATAGGGGATCAGCAATTAGAGATTTAACTATACTCCTATGAGAGTATAGTAAAAGTCTTAAAAAAACAAACTAATGGACATTGACAAAATAAAAAAATATTTTTTTTTTAATCACCCCCCTTTCCTTAGAATTGTCACGGTCTCTAACGTGACAGGTATCAGAAGATCTAAGAGACTGGCTGCACGTGATGTGATCTGACAGCCTCTTTGGTTTTACTTGTTTCAGTGTTGTTGCTGGTAATGACCACACCTCTTGTCTAAGGTGTAGCTTAGTGGCCATTCTAACTCCCCTATTTAGTCTGCCTTCACCCATCATGCTATGCGGTTGATAGGTTCAGTTTAGTACTTAAAGTGCCGGTTTGTGGTCCTCTTCTGAGTTCCTGCTCGTCCATTTACTTCAGAAGTTAAGTGTTACTTCCCTTTTATGTTTTGTTGTTTCCCCTATGTCTTTTGTTACTAGGCCTCAGAAAGACGCTTTTTCTTTTTATATTGAAAGGAACAGGTTGTCTCAAGGCCTGACACTATTCCTGGGCAATTCAGGGTTTCCAGGGTCATAGGTTCCAGTGTATGAACATTTCTACTCTCAAGGTCCATTCATACGGATAGGAGTCAGGGCTAGGATTAGGGTTTCCATAGGTGGTGTCCGTTTCCATTTCCCTAGCTTTGAGGCCTAGCTCAGTGAGGCTATGGATTCTATCGCTGCACTGGCTAGACAATTGCAGGGTCTGTCTTTGGAGGTAGCCGACCTCCGCACGCAGATCCAGGAATCACAGGCTGTTGGTGCCAGTAGTAGTTACCAGGCCTGTCCTAAACCTAAGGTTGCACTTCCGGACAGATTTTTTGGGGGAAGCGATAATTTCATTTGGTTCAGAGAGTCGTGTAAATTTACTTTAAGTTACCTCCGCTCTCATCTGGGGATGAGAGTCAAAGAGTTGGTATTATAATTTCTTTGCTTAAAGGGGACTCTCAGTCTTGGGCTTTTTCTCTACCATCCGGATCACAGTCCCTCCAGTCGGTAGATTAATTCTTCAGAGCTCTAGGTCTTATCTACGATGATCCGGATCAGATCTCCCTGGCTGAGACTAAGTTACGTGGTTATCTATTGCTCTGAATTTAGGAGTGGAATGATCCAGCTCTCCATAGCCAATTTTGTCAGGGATTATCCGAGAGGCTAAAGGACACATTGGCCTTTCACAAAAATCCTGAGTCATTGGAAGCGGCTATGTCCCTTGCCGTACCTATTGATAGATGCCTGAGAGAGAGATCTAAGGTCCTTCCCTCTCAGGACGAACCATCATATAATGTGGCAGCTTCCTCTGACACTTTGGGTGGAGAGACTCCTGAGTTTATGCCTGGTGACGAACCTATGCAGTTAGGGGGAGCTACCCCTGGGCCTGCTTGCAAGAGTTTTAGTCATAAGAAGGAAGTATGTTTTTCCTGCAGAAAAAGGGGACATTTTGTTAATATTTGTCCTTACATTCAGCGTCAAGGTGAAAACAAAAAGAAAATGTTTAATCCCCATCTTACTCTTGGTGATTTGGGTGGGGAGTCAGAGAACTTACTTTTGTCATTTACTGGTAGTACCCGATTTTTCCTGTCTGCCGAGGTGGCGCTAGAGTCCAAAACTGTGGGAATTGAGGTGTTTATTGACAGTGGGGCAGCGGTTAACCTAGTTGTTGGTCAGTTCGTATGTATGCATGGGTTAACAAGAAGTGCATTACAAAAAAATATTTCGGTGTTTGCAATTGACTCCACACCACTTACTCAGAAATTTTTGTCACAGATGGTGCAGGAAATCCATTTAAGAGTGGGTGATTGGGGGCGTGGTCTGGCTGCCTAAGTGTATGGGTGCATAGAGCCTGAGCTCCTGAGCTTAGCACCGTATACAGCAACTACCAACGCGACCAGCGATCGTTAAACTTGCCCAGTATAGTGGGTAACCTCCCTAGACATTTTTCAGTCACATTTTCACTCCAAATCTAGAAGGGTCATGTTAGCTATTAAAAATACAGTAGCATTCTCCCACATAGCAGACTATTTAGACCCACAAGGGAGGTTTATTATATTGATCTGCACCTTAAACAATGACCTGTATACCATAGTGTCTTTGTATGCCACTAACACTGGCCAATTACACTTCTTTCATAAACTAATGAAATTGGTAAAAAAAACTGGTTATATGTGGTGATTTTAATTTGACCACTGATCCATCCATGGATACCTCCTCTCGCCAGGTGAGGACCGCACCATCCCTAGCTACCGCTTTCTGGAAGGAGGAGCTATATGACGTATGGCGTGTTCATCACGCATCTACTAGAGATTATACGTTTCACTCCGGGGTCCACAATGTGTACAGTCGTGGCCAAAAGTTTTGAGAATTACATAAAAATTGGAAATTGGAAAAGTTGCTGCTTAAGTTTTTATAATAGCAATTTGCATATACTCCAGAATGTTATGAATAGTGATCAGATGAATTGCATAGTCCTTCTTTGCCATGAAAATTTACTTAATCCCCAAAAAACCTTTCCACTGCATTTCATTGCTGTCATTAAAGGACCTGCTGAGATCATTTCAGTAATCGTCTTGTTAACTCAGGTGAGAATGTTGACGAGCACAAGGCTGGAGATCATTATGTCAGGCTGATTGGGTTAAAATGGCAGACTTGACATGTTAAAAGGAGGGTGATGCTTGAAATCATTGTTCTTCCATTGTTAACCATGGTGACCTGCAAAGAAACGCGTGCAGCCATCATTGCGTTGCATAAAAATGGCTTCACAGGCAAGGATATTGTGGCTACTAAGATTGCACCTCAATCAACAATTTATAGGATCATCAAGAACTTCAAGGAAAGAGGTTTAATTCTTGTTAAGAAGGCTTCAGGGCGTCCAAGAAAGTCCAGCAAGCGCCATGATAGTCTCCTAAAGAGGATTCAGCTGCGGGATCGGAGTGCCACCAGTGCAGAGCTTGCTCAGGAATGGCAGCAGGCAGGTGTGAGCGCATCTGCACGCACAGTGAGGCGAAGACTTTTGGAAGATGGCCTGGTGTCAAGTGACAGTTTGATCTTCTGCAGAAAGTATGGTGAATGGACTGCTGAGGACTGGGGCAAAGTCATATTCTCCGATGAAGCCTCTTTCCGATTGTTTGGGGCATCTGGAAAAAGGCTTGTCCGGAGAAGAAAAGGTGAGCGCTACCATCAATCCTGTGTCATGCCAACAGTAAAGCATCCTGAGACCATTCATGTGTGGGGTTGCTTCTCATCCAAGGGAGTGGGCTCACTCACAATTTTGCCCAAAAACACAGCCATGAATAAAGAATGGTACCAAAACACCCTCCAACAGCAACTTCTTCCAACAATCCAACAACAGTTTGGTGAAGAACAATGCATTTTCCAGCACGATGGAGCACCGTGCCATAAGGCAAAAGTGATAACTAAGTGGCTCGGGGACCAAAACATTGACATTTTGGGTCCATGGCCTGGAAACTCCCCAGATCTTAATCCCATTGAGAACTTGTGGTCAATCCTCAAGAGGCGGATGGACAAACAAAAACCCACTAATTCTGACAAACTCTAAGAAGTGATTATGAAAGAATGGGTTGCTATCAGTCAGGAATTGGCCCAGAAGTTGATTGAGAGCATGCCCAGTCGAATTGCAGAAGTCCTGAAAAAGAAGGGCCAACACTGCAAATACTGACTCTTTGCATAAATGTCATGTAATTGTCGATAAAAGCCTTTGAAACGTATGAAGTGCGTGTAATTATATTTCACTACATCACAGAAACAACTGAAACAAAGATCTAAAAGCAGTTTAGCAGCAAACTTTGTGAAAACTAATATTTGTGTCATTCTCAAAACTTTTGGCCACGACTCCCGAATAGACATGTTCCTTGTGGACAGATCACTTCTCCCCTATGCTATAGACTTCTCCCTAGAAACGATCAAATGCTCCGATCATGCAGCCATTATCCTGTCAGTATCTGAAACCATTAACTCTCCTCAGCTGTATATTTGGAGAAGCAGCCCCTTCCTACTCTCACATCCCCAATATAGGGCTTGTATAGAATCAGACCTCAAGGATTTTTTCAGGTTTAACGACTCCTCCCACACTGACGCAGTGACCCTGTGAAACGCCCACAAGGCCTGTATTCGGGGGTCTTTCATACAGCAAGGGGCAATACGTAAAAAATGGCAGGAGGCTGAGATCTCAACCCTTCTATCTCAGATACAGCAGGTGGAGACTAGGAACATAGCAAACCCTACTCTCTTGCTGGCAGAAGAGCTTAGATGGCTTAGACAAGAGCTGAGGAGTCACATGCTTACCTCTTACGAGAAAGCTTTCCGTAAGACGAAAGCGACTTATTACTCGCAGGACAATAAAGCGGGAAAACTTCTGGCAACCAGACTCAAGTCTCGACACACTAAAAGTAGAATTCCCCATCTCATTCACCCCTCATGCCAGGATAAAGTTTATTCTCCCACTGATATAGCTAACGGCTTTCAGGCGTATTACACTAATCTTTATAACTTAAAGGATTCCAACCCTGCCCCGGCGGATTTGGCGGAACTAACCAAATCTTATTTACGATCCTTGAATTAACCACATTAGAGAGTTCCCAACTTCAAGCACTCAACACTCAGGTCACCCAAGAAGAAGTGGAGGCAGCGATTGCATCCCTACCTCGGGATAAAGCTTCTGGCCCTGATGGCTTTGCCAACCACTATTATAAACATTTTAAACAGGTCCTTTGCCCCTATCTAAGAGATTTTTGTCAATCTGCACTTACCTCTGGCTCCCTCCCCATTGAAAACCTACAAGCCCTTATTATTACCCTCCCCAAGCCCGGCAAATCCCCCAATAGACCCCAAAACTTTAGGCCCACTTCCCTTTTAAACCAAGATGTTAAAATAGCTAAAATTGTCCAAACCAGTATACATGTAGATCAAACCGACTTAGTCCCCACCCGTCAAACCCATTACAACACCAGACGTATGTTGGGAATTTTCCAGCATGTCCATACTCACAAGATTCCCATGCTAGCCCTAGCTCTGGATGCCGAGAAGGCGTTCGACAGACTCTGTTCGTCGTTCGCCTTCTCGGTGCTCCAACAGATGGGATTCCACGGTCCAATTCTTAACGCCATTAAAGCACTCTATAGCAACCCCACTGCTAGAACATTTGTGAATGGAGCCTTGTCAGATGTGTTCGCACTTACTAATGGCACTAGACAGGGGTGCCCCCTCTCCCCGTTATAATACCCATGGAGCCGTTGCCTCAGGCAATTAGACAGGACACCAGAATATCCATGGTGATGTTCGGGGGCCGCTCTCACATCATTTCCCTTTACGCGGACAACGTTTTTCTCTCCCTTACTGACCCTGAAAGGTCCCTAGTAGCGGTGATGGACCACTCTCATATTACCACCTCAACTCCTCCAAAACACAGGCCCTACCCATCCACATGCCAGAGACTTTGGCGTCTGTTCTACGCACTACTTGGGCATTTGATTGGCAATCTCAAAGTATCAAGTATCTAGGTACCAACCTAACTCACTCTTCCTCCCTGCTGTATTCCTTAAACTATGACTCCCTCCTGCTTGCCACTGAAAAGGAACTCCATGATTTTACTAAACATGAAATATCGTGGATAGGTAGGATAGCAACATTTAAGATGTTCATGCTCCCTAAGTTTTTATACGTATACTGCACCTTGCCCGTAACCCTCCCAGAGAAATTCTTCATTCGGGCCCGCGCTCTACTTTCTAAGTTTATTTGGAAAGGGAAACGTCCCAGAGTTGCCCATGACATCATCACCAGAGGTCGACATAGGGGGGATTTAGCATTACCGGATCTGAAATTGTATTATATTGCTACTCTGGTTTCTATGTTGACGGGTTGGGCACAGTCGTCCACAGATTTACCGTGGGTCCATCTAGAACTCTCACAGGTCTCACCGTGTTCCTTTAAAGATTTGTTACACTTACCATTTTGGCAGCTCCCCCTTCCTAAAGGTCTGAGCCCGACGGTGCTGGCGTCCCTGAACGCATGGACTAAGTACCACACCCTAGCTAATGCTGATACTCCTCCCTCCCAAGCCTCCTTACCCATGTCTCTCCTTCAGACTCTACTCCCGCACTCTGATTTGTCCCTGTGGGTTCACGGAGGTATCCAGAAAGTTGGGGACATGTTTGACCAGGGTGTATTGAGGCCGTTCTAGTCGCTCTGTGAGCAATTTTCCCTCCCAGCGGCGGAATTCTATAAATATCTCCAGATCCGCCACCTGCTGCAGGGATTGCAACCATCGGGGCTAAAAATGGATAACCTAGCTAAATGTATATTTCTAGTAACCCAAAAGGTCTGAAGCCCCTGTATAACTCCATTCTCCAACCGACCCATTTTAAACGTTCTCACCCCATGACTAGTTGGGAAAAAGATTTGAACACGTCCTTCACTGACGTAGAATGGCTGAGTGCCCTCAGAATGATGCATCAACATCTGAAATGTACATCCCATATAGAATCGGCGATAAAAACGGTCTTACGTTGGTATTACACAACAGACAGATTGGCGCTCATGTACACTTCTGTTTCTAATCAGTGTTGGAGGGGATTCGGGAGTAAGGGAACCCTATTCCATATCCTATGGCAATGCCCCATCATCCAGCATGCCGAGACCTGTTGGGCCAGATTGTGCAGACTGAGATAGATTGGTCTCCACAATTGGTCCTTTTGTTTATTGGGGTCAACCTGGTGCCGGTCCCTTATAGGGCTTTGTTATGTATATTCTGTGTTACAGCAAAATTGCTGTTGCTAAGGAGATGGAAAACCTCTGAAACGCTTAACTTGTCGAATTGATATCAGCACTTAACATTACTAACTCCTATGAGAAGATTCTCTCTATGGGTAATGGTGGATTTACCCGCTGTCAACAAAATTGGTGCCACTTGTCGGCCTCCCCATACTGTTCCCTTCCTTAGGCCCTCACCAGGCCTTAGTGATCAGAGCTACTTACTTACTGTTATTTTGTCTCAACCCACTTGTTTGCCACTTGGCTATATCTTTTAGGCAGCAACGCCCCTTTAGTGCAGCTAATACTCCTCTTCTCCAGGCATGGTATTCATATTCCATTAGATTATACCAATTGCACCACTTTTGTTCTTTTCATGTTGGTTAGTATAGAAACATAGAAACATAGAATGTGTTGGCAGATAAGAACCATTTGGCCCATCTAGTCTGCCAAATATACTAAATACTATGGATAGCCCCTGGCCCTATCTTATATGAAGGATGGCCTTATGCCTATCCCATGCATGCTTAAACTCCTCCACTGTATTTGCAGCTGCCACTTCTGCAGGAAGGCTATTCCATGCATCCACTACTCTCTCAGTAAAGTAATACTTCCTGATATTACTTTTAAACCTTTGCCCCTCTAATTTAAAACTATGTCCTCTTGTAGCAGTTTGTCTTCTTTTAAATATTCTTTCCTCTTTTACCTTGTTGATTCCCTTTATGTATTTAAAAGTATGTTACCTTCCTTATACTTGTGTTTCCCGGGTAAGCCCGGCATGTTTCTTGTATGCTGCAAAACTTTAATAAAAACTATTGAATCGAAGAGTGGGTGATTTTAATCAGGAATCCATTTTGTGTTTTGTGCTGGAGGGTCTGCCTGCTCCGTTGGTTCTGGGTTTACCTTGGTTAAGCAAATATAATCCTACCATTGACTGGCAAGCGAGACAGATTCTTCATTGGAGTGATTATTGCATAGACAACTTAATACATCTCTTTCTGTCTTAACCACTAAAGCTGTACCCACTTTCATTTCTGATTGTTCTGATGTATTTTCTAAGAGTGGTTGCCAGGATTTACCCCCACATCGGGAATATGATTGTCCTATCAATCTTATTTCTGGAACGAAGTTGCCCAAATCTAGGTTATATAACCTTTCTGAACCCGAAGGAGCGGCCATGCGAGAGTATATTGTCGAGAGTTTGGCTAAGGGACATATTAGACCTTCCAAATCCCCACTAGTAGCAGGGTTTTTCTTTGTAAAGATGAACGACTGAACTCTTAGGCCATGTCTGGACTTCCGTGAGCTCCATCGAATTATGGTCCGTGATCCGTACCCCCTTCCTTTGATTTCTGACTTGTTTAATCAGATTGTTGGTGCTAAGGTGTTCTCCAAGTTGGACTTAAGGGGGGAATATAATCTGGTCAGGATCAAGGAAGGGGATGAATGGAAGACAGCATTTATTACCCCAGAGGGTCATTTTGAGAATCTGGTCATGTCATTTGGGTTAACTAATGCTCCTGCAGTTTTCCAGCATTTTGTTAATGATATCTTTCATCATCTGGTGGGGAGGTTTGTTGTTGTGTATCTGGATGACATACTAATTTATTCTCCAGACATGGAGACTCATCAGGATCATGTGAGACAGGTGTTACAGATCCTAAGAGAGAATAAATTGTATGCTAAGTTGGAAGTGTGTATTTGCAGTTCAGGAAGTGCAATTCCTGGGTTACCTATTCTCATCTTAAGGTTTTCGTATGAATCCTGAGAAGGTCCGTGCTGTGTTGGACTGGGATCGACCCAAAAATCTGAAAGCCCTTATGCGGTTTTTGGGGTTCACCAACTACTACCGTAAATTAATTTTAAACTACTTGGCTGTGGTTAAACCTTTAATGGACATGACTAGGAAAGGTTCGGATGTCTCAATCTGGTCTGATGAGGCATTACAAGCCTTTTCAGCAGTGAAGCAATGTTTTTCTTCTGCTCCTATTCTGGTGCAACCGGATGTGTCACAGCCATTCATTGTGGAAGTTGATGCATCCAAGGTAGGGGTAGGAGCAGTCTTGTCGCAGGGTCCTGCACCTTGTAAATGGCGCCCATGTGCATTCTTCTCTAAGAAACTCTCGGCTGCAGAAAGGAATTATGACATGGGTAATAGAGAATTGCTGGCCATTAAGTTGGCTTTCGAGGAATGGCGTCATTGGTTGGAAGGAGCAATTAATCCTATTACTGTGGTGACTGAACCGAAGGCAGGCCAAATGGTCGTTGTTTTTTACTAGGTTTAATTTCAATTGTCACCTATCGCCCTGGGGTTAAGAACGTCAAGGCTGATGCTTTGTCGCATAGCTTTCCTGGGGGGAGGTGATTCGGAAGATCCTGGTCAGATATTGTCTGAAGGGGTAGTAATATCCGCCCTATATCCCGACCTTGAGGCAGAGGTGTTGGAGGCCCAGGGAGATGCACCGGATTCTTGCCCTCTGGGGAAGTTGTTTGTTCCTTCTGAATTACGTCACAAGGTGTTCGAGAAGCCACTCTTCCTGATTCTCGGAGACAAAGAACCTCAAATAAGTCTCCAGATTCTGGTTAGTGAGCTCAGTCTGTCCGTTCGACTGAGGGTGAAAAGCCGAAGAGAAAGACAACTGAACTCCCAGACGAGTGCAGAACGCCCTCCAGAGCCTGGAAACAAATTGCGTCCCCCTATCAGACACCACATCATAGGGAATGCCGTGTAATTTCACAATGTTATCAATAAACACTTGAGCGAGAGTTTTGGCATTGGGCAAACCTGATAATGGTATAAAGTGCGCCATCTTACTGAAGCAGTCTGCCACCACCAAAATCACAGTCTTCCCAGAAGAGCTAGGTAAATCAGTGATGAAGTCCATGGACAAATGCGTCCAAGGACGGGATGGGATGGACAAAGGAAGAAGAGATCCTGAACGCAGAGTATGAGTCACCTTGGCACGTGCACAGGTCTCACAAGCTGCCACATAGCCCTCCACACTTTTACGTAAACCTGGCCACCAGAATCTCCGAAAAATAAGATCTACAGTGGATCTTCTACCAGGGTATCCCGCAAGGACAGTATCATGATGCTCCTTGAACACCTTGTGTCGAAGCCCAGAAGGAACAACCTCCCTAGATGACAGGAATCAGGTGCCTCACCTTGAGCTCCCAACACCTCCGCCTCAAGTTCAGGATAAAGGGCGGATACGACCACCCCATCAGCCAAAATCGGAGCAGGATCCTCTGAATTATTCCCCCCACCCGGAAAGCTACGCGACAAAACATCCGCTTTGATGTTTTTGGCCCCAGGGCGATAAGCACAAGGGCGCCATTTGCCAGGAGAGGGACCCTGTGACAACACTGCTCCGACTCCCACTTCTGGTTGAGACTCCCAATGAAAGGTTGAGACACATCGGGTTGCACCAGAATGGGAGCAGAAGCGAAACATTCCTTTATTGCAGAAAAAGCATGTAATGCCTCTTCCGACCAGACTAAAAAGTCCACACTTTTCTTGATCATATCATTCAAAGGCTTGACAACAGTGGAATAATTCAGGATACATTTTCTGTATTAATTAGTAAATCCCAAAAACCGCATCAGCGCTTTCTGATTCTCAGGTCGATCCCAGTCTAATACGGCACGGACATTTTCGGGATCCATACGAAAACCTAAGGAAGAAAGCAAGTAACCCAGGAACTGCAGCTCCTGAACAGCAAACACACATTTTTTCAACTTAGCATACAACTTATTCTCCCGGAGGATTAATAATACTTGTCTTAAATGATCCTGATGAGTCTCCATATTGGGTGAGTAAATTAGTATGTCATCGAGGTAAATAACAACAAACCTCCCCACCAAATGATGAAAAATGTCATTGATAAAGTGCTGAAAGACCGCTGGAGCATTAGTCAAACCAAAGGGCATGACCAAGTTCTCGAAGTGGCCCTCAGGGGTATTAAAAGACATCTTCCATTCATCCAACTCCCTGATTCTTATCAGATTATAAGCCACAGGTGACTTAGATGGTCTAATATGTCCTTTTGCCAAACTCTTGGTAATATACTCTCGCATAGCTACTCTTTCGGGTTGAGAAAGATTATATAACCGAGACTTTAGCAATTTATCTCCGGGAGTAAGATTGACCAGACAATCATACTCTCAGTGAGGGAGTAACTCCTGATCTCCTGATTTCTGAAAAGAAACTGAGGTAACACCTTAGTGAATACCACAGAAAGTGATGCGCCGAGACAGTTGTCCATACAGAAATCACTTCAATTACTGATCTGTCTTGCTTGCCAATCTATGGTAGGATTATGTCTGATACAATCATGGTAAACCTAGCAATAGAGGAGCAGGCAAACCCTTCAGCACAAAACAAGAAATGGACTCAACATGAGAATCACCCACCCTCAATTGAATATCCTGCACCATATGAGTCAGACACTTGAGAGAGAGGAGCGGAGTCAATAGTAAACACAGATATCCCTTTGTTTAATGCGCTTGTTTTAAAACCATGACTCTAAACAAATTGATAATCAACAAGGTTAACCCCTGCACCACTGTCAACAAATACTTCTAATTCAATATTTTCAGAGTCTAGTGCCACCATGGCAGGCAGAAAAAATCGGGTACTAAAGTTAAAAGACAAAAATACCTTCTCTGACTCCCCATCCACGCTACCAAGAGTAAGAGAACTAGATCTATTAGTTAGAATCTTTTTTTTTTTTCACCTTGAGGTTTAATATAAGGACAAACGTTAAATAAAATGTCCTTATTTTCCATAGAAGAAACAAAGTCTTCTCTGAACCCTGAGGTTCTTATTAACAGGACCTGAAGATACATGTCCCAACTGCATAGGCTCATCACCAGACACTATCTTAAGTGACTCAGTACCCTGAGGGACAGAAGAAATTGTTTCCCTATATGATAGTGCATCTCGAGAGAGGGGAACCTTGCATCTCTCTCTCAGGCATCTATCAATCCATACGGCAAGAGACATAGCCGCCTCCAAAGAATCAGGGTTTTCATGGAATGCCAGAGCGTCTTTTAGACTCTCAGACAGCCCCTGACAGAACTGACTACGAAGTGCTGGGTCATTCCACTCCGAATCAGTCGCCCATCTCCTAAATTCAGGACTACACAGCTTAGATTCGGCCAGAGAAACCTGGTCTGGGTCATCATAAATAAGGTCCAGGGCTCTGAAAAATTCATCCACCGATCGGAGGGATTGGGAACTGATCGGTAGAGAAAAGGCCCAGGACTGAGCATCACCTTTCAGCAGAGAAATAATAATCCCCACTCTTTGATTTTCGTCCCCAGAGGAGATCGGACGCAGACGAAAATACAATTTACAAGATTCTCTGAAACAAACAAAATTTTCACTTCCCCCAGAAAACCTATCTGGGAGGGCGACCTTAGGTTCAAGGCTGACCTGGTTCCCACTGGCTGAACCAGACGCATGAGAATCTGGAAACTGTGCAACAGAATGACGGTGGTCAGCTACCTCCAAAGATAATCCCTGCATGTGATCTACTAGTGCATTAACAGCATCCATATTTGCACAGAGCAAGGAAAATAATGAAGGTAAGGGCGGTTGTTAATGTCACAGTAAGTGGGGAAAGGAAGAACACCAAATAAACAAACTACAACAGTAACACAGACTAGGCCCCAAAGCTAGTGAGGAGGGGGATGGTAACCTCCTAGTTATCTCTGAGCCTCTCCCTGACTGCTGACAGTATGAGCAAATCCTAATGGTGGAAGAACTCATACACCGGAACCTAAGACCTGCTGAAGCTGTCATAAACCCTAAATTAGGGAGTGGGGATGAGACTGCTGGGACCTATCACAGTGAAGAGACCAGCGTCTCCCTGAGACCTAGACACAACACACACACAAAGTAGAAACAGGAGGACTTAGCTTGAGATGAGTAAGAAGCAGGAGAACCTCTAACAACCAGCTTAGAACTCCAGAAGGAAATAGCATCCGCAAGGTCTTCAGTGAGAGACGGGCTTAAATAGAGCCACTAAACAGCAAATGAGCAGAGCCTGTGGAGAGGTGAGATCTTGCCCACAACAACAAACAGCAAGGAAAAACAGAAATACCTGTCAGATAGACTCATGTGCTGCAAGTCTATCTGAGCTTCTCAGACCTCTCACAGGGCAGGCAGTGACAATATGTCGAATCTGTTGAACCGTCCTCCTTGCCTCCCGATCCTATCATGGTGGACGGTAATTTGGAATTTCAGATCACCAGGTTAGTGGACTCCCGAGGTCTCCGTAGATCCCTTCAGTACCTCGTTCACTGAAAGGGTTACGGACCAGAGGAGAGGATGTGGGTTCCAGCGGCCGACGTTAATGCTAGTCGGCTGGTGAAAGCCTTTCACAGAGCTCATCCGGATAAAGTCGGTCCTGGGTGTCCGGAGCCCACCCGTAGAAGGGGGGTACTATCACGGTCTCTAACGTGATAGGTGTCAGAAGTTCTAAGAGACTGGCTGCACATGATGTGTTGTGACAGCCTCTTTGGTTTTACTTGTTTCAGTGTTTTTGCTGGTAATGACCACACCTCTTGTCTAAGGTGTAGCTTAGTGGTCATTTCAACTCCCCTATTTAGTCTGGCTTCACCCATCATGCTATGCGATTGATAGCGTCAGTTTGGTATTGGAAGTGCTGGTGTGTGGTCCTCTTCTGAGTTCCTGCTCGTCCATTTACTTCAGAAGTTAAGTGTTACTTTCCTTTTATGTCTTGTTTCCCCTCTGTCTTTTGTTACTAGGCCTCAGGGAGACGCTTGTTCTTTTTATTTTTTTATTTTTTTATTTAATTTGGTAACACAAGATTACAAAAAAAGAACTTGACAGTGCCGAGTCTAGATGGATCAGTACAAATTCTGCCAACATGACAGAGATAATACCTTATAAATAACATCATAAAATACAAATAGGAATCCAGTACATAATCAATAATCATATTAAAACATTAACAAATCTTTCCATTTTCTTCCGTATTCCATTAAACTCGTTCTCCCACTGTTGGTCCAAACTTATCACCCCTATTCCCCCCCCCCCGAAGTGTTCGTCTTGGCGGTCATTGCCACTGGTCACCCCAGTCCCTCCCCCCCACTCACCCGAATATGCTGAAAGAATATGCTGCAAAATAACTTGTTCTTAAAAAAAGGGTTCAGTACCTACAGGGAGAACTACTTAATAATAACATGACTGTACAATCCTGTCTCGAGGAAGCTAGATTAGAATATAAAAATTACCTATATGAAAAAGCACAACATAAGTTTTTTTTTTTTTCAGGAGCTAAATACTTTTCGCAAGCTGGGAAACCAGGAAACCTCTTGTCACTTCTGATTCAAAATCAAAAAAAGAAAAATAGAATAAATAATATAAAAAGTGGTCGTGGAGAGATACTCACGTCCCCGAAGGACATCGAGCGAGAATTCGTTGAGTATTATAACATCTTATACACTAATAATAAAAACCAGAGGATGGAGAAGCTGACAAGTTTTTGGAGAACATCAACCTCCGTAAATTAACAGAGCAAGAGTCTAAAATACTAAACCGACCTATAGAATTAAAGGAAGGGTTCGAGGCTCTTGGGACTATTCAGGGAAGCTCCTCCCCAGGGACTGATGGGCTCCCGTTCGAAATTTATCATTGATATGGGGATGTAATCCTGCCAATGCTACTACAGGTCTTTAATAATACCTATCAGACAGGTCAGTTGCCCGCATCCCTATCTGAGGCAGTAATTACACTTATTCTAAAAAAGGGTAAGGATGAGAGAGAGAGATCGGTGCTTATCGCCCGATCCCCCTCTTAAATACAGACTATAAAATCTGCGCAAAAATTATTTGCTAATAGATTAAAGTGGGTAATTGACAGGTTAATTTATCCAGATCAGACCGGGTTTATACCCAAGAGATTGGTACAATCTAGCATACGCAGAGCCTTTTTAAACATCCAGGTCGATCGGGGGGGTGGATCCCGCTCCATCCTGTCATTAGACGCTGAGAAGGCGTTTGACAGGGTGGAGTGGGAATTTCTCTGGAAAGTAATGTATAGGATAAATATGGATAAATACTCTATTAAATGGATCCAGATCTTATATAATCATCCCAAGGCCAGAATTAACATCAATGGGGTATGGTTGGAACAAGTGGAGTTGCACAGAGGAACAAGACAGGGATGCCCCCTTTCACCTTTACTGTTTGCCATATTTATAGAACCATTGGCTGCTAAAATTAGGTCGGATGACGGGATCTCTGGCTTTGGTATGAAGGGGACCTCCGACAAGATAAGTATGTATGCTGATGACGTTCTTGTCTTCTTTGAGAACCCAACATTGCAGTTACCTTACCTTATGGAGCTAATAAATAAGTTCAGTAATATCTCGGGATACAAAGTCAACTGGGCAAAATCAGTACTGCTACCACTGGACCAGAAAGATCCACTGAACCCCCTAGGTATTAAGGTATTAAAAACTACAGAATCTATGGACTATTTGGGCATAAAGCTAAGCGCAAATATATTAGTTTTGCTAGATTGAACATTACTCCTCTGATGTCTAGATGCAAAAGTAAAATTGGTGTTTGGCAGAAGTTATCCATTGGTCAAGCGGATAGAATCGCATTAATAAAAAGGATTTTGCTTCCCCAGATTTTGCATATTTTGGCGTCATGTCCGGTCTGGATAGAAGATCATTTCTTGAACCATTTGGAACGACTGCTGAATGACTTAATCTGGGGAAGAAAAAGGGTAAAACTTAAGCAAAAATATCTCTGGTTGGCGGAAGAGGACGGAGGGTTATCGGTTCCTTTTTTTCAGGGATATTATTTGGCCGCTCAAGTTCAGTGGATAAAGTCAGGGGGAAATAATATAAAATAATTCTTAGAATGGGGATTCAATGGTCCAAAATATGGCATATTTAGTTTATTGGAGACAGGATTCATTAAAAATAAAAGGTAAAAAATGCCCAATTTGTCAAATGGTGGATTTATCTTGGGGAAAGATTTAAAAAAATTGGGAAATTTCTAACACTTTAAATTTCTCCCCTTTATGGGGCAATAGTAACATTGTAGAATTTCAATTAATCACGGATTAAAAATATTGAGTAAATCACGGCATCATTTATGTTTCACAATTAGTTAAAAATGGGATAATAAGAACATTAAAATAATTATGCCCCGGAATTAGTATAGACTCAATGAGTCAATATCGGTACTTTCAATTAAAACACGCTTTTGATGCTACACAAAATAAGGATTATTTTATTACAATAAATCACGAATTCACAGATTTTTGTAATAAACACATGTCAACAAAGGTGACCATTTCTCAGGTGTACAGTATAATAAGGAAGGGATTGGGGAGAACACTAAAGTTTAATAGTGAAGAAAAATGGGCAAAGGACACAGGATTAAACACAATTGAATGGGATAATACACTGCTCAAAAAAATAAAGGGAACACTTAAACAACACAATGTAACTCCAATCACACGTCTGTGAAATCAAACTGTCCACTTAGGAAGCAACACTGAGTGACAATCAATTTCACATGCTGTTGTGCAAATGGGATAGACAACAGGTGGAAATTATAGGCAATTAGCAAGACACCCCCAATAAAGGAATGGTTCTGCAGGTGGTGATCACAGACCACTTCTCAGTTCCTATGCTTCCTGGCTGATGTTTTGGTCACTTTTGAATGCTGGCGGTGCTTTCACTCTAGTGGTAGCATGAGACGGAGTCTACAACCCACACAAGTGGCTCAGGTAGTGCAGCTTATCCAGGATGGCACATCAATGCGAGCTGTGGCAAGAAGGTTTGCTGTGTCTGTCAGCGTAGTGTCCAGAGCATGGAGGCGCTACCAGGAGACAGGCCAGTACATCAGGAGACGTGGAGGAGGCCGTAGGAGGGCAAAAACCCAGTAGCAGGACCGCTACCTCCGCCTTTGTGCAAGGAGGAACAGGAGGAGCACTGCCAGAGCCCTGCAAAATGACCTCCAGCAGGCCACAAAGTGCATGTGTCTGCTCAAACGGTCAGAAACAGACTCCATGAGGGTGATATGAGGGCCCGACGTCCACAGGTGATTTGATTTGATTTCTATTTTTTTATTTTTGTGTGATTTTGTTGTCAGCACATTCAACTATGTAAAGAACAAAGTATTTCAGAAGAATATTTAATTAACTCAGATCTAGGATGTGTTATTTTTGTGTTCCCTTTATTTTTTTGAGCAGTGTATATATAGAAATATAAAAAAGTCAACGATATCCAGTAATTTCAGGATTATTTATTTTAACATTATACATAGGATATATTTGACTCCAAAATTATTAAGGAAGATCTATAAAGAGCGTGAACCAAAATGCTGGAGGTGTAGCCAAGAGCCCGCTGATTATATCCATATGATATGGTCCTGTCCGAGTATACAATTGTATTGGCGAGGGGTTTATAGTTCTCTAAGTGCAGAGTCTCTACTATCCCTCCCATATAAGCCGGAAGTGGCTGTTCTGGGATGCTCCATATCATCAATTAGGGAAAAAGAAAAAAAAAAAAGGATCTGGACAAGAGGTTTAATGGTGGCAAAAGTCATTATCACAAGAGAATGGGGAGCAAAAACAGCACCCAGTATTCGGGAATGGAAAAATCTCCTGGTAATGACCGAGAGATATGAGGAATACTTTGCAGGCTCTGTATGATTCTTTTTGCCGCTGGGTGAGCGAGACGCTTGTTCTTTCATATTGGAAGGAACAGGTCGTCTATTCCAGGGCAATTCAGGGTTTCCAGGGTCATAGGTTCCAGTGTATGAACATTCCTACCCTCAAGATCTGTTCATACGGATAGGAGTCAGGGCTAGGATTAGGATTTCCATAGGTGGTGTCCGTTTCCTTTTCCCTAGCTTTGAGGCCAAGCTCCTTTTCCCTTCCCTCCTGTTGTCGGCGTGGTGTTCCCTCCCACATCACTTACATGACAAGAATAAAAAAATACATAAATAATAACAAATATAAACATCATGAACATCACCACGTCTGTAAATGCCTGTACTACTTACCAATACGGTGAATGGCGTAATGGAAAAAATTATCAAAATGGCCAAATCGCCATTTTTTCATTGCTTCTCTTACCCCCAAAAATTTAATAAAATGTGATCAAAAAGACACACACTCCAAAATGGTATCAATAAAACTACAGAGCATCCCACAAAAAATGAGCTCCCCCACAGCTCAGTAGACATAACTATAAAAAAGTCATGGGCGTCAGAATATGGTGATTATAAATGATCCTTTTCTTCTATAGTAGCTCCGATTACACATTTAACCCCTTAAGGACTCAGCCCTATTTCACCTTAAGGACTTGGCCATTTTTTGCAAATCTGACCAGTGTCACTTTAAGTGCTGATAACTTTAAAACGCTTTGACTTATCCAGGCCATTCTGAGATTTTCGTCACATATTGTACTTCATGACACTGGTAAAATGAAGTTAAAAAAATTCAATTTTTTTAATAAAAATATACCAAATTTACTAAAAATTTGTAAAAAATAGCAAATTTCCAAGTTTCAATTTCTCTACTTCTATAATACATAGTAATACCTCCAAAAATAGTTATTACTTTACATTCCCCATATGTCTACTTCATGTTTGGATCATTTTGGTAATGAAATTTAGAAGCAAATCTTGAAATATTTCAGAAATTTTCAAAAACCCAATTTTTAAGGACCAGTTCAAGTCTGAAGTCACTTTGCGAGGCTTACATAATATAAACCACCCAAAAATGACCCCATTCTAAAAACTACACCCCTCAAGGTATTCAAAACTGATTTTACAAACTTTGTTAACCCCTTAGGTGTTCCACAAGAATTAATGGAAAATAGAGATACAATTTCAAAATTTCACTTTTTTAATAATTTTTTTCCAGTTACAAAGGGTTAACAGCCAAACCAAACTCAATATTTATGGCCCTGTTTCTGTAGTTTACAGAAACACCCCATATGTGGTCATAAACCGCTGTATGGGCACATGGCAGGGCGCAGAAGGAAAGGAATGCCATACGGTTTTTGGAAGGCAGGTTTTGCTGGACTGGTTTTTTTGACACCATGTCCCATTTGAAGCCCCCCTGATGCACCCCTAGAGTAGAAACTCCAAAAAAGTGGCCCCATTTTAGAAACTACGGGATAGGGTGGCAGTATTGTTGGTACTAGTTTAGGGTACATATGATTTTTGGTTGCTCTATATTACACTTTATGTGAGGCAAGATAACAAGAAATAGCTGTTTTGGCACCGTTTAAATTTTTTGATATTTACAACATTTATCTGACAGGTTAGATCATGTGATATTTTTATAGACCAGGTTGTCACGGATGTGGCAATACCTAATATGTATACTTTTTTTTATTTATGTAAGTTTTACACAATGATTTCATTTTTGAAGCAAAAAAAATCATGTTTTAGTGTTTACATAGTCTGAGAGCCATAATTTTTTCAGTTTTTGGGTGATTACCTTGGGTAGGGTATGATTTTTGAAGGATGAGATGACGGTTTTATTGGCACTATTTTGGGGTGCGTGTGACTTTTTGATCGCTTGCTATTACACTTTTTGTGATGTAAGGTGACAAAAAATTGTTTACTTAGCACAGTTTTTATTTTAAATTTTTTACGGTGTTCATCTGAGGGGTTAGGTCATGTGATATTTTTATAGAGCCGGTCGATACGGACGCGGCGATACCTAATATGTATACTTTATTTTTTTATTTATGTAAGTTTTACACAATGATTTCATTTTTGAAGCAAAAAAAATCATGTTTTAGTGTTTCCAGAGTCTGAGAGCCATAATTTTTTAGTTTTTGGGCGATTACCTTGGGTAGGGTATGATTTTTGCGGGATGAGATGACGGTTTTATTGGCACTATTTTGGGGTGCGTGTGACTTTTTGATCGCTTGCTATTACACTTTTTGTGATGTAAGGTGACAAAAATGGTTTATTTAGCACAGTTTTTATTTTTTATTTTTTACGGTGTTCATCTGAGAGGTTAGGTCATATAGGTCATATTTTTATAGAGCCGGTCGATACGAACGCGGCGATACCAAATATGTATACTTTTTTTTATTTATGTAAGTTTTACACAATAACAGCTTTTTTCAAACAAAATTTTGTTTTAGTGTCTCCATATTCTGAGCCATAGTTTTTTTATTTTTTGGGCGATTGTCTCAGGTAGGGGCTCATTTTTTGCGTGATGAGGTGACGGTTAGATTGGTACTATTTTGGTGGGCAAACGCCTTTTTGATCGCTTGCTGTTGTACTTTTTTTTTATTGTAAGGTGACAAAAAAAATGGTTTATTTAGCACAGTTTTTTTTTTTTTTTTTTTTTTTTACAGTGTTCATCTGAGGGGTTAGGTCATGTGATATGTTTATAGAGCCGGTCAATACGGACGCGGCTATACCTAATATGTATACTTACCTATTTTTTACCAATTTTTTTTAACTTTATTTGGGGAAAATGACGTTTTTGTTTATTTTTACTTTTCAACTTTTTTTTCCACTTTATATTTTGCCCCACTTTGGGACTTGAACTTTGGGGAGTATATTGGAATATATCTGTATTGGAATGCATTGGCTGTATGAGTAATACTGTGTGTATTACTCATACAGCTTCCGGGGCCTGTGAGATCCAGGGGGCTGGATCTCACAGGCTCTTCACCGGAAGGCAGCGCGATGCCTTCCTTAGACATCGCGCTGCCTTCCATGCCATCGGGTCCCCCCTACAGCCGCATGGGGACCCGATGGCACCGCCCGATCGCCGCCGCAACCGCAGGTAAAGCCGCAAACCGCAGGTCTGAATCACATGACCCCCCTGCGTTGTGACAGGATGCCCGCTGAATGATTTCAGCGGGCATCCTGTTCCGATTAACCCCCGCCGCGCCGCAATCGCGGTTTAAACCCATGACGTACCGGTACGTCATGGGTCCTTAAGGACTAGGGAAACATGCCGTACCGGTACATCATGCGTCCCTAAGGGGTTAACTTAGAAAGCAGCTAGTCCACCAAATTGGTTTCTTGTAGCCCTTAAGGTATTTTCTACTCTCAAGACATTATTTTCTACAGGCCCTGTATTAACATCCAGATGTTGAGTTGTAGTTTTTTATTGAGGTGGCTGCAGTGCCGTGCCCAGGTTGTTTGGCACCCGGGGTGGGTCCTTCACCTGGCACGCCCTCCCCCAATACTTGACCACATACCTCTTACATCCAGGGACATCTCCTGTCATGTAAACCTTCTCTTTCCTCTTCTCCTCCATTAGACCGCCTTGACAAATTCTTTCAGCCGTATCTCGTCTCTACAGAGTTTGTAACACAGACACGTTAGATTTCTCAATTTTTCCATCAACCTCTGCATCCTGGTGTCCCCACAGTGTCATCCTGCTGCCACCCCCAATACTGTGCCTGTTGTGCCCCTCAATGCCCTAGGTACTATACTGCTGAAAAAATAGTGACCCCAGTAGACATAATCGGGTAATTTATCAAACTGGTGTAAAGTAGAACTGGATTTCCAAAAGAGCTGTCAAAAATGAAAGGTGGAATCTGATTGGCTGCTATGGGCAACTAAGCCCGTTCTACTTTACACCAGTTTGATAAATTACCCCAAATGTCCCTATAATGTCCACAGCAGTTATAATGTCTCCTAGAGTGCCCCCAGTAATAATAACACCCTATATTGTACTCCAGGTAATAATTCCTGTATAGTGTCCCCAGAAATAATAGAATTGCCCCTACAGTGCCTCCCCAATAGCAATGCCCCCCACACTGCCCCATATAGTAATTTCCCCCACTCTGCCCCCCATAGTAATGTCCCCCACACTGCCCCCACACAGTAATTTCCCCCACACTCTCCCATATAGTAATTCCCCCCACACTGCCCCATATAGTAATTTCCCCCACACTGCCCCCCCACAGTAATTTCCCCCACACTGACCCCCCACAGTAATTTCTCCCACACTGCCCCCCCACAGTAATTTCTCCCACACTACCCCCATATAGTAATTTCCCCCACACTGCCCCATGTAGTAATTTCCCCCACACTGCCCCCATGTAGTAATTTCGCCCACACTGCCCCAATATAGTAATTTCTCCCACACTGCCACCATACAGTAATTTCCCCCACACTGCCGCCATACAGTAATTTTCCCCACACTGCCCCCATATAGTAATTTCCCCCACACTGCCCCATATAGTAATTTGCCCCACACTGCCCCATATAGTAATTTGCTCCACATTACCCTCACACAGTAATTTCCCCCACACTGCACCCATATAGTAATTTGCCCCACACTGCCCCCGCACAGTAATTTCCCCCACACAGCCCCGCACAGTAATTTCCCCCACACTGCCCCATATAGTAATTTCCCCCACACTTCCCTCATATAGTAATTTGCCCCACACTGCCCCATATATTAATTTTCCCCCCACTGCCCCATATAGCAATTCCTCCCCACTGCCCCATATAGTAATTTGCCCCACACTGCCCTCATATAGTAATTTCCCCCACACTGCCCCCGGGCCCACACAGTAATTTCCCCCACACTGCCCCCATATAGTAATTTCACACACGCTGCCCCCATATAGTAATTTCACACACACTGCCCTCACGCAGAAGTGTCCCACACACAGTAATTTCCCCCACACTGCCCCCACACAGTAATTTCCCGCACACTGCCCCCCACTACCCCCATATAGTAATTTTCCCCACACAGTAGTTTCCCCCCACATTGCCCCATATAGTAATTTGCCCCCCACATAGTAATCCCTCCCATAATTATTGCCCCCACATAGTAATCCCTCCCATAATAATTTGCCCCCACACAGTATCCCACCATAATATTTCCCCCCCACATGTTCTCCTGTGTCCCCCAAAGTTGGCACATAAAAAATAAAAAATGAATAAAAATAAAAGCTAAATACTACCTATGTCCAGCCAGCGTTTGCTCTCAGAGGAAGGCGCGCACACTTCATTGTGATGCTGCATCCCGGCACAGGAGTGCAATGACGTCTAGGCCTGAAGCCTATGGCTGTGATCGGCGGCGGGGCAGGCAGGGAACTATGCGCTCCCGTTTCCCCGCCGCAGTATGTGGGCGTCAGCGCTCCAGCAATGAGCGCATCCATCTGTATTGATGGAAGCACTCATTGCTTCTGGGCCTGGCACCGCCGTGAGAGCCAGCACCCCCCACCCCCCTGGGCACGCCACTGGGTGGCTGCCTCTTATGTGGGAGCAGGCCCAGTGCTTTTACAAAAGCATCCTTAAGATCATAGGTTATACCCATGTGCCTTTTCTCTTGGAAGGTTTCTACTGGTGAATTAAAGGGGTTTTCCAGGCTTCCGATGTTTGATGTTTTGATCCGCGCGACGAGGATATGCAGTGGTGGCCGTGCGGGCATCCGGTGCGAAGCAGGTGCGAGGGAGAGGGGCAGGGGCGTAGCTATAGGGGAAGCAGGGGAAGCGGCTGCTTTGGGGCCCTCCAGGAGGAGGAGGCATCCAGGAGGAGGAGGACTAAAATATTTTGTCAGGGCCCCCTCAAAAGTATTACACAATGAAATTATATACAGTGGCAGTATAGACGGATGGAACAGCTGCCGGGCCTGGTCTGAGAGAGTGATCTTTACTAGCCACAGGAATGGGGGCGACATGAAAGGAAGGGGTTGCAAAAAAATTACTGGGGGAGGGGGGCCTCATTAAAAAATTTGCTGTGGGGCCCAGTCATTTCTAGCTATGCCACTGGAGAGGGGTAAGTATAACCTGTATGAGGTGCCTGGAAAACGCCTTCAAACTATGATGTGGGTAATTAGAAATTGTTGCTTCCAGTTGTGGTGAATAGAGATCATAAGAATTTTTTGTATTTTGAATCTGCTTTCTGTTTGCTTTTGATTTTCTACTGTCTTTTCGGCCTTAGCTAGATTTGATTTATTTTACCTACATTTATTACCCTCCATGCATATTCCATTGCTGTCTGTTACAGTGCCAAACTACATCTTCCTCATCCATTGCAATCTGTCATCTATCAGTGAGTTTATTATTCTGTATTCTCCAAGATATGACCATGACTTGTGAATACACCTTTAGGGAGGAAGCAGGCAGCGTAATCAATAAAGATGAAAGGTGAGATGAAAGTAATATATACAGTACTGTGCAAAACATTTAAAAAATATAAGTGTTCGACTACTTTCACATCGTGTTTTCCTTTCCAGTATTAGGATCTGTCATAGGATCTCAAAAACAGGAGGAAAACGCTTCAGTTTTGTCCCCATTCATTGTCAATGGGGACAAAACTGAACTGAAAGGAACGGAGTGCACTAGAATGCATTCCATTCCGTTTTGTTGCGTTCCCATTAGCGTTTTTTAAGTGTATTATGGGATACAGAGTAAGACGGATCCATCATGGAACACAATGTAAGTCAATGGTGCCGGATCCGTTTTCTCGGACACAAAAGAAAACGGATCCAACAGCCATGGACTTACAATGGTTTTAGTGCCGGATCTGTTTTGGTCATTTTAGCGATAATACAACTGGATCCGTTCATAATGGATGCAGACGGTTGTATTATCATGATGGAAGCGTTTTTGCTGATCCATGACAAATCCAGCAAAAAAGCAGGTGTGAAAGTAGCCTTATCAGTTTATTTTTACCATTGAACAAGATGCTAAGTGAATAGAAATCTAAATAAAATCTATATTTGGTGTGACCTCCCTTTGCCTTCAAAACAACATGAATTCTTCTAGGTACACTTGAACACAGTTTTTGAAGAAACTCGACAAAGCGGTTGTTCCAAACATCTTGCAGAACTAATAACAGATCTTTTGTGAATGTAGTCCTGCTCAAATCCTTTTATCTCCTTCATGTAATCCTAGGCAGACTCAATAATGTTGAGAGCAGGACTTTGTGGAGGCTAAATCATCACTTTCAGGAATCCTTATTCTTGTTTATGCTGAAGATAGTTTGAATGACTTTGGCGGCACTTTTGGGGTCCTTGTCCTGCTGCAGAATACATTTAAATTTAACCTATTAACACTTCTATGTTTGAAAGAATGCTTGCTTTGCAACATTTTCTCCACATCTGCCTAAAACTTTTGCAAGTACTGTATATTTTCACAGTCTTCCAGTAAAGGGTTATTTTGATCCTTTTAAAGGGGTTCTCCGGGCTTTTAATATTGATGACCTATCCTCAGGATAGGTCATCAATATCAGATCGGTAGGGGTCCAACACCCCCCCCCCCCCATCAGCTGTTTGAAGAGGAGGCGCGTGCCGTGCCAGCGCTGCCTCCTTTTCACTGTTTACCTTCTCGCCGTCGCCTCTGCAGCGGTGAGCAGGTGTAATCACACCTAACCGTCCCATTCATTTCAATGGGACGGATCGTTCCCATACACTTGTATAGGAGCGATCCGTCCCATTGAAATTAATGGGACGGCTTAGGTGTAATTACACCTGCTCACCTTTGCAGAGGCGACGGCGAGAAGGTAAACAGTGAAGAGGAGGCAGCGCTGGCACGGCACGCGCCTCCTCTTCAAACAGCTTATCGGCGGGGGTGCCAGGTGTCGGACCACCGCCGATCTGATATTGATGACCTATCCTGAATATAGGTCATCTATATTAAAAGCCCGGAGAACCCCTTTAATCCAACCCTTACTGGTTAGTTTGTCTCCAAGTGACATTTCAGTTTTAGCCACTAGAGGGTACTGTTTCTTCACACATGTATCAAAAGGTACATGTGCATTCAGAGAGAGAAAGCTAAGCTCAAAAAGGTTTTCCAGGAATGGTATAAATATGGTATCCGGCAACCTGACCTAGAATGTGAGTAGGACAGGTTGTCTTCCCTTGTACAGCTGCTTGGGGGAGAGGGGGGGTGGCCTCATTATACTGCTGAAATTTCTTGTCAGGCTGAACAGAATAATCACTATGTATTATAGCGTGATCCTGCTCCCCATTCCTGTAAGGTTGCGTAGCCATGGCATATCACACACAGGATCACATCAATACTATCTATTGTTCCTACTCTACAACAGATAGTAATGGATGGATTGTACATGAGGTATAATACTGTCAGTCTGAGCAGTCTGACAGCAAATCTCAGCAGTGTGAAATGAATGCATCGCTGGCATTATTACAAGGCCCTGCATTTCACCTGTTGCCATTGTACTAGTGTTGAACGAGCATGCTCGGCCGAACAACAGTACTGCTCGAGTATCACTATGCTCGGCACACGGCGGTATTTGGCCGAATACCGCATGTGCTTGAGCGCAATGCTCGAGTCTCCTCCCCGCACGTTTGTTGGCTGCTACGCAGGCAATAAACGTGCAGGTAAGTATTGCCCTTCACTGTAATGCCGTAGCCATGTTGGTTACTGGCATTACAGTGATTGGCTGGCCGGAACGCGTCATCGGGTGCTATATAGCACCCGATGATGTTAAAGCAGCCCTAAATTAGGGCATTTTAGATACACGCTGGTGTTCCAGATCAATGTACCCCCCCCAGGGGTTAATATCCACGCGTGGCTGAGAGACTGAACACTGACACAGAAGTTGGTCAAAGCAATCTCTAACTTTTATTACATGGGATAAGCCATATATACATCTTCAGAAGAGGGCAGTCCTCTCTGAGGCTAAAACATTGTTTCATTGGTCAAAAAGGAAGAAGAGATAAGAGAGAGGAGATAATACACCTGCATCTGCGCACTGGGCCCTACTTTGGAATGTGAACTAATGTAAACATCTGGTTACCATTGCCATTTTGTAATGGCTTCTATTCTAACAATAATACTGCATACGTCATATGTGACACTTCAAAGAGGTGCTTCTCTATAGGCAGTGAGCAACATATATCATCAAGTCATATGATTGGTCTACGCATTCCACCACACTCCATGGGACACCTGCAGAAAGATGAGAAATCAGACACTGCCCACAGCACTTTGCCCCCTCCCCCCTCCTCTCCTGCTTGAGACAAAGAGAAGGGTGGGGGGGGAGGCACTTGGAGAAGAAAAAGTTTAACTCATTACAGTCCTAGATATACAAAATATTGAATAAAATTCACACATCTTTAACAGTCCCCCCTTGAATTTCATTCTCTCCCTAAACCTAAACATCTGTCCCAATGCTCCGCCTCCTCTTCACCAGCTTCCACGACAAGCCATACCTAGCGAACAGCCTCCCGTGACACTGGATTTAAGCACGGGGAAGTCAGATGATCTTTCCCTAACTGGCGTTGACATTATATGGGGGAAGACTGGAGGTCATCAGTGCTTCTGATTTTCTGGATCGATGTTTTCATACAATTTTTCCATATTCTTTTGAGTCATGATCAACAGTCACACAAGGGAAAACCAGTCTCAATACTTCCTTGAAATCAATCCAGTTTTCCTTTTCTTTGAGCTTCACTGTGCATGTGGTCAACAACACTCGGAATGGACCATCAAACCAGGGTTTTAGGACTTTTCTAACGTGTCTTTTATTACCACCCAATCTCCAGACACAAGTGGGTGGGTTCCTGGTACTTTATCAAAACCTGGAAGTGAAGCAAAAACTCGAAAATGTACTTTAGTCAAATGCTTGTACAAACTGATCACATAGTCTGTCAGACAACAATGTTGCATCTGAAGCTGCTGTGGGAAATAAAATCCTATCCTAGGGCCTGACCCAAAAAGGACCTTATAGGGACAAAGGCCTGTCTCACGGTTAGGCGTATACCTTACTAAAAGAGGGCTACCAGCAGGCACTCTAAGGCTTTTGAATCTTTAACTTAGTGTCTCGTTCAGTTCCTTTTTCCCTACTCTACTGCTGCTTTGTGGATGGTACGAAGCATGTAAGGCCTGTCCTACACCCAAAACCTTCATCATTTCCTGCATCACTTCACCTGTGAAGTGAACACCTGTGTCACTTTCAATGATCTAAGGTACCCCATACCTGCACACAACTTCGGCCATAATCTTCTTTACTTCTTTGGGTACGGTTTTGGCCATCCTGAAAACAAGTCACATATCAATACATACTCATACATGCCCACCTTGTGTAGTTGAAGGTAGTCTGTAAACGTTGAAACAGATACAAAAAGCAAGACGTGTTTCTTGGGTACCTTAACCACCTTGCCCACGTTGTTGTGGGCACAACTGTTTATCCTTGAGTATGTCTGACTGTTACAGTGCTGAACCCTGGGGCGTACCATACGCTACGTACTAAATCACACATAGCAGTTTTTGTCTGGTGCATCACTCCATGGGTTGCCTGTGCCATCGTGGAGTAGAGGGACCTGGGAAGGTAAAGTTTTTTTTGTAGTCCCCCCTTTTCCATCCACCAGTCCCTTTCCTCCTTCCCCATCTGGTTCTGTAAGGTCTTAAGAACTTTTGGGAGACAGGAGGAGTTATTTCAGGGACCTGAACTGTGGCCACTTAAGACAGGGGTCTGCTTAGGTAATTTGGCAGCCATTTTTGCCGCCTGATCTGCCGTGGCTTTCCCCTTTGCCTCCTCTGCATCTGTTTACAGTGGCCTTTCGTTGCTATCATCACCTCTCATGTTAGTGACAAGAGGGCTTCCATCAGAGACCTCACTGCTTCCCCATTTTCGATGGGTTTACCTGAAGCGATCAAGGAGTCTCTGGCTTTCCATGTGGGCCCATAGTCATGGGCTATCCCAAAGCACACCTGGAATCAGGGTAAATGTTGGCTGTTTTTCCATCTGCATATCTGCAAGCCATCTTCAGAGTCTTTTAGCTCCACTTCTTGAGCAGACATGTGTGGTAGTTCACGTTTAATCACCACTGCCCAACCTGTGTAGTACCTGCCATCCTGGCCATACCTTGATCCATCCACAAAGAGCACATGATCTAGATTACCTAATGGCTGATTTACCAAATCCTACTACCTCTTGTGACCTCATCTGCAAACAGTCAGGAGCCTCTTCCTTTGAATCTGGAAGAAAAGTTTAAAGTGCGGTGCCCTAACTCTTCCCTCCCCCCTTGGTCCAGAGGAAACAGGGTGGCTGGGTCCAAAGTATTACACCTTTGGAGAGCAACATTGTCAGGCAACAAAATGGAACACTGCATTCTCAAATAACGGGCAGCAAAACAATCATTTGGATTGTACGTTCATGAGGATAGATGTAATATCACCATCACTTTGTGGTTCAGAGCTATCTCAGAGCTTTTATCAAGCATAGCTAGTACAACTACTACAGCTCTGATGCAGAAAGGGGCACCTCTGGCCACGGGATCAAGTCTGACTGAATAATATGCTACGGGGCGTTATTGCTGGCCATGCAGTTGGGTGAGGACAGCTGAGTCATGGCCACTCACTTCATAACAATACAATCTAAATGTAATAATCTGATAGTACATTGTGGGGGAACACAAAATTGACAGTTCTAGGCATAAAAAGCATCTACCACCTCATCTGTGAGGCGGTAGGGACTAAAGGACAAATCAATCACAGTCGAGTGAGTAGGGGTAATGGGAACCTGAGCCAACAAGGTGTGTGTATTGGGCACGATGTGGGTGTTAGAAACTGTGGCTTCATTAACGGCATGTATGTCATGTACCATCCAATGGTGAGTGGTTTTGCTTTTTTCAGCTTCTGGGAGTACTGATACAAACATGGACCAGGGAATTTTATCACTAATGGCCAACAAACAAAGTTCCTGGTCGTTAACAAACAAAGTTCCTGGTCGTTGAGGGCACCTATAAGCTTCACAGTGCCGTCCTCCTGATATGAGATACCAGAATGTACTTTTGCAAGCAAATCTGCACCTAGGAGGCAACAAGGGGCGTTACCACTGACCAGCAAACGGGCAAGCGCATCTTGGTTAGGGGCAAATCTAATATGGATGGTTTCTGTTGAAAAGGGAGCGTACTACTTTCCCATCCACTTCTACCCAAAGACTGGTGTGCTTGGAGAGTAAATCAGGGGAGGCCATGTTTGCTGTGCACAACTGTCTTGGCTGCTCCAGTATCAATCAAAAACGGGACTACTTCTTTATCACCCAGAGTGAGGGATATCATTGGGCCAGACTGAATCTGCTAAAAATGTTTAAAAGTAGAGCCGATACTGGATTTCCTGTTTCCTAATCTTGATCTAACTCCCCCCCTCCCTGTCTTTGTGTTCTCCTTATGACAACAAAACATGGGTGTCTGTGGGGACGGACAGTGATCCGGACATGGTCAACATAGAATACAATCCTCTCGTGTGGTGTGGACGAGGAGTACCACACACAGCACAACACTCTCTCTTCTGGGATCTGGGTCCCACAGACTCTGCAGGCCCATCATAGGGTGGCAGACTTACTTTTTCCTCACTTCAATGAGGCGTTTGACATCAGGGCTGTAGCAATGCCAAAGGAACACTACCTATGGTTGGCACCACTGAATCACCCAAAGCCGCTTGATGTTACTCTGCATTTTGGCTTACAGAAGTATCCAACTTTCCCTATCACAGAATTAATAGATTAGAAAACAAAACAGGACTTCTCATCTTCCATGGGAGTGTCTTATAAGTAGGGGATGGGCACAAGGGCTGTCGTTGTCTGTAACGTCCACCCCTATCCTCCTCCCTCCGCTCTGAGTCATCTAAGTCCACCCCCTTCAGTCGGACGCTGTGGTCCCCCTTTTGTCCATCAGTAATGTGGCAGCTATCCATAAGAACAGAGCTCTGATGTTTAGCACAACACTTAACATGTAACACGTAACTTCAAACATTGAAACAAACAGATCTGACAATACAGACATGAACACACAAAGGGCCCATAAAAACTTTTCATTGACTTTGATAAAAAAAAATGTACAGCTTGATCAATGCTGTTGGCACCAATAAAAACAAAAACTTCCAAGAAAAATAAAATAAAATCCTCAATGCGCATATTATTTAAAAAACAAATACCGTACTCCATACGCATTCATATACATTTTCATGTACTCATTTTCATTAACAGCTCATAATCAGTCTTCACACATATTCGCCTCAATTACAACTCAAAGCCACACCCATTCACATTCCACTGAATCATTTATGTCTTCCAACCCACATTGTTTCATCCCAAAACTTGCAGCACAGACAAACACAGCTTTCCTGGAAACAGATAGCCACACCACACCCAGAATTGCTGATGGTCTGTCGCTGTAAGACAATATACATGTTATAATCATACAGTCCTTTTGTTAAAAGCTGGATTCCCACAGTACACTGCTTGGGAAAGAAGAAAGAAGAAAGAAGATTATTGAACAATTCTTTGTCTTCTATAATAATATTACACATATAACATCACTTACTCTGCATGATTCCCTCCCCCCTTTCCCTGCTCCTCTTATCTCAGGAATGTTTCTGTGTGAAGGTGGGGGGGAATGAATTTCTCTATTTCACAGTTCCTGACCATCTTTTTGTCCCTCCAGTTGCCATAAATCGACTTGCCGCTCGGTGCCATGCCTGTGCTGCACCTAATAATCCTTCATCATTCAGCTTTCCCTGACACTGCTCTGTTTTCTCACTCGTTAAAACTCCCCCTTCAACATCACCAGAGTTCTGATGCCCTCAATCTGTAAGCTCTAACTTCACAGTTTCTTACAGATTTTCATCCCTGTTGCCAGCCGGGCGACCTTCTGTCCGGGGCCACCCTTTCTCTAACATTCTTTGTCACATTTTAACTTTCAATTCTCCATATCACATCCTATAATCTCCCTTAACTTCTTATCATTCTTCACATGTTGACTTCCTTCTTCTCTCGCTACAATCTGAGGAGCAGTATATTCTCTGGACTGCCCTCTTAACAACAGTATTTCAAACTGACACACACACAAAACAGAGGAGTGATCAGCACCTTTAGCCCTTTCTTCCGCAGACAAAGGATTCACCCTCCCACTGGTTTGCTCAAATCTGACTATCGCGTCTGACTAGTCAGCTGGGACTCCCCGCATGTCTTCCCCAAAACCAGGGGTCAGGCGGGCTCCGTCGCGTCTTCCTGGGGTCAGGTCAGGTAGAGAATATCACCGCAGTCTTCCCCTTGATCAAAATGTCATGAGAGGTTCTACCGTCTTCCTAGGGTCAGGTCAGGTAGTCTCCGCAGTCTTCCATTAGATCAAAAGGTCATACGGCCCTACGCGTCTCCCTGGTCAGGTCAGCCGGAGTTTCTTTGTCCCACACCCCGGCGCTACAGCGCCCCCTTCCAAACCAGGAGGTTACTGTCCCCTCCCTTTGTCTGTGGTTTTACCGTCTGTGCTCAACTCACTCCTCACATAAATCACAGACGCACACAAAACATATACACACCAGAGTGATCTATAATTTCAGACTATGGTTCTATGGACCCCAGGCTTTCAGCATTACAGCCGATTACTATACTTACATGGGTACCACCTCACAGCAGACTAAGCCAACATGAAGTGACGAACTAAATGGCAGAAAGGCAGGTAAGAGTATTCTTACCGTTCTATGAAAGCCGGCCATCTCCTCTCTGCCGTTCGTCAAGTCCTGGGGCCTCTTGTGTGTCGGCTGTTGATGCTCCCTTCGCCTTGGGGCCCCACGTTGGGGGCGCCATTTGTTAAAGCAGCCCTAAATTAGGGCATTTTAGATACACTCTGGTGTTCCAGATCAATGTACCCCCCCCAGGGGTTAATATCCACGCGTGGCTGAGAGACTGAACACTGACACAGAAGTTGGTCAAAGCAATCTCTAACTTTTATTACATGGGATAAGCCGTATATACATCTTCAGAAGAGGGCAGTCCTCTCTGAGGCTAAAACATTGTTTCATTGGTCAAAAAGGAAGAAGAGATAAGAGAGAGGAGATAATACACCTGCATCTGCGCACTGGGCCCTACTTTGGAATGTGAACTAATGTAAACATCTGGTTACCATCGCCATTTTGTAATGGCTTCTATTCTAACAATAATACTGCATACGTCATATGTGACACTTCAAAGAGGTGCTTCTCTATAGGCAGTGAACAACATATATCATCAAGTCATATGATTGGTCTACGCATTCCACCACACTCCATGGGACACCTGCAGAAAGATGAGAAATCAGACACTGCCCACAGCACTTTGCCCCCCCCCCCCCTCCTCTCCTGCTTGAGACAAAGAGAAGGGTGGGGGGGAGGCACTTGGAGAAGAAAAAGTTTAACTCATTACAGTCCTAGATATACAAAATATAGAATAAAATTCACACATCTTTAACAATGACACGTGTTCGGCTCAGTGTTAGTTAGGGTACTTTCACACTAGCGTTGTTTGAATCCGGCGGGCAATTCCGTCGCCGGAACTGCCTGCCGGATCGGGAAAAACATGTGAAAACGGATTACATTTTAATCCTGATCAGGATTCTGATCACAATGAAAAAATGCATTGGAAAAAAAACGGATCCGCCATTTATGGACTTTTTTTCAATTTTTTCGGGTTTAACATGCAAAAGCTGGATCCGGTTTGACGGAACACACGGCGCCGGATCCAGCATTAATGCAAGTCAATGGGAAAAATGCCAGATCCGGTGTTCAGTCGAAGAGTTCCGGATTTTTGGCCGGAGGTAAAAATACAACATGCTACGGTTTTCTGAAAAGCCTGATCAGTAAAAAAGACTAAACTGAAGACATCCTGATGCATCCTGAACGGATTGCTCTCCATTCAGAATGCATGGGGATAAAACTGATCAGTTCTTTTTCGGATTTGAGCCCCTAGGATGGAACTCAGTGCCGGAAAAGAAAAACGCTAGTGTGAAAGTACCCTTAGGGAGAGCTGTGCTGAAGAAGGGAAAGATAGTGTAGGGAGTGAAATTTTCTTTTTTTCCACTAGAAAAACTTGTCCGAGACCCAAAAGTCCTTTTAAGGACTATTGTGTGTGGCAGCAGCAATATATATTTTTAGCGCAACCTGCGCTAAATTGCTAAAACTTTACAGACCCAAAAGTCATTTCAAGGACTGTTGTGTGTGGCAGCAATATCTATTTTTAGCACATCCTGCTAAATAGCGTGCAATAGTTAGGCCGCTGCAGACAGCGACATTATCTGCGCTACATCTCCTGTGTAACGTGTGCGCATCCCAAAAATATCTGTGACATCCAGTGTACTTTTTTCATAGACGGTGTCCGCTGCGGACAGTGACATTAGCTGCGCTACATCTCCTGTGTAACGTGTGCACATCCCAAAAATATCAGTGACATCCAGTGTACTTTTTCTGTAGACGGTGTCCGCTGCGGACAGTGACATTAGCTGCACCACATCTCCTGTTTAACGTGTGCACATCCCAAAAATATCAGTGACATCCAGTGTACTTTTTCCGTAGACGGTGTCCGCTGTGGACAGTGACATTACCTGGGGTACATCTCCTGTGTAATGTTTCCACATCCAAAATACCTGACATTCCCTGTAATTTTATATTAGCCGCTGCTGACATCAGCGACATTATCTGCGGTATTTCTCCTGTGTAACGTGTGCGCATCCAAAAAATATCAGTGACATCCAGGGTACTTTTTCCGTAGATGGTGTCCGCTGCGGACAGTGACATTATCTGCGCTACATCTCCTGTGTAACGTGTGCGCATCCCAAAAATATCTGTGACATCCAGTGTACTTTTTCCGTAGACGGTCTCCGCTGCGGACAGTGACATTACCTGGGGTACATCTCCTGTGTAACGTTTCCACATTCAAAATACCTGTGACATTCCCTGTAATTTTATATTAGCCGCTGCTGACATCAGCGACATTATTTGCGTTATATCTCCTATGTGACGTTTCCACATCCCAAATACCTTTTTTAATTTTTTTGCGCATACACTTACAAATCCTACGCTACTGTATGTGTGACATACTTTCAAGCATATATAAAATTTAATATGAAGAAGGCGAGCAGTAAGGGACAGGGAAGTTGCCGTGATGCTGATGGTGCACGCAGAGGCCTTGGCCCTGGGCGCATTGAAACTGTGCCTGCTGCCAGAGCACAAGAAAAACAACCATCCACGATACCTAGCTTCATCTCCCAGTTTGCAGGGCGGCGCAGGACAACGCTCTCGAAGTCAGACCAGTGCAACCAGGTGGTTGGTTGGATTGCAGCAGATAATGCTTCCAGTCGGTTAAGCACCACCCGATCTTCCACCACGTCCAGTCTCAGTAGCCAAGAGTCTGGTCAACACAATCCTCACCCTGATCCTCCTTCCTCCCACCATGGAGAGTCTTGCCAAACAAGTGATCCCACACTCGGATATTCCGAGGAGCTATTTTCTGCGCTATTCCTTCATTTGGGCCTCTCGACAAGCCCGCTTGAAGAGGGACATGAGATCTTGTGCCCTGATTCCCAAACTCTTGAGCATCCACAGTCACAAGAAGATGGGGAATGGCAATTAGTGTTTCACGAGGTGGATGATGATGATGAGACACAGTTGCCAATAAGTCAACGGCAATTAGTGTCTCAAGAGGTGGATGATGAGGATGAGACACAGTTGTCAATAACTGAGGTTGTTAGGTCAACAAGTCAAGTGGAAGAGGAGGTGGTGGACGATGAAGTCACTGACCCAACCTGGGAAGGTGGCAAGGCGAGCGAGGACAGCAGTACAGAGGGGGAGGGATCCGCAGCACCGCAACAGGCTGGAAGAGGGAGTGGGGTGGCAAAAGGGAGAATGCGAGCCACACCAAACAGGCCCACAACTGTTCCCCGGAGCACACCTTTGCGGAAATATCCCTTTGCCAAGGGGTAGGTGTTCCGCAGTCTGGCGCTTTTTTAAGGAAAGTGTGGACGACAAAAGAATTGTAATTTGCAACCTGTGCCATACAAAAATGAGCAGGGGCGTGAACACTAGCAACCTCACCACCACTAGCATGATCCGCCACATGGCATCAAAGCACCGTAATAGGTGGGCCGAACGCCTGGGTCCACAATCTGTGTCTGTGGGTCACACCACTGCCTCCTCTTCCCCTGTGTTACGTGCTGGCCAATCCCCTGTCGAAGGCGCAGGTCCGGATGCCTCCCGCCCTGCACCTGGACCTTTGCAAGCACCATCAGCGACCACATCCACTTCCATGTCCCAGCACAGCGTACAAATGTCCTTACCCCAGGCATTTGAATGCAAGCGCAAATACCCAGCCACCCACACACAGGCCATAGCACTAAATACGAAACTTTCCAAATTACTAGCCCTGGAAATGTTGCCATTTAGCCTTGTGGACACTGAGGCCTTATGCAGCCTGATGGCGGCGGCCGTCCCTCGTTACGCAGTCCCCAGCCGCCACTGTTTTTCACGGTGTGCCGTGCCTGCCTTACACCAGCATGTGTCACGTAACATCAACCGTGCCCTGACCAACGCAGTTATTAAGAAGGTCCACTTAATCACGGACACATGGACAAGTGCTTTCAGCCAGGGACGCTACATTTCCCTGACGGCACACTGGGTAAACGTTGTGGAGGCCGGGATCGAGTCTTACCATGGGATGGCAGAAGTGCTACCCATGCCAAGGATTGCGGGCCCTACTTCCATCAGGGTTTCTGCCACCACCTACGTTAGTGGCTCCAACCCCCACTTTTCCTCCTCCGCCTCCTCCACTTCCACCTCAGAATTATCCTCTTGCAGCACCAGTCAGCCATCAGTCAGTAGCTGTAAGCAGTGTAGCACTGCAGTGGGGAAGCGTCAACAGGCCCTGCATAAGCTGATCTGCTTAGGTGAAAAACAGCACACCGCCGCAGAGCTGTGGCAGGGGATAAGAGACCAGACTGAGCTTTGGCTCTCGCCACTCAACCTAGAACCAGGCATGGTTGTGTCTGATAATGGCCGTAACTTGGTGGCGGCTTTGGAGCTCGGCAAGCTCACACACATCCCATGCATAGCCCACATCTTCAACTTAGTAGTTCATCGGTTTCTCAAAACATACCCCAATTTGCCTGAGCTACTGGTGAAGGTGGAGCGCGTGTGTGCCCATTTCAGCAAGTATTCAACAGCTTCCGCCGGTCTGTCAACGCTGGAGCAGTGCTTACATTTGCCAACTCACGACTGTTGTGCAGCGTGAGCACGCACTGGAACTCGACGTTCCACATGTTGGCCAGGCTTTGGGAGCACCAGAGGGCAGTAGTGGAATACCAGCTGCAACATGGTCGTCGCCTTTCCAGTCAGCTTCCGCTCTTCACAAGCGAGGAGTGGGCATGTATGTCTGTTTTCTGTGAGGTTTTAAGAAACTTTGAGGAATCAACACAGATGGTGAGTGGCGATAACGCTATTATGGTGACCATCCCACTTCTGTGTCTACTCTCACAGCTCACTGCTCACAATTAAGGCCGACGCTTTGCATGTGGAAGAGGTGGAAATGGGGGAAGACATTACACAGGATGATAGCCAGACCACCCTCAATTTGTCTTCTCAGAGCAAATTGGATGATGATGAGGAGGAGGAGCAGGAGACGGTTGCCTCTGCTACAGAGGGTATTACCCATGGAAGTTTAATTCCATCTGTTCAGTGTGGGTGGGCAAAAGAGGAGAAAGAGGATGAGGAGATTGAGAGTCATCCTCCTGATGACGACAGCGAAGTCTTGCCTGTTGGGAATCTGGCACACATGGCTGACTTTATGTTAGGCTGCGTTTCCCGTGACCCACGCGTTTACGCATTTTGGACAACACTGATTACTGGTTGTTCACCCTTCTCGACCCCCACTAAAAAGAGAACTTCTCATCTCTCATTCCTGTGGTGGATGAGCAAAATGGTGCAATACCAGAAGGTCCTTGTGGAAAAATTGCTCCAAAAATTTTCATCTGACAACGCTGGCGGCAGAGTATGTAGTTCCTTGGGCAAAAGAGGAGGGGAGACGAGGGGAACACACAGCAGTTCCAACAGAGGCAGGGCAACACTCTACAAAGCCTAGGACAGTCTCATGACACACCGCCAGTACCCTCACCCTGATGCTCAGCCTAGTGTCACAAGGAGGGAAAAATATTGGAAGATGAAGGATTACGTAGCAGACCGTGTCAGTGTCCTCAATGATCCCTCTGTGCCTTACAACTACTGGGTGTCCAAGCTGGACATGTGGCACGAACTAGCGCTCTACGCCTTGAAGGTGCTGGCCTGCCCTGCCGCCAGCGTTTTGTCAGAGCGGGTATTTAGTGCTGCTGGGGGCATAATAACTGATAAGCACATCTGCCTGTCAACTGAAGATGCTGACAGGTTGACTCTTATAAAAATGAACAAGGCCTGGATTGCCCCTGACTTCTCGACTCCACTAGAGGAAAGCAGCTGAACATAAAGGCACTTTAAATGTGTTTTTATAATGTACTGAATACACTGTACTCCCATGCAACCCTTCCACCACAAAAAAAGGTATATGGTTCAATCTTCCTTTTCTCGTCCTCCTCCTCTTCCATCATATCAACATGCTTATTAGTCTGCCCTTGCTCCTAATGTTGTAGAGGGTCAGCTCACCTGCAGGCCCTCGGATATAATGTTTTAGAGGGTCAGCTCACCAGCAGGCCCTCACCTACAATCTTTTAGAGGCCCAGCTCACCTGCAGGCCCTTGCAAGTAATGTTTTAGAGGGTCATCTCACCAGCAGGCCCTCACCTACAATCTTTTAGAGGGCCAGCTCACCTGCAGGCCCTCGCATGTAATGTTTTAGAGTGTCAGCTCACCAGCAGGCCCTCACCTACAATCTTTTAGAGGGTCAGCTCACCTGCAGTCCCTCACATGTAATGTTTTAAAGGGTCAGCTCACCAGCAGGCCCTCACCTACAATCTTTTAGAGGGTCAGCTTATCTGCAGGCCCTCGCATATAATGTTTTAGAGTGTCAGCTCACCAGCAGGCCCTCACCTACAATCTTTTAGAGGGCCAGCTCACCTGCAGGCCCTCGCATGTAATGTTTTAGAGGGTCGTCTCACCAGCAGGACCTCGCATATAATGTTTTATAGGGTCAGCTCATCAGCAGGCCCTCACCTAAAATCTTTTAGAGGGTCAGCTCACCTGCAGGCCCTCGCATATAATGTTTTTGAGGGTCAGCTCACCTGCAGGCCCTCGCATATAATGTTTTAGAGGGTCAGCTCACCAGCAGGCCCTTAACCATAATGTTTTACAGGGTCAGCTCACCAGCAGGCCCTCGCATATAATGTTTTAGAGGGTCAGCTCTCCAGCAGGCCCTCACCTACAATCTTTAACAGGGTCAGCTCACCTGCAGGCCCTCGCATGTAATGTTTTAAAGGGTCAGCTCACCAGCAGGCCCTTACCTACAATCTTTTAGAGGGTAAGTTCACCTGCAGACCTTCGCATGTAATGTTTTAGAGGGTCAGCTCACCAGCAGGCCCTCACCTACAATCTTTTAGAGGGTCACCTACAATCTTTTATGTCTAATGAATGTTTGTGTGTATATATATATATATATATATATATATATAAAATCATTAGACATGCATACATATTATATAGACAGATATTGTTCACATACAGTATATACGTTACATGCATACATATTATGCATATTAACACATTACACATATTTATACTTTACACCCACAATCACCTTTTGTGCAGGCAGAATTAAAAAGTAAAGTAGCCAGACAGGATTTGTTTACTGCAGACGCTTCCAATCATCCTCCTCCAGTGCACTGTGCTGTGCATTTCTCTTCCACTCCTCCCTCATGTTTTGACTGCTGGATCAAACAAATAGTAAAGAGGAGTACAGGGGGACCCTGAAGAAGGTGGGGGGAAGGGGTAGGAGCAAAGAAGCAGCTTGAGGCTGCTGATAAGAGTGAACAGTAATAAGTCTGCCACGGCACCACCCGTCCTTCCCACTGGGGGCTCAACTCACCACATGGACAGTGCACCCCTACCTATACCTGAGAAAATGTTAAAAGAAAAAGAAAAAAGGGAGGGAGCAAATAGTCTGTTTTTCATATTTTTTCATTCTTTTGTTTAATAGCAAAGTAAAATACTTTTTAACTCCTGCTAGACAGTTTTCATCTTCCTGGCCTACCCTAAATTTGTAATACTCACATGTGTCAATTATTGTGGTAATAGCTTTGAAATGCTTATCCTTATCCAAGCGATTTTGAGATTTCACTTTAGTGGTAAATTTGGGTTTTACAGGAAATTTGGAAAAAGTGTCAATTTTTTAAATTTGAATTTCTCTGCTTTTAAGGCCTCATGCACACGGCCGTTGTTTTGGTCCACATCCAAGCCGCAGTTTTGGCGGTTCGGATGCGGAGCCATTCACTTCATCGGGGCCGCAAAAAGATGCGGACAGCACTCCATGTGCTGTCCGCATCCGATGCTCCGTTCCGTGGTCCGCAAAAAAAATATAACATGTCCTATACTTGTCCGCCCTTTGCGAACAAGAATAGGCAGTCCTAAAGGCTGTCCATGCCGTTCTGCAAATTGCGGAATGCACACGGACGCCATCTGTGTTTTGCGGATCCGCGGTTTGCGGACAGCAAAACACATAACGGTCGTGTGCATGAGGCTTAAGACAAATAGTGATTGTCACGGCTGTGTCTCTGTGTTGTTTGCCATGACACGTTTGACAGGCATGCTGGTTGCTTGGAGCAACCTGTAGTTTATTTAGCATGTGTGTACACTTCTCCTTTAAGGTTTGTTTCCCTTGCCTGTCTGGTGCTTGTGGGGTTAACTACCTGGCTGGGTGTGGTCACTAGGTACTTATATTGCCTGTGGCTGGTAGCCTGGAGTTTAGTTGTCCTCCAGCCTCTGTTGGTGCTGAAGCTATGTTCCTGTCCTGGGTATTCCATCTGCCCAGTTATTGAGGGCCACCTAGTGTGACATCAATGTCATTCCGTTGTTACCATGTCTTCCTACCTAACCTGTTTCTATGTATGGTGTGGTTTATGTTCAGGGTTTGTGTTGTATGTCTAGTTGTTGTTTCATGTCTGGTCTGTTTTGGTGTGTACGGTCCTGCATGGATGCTAGACACTCCCCTGTCTGTCTGTGCCTTCGGTGAGAGGGCTCCTAGGTTCCCCGGAGGGGGAACAACGAGTCAGTGATCAGCTCTGTCTGTGGCCACCACGCATCCTGTCCGCACCGGGATCCTAGGCACTTACCTGCCGCAACTATAGGAAGGAAATCCTGCACAAGAGTAACTGCCCAGACCCCCATGCGGACAGGATGCGTGGCGGCCACAGGAAGAGCTGATCACTGGCTGATCACATGTGCGGGGTGTCACATGTGCAGGGTGTGTGGAGGGAGCTCACCCCCTTCCCCATCTGGTCCCCGCGCTGCTGTGACAGGGACCCGATGGCAGAGAAGGCAACCCAATGCCATCCACAGGCATCGGGGCTGCCTTTCATGTAAGGCTACTTTCACACTAGCGTCGGGGCTCCGCTTGTGAGCTCCGTTTGAAGGGTCTCACAAGCGGCCCCGAATGCATCCGTCCAGCTACCAATGCATTCTGAGTGTACGCGGATCCGCTCAGAATGCATCAGTCTAGCAGCGTTCAGCCTCCGCTCCGCTCAGCAGGCGGACACCCGAACCCTGCTTGCAGCGTTCGGGTGTCCGCCTGGCCGTGCGGAGGCAAACGGATCCGTCCAGACTTACAATGTAAGTCAATGGGGACGGATCCGTTTGAAGTTGACACCATATGGCTCAATTTTCAAACGGATCCGTCCCCCATTGACTTTCAATGTAAAGTCTGGACGGATCCATCTGAACAACTTTCAGACTTAGAATTCTTTCTAAACTATAATGCAGACGGATCCGTTCTGAACGGATCCAAACGTCTGCATTATAGGAGAGGATCCGTCTGTGCAGACACCAGACGGATCCTCTCTGAACGCTAGTCTGAAAGTAGCCTTAGCCTGTGAGATCCAGCCCCAGTGTGTAATACACTTACAGCCAATGCATTACACTACAGAAGTATTTTAATGCATTGTACAGGGGATCAGACCCCCAAAAGTTGTGGGGGAAGTGAAGTAAAAAAATAAAAGTTTCACGTGAAAAAAGCATTCTTTTCCCATAATTAAGTAATAATTATTTTTTTTTAAATATGAAAAAAAAAAGTATACATATTAGGTATTGCCGCGTCCGTATCGACTGGCTCTATAAAAATATCACATGATCCACCTTGTCAGGTGAATGCAGTAAAAAAAAAAAAAGTGAATGGCCCCCAAGGTCTCCCGATCTGACCCCCTTAGACTTTTATCTTTGGGGTCATCTGAAGGCAATTGTCTATGCTGTGAAGATACGAGATGTGCCGCACCTGAAACTACGGATACTGGAAGCCTGTGCTAGCATTTCTTCTGCGGTGTTGCTATCAGTGTGTGAAGAGTGGGAGAAGAGGGTTGCATTGACAATCCAACACAATGGGCAGCACATTGAACACATTTTATAAGTGGTCAGAAACTTGTAAATAACTCATGAAAGAATAAAGTTACGTTAAAACCAAGCACACATTGTTTTTCCTGTGAAATTCACAATAAGTTTGATGTGTCACATGACCCTCTTCCTATTGAAAAAACAAAAGTTGGATTCAAAATGGCTGACTTCAAAATGGCCGCCATGGTCACCACCCATCTTGAAAAGTTTCCCCCCTCACATATACTAATGTGCCACAAACAGGAAGTTAATATCACCAACCATTCCGTTTTTTTTTCTCTCAGGCTATGAGCTGAGCACTGCGATTGGCCAGCGCTACAGCATGGGAGAAAGAGACTACGGCAGGTTCCACTGGGTGGAGCCTAACATGTGAAGATACCGGAGCCTATACCGGGCGAACGGAGCGGCGCCCAGGGATAAAAGTAAGTGCAGGGGGATCCCTGTGGGCCGCTCTCCATGTCTGTATAGGTAGTTTAGATTTTTTTTATCTAGTGAAAGGTCCTCTTTAATTGAAGCACCTTTGGCAGTGATTACAGCCTCCTTCTTAGGTATGATGCCACTAGGTTTGCACACCTGAATTTAGGGATTTTCTACCATTCTTCTCTGTAGATTCTCTCAATTTCTGTAAGGTTAGATGGGGATCATAGGTGGACAGCCATTTTCAGGCCTCTCCATAGTTTTTTGGGTTCAAGCCAGGGCTTTGGCTGGGCCACTAAAAGAAATTCACAGAGTTGTCCCTAGGCCACTCCTATGTTGTCTTGGCTGTGTGCTTAGGGTCATTCTCTTCTTGAAAGGCATTCACCTCTTAATAAATTTGCTGCATCTCTGAGTCACCATTTACTAAGACTGATGTATAAAACACACTAGTAAATGGACCCCAATGTGTATGGCCAGTTATAGCTGAGTACATATAACCATGTCCAGTATCTTCAAATCATTGCGTTGCTGCTACCACAAAATCCCTTAAAGGGGTTGGGTTGTCTGGGAATGATGCCCACAGCTTGCCTCTGCTATGAAAAGAGTCACGCTCCCCGCCACTCTGGTGTGCTGGCTCCCATGTGTCCATCTTCCGGAGTGCTACTTCTTTACTTCTTCCAAGGCATTGGTATGATCACCTGCTCTGCTGCAGCAAACCACTGGCTTCAACAGTGACATGTCCACAAGATACATCACCACTGAAGCCAGTCATTGGCTTCAATGAAGCAGATGACTATGCCAATGCAAGGAAGGAAGTAAATAAGCTGCAGACCGGAAGATGGACACGAAAGAGCCAGACCACAGGACCAGAGTGGCAGGGAGCAGGTAAGTATGATTTTTTTTCCCTAGCAGAGGCAAGCTGTGGGCATCACTGAAAAGTTATTTATTCCTTGACAACGTCTTCAAGGATTCCTTCGCACACAAATTAGTTTTTTTGACATGCATTTTTTTTTCTCATTACAATGAAGTATATGAGAAAATGTCACGCAGCTCATAAAGTGTGTGAGGAAAAATGCTATAACCAGAGCATGCTGCTATTTGAAAAAAAAATAAAAACAATGGACCCAAAAAAAAAGTACGACAAGTAAAAAACTGTGTAAGGCTACTTTCACATCTGCGTCTTTGCTGGATCTGTCAAGGGATCAGAAAAAATGCATCCGTTCAGTGCGGGTGCATTGCACCGGCGCGGAAAACTCGCTCGTGTGAAAGGGGCCTTAAGAGCTAAAATGTTGTGTTGCTTTATAAATGCATCTATTTAAATGTGCCTAGTTTATCTGTCCCCTGTCCAATGAAAAGCTGTGCAGGAATGTGAGCATTCTTGCTAAGTCCTTGTGTGAAAACATACAAAGGAGAATAAACAGGTCTAAAGGGTGCATAATTACATCACAAAGGTGCAAAACATACTTTTGTGTTATCCTTGTTATTTGTAAAAGAATCCACTGCTAGTACCAGTGAAAAGCAGTGGAAGGATACCGTATTCCTTGTGATTGCACTTGGGTGAGTAATCCTTTGGCTGCTTTTCACTCTTGACCTTTAGAAACAAAATGATTAAATTCTTCCTCACAACCCACTGGTTTCTCTAATGAAATTCTTGCATAAAGATGACTCTTAAAGGGAGACAAGCCTCAAGAATGTATTCGTTTTAGTTGACCGTAGACGGGAAATATGTTCCCAAAACCACAGTTCAGATAGTTTTCACTTTTGAAGCATGTTATTAAAGGGTCAAACACGCAAAGATATTTGAAATCATAAACTTTTCATTTGGAAAATTGCTCTTTCTACAAATATTAGGGAGTCTCTGCAACTTAAAGGGTTTCTATCACTTCGTATCACATATTTAGGTGTCAGACACTAGCGATCCGCTAGTGTCTGCTCTAACAAACCATCCTAATATGATAGGTTTTGGGGCAGCCGTTTCGCTAAAATAAGAACTTATATCTATATGCTAATGAGCCTCTAGGTGCTATGGGGGCGTCATTAACACCTAGAGGCTCCGTCTACCTTCATAAACTGTTGCCGCCCAGCGCGTCCCTCCAGCCCGCCCATCTCCTGCTGAATGCGATCCTCTTCGTGCGCGTCTCTGTTCGGCGCATGCGCAGTGAATGTCTGGCCGCTTCCCTGCACAGACATCTCCACTGCGCCTGTTCCTCGGAGCACTATGATGTCATCGGCGCAGGCGCAGTGGAGATGTCTGTGCAGGGAAGCGGCCAGACATTCACTGCGCATGCGCCAAACAGAGACACGCACGAAGAGGATCGCATTCAGCAGGAGATGGGCGGGCTGGAGGGACGCGCTGGGCGGCAACAGTTTATGAAGGTAGACGGAGCCTCTAAGTGCTAATGACGCCCCCATAGCACCTAGAGGCTCATTAGCATATAGATATAAGTTCTTATTTTAGCAAAACGGCTGCCCCAAAACCTATCATATTAGGATGGTTTGTTAGAGCAGACACTAGCGGATCGCTAGTGTCTGACACCTAAATATGTGATACGAAGTGATAGAAACCCTTTAAAGAAGTTTTCCAAGATCTTTTAAAAAAAAATGGGCAGGAGGCGGTGTATAATAAACAAAAAACCTTACTCACCTTTTAAACATAGGCAATAAGTTGTGTGGGTGCTCACCCGTCTAATATCATGCAAGGTGCTCTAGGTCTAACTGGCTCACCCACCTTTTAAACATCCCAGCACAGCCACCCCAGATTCAGCCGCTATGGGTCTGAAATGGTCACGTGCTATTCATCATTCACGTGACGGTTGCAATCACTGGCCTGATCAGTGACGTGTGCATGATTGGCATGTAACTGCTGAGGCGAGTAATTGGCAGAAGCAGTCATGTGAACCATGGACATCGCTGCGGGAATATATAAAAGGTAAATAATGTTTTCTATTTTTTCCTACAGCTCAATGTTCTGTGCCAATTTTCAGAAGTCTTTGAAAACAGGCCTATCTTCAGGATGACGGAGGGTGCCCATGCTGGTGGGCTGTAGTGATGCATCCCTATTATATTCTACTGTTTTGTAGGGGTCCCAAAGATCAGACCTGACACTGATGGACCGTCCTGAAAATGGGCCTTCAATGTTTAATTGCGGGAGAACCCTATTGTTGCACATCCATTTTCTCTTGTTTACTAGTAAGAACAAAGATAAAAAGACAAAAACTAAATTTCCAGAAGTTGGAACGGATCATTTTTAGTGCATTCAGTAGACAAGTTGGCTTGCAAATCATCCTAACAAATATGTCCACTTGTAAGTTTGTGCTGAATAGCAGAAAATCATCAATGGTGTTGTTTTTGATCCCGGTTTGCAAATGCATATTTCACCCTTTTTAATGGCAAGGCCAGGATGAAATCTCTGGTTACATCTGCCACCTTTTCACAGCAGAATAAAGTTATGCTATAGATCAGAAAATCTGCATTTTTAAAAAACCCCATTCACATGTGTTTCACTGCCTTGTTACAGAGAAAATCGGGCGCCCATTGACCTAATGATTTTCATGCCTGATCAGGTTTGTTCAGTTTTGATTTAATACAACCGGATCTGGCCAAAACAGAGCAATCAGGATATATTAAATGGAACGGATCCTTTTAATTCAGGTTTTGAGATCCTCTGCCAGATGTGAAAGTAGCCTCAGAGAGTAGTCAGAGTTTATGCATTCTCTACTTTTTTTTCACTTATGTATCCTGATAGTGCTGACCACACTCAAGGGGGAGATTTATCAAGTCCGGTGCGCCAGTAAAAACTGGCACCAAAAAGCCATCGTTTTTTCCATATGCCCCTTTTTCACTAAAATGTTAGACTTTTTGCCCATTAACACTATGCCCACCACTTTTCTAACATGTGGGCAGGAGGAATGTGGCCTAAGCAGCCCAATAGATTTGCCAATGTTTATGCCACAAAATACCCGACATCGATTTCAGTTTCTGACTTCCTGAGATGTGCCCATATTAAGAGGCGTTCACCAGCGTTTTATACAGCAGTCTTAGCACATTCCCCCCAGAGAGTAACTAAACCTTCATATAAACTTTTAATATGTGCTCCATAATGCGCTAATAAAACTATCTCTAATATACATTATTAATGAATTTTCTATTTTTACTACACTTTTCCCTGCCTAAAGCCCACCATTCACTGTGCGCTTAAAACTCTGTTCTCTGTACACCGCTCACAGCTCAAAATGTACTCCGTACACCACTATCAATGGGGCCGCAGCAGCTGCTCCTGCCCGTGCTCCCTGGATGATTACCAACTCCTGGCATAGCGCATGGGCACCCTGTACCAATGTACTATGCCAGGATTAGCGGAGCTTCTGCCTGCTCCGCTAAGCTTAGTAATTCTACAATGTGCGTTCCTGCCCGTACTCACAGCGCTGCTGCGGCCCCATTGATAAAATGTACTCCGTACATTGCTGAGCTGTGAGCGGTGTACAGAGAACAGAGTTTTAAGCGCACAGTGAATGGTGGGCTTTAGGTAGAAAAAAGTGTAGTAAAAATAGAAAATTCATTAATAAAGTATATTAGAGATAGTTTTATTAGGGCACTAGAGAGAACATATTTAAAGTTTATATAACGGTTTAGTTACTCTTTAATGAATGATAAATACAACATGTCCAATTATTTGTGAAGGACTTTTTTCTTACCTGTTCTAGAGATAGACAACAGAACCTGACAGTGGTCTTAGACCCCTGCAATCATGGACATTAGTCCCATACCAAGCATTATATTTATATACTCTTGAGTCAGGTTAATTCAGGATTTATCTAATTTATCCTAATTTATCCTTATCCAGTTAATTATTAAATTTACCCATATACATAAGAGCAAAGTCAACCAAACCCACCAATTTCTATGGGAGCTGCTGACTAAGTTATGTGTATGGGTACATGCCAACTCCAAATTTTGTTCTCTTGGGAGATAAGCTTCCACCAGTGGTGTCGGAAAATAGTTTTCTTCCACTTACCCTCTTCTGCCCATAGGCCCTCGAGTATTGCTTTAAAAGGGTTGTCCACAATTTTACTATTGATAGCCTATCCACAGAATAGGCCATCAATATCTGATTGGTAGGATCCACTTTAGCCAACCAGCTGATTTGGGGTAGCGCTGGTTCCAGAACTACACAGATCCATCCATTGAGTAGTGGACAGAGCTGGTTGCTTCATCACTGCTCCCATCATTCACTTCAATGGGAGCAGTACTGAAGTAGCCAGCATTGTGCATTGCACAGTTGAATGAGCAGTGTAGCTCCACTGCCGGAGCTCCTGCAGAACAGCTAATCGGTGGGGGGGTGGAGTGTTGGACCGCCAGCAATCAGATATTGATGGCTTCTCATGAGGATAAGTCATGAATAGTAAAGTCCTGGAAACCTCTTGAATGGCCAGTCCATCCCTGAATCCTTCCTGGCTCCATGAACCACCCTCACCCAGGGTGGGAGGGACATGAGAGCAAACCAAAGAGCAATGTACAAGAAAGCGCTTACCACCAATGTGAGAATAAGGTCAGTGCGGAGGGGGAAAGCTTAGCACCGTTTTAAGGAATTGTATGTGCATGATTCACACATACTTCACTGCATACGCAACATGTTCTGGACCAGAAGCTGTCAGTGATTTGAATGATTTTGTAAGGGTCCATTCACACATCCACAAATGGGTCCGCACCCGTTCTGCAATATTGGGAACGGGTGCGGACCCATTTTTCTCAATAGGGCAGGAATGGATGCGGAGAGCACACTATGTGTTCTCCGCATCCGCATTTCCAGAGCGCGGCCCCGAACTTCCGGGCTTCGGCCCCAAACTTCCGGGCCGCGGCTCTGCAAAAAAATAGAACATGTCCTATTCTTGTCCGAAATTGCGGACAAGAATAGGCAGTTCTATGGGGGGGTGCCAGCCGGGTGTATTGCTGATCCGCAATACACAACGGACATGTGAATGGACCCTTATACAGGTTGCAGCACTCCTGATACAGGCATGTATTGTGTGCAGTAATACCAGTAAATGTGTTACTCTGCTTCTCTTCTGGTCTCACCCAGCTGTAAAACATTGCATGTCCATGATATGATGTGAAAAACACGGCGAGTTCCAGAAAGATAAGACACCAAATGGACTAAGCTTCTAAAAGCATTCCACACTTTCCTAGCACTAGGCATTTCACTGTACTCAGCATGTCATCCTCATTTTCACACCTACACAGGTTTAGACTTTAAGAGGTTGTCTAGTCTAATGTAAATAAAGCTTAAAGGGGTTTTCCAGGATTTTAATATTGATGGCCTTTAATAGCTCATGGGGGGGTCTTATTCCCTGCACCCTTGCCGATCAGTTATTTCAGAGTGGGTCTGGCACTGGACTTACACAGCTCTGTCCGTTATGTAGTGGACAGAGCTGGTTACTGTAGCACTGCTCGTATTCACTTCAATGGGAGCACATTGCAGTAACCAGCTATGTCCACTACACAACGTCGCTGTGTAATATCGGTTCTGACTTCTGGCACCAGAGCAACACTGAAACAGCCGATCTATGGGGGTATGGAGTGTCGGACCCCTACCGATCAGATATTGACGGCCAGTCCTGAGAATAGCCAATAAATATTAGAAATCCCAGATTGGGGCACAGGCAGCACTGAAACATGAAGAGGTGAGTACACTACCTGACACCAGGCACTTGACTGTGCCTGTTAACCCATTACTTTCCATATGCCACAAGAGTTTTTTGCTTTAGCTTCTTCTCTATCAGTAACCCAAAAGTTTTCAATTGATTTTATGGCTTTGAGGTGGTGGTGCATTTTCTTATCTGCCTAGGGCACCAAAATGCCTTAAAGGTGTTGTGTCATCTCACACTTTGATAGCATATCACTAGGATATGCCATCAGTGTCAGGTAGGTGTGGGTACTACCTCTGAGACCTGCACCTATCTCCAGAACAGGCCCTTGAAAAAGAGTGCTCTGCGCTTTATAGGAGATCAGAAAATAGCCAAGCAAGTAAGTACACTGGGCTATTTTTGGAAGTCCTATAGAAATGACCATAGAGTGTACCCCGCGGCCACCACTCTATTCACTTCTATGGGACTGACAGAGATAGCCAAGCTACTGCTCAGCTATTTTCAGCATGCATGCACAGCTGCTCTCCGCTCCATTCAGAGGTCCCGTTTTGGAAGATGGGACCCGCACCTATCTTAGCGATATGCCACCAATATCTACGATGAGACAACCTATTTAAGCCAGCCCTGCACTTGACATTTATTTTTGGCAAGTCAGCTAGTATTTAAAGATGCATAGGAGTAAGTACACATGAGGCAGATTGATTGCTTGACTGTTACATGTATAGGAATAAGATTTGCAAAAATCCATGCACATGCTACACAAACAATTCCAGATATATGGAAAAGACTGGGGAAAATGGTTTCTGCATTCAGCCAAACACTTGTAAATATATCTTTATGCTGGATTATTCCAAAGTTATAATTACTGCATTTTGCTATTGCATAAACTGTCCTTTCTTGTTCTAGCAAGTTGAGACTGAAGACATCTCTGACATCATCATCATCATGAGCAATCCAAAGATAATGAGCCATGTATTGCTGAAAGGGGAGTGTATGCCCTAGATAAGAGTAAAAGAGAAATTACAAATAACTATGTCTTGGCAGCATGCGGAAGGGTAAAGGGTTCAGAAAATACAGCACATGCTGATTACTTTTACTTTTCATGGTACCTGGCACAGGTTGTCTGTAATGCAGCCATTTTGTATCCTGGTTTGCTTCCTTGCTTTTTGCCTTTACTTTTGCATTATGCAGGCAAAGGAAGAAAAGACAATGGAACTAAACAGTCAAGACAGCAAATCAATGCGGATGTAACCTGCAAAACAGTAAGAATGCCAAAGCCCAATCCTCATGAACTCCACCTCTGAGAGGCCAGCCCTAGTAGCTTCGGTAGCCACTCCGATAGGGAAGGAATTAGTACCAAAATCTTGCAGAGGAAAACTGGCAGAAAACAGGCAACAGTCAAAAACCGAACAAACTTGGTACTGCGAAAGAGGACTGCCACCCCCATGACACAACAAAAGGGGGCCCACCGGCCTCACTGACACAAATTTTCGGAGCCATGCACCCCGAGCAAAAGAGTCTGTTTTAGAACAGTGTATCCACAAATGCACCAAGTCATTGCCTAACACCACATCCACGGCTATCAGGCCTATGCTTGAAAGGAGGCAAAAATTTGCCAACGCACGGAGCCCTGAAAAATGCTAAACTAAAGCTAGTGGCAAAGTGGAGGGCCACAAACGCACATTGTTACACGATGTTACCAATTGGCAATGCAGCTGATATGATACCGGGTGCCATCACTCTCACTGAACATGTTCCTTTTACAAACCCTTCAGAGCCTGTCTAATCAAAAACGTGCCATGTACTCAACCCAAAAGTTGAAAATAAAAGGTGGCCCCTTTTATTTTGAATGATGCCGAGATACTGAACCAGAAATGATTTCAGAACACATCTACAACAAATATTCCACTGTGACCTCAAAATGAGCCGAATCCTATGTAACAACCTCCCTAGCTGTAACATTTGGCCTGTACCTTAGCATGCTACTGCCGAGTAGCAGGCATCACCAATCATCTGACAAGCAACATCAGTTGAGCTCCAGAGAATACCATAGGTGAGGTGTGCACGGCCTGCAGGCAGGCTCAGACTGGCCCGCAGGGGTACAGGGGAATCCCCCGGTGGGCCCCTGAGCAAGGTGGGCACCAGTGGCACATAGCACATTAGATTTACTATACTACATACATATATTCAATGTACAGAACCTCAACCAGCCTATGTTCATATAAAAAAACTTGTTAGATGATTTATTAGATTTGAATCTATCCGTATGGAGGGCCCCCAAAATAAATTTTACTGGTGGGCCCTAGGTACCCTAGTCCGACACTGCCTGCCGGACAGCTCTGCTCTTGGAAGAAGGGTCTAAAAATCCTGCCAACGACAACAGGAATGAGCATCAGCCACTGAATTCTCAATGCCGGGAACATGCTGGGCCCAGAAGTAAATATTGTACGCCAAACAGAGACCAGACCAAAAGCAAAGATGATGATCTCAAAAAAGGAGGTCCCAAATTTCAGCAGCAACAATAATTGGAAATAACTACAAGGTCAGGATTTTGCAAGTATTCGACTGGGACCATGTTGCTAGCGAGCCAGACATGCACAATTCCACACCACAAACGGCCACCCATTCCAGGAAGGAGCTAAAAAGAGCAAGTCATAGGGAGGCAAGTATCAAAATAACTACCGTACTATCAAGGGAGCACCCAAAGAGGTGATAACTATCAGGGTGGACTGGAAACAATCAGAATGCACTGGAATGATCTGTGGCAACTTAAATAAAAATAAAATTTCTTAATACATTTCTTAAATTTTTTTATGAGCAGGTGTAGACTTGCTCCAAAAGTGCAATATTCTCTGGCTATAAAAGTAATCAGTTTTTAAATTGTATCCCCCCCGGCAAACAACACCCACTTTGCTCAGCTTTTGGCAATCATAATGCAAGTGCAAAAAATAATAATTATAATTTTTTTGCATAATTTGCAGTTGTGAGCAATGTGTGACTTTTTAATGGCAATAAATAGTATTGATTGCCATACATAGGATGAAAGCGCTAGGGTTGCCACCTGGCCGGTATTTATATAATTAATTGCCAGTAATTTGGTCAGACAACTTTCAATGCTTCCTCAGTCAGCTGCTTCTAAGCGACTTACTGAAGAAGAAATGGGAACAGAGCGCAGCATAGGAGGAGGACCAGTAGGTGTATTGAAGTGCCAAGTGCCTCTAACTGGAGAGGCTTAAAAGTCCCCGGTCTGTATCCATGTATGAAGTCAGTACTGGGAGTGCCTGCTCTGACTCCATATATGGAATCAGTGCTGTGAAGATGAGGGGGTATCCCCAAGTGCTGTCAGTACGCTTGGGGAAACGCCTGTGTGTTTTAATTTTTATTAGTCTCTGCCGGGTTTTTGACCATCTGCATTGGAGGTAAAGATTATAACTACTGAGCTATAGAGCTCAATGCAAATAAATGTGAGATATTCTCTGGCTAAAAACCTTGATAACATTTCCCATGTATTATATATTCATATAGAGCAGAAGTATCATTTTAGATTTTTTTTAGTAATTGCAAAAAAATTTACTGCACAAAATAAATTACAATTTATACACAAAACCATCCATTATAGAAGAACAATTAAAATAACAGAAGCGTTGTCTTCATTAAATGACAGAAATGAACATCCCCTGATGGACTACACTGACTATAAGGTCTCATGCACACAGTTATATCCGTTTTGCGGTCTGCAATATATGGATACTGTCCATGAGCCATCATCAGTTTTTGGTGCACCCATCACGTACAAAATAAATGAATACTTTCCCGAGCTCCACTGAACAGAGGCTTCACAAACACTTCAGAGCAGGCCTGTCGTGGTGAGGTTGAACTCCGACTAAGATACAAAGAGAAGAATCCAGCACTGCCCTATTCTTAAAACCGGAATCTTTATTCCATCTCAGGATACAACTGCAAGTAAAACGATGCGTTAGGCTTCCCTAACCCTTTGTCAACAGGTATAGATTCATCTGTTAAAAGACACATTTGAAAAAAGTGTTGCGCCAATGAGGATCAAACATTACTCTACGTCATTAATTGATTGATTAATTAGTCACTTGTTTGAGCAAGACCTTGGTAAGGTGTTTACAAAATCAGAAAGAAAAAGTAGAGTAACTAGAAGACTCTTTCACACCATAGGAAAATATCACTCCATATAAGTCATGTACCACATGCCATATATAATAAATGGATTATTAAGAAAAATATCTCCAATTCTTCACTAATATATATTCCATCTGACATGCTGTATTGCAACTAAGCCTGGTGCATCCTATGTGCGCCATAATTTGAGACTCGTAAAGCCTCTCACCACTTTTCTACAGGATGCAGGAATTTGTGAGAGGGGGCAGAACTTAGCGAAGCCCGCTGGACTTACTATAACTTGTGGTAGAAGTTGGCATAAGTTTTAGATGAAGTATACACTAGCCCCTAGCTGGTACACGGCATGGCAGAGATGCAACTAATGTATTAAGAAGCATCAGCCTCTTAATAAATTAGGCGCATCTCACTCCGGTGCAAAAAAAAAATCAAGACTGGCGTTTGGGAACACCAGTCTTAATAAATGTCCCTCATTGACTTCAGTGGGTCTATAGACCACATTTTACAGGCAAGAATAGGGAATGTTCTATAATTTGTGGAATGGACATATGGATGCGGACTGCAAAACGGATACAGCCGTGTGCATGTGGTCTTATAGTCAGTGTAGTCATCAGACTGACGTTCATTTCCATCATTTGTTGGAGACGGCGCTTCTGTTATTTTGATTGTACTTCTTCTATAATGGACAGTTTCTTGTTTGTTATAATTTTTTTTTTGCCATAATTTTTTTTTTGCAATTAAATAGTAAAAATATTAAATAAATGATACTTCTGCTATATATGAATACATAATACATGGGAATATACTAATGAGGTTTTTAGCCAGACAAAATCTTACATTTATAAGCTTTGAGCTCTATGGCTCAGTGGTTAGAGTCTTTGCCATCCAGCAGAGATAGTTGAAGAATAATGACTCCCCAGGGTTGTCCCCAAGAGGGAAAAAATTGGGGTGCCAAATTACGATATAACATGACCATCTTGCTTGTTAAGTATGTTTAAATGCAGCAATTATCGTAATGTATGAAGACGAACAATCCTTAGTGTGATCATTCTACTCCATATAGTTTGCATACTGTCAGCCGCACATCTTCTGTTTATAGGTGCCTCCAGTTAAAATTGGAGATACATGAAAGTATAGTAAGGTCACATTAATTTGTAAAGGAACTGTATTATGGTTCTCTACAGCTGCAATATAGTCATGTTCATGAGCCCTTAAAATATACGTACAATTGTTTGAATAAGGCTCTGTATATAGGTTGCTACCACAGTGATTGTATCTGGCTCAAGCTTATTCTTTTCCTCCCGTTGTACTTAACTAGCATGTTTGGCCAAGCCAAATGGGAAAACGGGCTCAAGTAGGGAGTACAGCAGTGCATAGAGGTCCTGTGGTCCCTTGGTACAGAGCCGCAAGGCCTGCCTACAGTGTCATATAGGCTTGGTTATAATTCAGCAAGCATGCCCCAATTTTGCTGTCAGATTTTTTTCCCCACATGTGAATTTGGAGGCATAGGGAGGTACAGTAGAGGTCCTCTATAACAGTTCTGTTATGGCCCTCTACAAAATAATGTGCGCTCGCTTTTAGGAGTGAAAAACAAAGAAGCGTATGGGCAAAAACAAATTCATGTATGGTCAGATTAACTATTAAAGGACCAGAGTGTTTTCATCCTAAAACTTTTTGGAGATTTTGCGCAAGTGGTGGTTTAACAGCCCTAACTTATTAATGTTTTTGCGCTAGCAAAATACGTTTTTGAGGCGTTTTTTTTTACCAGGACACATCTTTTTTTTTTTCCAAAAATGTTTTATTGAATTTTCAAATTTGCAAAGAAGAAACATACGTTACCATAATTGTAACATGTACTAATAATTGCAACATAGAAGAGGTAGGTGAATGAGAACTTATGTGACAGACCTAGAACAAATCGGGCAAATAACTCAAATAATTGTCAGGTAATGTGAAGCTTTCGTAGGGTACAGTCATTTGTAAATGTAAAGTAGAAATAAAATAAATCTATAATTAGGGGGAGGGAGGAGAGCATGATTGGGATAGGCATATAAATCGTGACTGCAGGTGATTGTAAGCATAGTGAGCCCGCAGACGCCATATCTTCTCAAAAGTTGACGTTTTATTGCGTAGGACGCGTGTGAGTTTCTTATTGAGGCTGGATTCATATACAGGTATTTTGTGGCGTTTTCTGCCCATTTGCTTTTATGTGTGGCTTCCAGACGTATCATTCAACCTGTACTCCGCCGCGCACATTACAGGCATAATTGCAAAAGTACGTCTGCCTGCCATAGATTCTACTGAAAGAGACTCTTTAGCAAGATAGTGAGGAACGAGGGTCATAACTCCCATCCTTGCCTAAATCCATACATCGCTATCTGAGAGATTAATCACACTGTGTACAGTATTTTGCGATGTTGGATGTACTACAACTCCTATTTTGCACTACAGTAAAAAAGTATACTGTTTAATCTGGCCTGGATACTGACTCTTGCGCTATACGCCGGCCATTGCACACATCCTGCCTTGCACCCATCCAAGCACCTAAGATCACTGGTACCCCTGCTACCATTAGGCAGGAGCCCCAGAATCGGGGTGTGCCCCGAGGAAAGAAAGGGTTGCCCCCTACTTAGGCCTCTTTCACACGAGCGTGACGAATTGGCTCCGGATGCGTTCAGGATAACTTGCACCATTTTACAAGCAAGTTCAGTCAGTTTTGTCTGCGATTGTGTTCAGTTGTTCCGTTTTTTCCGCACTGGTGCAATGCGTTTTGATGTGTTTTTCATGATAAAAAACTGAAGGTTTACAAACAACATCTCCTAGCAACCATCAGTGAAAAACGCACTGCACTTGCTTGCGGATGCAATGCGTTTTTCACTGAAGCCCCATTCACTTCTATGGGGCCAGGACTGTGTGAAAAACGCAGAATATAGAACACGCAGAACTGATGCGTGAAAAAAACGCTTATGTACACAGACCCATTGAGTCAGGATTCAGTGCGTGTGCTATGCGTTCACGTCACGCATTGCACCCGCGCGGAAAACTCGCTCGTGTGAAAGGGGCCTTACGCTGTACTGGTCCTAGGAAGCAACAGTGAGAGGACATACACTGTGATGGACTGTGGTATATCAGGAGCCACTATTACTCCCATCCTCCACTCAGGATCCTCATGGGCCCACTGCACTTCCACCTGCACTTGTCCCTGCTGCTCAGCACAGAGGCTTCCATATACAAGTGAAGTGTACTCTCCTGTACTGGGGATGTAAGATGGCTGTGCAGTGATCACTTAAGCCACAACTCGGTCTATCATTGCCCCAGCCCTCCTTCCTCCCATGCAGTTGCACATCTCCTATCTTTTCCATGCTGTCTTATTCCTCCTGTGAGGTGGTCACTACCTGACCTCTCACAGTCACCAACACCTATAATACACATATTGCTTTGAAATTGCACAGCAAATGAACAGTCAGTTCTTGAAGTCAGGAAAAATGAGGAACCATCATTGACATGGGCCAAGTTGTGATGCCAAACAATGACAAGTGAACAGGGTCATGGGTACCCAAGGCTCATTGATGACAGTGAGGAGTGAAGGCTAGTCTATCTGATCCAGCCTTACAGAAGAGGTGCTGTAGCACAAATCAATAAAAAAAACTTAATTCTGCAAGGTGTAATGCGCTGGGCAATGTTCTACTGGGAAACCTTGGATCATGGCATTTATGTGGACATTAATTTGACAAATGCCACCTACCTTATCATTGTTACTGACCAAGTAAACCCCTTCACCGGCCTCTTTCATAATAGGTGTTAACTTGGCCTCCAGATTTCCCTTTTCTGAATCCTCTGAGCATCTTTGGGATGTGCTGTCAAAATAAGTATGATCTATGGATTGAATCCGTTGCCCTACAAAGTACCATGCCTATGTGTCCCAGTGCTCTTTTCCTTCTCTGCATTATAGAATAGAGAAGGCTGTCAGGTGCCCATCTGCCACATAGATGAGATTATAGTGATGTCTAATATTAGATATAAGACAGCCTGGACTCCAAATCAGACTAACCTTTTGTTATAGGGGAGGGGATAGTCTCAAGTTGTAATAACAGGTATCACCATTGCTACTGCCCTCAGCCCCAGAAATCTCCTGAAAAGTGACCTTCAGACTGAAGGGTAACTCTAAAAGCAGAAGTGATTATAACAAGGGCTACATGGCAACTTTGGGCAGCATAGTGTTTTGGAAAGACCCGATTTATAAGTGGTGTCCGAAATAAATAAAAATTCTGGCAGTGGCAGTAAAAGTCATACTCACCCCTGCTTTCTCCCCTGTTACGAAGAACTGTCGGTGATGAGATTAATCGATTTGTTAGAATCAGTTTGCTGATCTCTACTCTTAGGGTCTGAATGCTTCTGAAAATAGATCCTCTATTTTCTGCCTCCTGTGGAAAAAGGGGTGCACATAGCGTTCATTCAGGAGGCTCATTTTCGGGCTGACACATACCGAAACTGTCTGATGTCATGATTTTCTGGATGGCTATAACAGTGCTTGACCAAATTCTAAATCTAAAGAAGTCTCCATCCTTACCTTGATTGCGTAGGAGCACCAGAAGACTGATACAGATAACCCGAGACAATACATTTTTACATAAAAGCTAAGCTGGCCAACATTGATGACAACTCTAGCATCTTTATATGCTATAAACTCTGGCCAGGTCTCTTTTCATGAATGGACCTTGATGGACTTGGTGGGTATCTTAACATTTCTCTACAAACAACCAATAATTCCTCACAGGGTTGTTGTAGTTCACCAGTGTCCCCTCATTATAAACTTTGAAAGCTTTTACATGAACACCAATTAGACATCTAAAGGCTACACTTTCTGTTCTACCCCACATAACTCTTACTACAGATTGGACTATTCCTTTTGTGCCATTCCCATTTATAGGTGCGTCTATAGACACCATCACTTTCTTGGACCACAACCTCATCACCGTCACTGTTTCCATCCTTATAGTCTAACCACAGTCTTTGCAGTTGAGACGAAATGACTCATTACTACATCACCAACAGTTAGTGATGGAAGTGGATAGTGACTTTAGTGAATATTGTTCTCTCAATGCATTACCATGAAGTAACCCACTCATTAGTTGGAAAGCTCACAAATATTATATTTGGGGTACCTTTATCAAGATAGGAACATCTGAAAAAATAATTCTCATTTGAAAGGTCTTCTCTCTTGCATTTTTGCTTTGGAAGAAGTCCATAAATCATGTGTAGATGAGTAGCTGGGTGGAAAATTGACCCAACTGAGGAAGCAGGTTCGATCTTTCGGTCTATCAAAGGCTAAAGCCACAATTTGGAAATAAACTGAGCAGAACCCTTGCCTTTCAAAAAGCACAGGCCCGTGCTTCTGTTTTTTACATCTTGTCCCCACAGGGCCAACGTTTTATCCTCCACATCGTCCCTACTATCGTTTTTTGTATTATTTACTTACTTCTCATTCAGCACCCGACATTGAGGCTTACCATACCTCTAGCTCTACTTATTTATGATCCACATGTTTAGGTCATTTTCTGGCAGAAGCTTTAGACTACCTTGAATCTCTTCTTACTGCAGCAGGATTAGCCTCAGCACTTAAAGAGTCACAAACTGGAAAAGCTCCTGGCTAGACGGCTTCTATTCTATTACAAGAAATTCTCTTCTTTTTTGCCATCTCACTTATCTGACTGCTTTTATTTCTCTTTCCTTGGGTTGCTCTTGCCTACCAGGCACACTTTGTGCCCGCATCTTGCCTTATTTGATTTCAAATTACACTACTGGAAAATGAAAAAAGAACACATGGAAAACGTAATGTGATTGAGCTGAGATTATAAACGGCTAGTGGTGGTTGGTCATTGATCACCCAACCAAGGTGGTTCATCCTTTATTTTGGGTTCTGCAGCAGGGTAGATGGGCAGGGTCACGTTAATGCTGGGGGGCATCTACCCTTGTTGCGATACAGGCTGCTACTTCCTTCAGGGTAACTATAATACAGATCCTGGGTTTCCTTCTGTGGTATGTCATTCCAAGCTGTTCTATCTTGGACCTGTATTTCAGCCAAGGTGGTTGTTGGCAGCTGTGCATGGGATATATATGGGCGGGCGTTATCTTGTTGGAATACCACATCTCCTAACAGAAACAAAAAAGGCAGTAGGACTGGTTCCACAATGTTCTGGACATAATCAAGGCTGGTCAATATTCCCTTCACAAATATCTGTTGGGAATTGCTGTGGTAGCTAACGGTGCACTACACCATGACACCTGGTGTTGGCCCTCTGTGGATCCGCATTATGCATGATGGCAGTAGGCTATGCCCCTGGCTGGAAAGATAAGGAGATGACCCTATGTCCTGCGATGACCGGATGTGTGTGTTGGGTTACTGTACACTTACTGTCAGTGCACTGGCAGTCCCGAACCCAGCTCTCTTCCCTTACTTAAAGGGGTTGTCTCATCACAGACAATGGGGGCATATTGCTAGGATATGCCCCCATTGTCTAATAGGTGTGGGTCCCACCTCTGGGACCTGCACCTATATTGGGAACAGAGCCCCGCAAGGTGACGGCTGAAGGACTCCTGTCTGGCCACCACCAAGCCCTCTCCCCAAAGAAGAGAATGAGAATGCGCCGTGCATGACCGGACACCGCTCCTATTCACTTCTATGGGCCCGACGGAAATAGCAGAGCCAGGGCTCGGCTATTTTCGATGGCCCCATAGAAAATGAATGGAGGGCGGCTGCGCATGCGGAGTCCATTCTCGATATAGGTGCAGGGAAGACAGGTAAACTAGCAGAGCGGCCAGCAGTTAGCACTGGCAGCAAGTCAGTTACACAGGGACACAGCAGAGATAGAGAAGATATAGGGAGACATACATCTCAGTGACATATGCCATACTGGCGTTCTGTGTGACTCCATCTGGTCAATTCTGTTAGAGCTTGTATCCTGACAAACCTCTCCTCTAACCATTTCTTTATGATTTAACAAGATAATACAGGATATTATGTGAATGGAGGATCTCGCCGTCTCACTCACTGGTACTCGTACATGTAAAATTTCTTAAAGGGTTTTGAGGCACTTTAGCAAGAGGCATTTATCATGTAGAGAAAGTCAATACAAGGCACTTACTAATGTATTGTTATTATCCATATTGCCTCCTTTGCTGGCTGGATTCTTTTTTTCCCCATCACATTATACACATGTTTGTTTCCATGGTTACGACCACCCTGTAATTCAGCAGCAGTGGCAGTGCTTGCACACTATAAGAAAAAGCGCTGGCCTCTCTGGTGGCTGGCACCGTGGGAGGGCGCATAGGCTGGTGCTTTTTTCCTATACAGCATATGTTTTTTTTTTACCTGTTTCTGCCCATTTTCCCTTCACTTTTCTCCCTCCAGGGCTGGACTGGCCCACCAGAGGAGCAAAGGCTCTGACACCATAATGGACCCAAAGATCCAGGAAAAAAAACATCTGGTGTCAGCGAATCACTTGACACTATGGTCTATTTTCGTGATTCAAAACCTATTAAACTTTATTGATTATGTATGGGTTGAGCCTGATAATAATTTCTTCTTGTGGGCCCAAAGAACCGCAGTCTGCCTCCCTCGTTTACCTGGCTTCTTTTTATTGTCACATTCAATGTTTCTTTAAGGGTCCATTCACACATCTGTGTGTGTTTTGCGGATCCACGGATCCACAAAACACGGACAGCGGCAATGTGTGTTCCACATTTTGCCGGCACTAAGAGAATATGCCTATTCTTGTCCGCTATTGTGGACAAGAATAGGACATGTTCTATTTTTTTCAGGATCAGAATTGTGGACCCGGAAGTGCGGGTCCGCAATTCCGGATCCAGGCCGCACATCGTGCAGCCCCATAGAAATGACTGGGTCCGCAATTCCGTTCCGCAAAATGCGGAGCGGAATTACTGATGTGTGAATGGAGCCTTAGATGCTCTCTATGTTGGAGCTCATTATTGTTATTTTATATGCAGTCACAGTGATGTATATGGAAGGGTCTCTGCATTTCATAAAACATTTGATACGTCAAACGTTTTGATTGGTGGTTGTCTCAGCACCCGAACCCCCACCAATCAAGACTTTGGAGATGTTTCTATAACACTATTTTATGAAAACTTAGAGACACTTCCAATAACCTTGCTTGTGTGTACTAATATCTCCGATGTTCTGAACTGCTGGTTGAACAGGTCTTTTTGTTTTCTTATTATTGCAAATATCCAAAAAGAATAATAAAAAAGGAGGCGATGCAAATACTTTATTGTAAAAAAATATATATATATATTTTTTAAATATTAAAACATAAAAACGATATAAATTTGGTTACCTGTCATATTTCCATCATATGAAATATAAAACGGTGCTATTAGAAAAGCTACGTGAATGGAAAAATAAAAAGTTGTGACTCTTAGAAGAAAAGGGCGTAAAAAAGGCTAATTATTATAATGGTTCTGTCAGTTTCACCTCCCCAGGAGGAATGGAGGGGACTTGTGACTTTTCGCGTGACATTTCAAAATGCTGCAAGGGATAAATCTGGCTAAAAATGAAGGTTTGCACGCAAAACATCTGTCTGGCCCTTAGTAAAAAATAAATAAAAAATGCCAGGAATGGCACAAACTACATAAAAAATGTCTCAAACACTTAGGCCCCTTTCAGACGAGCGAGTACCCCGCAAGTACAGATATTTAGCTCCTATAAGTAAAGGTCCTCTTTAATGTGAGCATGACCCTCTATATCAGGCATCCTCAAACTGCGGCCCTCCAGCTGTTGCAAAACTACAACTCCCAGCATGCCCGAACAGTCTACAGGTATCAGCCTACAGCAGGGCATTGTGGGAGTTGTAGTTTTACAACAGCTGGAGGGCCGCAGTTTGAGGATGCCTGCTCTATATGCTGGCAGTGTCAGATCAGAGGCCCAAAGTCATTTAACCCTTTCAAAACATCACTTAAAAGTGGCCGTCTGCCCACTTTGATGCCAGTTCTTGTGCCCAGAACCTATTTGGTCCAGGTCAAACTCAACTGAATTTTATACACAGTGCTACGGAATGGCGCTTTGATAATAATAATAATAATAATAATAATTGCCCTCTGTATGTTGAGATCAGGGACCCACAGTCATTTAACCCTTTAAATCACACTCTTACCTGAGCAAAACACCGACACAACACATCCCAATATGTCAACACTAAATATAAAAGTACCCTGCACAGTGAACCCCCAAAAAATGGCCGAGTTGCTGTTTTTCGCTCACTCCATGTTAGCAGCAGAACGAAGTGTGAAGGAGGCACCAGGCATTGGGATAATAAGGGTTAACCAAGAGGGCATTCCTGCTCTTGCGTCACGCAGTGGGCGTGCCATGGACTGGCGGTAGGCGTGGTTGTCTCACTCAGTCTGGTCCCGGAGCTCGGACCGGAGCGGGCAGGGGAGGATGCTGCCCGGCCGGAGAAACGTGTATGTGGTGCTGGACGTGCTATGCGTATGCGTCGGTAAGTAGCCCGGAGTCCGGGCGGCGTCCTGCGGTCGGTGTGAAGTTTCCCTGCTTCCACGTATCCCACCTGGTGTCCCGGAAAGCTCTCCCCTCCTCACAGCTTCCTGGGAGTGCGGTGCTCCGCTCCTCCCCGCACGGGTCCCCCTTTGTTGCACCCCTTGTGTTGCGCTCCTCACCGCCCCCGCAGTCCCCTGTTGGGGTGGATGCCACCAGGTGTCCTGGCATCACATGGTATGCTGGGTACATGATCATACATGTGCAGTGCTGAGGCTCCAGCTCCCCTCCTGGGTGTGATATTTGCCATCCAGCTTCTGATTACATTGGGGGTTGGGAAAACCAGCAAGGTGCAAACCTCTTGTTTGGAGTGGGCTCACTGTCTGTGTAGTTAACCTCTTCAGTGCCTGGTAGGCATAGCTATGTGTCTTTCCTGCTACTACACCAGAGGTGGTGGCGGTGCCAGCGTTTGTGACTGGGAGAAGTTCCAGTTGAGTAGGTTCAGGTAACAGTTGGGTGGATGCGTTCCTCTGACAACCAGGCTTGTCTTTTGTCAGGCCCATGATTGTCTGGAGCACAAGCAGTTCCTCTGTATACCTGTATTGTGTGAATAATGATACGGTGGGAACCAAGTAGGTGATGGATGCTCCTGTTTCCATCCAAACAACTCTGGGACTTCCGAAAATAGACGAGCGTGCTTTTTTCGGGTACCCCCATACCGTTGAATGGTGAGCACGTGCAGACGTGGGACTGCACCTATCTGACATCGATGGCATATTCTAGAGATATGCCATCAATGTCCCAGAGGGGACAACCCCCTTGAAGTTGACCGTAGGCATTAAATAATTGTCGGTTGATTTTGGTGGGACTGGCCGACCGTTTCGTGTGTATGGGGGGTATCCCAGCTTTCCCCTGACGACACATGTTGCGGGAGCTGTAGAATTTCCACATGCTCAATCTTTTTGCTCTGAGATGAAATAGGCCACCTCCAGAAGTGTCTGGCAACTCTTCCTCCACGTATGACACGCAGTGGGGCACCCTCAAACCCTGCTTTGCTTCCATGTGCCACTCATTAGTATGCAGGAAATGGGCACAAGAGATGTGTCCCTCTCCATGTCACAGGTAGGCTCTGAGACATCTAAGGGTCTCCAGTGTGATGACCCCACCAAACACCTTCCCAGTTGCCCCTGTGAGTGTGACTTGGGTCTAGAGGGATATTGGGATTCCTTTCATTTGCATATGAATTTTCAGGTTTTGAAAGGCACCGAGTCTTAAGGCCCATTGTGCACGCTTCCTCTTCCTTTGTTTTTTACCTTTTGGAGAGTGCATGAAAAAAGAGTCAAGTTGGGAAACCTGATCTACAAGTTCATGGAGAGCTCACCCAGGTGTGTCCTTGTGTACAGCGGCCGCTGTGTGCTCCTACAGGTGTGCCTATAGGGTTATATATAGGTATACATTAGCCTGTCAGAGAACTATGTTTAGGTTTCCCCATGGCCTAAGGTTAGGAGCAATATCACACTACTAAGATTGGACAGAAGACTCAACCTACATGATGGAACCTAATGGACTCTTAGGTTTCTAGCATGCTCATGTAAATCCTGACCATAAAACATGGATGAGGCTTCCCAGTCTGTCACATAATGAGGGTCCCAAGTGCATGACGCCTGTATGCCATGTCAGGAGCCATGAGACCCAGACCGGTGTGTTAATGTTCTCCTTGTTTGGTTGCACTGATTTCGCCTGTCTTCCGGGTTGACCTTCGAGCAGGTGTAGCATTTATGATGTCAGGTATGTTAATCTGAGGTGGGTGTCAGGTGACATGAGTTAAAGTGAAGCAGCTGCCCATTGCTTGGCTGCGATGTGACTGGTGCCTTCTGTAGGACACTTTGTGATATTGTCCACTTCATTGTGCTCCAGATCTGCCTGCTTTCTCCCTTGTGTAGCTGCCGCAGGGCAGGTAAAGAGTGCTATTGTCTGTATCCAAGGGAGATGTCAATATCAGGCCACGGGTGGTGGGGACAGGTTGTATATTGCTTCGCCCTATGTATGCTGTATGTGTATTCTCTGCCGTTGCCATGTGTAAAGAATCATTTCCGTACAAAAGTGGATACACATGTCTGTGATGGGCTTTCTTCACATTTTATCACTGGTTTTCACACAAATCGAGCTACATTTTACCACCAGTATTTTGGCCACAGGACCTAGTTTCCTCCTGGTTCATAGTCATCCATACTTCCTACTAGGGTTGCACCATGTATCGAATTATCGATACCCAATCAATACTTTTGTACCGGTTTCTATTCGATATCGGGATTTGCCTTTTACCGATGCTAGGCTGCGCTACTGCGCAGCCTAGTATCACAGAACACGGCACGCGCTGCTCTCAGCGCGTGCCATGTTCCCTCAGCAGAACAGGGGAGATAGTCTCCCTCCCCTCTGTGCTGCCGCTGCCACCATTGACAAGAGTGAGGGGCGGAGGAGGGGAGGGACTGTGGCCACTGCGCCCCCAATGAAGATAATTAACGTTTAAGTCTACTTTCACACTAGAGTTTTAGATTTCCAGTATTGAGATCCGTCATAGGGGCTCAATACCGGGAAAAAAAAAAAAAACGCTTCAGTTTTGTCCCCATTCATTGTCAATAAGGACTGAACTGAACGGAATGCTCCAAAATGCATTTCGTTCAGTTTAGTTGCATTCTTATACCGGAGAGCAAACCGCACAGGGTCCCCTTTGGTGGCAGTTCTGATCGGAGCCCAGCAGTGTAATCGTGGGGCTCCGATCGGTTACCATGGCAGCCAGGATGCTACTGAAGCCCTGGCTGCCATGGTAATCTCCTTGCTGCTGTGTGTCCTATGCACAGGACAGCATGGAGAGTGTGAAGTCCTATTCACCCTAATAGAGCTCTATCAGGGTGAATAGCACTAGGGATTAAAAGATCCCAGGTTCTAGCCCCTAAGGGTCCATTAAGACGTCCGTAGTGCATTGCAGATCCGCAATACACCCAGCAGGCACCCCCATAAAAATGCCTATTCTTGTCCGCAATTGCGGACAAGAATAGGACATGCTCTATTTTCTTACGGAGCTGCGGACCGGAAGATCGGGGGCGCGCTCCTGAAATGTGGCTGCGGAGAGCACATAGTGTGCTCTCCGCATCTCTTCTGGCCCCATAGAGAATTAATGCGTCTGCACCCGTTCTGGATAATTGCGGAACAGATGCGGACCCATTCTACGGATGTCTGAATGGAGCCTTAGGAGGGGGGAAATAGTTATTAAATAGAAGAAAAATAAAATAAAAAAAACACCAATACACTCCTTTCCCAATTTTACTTATAAAATATGTAAACAATAAATAAACATATCGCCACGTCCGAAAAGTCAAAACTATGTAAAATATAAAAAATATCTCCTATGCGGTGAACGCCGCAACAGAAAAAATAAATAAAAACTGCACGATTCACCATTTTTTAGTCACCTTGTCCCCCCAAAAAATAGGATCGGACTGTTCTATTATGGGCCAGACGTTCCATAAAATGCGGAATGCATGCAGCTTTTTTGGTGCTTTTTTTTTTTTTTTTTTTTCCATGGTATCGAGTATCGCAATACTTTTTTATGGTATCGAAAATCGAGGTAAATTCTTCGGTAAAATAAGTATTTGGTCACCTACAAACAAGCAAGATTTCTGGCTCACAGACCGGTAACTTCTTCTTTAAGATGCTCCTCTATCCTCCACTCGTTACCTGTATTAATGGCACCTGTTTGAACTTATCAGTATAAAAGACACCTGTCCACAACCTCAGTCACACCACAAACTCCACTATGGCCAAGACCAAAGAGCTGTCGAAGGACACCAGAAACAAAATTGTAGATCTGCCCCAGGCTGGGAAAGCAGCTTGGCGTGAAGAAATCAACTGTCGGAGCAATTATTAGAAAAGGGAAGACATACAAGACCACTGATAATCTCCCTCGATCTGGGGCTCCACGCAAGATCTCACCCCGTGGGGTCAAAATGATCACAAGAACGGTGAGCAAAAATCCCAGAACCACACGGGAGACCTAGTGAATGACCTGCAGAGAGCTGGGACCAAAGTAACAAAGGCTACCATCAGTAACACACTATGCCGCCAGGGACTCATATCCTTCAGTGCCAGATGTGTCCCCCTGCTTAAGCCAGTACATGACCGGGCCCGTCTGAAGTTTGCTAGAGAGCATTTGGATGATCCAGAAGAGGATTGGGAGAATGTCAGATGAAAACAAAGTAGAACATTTTGGTAAAAACTCAACTTGTCGTGTTTGGAGGAGAAAGAATGCTGAGTTGCATCCAAAGAACACCATACCTACTGTGAAGCATGGGGGTGGAAACATCAGGCTTTGGGGCTGTTTTTCTGCAAAGGGACCGGGACGACTGATCCGTGTAAGGCTACATGCACACGAACGTTGTTTGTTTCCGTGTCCGTTCCATTTTATTTTATTTTTTTGCGGGCAGGATGCGGACCCGTTAATTTCAATGGGTCCGCATCAGTATGTCCGTTCCGTAGCCCCGCAAAAAAAAATAGAACATGTCTTATTCTTGTCTGTTTTGCGGTCCGCAAAAAAAAAAAAAATGGACTGCATACGGATGTCATCTGTTTTTTTTTTTTTGCGGACCGCAAAACACAGTCGTGTGCATGTAGCCTAAAGGAAAGAATGAATGGGGCCATGTATCGTGAGATTTTGAGTAAAAACCTCCCATCAGCTAGGTCATTGAAGATGAAACATGGCTGGGTCTTTCAGCAAGACAATGATCCCAAACACACCGCCCGGGCAACGAAGGAGTGGCTTCGTAAGAAGCATTTCAAGGTCCTGGAGTGGCCTAACCAGTCTCCAGATCTCAACCCCATAGAAAACCTTTGGAGGGAGTTGAAAGTCTGTGTTGCCCAGCGACAGCCCCAAAACATCACTGCTCTAGAGGAGATCTGCATGGAGGTATGGGCCAAAATACCAGCAGCAGTGTGTGAAAACCTTGTGAAGACTTCCAGAAAACGTTTGACCTCTGTCATTGCCAACAAAGGGCATATAACAAAGTATTGAGATGAACTTTTTTGTTATTGACCAAATACTTATTTTCCACCATAATTTGCAAATAAATTCTTTAAAAATCAGACAATGTGATTTTCTGGGTTTATTTTTTTTTCTCATTATGTCTCTCATAGTTGAGGTATACCTATGATGAAAATTACAGGCCCCTCTCATCTTTTTAAGTGGGAGAACTTGCACAATTGGTGTCTGACTAAATACTTTTTTGCCCCACTGTACGTAAATGTTTTTCACCTGTTAAAGCTGCAACCGGGGCACCAAAACCAGTATGTGTGAATACATGCTAAGGGTACGTCCACATAGGGTGTATGCCCTGCACGTTTTCGGTAAGCGGTATTGTAGGCGGAAGGTCTACACGGTTTTACAGTAGCAGCAAGGGAATGAAATTAAAGGGGTTGTCTCATCACAGACTAAGATATGCCCCCATTGTCTGATAGGTTCAGGTCCCACCTCTGGCACCCGCACCTGTCTCCTAAACGGAGCCCCGCCAAGTGTTGGCTGGTGGACTCCGATTCCCATAGAAGTGAATGGGAGCGCACTGCTCATGACCGGCCACCGCTTCCATTCACTTTGGCGGAAATAGCTGAGCCAGTGCTGGGCTATTTTCAGTGGCCCCATAGAAATGAATGGAGGGTGGCTGCGCATGCGCAGTGCACCCTCTACCACTTTCGGGCTCTGTTCTCCCAGAGGTGGGGACCCACACCTATTAGACAGTGGGGGGCATATTATAGCGATCTGCCCCTATTGTCTCAGATGAGACAACCCCTTTAAGGGTACGTCCACATGGGATGTATTTTACTGCAGAAAATCCCCTGAGGAATCCATCTCAAAATCCACACGAGTTACATACATTTTGATTTTTACATTTTTTTTTTTTTTTTTTACTATTTGCTGCGGTTTTCATCCCATGTATTGCAGAGGGTAAGATCCATGCCATGAATTGCAGCATAATAGGTCGTGCTGTGGATTTAAAATCTGCTCCACGTGTCACATTCTGCACACATACAGTCCAGATGGATGTACCCAAATCTCATCCTCAGGCTGTGCAGAATCCATGTGGTACTGATCCTTTATCTGACGTCATGGCGTTTACAGCGTCTGGTCCTTCCAGTACCCTCCAGTGCAGAGCGAGTGTCGGCATGTTCAATGGGATGTATAAAACCCCTGAAAGGCGATTCAACCTGTTTTTAACTGCCATTAGACGGGTGCTACTCCTGTCTATACCGCCATTAAAAATGGGCCCATTGATTTCATTGGGGTCCGTCTGGCCATAAATAGGACACGTCCTGTTTTTTTACGCCACTATTTACTGGCTGTTAAAAAAAAAAAAAAATGGCCATGTGTAAAGCCCCCATAGACTTGGATTTGTTCTAAAAACGGCTGTGTGAATGAGCCCTTAATCCGATATAATAATGACTTTACTTCCATCCCTGCTAAAAAGTCCTTTAGCTTCTCAGCGGATGCCAGGCTGCTATCAGAATTAGCTTAAAATGTAAGTGACTTGAGCACTCATCCAGCCACATGACGAACAGGATCAGCCGGCACGTGACCGTGTTTACAAGGTGTGTATAGGGCCTCGAATGGGTGGACCTCAGAAAGTGCCTGCGGTGGTCCAGGCCAAGAGATTGTCCTTAACTCATCAGTTATCTGTACAAGTCAAAGCTATCTGAGATGTCTGTCACGTGTGAACCGTATACAAGTGTACCTACAGTTGTAATCAGACTTATTCGGCCTCCATTGTAAATGAGGTTTATGAGCCAAAGTTACAAATGTTCAACTGTTTGCAATAAACCGATCAACCTAGAACAATTTAAATACATCCACATGGCTAATATAATAAGTGGTTCTTCCGAATTCAACACAAAATGCCACTTTTAACCCCTTCCTGGCGAGACTATTTTCTTCCAGTTTTTTGTTTGTTTTTTTACACTCTGCGTACAAAGACACAACTTTTTAAATTTTCCCTTTTTTTTTTTTGTTCGGACAAGTTGTCCTTTCTTATGGCACCATTTAATATTGCATACAATGTAGTAGGAAGCTGGAAAAAAGTGATGTGTTGAATTGGGGGGGGGGGGGGGGGGGAACTGTCATGTCAGCTTCATTATCCTGGGTCAGTACGATTACAGTGATACCACACACGTAGTTTTTCTTGTGTTTTAACACTGGGGGGAAAAAAACGAATCTTTTCTTTGCATCACCATATTCTGGCCCCCATAACTCTTTTAATACGTCAACAGAGCTAATCCATTTTTTGCAGGATAATCTTAAGTTTTTATTGATTCTACTTTGGGGTGTGTGTGACTTTTTGATCAGTTTTTAGGCTACTTTCACTTGCTGCAGAGGAATCCGGCAAAACATATGCGAACTGATTGCATTTTAAGACTCATCCGGATGCGGATCCGTCTTACAAATGCATTGCAAGAACGGATCCGTCTGTTCGTTTTTCATACGGACAAACGGATCCATTTCAATTTTTTTTTCACATTTTTTGAATGCCGCATCCGGCACTAATACATTCCTATGGGAAAAAATGCCAGATCCGGCATTCAGGCCAGTCTTCAGTTTTTTTTTTGGGCCGGAGATAAAACCGTAGCATGCTGCAGTATTATCTCCGTCCTGAAAGTTAAAAAAACTGAACTGAAGACATCCTGATGCATCCTGAACGGATTACTCTCCATTCAGAATGCATTAGGATAAAACTGGTCAGTTATTTTCCGGTATAGAGCCCCTAGGACGGAACTCTGGAAAAGAAAAACGCAAGTGTGAAAGTACCCTTATTTTATTTAATTTTTTTGACAGATGAAGAAACAAAAAAAAAAAAGAAAATCAGCAAATTTGTTTGTTACAGCATTCACCATACGGGATAAATACATTTATATTTTAATAGTACGGATGTTTTGGGACATGGCAGTGCTATGATCTTTATATTAAAAAAAAAAAAATGTAATATGGGGAAATGGGTGTGGTTTCAAGTATATTTAAAATTCTAAAAAAAAAAAAAGTCCCTCTAGGGGACTTGAACATGTGATTGTCAAATCACCTTTGCAGTCTATGGGAGATTCTTTTCGTTCCTATGGCCCATTGCCACAGGCAGCACTCCATAGGAACATTACTGTTGCAGGCCTCAGATCCTTCAGACTTCTACAGCAAACTAATGGCTCCTCTGATCTCAGCATTGTATAAGCAGGCCCCCGGGGACCCATCTTTAAAGACCCAACATTCGCTATACTTGTATGGCACATGTCAGGAAGGGGTTAATGATGCTGCATTCTAAGAATTATTCAGCCCCTTCGTGAAAAGCGTCTTTTAGTATTTAGTAGAACACAAACATGATACATAGCCAGACACCAGCTTTTGCCATCATTCCTGAGGAATCTTGGCCCATTCCTCATGCACACGGTCTTCAAGTTCACTAATATTCTTAGGTTTGCATGATGCAACCGCCTTCTTTGAATCTCAACTAAGATTTCTCTATGCTGTTCAAGTCAGGCAACTACAACAGGCACTCTAGAATCTTCTAGGACTTCTTGTGAAACCAAACCTTGGTGGACACTGAGATATGCTTGATCATTGTAATAAAGTATTGAGGCACTCAGGTTGAGATTTTTGCAATTCAAGTGAGGTTTATTTCATAATCTCTGCATCATCCATTTGCCCATGGTATATATGAGCATCAACAACAAAATATTTCTGACCAGACGTTTCGGTCACGGTGGACCTTCATCAGTGGTCATGTTATCTGAGTGGCGGGTAGCGATGCATCCAGCGCCCCAGAATACCACTACCCACCACTCAGATAACATGACCACTGATGAAGGTCCACCGTGACCGAAACGTCTGGTCAGAAATATTTTGTTGTTGACGCTTATATATACCATGGGCAAATGGATGATGCAGAGATTATGAAATAAATCTCACTTGAATTGCAAAAATCTCAACCTGAGTGCCTCAATACTTTATTACTTTGATAAACGGCATAACAAGCCCTTGATTGGCACCGGTGACACCCTTGAACAGAGTGCGGTTCCTCACTTTACTACAGAATGCTTGAGATCATTGTCCTGTTAGAAGATCCAGTGATGGCATGACATTTTTTTCCAAGGATTTCCAGGTACAGTAGGGTACTTGATTGAATCCATCTTGCCCTCCACACACTGCAGGTTTCCGGTGTCAGAGAAAGCAATAAAGTTCCAGATCGGCACCGAGCCACCACCATACTTGACTGTAGGCAGGGTGTTTTCATGGTATGCTTCATTCTTCCTCCTCCAGACATACTGCAGATCCATAGGCCCAAAAAGTTCAAATTTTGTTTCATTGCTCCACAGAACAGAATTCCAAATCTTCTGTGGCTTATTTATTTGAACGCATTGAAGACTTTTTTTGTGTTCTTGGTTCAGTAGAGGTGTACATCTTGGAGTTCGGTCATGGAGACCTTTAGCTTTTAGTATGCACCTGCGCAATCTGAAACATCAGTGCTTGTTGCCACCAGATCTTGCTGCAGGTCTTTTGCAGTCATTCAAGAGTTTTCTTGAGGATTACGGACCCATTCAAGTCAATGGGTCCTCATCCATGATATGGCGTGCACAGGACTGGTGCCCGTATATTGCGGACCCACTATACCTTTGTGTGCATGAGCCCTTAAGCCTGTATTACACCAGCAGATTTTCTGGCAGATGATCGCTAACTAGCATTCACAGTAACGCTAGTTAGCGATCATCTGGTAGTGTAATACTGCTGTCGATTATTCCATGTATAAGGAAACGTTCATCGAGCAATTGTGATCTTTCAGCATGCTGTCTAATCACGATTTGCTGCTGGCAAATAACTAGACAGCATGGGGATGAGTGATGGCCTAACAATCACTCCTCCCTGTACTGAGGAGGAGATCACTGCATGTAATAGTGGCGGTCTCCTTCACTAGCAAGCAGACGATTCCTGCGAGGGACCGCTTCCCTTCCGACAATCGCCTGCAGAATCGGGCTGTCTAATACACCCTTAATTCTAACAAGTAATCAAACGTCGGTCAACAAACCCCTAGCCAGTTTTATCTCAAGCATACCAGATGCCACTAATAAAGCCTTGAGACAACGACTAAGGCCATGTTAACACCAGGGCTATTTTTTTTTCCCTTTGTTCTGCTTCATTAGAGGAGCAGAACGATGGAAATAATGGAAGTGCCCGATAGGTTACATAACAGACTCCATTGACTGCAATGATGTCCATTTAGTTTCCATTAAGAATCCTGTTTGTTTGTTTTTTGTTGTTGTTTTTTTTAACTGGGCGAAAAAGTCCTGGTCTTTATAACAGAATCTGCGACAGAGGCCTTGTACGGAGCCTTCAGTTCACCCTCATTTGTAAATGTGTGCCCTTATGAGGGATTCTGTTAAAAGAGTTGGATAAGGCTGCCTTCACACATGTTGCAGAAAATTTCAGTTCCTTTCATCTGAATGGAGATGTTTTGGTGGCAAGCATATGGCTTTCTGCAAGCTCCAAGTAGTGGACTGTAGCGGGAGAGAAAGTATAAAGGACAGACCGCTTCTCCTGTGTGTGTTTTTTTATATATATATTTTTTTTTAATCCACTCCTGGTTTTGGCTTTCAAAACTGCATCAGGAATCCTGACCATGTGGTCATACCCTAAAATGACATTTTGTATTGTTTGGACGAACCATTTATTATATTAGTTATGTTAAGCTATTTCATTTTCTTCTTGTTTGATTGGCTTATTGAAAACAGCTGAATGTTTGCATTTTTGGCTCATAAACCTTTTTTACAATGGGGGTTGAATGTAACTGTATGTAGCTTTAATGTCTGAATCACTGCGTCATACTAGACAGGAGCTGTGCTTGTATCCATCTCCTCCTAGTCTTTTACTTCCATCAGGTATGTGCTATAATTGAATGTGTAACTGTCATGTAGGGAAATATGTCAACTGCATGGCAAGTGTCCTTGTGGGGTCTCCTAAAGAGGCCTTTCTCATCTAGGTTAATCTCCTCTTGTAATAGAAACGTTCTTATTTACATTCAGAGGCTGGAAACCTTTTTATTTTATTTTTGTTCTACCTATACAAATTAAGGGAGCATGCTAACATTGTTGACGGGAACATTTTGTGTAAGCTGGTGGAGAACCAAACAGCCTGTAATGAGATTGTGCAGCGCTACTATATTGATGACCTATCGTCAGGATAGGTCATCAATGTCAGATCGGCGGGGGCCTGACTCCCGGCACCCCTGTCAATCGGCTGTTTAAAGAGGAAGCAGTGCCGCCTCGTCAGTCTCCTGTACGCCCTCTAACTTGTGGCGGAGGTGCAGTGTAATTACAACTGCAGATCCCATTCAAGTGAACAGGACAAGCAGTTGTAGTTACACTGCACCCCCACTAGAAGTTAGGTAAAAAGTGAAGACAAACAGCTGATGGACTGGGGTGCTGGGAGTTGGACTCCCATCGATCTGATATTGATCCTTTCCTGAGGATAGGTCATCAATATAGGAAAGCAGGCAACATCTTGTAGAAGCATGTGTATAAGTAAGTGTCCTAAATAAAGGTCCCTCGTTTTCTTATACTGTCTTATTGGGTCCTTTTTTCCCCCCAAAGCTCTCGTACTATTGGCAGTTTTACAGTTCTGTGTAGTGGTACTTTTCTGGGCACCAGATTTTTAGCTTCCTGTAGCATTACCAAGGTAACTTTCCATAGTTTGGGCAAAATGAGCAGTCTCAAATTCACATCCATTTGGTGGTCTGTACAGATCTCAGGAGACATGCATCCAGTGCATCTAGAAATGTGCTGCTGGGGCCACATGTTACGTAAATGCGTGAAATTCCACTGTAGAGAACCTGCGACAGTCCACATACTTTCCAGTACAAGCAAGTGGATTAGATTTCAGTAAGCCCGTTTGTTAATGTATGCTGTGAGTTGTACTCGGGCTTTGAGCCTTAGCAATGTAAACTGCGAAAGACCTGCTGCGATTCTGAAAGCAGTGCCTCTGCAAGAAAGAGAAAAACCATTTCGGGCGTTTTTTGTGGTCATACCTCTGAGGACACGATCAATGTTATTCATCGCTATTTGTAAGCCGAAACCGGGATTGGGTCCAAAACACAGGAAAGGCACAAATCTTTCCATTATGCTTTATCTCTGTACGTTCCTCTGCTGATGCAAAACACTGACCAAATGCTGACTGTGTGAAAGGGACCTTAGGGTTGTTTTGTACAGATTATTAATCTCCTGGAATTCCATCATATCTCATCCATCCTAGTCCTATGATAGTCCTGGCTAGCTTTAGAGGTATACACGCTTCTATGGCCTGCACATCGCTTGCATGTAGTCACATTTTTGGACTTGATGGTCAAAACAAGACCTTAGTACATGCAGTCAGTGAATGGAATGACAATCGTAAGGATAATTTACCTAATATAGCTCCATTGTTTTCATAGTAACTTCCCTTTAGGAAGAGAAGCTTTCCACTTTCCACCCCACAGGAAAAGGCGACTACTTGGCTGGACCTGACAACCAGAAATAGTTGGAATATTCTCCACATTAAAGGGTTTGGCCAGCTTATATTACTAGCTGCACGTGCTGGGAACAGCACATGCATGCAGCCAGTAAGAAGCATTATAAACGGTCGGCTCTGATGTCTTATAGTTGTATATGAATAATTAATGTTTACATGCATGTCCCCTGACCTGCGTGCCGGAGCTTTGTTGGGAACATGGCCGCTGATGGATGGTTCTGGCCATCAGTGGTAGGCTTGAGTGAATTGACCTTCAGATCATAGATACAAAGTCGATTCATTTAAAAGCTTATTATTATTTTTTTTATGCTGATTCCTTACAGAAATAAAATGTATTGGCTCCATGGAGCCAAAGTTTGTATCGGCCGATATCACAAGAGACTTTGAATTACTTCTGTATTCATATCTGTGTATTTAAAAACAGTTTAAAATAGGAATCCGATGTGGGCTTTGGTACAGAGGTACCAGCCAGTTCCAAAGCCCACTTCGTATATCTCTTTTAAAATGTTTTTAAAAACGCAGATATTAATACAGTAGTAATTAATTGAAGTCTCAAGCAACTTTGGCTCCAGATCTATGATTCAAAGGTTGATTTGCTCAAGTTTAATTAGTCTTCAATTCACTTAAATTAGGCACTGACTGCGCATGCACTATTTTCCCTGTCCATCCCCAGTGTAAAGGGAACGGTGGCTGCCGATGAACAGAACTCTCCATCAGCGGCTGTCCCCAGTACACGTGCAGATAGTAATATAAACTGGCCAACCCCGTAATGGGTTTGAGCATTGTTGATCCTGCTGTGGTCTCGCGAGGATCTGCTGCTAGGTGTACCCTTAGCGAGACATGGGGTGCGTCTCTCTGGAAGGTCTGATTTCATTTTAATCCCTACTTTCCAATCAGTTTTTCCTAGCGCATTAGTAATATGTTCTCTAAGACTCTAATTTCACCCGCTTACAAGGCAGTTCATGACGTGTTACATAGAGTTTTCAATTTAACTTTTATGGGTCTGTATATTCTCCCAGATATATATCTTTATATAGCGTGCTGTGTGTGTTAAAGGGGCAGCTAACGGGTTTAATATACATAAAGCCATAAGGCTTAACCCATTACTTTACATAAGAGCATTCTCACACTGAGGCACATGTCCCAGTAATCGCAGTACTAAGGCTACTTTCACACTCGCGTTTTGGGTGGATCCGTCATGGATCTGCAAAAACGGATCCGTTACAATAATACAACCGCATGCATTCGTCATGAACGGATCAGTTTGTATTATCTTTAACATAGCCAAGACGGTTCAGTCATGAATTCCATTGAAAGCCAATGGGAGACGGATCCGTTTTCTATTGTCAGAGAAAACTGATCCGTCCACATTGACTTACATTGTGTGCCAGGACGGATCCGTTTGGCTCAGTTTCGTCAAGCGGACAGCAAAACGCTGCAGGCAGTGTTTTGGTTGCCACCTCCAAAGCGGACTGGAGATGGAACGGAGGCAAACTGATGCATTCTGAACGGATCCTTTTCCATTCAGAATGCATTAAAGGCAAAACTGATCCGTTTTGGAGCCCTGAACGGATCTCACAAACTGAAAGCCAAAATGCCAGTGTGAAAGTAGCCTAATCTATTTTTGCATTTTACGAATATACTATTTTGCATTTTACTAATATACTGTTTTACTAATATTCCCTGGGAATTAGTATACTACGCTTTAGTTGAGGCTTTCTTATAAAGACACCAGACTGCTACATTTTACCTACATTGTTTCTCTGGAGGAGATTTATTATTATGGTACAAAATTTAGATGACAGGCACAAGCTATGCCAAATCTAGGGCAAGTTCACATCTGCAGTGGAGGCTCAGTTTAGGACCTTCATTGCCGATTCTGTTAGAGACCGGCTGAAAAAGTCATACATGCAACTCTGATTGGGATTCCGAACAGACGCCATTGTTTCCATTTGGTCATTTAAATGCCCTATCTAGCACTTCCGTTAATCCACTTGGCTAAAGGAGCTGAACATTGGGAAAAAAATACCTGGCCTTAGACACTTTTCTTTTCCTTATTTTGCCTTCGTAACCAATATTTTTTGCCAATACAATGGGGTATGCCAATAATCGTGACATTTTACAACTCCACTCTCCCTTTACTAGACACTTTCAAAACTGACTTTACGAGGCATAAAAAGTGTCTAAAACGCATAACAAACCTGCTGCAAAATTGTTACATCAGTTTTTCGATTCCGTATGAACAACAGTTGGTGGATTTTGTGCAGTAGATCTCCCCCATTGTTGCAAACTTTCAGGTTAGCCTCTTGCACATGACTGTATGTATGTATTTTGCAGTCCACAAAATAAGGACGCATTCTATGTGCCGCCTGCATTTTACATCTAAGCATAGAACATGTTCTATCTTTTTTGCGTAAAGACATACGGTTGTGGATGATCCATGTACTTTCTGTATCTTTGTCTGTTCCGGAAAGAGAGAGAACATGTCCCAAACTTGGCTGCAAAATCTGCCCACGGAGCCATTGCAGTCAGCGGGTCCGCAGAAAATATAGATGCAACACGGACTGTGTATTTTGCGGACTACAAAATACATACGGTCGTGTGCATGAGGCCTTGCAGAAATTTGTTCTGCTTATTGCCTAGTCTAGAATCAGTTGTAGCAAATTCTCAGCCTTGAGAAATATGGCGTCTGTATGGGTTTTCAGCCATATGACCCGAAGTGTAAATGATTAGACGCCAGTGATCATGTAGTTATAATAATTCTATTTCCTTCATGAAAATTGGTGAACGCGCTCTTTCCTGTTGCCACATGGCAGCTGTTGGCCTAGGGCAGTACAAATACGTGCTTTAGCAGATTGGCTGATATATATATATATATATCAGCCAATCAGCCAATCTATCTATCTCACACTATTGTCAATCTCATAGTGTATACAAATTCAAATTTACCAAACTATTTCTTGTCATTTTGTATCTGGTCCAGGCAGGATAGGGTGAAACACAGAAACTGCTCATCACTATATACGGTAGATATATACATACACACACATTATATACATACATCTATAATTAGTTTTTATTTCCTGGACACTCCCAGTGAAAATAAATGGTAAAAATAAAGGCAGAGGTGGAGTCGTAGAATGGCTTATCACCATACGCCCAGAATTAAAAGTGGATCTATATTATTATGTTATGACCAAAAGAATTACAATATAGACAGAACTTACAAATGGTTTTCAGTGACCTCATACTACTCAGCCATCATTTTCTAATTCTGTACCAACCCTTTAACAATATGTGGTTGCGTTATAACTTTATTTTAATACATTCCCTTTTTTTTTTTTTTTTTTTTTTTTATAACGCGAACAACCCCTTTAAAGACCAAAGGGTATACAAGTGAAAGCTATTTTCACACCGTCACATTTCTACTTGTTGTGGGAATTGTAAATTTCCAATTCAGTTCTTGTCATTAGTTAATATTAATATCAAGAATACTTTCCCTTATAAAGCCTTTTTGGAAAGTTTCTACTCACAGAATCTTTTTTTTTTTTTTTTTTTTTTTTTTTTTTTAGCACCAAACATATGGCTCACAAAGTGAGCTGTATATATAAAGCTTGACTCCCAGGAGATCTTTTTGAGTGACTACTATAATCTTTTGTTATTTAAAGGGATTTTACAGGAGAATGTTTAAAGGGCTTCTGTCACCCCACAAAACTCCTTTTTTTTTTTTTTGGGATAGTTACATTCCTTATAGCGCGATATAGGAGAATATAATCTTATCACTTACTTTTATGCGGCCGTTTCTTTAGAAAACAAAGTTTTATAATATGTAAATGAGGGCTCTACCAGCAAGTAGGGCGTCTACTTGCTGGTAGCCGCAGCAGAAAACCGCCCCCTCGCCGTGTTGATTGACAGGGCCAGCCGTGATCTCCTCCGGCCGGCCGGCCCTGTCAGTATTTCAAAAATCGCGCGCCTCTGTTCATTCGGCGCAGGCGCTCTGAGATGAGGAGGCTCGTCTCCTCAGAACTCCCTCAGTGCGCCTGCGCCGATGACATCACCGAAAGAGAAGACGCCATCGGCGCAGGCGCACTGAGGGAGTTCTGAGGAGACGAGCCTCCTCATCTCAGAGCGCCTGCGCCGAATGAACAGAGGCGCGCGATTTTTGAAATACTGACAGGGCCGGCCGGAGGAGGAGATCACGGCTGGCCCTTTCAATCAACACGGCGAGGGGGCGGTTTTCTGCTGCGGCTACCAGCAAGTAGACGCCCTACTTGCTGGTAGAGACCGGATTTACATATTATAAAACTTTGTTTTCTAAAGAATCGGCCGCATGAAAGTAAGTGATAAGATTATATTCTCCTATATCGCGCTATAAGGAATGTAACTATCCAAAAAAAAAAAATGAGTTTAGTGGGGTGACAGAAACCCTTTAACAGAAATGAATCCGAATCAGTACTCCCTGCTCTAAGCTTCCTGGGGGAAGTGGATTGGACTAGCTGTTCAGCCAATCAGTGGCCACAGCAATGAACTGCCTTAGCTAGTGATTGGCTGAGGAGCCATTCCATGCCATTTACTGTGTGACATGGCCATAAACAGGAAGTGGAGAGCAGCAGGGCCTGGAGCAGCATCAGAAAGACAGTGGCAGGGGATTGGTGAGGTTAGTAATTGGTATATGTTAACCCATTCTATCCCTTAAACTCAATTAAAGGGTTTCTCCACTTCCAACAATCACTACTCAGAGTTCCTTGACAGTAAGCTGATAACAAAGTATCCCTCCGCTGGGAGCTCCAGGTATCATCTGTAGTGAAAACCTGGCAGTAATTTGTAACACTGCAACTGCAGCGTTACACATCCCACTTCTGGTGCAAGAGGCTTGATAAAATCCCTGGCATTTTTACCTTTTAAAAAATGCAGGTGCATAAAACGTCAGCAAAAACCTATGTGTGAACCTCTCTTATGGCAAGTGCTGGTCTTGCCACCAAAAATACCATACCAGATTCCTATTGAGGTCAGTGGGGTCTTTCAAGGTTTGCCATTGTAAGCAGAAGCCATGCTGCTAACATGACCGGACCCTTAGAATTGTTATAAAGGCTTCTGATATGATAAGGATACCTCTGACCATAGCCAGTACACCCGTGGTGAAGTTCCCCTTTGCTGAACGTATTTGCTTCCCATCATGCTTGACCTCCAGCACATCTGGCACATAGCATAGGGTCTCATTTGGTTACCTAGGACTTCCAAATTCTTTGCAGGCAGATTTGTTTAGACTTGTATAAAACCTCCCAGGGGATTGTGTTTACTGTGGAGGGTGCACAATACAGTTTGCTTTTCATTGTCTCTTCTCTGAAATTTAGCTACTGAGATATTGGCGGAGCCCCAGTTTTGTCTCTGCTTTTCTGTTATCAGATGTTCTAAGTGTAGCTTTTGCTGAATGCCTTCTTATAATTGATAGCAGATACCCAAGCCTGCGTTCAGTATCGCTGCCTCCTAATTAATTCCTTGTGTCCTACATGTCCTTTAACTGTTTATTAGTAATCCTCTCACGCGATCCAGTTCCTCAGCTCTGGCTGTACTGCATGTGTTATCAGACCATAACCTCTGACACAGAGTTTTTTTTTTTTTTATCCGAATTCTACTTATTTGGGACAAAAAAAAACATTTTTGTCAAGTTTGTTCAAAATTTTGAACAGTTTTTCCTTTCAGCGCATCTACAGAGCTACTCTGAAGGCTCTTTGTGTATCCTTTATCTCTGATCTCCTGGCAGCTCATAAACACTCATTTACAGGTAATCTGGCAGATTTGTACCTACGACACTGGTTGACCTGTTGCATCAGTGCTTGGCAGCTGAAGGCATCTGTGTTGGTCCCATGTTCATATGTGTCTGTATTGCTGAGAAAAGAGGTTAATTTATACAAATGAGCCTCTAGGAGCAATGTTGGTGTTGCCATTACACCAAGAGGCGCTGCTATGCATTTTGATTGACAGGACAAGACATGATTGCGTTTACACTGCCTGGCCTTGACTTTTCCTAAAGTCTCAGCACAAGCGCAGAATAGGAAAGAGGCTCGCTGGCAGTTCTCTCCAGCACAGGCGCAGTACAGAATACTAAAGTTACCGCTTACAGCAATAGACTTTAGGAAAAGTCAGGGTCAGGCAGTGTAAATACAATCATGTCTCTGACCCTGTCAATCAAATTACAGAGGGCGCAGCAAATGCAGAGAGAGCTGAGTCTCTACGTGTAACGACAACGCCCCCTTTGCTCCTAGAGCCTCATTTGCAAAAAAAACACCTGTGGGTACTATAACAATTACCCTTACAGTTCTGGAATGTATTGGATAACACTGGCAGCATTATGTCAGTGTTATCCAATACATTCCAGAACTGTAAGACTTACATAGCATCATAAATCAATATAATGCTATACAACCCCGGCAGTGCTAGGATGTCAGGTCGGGAGCTGCGCTGCGTACTCGCACCGTGACAAACGCACGTCTGCAAGGGGCCGAAGTCTTTCCTGTATATTTTTCATTCCCTTCTGACCCGCTTCTTTCTTTGGCTCAAAAAACTGTCATAAAAACCGATGTATGAACTGACCTTAAAGGGAATCTGTCGCCACTCTGCAGTGTTTTAACTGCTTGTATGGAAGTGTAGCTCTGCTGCAGTCATTTAGTAAATATACTTTTTATGTCCAACTGAAAGTTCTCTGCCCCCAAAAAATGCTTTTATAAATATGCAAACTACAGTTATGTTCAAAATAATAGCAGTCAGACATCACTAACCTGATCAATCACTGTTTTTGGTAGTAATGATATTTCTACATGGCAAATAATTTACTAGCAGGTGTAGTAGAGTAATAGAAGCCCAACAGTCATGACATGCATGCTGCTGATTCTCTGTAATTCAATCACTTATTGAAAAGGGCATGTTCAAAATAATAGCAGTGTGGAGTTCAATGAGTGAGGTCATTCATTCTTTGAAAAACAGGTGCCAATTATTGCCCTTATTTAAGGAAGAAAGGCAGCAAATGTACATGCTGGTTACAGTGCGTTTCTCTCAGAAATTCTGAGGAAAATGGGTCGTTCCAGACATTGTTCAGAAGAACAGCGTACCTTGATTAAAAAGTTGATTGGAGAGGGGAAAACTATAAATATAAAGAAGTGCCAAAAATGATAGGCTGCTCAGCTAAAATGATCGCAAAGGCTTTAAAATGGCAACCAAAACCTGAAAGACATGGAAGAAAGCGAAAAACTACCATTCAAATGGATAGAAGAATAGCGAAAATGGCAAGGACTCAGCCAACAATCAGCTGCAGGAAGATCAAAGAAGGTCTAAAGTTACCTGTGGGTACTATAACAATTACAAGACTCCTATGTGAAGCCAAGCGATCTGCAAGAAGCCGCCGCAAAGTCCCACTGTTAAAAAAAGACATGTGCTGAAGAGGTTACAATTTGCAAAAGAGCACTGACTGGCCTAAAGAGACATTTTGTGGACTGATGAAAGTATGGCCTCATGCACACGACCTCGGCCTCCGTTCCGTTATTTTGCGGATAGGATGGGGACCCATTCATTTCAATGGGTCAGCAAAAAAATGCTGATAGTTCATCCGTTTGTGTTCCGCGTCTGTTGTCAGTGTTTCCCTTCAGCAAAAAAAAAAGAGCATTTCCTACTTTTTTCACATTTGCGAACAAGGATAGGGATTTATTACAAGTGATCTGTGGAAAAAAACTGATCCTCCAAAAAAAACTGATGCCGCATCAGTTTTTTTGGGCGGACGCACACTTTGCGAAAGCAAAAAACAACTGTCGTGTGCATGAGGCCTAAGATTGTTCTTTTTGGGTCTAGTGGCCGGAAACAGTTTGTCAGACGACCCCCAAGCACTGAATTCAAGCCACAGTACACTGTGCACAAGCCTCATGATATGGGGATGTTTCTCATACTATGGTGTTGGGCTTATTCATCGCATACCAGGGATCATGGATCAGTTTGAATACATCAGAATACTTGAAGAGGTCATGCTGCCTTATGCTGAAGAGGAAATGCCCTTGAAATGGGTGTTCCAACAAGACAACGACCCCAAACACACCAGTAAACGTTCAACATCTTGGTTCCAGACCAACAAGATTGACGTTATGGAGTGGCCAGCCCAATCCCCGGATCTTAATCCAAAAATGCAGTTTCTGAGGCAAAACCAAGAAATGGATAAGAACTGTGGAATGTAGTCCAATCATCCTGGGCTGGAATACCTGTTCACAGGGGCCAGAAGTTAGTTGACTCCATGCAACACAGAGTAGAGTAGTTCTCGGAAACAGTGGTTATACAACTAAATATTAAAGTGATTCAAAGGAAAGCAAAATCTTCAAACATTTTTCTGTTTGTTTAGTGAATGTTTGTAAAGAAGAATACAAACACTGCTATTTTTTTGAACAGTCTAATATTCACTTTTCAATTTATTTAGAGGAACAACACAAATTTGATAGATTTTTCTTCATGTTTTGATTTGGAATAGAACGTGTAGTGTTCCCAATGCATTTGTGTGTATGGAAATAAAAGCTATTAGAAGGATTTTGAGCTTTACTCACTTCTTTAAACACACTGCTATTATTTTGAACACAACTGTAGGTTGAAAAGAGCCCAAGGGGCTGTACTTATCCGTTGTGGCAGCTAGCTGCACCCATCAGCAGTGAGCTCCTTTCCTCCCCTCGTTTCTTTTTTCCTAGCTGCGGTGACGTCACCATGCTGTCGCTATAAAATCTCACACATGTCTGGTATAAAGTATTCAAACGAACCACCTATTAAAGGGGTTTTCCCATCTTGCAAATTCGTCCTCACCTGCAGCCAGCTCTGCTGTTCACTTCTTGGATTCATGCTTCTAAGGGTCCATTCACACGTCCGCAAGTGTTGTCCGCACCCTTTCCGCAATTGTGCGGAACGGGTGCGGACCTATTCATTCTCTATGGGGCCAGAAGAGATGCGAAGAGCACACTATGTGCTCTCCGCATCCGCATTTCCGGAGCGTGCCCCCGATCTTCCGGTCCGCACCTCCGCAAGAAAATAGAGCATGTCCTATTCTTGTCCGCAATTGCGGACAAGATTAGGCATTTCTATGGGGCTGCCGGCCGGGTGTATTGCGGATCCGCAATACACTACAGACGTGTGAATGGAGCCTTAGGCTGGGTGGGCTTAGGCAGTTTGAGTGAAGCCCTGCCACGCCTCTTTCTGACATCACACTCCTTGCATGCTCGTTCATGTGTCTCCTACGGCCACCACTCGCCTCCCGAATCCCTGGGCCGCGCTTGCGCAGAAGACATTTTTTTTTTCCCCAGCCGGCTCCTCATTGCAGTCCTGAGAGCTCACTGTGCCGCGCATGCGCAAAGATTATTTCTTAGTGCCCCGTCTCATACAGAGCCACGCTGAATACATGGCATGCGCGGCTCTGTATGAGATGCGGCACTGAAGAAATAAGCCTTGCGCATGCGCGGCAGTATGCGCGTTCACGGCTGCAACGAGCTGCCGGCTGGGTAAAAAAAAAAAGTCTTCTGCGCAAACGCAGCCCATGAATTCGGGAGGCGAGCGGTGGCGATATCAATGGGATACCATATGACAACAATGAGGTGGAAGGGAAAGAAATTTTATCAAGAAGGGTGGTAATTTGCCAATACAATGCAATATATTTACAAAAATGATCACTGGCACATCATTAACAGATTAAGCAGTGATCATTGTGATAGGAATACCCCTTTAAATATTTGGACTGAAGCCTCTCTTTCAACAACTCTCTGTGCTGACTAATCGAGCATTTAATGAAGATGTGTTTTGACAACCCCATTAGGTCCGAGCTCCTATAATTCAATACAAGAGTTATTCTTCTACATCAGGTTATTGTGCAATATCTATTGTAGAGAATATACATTCAAGATCAAAAATATCCAGAGCGTGTACAGTCATGGAGCCAGCTGGGACTTCAGCTCTGAAGCTTTCATAATTGTGACTGCAGCGGTGGACCATAATACACAATAACCAATGTACTTATTAGCTTTTTATGTGGATTTATTTTTCATATGTAGACATATCCTTTATATAGAGTAGGATAAATTGTCTCCAGCATGAACAATACGGAGGTAGGATTCTTATAAATCTAAGCCTTCCTGTTCATACTTCACAGCATCTATAGTGTTCTAGACGTTTCAGTGTTTGAATTGATCATTCATGTCTGCATAAGAAGTTTTCCGTTTATCCTGGATAATAAAATACTGTGTACACACGCATGAGCTACTGCTAGATAGTTTTGCTGTTAATTATAGTTTTGTATAACATGTGGTTACAGATAAAACGGATTCTACATTTTATGCTTTTCACTTCAGTTGCGATTAGTTTGCTGTGGAATTTATCTAGCGCAACAAGACCCATTCTGTCTGGTGTCTCTGGGGAGTCACTGGAACCCGACCTCCTGCATCATGCTCTCCAGACCTTTGAGCCCTAATCTTCCTCGCTTAACCCCTGTTTTCCCATCTTGCAAATTCATCCGGTCACGGCCGGGCAATGGCCGTGTGCATGAGTCCTAAGACTGGCACAGACCATTAGGCGTTCTAGCAGAAGGTGACTGATCAATAATTTCTTTCCTTTAAAAAAAATGGAGGCATCCCTGAAGACTTACCCCTTTTATGGAACTTCCTGATAGATGGGAGGCTTAGAAGTGGAATTGTCACCTGTTAGACATTTATGGCATGTACGTTCAATGTCCCATAAATGACACTGATGGTAATACTGCAGCCGCTTAGATTGAATCAGTCTGATAATGTGGCCCTCAGACCAGGTTGTGCATCCCTGCTCTTAATTCAAATTAAGCCAGAATAAAATGAGCCAAGATCATTAAGACTGGCGTATGAAATGAGTCTTAAAAAATCTTCTCCATAGTATTGTTATTGGTAGGTTAAATGATCATTAATCTCACAGGACAAGTTGGTTAATCATTTTTGGACATCTTGTATGTTCCTTATGTTTATGGATATCTACTGGTATTGTTTGGACTCATCTATGTTCAGCATGTTACTGAGCGACCTGATGAACGTTGGCATTCTCCACTTGTACTGGTGGCCGGGTTTGATGTCTTTGTGTAGACATTGCACTGAACAACCAGATTGTGGTGCATATATGTCTGCTGTGTTTGCTTTTTGTGCTAGAAAAATACACCCATATACACATGGGGATTACTAAACCAAGGTCTGTCTGCCTTGTTTACCTGCTTTTCCAGCCAGCCTTGCTCTCAACAACCCCTTTACTTGAAGTTTAGGCCATTGATGGATTACTGCTTGCAGTAGCTCTTCCAGTACCGATATTCATTGGATAACATTCGACCATGGTGACCAGTTATGACCTGCCAATGTTTGGTAGAAAGTATAGAAACCACTGTTCACATTCTCTACGCTTTAGGGTGAAAGATCTGAAACCTAAAACTCATAAAATGAAAATGTTGATATCCTAGTATGGTCATATTTTTTTGATAAATATATGTATGGCCCAACCGATGATCAGTGGTGCAGCCAGTCATTCTTGTGCCACCTGCATTCTATTTGTACCACGTCCATGCTCTTGTAGTTTTACAACATATAATGCTTTTCGTAAAAGTGATCTGACATGGTGGATCATAAACAACCCAGTAACTACTAGTTAAAGGGAGTCGGGTGACGGTAGGGCGCCAGCACGTGGGCTTTCATTTCCATGTTCCAAAACCTGCTAAACCAGCTAAGGAAAGGAAAGCTCAGACCTGCCCAGATAATCCATGTGCTGCACCCTGTTTCTGGATTTAACACCTCAAGGATGTTCACATGGCGGCATATCCTACAGAACATTTGAAGAGTCGTTGTCCACAGTTTACCCTAGTAAAGAAACACCGTGGCTTCATTACCAGTCATATCTTACATGCGGTATATTAATACATACATACACCAGTCATTCACCTTATAAATTACAAGCTATGTGTCGTCCTCTACAGAATCTGACAAAAATCCTTGCTCGTAGTTTCCAACTGACAGTCCCTGATATTCAAAGACAGTCCTGGCACATTTGTGATGTCCCAGGTCGAAAAGGGTGGGGCTAATGAAAACCCTTCACATAATGGGTATTCCTGGGTGGGTTGGGCACTCCCAGGGGTGGGGCTTATATGCCCTGATTTTACCAACTGAAATGTTGGTAAGTATTCCTAGCTGTGCATTTTTAAAAGCTATCACCTCTTGAAAATTATCAAACTGTGTGCAGGAGGCTGTGCGATATCACACTGACGCCTCTGTGACTGCATATTGTGGTGCCCACAGAAGAAGACTCCATAGCATCAAAATCCACTGTGTGAATGTACCTTTATCGAGAAATTTTTGAACGTCTAAAATACTAACTGTCTTTGTTACCTATAGCAACCAATCATTGTGCAGCTTTCATTTCTTTTAGTGCTCTTGGAAAATGAAAGCCGCACTGTGATTGGTTGCTGTGCAATTTCTCTTTGATAGTTTTCTGCCCATCTGTGTTTTAAGATGGAATGCAAGTGTGTACTGTAATCAGTAACAAGTAGTGTAGAAATGTGAAACAGGGCAGAACGCTACTTCTAAACTTGGAGGGGACCATGTAACAAACCCTAAAGTTAGCGTGCTCACCTTGTGTGAGACACAAATCTGCTATTTACACTTGTATAGCAATTATCTGGGGTGCTACAGTCACTGGAAAACAGGTTTCGGACTCGTTAGCTGGATGCAGCTGAGAAATGAAGGATTGTTACCACCCAGAAAGGACACCCTTTGGTGTAGCAATTCTGGTGGTGGTTTTATTTATTTTTTCTCCTGGTGGGATCTATCTGCTCAGCTCCCCTTGCCCTATAACATGCTGCCTGCAGATTGCACTGCATTTCATGGTGACAGGTTCCCTTTAATATTATGTGTTGGTATATATGAGAGCATCTCATTTGAATTCAGTATACTATCACTAACATGCCTATTTATTTTTCTCAGCGTCCATGCCATTTATTATTATGACACTAGTGAACAGACCATACAAACGTGGATTCTACTGCGATGATGAGTCTATTAGATACCCTTACCGAGATGACACTATCACTCATGGTCTGATGGCTGGAGTCACTATTTCCTGCACAGTTATCATTGTAAGTATTGCTTATCTCTTACAGACTCGCCATTAGTATCCTATTAGTATTTTATTTAAGGCTTTATTTCACTGCCAGGTTGGAGGCCACTGTTTCACTCAATTGTTAATTCCTGAAAAGTATCATTAAAAAGGCAAAATTATGCTTGAAGTGATTTTGCCAAGTTATCCCCTATCCACAGGATCGGGGATAACTAGCTGATCAGCTGGGGGCGGACTACTGGGTTCTTCACCGATCCCGAGAATGGGGGTTCCATTCTCTCTTCCTGACATTCTCTGTAGGGCCGTCGGAAGTAACAGAGCGCTATACTGACCTAACTTGAAAACTTGGCATTACCTCTTTAAAGTAGATTTCCACAACCCTCCTACCATTACTTTTGATTTGATTTTTGCTTATTATTTTGTATATAGGTTTTCACTTCAATAGCATCTGAGTAATAATAGATTGGGTATAGCATGCTCGAGAAGTCTTATGTTATTTGCCCAAAAAAACTGGGATATATGCTTTTTACCATATTTATTAGTTTTAGGCAGTTTTCTGCCCTTTTTTGTTTTAGGCAGTTTTCTGCCCTTTTTTATGGTTTGCCTGTCAAGGGAGCGTGGCATAATGAAAAAGGGCATTGCTTTGTAGAGGATAGGCACGTAGTCCAACTATGACGCTGTGATCCACGACTTTAGTGCATTTTTTTGAATGAACTAAGCTAACATATAGGTGGGTATAAAGTTACATTAGATAGTCTATAGGTTATAGGTGCATCAGTTTTATTATCCAGGCACTCTGATAAATCTGGCACAGTTTAAGACTTTCTAAGTTTACTTTTAGACAGTATAGGTAAAAGTGGACCTTTATGTCTCTGAGAGCCAGTTTCATGTTGTGGGCATGTAATTACACCCTTATTATGGCCAAATGTCCTGGCTGAACTCTCAGCATTATAGGTACTGTATGATGCTGTGAGTTGCTGTGCTGCAGTCAATCTATAATGCGCTAGTGCGAAAGCGACCTAAAACTACTTTAAAACTTAACGGATTTTTATTGTATCCACAGATTACTTCTGGTGAGATGTACATGGTGTTCTCCAAACGACTCTACTCCCGCTCTGAGTGTAACAACTATGTAGCTGCACTGTACAAAGTGATTGGAACGTTTCTGTTTGGCGCCTCAGTCAGCCAGTCCTTCACTGATCTCGCGAAGTACATGGTAGGACGTCCACGGCCCAACTTTTTGACTGTCTGCGACCCAGACTGGTCGACTGTGAACTGCTCTGGATATGTGACGGAATTTGAATGCCGTGGACGTCATGCAAACGTAACTGAGTCCAGGTGAGATCAGGATCCAAGGCAGAGCGCTGTCCAGTTTTTACTGTCTAATGTGATTTAGGGTGTAATATTATAACATTTAGTATACCGGCATAAGTACTGGATACAGCTAGGAATAGTACATTGATCACTGTCTGCGCAAGTGTGGGTTCACAAAGGACGGATACGCTGTGGATTTGGCGCCATGGATTTGCGCACAGCAGATACCCAGCGTTTTACAGTACCAGGAAAGTGGATGAGAATTTAAAGAGGACCTTTTATGGGTCCAGACTTTATAAACTAAGTGTCAGGGTATGTAGGGCATAGTGCAGGTATCTAATAGCGCTTACTATTTTTTTCTGGGCGCCGCTCCGTTCACTTGCTGTGGCCCCCGTTAAATTCTCCCGCCCTGTATACTAATTTTCGCATCGGTACAGGGAGGAGGAGACTGCCCTGTTTCTCAATGGGCGTCTCCTTCTCTCTGGCTGTGAGCTGTCCAATCGCAGCGGAGACTGGAGAGTTGTTTTTTTTTCTCCCTGTGACGCTCTCTGCTGCGATTGGACAGCTCACAGCCAAGGAGAAGGAGACGCCCTTTGAGAAACAGGGCAGTCTCCTCCTCCCTGTACCAATGCGAAAATTAGCATACAGGGCGGAAGAATTTAACGGGGGCCACAGCAGGCAAACGGAGCGGTGCCCATAAAAAATATTGCTATTAGATCCCCGCTGTATGCCCTACATACCCTGATACTTAGTTTATAAAGTCTGGACCCATAAAAGGTCCTCTTTAAGAAATCGTATCCACACACGTCCAAAAATAAATTGTGGTTGAAATTAACATGCGGTGTGGCTATTCTACCACAGATTTCACCCTTTGCAGTGCATAGTGTAAAATCGTTATTTTTTTTATTATCTATATAGCCTTTTATTTATTGTAATTCTTATCTTTTAGGCTCTCATTCTACTCGGGGCACTCCTCATTTGGAATGTATTGCATGCTCTTCCTCGCAGTAAGTATTTTATCTACTGTGACAGTTACATTGTCAATCCTCCTTTTACTTTCTCTTCATACAGTAAGATTAGTTACACATTTGTATCTTTGGAAGCTGGCACTTGACTGACAGCTGACATTGTAGACACCGCCTGCAGTCGTCTTAGGGGAATTTATCCTGCACATCTTACACTAGGTACCAGTATTTTTTTGCTTTGTAGTTATCTGTACATCACAAGCATTGGGAATGTGGTTCCTAAATACACAATGTCATATAGAATACAGGTTAAAGGGGTATTCCCATCTCAGACATTGATGGCATTTTGCTAGGATTGAATATCACATGTATGTGGTTTCTCTCTGTTCACTTCGGTGGTCCTGTTCTGGAGATAGGAGCGGGCCCCACGTTTTGTACCCACTTCTATCTAACATTGATGGCATATTCTAGCAATATGCCATGGGAATACCCTTTAAGTACGGTTTACATTTTTGCAAATACAGGGGCTTAAATGAATCCTGTTTTGTAGAATACCACGTGTTTCTACTCTACTGCCACATTCTCAAAATCGCATAGCGGTTCTTAGACTGGGAATGAGTTCAAGTGACTCAGGGGTATGGAATTATCTTAATAACTACTCAAAAAGCAGAAAGGAGGCATAGAGCATTTCTGATATAAATGACTCGGAAAGCATCAGGAAGCCCTCTGAATGTAGTATAAGGCTCTGTTAACGGTTTCAGTTCCCCATCAGCAGCCAGAATATTGGTCATAATAGGTCCATTATGGCTCCTGTAAAAGAAAAGAAAAAAATACGTAAGCCATTATACCTGTGTAAACAGATCCTTTAAATTATGATTGTTTACTTATTTTTCAGATTAAATCCTTTAGATTTCTTTTCATTTTTCACAGTTTAGAATTTGTAGTATGTCTACTGCCACATAAGCTCAATATGTCTCCCTTCTTTGCAGTTATACATACAGGCGCGGCTGTGTGGTAAATGGGCTCGTCTGCTGCGTCCCACCATTCAATTCTTCCTGTTGTCGTTTGCGCTATATGTTGGATATACACGAGTCTCGGATTACAAGCACCACTGGAGTGATGTTCTTGTGGGATTTTTGCAAGGTGCTCTTGTGGCTGTGCTCACTGTAAGTTCAGATATGGTTTATTAGTAGATATTTGCAAATCTGGTTCCCCTCCTCCCCGATCAATGATGTACCCTTTTTCTGTCTTAAAGTATCGTCTATTTATGCACTCCCTTCTCATGTGTGTTTTGTTTTTGTTTTTTTGTTTTTTCAGGTTCACTATGTCTCAGATTTTTTCAAAGTCCGACCCCCTCAGCCATGTACTAAAGATCCTCTCGAGAGCAAACCAAGCCTCCAGCTCTGTGAGTCCGACCAAAATCACTTTGGATACCTGGCAGGATCATGATACTTCTCTGTGCCCCACTCAGCTCCACCAACCACATTGCTAAGGTCTCTAAAATTGGAGGCCTTTATCCATGTTAGCTGGCCGCTCCAAGGGGGCTTGTGGACTGATTATGCGAGTTTCCAGTTTGAAGCACGCTTGGACTTTTTTTTTTTTTTAAACAAAAAAAAAAGATTTTGTGATAATTTTGTTTTCAGCACAAAAGCCAAATAACTTTTTATATAAATATAACTATAGAGGGATATCAAGGAAAATAGGTATCTCTATATATGAAATGTGTGACCGATTGGGTGCGTGTTGTCTTTGCATTTGTGTGAGGATGTTAGGAGTGTGTGGTTTGTATTTTGAATTGTGTGTTGCGGCTGTCTGCTGGCCTGTGGTTGGCATTGGCTGGGTACCCTCGGTGGGTTGAGAGGGCAGGTTCTGCATTGTAGTCACTACTTCAGTCTGACTGCCCGAGGAGGAAGTACGGAGAGAATGCAACAGAACTATTGTCCTCGTATTAGTGTCGTATGCCTGTGATTTCTGTTTTAAACCACTGCTTTCCATCTCAAAGGGAAAACTAGAACCTTTGGGGAGAGTTTAAAGGATAAGAACTGCTTTAACACTCATGTATATATGAAATGTCTTTATTGGTTTTGTTGTGTATGTATCCTAACTTGAGTCTGTGGGCTGTAAATAAAGCAATCATCCCATCCTCACTTGGCAATGTATGGGTTAAATATTTCCCGCATTTGCGTGTTGGTTTCTTCTTTTACCCATTTATCAGCTTTTTAGCATTTCAATCAATCATTCCTGCACCTTATCTTTACCAATGTCTACGTGCTCCACCCCAAGCACTAGTCCTTGTCTGTATTTCACTGCATACTTCTCCATCTTCTGATCAGCACTGAGCGTTGAAGGGAGAACTCAGACTCTCACCATTACGGTTTGTAAATGGTAGTGTAAAGTGCCCCGGGGTGGTATCATAGAATGTAAAATTACAACTGACCATCTTTAGTAATGTAGTGCGCACAACAGCCCTGGGCAGCCTGTGTGTTTATTATATGGGTCTTTCTAAAAAAAAAAAATAAAAAAAAAAAATAAAGGGCTAAATAACCAATAGCAGGGTGTTAAGGGGCAGCAGAATTTCAAATACTTTAAGGGCCCATGCAAACGACCATATGCCCTCTGAGACATACATCGCGACATACATCGTGTGCACAGGAGCGCACAGCTTCATTGGTTACTATGACACTGCGTGCATCGGGCCGCCCGCAGGACTATTGTCCTGCACTGATAAAACATATGAGTGCAGAACAGTATTCTCACGGGCGGCCCGACGCGCACAGCCTCATAGTAAACCAGGCATCCTCAAACTGCAGCCCTCCAGCTGTTGCAAAACTACAACTCCCAGCATGCCCGAACAGCCTACAGGTATCGGCCTACAGCAGGGCATTGTGGGAGTTACAGTTTTAAAACAGCTGGAGGGCCGCAGTTTGAGGATGCCTGTAGTAAACAATAAGGCTGTGCGCTCCCGTGCACTTGATCAATGCTGCTGCAGGAAATATAGCCTATTCAAGGGACCATATGTCTCGGAGGGCATACGGTCGTGTGCATGGTCCCTAATACTTAGACAGCACCAAATTTATCACTGTGGCTGATACTGGATGATAAATCGGTTACATCTTTAGACTGTCTAGTCTAAGTTTACGCCACCCATACGTTGGCTTAGTTTGATGCATTTTTTAGCGCAAAGTGCATTCAAGGCACACCCCTTTCCCACAAAGCCACAACCTTGACACTAAGCCACATACCCTTGTTGGACAAGGCGTAAAAAGGTTAGAAAAGTTTCTAAAGCACTTGTTCAATGCAGTGCAAAGCATGTACACCAGTTCTTTAACACACATTGTGCCAAAAAACTGTTGCATTTTTAATAGTAAATCTTCCCCTGAGTTCTTTTGTTCCCCAAACCAGAGTTTCTTCTGTTAGAATCCACACACCACTATGGTTAGGTAGCATGGAGTTAAATTTCTAGTTCTTGCAAAGCGTTACATAGAATTGTCACCCGCATGTTTGTCATTTAAAGGACAAAGAAACTTGTCGGTCAAGTCTGGTTCCCTGCAGTGAAAGCAGTCATAGGTGTTGAATCACTTTGTACCTTCCCAAGGATCGTGGAGTGATATCTACACACATCAAAGTAATCTGGCGGCAATTGAAGGTGTATGACCACGTTAAGACCTACATTGCTGGAACATGTAGTGTGCGTCCTATTACCCAATAAAGTGCACATGCTGCTAAACAGCGACAGGTTATATTTGTTCACAAGCAATTCACTTTTGCTTCTCAATAAAATTAAAGGAAATCTGTCACCGCGACCGTGAACTATCTGCAGTAATATTTAAATAGTACTACAGATAAAAAGTCCTGATCCCAATTTTTTTTTTTTCCTATGGGCCTCCCGCTGTCATCGTATAACGCTGCACTGAAATACTTGCGCACAGGAGTCCTCTCCTTTATGTTAGAGCAGCAGTCTGGACTGCGTATTTCAGTGCAGCTTTGAGAGCTGACAATGGGGGGGGGGGGCGGCAGTAGGAAAATAAGATGGTGATCAGAACTCCTATATATTACAACAGATATTCAGCCGGTTCTCTGCGGTACTCCACCAGTATTTTCTATTTCATCCACCATGACGGCCCACATTGAGATTGACCCTTGACCTCTGTAGGGGCAGGAACACAGAGTTTAAGAACCCCCCACCCCTCCACCTCCTCAGTGCTTTCCTTCCCCTACAGGGGCCAACACGTGGAGAGTTCCTCCTTTATGGAGGATAAAACAACCTTATTTCTTTACAGGTTCTCCAGCTGGGGCTAAGGCTGGCCAGCTAGGAGCATCGAGGACCCTCGTCTTGGCTTATGCCGAGGCCTGTGGTCCTCCCCATACCTTCGTACTTCCTTCCCGTCCGGCAGGGGGAGCAGGTGCGGCGCATGGAGTGTCTCTATGGGCGGGCCGGGCGACGCACGTATCCCTTAGTAGGCTGGTGCGGCGCAGGCCCACGCCGTCAACAGGGCGCAGCTAGATGACGTCAGACGCCGGGATTTTTAAAAAGAAAAGGCCGCGGTTCCTTCCGGCCTCTCGCCTGCTACACCGCGATGTCTGAGACACCTGCTCCCCGCCAGGAAGGTCCTGACCCTTCTGCCACCAGTACCGTGAGTCCCCTTCTGGAGGGTGTATATTTCAGTTTTCTAGCCTGAATTACTAATGCTGGGATATCTGGTTGTTTCCTTCTGCAGGGCAGCAAGGAGTTGAAGACAAAAACAAAACTCTTAAAATGCTGTGCTTGTTCCAAGCGTCTCCCTGAAAATTATAAAAAGAGGCTATGCAAACCTTGCACTACGGAAATTTGGAAGGAAGAGCAACCAGATATACTCTCTGAAATGAAGTCTTTTATTTCAGACGAGATTAAGTCTTCTTTAGCCACCTTGTCTACCCCCTCCAGCAACCCCATTCCTTCTAAGAAACGCAAAGTGTCTGTTATTTCTTCTGAGGGTGAAGAGGTTGAAGTGGCCTCCACCTCATCCAGACAATTTCTTAATGAGGAACCCTTGTCGGACGGGGAAATTCTGGAAGAGGATAAAAAATACTTTTTTTCCGCTGATGAAATGGAGGAGTTGCTACGAGCAGTCAGGTTCACTATGGGCATTGAGGATACCCCTAGGCCCCGTACGGTACAGGATGAGATGTTTGGGGGTCTTAGATCCAAGTCTTCTATTGTTTTTCCCATCAATGAAAATATAAAAGAAATTATATTGGAGAAGTGGTCAGATCCAGAAAAGAGACTTGGCGTTCCCAAAGAATTCAGGAATAGGCTCTGCTTTGACCCGTCTGAAAGCAAAATATACAACCAGACGCCTAAGGTCGATTTACAGGTGGCCAAGGTAGTAAAGAAGACCGCCCTACCCTTTGAGGATTCCTCACAGCTAGGCGATCCTATGGATAGAAAGGCAGATGGCCTAAAAAAATCCTGGGAGTCAGCTATGTTTGGGGTAAAAACTAATATTGCTGCTACCTCCGTCGCCAGAGCGATGTATATATGGCTAGGAGAACTGGACGAACATCTAAAAAACAAAACTCCAAGAGAAGAGATCAGGGACTCTCTCCCCCTTCTCCGCTCCGCCACAGCATTTTTGGCCGATGCTTCAGCAGAGTCCATCCTTTTTTCCGCCAAGGATGCTGCTCTTTCTAACGCAGCCCGACGGGCTTTATGGATGAAAGCCTGGTCTGGAGACAAGGCATCCAAGGCCAAACTTTGTTCTATCCCCTTTTCAGGGGAATTTGTCTTCGGCCCCACTCTGGATAAAATCCTAGAGGGAGCAGCGGACAAGAAGAAGGGTTTTCCAGAGAACAAAGAACCAAAAAAGAAGCCCTTTTTCGTCAGTTCCAACCCCAGCAGAGATCCTACAGGGGTAAAGGGAAGTCTGGCCGATGGAGCTATCCCAAAGGAGGGAGAGGAAGAGGTTTCATCCTCAATCCCCAGAATAGACAAAACAGCAATGACGCCAGGGTAGGGGGGGCGACTGATGGGTTTTCTATCTTCCTGGAGTCAGGTAACTTCAAATCCCTGGGTTCTAAACGTAATCTCTCAGGGTTACAGGATAGAGTCCACATCAGTCCCCCCGAGAAGATTCTGCATCACACCTCAGAGCAGATCAGATCTTCCGAAAATTTGGCAAGGCGTCCAGGACCTCTTAGAGCTAGGGGTAATTCAAAAGGTCCCTATCCCAGAGGAAATGAGAGGATTTTATTCCAGCCTCTTTTAAGTTAAAAAAAAACCAGACCAATCCTTTCGCACGATAATAAACCTAAAACCCCTAAACAGGTCTATTCTATACAGGAGGTTCAGGATGGAGACCATCCCATCCACTATCCCTCTGATTCCAAAAGGGGCGTTCATGTCGTCAATCGATCTAAAGGACGCTTACTACCATGTCCCCATCCATCATCTCTCCCAAAAATATCTAAAATTCGCTCTAAGAGGACCAGACAGGTCTATCCATCACTTCCAATATGTCGCCCTCCCTTTCGGTATTTCCTCGGCCCCCAGGGTCTTCACAAAAGTCGTGGTAGAGATGGTGGCCTACCTTCGTCAGGAAGGAATCACAATCATTCCATATCTCGACGACTTTTTAATTCTGGGCAAGACAGAATCCGAGAACCTTCTGGCAACCCAAAGATTCTCGGAATTCTTAAAAAATCTTGGCTGGATTATAAATATAAAAAAATCCACGCTAATCCCATCCATGAGAATAAGGTTCCTGGGTGTGGAATTGGATTCGTCCCTGTTGATGACCTTCCTCCCTCAGGACAAGGCTACTGCACTGACAGAAAAAATCAGAGCGTTCCAGAGGGCTCGCAATTGCTCCATCAGAAAGGCCATGAGTCTCCTTGGAAGCCTAACCGCCTGCATTCCCTCGGTGGCATGGTGCCAAAGCCACACAAGAGTAATCCAAAATTGGATCTTAACTATTTGGGACGGAAAACAAGTAAGTTTAGACAGGATTTTTCGGATCCCACAGGCCGTGAAAACAGACTTGGATTGGTGGAAAGTAAAAAGAAGACTGCTAGGAGGCCTTCAGTGGCGGAACCATCCGGCCGTTCAGGTAATCACGGACGCAAGCCTCGGAGGCTGGGGAGCAAAGATAGGAGATCATCTTCTACAGGGTACCTGGCCTGCCGAGATAAGAGACAGATCCTCCAACTACCGAGAACTATACGCAGTCCTCGAAGCATTATTAAAAGGAGAGTGTCTTTTAAAAGGGCGACACCTAAGAATAATGTCCAACAATACCACAATGGTGGCTTATCTGCGTCACCAAGGAGGGACAAGGTCACGGCCTCTAAGCGAGATAGCAAAAAGAATCTTCTCCTGGGCAGAGAACGCCTTATCTCTGTCCGCCATCCACCTAAGGGGCTGCGAAAATGCAGTAGCAGACTTTCTGAGCAGAGAGACAATAGATCCAGGAGAATGGTCTCTGAACAGGAATATCTTCCAGAAGATCTCGGAAAGATGGGGCCGTCCGGAGGTAGACTTATTCGCCTCCAGAAGAAATGCGCAGGTAAAATGTTTCTGCTCCCTAAACCCAGGAGACAGTCCATGGGCAATCGATGCCCTGTCAATACAATGGAAATGGAAACTAGCCTACGCCTTTCCCCCAATACCACTACTACCTTGGGTTGTCCAGAAGCTCCTGGAGGAACCAACTACTCTCATCCTAATAGCCCCTCTATGGCCAAAGAGGAGTTGGTTCTCCACTCTAAAACAGCTATCGCTGGAAGATCCGTGGGAGATTCCCTTCCAGAGGGATATTCTAGTTCAGGGCCCTCTTCTTCATCCAGACCCAGGTATATTCAAACTGTCAGCCTGGATCCTGAGAGCGAGACATTAAGAAGCAGGGGTCTTTGGGAAAAGGTGATACTTACTCTGAGGGCTAGTAGGAAAAAGGTGACCTCCTCCATCTACCTTAAGATCTGGAAGAAATACTGTTCCTGGTTAGGAGTTGAGCACCCAGACACCACCTCTCCTCCCATCAACAGGATTTTAGACTTTCTACAGTGCGGCCTTGAGTTAGGCCTGAGACCTAGTACTCTGAAGGTCCAAATTTCTGCCCTCAGCTCCTTCTACGACTGCAGCCTGGCCAATCACAGATGGATCAAGAGGTTCTTCAGAGCAGTTTCAAGATTGAGACCCTCTCTGAGATCCAGAGCTCCGACTTAGGATCTTAACATCGTCCTAGAAGGCCTAACAAAACCTCCATTTGTACCATTGTCGGAAATCTCTTTAAAACACCTTTCCCTGAAAACTGCCTTTCTGATCGCTATCACCTCAGCCAGACGCATTGGAGAGATCCAGGCCCTTTCTTGTAGAGAGCCCTACCTCCAGATCAGCAAAGATCACATCCGTCTAACTCTCGACCCAGGTTTTCTCCCTAAAGTAGTCTCACCTTTCCATCAAGAACAGGAGATCTTCCTACCCTCTATCCCTAGGTCCGAGCATACAGGGTCTAGCGATAGGTTACATCTCCTAGATGTTAGGGACATAGTTATCCATTACCTGGATTCTACCAGAGATTTCAGGGTTGATAACAATCTTCTTATTCAGTTTTCGGGAAAAAATAAAGGAAAGAAGTTAGCCAGGTCTTCCATAGCCAGATGGATCAGATCCACTATTGAATGCTGTTACAAGATCCAGAACAAGCCCAGTCCTGGTAATGTTAAAGCCCACTCTACTAGGGCCACTGCCTCTTCTTGGGCCGAGAAAGGAGGGGTCTCGCTGGACCAGATCTGTAAAGCCGCAACCTGGTCTAGCGCTAATACTTTTGTAAGGCACTATCGTCTTAATCTTCCAGACTCGAATGAAGCTCTTTTCGGCCAGAGGGTTTTACAGGCGATATCCCCACCCATTTAGTTATCTGATATGTCTCAATGTGGGCCGTCATGGTGGATGAAATGGAAAAACCGCAATTAGACTTACCGGTAATTCCGTTTCCTTGAATCCACCATGACGGCCCATACTATTCCCCTTCCCAAAAAAAAAAATATATTTTTTAATATATATATATATATATATATATATATATATATAAGTTACATATACATGCAGAAGATTAAATAGGAGTTTAAGGGTATGAATCAATATCCTTTTACTTTTGTTCCACCTTTCGGGTAATTGTAAAGCACTGAGGAGGTGGAGGGGTGGGGGGTTCTTAAACTCTCTATGTGTTCCTGCCCCAACAGAGGTCAAGGGTCAATCTCAATGTGGGCCGTCATGGTGGATTCAAGGAAACGGAATTACCGGTAAGTCTAATTGCGTTTTTTTTTCTCAAGTCTCACCATTCTCTGGATCTGTTATTTTTCCTTATCGGGTGTCTTTATCACTTAGACCACCATAGTTTTTATTTTAAAATTATTATTTTTTTGCTAGCTTGCAATGTGTATTAATGTTACTGCTCTACAGAGGCAATGACAATACAGGTGGTACATACTTTCCTATAAAAAAACAAATGAAAAAAAAATAAACACACAATGCATACATAAAACAGGCTACTTTCACTCTAGCGTTTACAATTTCCGGTATTGACATCCAGCAGAGGATCTCAATACCGGAGAAAACGCTTCCGTTTTTGCTGAACCCTGCAGGATCAGGCAAAAACGCTAGTGTGAAAGTAGCCTTAGTAAAACACACTATATGAGCTAAAATTCTTTAAAAAAAAAGCTACAAAAACGCACAACACAAAACCGTGTTTGGCAGCACCCTTAAAAATGAATGCAAGAAGATGTAATAGATGACCATCCATAGTAAAACCAGATGGTATAGATACTGATATCTTACAATCACAATCGTTGAGCACCTCTGGCTCCTCAGCTAACTAGCTATATATTTCTGCCTACACAGTCACAAATGTTACTTCTCAAATGTGATCGGCTAATTATATGACCAGGGTGACCTCAGTTCTTCTGTATTGACCAGTATATATGGTGCCTTTATACATTGCCACATCGTGATAACATACTCCTAATTGAAAACTCACTAAAAACAGTATCACAAAGGAGCTAATGGTGAGGCTGGTTTTACGTTGTAGGATAGGATAATATATGCCTCTATTCCATACAAATAGCACTGTTTCATGTGTATTGAGCCACCACACAACCTCCATCACCTAACCTTATTTCCACATGTGCAGCGGGTCACGCACTGTGGCTTCCTGCATGCCGCTGCTCAGGATAGCCCATGGGGAAAATTATCTTCCCGTGTAGCCACATGTAATACTGCAGAAATATCAGCTTAGTTATATATAACGTTATATTACAATTCAGTATGAGAGAAATTCTTTCCCAGGGTGGGTGAAATATACAGACATCCTGTGCAGGGAACAGAGGAACCTGTTTCCCTCCCCTCTCCTGTGCCTCCCCTTCTAATACTGTAGACGGGAAGAGGGCTCTGCCGAAAAGGATGTTACTAAGGCAGAAAGCATCCGCTCGCTGGCAGAGAGCCTGGGGAACAGGGAAAGGAGGGAGGGAAAGCCAGTGGGGCAGAAAGGAACAAAAGGGAGAAAGTCAGACAGGGTTTTGATGAACAGTTTAGAGCTGGAAAAGGTAAGCCTAGCTGAAGGCACTAGAGCAGAATGTGCCAGGATCCATGCAAGGGACACAATGGAAAGATTTAGGGGATAGAGTTGGTTCAATTGGTTAAATAAGGATTGCTGTTTATGAGTAAAATACTGACATCTACCCACAATAAGTGACATAACTCAGTGGGAGAGCGTAATGAGAATTGACATGAATTGAATTGCAAATACAAGGGTACAGCGGTGTTTACACACTGCTGCTGGATATGGATCAGCGGAAGAGAGGGGAAGCTGATATAGCAAATATGGAACAAGCCAGAAAAAAGAAGGGCGGTATAAATGGAAAGGAAGAAATATACAGTACATGGAGGGAAAGCACTGACTACAGCAAGATCACCCATGGACAATAAACTACATTGTAAACAATCATGTGGAAAGACAAGTGGAAACTTTCTCTTCAGCATCCATGCTTTTGAATAGAACTTGATGTCACCAGTAGGAAAGAACGCTTTAGAAGTTATTGAGTGCCCCGAGTCTAGAGGCACAGGAATCTATTATCACTCTATTCTAGAAATACCCGATGCACTGAAACAGAATGCATCAGGCAGGGGTGGACTGGCCATAGACATTACAGGGAATTTTCCCACTGAGCCAATATCCGTAGGGCCACCAGAGGACTCTTCACTCCCACTGGCCAGGTACATACTACTGTGTGCACTATATGGGTCATTATTAGAGGAAGTCCATACAGCATACTAAAGGTAGGGTTAGCTTGGTGCTGTGGCTGTATCTAACCTCCTAAGCCCCCCTGCTCTATACCTTAATTAGAGACAGGGGAGGAAGACAGAACATAGTATCTATTGATGGCCACCACAGAGGGACAAGCTTCCGGGGAGATATTTTGTGCTGTACTATGGTGTTGCTGGCCCTGCCAACATATATTGGCCCCATCTACTTGTGTTGCCCCCGCCTTCTCTCAATTTTGACCCACCTACAACATTAGGGCCACTTTTAGATTTTTTTCCAGGGCCACTTTAAGTTCCCAGTCCGCCCCCTGACATCAGGTTTTGACCAGTAGCAGGCACACATAGAGGCAATTTTAGATCTGAATACAGTTTTTACATACATAAAGAGGATAGGTGTGGCTATTCACGAGGGATTTTTGACATAAAAGCAACCTGAATGTAGTAATTAAATATATTACAACATATCAAATCGCCTGATATTTGCATTGATTAAAAAAGTCACATTTTGAGTATGTACACTTTTTCAATATTACATTACTGAATCCTTAAAGTTTTTTCTTGGCATCAGGATATTGATGGTCTAACCTTAGGAACTTGTTGAAGGGGATGAAACCTGCAGTTCTCTGCGCTGCCACTACTGTGACCTCTGCATTTAGCGGCCTCGGTTATATAGACTGCGGTCTAGATGAGGTAATTAGTATGGGTGTCATATTGCATGGTACAGTAATTTAGGCTTTATATGGTATGGTTATTTACACTCCATTTCAACATACACTATGGTGTGTGGGGGGGTCAGCATACGACACCGCAAAGGTTATCATCCAAAGTGAAGTCAGCCCTGGCCACAACAGTCTGGAACATGTGGAGCCTGAACGCATTGTTTATTTCTCATTTTTGTAAAAATTTCTGTTATATTTATGTAGGAATGTTTCAGCCATTTTGGGTTCAGAGATTACAAAAGAGCTGTTTCTCAATCAGCATTTGTCCTCACCAATCCCTAGTTAATAAAATGTTGATAGCAGGTCTTCTCCTCATGTACTCCCTGTTGTCTGAGCAAAGCTCACTATATTAGATGACTCATGTTCATAATAATTCAAATGACTCCAGATAAGTTCAGGCTGTTTCTTTGTAAACATTTTAATAGAGATTTTGCAGAAAATGATTTGAATCAGATAAGGGTAGGATAGGATAGTAGAGTTTAACCAGCTAGTGGATCTTGGTCTAGCAGTTTGCTTTGTACATACAGAGTAAAGTGAGTCCCACCTTCATAGGCCTAGCTATTATGAGTTTATTTTTTTGGCAGAATTGTGGCACTTTCCATATGTGGAGTCTGTGAGCCATGACAAGCTATCTGGCAGGGTTTTGTCAGTGGAGATCTTCAGTTCAATCAGATCTGGGCAGCCTTGAAGGTTGGTCGGGGATGAGGTGCATGGAACTGCTAACTTTTAGTTGGTGGGAGAACCAGGGGCACATAGACCCAGGCACGGCATATCAGTGCCGCAGTCTGTCACCCAGCTGTGCGAATGAAGTCTGGTTAAAGCCACACATTTTTGTCATGCTTTTGTATGGTTACTGCGTGTAAAGACTGGCGTTAAAATGCACTCCCTAGTGCTTGTTCTGCCGATCATCTAATCTTTTAAAAAGACCCTAAGGGTACAATCACACGCAGGGGCAGACTGGCCATAGACCCTACATGGAAATTTCCGAGGGCGCCGTCTGAGCTCTCCTCCTAGCTGCTGTTCAGGTACATAATAATCGGATGCTCTCAGTAGTAATTAATACTAGGGGCATCACAGGAGCCGTCCTGCATTCAACTGTATCACTGTCCTCAGTATGGTGATATTGCAGTATTTAACGCTGCACTGTGGTATTTGGTATTGCTGGCCCCGCCTACTTGTGTTGTCTCTGCCTTCTGTCAATTTGGACTCCCCTCAACATGGAGCCACTTTTAGTTTTTTTTCCAGGGCCACTTTAACTTCCCAGTCTGCCCCTGACTAGACGGCATGGTCATGTCATGTCATGGCTGTGCTGGGTTCAAATACTTTGCGCCCGAAGGGACCACAGTGGGCTCTAATTTAACCACCTCCGGACCGCTGTACGCACAGACGCGTCCTGGAGGTGGTTGATTCATTCCGAGTGGACGCATATACGCGTCATCTCGCGAGACGCGAGACTTCCTGTGAACGCGCGCACACAGGCGCGCGCGCTCACAGGAACGGAAGGTAAGAGAGTTGATCTCCAGCCTGCCAGCGGCGATCGTTCGCTGGCAGGCTGGAGATGTGTTTTTTTTAACCCCTAACAGGTATATTAGACGCTGTTTTGATAACAGCGTCTAATATACCTGCTACCTGGTCCTCTGGTGGTCCCCTTTGTTTGGATCGACCACCAGAGGACACAGGTAGCTCAGTAAAGTAGCACCAAGCACCACTACACTACACTACAACCCCCCCCCCCCCGTCACTTATTAACCCCTTATTAGCCCCTGATCACCCCATATAGACTCCCTGATCACCCCCCTGTCATTGATTACCCCCCTGTCATTGATCAACCCCCTGTAAAGCTCCATTCAGATGTCCGCATGATTTTTACGGATCCACTGATAGATGGATCGGATCCGCAAAACGCATCCGGACGTCTGAATGAAGCCTTACAGGGGCGTGATCAATGACTGTGGTGATCACCCCATATAGACTCCCTGATCACCCCCCTGTCATTGATTACCCCCCTGTAAAGCTCCATTCAGACGTCCGCATGATTTTTACGGATCCACTGATAGATGGATCGGATCCGCAAAACGCATCCGGACGTCTGAATGAAGCCTTACAGGGGCATGATCAATGACTGTGGTGATCACCCCATATAGACTCCCTGATCACCCCCCTGTAAAGCTCCATTCAGATGTCCGCATGATTTTTACGATCCACTGATAGATGGATCGGATCCGCAAAACGCATCCGGACGTCTGAATGAAGCCTTACAGGGGCATGATCAATGACTGTGGTTATCACCCCATATAGACTCCCTGATCACCCCCCTGTCATTGATCACCCCCCTGTCATTGATTACCCCCCTGTAAAGCTCCATTCAGACGTCCGCATGATTTTTACGGATCCACTGATAGATGGATCGGATCCGCAAAACGCATCCGGACGTCTGAATGAAGCCTTACAGGGGCATGATCAATGACTGTGGTGATCACCCATATAGACTCCCTGATCACCCCCCTGTAAAGCTCCATTCAGATGTCCGCATGATTTTTACGGATCCACTGATAGATGGATCGGATCCGCAAAACGCATCCGGACGTCTGAATGAAGCCTTACAGGGGCATGATCAATGACTGTGGTTATCACCCCATATAGACTCCCTGATCACCCCCCTGTCATTGATCACCCCCCTGTCATTGATCACCCCCCTGTAAAGCTCCATTCAGACGTCCGCATGATTTTTACGGATCCACTGATAGATGGATCGGATCCGCAAAACGCATCCGGACGTCTGAATGAAGCCTTACAGGGGCATGATCAATGACTGTGGTTATCACCCCATATAGACTCCCTGATCACCCCCCTGTCATTGATCACCCCCCTGTCATTGATCACCCCCCTGTCATTGATCACCCCCCTGTCATTGATCACCCCCCTGTCATTGATCACCCCCCTGTCATTGATCACCCCCCTGTCATTGATCACCACCCCTGTCATTGATCACCCCCCCTGTCATTGATCACCCCCCCTGTCATTGATCACCCCCCCTGTCATTGATCCCCCCCCCTGTCATTGATCACCCCCCCTGTCATTGATCACCCCCCCTGTCATTGATCACCCCCCCCTGTCATTGATCACCCCCCCTGTCATTGATCACCCCCCCTGTCATTGATCACCCCCCCTGTCATTGATCACCCCCCTGTCATTGATCACCCCCCTGTCATTGATCACCCCCCTGTCATTGATCACCCCCCTGTCATTGATCAACCCCCCTGTCATTGATCACCCCCCTGTCATTGATCACCCCCCTGTCATTGATCACCCCCCTGTCATTGATCACCCCCCTGTCATTGATCACCCCCCCTGTCATTGATCACCCCCCTGTAAGGCTCCATTCAGACATTTTTTTGGCCCAAGTTAGCGGAATTATTATTTTTTTTTCTTACAAAGTCTCATATTCCACTAACTTGTGACAAAAAATTAAATCTCACATGAACTCACCATACCCCTCACGGAATCCAAATGCGTAAAATTTTTTAGACATTTATATTCCAGACTTCTTCTCACGCTTTAGGGCCCCTAGAATGCCAGGGCAGTATAAATACCCCACATGTGACCCCATTTCGGAAAGAAGACACCCCCAGGTATTCCGTGAGGGGCATATTGAGTCCATGAAAGATTTAAATTTTTGTCCCAAGTTAGCGGAACGGGAGACTTTGTGAGAAAAAAATAAAAAATATCAATTTCCGCTAACTTGTGCCAAAAAAAAAAAATTTCTATGAACTCGCCATGCCCCTCATTGAATACCTTGGGGTGTCTTCTTTCCAAAATGGGGTCACATGTGGGGTATTTATACTGCCCTGGCATTCTAGGGGCCCCAAAGCGTGAGAAGAAGTCTGGTATCCAAATGTCTAAAAATGCCCTCCTAAAAGGAATTTGGGCCCCTTTGCGCATCAAGGCTGCAAAAAAGTGTCACACATCTGGTATCGCCGTACTCAGGAGAAGTTGGGGAATGTGTTTTGGGGTGTCATTTTACATATACCCATGCTGGGTGAGAGAAATATCTTGGTCAAATGCCAACTTTGTATAAAAAAATGGGAAAAGTTGTCTTTTGCCAAGATATTTCTCTCACCCAGCATGGGTATATGTAAAAAGACACCCCAAAACACATTCCCCAACTTCTCCTGAGTACGGAGATACCACATGTGTGGCACTTTTTTGCAGCCTAGGTGGGCAAAGGGGCCCATATTCCAAAGAGCACCTTTTGGATTTCACTGGTCATTTACCTACTTACCACACATTAGGGCCCCTGGAAAATGCCAGGGCAGTATAACTACCCCACAAGTGACCCCATTTTGGAAAGAAGACACCCCAAGGTATTCCGTGAGGGGCATGGCGAGTTCCTAGAATTTTTTATTTTTTGTCACAAGTTAGTGGAAAATGATGATTTTTTTTTTTTTTTTTTTTTTTCATACAAAGTCTCATATTCCACTAACTTGTGACAAAAAATAAAAACTTCCATGAACTCACTATGCCCATCAGCGAATACCTTGGGGTCTCTTCTTTCCAAAATGGGGTCACTTGTGGGGTAGTTATACTGCCCTGGCATTCTAGGGGCCCAAATGTGTGGTAAGGAGTTTGAAATCAAATTCTGTAAAAAATGACGAGTGAAATCCGAAAGGTGCTCTTTGGAATATGGGCCCCTTTGCCCACCTAGGCTGCAAAAAAGTGTTACACATCTGGTATCTCCGTATTCAGGAGAAGTTGAGGAATGTGTTTTGGGGTGTCTTTTTACATATACCCATGCTTTTCCCATTTTTTTATACAAAGTTGGCATTTGACCAAGATATTTATCTCACCCAGCATGGGTATATGTAAAATGACACCCCAAAACACATTCCCCAACTTCTACTGAATACGGAGATACCAGATGTGTGACACTTTTTTGCAGCCTAGGTGGGCAAAGGGGCCCACATTCCAAAGAGCACCTTTCGGATTTCACTCGTCATTTTTTACAGAATTTGATTTCAAACTCCTTACCACACATTTGGGCCCCTAGAATGCCAGGGCAGTATAACTACCCCACAAGTGACCCCATTTTGGAAAGAAGAGACCCCAAGGTATTTCGTGATGGGCATAGTGAGTTCATGGAAGTTTTTATTTTTTGTCACAAGTTAGTGGAATATGAGACTTTGTAAGAAAAAAAAAAAAATCATCATTTTTCCGCTAACTTGTGACAAAAAATAAAAAGTTCTATGAACTCACTATGCCCATCAGCGAATACCTTAGGGTGTGTACTTTCCGAAATGGGGTCATTTGTGGGGTGTTTGTACTGTCTGGGCATTGTAGAACCTCAGGAAACATGACAGGTGCTCAGAAAGTCAGAGCTGCTTCAAAAAGCGGAAATTCACATTTTTGTACCATAGTTTGTAAACGCTATAACTTTTACCCAAACCATTTTTTTTTTACCCAAACATTTTTTTTTTATCAAAGACATGTAGAACAATAAATTTAGAGCAAAATTTATATATGGATGTCGTTTTTTTTGCAAAATTTTACAACTGAAAGTGAAAAATGTCATTTTTTTGCAAAAAAAATCGTTAAATTTCGATTAATAACAAAAAAAAGTAAAAATGTCAGCAGCAATGAAATACCACCAACTGAAAGCTCTATTAGTGAGAAGAAAAGGAGGTAAAATTCATTTGGGTGGTAAGTTGCATGACCGAGCAATAAATGGTGAAAGTAGTGTAGGTCAGAAGTGTAAAAAGTGGTCTGGTCTTTCAGGGTGTTTAAGCACTGGGGGCTGAGGTGGTTAACTAACGAAGGCCACACTGTTCATTGGGTCTGTATGGTTAATGGCCGCGTGGCACCTTCAATTCCATGTGGCCATTAACAATACAGCGCCACTGAACAGTACGTTCTTCATTAATTAGCGCCTGCTGCAGCTCTTTCCGCCACACAGTACTCAAACTTCAGCACGGCCATGACATGACTACGCCGTGTGGTTATACCCTAGCTGAATAGCTCTAATATTGAAATGACATGAAAAAAAAATCAAGATAACACCCATCTACACACTGCCCGCACAACACAACATACCACTGCCATCAAAGGACCAACACAAAGGACCAACACCAGGTGTCTGGAGCCCCCAGATATTAGATCCTAAACGGCAGATGCTCATTGTGAGGAATATGGAGTATGATTTCATTCCTGCCATTTGCTCCAGGAGTGGCAGAGGAAATCAAACTCCACAGAAGGGCCCTGCTTCAAAGCCCCAGCCAGATAGCAGAAAACTCTTAGCAGGCCACATTTGGTTACATTTCACACCTCCATTCAGACAGCATGGATCCTGCAGGAAAACCTCCCTGCTGGGGGTCTAAGCCATTCCCCAGTTCAATCAAATCTAGCAGACAGCCTGGAACCGGCGATTTATAAGGAATTCTGAATCGCCTGGCCATCACAGGTGCAAACCGGATACATATTTGTGTCCCGGTGGCCACAATGAACATGCCCATGGTCTTAGTTTGGTGGTGGGATGCCAGGGAAGGGAGATATACACTGCTCAAAAAAATAAAGGGAACACTTAAACAACACAATGTAACTCCAAGTCAATCACACTTCTGTGAAATCAAACTGTCCACTTAGGAAGCAACACTGAGTGACAATCAATTTCACATGCTGTTGTGCAAATGAGATAGACAACAGGTGGAAATTATAGGCAATTAGCAAGACACCCCCAATAAAGGAGTGGTTCTGCAGGTGGTGACCTGACTACTTCTCAGTTCCTATGCTTCCTGGCTGATGTTTTGGTCACTTTTGAATGATGCCGGTGCTTTCACTCTAGTGGTAGCATGAGACGGAGTCTACAACCCACACAAGTGGCTCAGGTAGTGCAGCTTATCCAGGATGGCACATCAATGCGATCTGTGGCAAGAAGGTTTGCTGTGTCTGTCAGCGTAGTGTCCAGAGCATGGAGGCGCTACCAGGAGACAGGCCAGTACATCAGGAGACGTGGAGGAGACCGTAGGAGGGCAACAACCCAGCAGCAGGACCACTACCTCCGCCTTTGTGCAAGGAGGAGCACTGCCAGAGCCCTGCAAAATGATCTCCAGCAGGCCACAAATGTGCATGTGTCTGCTCAAACGGTCAGAAATAGACTCCATGAGGGTGATATGAGGGCCCGACGTCCACAGGTGGGGATTGTGCTTACAGCCCAACACCGTGCAGGACGTTTGGCATTTGCCAGAAAACACCAAGATTGGCAAATACGCCACTGGCGCCCTGTGCTCCTCACAGATGAAAGCAGGTTCACACTGAGCACATGTGACAGACTTGACAGAGTCTGGAGACGCCGTGGAGAATGTTCTGCTGCCTGCAACATCCTCCAGCATGACCGGTTTGGCATTAGGTCAGTAATGGTGTGGGGTGGCATTTCTTTGGAGGGCCGCACAGCCCTCCATGTGCTCGCCAGAGGTAGCCTGACTGCCATTAGGTACCGAGATGAGATCCTCAGACCCCTTGTGAGACCATATGCTGGTGCGGTTGGCCCTGGGTTCCTCCTACTGCAAGACAATGCTAGACCTCATGTGGCTGGAGTGTGTCAGCAGTTCCTGCAAGATGAAGGCATTGATGCTATGGACTGGCCCGCCCGTTCCCCAGACCTGAATCCAATTGAGCACATCTGGGACATCATGTCTCGCTCTATCCACCAACGTCATGTTGCACCACAGACTGTCCAGGAGTTGGCAGATGCTTTAGTCCAGGTCTGGGAGGAGATCCCTCAGGAGACCGTCCGCCACCTCATCAGGAGCATGCACAGGCGTTGTAGGGAGGTCATACAGGCATGTGGAGGCCACACACACTATTGAGCCTCATTTTGACTTGCTTTAAGGACATTACATCAAAGTTGGATCAGCCTGTAGTGTGTTTTTCCACTTTAATTTTGAGGGTGACTCCAAATCCAGACCTCCATGGGTTAAAAAATTTGATTTCCATATTTTTTTTTTTTGTGTGATTTTGTTGTCAGCACATTCAACTATGTAAAGAACAAAGTATTTCAGAAGAATATTTAATTAATTCAGATCTAGGATGTGTTATTTTTGTGTTCCCTTTATTTTTTTGAGCAGTGTACATATCTCCCCACAGAAACCAACTAACGTTACCATGTTTGGACTCTACTCCATCTCCCTGTGACCTTCTGGTCTAGAGCTATGAACCCTAAGGCCTCTTTCACACGAGCGTGTCCGGATGCGTCCCGGTGCATTGCGGCAAACCCGCGCAAGTAGGTACGCAATTGTAGTCAGTTTTGACTGCGATTGCGTTCCGTTGTTCAGTTCTTATCGCGCGGGTGCAATGCGTTTTGAACGCGCGTGATAAAAAACTGAATGTGTTACCCAGACCTGGTTATAAGGGAAAATAATAGCATTCTGAATACACAATGCATAGTACAATAGGGCTGGAGGGGTTAAAAAAAAATAATAAAAATTTAACTCACCTTAATTCACTTGTTCGCGCAGCCGGCATCTCTTCTGTCTTCTTTTGTGAGGAATAGGACCTTTGATGACGTCACTACGCTCATCACATGGTCCGTCACATGATCCATCACCGGGAGGGGAGGGGCCGGCTACAGGTTAAAAGCCTTGTGCCAGCAAGCGGGCGTGTCTTTTCTCTGAAGGAGGGTCACATTGTGCCATGTGTTTAGAGGGACCTGCAACCAGCTGACATCACTGCCCTCCATGTAAATACAGCAAAGGAACATTCATCTACCTGGTAACTGATTTGTGCTCTGTGTAATCCTGCTTGTACCATATTACCTGTATTTGTAACTTCAGACCACTGTATATATTCTTAGTGTATATTGTGTTACCTAGTGTGCCCTTAAAGGGTTTCTAACACCAGATTTTGAGATTTTTCGCTGACTGACACTAGCGATCTGCTAGTGTCTGCACTACCTAACAGTGCTCTATCTCGCTCTATCGCGAATTCCAGCACCAGCGCCGTGCGCTTCTATATTCGGCGCAGGCGCAGTGACTGTCGGACCGCTCCCTGCGCCGGCATCTTCACTGCGGTCCGACAGTCACTGCGCCTGCGCCGAATATAGAAGCGCACGGCGCAGGTGCTGGAATTCGAGATGGAGTGAGGTTGGCTGTCAATCAAAAGGAGTGGGGTGGGCTGGAGGGACGCGGTGGCCGCAGAAATAGTGAGTAGACGGAGCCTCTAGGTGCTGAAAAGACGCCCCCATAGCACCTAGAGGCTCATTTGCATATCAATAAAAGTATGTTTTTAGGCTTAACGGCAGCAGACAAAGGTGATACAAGAGCACTGTTAGGTAGTGCAGACACTAGCAGATCGCTAGTGTCAGTCAGCGAAAAATCTCAAAATCTGGTGGTAGAAACCCTTTAAGGCGATTAAATATATAATTTAATCTTGTGCTGTCTTGTATCTCAATCACGAATCCCCACGTCCGTGTTTCGGCCTAGTTATAAGCTATCGCGGGTTGGTTTCTCACCCTATAAAATCCTGTTAGCGGACCGGGCTTAAATAAAACTAGAAGCTCGTGGCAGATTACCCGGGCTGAGACAGCGCTGTTTTCACTGCAGCAGTGAAAAGGCTCTCTCAGCTTATTGCCTCTCTGTGCCCGCGTGGACAGGAGGTGTCTGTGTAAACTGTACCAAGCTGACCTTACAAGCTCCTCCAGGAGGGCGTAACGTCACACTTTGGTAACAAGTGACCAGATTGCGTCTCGTGAGCTCGACGTAGGTGACGTCAAGTGAGCACGAGGCGTGGTATCCATCACACTTGTCAATGCTCATTTTCATTTCCAATTTCAAAACCAAAGGCAAGAGCATCTCCACCAATCGTTTCAAAAGACTCCGTGCCATGATGGAAGCACTGCTTTATGATATAGCACTTTGCACAGTAATATTCGCTTGTATTGACAGTTTCTGAATTTGTGGGCCAAGATAATAGCAATTGCAAGAGCATGAAATTGTTACGTTAAAAGGGTTGTCTCACATCAGCAAATAGCATTTATCATGTAGAGAAAGTTAATACAAGGCAGTTGCTAATGTACTGTGAGCTGGATTCATTTTTCCATCACATTATGCAATGCTCGTATCCAGGCATTCCGGCCATCGATGCAACACAGATATGGTCCTGGCCACCAGAGAGGCTGACACTATGTCCTGCAGTGTGCAAGCATGACCACCATTGGTGGATTGAAGGGTGGTCGTAAGACATGGATACGAGCAGTGTATAATGTGAAGGAAAAATTAACCCAGTAAAGGAAGCAATATGGATAATCACAATACATTAGTAAGTGGCTCGTATTAACTTTATCTACATGATAAATGCTTTTGCTGAAGTGAGACAATCCCTTTAATGAAAGGGATGAAATGAGTTTTCCTCATTAAGTGAGGCTTTGCTTGCTACTAGGCTTATGTATTCAGTCATCTGCTAGCAAGTAGATTTAGAAATATTGGACAGTATCACTCATTTAAGAGATACCCTTTACTCAAGTCCACAACAAATCGAAAGCTTAAAGGGGTTTTCCAGGTCCTAAATATTGAGGTCCTATTCTTAAAGGGGTATTAGAGGATTAGGTCCCTTTTTAACCTCTTCACGACCACCCCACATAAATTATCGTGCCCCAAGCTGTCTTATGCCTACAACCTGTTAATTTATGTAATCTCTTTTCTGCGCTGATTGTGTTTCTGTACATGCCCACAGCCCGAGCACTGGTGGTTACTAGAAGCCACAGTGCCGAGTCAAGACATCAGGACTGGATTCAAGCTGATCAAGATGATGTAATCTCCATGAAAGCTTTTGAGAAATGGCCATACTACCGGTTTCACAACCAAATCAATGTAACACCAAGCTGTTAGTGTAACTTAAATGAAGACTAAATGGTTCTGGTTACTGTACATACCACATCACATCATAATTCTGGGAATAGGACCATTGTTACATTCCATTGTGAAGGCCTCTTCATGGCATTGCCCACGTGGTCTCCAGACCAATCTCTGGGTATCATTACATCAGCAAGACCTCCATTCCAGGCTCCATTGTCATCGTCTTGCTGTGCACCATAAAATCCTTTGAGAGCAGTTGCGCGAGGTCAATGGAATACCTATAGCTGGACCTCTGGCACGTAGCCGAATGTTGTGCAAGCACCGTCTAATGGTTTGTGTAGACAGTGTTTGCTACCCTATAGGCTTGGGATGTGGCATTCAATTTCACTTTCAGGACAGAATGAATCACTACACGTCATTCCTCTAATCAGACGATCCATCCATGCAGAAGTTCACCTATATACACCTTTTGTTGTCATTCCAGTTTGTAGTTGTTTTCCCAACCACCAGACACAGACTGCAGGGATCATGACAAATAACAAACCCTCTGACACAAACCTCCTTTTCTTTTTCCGCTTTTAACTAGACTCTCCACCATCCATACAAATAACGACTATACACCATTGTTTTGGGTTAAGTGGGATTGGCCACAGCTTTATTAAATTAAATATCTTTATGTCTATGCCCTTTAATCCAACTACCGATGTTCTCTATCTCATCCGAATGCAAGCTGTTGTACAGCAAGCATGAGGACCGCCCTTTCTTTCTTCAGGCACAGACTACCACCACAGCTGTGACGATTACCTTGGCAAACTGAGAACTCAGCCCCGGTGTATAGACCAGCAGCTATAAAAGTAAGTCAATGGACTTAAACGGAAATAAACATTAATTCCATACAATGAAATCTAAACAGAACAGAAATACAAATATCATAAATAGAAAAGGGGTAGGGTGGGCGGGTGTTCCTCACGCTGACTCCCAGCAACAGGTAGGCAGTTACCACATCTGGTCTCTTTTATAAACTTCCCAGATTCACCCCCCCCCCCCCCCCCATAACCTAACCGGCAGGAAAAGAGGGGAGCAAATCCTCCAATCACCTTTCTTTCCTTCTCCCCTGCAGTCCCCAGCCCTTTCATTAACCATTCCATGGCCTTCCAGAGTGCAGGGATCATCACACATAACAAACCCACTGACACAAACCTCCTTTTCTTTTTCCGCTTTTAACTAGACTCTCCACCTTCCATATAACGACTACACCATTGTTTTGGGTTATATGGGATTGGCCACAGCTTTAATAAATTAAACATCCTTATGTCTATGCCCTTTAATCCAACTACCGATTTTCTCTATATCATCCAAATGCAAGCTGTTGTAAAGCAAGCATGAGGACCTCCCTTTCTTTCTTCGGGCACAGACTACCACCACCGAGGAAGGCAGAGTAGACCTACTCTGAATTCCAGCCAACTCCACCCAACAAAGATAACGCTCTTTCCGCCCCATCCTGCAAACCAGCCAGAAATATATCTAGATCTGGTTTAAATGCACACCATCTGGTTGTCCCCTTCAAGCTCCGTATGCCGCAGAACAACACCTCCTTGACTTCTAACAAACGTAGAAACTTTGACATTCAACACCCGACGACACCTCTCAATCGCCGCCACATTCAGAGCCCCCTGCCAGCGGCGCCGCAGAATAATCTCCGACCAGACCGTAATCACTACTAAAAAATCTAGTAAAATGACCCAAATCCTGTGTAATCAACTGAATCAGATCCCCTATCTTAACCTTACCTAAGTCGTTTCCACCTGCGTGGATGATCAACACTAAGTTATCTACCCCTTGACAGCTAATGTCAACCACCCTCAGGTAATACTCCAACCCACCGCAAACCTCTAATTCCTCTCCAATGTACCTCCACATCCGGAATCCCTAGCGATAAACCAACCGGACAAATTTTGGCTCTCTGCGAGGCCCAATAGATGAAGGAGTGACCGACCACCCAAACGTGAACACGCTCTGAACCTGGGATAAACGAAAGAAAAAAACAGAGATTATAGGCAATTATTGGCACATTGCCCACACCTCACATAGTTATCAAATCTGATCTAACATATAATCTGAAACAGGTGAATCACCACCTCCCTAACTTTTTTATATCCTGTTCGTTAAGCCCATACAAATCAGCCATAGTAGCGGCCCCTATCTGGCAAGAATGAGTCCCAAATTCCCCAGGGGTTAAACCCAATTCCCGAAAACAGCTTTTAAAAATGAAAGAAAACTGAAATCGTGATAACGAAAGACCAGACTGGTGAACTAAAAATGAGCCCTCCCCCGAGCGCAGACGTGCAAAATCAGAAACTAATACAACAAGACAACCTGCCGACCCCAATGGGCCAATGGATATCCAATGACCGCAACACATCTGATCTGTCTTTGACTTACGCACACATATCCTCATGCGACCCCCTATGAAGCACACATCCTTGGAAAACAAACCACCAGGCTTGCGCTGGCTAGCTGATATGGAGAGCAGCAAAAAAGGCTAAAGCGAAAGCCGCACGAAATAAAGCAAGCTCCCAGGAATCACGGCTCACCGCTTCCAAAATTGTAATTAAACGCAAATATAAGGAAAAGGAAACTGGTCTACGCATATCTACCACAGAGGAACCTTTTTTCCATCCCCTAACAATCTGTCTCACCAGAAAGTGCTTTGTGATATCTTGTACTCCATGTAGCTGTAAAAAGAAAGACACCCCCGATAATCCCTTACGAGCCACATTAGCTGAAGATGAAATATTGCGTAATCGCACTAGGAATTGCAGAGTAGACTGCAGCAACTCGTCAGGCTGCATAGGGACTTTCCCGCTAATACCTGACAACCATTGCAACCAGAATTTTAGATGACTCTGCAAAGTGCCTTCTGATACTGACGACCGGATCAGCGTAACAAGTTCCTCTCTATCAGTTTCCATAAGAATTGCGGGCAGGAAACCCCTTCCTTGTCCGCCCGTGGGTGCAGCTCCCAAAATTGAGTCATCTGTGAACGGGATAAAGCATCAGCTAAAACATTTTGTCTACCCGGAACATGTTTTGCCCTAAACCAAACATTCAAACGACGGCAACAAAGAATCAAATGTCTGAGAAGCACTGACAGGCAAAGATGAAGAAGATTGTTTGTTGACTACCTGAACCACTGACATATTGTCTGTCCAAAAACAGATCCTCTTATTGGACATCTCCCTACCCCATAGGTCCACAGCCACCACTATCGTGAACAATTCTAACAAAGTCAAATTACAAGTCAAACCCAAGGAACTCCAAGAAACTGGCCAACTATCCCGACACCAATGAGATCAGAGAATAGGCCCAAAACCATCACCCCCAGCTGCATCCGTATACAGACACAAATCCACATTAGACACCTCCAATGCTTGACAAATCACCTGTCCATTAAAAGAATGTAAAAAGGATTGCCACACCAACAGATCCTCCTTCAAAGTTCTTGTAATACGTATAAAATGATGGGCATGTCGCACACCGCGGGTGGCCAATGATAAACGCCGACAAAAGGCCCTGCCCATTGGCAAAACCTTACAAGCAAAATTTAGCAAACCCAACAAAACCTGGGTTTGGCGTAAAGTCACCTTCGTGGCCAACACAAAATGACTGACCATCACCGCTAAACGAGATAATTTGTCCTGGGGTAGCCTAAATACCATACTAACAATGTCAATCTCCACTCCGAGAAATGATAAAAATGTACATGGACCTTCTGTTTTATCCATAGCCAGGGGGACCCCCAGATTAGACATCAAGGCTCGGAAAGTCTATAGTAGATACTGACACTGTGTAGAAGAGGCTGTGCCCACAAACCAAAAATCGTCCAAGTAATGTAGCAAGGCTACACAACCAGTTTAATATCTTACTGTCCATTCTAAAAAGGAACTGAAGACTTCGAAAAAATAACAGGAAATGGAACATCCCATGGGCAAATATAAATCCACAAAATATTCCCCTTCCAAAAGGCAACCAAGCAAATGAACACAGTCAGGGTGGACTGGTAACAAACGAAAAGCCGACTCTATGTCGGACTTAGCCAGTAATACCCCCCGTCCCGCTGAACGAACTAACAAAACTGCCCTATCAAAGGAAGTATATGACACTGTCGCATCCTCCTTGGCGATACCGTCATTTACTGAAGTCCCAGGGGGAAAAGAAAGATGGTGTATTAACCTAAACTTTCTCACCTCCTTTTTTGGGACTAAACCCAAAGGGGACACTCTCGGATTAGGAAGCGGAGTCTCCGAAAAGGGGCCCGCCATACGCCCTAATGCTACCTCCTTCCTGAGATTCTCTCTGACAATTGCGATGTTTTTCTTGACTGATTTCAAGTTAGAACATAACAGTAAAGAAGGCGAATGCGCATGTGGGATGAAAAACCCCTGCGTAAATCCATCAAGTAGGAGTTTTGCTTCCTGTTTCCTGGGGTACGCCTCTAACCAAACCTGAAGAACCAGATATTTCACCAGGGTTCTCTGCTGCACCGGGAGTACCCAGTCTGGCTGGCTGGCGTGACCGCCGGAAACAGCGGAGTGCCGAGTGACTTCCACCGCATATGGAGCACTCGTGACGTAACTTGCAGGTGGCATAGAAGCGGCAGTGCCCCTCATTATACAACCAGCAAGTTCCAAAGGGCTTGGAGGATGCTGCACCGGTCTGCTGACCGGGTGCAGCAGAGCTTCCCTGAAAGGGCCGCTGTGGACGCTGGGCCAATATCAATTGGATCCAAACGTCCGTTGCTTTTGACGCCCAACCAATCGACGGGCTAACCGCTAAATGCCGACAAAACTCTTCGTCGTAGCGCCACCACGCCGCCCCACCATGAAGTTTGTACGCACTAAAAATCGTATCTAAATAAATCAAATGCTCGGGACCTTTTGACTGATCAGTCTGACATATTACATGGGATAAAACCAAAAAGGCCTGCAACCAGTTCCCAAAAGTTTTGGCCACTTTCAAAGGAACGTTCCTTGTCTACTGTAACCTGATCAGGAGAAACCAATGACCATATGTCTACATAATCTCCCCTGGCAATCTGATCTCTAACATCTTTGGACAAATGAGTACCCAATGGCGCTACCCCACAAAAAAACTGAATCTCTAAACGTCAGACCAGAAACCTCTAGACCCTTACCCTTCTGTGCACTCTCTGGAGAAACTAAAGACCCTGCCGTAACTGTATGACCCTCAACGTGTCTTAAGACTGTTTGTAAAGCTGAAACTAAATCCTTATTGCCTGCAGATGTAGGTGCCAATAAAGCCGACCAGGCTGGCAAACAAGAGTACTCACCGCCTGACGCCATCTGCACAGGAACGGAAGGCGGGAGCGTAGCGGCTGCCGATACCGAAGGCTGTTCAGAGGGGACTACCGAGGTCTGTGGAGAAGCCCTTCGGGAAGGCTCGCCTGCTGATCCTGTGACAGATTCCACGTGAGCCGCTGATCGAGGGCGGGTAGAAGAGTGACGTCTGCTACGCGAGTGCGGTGGTGTAGAGGGGTAAGATGATGAAGCAGAGAAACGACTCCGCGAAGGCGAACGCCGCTGATCCCTTCTGTATCGCCTGGATCTGGAAGTCCGACCTCTGTGTCTCCTGTGCCTGGAATGAGATCTTCTGTGTTGCCGAGCTGGAGTACCTGCAATTGTAGCAGCAGAAAAATTATCCCTTGCCCGTGGTGAAGGCACCAAGGCCTGACCCACCAAGGTCTGGCTCAAATCTATCTGAGAGTCCTGGACCAACTGATTCTGGGACTCAGGCATCCTCATGCAGGCAGAGGACTCTGCTGCCACCTGCTGACCGAAATGGGTAACAGCAACAGCATTAGCAGAAGCCTGGAGGGGGAGGAAACTATCAACAGCTCTCTCATAAGGGGGCGTGGCTGATCGCTGCCGGGGCTCAGAGACAAGCAGTGAGCTGCCAGGTGGAGGGGTGGACACCGAAGTACCAGCATTTGAAGCATTGGGGAGGGTAAGACTGATGGCCACGTTCCCCTCAATCTTACTGTGTCGGCTGAGCCATGGTGCTGCCTACACTCAGCTGCACCATGTATTTCACTCCCTGAAAGCAGGACAGGAGCGCTCACTTTCTCCCTACAGAGGGCATCTGCAACCTCCTTTCCTTGCTGTACAGCCTGAACAGTCCCCTCGGCCAGGCTGCTCAGCTCTGTGAAAGCACGTGCGGCCCTACCTCCCCTGGCCCCATGCTGTGTCCCCCCCCGCAGCTGCCCTGCGACCATCAGACCCAAACCTATGCCCCCTGGATGAGGGAGGCTTTTTCTGGGAAGGCATATGAAGGGAACTGGGGCTGAGGCGAGTGGGTGGGCGACTGTGCCTCCGCGGCCTACCCCCTTGACCTGAATAACCAGGCTCAGCAGCCGCAGCAAGAAGAGCTTCCATGCATTTTGTCACGACCTCCTCCAGCCAGCCTGTACCCTCCTGGGACACCTTAGCCAGGATGAGCTGCTGCAATGCGTCTGACATGAGGAGAAAGAAACTGGATGACTGCACTCTTGTTCCTCACGCTGACTCCCAGCAACAGGTAGGCAGTTACCACATCTCGTCTCTTTTATAAACTTCCCAGCTTCACCCCCCCCCATAACCTAACCGGTGGGAAAAGAGGGGTGCAAATCCTCCCATCACCTTTCTTTCCTTCTGCAGTCCCCTGCCCTTTCATTAACCATTCCATGGCCTTCCACAACGTTGAACAATGCTGACATCTCGGCCTAGGTGCAAATGATCTGCGGGAGTGATAAAACAAGATCTCTCAGTTCAAGGATTCTGTCCCTCCTAGTTTACAAGTGGCACGCCGATAAACAAGAGGCATCGCACAATCATCCCACATGACTTGATCTGATTTTTGAGGGTTCATGTGGCTAAAAAACATTGTTTTGTGGCTTTTAATCCCCTCCCACACGCTACAGATTGGAGCTGGGTGCTTGAAAATTTGCATAACCTTACAGCTTGTCCTTTTTGGTGTTGCAATTTCAATGTTGAGGATTGTATATATAGTTCAAGTGAAGGGAAATCTTAATGCTTCAACATGCTAAGACATTTTGGACAATTGTGTGCTACCAACTTTGTAGAAATAGTATGGGTAAGGCCTTTTGTGTTCTAGCATGACTCTGCCCCAGTGCACAAAGTAAGGTCCATAAAGGCATGGTTAGGCAAGTTTGGTGCGGAAGAACTTGACTGACCCACCCAGAGCCCTCACCTCAACCCTATCAAAAATCTTGGGAATAAACTAGAACATAGATCGTGAGCCAAGCCTTCTCGTCCAACATCAGTGTCTGACGTCATGCTCCTGGATGAATGGTCAAAGAATTCCATAGACACACTTAAAAATCTTGTAGAAAGCTTTGCCATAAGAGTGGAAGCTTGGGTAGCTGCAAAGGGAGGACCAACAGAATGTGATAAAAGCTACTGTAATTGTAATGTGTACAGTAGTACTATGTACAGTACAGACCAAAAGTTTGGACACACCTTCTCATTCTCAGTTTTCTTTATTTTCATTACTATGAAGGCATCAAAACTATGAATTAACACATGTGGAATTATATACATAACAAACAAGTGTGAAACAATTGAAAATATGTCATATTCTAGGTTCTTCAAAGTAGCCACCTTTTGCTTTGATTACTGCTTTGCACACTCTTGGCATTCTCTTGATGAGCTTCAAGAGGTAGTCACCTGAAATGGTCTTCCAACAGTCTTGAAGGAGTTCCCAGAGATGCTTAGCACTTGTTGGCCCTTTTGCCTTCACTCTGCGGTCCAGCTCACCAAACCATCTCGATTGGGTTCAGGTCCGGTGACTGTGGAGGCCAGGTCATCTGGCGCAGCACCCCATCACTCTCCATCATGGTCAAATAGCCCTTACTTTCAAAGTTTTCCCAATTTTTCGGCTGACTGACTGACCTTCATTTCTTAAAGTAATGATGGCCACTCGTTTTTCTTTACTTAGGTGCTTTTTTCTTGCCATAATACAAATTCTAACAGTCTATTCAGTAGGACTATCAGCTGTGTATCTACCTGACTTCTCCTCAATGCAACTGATGGTCCCAACCCCATTTATAAGGCAAGAAATCCCACTTATTAAACCTGACAGGGCACACCTGTAAAATGAAAACCATTTCAGGGGACTACCTCTTGAAGCTCATCAAGAGAATGCCAAGAGTGTGCAAAGCAGTAATCAAAGCAAAAGGTGGCTACTTTGAAGAACCTAGAATATGACATATTTTCAGTTGTTTCACAGTTGTTTGTTATGTATATAATTCCACATGCGTTAATTCATAGTTTTGATGCCTTCAGTGTGAATCTACAATTTTCATAGTCATGAAAATAAAGAAAACTCTTTGAATGAGAAGGTGTGTCCAAACTTTTGGTCTGTACTGTATATATATATATAACACAAACAAAAATTCAGACAGCATCACTAGTCCAATAGACCACGGGTGCAAAATCCTTCAAGCCGCAGGCTCAACAGCTAATTAGATGATATGTATCCAAAAGATGAGGCAGCACTCCAGTAGATAAAGTAAAAAACGGTGGACCCTTTATTGACCCCTCTGCAGAGGGGTCAATAAAGGGTCCACCGTTTTTCACTTTATTTACTGGAGTGCCGCCTCATCTTTTGGATATATATATATATATATATATATACACTCACCTAAAGAATTATTAGGAACACCATACTAATACGGTGTTGGACCCCCTTTTGCTTTCAGAACTGCCTTAATTCTACGTGGCATTGATTCAACAAGGTGCTGATAGCATTCTTTAGAAATGTTGGCCCATATTGATAGGATAGCATCTTGCAGTTGATGGAGATTTGAGGGATGCACATCCAGGGCACGAAGCTCCTGTTCCACCACATCCCAAAGATGCTCTATTGGGTTGAGATCTGGTGACTGTGGGGGCCATTTTAGTACAGTGAACTCATTGTCATGTTCAAGAAACCATTTTTCAAGTCTTCAACAGTCCAATTTTGGTAAGCTCGTGCAAATTGTAGCCTCTTTTTCCTATTTGTAGTAGAGATGAGTGGTACCCGGTGGGGTCTTCTGCTGTTGTATCCCATCCACCTCAAGGTTGTGCGTGTTGTGGCTTCACAAATGCTTTGCTGCATACCTCGGTTGTAACGAGTGGTTATTTCAGTCAACGTTGCTCTTCTATCAGCTTGAATATAGTCGGCCCATTCTCCTCTGACCTCAAGCATCAACAAGGCATTTTCGCCCACAGGACTGCCGCATACTGGATGTTTTTCCCTTTTCACACCATTCTTTGTAAACCCTAGAAATGGTGGTGCGTGAAAATCCCAGTAACTGAGCAGATTGTGAAATACTCAGACCGGCCCGTCTGGCACCAACAACCATGCCACGCTCGAAATTGCTTAAATCACCTTTCTTTCCCATTCTGACATTCAGTTTGGAGTTCAGGAGATTGTCTTGACCAGGACCACAACCCTACATGCATTGAAGCAACTGCCATGTGATTGGTTGACTAGATAATTGCATTAATGAGAAATAGAACAGGTGTTCCTAATAATTTAGGTGAGTGTATATTACTTATTAAGGTGTTGTCCGGGAATAATTGCTTTATAGCCATTGGCCGCAGCCTGTGTCCTGAAACAGAAAATTCATACTTACCTGCTCTTCGCTGCTCTAATCCTCTGCGCTGCCGCCGGTGTGTCCATTCTGGTCCCCAGAGTGTTTATTCGGCGGTGCATGGGCATGGTCGCATTCTCCCAAGTAGCCAATGACTGGCTTTAGTGGTGATGTGCCAATTGTGGCAGTTTTTACTATGTATATTTCCTGTTGAGCCCTTTAATCCAGCAATGGTTATTGATAGGTTATTATACAGTATTTGCCCTAGATGGACAGTCAAGTACTTTTCTTTGCATTTATTGTCCCTCAATGACCCTTCACATCTGTTTGAAAATCAAATGAAGGAAAGACTATTTCAAATCTTAGAATTAATATGTTGTGTGCACGCATATGCATGCAACATCCATCATTTGACAAATATTTGTGCTAGTCAAGCACAGTTTGGTGAACCCTTGTCTCACAATGGGCTGCCGGGGCGCCCATCCCCAGCCCTCCCAACAACTAGGGGCCAGTGATGTCCATGTACCTCCACTGGCTCCTCCTGACCAACCTTCACGATTGCTTGACTCTGTCCAAAACCAAGGTGACTGTGTCTCCTCACAGATGTGTGATGCTGCCACAAAGTCTGTGGTTCATTTGTCAAGGCCCATGACAACCGACTGCGATAGGGAGAGTCGTGCTATACAGTACATAATATCACAACCAAAAAACTTAGCATTAGAGCCTGGTGGGTGGGTCTTGCTTCGTCCTTTAAGTAAAAAGAGATTTAGACTAGTAGACCTTCACTTTCCCTACTTGAAAACTCCATTGAATGCACCTCTAGATGTAGCATTAGTATAATTAACCAATGCAGTGACTGTGCCGTGCAAACGGCGTAGTGCATACTGTTGCATTATTTAAATAGATTAGCATGCCATCTGTACAGATGATTCTTAATACATCTATAGGTTAATATCTATAATACCCACTTATATGCCCCAACCAGGGATTCCTATACTATTCAAAACACATGAATAAAATTGCTCACATAAGCCTGTGGTATACACCATAATAAAAAACTACCAAACCGCTTATGAATTAATGTCCTTTTATTACATAATTACAAAAAGCTATCTCACAAACATGATTAAAAGAACATAGGTGCAGGGAAAAGGCGACATCATCTGCAGGATGAACACAGCGGATACTACGTTCATGGATCTGTCTATCTATACAAACATGATTAACAATAAAGTGGAAGTGCAGAAAACATATTCCATAATAATCAAATGGACGCCGAACGATTACCCATGCTGTGCTCCCTCCAGGATGGCGCCAACCCCGACGCGCGTTTTGGCAAATCTTTGTCTGAGGGTTGAGATCCCAACCCCAGATGAAGGTTCGCCGAAACACGCATCGGGGTTGGCGCCATCCTGGAGGGAGCACAGCATGGGTAATCGTTCGTCGTCCATTTGATTATTATGGAATATGTTTTCTGCACTTTATTGTTAATCATGTTTGTATAGATGGACAGATCCATGAACGTAGTATCCGCTGTGTTCATCCTCCAGATGATGTCGCCTTTTCCCTGCACCTATTTTCTTTTAATCATGTTTGTGATATAGCTTTTTGTAATTATGTAATAAAATTACATTAATTCATAAGCGGTCTGGTAGTTGTTTGTAGGTTTTAGGTTAATATCTATGTAGTTTACAACCCAGCCTGTTCCTTAATCTCCCGTCTATTGAGGAAGTAACAGGTGCCACTAATGGTAGGTTCATATCACATTTTTGCCATCCATTTAATGTATAGGTTGGGGGGGAAAAAGGGATACAAAATTGTAGTACACCACACTTTTCCTGCAGAGTCCGGTAAAAACCATATACATTAACAAATAGTTTTTTTTTAGAATGGAACCCTATGGTGACAGATGCCACTGTATGGCATCTGTCTGTGGCGTCTGTTAACATATATGTTTTTTTGTATACAGGTGAAAGTTGAAAAATTTGAATATCGTGCAAAAGTCCATTTATTTCAGTAATGCAAATGAAAAGCAATTGCATTAATGCAGCTTAAAATTCGAATTTTGTGAAAAGGTTCAATATTCTAGGCTCAAAGTGTCACACTCTAGTCAACTAATTTTAATCCATACCCACTGAGCAAAGGGTACCTCAAAATTGAAATTTCATAAGCTGTAAGCCATAATCATCAAAATTATAACAAATAAAGGCTTGAAATATCTCGCATTGCATGTAATGAGTCTATCTCATATATTAGTTTCACCTTTTAAGTTGCATTAATGAAATAAATGAAGGTTGCGCGATATTAAAATTTTTCAAGCACCTAGCTCCAATCTGTGACATGTGGGAGTGGCATAAAGGCCAGATTGAAAGCAAAGTTTTTAAAAAATATGAAACCTGAAAAATCAGATAAAGTCATTTGGAATGATTGTGAGATGCCTCCTATTTGTCGATGTTCCAGTAATCGCCAGTCACAAACTAACGGTTTGAAGTGAGAGACCTTGATGTATCACTCCAGCAGATCACTACGTTCCTAGGCTGAGATGTCAGCACTGTTCAGTGTTTTGTGTCCTGGTGATTGAGAGAAGAAAATGACAGACTGGAATGACAGCAAGAGGCGGACTGATCGTCTATCCTGAAAATGAACTTGGACATCACATCCCAAGCCTAGGGCACCAAACCGTGTCTATACACCATCAGAAGGCATTTGCACGACACCGGATTATGAACCAGATGTCCTGCTACAGGTGTTTCATTGACCTCGCACCACTGCTTTCAAAGGCTATCAATATGCACAGCAAGACAATGGAGGGTGGAATGGAGGTCTTTCCTCTTCAGTGCTGAGTCCCAGAGATCATGTGATTTCCATAATTTCGTGACTTTTCCTTCTTGGTGTTAAAATTTTAATGTTGATGATTGTAGCTAGATAGTGGATACCTTATGATTTTAGCTCTATGTGGAGCCAGTTTCCATCTGAAGATCTCTGAACAAATACACATGAAGGTTTGAGCTCTACTCTTGGGCCTTATCTAGTTCTAAACTTACATACACACCTAGTGGTCTTCATAATGATCATTACCATGTGAAGAGCCTCACACTCATAACATGAGGTTTTAACTCTGTATAACATTACTAGAATAGGAACTGTTGTAACAAGTAATGGATATATTTTCCACTATGTCTACGTAGCAATCTGTTGTCCAGATGGACAACTTTTGCTAACTGATTATACTAAGGTCCCAGCTTCTGGAGATTATCAAATCTGCAAAAAATGGTTTTTATATTCACAAACAAAAATATACTGTACATTATAGATAAAAAAAAATAAACAAAAGCATTATCCATCCATTCACAGGTAACCCTAGGGTTGGGGGGACCAATCAAATTAAAGAGAGTTGACTAGTTTACCCACAACTGAAGATTTTTTAAAGGGTTTTTTGGCCTCCAAAACCAATTTCAGACCTTGAAAGTCTGTAAATAAAAAAAAGATCTATTTATTGCCATTCCATTCCAGCACCCGGACTGTGGTCGCAAGTCCTAGTATGTGGTTGCAAGCACCTCAGCAGCCATTCACTGGCTTTAGGGGTGAAGTATCCCCAAGCAGGATGTGGCCTCAGCAGTCACTTTTGAAGTTCAACAACTCTTTTAAGGCCTGAACTACACTCATAGCCCTGGCCACAGTGACAGGAGCCATACAATGCTGATCACAGTATAAAATAAAGCACCTAATATTAAAAAGAGATGCAAAATGCAAATTTGATATACCTGGTGCTGCTATGGTAGCAATTCTCAGATATATTTCTGTACTTTGAAAGGTTTAATTTATATGTGTATGCTTATCAATGGATAAAAAGGTTGTATATAGAATAAATCAAATATCCTGAATGTTGACAGGCTGCAACTTACTAATAAACACCATGGGGAACATTTATCAAATCAGATACATCAGTTTTGTGGTCTAAAAAAGTCGCAAGTTATGTTAATCCCAAAGCACAGGAGAGGGGATAACTACTAAATCTGTGGGGGACTGACCACTGGGACTACTACTGATTATGAGAACGGAGCCCTCATACACTTTGGGGACCCCTGAAATAAATGAAGTGGCAGGTTGGGCATGTGCACTTTATTTCTATGTGACTGCCGTAGATATCTGATCACTTATACTGTATCCTGTGAATTAGGGTCCATTCACACTTCCGTAAGTGTTCTGCGGATCCGCAAAACACGGACACTGGCAATGTGCATTCCGCAATTTGCGGACCGCACATCACCGGCACTATAATAGAAAATGTCTAATCTTGTCCGCAATTGCAGACAAGAATAGGACGTGTTCTATTTTTTTCCGGAAACGGAAGCACGGATGCAGAAGTGCGGATCCGCGGATGCGGACAGCACATTCCGGCCCCATTGAAAATGAATGGGTCTGCACCCGTTCCGCAAAATTGCTGAACGGATGCGGACCCATTTTGCGGACATGTGAATGGACACCTTCAGAGTATGTCCCTGCACAGCACTATTTCCAGCCAAGTGAATATCACTATGTTACAGTGTCCTGCACAACAGGTGGCCTGGAGCACTGCTGTGCATAGAATAAGCCAAATGGACCTCAGGCCCTTTGTTTATGTAACTGGTAGGGATCCTAGAGTTCTGACCCCCCTCCTACCCAGTCATAATGATATAGCAAATCCTAGCAATATGCCTATAGATTATAACATGTGAAGATCCCTTAAATTAGGTGAAAGGTAGCCATAGGGAAAGAGTGAGGAACATTTATCAAATAGTTTACTCCACAAAAGTGGCAAAAAGTCATGAATTATGGTGCACGCCATATTTGAGTATTACGGTATTTGAAGTTTTTCACTTCTCTCGCCACTTTTCTAAAATTACAGGAAAAGTGAGCAAGGCTTACCAGGCAGGGACATGGCCTCATAAGAACCGGCAGATTTATTATCGTTTATTCCAGAAAATGATTAAATTATACTTTAAATTGACAGCAGCTCATAGCTGATATAGATACACATTTCTGGAACACGGACTGCTGGAAGATTCACCCAACTTATTAAGAGACCTTTGTCTCTTATTGGGATGTTCTGTGCCAACAGAATGTAAACTAAGACTGGGGTATGTGCCCCATTGTCTGAAACAACCAATTTCAACAGTTTGCCCCCAATTAATGGCTATTAATTGGCCAGCCAGTGGTGAGGACTACTGTTTGCCCATAACAACCAGATTCCACCTTTTCATTTTCCAAAGGAGTTCCTAAAAACACAAGGTGGAATCTGGGGGGTATGGGTAACTAAGCCAGTTGTCCTTTTTTTATTTTTTATTTAATTTCTTTATTAGTATATAATTTTTTTTTACAGTGAACAAGAAATTGAATGTACACTCCATATATTTAATAGCCTCTTTTTGTCCCCTTATCCCCCTTCTGCCTATCCAGTCATTTAAAAAAGATGAACTATCTATATCCAACGCTAATTTATCGTCCAGACTAAATAATGCTGAACGCAGCTGGAAATACCTGAACCAAGAGAGGTTTTCTACATTTTGTGATAGCTCTGTGTATGACTTAATCTCTCTATCCTTGACCACTTGTGAAATATATAAAATCCTATTCTTTTGCCAAAATGTGTCAGCTGCTATACCATCTAACATCTGTAAGTGTACGTTGTGCCAAAGAGGCGTGAATATAAGTGAACCCTGTACCTTCAACCATGTTCTAGTAGTAACCCAAACTTTCGAAAGTAGTTTTATAGTCTCTCTATAACCCCGCTCTTGGCTCCTCAGTAGCCCGGATTCCAAAAGGGTAAATATATTATTATGTGAATAGCTCCCTACTAACCTCCCTAAAAGGGCACTGTTTTCCGATTCATAGCACATCAGTAGCTGGGCAGCAATAAAATACCCTTTAAAATAGGGGAGGTTTAAACCCCCATATTCCAGTGGTTTATATAGATATTCCAATTTTAACCGGACTCGTTTTCTTCCCCACACTAAATCATTAATTATTCTTTCCATGAGTTTAAAATATTTATCTTCTATCCAGGTAGGTGTATTCCTAAGCACATACAGAAATTGTGGTAGTATCACCATTTTAACCAATGAAACTCAATCGGCTCTGGATAGGGGAAGTCTCAACCAGATCCCTATTTTTTCTCTAGTTTTCGTTATTAGTGGGATCAGTTTACAACCCTGGGCGATATAGTCAAGCCCAGATATTGAAAGGTGGCAACGATGTCCAGCTCGGTTACAAACACATCCTCCTGAGGTAACGGGTCTATTGGCATCAAACTGGTATTAGACCAGTTTATAAGAAGGCCGGACACCTCGCCAAATAATTTGACCATTTGAATGATTCTGGGGAGAGTTATTTCCGTATGGTCTATAAAAAAAAGAACATCATCCGCATATAAAGAGATACGGTCTTGCACTCCTAATGTTCCAAATCCTCTAACCTGATCATCCTGCCAAATGGCCAAGGCTAGGGGCTCAATGTAGATATCAAATAATAATGGGGATAATGGGCAACCCTGGCGCGTACCTCTATTTAGCTCAAAACTAGTGGTCAGGATCCCATTAAGACTCAGTTTTGCAGTAGGGGATTTATACAATAATTTAAGGATGTTTATAAATCTTTCCCCGAAGCCCATCCTTGTCAGAACCTTCCAGAGGAAGCGCCACTCCACCCTGTCAAAGGCCTTCGACCATCCAGGGACATCCATCTCAATCTGCATCGGCTCTTTGCCAATATACAGGCCCCTGGGGGAACCACCCGACCATCCAGGGACAGGATGGAGCGGGTGGTTCCCCCAGGGGCCTGTATATTGGCAAAGAGCCGATGCAGATTGAGATGTGTGCCCTTATTTTGGATAAAGCCATTCTGATCTGGATGGACAATGGAGGAAATAACCCTGGAAAGCCTTGTAGCCAAAATCCTTGCAAGAAGTTTTACATCTGCGTTGAGCAGTGAGATCGGTCTATACGATCCCAAATCTGCGGGGTCCTTGCCTTTTTTTGGGATCAATGTTATTACGGCTTCCATCATTGAGTCTGGCAATTTCCCATCCTCCACCGATTCAGAAAAGACCCCCAACAGTCTAGGGAGAATAAACTCCTTGTATTTGCTATAAAATTCATATGGGAGTCCATCTGAACCGGGGGTGGAGTTACCTGAACATAATTTGATTGCCCCCTCAAGTTCCTGAATCAAGACCTCCAGTGTTTTCTTTTGGGCCACAGTAATAGTTGGAAAAACAATACTATCGAGGTAAGAGTCCATCATTTCATCTGTAATCTTAGTATCAGCTTTATAGAGATCTAAATAATAATCCAGAAAGATCTTTTCTACAGAACCTTGTCCACTAACCATCCTACCGTTGGCCATTCGGACATTGTCTATATGTTTTTTGGACTCTTGACTCAAAATCACTCTCGATAAGAGTTTTCCAGGTCGCCCTAACTCTGTAAAATATTTTTGCCTCTTAAAGAATAGGCTTTGTTGGGCCTTATCCAGCAAGAAATTAGAGTATGCTTGTGTACACTTTTGCATATTTTCCCTATTCTCCTCCGTCTTATTTATGTAGAAGGATTGTGTAGCTGAGGATGCTAGTTCTTCTAAGTTTTTCTGTTTTTTTCCATACTCCTTTCTAAGGTTCGCTATATTACTGACCATTATTCCCCTCATATAGGCCTTAAAAGTGTCCCATACCACCTGGATTTTAACTGAGCCGTAGTTATCATCCCAAAATCGGTCAATTTCATTTTGTATAATTTCATGTTTCTTTATTATCGAGGAGTAAGGGTAAATGATCCGAGAATGACCTTGTTTCATAATTCATTCGTTTTGCAAGTTTCACATATTTTCTATTTATCAAGGCAAGGTCTATTCTGGACATGGATTTACCTAGTTTACTAATACATGAATATGCCCTTTTCCCATGACCTAAATATCCCCAGAGATCCTCGAACCTGGCCTCAGAACAGAACCGTGCCAAGGGAGACCCCCGTAGAAACCCTATCTAACACAGGATTAATAACACAATTGAAATCACCAATAATCAATGTTGGACACTCTGGCCATTTATCCATAAATGATAGATGAGAATTGAGAACTATAAAAGAAAATGGCGGTGGAATATAGACAAAGGCCAAAATACATGTCCTCCCCATCAACCTACAGTATAGATAGACAAATATCCCTTGCTGGTCGACAGAAGATGCCTCGCACACAAAATCAATCGTTCTGTGTATATAAACAGTGACACCCCTAGAATAACTAGGAAAGGTGGAGTGATATGTGGGCGCAGCCCATCCCCTGCCGACCGCCCTGGAGGTCTCCCCAGTAAGGTGCATTTCCAACAAGCATACTATTGCGGGGAGATGGGTCCGTGTCAGATCAAAAACCGCTTGTCTCTTTCTTCTATCCCCCAAACCCCGTACGTTCCAGGCAGGAGTTCCAGGAGTCTTCGGGCATGACGTGATGACGCAGACGTAGTGCGTCACGCCCTCCGCTCTCCCCACGGCTCGGCTACCCACGCTGCTCCTGGTGTCCCTGCTGCCGCTTTGCCTCCATGGTGCCGTAGCCTCCCGATACCGCTAGCAGTGCCTGCTTCTCCGGCTCTCCTGATTCCCTGTCTTCCCCACCTCACCTTTGTGTTCCATCTCGTCTGGGCTCGTTTGGACTGGGGACTTCTGGACGCTATCCTGGAGCCTTGCCTCGTTTGTTCCTTGCTCCCCCTTGATTTTTCACCAGCGTCTTGCTTCTGGCTGACTGGCTGACTTGATCGGAGGGCTCCTGCTGCGCCTGGGATCCTGGGTGCTGCTTCCCGGTGTGTCCCCTGACTGCTTGTCTCCTGCTGGGGACGGGGCCCTTCTCGTTTGGACGGGTCCGCTCTGTATTCTACGTCCTGACACTGGCGGCCACTGGAGCCTGGTCGGCCGCTCCTCCTGCTCGGGATACTTGGCTCATACTTCGGCGGTCTCCTTCTCCTCCTCCTTCCCCTCCTCTGTCACCCCTGCAGTGTCTCTGGGACCCTTGTGGATATTTGGACGGCTGAAGAATTGAAAAGCGGGTGAGATTGTTCCTTTTTTTTTTCTCCCCTTTGGCTCCCCCATGCCCTCAGTTTCTCTATACTAACTGTATTAACTACTAACAAACTGATTAAAAAGAATTAAAGTATACTGAAGTACATTTAATTTACATTTCATATGGGTCACTACTGAGAGAGAATAAGAAGATAAAAATACAAATATAAATTGAAAAAAGAACAGAGGGGAGGAAAGGGAAAAGAAGAAAAGGAGGAGAAAAAAAAAGCCAGTTGTCCTTTACATCAGTTTTGATACATCTCCCCCACAGTGTGAAGTTGTTCATGTACGCTTCAGTTTCTTTGCACATATATTACATCAGAGTTATGTCCTCCCTCTACAACGTGGCATTGCAGTCTGTTACTACTGGTGCCTCGCCAGCCACAAAATGGTTCCTTGGCCTCACCACTGGCTGCAGTTCATGCACCAATTTGTAAAAGTCTGCTCAAGATTTGTTTTCTCTTAAGATTTGTCTCCTGACAATTAAAATAGGTGCCAAAGTCTCTGGCAGCTTATAGTCACTTCTGTTAAAACTGCCTTTCCAGCTACTGGAGGGCGCCTCACCAATTTGGCCTACTTGTACCTCACTCTGAATTACTCTTTGCAGTGCAAGAACTGTATAACCAACTGTCTTGTACTTACTGTGTAAAATTGAAGTACAAGATGAACAGGCTGTGCTGGTTAATTTTTCCTTATAAGATCCAATTATAATAAAAAGACCAGGTTGTTAAGGTAAAAAATAAAGAAAAAAATCCCTGTAAAATTAATAAAGTAGTGCGACATAGAAAGAAAAGAGTGACCTTTAAGAACAAAGCTTTATCCACTAAGGTCATATGTAATAAAATTCTATGGTGGGATGACAGCAGCAAGCAGCAATGAATAGAGGCACTGTCTGGGAGCACAATACCCCTACATCCAGAATTAAAAGTTAATGCGAAAAAATTACAGCAGAGCATTCAGCAAATAGCAGTAACCAGCACAGAATGTTCTCAGGGTGTCTCTGATTTTCATATTGCTTGTCATTATAATCATAATCCAGGCAAAACACTGAAAAGTTCAGTAAAGCAGTGCATGCTTGTCACGCCGCCGGATAGGTGGGGAGTAAGTGCACCCCCTGTCTGCCACCCACTCCACTGTCCCTACCTACTTGCACTTGCCCGTCCTAGGTAACGGAGCGCAACTGGGTATCGGTCCCTGACCTTAATAAGTGCGATAGAGACAGAGAGGACAGAGACAGAATAGCGGGCCGGACCGGTGACACAGTAATAGACCAAGATAGGCCAAGGGCAGGGGTTATGTGACGTGGCCAGCGCCACATGACCTCCCCCCATGTCTGTAGCCGAGCGCCAAGTGCCCAGCTCGGCTCTCAGCCCCTTGAGCATTACCATGGGGGACGCCGGCCGCACAGAGAGGAAGTGTGCGGCCTGGCGCGCTCCACCCTCGTTACCCCAGCATCCAAGACGCCGAGCGGCTTCCCACTCGGCGCTGCAGCAGGACGTTGCGTACGTCCCTGCTGCCATGTCACACCAGGGCGGCGCAGGAGAGGAGAAGCACATCGCCGGTGCCCTGTGACAATGCTGTCCAAAACCGTCGTCAGTTGAACAATTTTTGTTTTTTTCTTGGGTAGGCCCTGTTAGTAATAGTGACTTAAATAAAAGCAGATCATAACCACATATTTTATTCTGGTATACTTGGTCATGATATACCAATTTGTGTCCCAAACATTGTACATAATATTCTTTACTCACTCTGGTACTGCATAATCTTCATCATTGCTTCCTTATCACTCATGTTTCACCAGTCAATTCTAATGTATGAGTGAGGTGCCTATTACAGGACCTACAGGTCCAGTATCCTGCTTTTTCCAGGCAGTGCTTAATTCACATATTCGAGTAGACCATGACAAACTAGACCAAGAGGTATCCCAGTGAAAGTCCATAAATGCAAACATCTTGTTCATGTTTACATCACAATTTGTAAGAGTTAAACATACAAGAAAGAAGACCTTCTCACAAGCTGAGAAAAGTAGCTCAGGGTTGCACCACCAATGAGGCGAGGTGAGGCGATTGCTTCCGGCAGCTCCAGGTAGGGGCAAGAGGGAAACAGCGGAAGGGCCATGGGCAATGAGCTCTTCCATTGTGGAAATGCTCATATCTACGCTGTACTCATCGTTGTACTCAGGACAGCAAAACAGTTGAATGCCGCAATGGGGCACGGGAACAATGTCTTCCTGGACCACCATTTCCTCTAATAGACTTTAATCCTAGTTCCTGTAGCCTATCAGAGGCTAGTGTCATCATTATCGTGCTATCTGAACCGGGCTGCATAGAGCTCAGGGCACAGACTAGAAGAGGTCTGTGTCTTGCACTGCATCGCTAAAAGCAGAATGGAGGTAAATATTATGCTGTTGGACCACAATGGGGTGAGGTTCATTATTTTGTAACTGGAGAAAGCGCTATGGGGAAATTGCAGCTGTAAAAAGGAGATTTTTTGTACTGGCGCACATTATAATGGAGCATTTTTGTACTGGACCACATTCTAAGGTGGCAACTATGGGGACATTTTTTCTACAGGGGTCACTAAAAGTTTTTTTTTGTACTGGCACACGTTATAAGGGAGCATTTTTTGTATTACAAAAGGGGGTACAGTATTTTTGTACAGCCTCACAATATAAAGGGGCATTTTTGTACTGGCACACATTGTAAGGGGGAATTATTTTACTGGCAAATATTATAAGGGGTCATTTTTTTGTACTGCCACACATTATAGGGGGAATTATTACTACTGGGGGGCACTTTGGGGGCATCATTACTTCTGGGGGCAAAATGAGGGACATTATTACTATTGGGTGCCCTGTTACCACATAATGCACTCTGCCAGAGAATTATTACTATTCGTGGGACTTTTGGGAGGGGTGTTACATTGGGAGGCATCCTGGAACAGTATCAGCTTAGCACAATTATTTTTGGAGAGCACTATGTTTACAGCACTATAAGTTTCAGGGGCACTATTTGCTGGGTACAGTTATTTTTTAGGGAACTGTGTGACTATAATGGGGACGGGGGCGGAGCTCCGGCGCAGCACGGCGGTGCACGGCGAAAGGCCGCCAGACTAAAATTACTGCATGTCAGGCTTTTTAGTCCGGCGGCTTTCGCCGTGCTGCGCCAGAGCTCCGCCCCCGTCCCCATTATAGTCGATGGGGACGGAGCGGCGGTCCGGCAGCATGGCGAAATAGCCGCAGGACGGATCCGACATGGTGAACAGCATGTCGGATCCGTCCTGCCGCAAGTGTGAAAGTAGCCCCTGGTTTCAGTTTTCGCCCCAGGCAGCAGAAAGGCTAGGTGCAGCCCTGAAGTAGCTTCAGCTCTGGGTAGATAGGCACATCATCATTGCAGCCAAGTAAACGAGGACGGGCAAGGACCACCGAAGTGGCGGTGCTAGAACATCAGGAAATTCTTCTGGAAACACAGCCCATAGAATTTGTGTGCACTCTACAGTTAGTATACAGTCATATGGAAAATAAAGTTCACCCTATTTGAATTCTATGGTTTTACATCTCAGGACAAAAAAAGGTCCCACAATTAGGTAAATTTCAGCTCAGATGAACAACACACAACAGGTGACACCATATTATTATTTATTTTACAAAATGAAGTACACTCTTACTGCTTCCATAGGAATTAAGAGGATAAGTAGCCGCCAGATGCTGCTAATCAAATGCCTTTGATTAATTGATCATCAGCGGGTGTGATCACCTCCATAAAAACGAAACTTTTGGCAGTTTGATGGTTTGGCGAATTCAGGTGTGCGTTAATACAGTGGCAAGAGGGAAAGACATCAGCAATGAGCTTAGAGAAGCAATTGTTGCTGCCCATCAATCTGGGAAGAGTTACAAAGCCATTTCCTAACAATTTGAAGTCCTTCATTCTACAGTAAGAAAGATTATTCACAAGTGGAAAACATTCAAGACAGCTGACAATCTTCCCTGGAGTGGACGTCCTAGCAAATTCACCCCAAGGTCAGACCATGCAATGCTTAGAGAAATTGCAAAAAAAACAAAAAACAAGAGCTACATCTAGGGCCTCAGAATGTTAAATGTTCAAGTGCATGACAGTAGACATTAGAAAACGACTAAATAAGTATGGCTTGTTTGAAAGGGTTGCCAAGCAAAAGTATCTTCTTTCTAAAAAGAACAGGGCAGCTCAGCTTTAGGCTACTTTCACACTAGCGTTTAAGTTTTCCGGTATTGAGTTCCGTCATAGGTGCTCAATACCGGAAAAAAAAGCTTCCGTTTTGTCCCCATTCATTGGCAATGGGGACAAAACTGAACTGAACAGAACGGAATGCTCCAAAATGCATTCAGTTCCAGTCTCAACCCAGAGAGCAAACCGCAGCATGCTGTGGTTTGCTTTCCGTCCTGAGATGCGGAAAGCAATGCAAGTCAATGGGGACGGATCCGTTTTCTCTGCCACACTCAGCCACAATAGAAAACGTATCCGTCCTCCATCGACTTTCAATGAAGTTAATGACGGATCCGTCTTGACTATGTTAAACATATGTTAAAGATAATACAACCGGATCCGTTCATAACGGATGCAGCCGGTTGTATTATCAATAACGGAAGCGTGTGTGAAAGTAGCCTTAGTTTGCAAAGTTGCATCTGAACATACCACAAGACTTCTGCAACAATGTTTTTCCGACAGACAAGACCAAAGTGGAGAAGTTTGGCCATAATGCTCAGGGCCATGTTTGGCAGAAACCTGCACAGAATATCAGCACAAACACCTCATACCAGTTGTGAAGCTCAGTGGTGAAGTTGAGATGATTTGGGCTTGTTTTGCAGCCATAGAACCTGGGTATTTTGCAGTCATTTGATCAACCATGAACTCCTCTGTACACCAGTATTCTAAGTATTCTAGAGTTCAATGTGAGGCCATCTGTCAACAGTTAAAGCTTGGCTGAAACTGGGTCATGACAACAGGACAATGATCTCAAGCAGACCAGCAAATCTATGGTCCAGAGTCCAGACCTCAACCCAATTGAAATGCTGTTGTGGGACCTAAAAAGAGCTGTGTATAGACAAATGCCCACAGACCTGAATGAACTGAAGAAACATTGTAAAGAACTATATGAGAGACTGATAAAGTCATACAGAAAATATTATTTCAAGTTATTGTTGCTAAAGGTGGTTCTACAAGATATTGATTCATGGGGTGTACTTTGGATTTCACACAAGGCTTTTCTATTTTGGCTTTATTTTTGCTGTGTTTTTTTTATTATGTGCTGATCTGTAAAACCATAGAACTGTATATATGACCAGAGCATTTTAATTGATCAATATGTGGACTTTTAGCATTATATTTCATACTTTAAAAAAAAAAAAAACATTTTTATTGTAGTCATTTTCATTTAAGACTGTTGGTATTCAGGGAAATAAGGGGTTAGGATAAAACATACCTTCAGGCCCACCCCTTTATTAACTTATCCTACAACATAGGACACGGACATCATTCAACTTTTAAAACTCTCTTTTACTGGGTGATTGTCGGCCACAGCTCACATTATACAGGCAATTTTAAACTCCTCCTCCAACCACTCCTTCTGTGCGTGTGCCAACCCCTGGACACCAGAGGGCACGTACGCCAAATCTGCTCCCATCATGCTTCTGTTCTCAACATTGCCGCCAGCTGTGACCTCCGAATTCCGCCAACTAGGAACCTCGAGAAAAGGAAATACAACATGACCATCAAAACATAAGATAATCAAAGCCATAACCAGGGAGGGCGGGCGGGACCAGCTTGCCTTCACCGAACAGAGGAAGAGGCAGGCGCAGGGGAGGGCGTATTTATCCCCTGCAACTGCCACCTCCCCTTCCTCCTCCATAGCCACACCACCATTCCCCTTAACCCGTTCCATCCCATCTCCCCCATCTGCCATATATCCCACCGGGAAAATATACCAGGTATGGGCCTGAATACAACCTGGGAAAGGGAAGGGGAACCATCAGTCCCTCATCACCCTCCCTATTACTGCCGGGTGCTCTCCAGACTGTTGGTATTCAGGGAAATAAGGGGTTAGGATAAAACATACCTTCAGGCCCACCCCTTTATTAACTTATCCTACAACAAAGGACACGGACATCATTCAACTTTTAAAGCTCTCTTTTACTGGGTGATTGTCGGCCACAGCTCACATTATACAAGCCATTTTAAACTCCTCCTCCAACCACTCCTTCTGTGCGTGTGCCAACCCCTGGACACCAGAGGGCACCCATCATGCTTCTGTTCTCAACATTGCCGCCACGGAGGAGGCCGAATTTATACAGGACTCCGACCACCACCCAGTAAAAATAAACCTTGCTCTATCCCGTCTTGGATGCCAGACAAAAATATATCAAGACCGATTTCCGTGAAGTGCACTCCATCCGGTCTCCAATGCCCTGTTGTATCCCTCCAATTGACGGTGACGGACCGTTACACCACCTCGAGATCGCACAAAGCGTGAAATGCGTGCATTTAACGTTTTCCGGCACCTCTCAAGTGCCTCACCATCCCGAGCTCCATGCCAGACCACTTGTGGAACCACTTCCGACCACACGATGACAAATTCCCTAAAGAAGGCCGGGAACCTCTCCAGATCAGAGCGCATGAGCGCCATTAATTCCATAAGTCGAAGGGCACATAAATCGTTTCCGCCCGCATGAATAACCAGTATTACCGGACCAGCTGACCGGAGACCCAAATCAACTACCTCAGGTAACAGCTGTGACCACCGAAGGCCCCTTATTCCTTTCCAAAAAACCTCTACTTCCCTGAGTCCCAGGCTCCGACCTCCAGGCCTCCGCTCTGCTCTCTGTGCCGCCCAGAAAATATACGAGTGGCCCAACAACCACACCACCGGACGAACAGCACCTAAAAAGACAAAAAGAAAAAACATAACCACAATACATACTGTAAACACCGAACCCCTTTTTTTTTTTGAAATGATTCAGACCAGCAGATCCGGACGAATATACCGCGCAAAGCAAGCAGACCGCCACCTACCAATACGCATCACTTCAGATTCAGCTAGGCCCGCCCTAGCCGCTTCAGTAGCTGCCCCAATACGAAAAGAATGAGTACCAAACTCACTAGGAACAACCCCCACCTGCCTCAAGCAGTTGCGCAAAACTGAAGAAAAGTGAAATTTCGTAAATGGGGACCCATCCGCATGCGCAAGAAAATTCACTCCTCCCTTTCTGACGGCCATATACTCGCCAACCAACCTAACTGGGCAAGCTAATCCCGGAACTGGCAATATCGCCAGCCACGCCCCAGTCCCCAACTGATCAGTTTTTGACTTTTTTATATATACTCTGAGAGCATTATTCGCCAGCACAACATCCGATTGTAACAACCCCCCAGCCTTAGTACTCGATGGAGCAACCAGCTCACCCACCCTCAGGGCCGCAAAAAAGGCTAAGCAAAAACTAGCCGCCACCATAGCACCCTCAAAATCAGATGAACAAACAGTCCCACAACATTCAATCATCTTGCAAAGCAAAGCGAAAGAAACAGGTCGTCTATTATCCCTCCCCACATATTCCCTCTGCCATCCTTTCATAGCCTGTCTTACTACAAAAACCTTCGTCACATCCGTCCAACCACATAATTTGAAGTAAAAAGCCATCCCGGATAAATGTCGCCGGGCAACAGGGGCAGAGACCCCCATAGACCTCATTCTCAACAGCCACTCCACAGTCACCTCCAAGCGTATATCATCCCTTTCAGCGACATTTCTTACCCCACATACCGCTAACCAGTCAGCCCATGCCTTACCATGCGCCTGCCACGTCGCTGGTGACACTGACGCACTCACGAGTGACATCAGCTGTTGGCTACTACTTGCCACAGGAACTGAGGGCATTCCAGCCCATCCGATACCGCCTCCGGATGCAACTCCCGAAACACCTGCCAATTAAAGCGAGAAAGAGCATCAGCGATCCGATTGTTGACCCCGGGAACATGCCTGGCCCTGAAATAGATGTTCTGCTCCAAACAACGAAGGACTAAATGTCGCAGCAACGCCAACACCGGGAGGGAGGAAGAAGACAAACAATTAATACATTGCACAGTAAAAATGTGGGGGGATGAGTTTGCACAGTACCTAAATTATCCGACCAAAAACAAACATGCCGGTTCGCTAAACGTCCTCCCCAAATCTCCACCGCCACCACTATAGGGAACAGCTCCAACAGAGTAAAATTCTTAATAAGGCCCGAAGCCCGCCACACTTCCGGCCAGGAAGACGCGCACCACTCCTTACCCAGTATCGTCCCAAAACCACAAGAGCCAGCCGCATCAGACCACAATTCCAACTCTGAGTTCGAAACCATCTCTGTAATAAAGCAAGTATGTCCATTATAAGAACCCAGAAAGGAACTCCACACCCTCAAGTCCGCCTTTAATGACTTTGTGAGCCGAAAATGATGCCGAGGGGACCGGCTTCCCCGCGTAGCCAAAGATAGGCGCAGCGAAAAAACCCGACCCATAGGCATGCAAAGCAAAGCAAACCCAGGAGGGACTGGAGTTGACGTAAGGTCACCTTTTTTACCACCAAAAAACCAGCAATCAAGCCCGCCAGGGTATTCAATTTGTCCGAAGGGAGACGAAACACCATGGCGACCGAATCAATCTCAATCCCTAAAAAGGACAGACAAGTCACAGGACCCTCCCTCTTTTGTACCAAAATAGGGACTCCAAAGCGTGCCATTACCTCCAAAAATGTGGACAGAAGGAACCGACAGCTGTCATCCTCCTGCGCACCCACAAAAAGGAAGTCGTCCAGGTAGTGAATCACTGGCGACAACCCAGACTCCACCCGAACAACCCATTCCAAAAAAGAGCTGAACATCTCGAAATAATGGCACAAAATGGAGCACCCCATAGGCAAACACATGTCATAATAGAAAAGGCTCTTAAAGCAACCGCCAAGCAAATGAAAACAGTCAGGGTGGATGAGCAGAAGCCTGAACGCGGATTCGATATCCGATTTTGCCATAAGGGCACCCTGCCCCGCTGTTCTCACCAACGCCACTGCCCTATCAAACGAAACATACAGTCATGTGAAAAAATTAGGACACCCTTTGAAAGCATGTGGTTTTTTGTAACATTTTTAATAAATGGTTATTTCATCTCCGTTTCAACAATACAGAGAGATTAAAGTAATCCGACTAAACAAAGAAAACTGAAGAAAAGTCTTTTCAAGATCTTCTGTAAATGTCATTCTACAAAAATGCCTATTCTAACTGAGGAAAAAGATAGGACACCCTTGCCCCTAATAGCGAGTGTTACCTCCTTTGGCTGAAATAACTGCAGTGAGACGGTTCTTGTAGCCATCTACCAGTCTTCGACATCGGTCTGAGGAAATTTTACCCCACTCCTCAATGCAGAACTTTTTCAGCTGTGAGATGTTTGAGGGGTTTCTTGCACGTACAGCCCTTTTCAAGTCACCCCACAGCATCTCAATGGGATTCAAATCTGGACTTTGACTTGGCCATTCCAGGACTCTCCATTTCTTCTTTTTCAGCCAATCTTTGGTTGATTTACTAGTATGTTTTGGGTCATTGTCATGTTGCATGGTCCAGTTCCGCTTCAGCTTTAATTTTCTAACTGATGGTCTCACATGTTCTTCAAGCACCTTCTGATACACAGTAGAATTCATCGTGGATTCTATGATGGTGAGCTGACCAGGTCCTGCTGCAGCAAAGCAGCCCCAAACCATGACACTTCCACCTCCATGCTTCACAGTTGGTATGAGGTTCTTTTCTTGGAATGCTGTGTTTGGTTTACGCCAAACATGTCCTCTGCTGTTGTGTCCAAATAATTCAATTTTGGACTCATCTGTCCAAAGAACATTATTCCAGAAGTCCTGGTCTTTGTCAACTTTATCGCTGGCAAATGTCAGTCTGGCCTCGATGTTTCTCTTGGAAAGCAAAGGTTTCCTCCTTGCACACCTCCCATGCAAGTTAAACTTGTACAGTCTCTTTCTGATTGTAGAGGCATGTACTTCTACATCAACAGTAGCCAGAGCCTGCTGTAGTTCTCGAGATGACACTTTAGGGTTTTTGGATACCTCTTTTAGCATCTTGCGGTCTGCTCTTGGGGTGAACTTGCTGGGGCGACCAGTCCTGGGCATGTTGGCAGTTGTTTTGAAAGCCCTCCACTTGTAGACTATCTTCCGGACAGTGGAATGGCTGATTTCAAAATCTTTTGAGATCTTTTTAAATCCCTTCCCAGACTCATAGGCTGCTACAATCTTTTTTCTGAAGTCCTCTGACAGCTCTTTTGCTCTCACCATGGTGCTCACTCTCACTTCAACAGTCAGGAGCACACCAAACTAAATGTCTGAGGTTTAAATAGGGCAAGCCTCATTCAACATGCAGAGTAACGATCTACTAATTATGTGCACCTGGTGTGATATACCTGTGTGAGATCTGAGCCAATTTAAGAGGGAATACATGTGAGGGTGTCCTATCTTTTTCCTCAGTTAGAATAGGCATTTTTGTAGAATGACATTTACAGAAGATCTTGAAAAGACTTTTCTTCAGTTTTCTTTGTTTAGTTGGATTACTTTAATCTCTCTGTATTGTTGAAACGGAGATGAAATAACCATTTATTAAAAATGTTACAAAAAACCACATGCTTTCAAAGGGTGTCCTAATTTTTTCACATGACTGTATGTCACAGAAGCTTCCTCATGAAGGATAGCATCATTCACGGACATACCCCGGGGATGAGACAAATGATGTATGAGGCGAAATTTTCCCTGTTCTTTTTTGGGAACCACACCCCACGGTTAAACCCTCAAATTAGAAAAAGGTGGGGCAATAAAAGGCCCCGCCATCCTACCTGCAGTCACTTCCTTCCACAACTTAGCCTCTAAAACTTCATGATTTTCTCTGACCGACTTAAGATTATCAGAGTAAACCGGGGACCTATTAAGAATAAATGGTATGAAGAAACCCTCGGAAAAACCATTAGGAAGGGTCACCGCAGCCTCCCTATTGGGATACCTGTCTAGCCACGGCGCCATCTCTACTACGCTGACTGGCGTCCTTTTGCTCAAAAGCCGGAGGGTTTCTTCCGGGCCTAACCTGGGACTTGTTACATCTAACTGCTGCGTGAGGGCCCCCGCAAGCTGAGCATTCATGCTTATATTTGCACAGACCGGCATACTTGCAGAAACCTTCATTGAACAACCAGCACGCGCCTGGTCGTCTAACGGCCACTGATCCTTGGGCTGTGGAGGCCCCAGAACCAGCGGCCGCCTCTGGAAAGGAAGGGGGTCGCTGCGACACCATAAGTCGAAGCCATACATCTGTGGCTTTTACCCCCCATCCCAGCACCGGCTGAAGCGCCAAACGTCTCCTAAACTCCTCATCATACCTCCACCACGCACTGCCCCCGTGAGCCTTATAAGCAGTATATATAGTGTCCAGATATATGAACAATTCAGCACAGCGCTCAGGATGACGCTGACCCATAACGCAACCCAATACTGCGAACGCTTGTAACCAATTGTTCATAGTCCTGGACACTTTCATCCTCCTATCATACGGCTTATCTAAAAAACGTTTTTCTTTATCCACCGTGTGTTGGTCCACCGATATCAGGGACCAAATGTCAACATATTGGTTGGACCAAATTTTTTCCTTCACTGCCTCCTCTAAATGCGAACCCAGGGGACTAACCCCACAGAAAAAGGAATCCTTGTGCACACCCGCCAACACTGGGGGGGGGGGGGTTTCAGAGGGAGACAATGTTTCCCTAGAATCTGGCCCGGCCGCCGGTGTCGCAGCCACTGAAGCTGCAGGTGACAACGAGGATGGCAATCTTTCCAATAAGGACTTCAATAATACTTCCAACCCGGCATTAGCCCCACTAGCTCCCCATGCCCCAGCATATTGGTACTCACCAGCAGGAGAAGGTATAGGCGCCGCCATCGCAGGTACAGGCACGACATCCCTGTGAACCGCCAAATTCACCAGGCTAGAGGCCCTGGACACATCAACCGGGACCGGCCTATCCCGTCGGGAACGCGGTGTACGTACAGACTCCCCAGAGGCACCCGATGACCCATCTGAAGACGACTGGGAGCGCCAACGAGAGGATCTGGACCGCCTACTATGCCTAGAGGACCAGGAACCGCGCCGCGGACGACGACTACGGCGGTCCCGCTGACCCCTGCTCCTGCCATCCACCGATGAGGAGGGGGACAATGACACCTCCCTGCGCCTGCGTGAGCGAACCTGAGTGGGGGGGACCGCAAGTGGCTGAGGTGTTGGGAGGGGGGGGGGGCAATTGCGGAGTAATCATCACAGGAATACTACCAACCGAAGGGGCTGGCAGCATGGACACATGTTGACTTGACCCCAAACCCCCAATCAAAGCATGCCCCATATCCCCTTGTAAAGGCACAAGAGGAGGGGGAGGTAATTGAGGGGCTTGCTGGGAATCCGGAGGGGTCATTGGACGGTCCCCTTCATCCTGGACACTATTATTAGACCCCATGCTGCACACCCCAATCGCCTGAAATGCCGATGGACACTGTATCTGGGGCGGCATAGAAGGCGGAAGCGGAAGGGGCGTAGCTACTTTCCGGCGGCGCAAGTCTAATCCCGGCCGCCGAACAGAGGCAGCGCGCCTGCGCATTACCAAAGAGGCTGACGCAATGCCCCGGGTGGAGGGAGGCGAATGTCCCAAGCACACCGGAGGCCGGTGAGTCCGTCCAGAACGCCGCTCGGCCGGCGCATCGCATAAGGCAATGTGGGGTGAAACAGCCACAAGCGGTGCAGCCACCGCATCAATCAATACAGGCGCAGGAGGGACGGAGGAAGCGGGAGCGCTCAGGCCGCTCAGAAACGAGCGCAGTCAGCCCTCCCCTTCTTCACTAAACCTAGCCAAGAGCGCATCCCGCAATTGAGCGTCTCTCGCAGCCATATCTCTTGGGGGACAGGCAGCTAGCAGACCTACCAGCTTGCCTTCACCGAACAGAGGAAGAGGCAGGCGCAGGGGAGGGCGTATTTATCCCCTGCAACTGCCACCTCCCCTTCCTCCTCCATAGCCACACCACCATTCCCCTTAACCCGTTCCATCCCATCTCCCCCATCTGCCATATATCCCACCGGGAAAATATACCAGGTATGGGCCTGATTACAACCTGGGAAAGGGAAGGGGAACCATCAGTCCCTCATCACCCTCCCTATTACTGTCGGGTGCTCTCCAGAACAATAAATTGCCATAAGCATGATACACAGACAAGTCACATTATTATGACCACCAGCTAATATCCAGAGCAACTGGCATGTGTAGAATGAACAGCAGCTTTACAGGCTGAGAGTGACTCAATAAGGTCCTGGTAGGTTTCACAACTATAGGGCTACCAGACATGTGTCTAAAACAACAGTTCAGTGAACCCCACTGTGTATGGGGCTCTGAAGCAGACGGACGGTTACTGCATCTCTGCTAATAAAGTAGCATTGGTATAAAAGGCTTTAATTTCCGCTGCAGTATCTGAATTGAACCTCTGCTAATTGGCAAAGGGATGCCTTCCCCGAGGAGTCACGTTTTCTGCTTCATTGAATAGATGAACATTGGCATATCAGGCAAGAAACATCAGAAAACAAATACCCAGCAACCATTGCTGGAAGAACACAAGCTGGTGGTGGCAGCATTATGATCTTGGGAATGCTTTTGTGGCATTCTCTGGGCCCACTCATACATGTAGAAGCAGTGGTGGACTGGCCATAGACCCTACAGGGAAATTTCCCAGTGGGCTGATGCTCTGGCGGTCCCCCAAACCCTCATCACTGTCACTGGCTGGGCCATACCTCCCAACCTTCTAAATGAACAAAGAGGGACACATCGTGCGGCACGCACAGTAATATGCCCTGCTATGTGCCCCTAGTATTATGCCCTGCTATGTTCCCCCAGTAATATGCCCAGCTGTGCCCCCAGTAATATGCCCAGCTGTGCCCCCAGTAATATGCCGTTATGTGCCTCCATTAATATGCCCAGCTGTGCCCCCAGCAATATGCCCAGCTATGTTCCCCCAGTAATATGCCCTGTTATGTGCCCCCAGTAATATGCCCTGCTATGTTCCCCCAGTAATATGCCCTGCTATGTTCCCCCAGTAATATGCCCTGCTATGTTCCCCCAGTAATATGCCCAGCTGTGCCCCCAGTAATATGCCCAGCTGTGCCCCCAGTAATATGCCGTTATGTGCCTCCATTAATATGCCCAGCTGTGCCCCCAGCAATATGCCCAGCTATGTGCCCCCAGTAATATGCCCTGCTATGTCCCCACAGTAATATGCCCTGCTATGTGCCCCCAGTAATATGCCCTGCTATGTTCCCCCAGTAATATGCCCAGCTGTGCCCCCAGTAATATGCCCAGCTGTGCCCCCAGTAATATGCCGTTATGTGCCTCCTTTAATATGCCCAGCTGTGCCCCCAGCAATATGCCCAGCTATGTTCCCCCAGTAATATGCCCAGCTATGTTCCTCCAGTAATATATCCACCTGTGCCCCCAGTAATATGTCCAGCTGTGCCCCCAGCAATATGCCCAGCCGTGCCCCCAGCAATATGTCCAGCTGTGCCCCCAATAATATGTCCAGCTGTGCCCCCAGTAATATGTCCAGTTATGTGTCCCCAGTAATATGTTCAGTTATGTGTCCCCAGTAATATGTCCAGTTATGTGCCCCTAGTAATATGTCCAGCTCTGCCCCCAGTAATATGCCCAGAGAATGCCCCAATCATATGCCCAGCTATGTGCCCCCAGTAATATGCCCAGCTGTGCACCCAGTAATATGTCCAGTTATGTGCCCCCAGTAATATGCCCAACTGTGCCCCCAGCAATATGCCCAGCTATGTTCCCCCAGTAATATGCCCAACTGTGCCCCCAGTAATATGACCTGCTGTGCCCCCAGTAATATGCACTGCTGTGCCCCCACTAATATGCCCAGTTATGTGCCTCCACTAATATGCCCAGTTTTGTGCCCTCAGTTATGTGCCCGAAGTAATATGCCCAGCTGTGCCTCAGCAATATGACCTGCTGTGCCCCCAGTAATATGTCCAGTTATGTGCTCCTAGTAATATCTCCAGCTCTGCCCCAGTAATATGCCCAGCTCTGCAACAGTAATATGCCAAGCTATGTGCCCCCAGTAATGTGTCCATCTGTCCCCCCAGCAATATGCCCAGCTTTGCCCCCAGTAATATGCCCAGCTGTGCCCCCAGTAATATGTCCAGTTATGTGCTCCCAGTAATATGTCCAGTTATATGGCCCCAGTAATATGCCCAGCTGTGCCCCAGTAATATGCCCAGCTGTGTGCCCCCAGTAACATGCCCAGCTGTGCCCCCAGTAATATGCCTAGCTGTGCTCCCAGAAATATGCCAAGCTGTGTCCCCAGCAATATGCCCAGCTATGCCCCCAGTAATATGCCCTGCTATGTGCCCCCAGCAATATGCCCAGCTGTGTCCCTAGTTATATGTCCAGCTGTGCCACCAGTAATATGCCCAGCTGTGCCCCCAGTAATATGCCCAGCTGTGCCCCCAGTAATATGCCCAGCTGTGCCCCTCACAGAAAGTAAAAAAAATAAACACCACATACTTACCTTGTTCCTAGCAGCAGCAGGACATTGGCTGCTGTGGTCTGTGGAGGAGGCGGAGCCGAGGCTGACAGCCAGCCGGCCCCGCCCCCCACACAGACAAGAGGTGTGGAGAGTTGGCAGGGGGGAGGAATGATGAAGCAGGGAGCCGATGCCGGCTCTCTGCTTCATCATAATACAGGCAACTGCTGCGAGAAAGCGGTACATACTTCCCCCATACTGGGACCGCAGGAAAGCCACTGCAATCCGGAACTGTCGGGATCCGGGACGGTTGTGAGGTATGGGCTGGGTACATAATGATTTGATGTTCTCAGCTTTAACCAACGCTGGAAATATCAGGTATGTGCTTAGGACAATGATAGAGTTCAATATTGTGAAAGGGCATGGGAGCCCACGGCTCTCTGCCCTGTTATTCACTCTCAGAGGCCACAGGCCACTATATGAGGTAGTGTATAATTTGAATAGGAACACAAGCATCTCAGGCGGCAAGCTGAAAAAGGCCTTTGGCCTGCCCTGGAGTTTTGGAATGACACAGGCATTTCTTTTTTGTTTCTTCTTTCCTTGGCCACTTGAAGAGCATACTACTTGGGCACTATAGCAGTCATTATTAGGGGCAGTCCAGGCAGCATTTGGATATAGAACCGACTTGGTGCCTAAGCCCCTTGCTTGCTTGCAGCTTTTTGTGCTATTGTTCTGTACTGTGGTATTTAGTTCTGTTTTGATGGTATTTTGTGCTGCACTATTGTATTACTGACCCCACCTACTTGTTAGCCCTATCTAGTTGTGTTGGCTAGGGATGAGCGAACCCGAACTGTATAGTTCGGGTTCGTACCGAATTTTGGGGTGTCCGTGGCACGGACCCGAACCCGAACATTTTCGTAAAAGTCCGGGTTCGGGTTCGGTGTTCGGCACTTTCTTGGCGCTTTTTGAAAAGCTGCAAAGCAGCCAATCAACAAGCGTCATACTACTTGCCCCAAGAGGCCATCACAGCCATGCCTACTATTGGCATGGCTGTGATTGGCCAGTGCAGCATGTGACCCAGCCTCTATATAAGCTTGGGTCACGTAGCGCTGCACGTCACTCTGCTGATACAAATGTAGGGAGAGGTTGCAGCTGCGACGTTAGGGCGAGATTAGGCAGATTAACTCCTCCAAAAGACTTCATTCTGTGATCGATCTACAGCTGTGGATCATTGAACTGCTGCTATTCAATTGCTCACTGTTTTTAGGGTGCCCAGAGCGTTTTTCAGTCACTTTTTTCTGGGGTGATCGGCGGCCATTTTGTGGCTTACTTGTGCGCCAGCACAAGCTGCCACCAAGTACATTTAACCATCAATAGTGTGGTTATTTTTTGGCCATATACTACATCAGGGGCAAGCTGTCATCAAGTGCATTTAACCTTCAATAGTGTGGTTATTTTTTGGCCATATACTACATCAGGGGCAAGCTGACCTTGTCACCCAAGTGCATTTAACCATCAATAGTGTGGTTATTGTTTGCTATATCCTACATCAGGCTCAAGCTTTCATCAAGTGCATTTAACCATCAATAGTGTGGTTATTTTTTGGCCATATACTACATCAGGGGCAAGCTGAGGGTGTCCCCCAAGTGCATTTAACCATCAATAGTGTGGTTATTTTTTGGCCATATACTACATCAGGGGCAAGTTGAGCCTGTCACCCAGCGCCTAAAAAATAGGCCTCACATTTATATTAATCCAAATCTGTCATTACTGCTTTAGCTGGTCAAGTTATTTTTAGAACTTCACACACACGCTACAGTGCAGATCCAAGTCTAATTCTGTGATTAAACGTATACCTGTCACCCAGCGCCTAAAAATAGGCCTCACATTTATATTCATCCAAATCTGTCATTACTGTTTTAGCTGGTCAAGTTATTTTTACTGTCCGTCAAAGCACAGTTTTTGTTCTGGGTTGAAAAACAATTCCCAAATGTGCAATTCTCAAAATTAGTGGTTTCTGCTGTATCAGGCCTACTTTAAATCTATCCCTAAAAGGGTATATTAGATTCAAGGTGCTGATAGGGTAATTCTCAAAAACTTAACACACACGCTACAGTGCAGATCCAAGTCTAATTCTGTGATTAAACGTATACCTGTCACCCAGCGCCTAAAAAATAGGCCTCACATTTATATTCATCCAAATCTGTACTGCTTTAGCTGGTCAAGTTATTTTTAGTGACCGTCAAAGCACAGTTTTTGTTCTGGGTTTAAAAACAATTCCCAAATTTGCAATTCTCAAAATTAGTGGTTTCTGCTGTATCAGGCCTACTTTAAATCTATCCCTAAAAGGGTATATTAGATTCAAGGTGCTGATAGGGTAAATCTCAAGAACTTCACACACACGCTACAGTGCAGATCCAAGTCTAATTCTGTGATTAAACGTATACCTGTCACCCAGCGCCTAAAAAATAGGCCTCACATTTATATTCATCCAAATCTGTACTGCTTTAGCTGGTCAAGTTATTTTTAGTGACCGTCAAAGCACAGTTTTTGTTCTGGGTTGAAAAACAATTCCCAAATTTGCAATTCTCAAAATTAGTGGTTTCTGCTGTATCAGGCCTACTTTAAATCTATCCCTAAAAGGGTATATTAGATTCAAGGTGCTGATAGGGTAATTCTCAAGAACTTCACACACGCTACAGTGCAGATCCAAGTCTAATTCTGTCCGTAAACGTATACCTGTCACCCAGCGCCTAAATAATAGGCCTCAAATTTATATTCAGCTAAATCTGTCATTACTGGTGTGCGTGTATTAGTGTAATACGGTACCTAAATAGATAGCCAGATAGACTTAGTGTTAGGTGTCTGTAAAAAAAGGCCTGAATTTTAATTCAATACATTACATTACAATACAATAATATTTTTCTTATTGTGGTGAACGGTAACAATGAGGAAAACATCTAGTAAGGGACGCGGACATGGTCGTGGTGGTGTTAGTGGACCCTCTGGTGCTGGGAGAGGACGTGGCCGTTCTGCCACAGCCACACGTCCTAGTGTACCAACTACCTCAGGTCCCAGTAGCCGCCAGAATTTACAGCCATATTTGGTGGGGCCCAATGCCGTTCTAAGGATGGTAAGGCCTGAGCAGGTACAGGCATTAGTCAATTGGGTGGCCGACAGTGCATCCAGCACGTTCACATTATCTCCCACCCAGTCTTCTGCAGAAAGCGCACAGATGGCGCATGAAAACCAAGCCCATCAGTCTGTCACATCACCCCCATGCATATCAGGGAAACTGTCTGAGCCTCAAGTTATGCAGCAGTCTCTTATGCTGTTTGAAGACTCTGCTGGCAGGGTTTCCCAAGGGCATCCACCTAGCCCTTCCCCAGGGGTGGAAGAGATAGAATGCACTAACGCACAACCACTTATGTTTCCTGATGATGAGGACATGGGAATACCACCTCAGCACGTCTCTGATGATGACGAAACACAGGTGCCCACTGCTGCGTCTTTCTGCAGTGTGCAGACTGAACAGGAGGTCAGGGATCAAGACTGGGTGGAAGACGATTCAGGGGACGATGAGGTCCTAGACCCCACATGGAATGAAGGTCGTGCCACTGACTTTCACAGTTTGGAGGAAGAGGCAGTGGTGAGACCGAGCCAACAGCGTAGCAAAAGACAAAGAGGGAGCAGTGGGCAAAAGCAGAACACCCGCCGCCAAGAGACTCCGCCTGCTACTGACCGCCGCCATCTGGGACCGAGCACCCCAAAGGCAGCTTCAAGGAGTTACCTGGCATGGCACTTCTTTAAACAATGTGCTGACGACAAGACCCGAGTGGTTTGCACGCTGTGCCATCAGAGCCTTAAGCGAGGCATTAACGTTCTGAATCTTAGCACAACCTGCATGACCAGGCACCTGCATGCAAAGCATGAACTGCAGTGGAGTAAACACCTTAAAAACAAGGAAGTCACTCAGGCTCCCCCTGCTACCTCTTCTGCTGCTGCCGCCTCGGCCTCTTCTGCTGCTGCCGCCGCCTCAGCCTCTTCCTCCGCCTCTGGAGGAACGTTGGCACCTGCCGCCCAGCAAACATGGGATGTACCACCAACACCACCACCTGCGTCACCAAGCATCTCAACCATGTCACACGGCAGCGTTCAGCTCTCCATCTCACAAACATTTGAGAGAAAGCGTAAATTCCCACCTAGCCACCCTCGATCCCTGGCCCTGAATGCCAGCATTTCTAAACTACTAGCCTATGAAATGCTGTCATTTAGGCTGGTGGACACAGACAGCTTCAAACAGCTCATGTCGCTTGCTGTCCCACAGTATGTTGTTCCCAGCCGGCACTACTTCTCCAAGAGAGCCGTGCCTTCCCTGCACAACCAAGTATCCGATAAAATCAAGTGTGCACTGCGCAACGCCATCTGTGGCAAGGTCCACCTAACCACAGATACGTGGACCAGTAAGCACGGCCAGGGACGCTATATCTCCCTAACTGCACACTGGGTAAATGTAGTGGCGGCTGGGCCCCAGGCGGAGAGCTGTTTGGCACACGTCCTTCCGCCGCCAAGGATCGCAGGGCAACATTCTTTGCCTCCTGTCTCCTCCTCCTCCTACTCAGCTTCCGCCTCCTCTTCTTCCACCTGCTCATCCAGTCAGCCACACACCTTCACCACCAACTTCAGCACAGCCCGGGGTAAACGTCAGCAGGCCGTTCTGAAACTCATATGTTTGGGGGACAGGCCCCACACCGCGCAGGAGTTGTGGCGGGGTATAGAACAACAGACCGATGAGTGGTTGCTGCCGGTGAGCCTCAAGCCTGGCCTGGTGGTGTGCGATAATGGGCAACATCTCTTTGCAGCTCTGGGACTAGCCGGTTTGACGCACATCCCTTGCCTGGCGCATGTGCTGAATTTGGTGGTGCAGAAATTCATTCACAACTACCCCGACATGTCAGAGCTGCTGCATAAAGTGCGGGCCGTCTGTTCGCGCTTCCGGCGTTCACATCCTGCCGCTGCTCGCCTGTCTGCGCTACAGCGTAACTTCGGCCTTCCCGCTCACCGCCTCATATGCGTTGTGCCCACCAGGTGGAACTCCACCTTGCACATGCTGGACAGACTGTGCGAGCAGCAGCAGGCCATAGTGGAGTTTCAGCTGCAGCACGCACGGGTCAGTCGCACTGCGGAACAGCACCACTTCACCACCAATAACTGGGCCTCCATGCGAGACCTGTGTGCCCTGTTGCGCTGTTTCGAGTACTCCACCAACATGGCCAGTGGCAATTACGCCGTTATCAGCGTTACAATACCACTTCTATGTCTCCTTGAGAAAACACTTAGGGCGATGATGGAAGAGGAGGTGGCCCAGGAGGAGGAGGAGGAGGAAGAGGGGTCATTTTTAGCACTTTCAGGCCAGTCTCTTTGAAGTGACTCAGAGGGAGGTTTTTTGCAACAGCAGAGGCCAGGTACAAATGTGGCCAGACAGGGCCCACTACTGGAGGACGAGGATGAGGAGGAGGTGGAGGAGGAGGAGGATGAAGCAGGTTCACAGCGGGCTGCAGTGCCTGCGCAACGACAGCAGAGTTGCTCACATTTTAACGTGTGCGGACTACTGGGTTGCCACCCTGCTGGATCCACGGTACAAAGACAATGTGCCCACCTTACTTCATGCACTGGAGCGTGATAGTAAGATGCGCGAGTACAAGCGCACGTTGGTAGACGCGCTACTGAGAGCATTCCCAAATGTCACAGGGGAACAAGTGGAAGCCCAAGGCGAAGGCAGAGGAGGAGCAAGAGGTCGCCAACGCAGCTGTGTCACCGCCAGCTCCTCTGAGGGCAGGGTTAGCATGGCAGAGATGTGGAAAAGTTTTGTCACCACACCACAGCTTACTGCACCACCACCTGATACGGAACGTGTTAGCAGGAGGCAACATTTCAATAACATGGTGGAACAGTACCTGTGCACACCCCTCCACGTACTGACTGATGGTTCGGCCCCATTCAACTTCTGGGTCTCCAAATTGTCCACGTGGCCAGAGCTAGCCTTTTATGCCTTGGAGGTGCTGGCCTGCCCGGCGGCCAGCGTTTTGTCTAAACGTGTATTCAGCACGGCAGGGGGCGTCATTACAGACAAACGCAGCCGCCTGTCTACAGCCAATGTGGACAAGCTGACGTTCATAAAAATGAACCAGGCATGGATCCCACAGGACCTGTCCATCCCTTGTGCAGATTAGACATTAACTACCTCCCCTTAAAGGGACTCTGTCACCACTTTCTAACCCCCCCTTTTAAAAGTATTGTTCTCTCCATGGCGCCCTTGTGATTACAAAGGTGTTGTTATAACATAAATTCGCCGTCTCGTTTTGATAAAAATACCTTTTATCTAACCTGTCAATCTTGTGGATAAGGTGCCCAGGGCGTTTCTGAAGGTCTGAAGCTGCCGCCCGCCGCCGCCGCCGTTGGTGCCCAGCTCCTCCCCTGATCCTTTCAGCGCCGCCTGAATGTAAAGAAATCCGCCTCCGGCTCTCGCTCAGTGCCCCCTCCTCCTTTTCAAAGATCCCGCGCGTGCGCACAGGCCTGTGCCTGATGCGCCCGTGCGGACATTTAGAATCAGCCTCATTGAGCGAAGTGCGCATCAGACGAGCACTGCTGCCAGCCACTCAGAGCCTGCGGCTCCATACAGCGCTTGGCAGGCTCTGAGTGGCTGGCTGCAGTGCTCGTCTTATGAGGAGGTTGAGCGAAGTGCGCGCATGCGCACTTCGCTCAATGAGGCTGATTCTAAATGTCCGCACGGGCGCATCAGGCACAGGCCTGTGCGCACGCGCGGCATCTTTGAAAAGGAGGAGGGGGCACTGAGCGAGAGCCGGAGGCGGATTTCTTTACATTCAGGCGGCGCTGAAAGGATCAGGGGAGGAGCTGGGCACCAACGGCGGCGGCGGCGGGCGGCAGCTTCAGACCTTCAGAAACGCCCTGGGCACCTTATCCACAAGATTGACAGGTTAGATAAAAGGTATTTTTATCAAAACGAGACGGCGAATTTATGTTATAACAACACCTTTGTAATCACAAGGGCGCCATGGAGAGAACAATACTTTTAAAAGGGGGGGTTAGAAAGTGGTGACAGAGTCCCTTTAACAATATATTATTGTACTCCAGGGCACTTCCTCATTCAATCCTATTTTTATTTTCATTTTACCATTATATTGCGGGGCAACCCAAAGTTGAATGAACCTCTCCTCTGTCTGGGTGCCGGGGCCTAAAAATATCTGACAGTGGCCAGTTCCAGTGGTGGGTGACATGAAGCCTGATTCTCTGCTATGACATGAAGACTGATTCTCTGCTGACATGAAGCCTGAATCTCTGTTATGGGACCTCTCTACTCTGCCTGGGTGCCTGGGCCCAAATATGTGACAGTGGCCTGTTCCAGTGGTGGGTGACGTGAAGCCTGATTCTCTGCTATGACATGAAGACTGATTCTCTGCTGACATGAAGCCTGAATCTCTGCTGACATGAAGCCTGAATCTCTGTTATGGGACCTCTCTCCTCTGCCTGGGTGCCTGGGCCTAAATATCTGACAGTGGCCTGTTCCAGTGGTGGGTGACGTGAAGCCTGATTCTCTGCTATGACATGAAGACTGATTCTCTGCTGACATGAAGCCAGATTCTCTGTTACGGGACCTCTCTCCTCTGCCTGGGTGCCTGGGCCTAAATATCTGACAATGGACTGTTCCAGTGTTGAGTGACGTAAAGCATGATTCTCTGCTAGGACATGCAGACTGATTCTCTGCTGACATGAAGCCAGATTCTCTGTTACGGGACCTCTCTCCTCTGCCTGGGTGCCTGGGCCTAAATATCTGACAATGGACTGTTCCAGTGTTGGGTGACGTAAAGCATGATTCTCTGCTAGGACATGCAGACTGATTCTCTGCTGACATGAAGCCAGATTCTCTGTTACGGGACCTCTCTCCTCTGCTTGGGTGCCTGGGCCTAAATATGTGACAGTGGCCTGTTCCAGTGGTGGGTGACGTGAAGCCTGATTCTCTGCTATGACATGAAGACTGATTCTCTGCTGACATGAAGCCTGAATCTCTGTTATGGGACCTCTCTCCTTTGCCTGGGTGCCTGGGCCTAAATATGTGACAGTGGCCTGTTCCAGTGGTGGGTGACGTGAAGCCTGATTCTCTGCTATGACATGAAGACTGATTCTCTGCTGACATGAAGCCTGAATCTCTGTTATGGGACCTCTCTCCTCTGCCTGGGTGCCTGGGCCTAAATATGTGACAGTGGCCTGTTGCAGTGGTGGGTGACGTGAAGCCTGATTCTCTGCTATGACATGAAGACTGATTCTCTGCTGACATGAAGCCTGAATCTCTGTTATGGGACCTCTCTCCTCTGCCTGGGTGCCGGGGCCTAAAAATATCTGACAGTGGTCTGTTCCAGTGGTGGGTGACGTGAAGCCTGATTTTCTGCTATGACATGAAGACTGATTCTCTGCTGACATGAAGCCAGATTCTCTGTTACGGGACCTCTCTCCTCTGCCTGGGTGCCTGGGCCTAAATATCTGACAATGGACTGTTCCAGTGTTGGGTGACGTAAAGCATGATTCTCTGCTATGACATGCAGACTGATTCTCTGCTGACATGAAGCCAGATTCTCTGTTACGGGACCTCTCTCCTCTGCCTGGGTGCCTGGGCCTAAATATCTGACAATGGACTGTTCCAGTGTTGGGTGACGTAAAGCATGATTCTCTGCTATGACATGCAGACTGATTCTCTGCTGACATGAAGCCAAATTCTCTGTTACGGGACCTCTCTCCTCTGCCTGGGTGCCTGGGCCTAAATATCTGACAATGGACTGTTCCAGTGTTGGGTGACGTAAAGCATAATTCTCTGCTAGGACATGCAGACTGATTCTCTGCTGACATGAAGCCAGATTCTCTGTTACGGGACCTCTCTCCTCTGCCTGGGTGCCTGGGCCTAAATATCTGACAATGGACTGTTCCAGTGTTGGGTGACGTAAAGCATGATTCTCTGCTATGACATGAAGCCTGATTCTCTGCTGACATGAAGCCAAATTCTCTGTTACGGGACCTCTCTCCTCTGCCTGGGTGCCTGGGCCTAAATATCTGACAATGGACTGTTCCAGTGTTGGGTGACGTGAAGCATGATTCTCTGCTATGACATGCAGACTGATTCTCTGCTGACATGAAGCCTGAATCTCTGCTATGGGACCTCTCTCCTCTGCCTGGGTGCCTGGGCCTAAATATCTGACAATGGACTGTTCCAGTGTTGGGTGACGTAAAGCATGATTCTCTGCTATGACATGCAGACTGATTCTCTGCTGACATGAAGCCAAATTCTCTGTTACGGGACCTCTCTCCTCTTCCTGGGTGCCTGGGCCTAAATATCTGACAATGGACTGTTCCAGTGTTGGGTGACGTGAAGCATGATTCTCTGCTATGACATGCAGACTGATTCTCTGCTGACATGAAGCCTGAATCTCTGCTATGGGACCTCTCTCCTCTGCCTGGGTGCCTGGGCCTAAATATCTGACAATGGACTGTTCCAGTGTTGGGTGACGTAAAGCATAATTCTCTGCTATGACATGCAGACTGATTCTCTACGGACATGAAGCCAGATTCTCTGTTACGGGACCTCTCTCCTCTGCCTGGGTGCCGGGGCCTAAATATATGACAATGGACTGTTACAGTGGTGGGTGACGTGAAGCCAGATTCTCTGCTATGGCATGAAGAGACTGATTCTCTGCTGACGTGAAGCCAGATTCTCTGCTATGGGACCTCTGTCCAATTGATATTGGTTAATTTTTATTTATTTTATTTTTATTTTTATTAATTTCCCTATCCACATTTGTTTGCAGGCGATTTACCTACATGTTGCTGCCTTTTGCAGCCCTCTAGCCCTTTCCTGGGCTGTTTTACAGCCTTTTTAGTGCCGAAAAGTTCGGGTCCCCATTGACTTCAATGGGGTTCGGGTTCGGATCCCGAACCCGAACATTTCCGGGAAGTTCGGCCGAACTTCTCGAACCCGAACATCCAGGTGTTCGCTCAACTCTAGTGTTGGCCCATCCTTTTGTGTTGCCCTGCCTTCTGTTATTTTGGACCCACCTACAACATGGGACCACTTCAAGTTCCTAGTCCGCCCCTGTGTGAAAGGCACTCTTAACCGATTTGGGTATAAATCCATTCTAGCAGATCACGTACATCCATACATGCTTGTCTTTCCTGGGGCGGATGGGATCTTCCAACATGACAATGCAACATGAAAAATATCTGACATTGGTTTGAAGAGCATGACCAGAAGTATTACCCTGGCCCCCCAATATCCTAGACTTGAACCCAATTGATCTTCTGTGGGACCAACTTTTTTGTCATGTTCGTTCTGTAGATCTACCCTCCATCAGCCCTGAGATGCCCTACAGTCAGCATGGCTCCAGATACCTGTAACAACCAATCGGGACCTTATTGAGTCACTCCCAGCCCCTCTAGCTGCTGAGATGCCCTACAGTCAGCATGGCTCCAGATACCTGTAACAACCAACCGGGACCTTATTGAGTCACTCCCAGCCCCTCTAGCTGCTGAGATGCACTACAGTCAGCATGGCTCCAGATACCTGTAACAACCAATCGGGACCTTATTGAGTCACTCCCAGCCCCTCTAGCTGCTGAGATGCACTACAGTCAGCATGGCTCCAGATACCTGTAACAACCAATCGGGACCTTATTGAGTCACTCCCAGCCCCTCTAGCTACTGTCCATGCTGCACACAGCGGTTACTCTTAATATAAACCAGTGGTCATAATAATGAGACTTTTACTGGTTAAAAACAACCTTTACTGCAACTTTTAAAACCCTGGTGAGTTTAAAAACTGAGCTTTCTACTGCTATCTACATTTGTTGATTTCAATCACCTTCTCAACGCTTGCCAGATCCCTGGCGTCTTCAGGGGCACAGGCAATGACTACTTTAAAACATTGCACCAAGCTTTTATTGCCTTCCTCCTCTTCCAAACAATTGCTCGTTCATCAGGTAATAAGTGTCACCTTTAAACAGGACAGTTATGAGGAAGGAGAAATCCTAACGAAGCTCTTTCCTGATAACTGGCTGAATCAATTGCCCATGTAAAGGGGCCTTTACTTAGACTTTTTTGTGAGCTTATTTTTATACTTGTATGTCACTTGCAACTTAGGTCAGGAGAGAATGAAAACTGGCACCATCTTGTGGTGGTTCTGCAGAATGCAATTCATGGATCACTTCACCTTTGGCTAGGAATTAGTAGAAGGAACAGTTTAACACTATTAGTGACTACTCATGTGATACATGATTACACGTCATTTGTCTGTGCGGCAACTACTCAAACACTATTTTACAATTTCGGCCACAAGAGGTAAAATTGATTTCTTTTTCACAATGGATTGTATCGACAGATAGACTACTAGGTAAAGAAAAGCATACCAAGGAATTCTTTACTACGTGGAAAGCATTTATTGACATACACTTTAGGGCCCAGAACCTATATGGTAGTTCATGGGGTAGTATGGATCCTCTGCCCACTGCCATGCAGGTTCCCACAGTTACTCTATGTGGGGGGAAATTATTCTCTATTAGCAATGCTTATAAGAAAGAATACATCTATACAGAGTCCAATCAAACATAATAATCTGGCATTCAAAAACCCCTCTGCATTTGATATCTGAGGCATATGGAAGTGCACTAGAAGAAAATGCACCTCTGTGGCTTCTCTTTAGTTGGCCATGTACATAAGCCCTAAGACTGATATGATTTATTGTTTTCAACCCATGGTACTGTCCCAATTACCACAATAATCTTCTCAGGTGAAGTGAATTTATAAACCTGTTCATACTGGTTGTCACACTAGTCTTATGCGGTGTGATGGAATTTAGCAGTAATAATTGTATTGTATTCATATTGTTCAACCTAAAAATATGTCTGTCTACCAAATCCTGACAATAGAGCTAAATGATGAATTCATTCTGATTACATACTGTACCCAGAAGATGATATCTCAGGTCCAGTGTTGGTACGTTAGTAGAAGGCCAGCATTCTTACACCATTTGAAAAGATGGTTTATTGTAAGGCAAAGACAAAGGGAAAACTGCTGTACTAAACATAAGTACCGTATAGGGGCTATATGACTGATAATATTACTGGCTAGTACCGACCTAAAAAACAAATGGGTCCTGCACCTTGTCTGAGTGACTTCTCAATGCAGCACCACTCTTGACCAGGAAGGTATGGGTTAGCTAATGGATAATGAGTCCCTCCACAGTCTGACATTATCCAGTCAGTGTTGCCAGTGTTAGATGCCTGATGCTTGGGGACTGCACAGAAAGGCATCAAGGAAACAAGTTGTGCACCCTTGATGGAGGAGGGTAAATGAAGAAGCACCAGAATAAATCTTGGAGTAAAATAACATGTGAGGGAACGGATAGATGAGATGCAGATTGCCTGAGTTGGCGTTTCATTTAGAGAAGGAGCACCTTAGTGGATGAGCACCTGAGAAGGTCAATCATGATCTCGGTACATTTGGTAGTGCCTTAAAATATGTTTGTCTAGACACAGCTATGGTAATATCACATGGTTAATGCACTATTATTTGGACTATATGTAATGCAGTAAGCCGGATTGGGACAGATGCACACTGGCGCAATATTAATGGTGTTTAGTTTGTGACGCCAATTGCAGCTTGCACAGGTACTGTAACAGGGCCCTTTAAGATGTTATGAGCACACGTACTAGGTTAGGAATGCCAGAGGGGGATATTATCTCTGTATTGGTAGACATTGTAGTGTCAACGGTGTCTCCTACCTGTAGTACGGCTGGACTCCTGTATCCTGGCTCACATGCAATAAAATGAGTGTTGCAAATAGGAGTAACTGAGGAATGATGGAATTTCCACACAGAAGATAGGGTCCAACTTGTCTTTACTTGATGTTATAAGTGGCAGCTTTAGATCCATACAATTTACAGCAATAGTCTTGGGTCCCAGCAGGTGTTGGCAATATGTGGCAGGAATTATATCTATATATTCTGCATCTGAACATACGCCTATAGATCTAGCAGGTATCTATCTTCTGCTCTGTCTTGGGTTCTGCTTGGTTTGGGCCTGACTAGCTATGGAGGTACTTATCTTCTCCTTGTATTTGGAATCTGTACTTACAGGACTGCTCGCAGGGAATGGTGGCTTCGTCCTGGAGATCTAGAAGTTCTGCAATTGCTGCTTTCTTTGTTCATCCAGCTGAGGTAAGGAACTCAGGCTGAGAATGTTGCTTTAGGCCTCAGGTTAGGCCTGAATCCTTTGTTGGGATCTCTGTTTCTGGGAGCTCCTATTCACGCAGCCTGCCCCAACAGGGGGTGGCTGGTACACTGCCTAGAACCTTCTGTCCTCCCTCTGAAGTAAGAGTGGGAACATTCCACTCCTCCTCAGATGGGGGAACTAGCCTGGAATGGTCTATTCCAGTCTAGGTATACTAATCTTCCTACAGACTATCTGCTACATACTGCTGCCACCTGCTGGTGTACATGGAAATTACAGCAAATATATAAAATACAGATAAATACACTCACAGATTACATAGGATATTAACACATTCACATCTTAACATAATGAAGCTGGGTGACAGAGTTTAGTGACATACTCTGGGATGTTACAGTAAGGCTACTTTCACACTAGCGTTCGGAGCGTATCCATCTGATGTTTCATCAGACGGATCCGCTCCGATAATGCAGACGTTTGCATCCGTTCAGAACGGATCCGTCTGCATTATAACTTAGAAAATTTTCTAAGTCAGAAAGTAGCCTGAGCGGATCCGTTCAGACTTTACATTGAAAGTCAATGGGGAACGGATCCGCTTGAAGATTGAGCCATATAGTGTCATCTTCAAGCGGATCCATCCCCATTGACTTCCATTATAAGTCTGGACGGATCCGCTCGCCTCCGCACGGCCAGGCGGACACCCGAACGCTGCAAGCAGCGTTCAGGTGTCCGCTCACTGAGCGGAGCGGAGGCTGAGCGCTGGCAGGCGGATGCATTCTCAGTGGATCCGCCTCCACTGAGAATGCATTAGGGCCAGACGGATGCGTTCGGGGCCGCTCGTGAGCCCCTTCAAACGGAGCTCACGAGCGGACACCCGAACGCTCGTGTGAAAGTAGCCTAACACTGCTATTTGTGCACTGTTTAGCAAGTATTTCACTTTGTTTAATGTGTATTGTGTATCATGGGTGCAACTGCATGAATTGTGGGAGCCAAGATCATTAGTAGAGATGAGCTAATGATTAAAAAATTCTATTTGGCTGCTTCACTGAATAAATAAAAAAAATAATCTTTGTGACGAATTACGAAGCGCATTTCTTTGTAAGTAGTGGGTGCAATGACAGGGAGTGGCGATTGCGTTGCCCCCCATCATTGTAACATCCAGATGCCATGTTCATACATAGTTACATATATATACAGAATATAGAATATTTGACACAGTCCTGACCTCAGTATCTGAGGAAAGGGATTTAGGAGTAATTATTTCAGAAGACTTAAAGGTGGGAAGACAATGTAATAGGGCAGCACGAAATGCCAGCAGAATGCTTGGATGTATAGGGTGTCACGGAACCATGAACCAGACGTACAACAAGAGATAAGTGAAAATAAGAAGGCTTTATTGAAAATAAAGCTGTAAAGCAAAAGTCCAAACGGATGGTGAAACCGAGCAGAGTCTTTGCGAAGCCAGAGGTCAGGAACCAGAAGGGTAGTCAGACGAAGCCAGGATCAGGAACCAGCAGGGTAGTCAGACGAAGCCAGGATCAGGAACCAGCAGGGTAGTCAGACGAAGCCAGGATCAGGAACCAGAAGCAGCAGCAGTCTTAGAAGCATGTGAACACAAGAGGACCAAGCAAGGAACTGAAGCCACAGACCTCCTATATATATGAGCTAGGCATCCAGCTCCTCCCAGTGGGAAGGAGGAGCCGCAGGGTGGAAGGCTACAAGAAACCCAGAAACCAAGATAGCCGCCAGCACATGTCAAACGAAGGAGAACAGCAAGAAGGTAAGACCATGACAGTACCTCCCCCTCAAGGGCCCCTCCTCCGCGGAGCACAAAACGGTTTCTGAGGGAAGCGTGCGTGGAAGGCTCGGAGCAAGGCAGGAGCATGGACATCTGCGGAGGGAACCCAGGAACGCTCCTCTGGACCATAACCACGCCAATGGACCAAAAACTGCAACCGACCGCGGACCAGGCGTGAGTCCAGGATATTGCTCACCTCATATTCCTCACGATTGCCCACTTGGACCGGCCGAGGAACCGAGGAAGTGAAACGATTACACACCAGTGGCTTCAACAGGGAGACATGAAACACGTTGGAGATCCGCATGCCAGGAGGAAGCGCAAGGGCATAGGCTACCGGGTTTACCCTGCGAAGCACTCGGAAGGGACCAACAAAGCGAGGCGCCAGCTTGGGAGTGGGCACTCGAAGGTTGAGGTTGCGGGTGGACAACCATACACGGTCTCCGACCTGGTAGGAAGGAGCAGGCGCTCGTCTGCGATCAGCCTGGAGTCTCTGGCGCTGCGCAGAGACCTCAAGGGACTTCTGGATCTGTACCCAAGAAGCACGTAGGACGGAAAGGTGATGCTCCACAGCCGGAATATCCTGGGGAGAGAATACCTCCGGTAACACGGCAGGTTGGAACCCATAATTGGCCATGAAGGGAGACGTCCCAGAGGAAGAGTTCACCGCCGTGTTCCTGGCAAACTCAGCCCAAGGCAGGAGGTCAACCCAATTGTCTTGGTGATCGGAGACATAGCAACGAAGGAATTGCTCCAAGGCCTGATTGGATCGTTCTGCGGCCCCATTGGACTGAGGGTGGTAGGCCGAGGAGAAGGAGAGATGAATCCCCAACTGGGAGCAAAAGGTGCGCCAGAACCTGGACACAAACTGACTCCCCCGATCCGACACAATCTCCTTGGGCAAACTGTGCAACCGGAAGACCTCCCTGGCAAAAATCGGTATACTAATCTTCCTACAGACTATCTGCTACATACTGCTGCCACCTGCTGGTGTACATGGAAATTACAGCAAATATATAAAATACAGATAAATACACTCACAGATTACATAGGATATTAACACATTCACATCTTAACATAATGAAGCTGGGTGACAGAGTTTAGTGACATACTCTGGGATGTTACAGTAAGGCTACTTTCACACTAGCGTTCGGAGCGTATCCATCTGATGTTTCATCAGACGGATCCGCTCCGATAATGCAGACGTTTGCATCCGTTCAGAACGGATCCGTCTGCATTATAACTTAGAAAATTTTCTAAGTCAGAAAGTAGCCTGAGCGGATCCGTTCAGACTTTACATTGAAAGTCAATGGGGAACGGATCCGCTTGAAGATTGAGCCATATAGTGTCATCTTCAAGCGGATCCATCCCCATTGACTTCCATTTTAAGTCTGGACGGATCCGCTCGCCTCCGCACGGCCAGGCGGACACCCGAACGCTGCAAGCAGCGTTCAGGTGTCCGCTCACTGAGCGGAGCGGAGGCTGAGCGCTGGCAGGCGGATGCATTCTCAGTGGATCCGCCTCCACTGAGAATGCATTAGGGCCAGACGGATGCGTTCGGGGCCGCTCGTGAGCCCCTTCAAACGGAGCTCACGAGCGGACACCCGAACGCTCGTGTGAAAGTAGCCTAACACTGCTATTTGTGCCCAGGAACGCTCCTCTGGACCATAACCACGCCAATGGACCAAAAACTGCAACCGACCGCGGACCAGGCGTGAGTCCAGGATATTGCTCACCTCATATTCCTCACGATTGCCCACTTGGACCGGCCGAGGAACCGAGGAAGTGAAACGATTACACACCAGTGGCTTCAACAGGGAGACATGAAACACGTTGGAGATCCGCATGCCAGGAGGAAGCGCAAGGGCATAGGCTACCGGGTTTACCCTGCGAAGCACTCGGAAGGGACCAACAAAGCGAGGCGCCAGCTTGGGAGTGGGCACTCGAAGGTTGAGGTTGCGGGTGGACAACCATACACGGTCTCCGACCTGGTAGGAAGGAGCAGGCGCTCGTCTGCGATCAGCCTGGAGTCTCTGGCGCTGCGCAGAGACCTCAAGGGACTTCTGGATCTGTACCCAAGAAGCACGTAGGACGGAAAGGTGATGCTCCACAGCCGGAATATCCTGGGGAGAGAATACCTCCGGTAACACGGCAGGTTGGAACCCATAATTGGCCATGAAGGGAGACGTCCCAGAGGAAGAGTTCACCGCCGTGTTCCTGGCAAACTCAGCCCAAGGCAGGAGGTCAACCCAATTGTCTTGGTGATCGGAGACATAGCAACGAAGGAATTGCTCCAAGGCCTGATTGGATCGTTCTGCGGCCCCATTGGACTGAGGGTGGTAGGCCGAGGAGAAGGAGAGATGAATCCCCAACTGGGAGCAAAAGGCGCGCCAGAACCTGGACACAAACTGACTCCCCCGATCCGACACAATCTCCTTGGGCAAACTGTGCAACCGGAAGACCTCCCTGGCAAAAATCGTGGCCAACTCTTGTGCAGAGGGTAACTTCTTGAGAGGAACACAGTGGCACATTTTGGAAAACCGATCCACAATCATGAGAATGACCGTATGGCCTCGGGATGCAGGGAGGTCCACAATGAAATCCATCCCCAGGTGTGACCATGGGCGCTCCCCGGTGGCTATGGGTTGCAGAAGGCCCAACGGAAGGTGCCGAGGGGACTTACTCTGGGCACAAACGGAGCATGCCGCTACATATGCGGCGATGTCGGAACGTAGGGAAGGCCACCAGAACAGATGTGAAACAGCCCAGGACAGCTGATTCTTTCCAGGATGCCCCGCGGTCTTGGAGTTATGGTAGGTTCGCAACAACCGAGTGCGCAACTCCTCAGGCACAAAACATCTGCCGTTGGGTCTCCCAGAGGGAGCACCAGATTGAGCCGCCAAAATCTGCTCACCCAGGGGAGAGGTCAGGCTGGTGCGAATGGCGGCCAGGATCTGATTCGGAGGTATGACCGAAGTCGGAATCGACTCCTCCCTGGACAGCTCGGAGTACTGCCGTGATAAGGCATCCGCCCTGATGTTCTTGGAACCGGGTAGGTAGGAGACCACGTAATTAAAACGTGACAAGAACAGAGCCCATCTGGCCTGACGTGGTGTCAATCTCTTGGCCTCAGAAAGGTAGGTCAGATTCTTGTGGTCCGTCAGGATGAGAACCGGAACCACCGAACCCTCGAGCAAGTGCCTCCATTCTTTAAGGGCCTGCACGATGGCCAATAACTCCCTGTCACCAATCTGATAGTTGCACTCCGCGGAAGACAGTTTCCGGGAGTAAAACCCACAAGGAAGCAGAGGACCCTCTGGTGTTCTACGCTGAGACAGAAGGGCGCCTACTCCCGTCTCAGACGCGTCCACCTCGAGGACAAAGGGCAACCCAGGGTTGGGATGCGACAGAATCGGAGCCGACACAAAGGCTGACTTTAGGGCCTCAAAAGCTCGGATGGCCTCGAGCGGCCAGACCTGGGAATTACTGCCCTTCCTGGTCAGATCCGTGAGAGGCTTGGCCAGCATGGAAAAGTCCCTGATGAACTTCCGATAATAATTGGCGAAGCCCAAAAAGCGCTGCAGGGAACGAAGATCACTGGGCTGGGGCCACTGTAAGACAGCCGAAACCTTCTCAGGATCCATGGAGAACCCCTCAGCGGAAATGATGTAACCTAAGAAGGTTACCTGGGATCGGTGAAATTCGCATTTCTCAAGCTTACCGAACAGCTTGTTCTCTCGTTGCAACACTCGTCTGACATCCAGAATGTGGGCCTCCATGGATTCAGAATATACCAAGATGTCATCCAAATAGACCACCACACACTGCTGCAACAGGTCACGGAAAACATCGTTGATGAATTCCTGAAAGACTGCGGGCGCATTGCACAACCCAAAGGGCATAACCAAGGATTCGTAATGACCGGTCCTGGTGTTAAACGCGGTCTTCCACTCATCGCCCGCCTTGATCCTTACCAGGTTATATGCCGCCCTCAGGTCGAGTTTGGTAAAGACCGTGGCCCCTTTAAGGCGATCGAACAGCTCGGAAATCAAGGGTATCGGGTAAGCGTTCTTGATCGTGATGCGATTGAGACCCCTGTAATCGATGCAAGGCCTCAACTCACCGCCCTTCTTTTTCACAAAGAAAAATCCAGCCCCTGCCGGGGACGAAGATTTGCGAATGTGTCCGCGTGAAAGTACCTCCCTCACGTACTCCTCCATGGCCTCATTCTCCGCTACCGACAGTGGATAGACTTTGCCACGAGGAGGAACGGCACCAGATTGTAACTCTATGGCACAATCGTATGGGCGGTGCGGAGGTAGGGCAACCGCGCGCACCTTATCGAATACATCCCGGTACTCCTCGTATTCAGGAGGCAACAGAGAGTCCGATGAAGTACACAGCAACTTGACAGACCCATGGATGCAACTAGCCCCACACTGCGGTGACCACGAGAGGATCTCGACCGATCTCCAATCGAAAGTCGGATTATGCTTCTGGAGCCAGGGGTACCCCAAGACCACCGAGTAGTGTGGAGACGAAATAACCTGGAGACAGACCGACTCTCTGTGAACGGCACCAATGGCTATCCCCACTGGAAGGGTCTCATGAGTCACGTGTGGCGGCAGAAGGGGTCTGCCGTCTATCGCCTCAAGAGCCAGTGGGGAACCTCGAGCCTGCAGAGGAATGGAATTGGCGGCAGCGAACACACTATCAATGAACAAACCACCAGCACCAGAGTCCACCAACGCCTGGGTCGTCACCGAGCCCCCGACCCAGGAGAGGACAACAGTGATCAGTGGTTTGTCAACACGGGAAACCGGGGACGAGGAGACTCCACCCAAGATCTGCCCCCGACAGGATCTCAGGTACGAGCGTTTTCCCGGACGGTTCGGACATGCCAACCGAAAATGCCCACCGAGACCACAGTACATGCATCGGCCCTCGCGTCTCCGGAGTTCCCTCTCCCCCTCGGACAGGCGAGCAAACCCCAGCTGCATGGGTTCACCCCCAGACAAGTCATCCCCAGGAGGCGTGGGAGGAGAGGGAGGCACGGGTGGGACAGCAAACGTAGGCACCAATCTGTTAGAAGACCTCCGCAGGTTCTCCTTAAAGGAAGGTCTCTCCCTGAGTCTGGTGTCAATCAAAATCAGGAAAGAAATAAGAGACTCGAGCTCAACTGGTAGGTCCTTAGCTGCAACCTCATCCTTCAAGGCATCCGAGAGACCATGAGAGAAAGCAGCGACCAGAGCCTCATTATTCCAGCCCACCTCTGCTGCCAGGGTACGAAACTCAATGGCGTATTCAGCTACGGATCGTGAACCCTGTCTGATGGACATAAGGAGCTTCACAGCAGAGGCAGCACGAGCCGGCACATCGAATACCTTCCGAAGAGAAGCAACAAAACCGTAAAACTCGGCAACCACCGGATTGTTGTTCTCCCATAAAGGGCTGGCCCAGGCCAAGGCCTTGTCCGAGAGCAGCGAGATAAAGAAGCCCACCTTTGATCTCTCAGTGGGAAAGGCATGTGGCAGCAACTCGAAATAAATGCCCACCTGGTTAAGGAAACCTCGGCACTGAGTTGGCTCTCCCCCAAAGCGCTGTGGAAGAGGGGCAGAACCGGTCATACCCCGAAACACCGCAGGCGCAACAACAGGTGTCGGGGTAGACTCTGGCGCAACAACCGGAGCGGCAGTAGGAGCGAGCCCAGGAGCGACAACCGACCCATCGGCAACGGGAGCGAAATGAGCCGTGCGTTCAAGCAGGGTTTGCAACGCCACAGCGAACCGACCCAACAGGTGATCCTGCTGATCAAGTCTGGCAACCAGCGTGGGTAGCGAGGATGGCCCTGTACCGTCAGAATTCATGGCTTGGTCCTAATGTCACGGAACCATGAACCAGACGTACAACAAGAGATAAGTGAAAATAAGAAGGCTTTATTGAAAATAAAGCTGTAAAGCAAAAGTCCAAACGGATGGTGAAACCGAGCAGAGTCTTTGCGAAGCCAGAGGTCAGGAACCAGAAGGGTAGTCAGACGAAGCCAGGATCAGGAACCAGCAGGGTAGTCAGACGAAGCCAGGATCAGGAACCAGCAGGGTAGTCAGACGAAGCCAGGATCAGGAACCAGAAGCAGCAGCAGTCTTAGAAGCATGTGAACACAAGAGGACCAAGCAAGGAACTGAAGCCACAGACCTCCTATATATATGAGCTAGGCATCCAGCTCCTCCCAGTGGGAAGGAGGAGCCGCAGGGTGGAAGGCTACAAGAAACCCAGAAACCAAGATGGCCGCCAGCACATGTCAAACGAAGGAGAACAGCAAGAAGGTAAGACCATGACATAGGGAGAGGTATAAGCAGTAGAAAGAGTGAAGTGCTTATGCCGCTGTACAGAACACTGGTGAGACCTCACTTGGAGTATTTTGCGCAATACTGGAGGCCATATCTCCAGAAGGATATAGATACTCTAGAGAGAGTTCAGAGAAGAGCTACTAAACTAGTACATGGATTGCAGGATAAAACTTACCAGGAAAGGTTAAAGGACCTTAATATGTATAGCTTGGAAGAAAGAAGAGACAGAGGGGATATGATAGAAACTTTTAAATACATAAAGGGAATCAACTCGGTAAAGGAGGAGAGCATATTTAAAAGAAGAAAAACTGCTACAAGAGGACACAGTTTTAAATTAGAGGGGCATAGGTTTAAAAGTAATATAAGGAAGTATTACTTTACTGAGAGAGTAGTGGATGCATGGAATAGCCTTCCTGCAGAAGTGGTAGCTGCAAATACAGTGAAGGAGTTTAAGCATGCATGGGATAGGCATAAGGCTATCCTTCATATAAGATAGGGCCAGGGACTATTAATAGGATTCAGATATATTGGGCAGACTAGATGGGCCAAATGGTTCTTATCTGCCGACACATTCTATGTTTCTATGTTTCTATGTTACATAGTTAATACGGTTAAAAAAAGACATAAGTCCATCAAGTTCAACAAAGGGATAGGTGGGAACGCGAATCCCAGAAGGAATTGAGACTCAGATTTCTAGACGTTTTCATAAGCATTAATGTTTACTTTTAAGATATCATCTAAACCCTTTTTAACATGATCGTGGCATCTGATATAAATAACAGAGTGTACAATTAGAAAAAAAAAAACGGGCCGGCTGCCGCCATCTTGCTTGAAGATCTAGCATGAAACCTTTCCAAATCGGTCAGAGACAAAGTTGTGGAGAAGACAATTATAGATCAGGGTTGACTTAACCAAAGCAGTTTTTGAACATCCCAGGATCACCATTAAATCCATTATGACAAAATGGAAAAAGAATGTGGCACAACTACAATACTGACAAGATAAGGTCACCCACTAAACCTCACAAACGAGACAAGGAGGTCATTAATCAGAGATTCAACTAAGACACTAACGATAAGGCCTCATGCCCATGACAGTATTTTCCATCTGTGGTCTATCCACACTTTTTTTTGGGATAGCACACTGACTTATTCATGTCTATGGGGCCATGCACATATCTGTATTTTTTTTAGATCCATGTGGCCATTCCACAAATTATAGAACACTTCCTATTCTGGTTGCTATTTCTGACAAGAGAGAATAGCCATTTCTATAGATGGCTGTGAGAAAAATGCTGAATACACATGGAAGGTACCTGTATTATGCTGATCTGTGCTTTTCAGATTGAAAAACAGACATTGTTGTGTGCATCAAGCTTAACTCTAAAAGAGCACCGAAGATCCACAGCATAACTGTCCATTAAACAAGTATAAGCCATCACTGGATGTAATAGGTATGTACTGCTGTATTCTCCTATATGTTTGGTAGTGTCCATCCAAATATGCCTTTCTCAATAGGGCTGGGGGGGGGTTGGGATTGAGCATGTGGCACATATGCATTGCCACTTGCAGACCCTCTTAAATGTAGGTTTAGATTTACAAGTGTGATGGTCACCAACATTTGACTACTTGGCTTTCTTACTTTTGATTTTTATTGGAGGGGGGGCACCATTTCAATTTTGTCCTAAGTCATCAGAAAAGCTAGTCGACCCTGATCTTGGAAAACACTATGGGGGTCGTTTACTATCAGAAATACGCCTATATTAGGTGTATTTCTGGCGCACATTGCGGCGGAAAGGTTATTTGTGACGCATTCTGTGACTTTTCCCCACTCACGCCAGGTCTACAAAAGTGGGTCTGGTGTGGGCGGCCAAGGGGACGTTTTAGGCTACTTTCACACAAGCGTTCGGGTGTCCGCTCGTGCGCTCCGTTTGAAGGGGCTCACGAGCGGCCCCGAACGCATCCGTCTGGCCCTAATGCATTCTCAGTGGAGGCGGATCCACTGAGAATGCATCCGCCTGCCAGCGCTCAGCCTCCGCTCCGCTCAGTGAGCGGACACCTGAACGCTGCTTGCAGCGTTCGGGTGTCCGCATGGCCGTGCGGAGGCGAGCGGATCCGTCCAGACTTATAATGGAAGTCAATGGGGACGGATCCGCTTGAAGATGACACCATATGGCTCAATCTTCAAGCGGATCCGTTCCCCATTGACTTTCAATGTAAAGTCTGAACGGATCCGCTCAGGCTACTTTCTGACTTAGAAAATTTTCTAAGTAATAATGCAGACGGATCCGTTCTGAACGGATGCAAATGTCTGCATTATCGGAGCGGATCCGTCTGATGAAACATCAGACGGATCCGCTCCGAACGCTCGTGTGAAAGTAGCCTTAGGCGTATAAAATGGTCCAAATTGAAGCCAGCAAGTAAGCTGTCTTACATTTAGACCGTCGGTGGATATGCCGATATGGATAGATTTAGACCGTCGGTGGATATGGATATACGCAGCCCTGCAGGGTGAGCGAGTGTGAGGTCACGGTTAATAGGCAAAACGAGGGTTGCTCTTGGTACTCACAGTTTTTGTATACCCTGGGCAAGCGTACAGCAGTGATGGAGAGGCTGGCACATGGATCCTCTGTGGCACTCTCTGTGTATAGGGACCAGGCCAGGTGGTAGGTGAGGTGCCCTAGGTGTTGTAGGTTTAGTGTGCTTGTGGCAAGATCCCTTAAAGTTCGTGACGCCAGTGCCGGTAACGGTGGCACACCGATTTCTTGCAGTAATAAGTGAGGAACACACGTTGCAGTGAACCAAAACTTATTTTTACTGAAACAGTTTAACTATTTACAGTCTTGGTCAGTTCCATATGCAAAAAGGTGGTGACATGCAGGCTTTACATCAAACGGCAGGCACAATGTTCTTGCAAGATACTCAGAGGGTTAAAACACTTACAGATCAGGCTGCACTTCTCCTGTCTGTCTTTATCCCAGGCCCCGTATGCCCTATTGCTGGCTTTATCCTTGGTTAGGGAAACTTCGTCTCGTATATGACTCCTTGCTTTAAATATATCCTTCTGCCCTTCAGCTCTCTGTTTGGCTGGAACAAGCTTGGCTCTGCACTGTACTTTTGTAGGAACTTGGTTTCTCAGGAGGCAGACTCTTCTCCTGGTGGCAACTTCTGAGCTACTTTTGCTCAGGAACCCTCAGGCAGGCTAGACTGTACTCACTAACCTCCTGGAATATACTGCACTAACTATTTCCTGTCTGGGCCTAACTATTTATACTAGGGGGTGCCCTAGCTCCCTCTACAGCTTGGGAGGAGAAACTACACCCCTAACAGGCCTGGTACACAGGAATTAACATGGCATTACAATGCAATACAAAACACATTTCTCCCACTGGAGGTGGGAGCAACATAACCCTTAGTAGTGCCCACCTTTACGTAGTGGGACACTACATACCCTGTTGCTTTGAGGTTGCCCATCCTCGGCGCAACACAAGGGGCCCGCCCAGCTGGAAACTGTCACCTGAAAGACACAAATGCAAAGCAGGCACACACATCTACATTTGCAATGAAAATATCAGGCAGCTCCGCTGGCAAAGGAACAAGTGCGGTGATAAGGGGCGTCGTTCTCTTCACTCAGGATAATATAGGGAACAGGGGCGCTGACCTGGTACAGCGTATCAGGAATAACCAGGATAGTCCATAATGATAAGGATAGAAAATGCAAATATAACATAAGTTCCTGGAGGCTCAAAAAAACAAAATGATTCCGTACCCGGGTCTTGTGGACAGTTAAACAGGGGTTTCTCGGGAGGAGTTACTCTGGTCAACAATGTAGTCTCCGAATCTCACAGGTGGGTGCCCCTTAGTAGGCCGCGTGGACCTTATTACTGGCAGAGGCTCTTCCTGCCTTGGTTCAGGGGGGCCAGAGGAATCCACAGGCTCTGGAGTCCTTTCAGGTATACCGTGGGACAGGTCATCCTGGGGTTGAGGACTAACAGGAACTGGAGCCGGCACCACCAAGTTCAACCAGGGTGTGAGGAACCAATGAAGTGGCTCTTTGTGATGTATCAAGTTCTCAACAGCCTGCATAGGATCAACAGATTGGGCTGATGACTCTAATTCAGGAGACTCTAGCTCAATGTCCTCTGTTGCAGTTTCTCCTTCTATGCAGGGCTTTAAACGGTTCCTGTGTACGATCTGGTAGCCTTTACCTTCCCTGGAAATTTGGTAAACATGGGTCTCAGCATTAGGAATATCAGTTATGATGTAGGGAGTCCTCTCCCACTTACTGTCCAGCTTGCTGGTTTGGTGGTTATTCTTCAACCACACCATGTCCCCTAGAGCTAGAGGTTCTGCATGAGCAGCCAGGTCATAGTCTCTCTGCTGTCGCTCTCGGGCACTTTCCATGCGCTCCTGAACAATCTCCTTAGCATTAAGGAAACGTCTTTGATGCTCCACCACCCAATCAGTCTTTGGTAGGGGGATGATGACATCAGGCACTTGTACATCCAGGGAGTGGTCAGCAGGCAGCCTCCCTTGACCGCCGAACATCAAATAGAAAGGCGTGTACCTGGTGGAACAGTGAATGGTATTGTTATATGTATACATGAGTTGTGGCAGCAGAGCAGGCCAATTACCCCTTGTCTCAGGGGGTACTGCTCTCAACATTTCAATGAGAGTTTGATTCATCTTTTCACAGAGTCCGTTACCTTGCGGATGATAGGCTGTGGTTCGGACCTTCTGGCAATTATGTAGCAGGCACATCTCCTGGAACAACTGTGATTCAAACGCAGACCCCTGGTCAGTGAGGATCCTCTCTGGGCAGCCGTAGGGTAGGAGGAAATGCTTCCAGAACGCCTCCGCCGCAGTCTTGGCTGTCAGGTCTTTCACAGGCACTGCTACAACAAACTTAGTGAAGTGATCAATAATGGTCATGGCATAAGTATAACCTGAGCGACTTGGCTCCAACTTCACATGATCAATGGCAACAAGTTCCAAGGGAGTTTTACTCACGATAGGATGGAGAGGCGCTCTCTGGTCATGGCGTTCACTTCTCCCGACGGCACAGGCAGTACATTCTCGGCACCATTTTTCAATGTCTTCTCTCATCCCAATCCAATAGAACCTTCTGCGAATGGTGGCCTCAGTTTTCTGCACACCGAAATGTCCAGACCGGTTGTGATACATCTCTAGTACAAGACTGGCGTCTCAACGTGGTATGAGGATCTGGTACACCCTATCGCAAGACACTGGATCCAGGCTTCTTCTTAGCAACAGGCCTTTTTGAAGGAAGAGTTGGTGGCGATGTCTCCACAATTTCAATAGTTCTGGGTCTGCACTCTTCCTGCGGACTCTCTCAGGAGTTCTTCCACTAGTAAGGAAGTCGAGCAGTTCACCGAGGACTCTACTTTCGGACTGGAGCTTAATCCACCTTTCTTGTTCGCCTCTGGACTCAGGATTAGTCGGTGGAGAGAGATCAGCAGCTGAGTGATTTTCAGTGTGAACATTATCTTGCTGAGCAAATTTGTTGTAAAACGCCGGCATCTCCACTTCTTCCCAGGCATCCTTTGATTCACCTGGTGCTTCTGTAGTGGGAAGCCGAGACAGGGCATCAGCATTATCATTTGAGCGGCCTGCCCGGTATTTCACAGTGAAGTCATAGTTGGCAAGACAATAGGCCCATCTTTGCTCCAGAGCCCCTAACTTGGCTGTATTCAGATGTGCCAGGGGATTGTTGTCCGTGAAGGCGACAAACGGAGTGGCAGCAAGGTAGTCCTTGAACTTTTCAGTCACAGCCCACACTAAAGCAAGGAACTCCAGCTTGAAGGAACTATAATTCTGATAGTTTTTCTCAGCTCCCCTCAGGGATCTGCTGGCATAGGCAATCACCCTCTCTTTGTTGTCTTACACCTGAGCCAACACGGCTCCCAGACCTCTTTTACTGGCATCCGTATAGAGGTGAAACGGCTTCTGATAATCCAGGTAACCCAGGACAGGGGGTTCAGTCACCTTCTTCTTTAGGAGCTGGAAGGCAATCTCCCGTTCTTCATTCTATTCAACAGGGATAGGAGTCTTTGGACTCTTTTTGGGATGCCCCCTTAGGTGTTCCTGGATCGGATCCGCAATCTGTGCAAAATGCGGGATGAAGCGTCTGTAATATCCTGCAAAGCTGAGGAAACTTCTCACCTCCTTCACGGTGGTAGGAGTAGGCCAATTACGGACAGCAGCAAGTTTATCAGGATCAGGCTGAACTCCTTCTGCACTAACAACGTGCCTTAGGTACATTACTGCTGGTTTCAGCAGATGGCACTTGGACGGCTTGATTTTAAGGCCATATTTAATGAGAACTTGAAACACTTCAGCCAGATGTTTTAAATGATCCTCATACGTCTTGGAGTAGATAATGACGTCATCCAGGTACAGCAATACAGTCTCAAAGTTCCTATGGCCTAAACAACGCTCCATCAACCGTTGGAACATCCCTGGAGCGTTACACAGTCCGAAAGGCATGTAATTAAATTCAAACAGGCCCATAGGCGTAGTGAAAGCGGTCTTTTCCCAGTTTTCTGGGGCCATAGGTACCTGCCAGTATCCACTGGTTAAGTCCAGGGTTGAGAAGTAGGCTGATGACCCCAGGGCAGTCAAAGACTCTTCAATGCGTGGCAACGGAAAAGCGTCTTTGTGGGTGATTTGATTGATTTTTCTATAGTCCACGCAGAACCTAATGCTGCCATCTTTTTTACGAACAAGAACTAGGGGTGCAGCCCAGGGACTATGACTGTCCCGGACTATATTAGAGTCCTTCATTTCCTGTATCATCTCTTTTACGGACTGATAGGTAGTAGGTGGTATGGGTCTGTATCTCTCCTTGATAGGAGGATGAGAGCCAGTGGGTATGGTGTGTTTGATTACACTGACCTCTCCGTAGTCCGTGGAGTGCTTGCTAAAGGCCTTGTGGTGCTCTTTCACCAGATTCAGGACTCCCTCTATTTGGTCCTTCGGGGTAGATTCGTTCCCCACATGAAGTTCTTCCCACCAGGATACTGAAGAGGCGCTGGTAGGGGTGCTTTTGCTCTGTGCTGTTTGGAACGTCTCCGTGGCAGGCAGACGGATAACATCCTGGAAGGATACCTGGAAGAGCTGAGCAATAGGGCAGTGCTTAGAGCGAGTAACAGGGTGATCACCGAAATTAATCAAACGGACAGGCACTTTACCTTGGCATACAGTCACCAGGCTCTTGGCTGCTCGTACGAAGGGATGATTCTCAATCTGGATGGGCTCCACTAGGGCTTGATAGTCTTGGCCCTGGATACCTAGCACGGCACGGCACCACAGGATGATCTGGGAATTTGGTGGCAGGATTACCGGCCGGTTATCCCGGATCCGGGCAGTACAGATTTCTCCTTTTCCATTTGCAAATTTTGGCTGAGCACACAGCACACTGATAGTCTTCTGAATGGCTCTTTTGGAAGCAGGTGAAGCTGAAGGTATGGATTGGTTCAATGCCTCAAGTACCTCGGAGTAACAATTTTTAAAGACATTAGTCCCTAAGATCACGGGGTGTCCCCCTTTATCTCCGGCTTGCACCACAATCACACCAGCCATTATTTTTTTATTTTATTAATAGATTACTGACAGGCACTATGAGGCTGCGCCTCAGGCATTCACTGCAGGCAGACTGCAGAAAAAACACACTCCCTTCCTATTACCAGTATGCCTAAAAGCAGATCCAGGAGTAGCTCCCCCTAATTGCATGGGTTCGTCCCCAGATATAAACCCAGGAGTAGCTTAACCAAAAGTGTCAGAGGAGGACGATACATCATGTGATAGTACGTCCTGAGAGTGGGGGCCCCTAGATCTCTCTCTCAGGCGTCTATCTATGCGTATAGCCAGAGACATAGCAGCCTACAGAGACACTGGGGTTTCATGAAAGGCCAAAGCGTCCTTCAGCCTCTCTGATAACCCTTGACAAAATTGGCTACGGAGGGCAGGATCATTCCACTCCGTATCCGTAGCCCACCTCCTAATCTCAGAGCAATAAATCTCAGTGGAACGATCACCCTGACGAAGGCCGCACAGCTTGGTTTCAGCTAGAGAGGTCCGATCCGGATCATCATAGATAAAACCCAAAGCTTCGAAAAATTCATCTTCCGACCGGAGAGACTGGGAGCGCATCCCCCTTAAGCAAGGAAATAACCACACCGACTCGCTGTTTCTCATCCCCAGATGAGTGTGGACGTAGACTAAAATACAGTTGCACGCCTCCCTAAACAAAATGAAATTATCACGTCCCCCAGATAATCAGTCTGGTAGGGCAACTTTAGGCTGTAGATAGGCCTGGTCTCCACCACTACCACCAGGACCAACAGCCTGTTATCTCTGCATCTGCGAGACGGTCGTGCGGAGGTCAGCCTGACCTGCTAGTGCAGCAATAGGATCCATGGCTGCACACAAACAAACAAAAATTACGGTTTTGGTAGTTTATAATGTCACGCTTCGGTGTGGGAGGTTGGCAACACCATACCGAGCATAGAAGGGAAGGGGGAAACAGGGAATCAGGCCTGAGAACTAGTGAAGGAAGATGGACACCTCCTAGTGAAAACCCTAACCAAAATCCTGACTGACAACCAGTATGAACAGACCCCAAAGGTAGGTGAGTTCATACGCAGGAATACTTAGAGTCCTGTCTAGCCCTATAGGACCCCGTTACTAATGGCAGGGACGAGACTACCTGTTCCTCCAAAAGAAAGGACGAACAGGAGTCTACTTCAGACCTAATTCAAACACTAGGGAAATGTAACACACAGAACCCAAACAAAATACAAAATTCAAAGAGGCTATGGAAGCACCAGGAACTCAGCCGAGATTTAACCACAAACAATCCACAGGAACAGAAGCTATAAACCGCACAGCATAGTGGGAGAAGCAACTATAAATAAGGAAGGTTAAATGACCACATAAGCAACACCTGGAGGCAAGGGGTGTGGCCATTACCAGAAACAACACAGACACCTATTGATCCACAAGGAAAACCTGTCAGATCAAACCACGTGTTACCAGGCTCACAGATCTCCTGCCACTCACTGTTGCCAGGACGTCCGTATGTCTCGGTACGTCCATGACAGTTATTTTGTCTCTACTATCACACACCTGCAGCAAACAACAACATCAGGTCCAACCTAAAACTGGGGCAAATTTACTAATCCTGTCTAAAATGCAAATAGTATAAACAGACAGTCTGAAGACCAGGGGCTCGGGTTGGATGATAAATCTGGTGCATAGATAGATAATTTTGTCAAACTTTATACCACTTATTGGTTGGCTCACTTTGAGACAATTTTGTGCCAAAATGTTGGTGCAAAATGTGTCATCTTAAGCCACACACTTTGCCGCAGGAATAAAGGGATGTCTCTCACAGTCTCTTGTTGACTTATATCACAGTGATTGTAGAGGCACATTCCAGAGCATTTATAAAACAGCACAGACTATGAAATTGTTTCTGTAGCCATTAGATATGAGGGTGTAGTACCCCAGAAGGACTACTGCAATGGGTAAATTACTATTAACAGAGTAAATGAAATGTTTCTTGTGTTAGATGTTGTAGTTTGTTATGTTTAAGGACTTAGAAGCACAGTATAGACAACATATGGTTAAAAATGTGTCAAACTGTGTTAAGTTGTTAGGAGATAGACTAGGTCTGCCACCTGAGTAGTCAGATGTAGAGAGTCTAGTTTGAAGCAGCTTGGAGGAAAAATGTGTGTGGGAAACCTCATGCATAACTAAGCCAAAGTTCAGAGAACCCTTGTCTCTGAGCCCACAACTGCCCAAAATGCAGCCATACTACCAAAGTACTCCAGAAAGAAGCAGATTATAAGGTCTACAACCCACAAGGCCATGCATTGGACTCAGGCAGCAAGGTGTTGTGCTTATTTATAGCAGAAAGACTTTGCTGCTTTGGAAGGGAATATTGTTAATACATCCTACCAGACTATGAGATAGATTGATCCCCCGTATCTCAATTCTGCACCCCTCAGCTCAGGAACTGCAGAAGAACTTAAAGGGCTTCTGTCAGCCCACTAAACCGTTTTTTTTTTTGTTTAATAATAATCCCTACACTGCGATCTCTGCATACATAAGTAAAATAATAATTTTCGTTCAGTAGAATTTGATAAAACGCTATTTTTATAATATGTAAATTACCTTGCTACCAGCAAGTAGGGCGGCTACTTGCTGGTAGCAGCCGCATCCTCCGATCCTAATGACGCCCCCTCCGCATTGTGATTGACAGGGCCAGGGAACGGAATCGTTCTCTGCGGCCGTACTTATCTTCAATCTGCGCAGGCGCACTGAGAGGCGGCCACTCACTCGGCCGCTCGCTCCTCAATGCGCCTGCGCCGGGTGTAGATGTGACATCATCGGCGCAGGCGCATTGAGGATGGAGCGGCCGAGTGAGTGGCCGCCTCTCAGTGCGCCTGCGCAGATTGAAGATAGGTACGGCCGCAGCGCAGGCGCCAGATATTGAATGAAAACAGGCAGGGCCAGCAGAGAACGATTCCGTTCCCTGGCCCTGTCAATCACAATGCGGAGGGGGCGTCATTAGGATCGGAGGATGCGGCTGCTACCAGCAAGTAGCCGCCCTTCTTGCTGGTAGCAAGGTAATTTACATATTATAAAAATAGCGTTTTATCAAATTCTACTGAACGAAAATTATTATTTTACTTATGTATGCAGAGATCGCAGTGTAGGGATTATTATTAAACAAAAAAAAAAAATGGTTTAGTGGGCTGACAGAAGCCCTTTAACAAGAATCTAACTGCAAGCCTTTGGTTCGGCTGAGAGACTTTGAGGTGTATTTAAAGAGAGAAAGTACTATAGCCATTATCATTGTTGCTGTCCATAGGCTCTTATGGGGAGAGTATTGCAGAGAGTGATATATTTTGGAACTGTGCTTTCTGTTATTTGTGTTACACTCTCTATCATCAACCTAGTAATGAGAGATTTTTTATATTACAAACAGCAGGCCTGATTATTATCTCCAATATCCACAATTCTTTTTAAGTCCCATAAAGAGGACATTTCCAGGAAAAAGAGGACGTATGGTCGCCCTAACGGAAAGGCCCCTAGCCTGCATCTCCTCCTCTTCCTGCCTCTCTGATTCTGAGCACTGACTCCTGTTTCTTCATCCTCCAGTCCCTGACTTGTCCTCTTCTAGCTGGGCTATACTCATTGCTTACTGTGGTTCTTTGTCAGATGTGCACACAGGGAGAAATTTCCACAAAGGATGAAATTCATGGTGGATATCTGCAGCATAAATAGATATGCTGTGGATATCCACCATGGATTTCACCCTTTATGCTTAGGTTAATTTATGCTGCAAATTTTTACCGCAGATTTCACCCTTTGAGGAAATTCTTCCCTGTGTGCACATCTAACAGCTATGGCATTAGAGTGGCTTTCTGTTAGCAACTTTTCACTACAACATTCTGCAACTGAACTGGCATACTCTTCTAGTTGCCCAATGTGCAGAACTATAGAGGAGCTACATTTGCACAATACTTGTTTTACCAGGAATAAGTATATATGTGTAAGTGACCTTGGACTGGTTGTCTGCCAGGACTGTGTTTTACTCCCATTCTATCCCTGCCATTATCTGTTCTCTGACAAAAGTCTTATTACTTTTACGCCATGTTGTAAACACCACACCTGTTGTATTATTCAGTGCATTTCCTTGTCTATGAAATCTTCCAGTTGTTTTCAGTTGCTTCTCTGGAAGTATAAAATCCCTGTCATGATTATGGAGATACGATATGATAGAAGGTTCAGGAGAGATATCTGGGCCTAAAGCTGCCCATACACTTTAAACAGCTGCTACCTGTAAATATACCTACCTCCCTGTGGGGGAGTGCGTGGAGGAGGATAGGAGTGGAAATTATGCAGAGTCCCACTCAGGACACGTGGGAACTGCAAAATTACTGTGAAACTGCATTACTGAGTTGCATGTCATTTTGCATTACAACACCTGTTGTATCCCTGTTCATAGGCTGGTCAAGTGTGCTTTATACATCCCACCACTAGATGGGGATAGCACCACTCTGGGATATCTAGCCCAGCTCAGGTCTTATCTGTGGACAGTCTTCTGTTTAGTTTGAGGGAGTGCAGATCTAGCACGTCTGCTCAGGAGAAAAGAAAAGAAAGAAAAGATTGAAAACCAAAGGATAATAGCCACTACCCAGGCATCAAAGACCTTTGGGAATCCAGGTGAAGGATTCTTTGGCCACAGGCAACCTCACCAAATTACTCTGGTTTCAAAAGGGACCTGAAGCAAAGTCACCTACCAGAAATACCTCTACAGAACCACAGCCTGAGGCCTATTGCACACGACCGTATGGCTTTTTCAGTGTTTTGCGGTCCGTTTTTCACGGATCCGTTGTTCCGTTTTTTGTTTCCGTTGTGTTTCCGTTTTTGTTCCGTTTTTCCGTTCCGTTTTTCCGTATGGCATATACAGTATACAGTAATTACATAGATAAAATTGGGCTGGGCATAACATTTTCAATAGATGGTTCAGCAAAAAACGGAACGGAAACGGAAGACATACGGATGCATTTCCGTATGTGTTCCGTTTTTTTTGCGGACCCATTGACTTGAATGGAGCCACGGACTGTGATTTGCGGGCAATAATAGGACATGTTCTATGTTAAAACGGAACGGAAAAACGGAAATACGGAAACGGAATTCATACGGAGTACATTCCGTTTTTTTTGCGGAACCATTGAAATGAATGGTTCCGTATACGGACCGTATACGGAACGCAAAAAACGGCCAGTAAACGGGGAAAAAAAACGGTCGTGTGCAATAGGCCTGAGTCAAAACCTAGCCAAACCTATTAACGGTGGATCAACAGAATTCCTCTAAAGAACAAAAGACTGTATTCTGTTTGGATGTATATGCCGCAACTAAAACCAGCCACAGTAAAAGTTGTGAGTTGTATCCTACCACTGTCTACTTCATTTTTCAATATTACTACAACTGGTTGTACCACCACAAACGGTACTGGCGTCACGACAGATACCACCAAGGGACCCAGCCGCCACAAGCACCCTAAACACCACTGCCATCAAGGGCACCTCAACCTCCATCTAGGCTGGTGCTTCCCTACCACAGAGTGTGCCCCGGAGGATTTCGTGCTGTCTTCCTCATCACTGTGCTGCTGGCCCAGGGAAGCTTTCTGCTAATAAGAATAAGCCCCTTTTACTTCATTGAGAGATTTTTACTTATTGCACGCTGTGTTGAGCCACAGAACTGTTTAAACTGATTGGAGTGAGAGTGAGAAAATCATATATTTGTGTGTTACTAAAACGGCTTGCTGTCATTGAATTGACTGTTTCTATGCACTTAAAATGGCCGCCGGAGGCCTTCTTGTTTGAAAAATAACTGTGGAAAAGTTAGTGACACCCCTTGAAGAGCGGGAAAACCTAGTGCCGCCCATTTATGCAAAATTGTCCGGCAAGCCCGTCCTACCTTTGCTGTATCAATTCTGGGAGACCTATCCTATATGCAAATGCAGCGCCGCCTCCTCTCTTTGCAGCCACATCAAAGAGAGTGTGACGTGTGCATACCAAATAAATCGCGATATTTACACATGCGAGTTAACGGAAAGGATCACATTTCTTGCCGTCCCCCAAGTAGTAAGCGCAACCTGTGAGTACTCCGATTTGCCCCCACTAATTATAAGGAGTGTCGATAGCCAAGAGCGCTGTCCAAGATTTAAACAAGCGCTATTCTAGCACTGCATTCAGCCGGCATCAAGTTTCTTAAAAGGCCATACACCCGCAAGATAGCGGTTGCCCATAGCAACGCCGCAAAAAAAGTGTCTACAGCTACAGTTAACCTACCTACCCATAATTTACCTGCTGTTACCATGTCTGTGAAGGAGGTTAACGTGCAGCCTGACCTCCGCGGACCGCCTGCGGCAGCCGCAGCCTGTCCCAGTGCAATACCAACTGCTGCAGCACCAAGCTTAATGCCTTTAACCATGCCTTATTATTTTGGGGCCCCCTGGTTCCCACGATATTCTGGAGAACTTCACACTTTAAGGAACTTTAAAGAGAAAATTCTTGCTGTGTTCAGATTGTACCCTGTATCCCCAGAGCAACAGAGAAGTGAAATCCTGGCCAAGCTCAGAGAGGAGGACACTGGAGCAGATATTTGAACGTCTCTACACCACCTTTGAACCCAGGACCGTGTCAGAGGTCAAGATGAGGTTCTTCAGCAAGAAACAGCAATCGGGTGAGTCACTCAGAGACTTTGCATTATCTTTGCAGGAAGCCCTTAGAGCTGTTGTCCAAGTAGACCCCCGTGAGGCAGAGAATCAGGACAAAACCCTGAAAGAGCAATTTATTGAAGGCGTCAATACAGACAATTTAAAGAGTCAGCTAAGAATGTTAGCCGCCCAGCATCGCATCCAAGTGCTGCTTTCTTAGACTTTAAAGAATTAGCTATCAGTATACTGGGAAAAAATCCACCGATGGAACCTGTTGGATCCGCTATAGTGCCAGTAGCACAGCTGGTCACCCCTTTAAAACCTTTACCTGTCGTCAGTCAGGCAACCCAAGCCCCAATTCCTGACGCAGTTGCTGCCCTTACTGAGAAAATCCAATTCCTGACTAAAAGTCTGGAGAAAGTCCACCAAAAGTTGGAACAACCATTATTGCTGGAGGATGAGAAACCTGTGTCCAGAAGGCTCTTCTCTCCTGACTATAAAGAGACTTATTCCAGAAATTCGGATGGACTCCCTCCTGACCGCACTAGCACCCCTAGGCGGCCTATCTGCACATACTGTTACAAGCCAGGCCATACTGAAGCAACCTGCTGGCAGTTAAACGGGCGACCCCCGAGGCTAAGGACCACCCCTCGGGAGGTAAATCAATAGGTCCAGAAGATCCCTATTGGATGCCAAGATACGTAGGATCCCGTCCAGAAGTGACACTTCAAATAAATGGAGTTCCTTTTGTTGCCCTAGTTGACACTGGATCCCAAGTCACTACCATCCAACAAGCAGCATTTGAAAAATACTGGGACCAAAATCGGCCCAGCCCCCAGAATCCTGGCTGAGTCTCATAGCCAGTAACGGCAAACCCGTACCAATACATGGTTATTGGGAACCTACCATTCAAGTAGGAGGAACTACACTATCTCGACAAGGCATTATTGTGGTACAAGTCAGAGAAAATAACAACAACCCTCCAATAGTCCTAGGAAGGAATGTCCTCAGGAACTGTTATGTTGAGATGCTGGAAGCCTTGCACCAGTCAGTGCCTACTGCCTCTCCTGCTTCTAAGAAGGTGATCCAACAAACCATCCGTGTACTAAATGCGCAACAGAGATTCGCCAACGAAAAATGAGAAATCTGCTGTCCGCATCCGAGATAATCAACCTGTGATTCTCAAACCCAATACCAAAACCCTCTTGTGGTGCCGAGCTATAGTCGGAATCCAGGGTCAAGACTACCAAGCCCTGCTAGAGACGGTTGTTTTGGAAGACCATCCTCTAGTTAGAGCTGCAAGAAGCCTAGTAACCGTCTCTGAAGGTAAAGTGCCAATTCGACTCCTAAACTTGAGTGATAGCAGTGTAACACTAACAAAATACCGTCCCATTGCACAACTGATCCAAGTTACATTTCAAGATGTCATCAGTGTAGCTACAGATACCACGGAGCCGCTTACCAAGAAACAGCACCCACAGGACCAAAATTTAAGCACACCCTGGTTGAAAGAACTTTATGTGGGAGATGCTTCAATGCCAGAGAACCAAGTTGAGGGAGTACTGAAAATTGTGAAGGAGTATCACCGTGCCTTCAGTAAGCATTCTACAGATTACGGAGAAGTAGATATCATTAAGCATTCCATCCCTACAGGTTCACATCCACCGATCAAGGAAAGGTATCGGCCTATACCACCAACTATGTACCAATCCGTAAAGCAAATGATCCAGGAGATGAAGGACTCCAATATCATCAAAGACAGCCATAGCCCATGGGCTGCACCGCTAGTCCTTGTCCGTAAAAAAGACAGTAACATCAGATTCTGTGTGGATTACAGAAAAATTAACCAAATCGCTCACAAAGATGCCCTTTGCCACGCATAGAGGAATCCTTGACAGCTTTAGGATCTTCAGCCTATTTCTCTACTCTTGATTTAACCAGTGGATACTGGCAAGTACCAATGGCACCTGAAGATCGTGAGAAGACTGCATTTACCACCCCTATGGGCCTATTTGAGTTCAACTGCATGCCTTTTGGACTTTGCAATGCGCCCAGAACTTTTCAAAGATTAATGGAGCGTTGTCTGGGCCACAAATTTTTTTCAACTGTCCTGTTGTACTTAGACGATGTCATCATCTACTCCAAATCTTATGAAGATCACTTGAAACATCTGGCTGAAGTTTTTCAAGTCCTCATTAAACATGGACTCAAAGTCAAACCATCTAAGTGTTATCTACTGAAGCCAGAAGTCAAATACTTAGGGCATATTGTCAGCTCTGAAGGTGTTAAACCGGATCCAGAGAAGATAGCCGCAGTCCGAAATTGGCCTACTCCTACTACAGTGAAAGAAGTGAGAAGTTTTCTCAGTTTCGCAGGATACTACAGATGCTTCATTCCTCATTTTGCCCAAATTGCAGAGCCAATATTAGAACTTTTGAGAGGACATCCTAAAAGGTATCAGAAATCTCCAATACCAGTTGAATGGAACACCAAAAGAGAAATTTCCTTCCAGCTCCTGAAAAAGAAGTTAACAGAGCCACCAATCTTAGGCTATCTGGATTACCAACAGCCATTTCATCTTTACACAGATGCCAGTAAGAAAGGCCTGGGAGCTGTTTTGTCACAAATACAAGAAGGTAAAGAAAGAGTCATTTCCTACGCTAGTAGATCTCTTAGAGGTACTGAAAGAAACGACCAAAACTATAGTTCCTTCAAACTGGAATTCATCGCACTTGTGTGGGCTGTTACAGAGAAATTTAAAGATTACCTTGCCGCAACACCATTCGTGGCCTTTACAGATAACAACCCGCTAGCGCATCTTAATACCGCCAAGTTGGGAGCATTAGAACAAAGATGGGCCTCATGCCTTGCTAACTACAATTTCACAGTGAAATACAGAACAGGAAAAGCAAATGAAAATGCGGATGCATTATCCCGTCTGCCGATCCAAGAAGACCCTACTACCCAAGAAGATGTTTGGGAAGAGGTAGAAATGCCATCCTTCTACAAAAATTTTGCCCACCAAGACATCATCACCGTTAAAGGGAAAAAGGTCCTTAACTTTCAACAACAAGTGGATCCAAAATCTCAAGTGGACAAAGAAAGATGGATCAAGCTGCAAAATGAAAGCAGAGTGTTGGGTGAACTGCAAGATTTCTTAACCAGCGGAAGAACACCAGAAAGAATCCGCAGGAGGAATGCTGATCCAGAATTGTCAAAATTATGGAGACACAGAAAACACCCCTTTCTACAGAAGGGCCTACTATTAAGAAGGACCTTAGATCCAATTACCTGGGATCGTCTGTATCAAATCTTAATACCGCGCCGAGATGCAAGAATAATTCTTGAGATGTACCATGATCAATCAGGACACTTTGGTGTGCAGAAAACAGAAGCCACCATCCGTAGAAGATTCTACTGGTTTGGGATGAGAGGAGACATTGAAAAGTGGTGTTGAGAGTGTTCCACCTGTGCTGTTGGAAGAAATGAAAAACATGACCAAAAAGCACCCTTACATCCCATTGTAAGCCGAACACCGCTAGAAATAGTTGCAATTGACCATGTGAATCAGGAACCAAGTCGCTCAGGTTACACATACGCTATGACCATTATTGATCATTACACTAAATTTGTTGTAGCCGTACCTGTCAAGGACTTGACCGCTAGAACGACTGCAGATGCTTTCTGGAAACATTTCTTGTTGCCATATGGATGCCTAGAAAGAATCCTTACAGATCAGGGATCTGCCTTTGAGTCGCAACTCTTCAAAGAACTGTGTACCTTTCACAACTGCCAGAAAATCAGGACCACAGCATACCATCCCCAAGGGAATGGGCTTTGCAAAAAAATGAACCAAACTTTAATTGAGATGTTAAGAGCGGTACCACCTGCTACAAGAAATGATTGGCCTACTCTACTGCCTCAATTGATGTACACCTACAATAACACTATTCATTGTTCTACTGGGTATAAACCCTACTATCTTATGTTTGGCCGACAAGGTACACTACCTGCTGATCATGACTTTGGGAGTACAAGTGCCTGATGCAATCAACCCTCTACCAAAAACCTGATAGGATGAGTGAGCACCAAAGACGTTTAATTGATGCACGAGAAATTGTTTAACAACGCATGGAACATGCTCATGAAAAACAACAGAAAGATTATACCCAATCTGCCAAAGCAGAACCTCTTAAAATTGGTGACCGAGTGTGGTTAAAAAACAACCATCGTACCAGCAAATTAGATAGCAAATGGTAGAGAAAACTTTGCACCATTACCGCTATTCTCAATCCAGAGACTGATATTTATGAGATTACCCAAGAGGACAAATCACGTGTAGTGCATCGAAATCACCTTAATTTGTGTCTCAAGGAAGATACTCAAGAAGAAACTCTTCAAGAAGAAGCTGTTCAAGAGGAAACTCAATCCGTAGAACCAGAGCCTGTAAAATCATCTGATTCAGAAGGACCAATACAGTCTTTTGAAAAAACGTTATTAGACTCTGATCCTTTACAATGGTTCTTTACCCCATGGCTCAATATCTTAGTGCCTGCCAAGACCAACACAACTGCACTTCAACTGGAAGAGTTATCTCAAGAAGTAACTACTACAGCTCAGGAAACACCAAGTTCCCTTGAAACAAGACCTGTAGAGTCTCAGCCGCTTCATCGTTGAGTACATCCTTACATCGTCTGGAGTTCCAGAATTTAAGAAAGAGACTGATCTACATCTATTATGTTCTATTTCCTTAAAGAACTTTTTAAGGGACTATTTACTTTACACCTGTTTTGCAACGTTCAAGCCTGCACCCGGAGATAGACTTTCACGCACCTGAGCCTCCGTGATATGCTCTTTTGACATTTTCCTGTGCCCAGGGAACGGACTCATACCCTGTGAGCCTCCTGAAATGTTATTTTTGTTTTTCCTTTTTTCATATCATTATGGACTATCCTGATTTTTCCACTACATCAGTCTTCAGAGGAAAAATTGCTACCCCATTTGTCACATTTCGTTGTTGCCTGAGATATGTTTGCCTAACCCATTTTACTTTCAGGTACAAACCGGATTCCAAAAAAGCTGGGACACTATACAAATTGTGAATAAAAACTGAATGCAATGATGTGGAGATGGCAAATGTCAATATTTTATTTGTAATAGAACGTAGATGACAGATCAAACGTTTAATCCGAGTAAATGTATCATTTTAAAGGAAAAATACGTTGATTCCAATTTTCACGGTGTCAATAAATCCCCAAAAAGTTGGGACAAGTAGCAATAGGAGGCTGGAAAAAGTAAATTTGAGCATAACGAAGAGCTGGAAGACCAATTAACACTAATTAGGTCAATTGGCAACATTATTGGGTATAAAAAGAGCTTCTCAGAGTGGCAGTGTCTCTCAGAAGCCAAGATGGGTAGAGGATCACCAACTCCCACAATGTTGCGCAGAAAAATAGTGGAGCAATATCAGAAAGGTGTTACCCAGCGAAAAATTGCAAAGACTTTGCATCTATCATCATCAACTGTGCATAACATCATCCGAAGATTCAGAGAATCTGGAACAATCTCTGTGCGTAAGGGTCAAGGCCGTAAAACCATACTGGATGCCCGTGATCTCCGGGCCCTTAAACGACACTGCACCACAAACAGGAATGCTACTGTAAAGGAAATCACAGAATGGGCTCAGGAATACTTCCAGAAACCATTGTCAGTGAACACAATCCACCGTGCCATCCGCCGTTGCCAGCTGAAACTCTACAGTGCAAAGAAGCCATTTCTAAGCAAGATCCACAAGCTCAGGCGTTTTCACTGGGCCAGGGATCATTTAAAATGGAGTGTGGCAAAATGGAAGACTGTTCTGTGGTCAGACGAGTCACGATTCGAAGTTCTTTTTGGAAATCTGGGACGCCATGTCATCCGGACCAAAGAGGACAAGGACAACCCAAGTTGTTATCAACGCTCAGTTCAGAAGCCTGCATCTCTGATGGTATGGGGTTGCATGAGTGCGTGTGGCATGGGCAGCTTGCATGTCTGGAAAGGCACCATCAATGCAGAAAAATATATTCAGGTTCTAGAACAACATATGCTCCCATCCAGACGTCATCTCTTTCAGGGAAGACCCTGCATTTTTCAACAAGATAATGCCAGACCACATTCTGCATCAGTCACAACATCATGGCTGCGTAGGAGAAGGATCCGGGTACTGAAATGGCCAGTCTGCAGTCCAGATCTTTCACCTATAGAGAACATTTGGCGCATCATAAAGAGGAAGGTGCAACAAAGAAGGCCCAAGACGATTGAACAGTTAGAGGCCTGTATTAGACAAGAATGGGAGAGCATTCCTATTTCTAAACTTGAGAAATTGGTCTCCTCGGTCCCCAGGCGTCTGTTGAGTGTTGTAAGAAGAAGGGGAGATGCCACACAGTGGTGGAAATGGCCTTGTCCCAACTTTTTGGGGATTTGTTGACACCATGAAATTCTGATTCAACATATTTTTCCCTTAAAATGGTACATTTTCTCAGTTTAAACTTTTGTTCCGTGATTTATGTTATATTCTGAATAAAATATTAGAAGTTGGCACCTCCACATAATTGCATTCAGTTTTTATTCACGATTTGTATAGTGTCCCAACTTTTTTGGAATCCGGTTTGTATAAATAGTACAAGAATGGAGTTATGGTGTTATTTCCTATGCATGCATGCTTTCCCTTCTCTTATATCTTACAGGAAGACACAACATCGAGTCAAAAATGTGTCGAGGTCGACTCATGTTTTACCATGGGGGTATGCAGAGTCCCACTCAGGACAAGTGGGAACTGCAAAATTACTGTGAAACTGCATTTCTGAGTTGCATGTCATTTTGCATTACAACACCTGTTGTATCCCTGTTCATAGGCTGGTCAAGTGTGCTTTATACATCCCACCACTAGATGGGGATAGCACCACTCTGGGATATCTAGCCCAGCTCACGTCTTATCTGTGGTCAGTCTTCTGTTTAGTTTGAGGGAGTGCAGATCTAGCACATCTGCTCAGGAGAAAAGAAAAGAAAGGAAAGATTGAAAACCAAAGGATAATAGCCACTACCCGGGCATCAAAGACCTTTGGGAATCCAGGTGAAGGATTCTTTAGCCACAGGCAACCTCACCAAATACTCTGGTTTCAAAAGGGACCTGAAGCAAAGTCACCTACCAGAAATACCTCTACAGAACCACAGCCTGAGTCAAAACCTAGCCAAACCTATTAACAGTGGATCAACAGAATTCCTCTAAAGAACAAGACTGTATTCTGTCTGGATGTATATGCCGCAACTAAAACCAGCCACAGTAAAAGTTGTGAGTTGTATCCTACCACTGTCTACATCATTCTTCAATATTACTACAACTGGTTGTATCACCATAAATGGTACTGGCGTCACGACAAATACCACCAAGGGACCCAGCCGCCACAAGCACCCTAAACACCACTGCCATCAAGGGCACCTCAACCTCCATCTAGGCTGGTGCTTCCCTACCACAGAGTGTGCCCCGGAGGATTTCGTGCTGTCTTCCTCATCACTGTGCTGCTGGACCAGGGAGGCTTTCTGCTAACCGTGAGTAAACTGATGAACTGTATTACTATTGCGCCCCTCATCGGCCCACCGTGCACCTCACGTGTAGCCCCTGCGGTTCTGGCATGCCACAATTGTAGCCCAGAAGGTGGATTTAGCACCCATAGTTCACAGTGACAATCTCTCCCTCCAGCTCTCCCTGGGGCTATGTAGTGCCAGGAGGATGTACCCTTTCTTCCCCTGGAGCACACCCTGGAGTTGGGGTTCCTGCCTGATGGTAGTTGATGATAGATGTTTGGAGAAGATGATAAAGCATGCACCAAACTTGACCTCAGTTTCTCAGTTTGTGTGAGACTTATTTACACCATTGGAGACCTATCCTCAGGAATGTCACTGAAATACAGAAAGGCCATATAACAAATGGATGTGATGTCACAGGCCAAAGAAGAGGGCACAGCATCATAAACCCTTCCAACAACTGACTCAAATATTGATGACCTACCCTGAGCATATTTATGTTCTGGACAACCCTTTTATGGTTCCTCTTAGTTTGATTCAAATCTTTAACAGCAGGTTCCCTACCTGGTTGAAAAAAAAAATGTTTGTTGGGTTGGCTGTGATGTATTGTGGGATCCAACAATACCATAACGCCCAACCCCCCGCTTTACCATTCAGCTCTTCTGCCGGCACTCCCTAGCAGGCATAATGTGGTCACACATCGCGATGGTGGGCTTTTGTAGGAGGAGTATGCAGGTGCATGCCAGGAATCAGCCTATGCTTCTCCAACACAGCACAGCATCGTGACCTGCTGATGAGCTCAAGAGGTGTTCCGATCATCAGGGAACTAGGTGAGTATTTACTGTTTTTATTTTACTTTATGAACAGAGGTGAGGGGGCACTACTTAAAGGGGCACAATGTTGGAACATAAGTACTGTGAAAGGGGCACAATGTGGGCACATAACTACTATGAAGGGGGCACATGTACTGTAGGTACATAACTGCTGTGAAGGGGACACATGTGGGCATAACTACTATAAGGGGCATATATGGGCATAATGCCAAGAGAACGTTACCTGCCTGACTGCATTGGCGCCAGCTATACAATTAAAATCAAACTTACCACCTCCATTTTCTCGTGACGGTCCGGCCGCCGCCATCTTGCTTGAAGCTCTCAGCTGAAATCCCGTGCGGTGCAAGATTATGTCATCACGCCGGCTGGCTTGGTGACTTATGACATCATCATGCAGGCCGGCATGATGATGTAATCTCACGCCGCATGGGATTTCGGCTGAGATCTTCAAGCAAGATGGAGGCTGGTGGCAAATGGAGGAGGTCAGTTTGAATTTTTTGGTTTTTTATACTATTTCAGGATAAATCGATTCGCTGACACGAAGCACAAGGAAATTCGACTTCTAGGCAAATCGAATTTATCTTGAAATCTCACGCCGCATGGGATTTCGGCTGAGATCTTCAAGCAAGATGGAGGCTGGTGGAAAATGGAGGAGGTCAGTTTGAATTTTTTGGTTTTTTATACTATTTCAGGATAAATCGATTCGCTGACACGAAGCACAAGGAAATTCGACTTCTAGGCAAATCGAATTTATCTTGAAATTCGGATCGAATTGCACTTCGTGGGATTCGATTCGCTCATATTTAGTTATGAGATTGTTTTTCAGGGGTGCGCAGAGGCCCCTTAGTTCCTGTAAAGGGAAACCTTAATGTGTCAGCATACCAGGGTATTTTGGACAATTGTATGCTTCCAACTTTGTGGGAACATTTTGAGGGAAGGACCTTTTCTGTTATAGCATGGCTGTGCCAAAGTGCACAAAGCAAGGTCCATAAAGACATGATTGGGTGAGCTTAGTGTAGAATAACTTGCCTGGCCTGCAAACAATCTTGACCTCAACACCATTGAACACCTTTGGGATGAATTACAACAGAGATTGTGAGCCAGGTCCTCCCATCCAACATCGTCTGACCTCACAAATGCCCTTCTGGATGAATGGGCAAAAACAGACATCTTGTATGAAGCCTTCCTAGAAGAGTGGAAGCTGTTTTAGCTGCAAAGGGGGAAAAAAATTACTTTGTGATCAGGAAGTTTATTCTGGCATGTTACCAGTGGGATCGTTCATACAAACAATCCCAATGGACGACTGATCAACCACAAAGTGGTTGATCATTATCTCATGTACTGTACAGGTGAAACTCAAAAAATTAGAAAATCGCGCAAAAGTAAATTTATTTCAGTAATGTAAATTAAAAGGAATTGCATTAATGCAGCTTAAAATTTGAATTTTGTGAAAAAGTTCAATATTCTAGGCTCAAAGTGAAACCCCAAAATTGAGACTTTGGGGTTTCATAAGCTGTAAGCCATAATCATCAAATTATAACAAATAATGTCTTGAAATATCTCGCTTTGCATGTAATGAGTCTATCTCATATATTAGTTTCACCTTTTAAGTTGCATTACTGAAATAAATGAACTTTGCACGATATTCTTTTTCGAGTTTCACCTGTATATCATCATGTGTATGGCTATGTTGCTTTAGTATTAGCCTATTAGCCCTGCACTCCCTTGGTATACAGCACATCAACCACATTTGGTTCTTCTTGCCATTCAGAACATTGTTCTTCAATGGTGCCTTATTGTCTGACTCTCTCCATGCTGCTGACACCAAAGTTTTATTAAATTTTTCTTTACATCATTCTACTCAATTACCTTGTCAACTTTTCTTGTCTTTTGGCCTCCAATACCACTTACAGTGCTTTAAAAAAGTATGCAAACCCCTTGATCTTTTCTACAATTTTTCACATACCAACAAACTTAAATATATTTAAGATAGACCAAAACAAAATAGTAAGTATGTGTGAAGTGAAAAGAAAATTATACTTTGTAGAACCGCCTTCCGCTGCAGTTATAGCTGCAAGTCTTTTGGGGTATGTGTCACTGTTCCCCTGGCCAATGCTGCTATGGAGCGACAGCAACATCCGGTTGCCAGAGGAACCAAGTTCAACTTTGGTCTCATCTGACCAGAGCACCTTTTTTCCAAATGTTTGCTATGTCCCCTACATGGCTTGTGGCAAACAGGACTACTTATGGCTTCCTTTCAAAAACATATTTCTTTTTGCCACTCTTCCATAAAGGCCAGATTTTTTCCTGACTAATAGTTGTCCTGTGGACAGATTCTCTCACCTGAGCTGTGGATCCTCCAGAGTGACTATGGGCCTCTTGGCTGCTTTTCTAATTGGTTCTCTCCTTGCTTGGGCTGTCAGTTTAGGTGGACGGCCATGTCTTGGTAGGTTTGCAGTTGTGCCTTACTCCCTCCATTTTCAGATAATGGATTGAACAATGCTCCATGAGATGTTCAGAGCTTAGGATATTTTTTTTATAGCCTAACCCTGCTTTACACTTCTCCATAACTTTATCCCTGACCTGTCTGGTGTGTTCCTTGGTTTTCATGATGATGTTTGATCAATAATGTTCACTAACAAACCTCTGAGGCCTTCACAGAACAGCTATAGTTATACTGAGAATAACTTACACACAGGTGCACTCTATTTACTAAGTAGGAGACTTCTAAAGGCAATTGGTCACACTGGATTTTATTTAGGGGTATCAGAGTACAGGGGGCTGAATATAACTGCGTGCCACACTTTCCAGAATTGTATTACATTTGGAAAACCATGTATCATTTTCTTTTCACTTCACACATACTTGCTACTTTGTGTTTTTCTATCACATATATTACCAATAAAATACATTTAGGTTTGTGGGTGTAACATGAAAAAATGTGGAAAAGTTCAAGGGGTATGAATCCTTTTTCAAGGCACTGTACATGAACACAATACTTAGATATACTTATTCTGGATCTCCTTTAAAATATTTCAAACAGCCATTTCTTTATGGTTTTCTGAAAAGCATGTGCCACGGGAAGTACGGGGAAGGGAAGACAACCAAAGGGAACCACAACTAAACAACAACAGACTAGGCCCCAAATCTAGGGAATAAAGAGGAGTGAGGGCGTAAGCGGAAATAAAGTTTACAAGACTCCCTGAAACGAACAAAGTTGTCACTTCCTCCGGCAAATCGGTCCGGGAGGGCAATCTTAGGTTCAGAGCAGGTCTGGACCCCACTGGTGGAGACAGACGCCTGACACCTTGCAACAGTTTCACGGAGGTCTGCTACCTCCAGCGACAACCCCTGCATGCGATCCACCAGTGCAGAGACAGGATCCATGACAACACAGAGCAGGGGAAACAGTAACGGTATTCGGCGGCTGATAATGTCACGGGAAGTACGGGGAAGGAAAGACAACCAAAGGGAACCACAACTAAGCAACAACAGACTAGGCCCCAAACCTAGGGAATAAAGAGGTTACCTCCTAGCATTATAATCAAGGTATGGTGGCTCACTCTGTATGCGGTTATGGAAATGGGTGCTGCTAAGTCTGAAATGACTGACCCAGTCATAAATAGAGTATGGTATAAAAATATGTAGAAAGACTGAGCACTCACCAGCTGGACCAATTGAAGACCAAGAACAAGTACATGTGTTATATAACAATATAATTTATTTATAGAATATTTATAAATGGCCCTAGATCTATAATGCAATAAAATCTATAATACAATGGCAGTATGAACCAGAATAATGCCTAAAAAACAATTAGATTGTAATAAATACACCTATATTAATGTAGTGATATGACATAGACAATGCTAAAAGAGCTAAAAAGGGCAAATATCAACAATATATAAAACCAGATATATAGGTGGTTAGAATATTCGATAAATATTCGGTAAACCACTGATCGATCCAGTGAAGAAATACGCCAGGTATAATGTCCGATAATTAAAGCGGATAAATGTCCCTGTGTTTGAAGAAATCAGTTCGCTTATGCAGGATATGACCAAATGAGCATACAGTCAATGGATAAAATGCACCTGTTATTTGCCGTCTGATGTGAGTGTAACCGTGGCGTCCCACGAGGCTCACTATATCAGATTAGGCAGTACCTGGGTCTAGTCGCTTGCTTAATGTGATTCGGATGATGATGTAGCTCTCAGCATGAGAGATCTCCTGGTAGTATTCACCGAAGCTGCAAGCCTGGACCTGGTTAGTGATTAACAAAGCATTTTCCTCCGCATTAGCAAGAAGTCACTGTTCCGGCAAAGTTAAAGTCCAATTGTCGGGATGTTGGGGTCTCGTGTATGTTCATCAGCTGATGTCCGAGGTGTGCAGAAACCAAACGCGTTTCGGGGTCCTTTCCTGGCCCCTTCCTCAGGAAAATATTTCTTTATATAAAGAAAAATATTTCTTTATAGTGGAAAAAGCATGTAACGCCTCTTCCGACCAGACAGAGAAATCCACCCCTTTCTTAGTCATGTCAGTTAGAGGTTTGACAACAGTGGAATAATTCAAGATAAATTTTCCGTAGTAATTGGTAAACCCCAAAACCTCATAAGCGCTTTCTGATTCTCGGGCAGATCCCATTCCAAGACCGCACTGACTTTTTCGGGATCATGCGAAAGCCCGAAGCGGAAAGCAGGCAACCCAGAAAAGGAATCTCTTGAACAGCAAACACATTTTTCTAACTTGGCATATAACTTATTCTCCCGGAGGATCAGCAAGACTTGTCTCAAATGGTCCTGATGACTCTCCATCTCGGGACAGTAAATCAATATGTCATCCAGGTATACGACAACAAACCTTCCCACTAAATGATGAAAAATGTAATTGATAAAATGTTGAAATACTGCCGGTATGTTGGTCAAACCAAAAGGCATGACCAAGTTCTCAAAATGACCCACAGGAGTATTAAAAGCTGTCTTCCATTCATCCCCCTCTCTGATTCTTACCAGATTATATGCCCCTCTTAGGTCTAATTTAAAAAACACCTTAGCGCCAACAATCTGGTTGAACAAATCTGGGAACAGGGGAAGGGGATAAGGATCACAGATAGTGATGCGATTCAACTCTCGGAAATCTAGAAACGGTCTTAATGTCCCATCTTTTTTCTTTACAAAAGAATCACCGCCATAGGTGACTTATATGGTCTGATGTGTCCCTTTGCCAAACTCTCAGTAATATATTTTTGCATAGCAACTCTTTCGGGTTCAGAAAGGTTATACAACCGAGACTTTGGCAACTTAGCTCCGGGAATCAGATTGACAGGGCAATCATATTCTCTGTGAGGGGGCAACTCCTGATCCACACTCTCAGTGAACACATCAGAAAAATCTGAGCGAAACGGGGGTAACATCTTAGTGGATATCCCAGCAAGAGATGTGACGAGACAGTTGTCCATATAGTAATCACTCCAGCCCTTGATCTGTATCGCTTGCCAATCAATGGTAGGGTTATGTTTGGTCAACCATGGTAACCCTAGCACCAGAGGAGCCGGCAGACCCTTCATTATAAAACAAGAAATACCCTCAACATGAGAATCCCCCACCCTTAAATGGATATCATGCACCATGTGAGTCAAAGATTTTTGAGAAAGGGGGGCAGAATCCATAGCGAACACTGAGATCTCTTTGTCCAGTGCATTAGATTTAAAACCATGCATCAGGACAAACTGGTAATCCACAAGGTTAACCCCTGCCCCACTGTCCAAAAATACCTCCACATCAATATTTTTGGAATCTAGCACCACCCTGGCAGGCAGGAGAAAACGGGTACTACCGGTAAAAGACAATGTTCTCAGATTCCCCAACTACTCTGCCAAGAGTTAGAGAACAAAACTTATTGGTAACTCCTTTTTTTATTCTATTCTCGCCTTGATATTTTACATAGGGACAAACATTAACAAAATGACCCTCTTTACCACAAAAAAAAAAGTCTCTTTTTAGCCCTGAAGTTCTTATCACCAGGGTCTGGAGAGACCCGTCCCAATTGCATAGGTTCATTTCCAAACATGGGCTCAGGTGTCCAGTACCCCGAGTGCCAGAGGGGACCGACCTCCCTTCAGGTAATACGTCCCGAGAGAACGGAGTCTTGCACCTTTCCCTCAGATGTCTATAAATTCGTACCACAAGAGACATGGCAGATTCTAATGAAACAGGATTTTTTTATGGAGTGCTAGGGCATCTTTTAGTCTCTCAGATAGCCCCTGACAGAACTGACTCCAGAGAGCAGGGTAATTCCTCTCAGAATCAGTTGCCCACCTCCTGAATTCAGAGCAATAGGACTCAGCAGACCGATTTCCCTGTTGCAAGCCGCTCAACATAGATTCAGCCAGAGAAACTCGGTCTGGGTCGTCATAAATAAATCCCAAGGATTGGGATCCGGTCGGCAAAAAAAGGCCTAGGATTAAGCGTCACCTTTCAATAAAGAAATAACGATCTCCACCTTTTGACTCTCGTCAGCAGAGGAGTGAGGGCATAAGCAAAAATAAAGTTTACAAGACTCCCTGAACCGAACAAAGTTGTCACTTCCTCCGGCAAATCGGTCTGGGAGGGCGATCTTAGGACCCCACTGGCGGAGACAGATGCAACAGTTTCACGGAGGTCTGCTACCTCCAGCAACAACCCCTGCATGCGATCCACCAGTGCAGAGACAGGATCCATGACAACACAGTGCAGGGGAAACAGTAACGGTATTCTGCGGCTGATAATGTCATGGAAAGTGCGGGGAAGGAAAGACAACCAAAGGGAACCACAACTATACAACAACAGACTAGGCCCCAAACCTAGGGAATAAAGAGGTCACCTCCTAGCATTCCCTAATGCTCTCTCTAAGCTGCTAACAACATGTGCAAATCTCAATGGTAGAAATGCACATGCACAGGAACCTGAGACTGCTGAAACACTGCACCAAACCCTCAGCTTATGGAACAAGGAATGAGGCAACCCGCTCCTTCCAAACTGAAGGAGCTAGTGTCTCCCTGAGGCCTAGTCAGGATAGACACACCAAAAAAAGGGAAAGGACTTAGCTTGAGATGTAATTGGAACAGGAGAACCACCACACAAGCAGAGCACTCCACAGAGCTATCAGCTGAAGGGAAACAAGTGAGAGGTGGAACATATAAAGAGCCACCTGACTGATAATGAGCAGCATCTGCAAAGGGGTGGAAACCTGTCTGCAAGAATGAAAACAAGAGAGATCTGTCAGATAGACTCCTGAGTCTTCCGTCTATTTGAATTTCTAAGATCTCTCCCAGAGTCGGCAGTGACAGCATGTAAAGGCCCCCATACACATTTGTGCATTGTTGGCCAAATCTGGAGCTCCAGACTCTCTTCTGACAGATGAGCTCCAGATTCTCCCCACTACAGATGATGATGGATGAAAAAAGGATTGGGTAAAATGAATATTTTCCCCCAATCCTTCTGTTCTCTTGAGAGATAAGCTGATACCCGAAGTGTCTGACAGCGGCTTTCTCCACTCTCCCCATTAAGCTGTACGTGTAACGGGATGCTGAAGGCACACTCGGTCTCCCATCAGCCGCAGACCTGCTGCTTAGCTTCGGGAGCGAGGATCTGTGTTTGACCTTGTTCCCAGGGCGGCTTTGCTAGCTGGGAGGCTCCCTGCTCCTAGGTCTGCCTTGAGCGCCGAGCTGATCACTCGGTGCTCGACTGGTCGATCTGTCGGTCATGTGACGCTGGCCACGTCACATGACCCTCACTCCCCACTATAAATACAGGCAGTCTACTGGCCACAGGTTGCCTGTTAATTTTAGGTTCCTGGCAGTTGTTGGATACCTGTGTACTTACCTGATCCTGTTCCCTGACGATCCTTTGCCTGCTCCACCTGTACTGCGCATCCTTCCTGGTATATTGACCTCGGCTTCCACCTGACTATTCTTTGTGGACTCCTTTGGTACTTCTCGACTCTTCTGGTATTTATGACCCCGGCTTCTCCTGACCTTTCTTTGCTTATCCCTCTGTACTGCGTTGTCCTCTTGGTTTTGACCCGATCCGTTCACTATCCGTTATTTGTCTTGTCTGTCCTTCCCGCACGTATACTAAGTTAGGGACTGACGTCCAGTTGTCCCCTGTCATCAGGACTCGTGAGGCAAGTAGGCAGGGCCAGGGGTGAGGGTGGAGCGCAGTGGTCACTATCCTCCCCCCTGTGTGTGTGTGTACGTGACCGTTACAGATTAACAGGCCCAATAACCACTGTATAATGAATCCTCTGGTGACCCTGACTGACCATGTCTCTAATCTGACGCAGATGGTGCAGGAGCTAGGGGAAAAACTCAGTTCTTTTGAGTTAGGGCAAGGTTCTTCCACTCCTCAGGCCTCCAGTCCGCATTTTGAGCCCCAGATTAAGCTCCCAGAACCCTTTTCTGGAGACCGGAAGAAGTTTCTCTCTTTTAAGGAGAGTTGCAGACTTTACTTCCGTTTGCGCCCCGTGTCCTCTGGTCCCGAGAGTCAACGCGTGGGTATTATCATTTCTCGACTACAGGGTGATCCCCAGGACTGGGCGTTCTCTTTACCTGCTGGCGCCAGTTGTTTAACTTCTGTGGATGGGTTTTTTCAGGCCCTGGGTACCCTCTATGATGAACCAGACAGGGCTCGAGTAGCCGAGACGGCTCTAAAGGCACTGGTTCAGGGCAATCTACCTCCAGAGGATTATTGCACCCAATTCAGAAGGTGGTGTGTCCCCTCAGGATGGAACGAACCAGCCCTGAAGAGTCAGTTCAGGTCAGGTCTGTCTGATAATTTAAAGGATCTTCTGGTCAGTTATCAACTTCCAGAGACCTTAGAGGAGATGATGACCCTTGTTGTCCTACTTGACCGACGGGTTAGAGAGAGACGACAGGAACAACAGTTCTCTTCCCAGATGGTGGTCCAGCCAGAGGCCTATCCCAGAGACAATGCTGAGGTCTCCACCGAGGAACCCATGCAGGTTGGCATGACTCGAGGGAATCTTCACCGCAGACGTGGAGAATGCTTTTACTGTGGAGATCCTGACCATTGGATCAACCAGTGTCCTAAGAAGGTCCTCTCTGTCAAGTCTCCTAAGGCAAGGCAACCTAAAGACCAGGTACACCCTGATTTTTCTAAATGTAAGCTTTTGGTACCCATTACGATTTCTCTGGGGGTAGATAAATGGCCGGGTAAGGCCTTTATTGATTCTGGCTCAGTGGCCAGCTTTATTGACTCTGAGTACGCTGTGAAATTGGGTATTCCAATGTTTGCTTTACCAACTCCCATCCATGTCATGGCTATTGATGCTACTCCTCTTATTGGTGGCATGGTGATCTCATGTACCTCAGAGATTTCTCTAACCGTGGGTGTGTGCCACTCAGAGAGATGTTCCCTTTTAGTCCTGGAGAACCTACCGGCTGAGGTGGTACTAGGGTTGCCTTGGCTCCAACTACATAACCCCACTATAGATTGGTCCAAGGGGGAGTTGGTGAGATGGGGGCCTAAGTGTGACTCGTGCTTGTCCGTGGTACAGGCTAGGGTCTCAGTAAAGTCTGGTACTTTACCCACTGTTGTTAGGGAATATTCTGATGTATTCTCATCACCAACCCGGAGGTTCTACCCCCCCCCCCCCCCCCCATAGACCTTATGATTGTACTATAGAGCTAGTAGAGGGGTCCAAGTTTCCTAAGGGGCGAATTTATAATCTTTCTAAGCCCGAACGCAAGGCCATGGAAGATTATATTAAGGAGAGCCTTGGTAAAGGGCATATTAGACCTTCTGTCTCTCCTATGGGGGCGGGGTTTTTCTTCGTTAAGAAAAAAGATGGTGGTCTTAGGCCATGTATCGATTACCGGAGATTAAATAAAATCACTGTCCAGAATAGATACTCCCTCCCATTGATTCCGGATTTATTTAACCAGGTTCTGGGGGCAACCTGGTTTTCCAAGATTGACCTGAAAGGGGCATACAATCTAATCCGAATCAAGGAGGGAGAGGAATGGAAGACGGAGTTCAATACTCCGGCAGGACACTTTGGATATCAGGTGATGCCTTTTGGACTCAGCAATGCCCCAGCTGTGTTCCAAAACTTCATGAATGACATTCTTAGGGAGTTCTTAGGTAAATTTGTTATTGTCTATCTTGACGACATTTTGATATTCTCTCCTGACTTTGAATCCCATGTGTCTCATGTTAAACAAGTATTAGAGGTGTTGAGGGAGAATCAGCTATCCGTTAAGCAAGAGAAATGTGTCTTTGGTGTACAGGAGATTCTGTTTCTCGGGCATGTTCTGACTCCTCACGCCTTCAAGATGGATCCTAGTAAGGTACTAGCAATTAAGGAATGGGTAAGACCTTCATCCTTAAAGGCCTTACAACGGTTCTTAGGTTTCGTGAATTACTATCGTAAATTTATTATGAATTTTTCCGTGATTGCTAAACCGTTGATCGACCTTACTAAGAAAGGGGCGGATTTGGAGAATTGGTCTACTGAGGCCATTTCTTCATTTGAAAAATTATAAAAGGCATTCAGTAGCGCTCCCATTCTGATCCAGCCTGATCAGGAGAGACCTTTTATTGTGGAGGTGGATGCGTCCGAGGACGGCGCAGGAGCAGTCCTTTCACAAGGTCCTGCTAGCCTCACTAACCTGAGACCATGTGCCTTCTTCTCCAGGAAATTCTCTCCCACAGAGAGAAACTACGACATAGGAAATAGGGAGCTGCTGGCCATTAAATGGGCATTTGAGGAGTGGAGGCATTTTCTGGAGGGGGCAAGGCATTGTGTAACTTTTGTCACTGACCATAAAAACCTTATGTTTCTCGAGTCTGCTAAGAGGTTGAATCCCCGTCAAGCCAGATGGGCTCTGTTTTTTACTCGTTTTGATTTTTCCATTACGTTCAGGCCGGGAAGTAAAAATGTAAAGGCGGACGCATTATCTCGGAGCTTCCATGCTTTTCAACCTACTGAGGTACCACCTGAATCCATCCTACCAGCAAAAATCTTCATAGCAGCTCTAACCCAGGATATCTCAGCTCGCATTAGGTCTGAACAACATCTGGCACCGGTATCCACCCCAACAGATAAGTTGTTTGTTCCTGTACAATTTCGTCTCCAGCTGCTGGGTGAGTTTCACGATTCTGCCTTTTGTGGACATCCGGGTGTTGAGGGCACTAAGAATCTGGTCCCTGTAGACCCTGGTCCCATATCTCGATGGACTTTATAACTGACCTACCGCCGGCGGAGGGTAAGACTGTAGTTTGGGTAGTGATTGATAGGTTTAGCAAGATGGCCCATTTCATTCCCCTGTCTAAACTCCCGAATGCCAAAACCCTGGCGTCTATTTTTGTGAAAGAAATTGTTTGATTGCATGGTATCCCGGAAAATATTGTTTCTGACAGGGGTGTGCAGTTTGTGTCCAAATTCTGGTGGGCCTTCTGTCAAAAATGTCAAATTTCATTGTCTTTTTCCTCTGCCTACCACCCTGAGAGTAATGGGCAGACTGAACGCCTTAATCAGTCTGTGGAACAATTCTTGAGGTTGTATGTTGCTGATGACCAGCAATTATGGGTGAAATTTCTTCCATTGGCTGAATTTGCTTTGAATAACCGTGTCAATTCTTCTGCTGGGGTTTCACCTTTCTTTTGTAACCATGGTTTCCATCCCCGTTTTCATTCTGGGTCATCCGTCTCCTCCTCTAACCCTGAGGCGGATAGGCTCTCCTCTGAACTGTGCACAGTTTGGGCCCGGGTTCAATCAAACTTAGAAAAGGCTCAAAGTTCTCAGAAACTCAAGGCCGATAGGAGACGTTCAAGGTGGGTGAATTTTCAGGTTGGGGATAAGGTATGGTTGTCCTCCAAGAATCTCTCTCTTAAGGTAGATTCTAAAAAGTTTGCTCCTCGTTTTATTGGACCATTTAAGATCACGGAGGTGATTAACCCGGTATCATTTAGGTTGGAGCTGCCCGAGTCATTCCACATTCATAATGTGTTCCATAAATCTCTACTTAAAAAATATTTTGAACCGGTAGTACCATAGAAAGCCTCGCCTCTGCCGGTTCTTGTTAATGATGCTGTCGAGTATGTGGTGTCTAAAATAGTGGATGTCAGGAAGGTGCGTAATTCCTTGCAGTACCTGATTCACTGGAAGGGGTATGGACCTGAAGAGAGATCTTGGGTACCTGCCAGGGAGGTTCATGCTCCTAGACTTGTTTGAAAATTTTATTTAGAACACCCTGAAAGGCCATCGCCTGAAGTATTGGGTCCGGTGGCCCCTCGTAAAAGGGAGGGTACTGTAACGGGGTGCCGAAGGCACACTCGGTCTCCCATCAGCCGCAGACCTGCTGCTTAGCTTCGGGAGCGAGGATCTGTGTTTGACCTCGTTCCCAGGGCGGCTTTGCTAGCTGGGAGGCTCCCTGCTCCTAGGTCTGCCTTGAGCGCCGAGCTGATCACTCGGTGTTCGACTGGTCGGTCTGTCGGTCATGTGACGCTGGCCACGTCACATGACCCTCACTCCCCACTATAAATACAGGCAGCCTACTGGCCACAGGTTGCCTGTTAATTTTAGGTTCCTGGCAGTTGTTGGATACCTGTGTACTTACCTGATCCTGTTCCCTGACTATCCTTTGCCTGCTCCACCTGTACTGCGCATCCTTCCTGGTATATTGACCTCGGCTTCCACCTGACTATTCTTTGCGGACTCCTTTGGTACTTCTCGACTCTCCTGGTATTTATGACCCCGGCTTCTCCTGACCTTTCTTTGCTTATCCCTCTGTACTGCGTTGTCCTCTTGGTTTTGACCCGGTCCGCTCACTATCCGTTATTTGTCTTGTCTGTCCTTCCCGCACGTATACTAAGTTAGGGACTGCCGTCCAGTTGTCCCCTGTCATCAGGACTCGTGAGGCAAGTAGGCAGGGCCAGGGGTGAGGGTGGAGCGCAGTGGTCACTATCCTCCCCCGTGTGTGTGTGTGTACGTGACCGTTACAGTACGTGTATAAAGAAGTTATGCAATATGTAGGGGCTGCCTTAAGGCATCATGCACACGACTGTTGTTTGGGTCCGCATCTGACCTGCTTCCACAAAATACTGATTAAGAGGTTTGATATACCTGCTTCCACAAAATACTGATTGAGGTCTGCGATATACCTGCTTCCACAAAATACTGATTAAAGGATTCGATATACCTGTTTCCACCAAATATTGACTGAGGCCTGCGATATACCTGCTTCCATAAAATACTGATTAAGGGGTTTGATATACCTGCTTCCACAAAATACTGATTGAGGGCTGCGATATACCTGCTTCCACAAAATACTGATTAAGGGGGTGATATACCTGCTTCCACAAAATACTGATTGAGGGCTGTGATATTCCTGCTTTCACAAATACTGCTCTTCTCTAGGGACTTAGGCACAGGGTAATTTTGAAAATGAAAGGCAGAGGAAGAGGCAGGCCATTCCGCAGGGGTGGTAGGGGTCGGGCAGGTGCACCAGCCCGGAGCAATTACTTCAAAGGGCGCACCAGAGTTGGTTGAGTGGCTCACTCACCCTTCCACTTCTGCACCCTCCTGTCACGGTAGGTAAGATAAGGGAAGGAAACAGAACACGACAAGGCAAACAATACAACTGACTAGGCCCCAAATGCTAGGGAACAAAGGGGTCACCTCCTAGCAATCCCTACAACACTGGTAGATATGGTAGATATGCACATGCCCACGTACCTAAGGCTATAGCACACTGAACCAAACCCTCAGCTGTAGGGAAGAGGGAAAGAGACACCCAGCTCCTTCAACAAACAAACAGGAGCTAGCGTCACCCTAGAGGCCTAGTAAAAACAGACGCAGAAGGAAAAAGGGAAAAGGACTTATCTAGAGATGTGTTGGAGCAGACGATCCACCAAACTTCCAGAGCTCATACAAGGCAGAACTATAACCCGCAAAGACTATAGGGAGAGGGAGGAATAAATAGTCTCATCAATTACCTAAAGAACAATACCTGGGAGGAGGTGGGATTCAGTTCAAACCCACAACAAAACAAACTGTCAGATCGAGTCACGTGCAGCAACTCTGACAGATCTCCTCAGAACACCCACAGGGCAGGGCGTGACACCTCATCATCATCTGTATCTGCACCCTCCTCACTCTCTGCTGTGTGCACCCCCAAATACACCACCACCACCATAGCCCCTCCACTCGAGTCAGAGTAATTATTTTCCCATCCATTCCCAGACCTTACTGATGTGCAGCCATTTTTGACATTGGATGAGGAAGAGGAGGAAGCAACGGCCGCCACCCAGCGGTCTGACAACAGTTCCTAGATCAGCCCAAAGAGGGAGGTCCCCGCTGTTGTTGCCTACTCCGAGATTTCAAATGTCAGTAGTGGTGAAGGTGACGATGATGAAGTGTCGATGGACATCACGTGGGTGCCCACAAGAGGGGAAGAGGAGGGGAGTTTAGAGGGAGAGACAGAGCAGCAGAGAGGGAAGAGAAGGAGGAGAAGCAGGCAGAGCTCGCAGGGCACAGGAGGCAAAAAGCAGACTGCAAATGTATCTGGAGCGAGCCATCCACCATGCACGGTCACTTCTGGCGCTCCCAGGATGCCGGCACATGGCTCCGCAGTGTGGGCTTTTTTTAACGTGTCAGCTGCTGACAATAGTGTTGCCATCTGCAGCCTGTGCTGTCAACGCATAAGTCACGGTAAGCCCAACACTCACCTACGGACAACCGCCTGCCCTCCCATCACCAAGCCGAGTGGGAGCAATGCTGTCAGAACCCACAAAGTCACACTCCCGGCGCTCCACGTCCTGCCTCTTCTCCTTCTCGTCTCTCCTCCCATGTGTCCTCCACTCCACCTTCCACCGTGCCGTCGTCGCGTTCATCTGGAAGAAGGCAGGCTTCCATGGCCCAAATGTTCGAGTGTAAAAAGTTGATGACGCCGGATAACCCTCTTGCCCAACAGCTGACTGCTGGCTTGTCGGAACTGCTAGCCCGCCAACTACTGCCATATAAACCGGTGGACTCTGAGGCCTTTAGAAAATTTGTGGTCATTAGCACACTGCAATGGAAGGTCCCCAGAAGGAAATATTTCACCCAGAAGGGCATCCCAGAGCTATATGGCCACGTTCAGCGGCAAGTGAATATATCTCTGGCACACAGTGTCGGTGCCAAGATACATCTGACCACAGACACGTGGTCTAGCAAACACGGGCAGGGAAGGTACATAACTTTTACTGTCCACTGGGTGAACCTTCTGACGGCCGTCAAGCATGTAACCCATGCCTCCCGTGTGGATTTGGTGTTACCGCCAAGGATTGCATGCAGGCCTGCCTCTTCTTCTTCTCCTCCTCCTCCATCCTCCGTCTCCTCCTCAGCTGACTCCTCCTTTTCCACTGCTATTGCCTCTTCCGCTGCGCCCCCCCCAAGCTCCCCAGAACCTTTTCGACACCCCAGGTGAGACGTTGCCATGCGGTGATGCGGCTGTTGTGTCTGGAAGCCAAGAGCCACACCATCCTGCACTGCTTTCAGCTCTGCGGTCACAGGCCGATCAGTGGCTAACCCTGCCCAATTTGACAGTTGGTAAAGTGGTGTACGACAACGGTGCCAATCTGCTGAGCACGCTGAAACATGCCAAAATGACACACGTGCAGTGCATGGCACACGTCCTGAACTTAGTCGTGCAGCGATTCGTTGGCAAATACCCTAGGATCCAGGACGTCTTGCAGCAGGCCAGGAAAATCTCTGGCAATTTTAGAAGATCTTACACGGCCATTGCTCGCCTTGCTGACGTTCAGCGGTGACACCACTTGCCCTTCAGACGTCTGATTTGTGACAGCCCGACGCGCTTGAACTCCACCTTGTATATGCTTCATAGGCTGCTCCAGCAGCAACGTGCCGTTAACGACTACCTGTACGAACTCTGCAGCAGGACAGGTTCTGGAGAGCTTGGTTTCTTTTCACCGCGCCAGTGGCTGCTGCTTCTGTGGCCATTTGATGAGATCACCAAACTGGTCAGTCGCAGCCGGGGCGCCATCAGTGACATCGTACCTTACACCTTCTTTCTGGAGCGTGTATTGCATCGTTTCATTGATCAAGCCGTCGAGGAGCAGGAGCAGGAAGATGAGGAAGTCGCAATGCTGAATGAATTCCCAGGGGGGGCTACTCCATCTAAGACAAGTCAGCAGGAGTCTGAAGGGGAGTCTGAGGAGGATGGTGGCTGGGGGAAGGAGAAGGAGGAGCAAGAAAATCAGGCTTTGAGGGGGACTTTGAACTTTTCAGGGATCCTTGGTGTTGTCCGTGGCTTGGGGGAGGAGAACGACGACAAAATTCGACTGGGCAAGGAGCAGGAGCCAGGGCGTTCCACCACTTCTAATTTAGTGTAAATGGGGACCTTCATGCTCCAGTGTTTGAAGAGGGACCCCCGTATAAAAAGCATAAAGAGCAAGGACCAGTACTGGGTGGCAACGTACTTAGACCCCCAGTACAAACACAAAATGGCGGACATGTTACCAGCATCACAGAGGGCTGGCAGAATGCAGCATTTCCAGGCCTTGCTGCCAGAGATGCTGCATTCTGCTGTTGCGGGCGCTGGCAGAGGAATTTCCACCCACAGGTGCGGGTACAAATCCTACCGAGCCTGCAAGAAGAGGGCGGTTTGAAGATGTGTTGGTCACTTCGGATATGAGATCATTCTTGCAGCCAACCCATTGACAGCAGCCCTCCGGATTCAGCCTCAAGGAACGCCTAGACCGACAGGTGTCCGACTACATCGGGTTAATGCTCTGAGAAGCGAGGCATCCCTGAACTACTGGGTGTGCAGGCTTGCCTTGTGTGCAGAGCTGGCACAATTTGCCATGGAACTCTTGGCTTGCCCCTCGTCGAGTGTCCTGTCCGAAAGGACGTTCAGCGCAGCAAGGGGGATCGTGACCGATAAGCGCAGTCGCCTAGCTCACGACAGTGTGGACTACCTCACATTTCTAAAAATGAATGAGGAATGGATCTCGGAGGAATTCAACACCTGTGACGACCACGTGTAATTGAATTTCCTCATGCTAGCCCACACATATCCGCCACCACACAGAACAAAGAATGGTCCTTGTCTTATGTATATGCAGCGGCATAAAAGGCCTTTTCTGTGAATTCTTAATTTTTGGAGCCTGTACTCCAGTGGCCTACAGTAAAATTTGTATCCAGTGACTGCCTAATGTACCTCCAGCCACATCATCACAAGTTCTTTTCTGTCAGGTGAATGCCTAATTTTTGGGGCCAGTACTCCAGTGGCCTACAGTAACATTTTTATCCAGTGACCGCCTAATGTACCTCCAGCCACATCATCATAAGTTCTTTTATGTCAGGCGAATGCCTAATTTTTGGGGCCTGTACTGGCCTACAGTAAAATTTTTATCCAGTGACCGCCTAATGTGCCTACAGCCACATCATCACAAGTTATTTTCTGTCAGGTGAATGCCTACTTTTTGGGGCCTGTACTCCAATGGCCTACAGTAAAATTTGTGTCCAGTGACTGCCTAATGTACTTCCAGCTACATCATCACAAGCTCTTTTTTGTCAGGTGAATGCCTAATTTTTGGGGCCTGTACTGGCCTACAGTAAAAATTTTATCCAGAGACCGCCTAATGTACCTTCAGCCACATGATCACAAGTGCTTTTCTGTCAGGTGAATGCCTAATTTTTGGGGCCTGTACTCCAGTGGCCTACAGTAAAATTTTTATCCAGTGACCGCCTAATGTACCTCCAGCCACATCATCACAAGTTCTTTTCTGTCAGGTGAATGCCTAATTTTGGGGGCCTGCACTGGCCTACTGTAAAATTTTTAGCCAGTGACCGCCTAATGTATCTCCAGCCACATCATCACAAGTTTTTTTCTGTCAGGTGAATGCCTAGTTTTTGGGGCCTGTACTCCCGTGGCCTGAAATAAAATTTTTTAGGCTCCAGCAGGGCACATTCTTGAGAGTTTCCCTTTAAAATGCATAAAAATGGCCCCTGATTAAAATACATATTTTTTGTGGGAATTTTTGCCAATGATCCCCCTCTGGTATGTCACTGTCCATGTTGTGGGACTATTTGTGAACTTCTAGTAAGTATTTGGTGGCTGCAAATATAACCTGAAGGTTTTTCAGGTTCGCCTGCCATTAAAGTCAATGGGGCCCGCCGCGAACGCGCGGTTTGCAAACATTTGATTGCGTTCGCGAACCGCCCCAGCCGATGTTCGTCCATCACTAATAATAAGGTCTTATAATATACAACTAACATATGTTTAGCCCCTTAAGGACGCAGGGCGCGGGGGTTAATGGGAACGGGATGCCGGCTGAAATCATTCAGCCGGCATCCTGTCACAACGCCAGGGGTGGTCATGTGACCCCCCCCCTATCGGCGATCGCCGCAAACCGCAGGTCAATTCAGACCTGCGGTTTGCTGCACTTTTTGCAGTTTCTGATCCCCGCGATCAGAAACTTTAGTGTCCCTCAAACATAGATTTTACACACCCCCCCTGCACCCCTGCATGATTTTTTGCCGGCGGGTGGTGCAGGGGGGGGAGTTGTGGGCGGTGCGGGAGGCGGGCGGTGCGGCAGGCGGGATCGCGATCCCCCGCCCGCCTCCCCTTGAAAATTCGTTAGTGTAGAGTGGGTATACCAGGGTGCCAGCACATTGCTGACACCCTGGTATAAACTGCTGACATCGGTGATGCGATGTCAGCCGTTTAACCCTTTCCATACAGCGGTCCGTACGTTAACAGTAAGAGGGAGCTCCCTCCCTCTCCCATCGGGGGGCTGCAGTGCCTTTGCAGCCCCCCGATGGAGAGGGAGAGAGCCCCCCCGACAGCCCCGTCCTTACCCTTCCCCGTCTGCGAAGTTCTGACCAGTACTGAGCAGACGGGGAAGGTTCCCATGGCAACAGGACGCCGTCTCAGGCATCCTGCTGTCCATGGTGCTGAACAGATCTGTGCTAAAGGCAGAGATCTGTTCAGACAAAGTGTAAGTAAAATACAGTACAGTACAATATATATTGTACTGTACTGTATTATACAGACATCAGACCCACTGGATCTTCAAGAACCAAGTGGGTCTGGGTCCAAAAAAAAAACAAAAAACACATTTATCACTGATTAAAAAAAAAAAAAGTTCCCTACACATGTTTGGTATCGCCGCGTCCGTAACGACCTGATCTATAAAACGGTCATGTTACTTTCCCCGCACGGTGAACGCCATAAAAATAAAAAAATAAAAACTATTAGGAAATTGAAATTTTGCCCACCTTACTTCCCAAAAAAGGTAATAAAAGTAATCAAAAAAGTCGCATGTACGCCAAAATAGTACCAATCAAACCGTCATCTCATCCCGCAAAAATCATACCCTACCCAAGATAATCGCCCAAAAAATGAAAAAACTATGGCTCTCACACTATGGAAACACTAAAACATGATTTTTTTTGTTTCAAAAATGAAATCATTGTGTAAAACTTAAATAAAATAAAAAAAGTATACATATTGGGTATCGCCGCGTCCGTATCGACTGACTCTATAAAAATATCACATGACCTAACCCCTCAGGTGACCACCGTAAAAAAAAAAAAAAAAAAAACGGTGTAAAAAAAGCCATTTTTTGTCATCTTATGTCACAAAAAGTGTAATAGCAAGCGATCAAAAAGTCATACGCACCCCAAAATAGTGCCAATCAAACCGTCATCTCATCCCGCAAAAAATTAGACCCTACTTAAGATAATCGCCCAAAAACTGAAAAAACTATGGCTCTTAGACTATGGAGACACTAAAACATTTTTTTTGTTTTAAAAATGAAATCATTGTGTAAAACTTACATAAATAAATGAAAATTGTATACATATAAGGTATAGCCGCGTCCGTGACAACCTGCTCTATAAAATTACCACATGATCTAACCTGTCAGATGAATGTTGTAAATAACAAAAAAAAAACGTGCCAAAAAATCTATTTCTTGTTACCTTGTCGTACAAAAAAGTGTAATATAGAGCAACCAAAAATCATATGTACCCTAAACTAGTACCAACAAAACTGCCACCCTATCCCGTAGTTTCTAAAATGGGGTCACTTTTTTGGGGTTTCTACTCTGGGGGTGCATCAGGGGGGCTTCAAATGGGACATGGTGTCAAAAAAAACAGTCCAGCAAAATCTGCCTTCCAAAAACCGTATGGCATTCCTTTCCTTTTGCACCCTGCCGCGTGCCCGTACAGCGGTTTACGACCACATATGGGGTGTTTCTGTAAACTACAGAATCAGGGCCATAAATAATGAGTTTTGTTTGGCTGTTAACCCTTGCTTTGTAATTGGAAAAAAATATATTAAAATGGAAAATCTGCCAAAAAAGTGAAATTTTGAAATTGTATCTCTATTTTCCATTAAATCTTGTGCAGCACCTAAAGGGTTAACAAAGTTTGTAAAATCAGTTTTGAATACCTTGAGGGGTGTAGTTTCTTAGATGGGGTCACTTTTATGGAGTTTCTACTCTAGGGGTGCATCAGGGGGGCTTCAAATGGGACATGGTGTCAAAAAACCAGTCCAGCAAAATCTGGCTTCCAAAAACCATACGGCGCACCTTTCACTCTACGCCCCCCTGCTGTGTGGCCGTACAGCAGTTTATGGCCACATATGGGGTGTTTCTGTAAACTACAGAATCAGGGCCATAAATAATGAGTTTTGTTTGGCTGTTAACCCTTGCTTTGTAACTGGAAAAAAAATATTAAAATGGAAAATCTGCCAAAAAAGTGAAATTTTTAAATTGTATCTCTATTTTCCATTAAATCTTGTGCAACACCTAAAGGGTTAACAAAGTTTGTAAAATCAGTTTTGAATACCTTGAGGGGTGTAGTTTCTTAGATGGGGTCACTTTTATGGAGTTTCTACTCTAGGGGTGCATCAGGGGGGCTTCAAATGGGACATGGTGTCAAAAAACCAGTCCAGCAAAATCTGGCTTCCAAAAACCATACGGCGCACCTTTCACTCTATGCCCCCCTGCTGTGTGGCCGTACAGCAGTTTATGGCCACATATGGGGTGTTTCTGTAAACTACAGAATCAGGGCCATAAATAATGAGTTTTGTTTGGCTGTTAACCCTTGCTTTGTAACTGGAAAAAAAATATTAAAATGGAAAATCTGCCAAAAAAGTGAAATTTTTAAATTGTATCTCTATTTTCCATTAAATCTTGTGCAACACCTAAAGGGTTAACAAAGTTTGTAAAATCAGTTTTGAATACCTTGAGGGGTGTAGTTTCTTAGATGGGGTCACTTTTATGGAGTTTCTACTCTAGGGGTGCATCAGGGGGGCTTCAAATGGGACATGGTGTCAAAAAACCAGTCCAGCAAAATCTGGCTTCCAAAAACCATACGGCCCACCTTTCCCTCTACGCCCTACTGTGTGGCCGTACAGTAGTTTACGGCCACATATGGGGTGTTTCTGTAAACGCGGGAGTCAGGGCAATAAAGATACAGTCTTGTTTGGCTGTTAACCCTTGCTTTGTTAGTGTAAATAATGGGTTAAAATGGAAAATTAGGCAAAAAAATGAAATTCTCAAATTTCATCCCCATTTGCCAATAACTCTTGTGCAACACCTAAAGGGTTAACGAAGTTTGTAAAATCAGTTTTGAATACCTTGAGGGGTGTAGTTTATAGAATGGGGTCATTTTTGGGCGGTTTTTATTATGTAAGCCTCGCAAAGTGACTTCAGACCTGTAGTGGTCCCTAAAAATTGGGTTTTTGTAAATTTCAGAAAAATTTCAAGATTTGCTTCTAAACTTCTAAGCCTTGTAACATCCCCAAAAAATAAAAAATCATTCCCAAAATGCTACAAACATGAAGTAGACATATGGGGAATGTAAAGTCATCACAATTTTTGGGGGTATTACTATGTATTACAGAAGTAGAGAAACTGAAACTTTGAAATTTGCTAATTTATGTAAAAAAATTAACTTTTTTGACCCAATTTTAGCAGTGTCATGAAGTACAATATGTGACGAAAAAACAATCTCAGAATGGCCTGGGTAAGTGTCACGAGGGTGTCAAGACCCACGCCTGACTCCGTTATACCCGGGGTCAGGAAGTCACAGCGGTTGGCTGCGCGCTCTATGTAAGATAGGGCTGTTTCCTTATGGTAGCTTTCTGGGTTTGCTTTGCAACCCTTTTTGGCTCACTCAGGGATCCGTAGCTCTTTCTCCTCAGCTGTTCCTTGTCCAGCACTCCCAACCTCCTTATATTCCCCTCTCACACTTCTCTGGTTGCCAGATATAGAGCTTCCTGCCTGGACATCTATACTGACCCTCTGGAGCTGTGTTGCTGCGTTCTCTGGTTGTTGGTCCAGAACGTTACCCTCCGGATCCCTGTTGGACCTTTGTGGTCTGCTGTGGCCGCCCACCTGGGTGTATGTGTTTGTCTGTATTGTCTGTCCTCTCCCTGGTGTTTCCCTCTTAGTGTCAGTGGTGCGGACTAGCGATCCCACCGGCCCGTTCTCTATCTAGGGCTCATTCTAGGGAAAGCCAGGGTTTAGGCACGTGATCGCCGCACGGGTGAGGAACCCGTCTAGGGACATCAGGGCAGTCAGGTGCCAGCCGCCTTTCCCTCTCCCTTGGGCAGGGCTTTCCCTTTTCCCTCCCTGTGCGTGACGCCGGTCATTACAGTAAGTCAAAGTGTTTTAAAGTTATCAGCACTTAAAGTGACACTGGTCAGATTTGCAAAAAATCCTTAAGGTGAAATAGGGCTGAGTCCTTAAGGGGTTAATTAGCTTAACCCCTTCTTGACATGCACTGTACGTGAACTGCACACCGAACATGAACGCTGCACTGATCGAGCAGGCACAGGAGCTGTGCTTGCCTGATCAGGGAGAGGGGTCTGGCTGTTACTGACTCCAATGCCAGAGGATTAAACCCTTAGATGCTGCCGTCAATGCTGACCTGTGCCGTCAGTACAAAATATTACATTTGAGGTCGGGCAGAGATACACAGCATTATAATTCTGTGCTTTTCCACATGAAAAGTATTTAATGCGGTGAATACGCTCGTCTGAAACTTGCCTTACAAAGGTTTCTGGACCTGCAACGTACAGAAGCATATGAGGCCCCCAGAGCAGTCATATTTTGGTCACCCCAAAAAAAATCCTACTAAGGGATCAAAAAGTCGTATGTACCCTAAAATAGTACCAATTAAAAAAAGTCACCTCATCCCGCAAAAAAGGAGTCCTCACACAAGACCATTGCCAGAAAATTTAAAAAAAATGACTCTTAGAAAATGGCACAGAAACATAATTTTGATTTTCAAAACTCTTGGTATCTGTAATCATACTGACCAGCAGAATAAAGTTATTTTTCCTACACAATGCACATCGCAATAGCAAAACCTAAAAAAGCAATGGCAGAAGTGCTGCCTCTTCTTTATTCTGCTTCCAAAAACAAAAGAGATCAAAAAGTTGTGTATACTCCAAAATAGAACTAATCATTATGTAATAGAGTAATTTAGACAGCACTCCAGTATTAGATTAATGCTTTTTTATTTGCCGGACATAGAGGTCCTTTTTGGGACTGAAGCAACGTTTCGGGCAAAAAAACATGCCCTTCATCAGGCTAGTTGCAACTAGCCTGATGAAGGGCATGTTTTTTTGCCCGAAACGTTGCTTCAGTCCCAAAAAGGACCTCTATGTCCGGCAAATAAAAAAGCATTAATCTAATACTGGAGTGCTGTCTAAATTACTCTATTACCTATCAGTTCCGAGGGGTGGAGCCAGGAACGCACTTAGACGCGCACACTAAACCTATCAGCCTTAGATAGAGTGCCGTGGTCGCTTCGTGATTTCTAGAACTAATCATTATGGCAACGCATCCCCAAGAAAATAAGCCCTCACACAGCTTCAATGAGAGAAAAATAAAAACATATGGTTCTCAGAAAATAGCTGTTCAAAAGCAACATGGCGTCTGTAAAACAATGTATTAAAATATGCACTGCAAAAACCAAAAGATGATATTTTCCTTCTGAACCCTGCAGCGTACCCAAGGAGCAGTGTACGTCCGCAATTATGGCATTTCTGTACCCAGAAGAACCGCCTGACAATTTAAGGAGTGTGGCATGTATCAGATGGCACAGCATATTGCAGACCAAAATGCCATTTCTGTGGAAAACTTGCAATTTTCACTGTAGTGGTACCTCAGGGTCTCTGCAAATGTGATGTAATGCCTAAAAACAATTCCAGCAAAGTCCGCACTCCAAAAGCCAAATGGCGCTCCTCCCCTTCTGAGTCCTGCCATGTGCCCATACATCAGCTTACGTCCACATTTATGGCATTTCCGTACCCAGCAGAACCTGTTTATGAATTCAAATAGTATGCTGTGAGTCCTAGATAGCATGAGCTGGCCACAACACATTGGATACTGAAATGCCATATCTGTGGACAAATTGCAAGTTTCATTTTGCACGGTCTGAGGAAACCATATTTGCGAATGTATATAGGGGGGACATGGTGTCATGCTCCCAGTTATTTGCATGCGCAAAAGATGTGTGTGTAATTTATGAATTACCTGGTAACAGCTGTACTTGGTGCAGGATGAAGTCATCTGGAGCATCTTGATTAGAGGATGGATCAACAGCTGGTCGCGTGGAAAAACCTATAAAAGAAGGAAGATGTCAGTTGCTGTGCACTCACGTAAGTGGCAGTGAAGAATCCAGACCTGCACCTGAAAGAAGAAATGGAAGAATTACTCAAACAATTAATCACAAAAGCAGAAACTTACGAAGTGGAGGACGACGTCGGGGATCCGGATCTGCAATCAGTTCATCCGGTCTACGCATCCACTTCAGGCAGATGCGCAGAGCCGGTGACTTCAGATGACATCATCGCTGCGCACAGCCGCAGCGATGCTCCGCAGACTCCACCACCTACAAAAAGGTCAAGAACAGAAAAAAGAAGTTATTCACCACCACCACAAGAAGCTATAAGATGCAGAAATACTATTATTTCTGCGTCACACAGCGCAAGTCGCAGAGAGAAGAAATGGTCACATACTCACCAACGGTGGCCAGTCACTCCAGGCAGGTCATCTCAGGGAGCTGAAAAAGAAAGGACATCAAGCAGAACTAAGGATGGTGAGAATACTTTTACACCAACAGTCATTAGTGACTGCTTTCAGCAGTGCACTAAAACTTCAAACATGATTACTAACCCTAACCCTGACACCATTTTAGAAGATAAGGTTTACTTATTTAAGGAATTTATTTCTTTCCTATCTCATAAGGAGTCAAATCTGAATCCGATTTCGGTATGGTCTTCGCCAGGCAGAAATTCGGAATCGGATAGCATTAAAGATAACGAGCATATCTCCAGAAATATTTGCACAATAGAGAATTCAGGGAATTTAAATGACAAATGTTTATTCCCATCCCTGGAGTCTGGCAGCAGAATTAAAGAAACATCATTAAAAGAAACAATGCCCTGCCAGATTTCCCCTCTGGGATTCCATTTATCCAAACAAATCAAAGAAAAAATATGGAACAGGGAATATATTGATGTTTTTTCTCTCATCCCTTCGGCTAAGGAAACATAAAAAATTTATAAAAAAGAAGAGGAGGAGAGAAAAAGAAATCAACAAAAGACTTTTTTAAATTGGCTTAAATTTTTGAAGCAGTAATGGGTGAAAAATACCCGAATTTATGTAGGGGCTTATTTCACCATCTTGACAGTATCCTAGAAGCTTATAAAAACTTCGGAGGTACTGCATGGTGTAATTATGACAAATCTTTTCGTCAACAAATAGCAGTATACCCGGAATTAAAATGGGATTCAAAGGATGTAGGTCTTTGGATCAATCTTATGTTGCCCCAAAGGACTAATCTTTTTCGTCAACAATTTCCCAAAAAAGGAATTTGCTTTTCATTTAACAAGTCAGTATGCATATGGCAAGCAAACTGCAAATACAAACACAATGCACTTTTTGCACAGGAAATCACCCAGCATCGAAATGCTTTAAAGAGCACCTTTCACTACAATAAAAAATGTAAATTAAGTATACAGACATGGAGAGCAGCGCCCAGGGATCTCCCTGCACTTACTATTATCCCTGGGCGCCGCTCCGTTCTCCCGGTATAGGCTCCGGTATCTTCATATGTTCAGCTCAACTGGGTGGAGCCTGCCGGCGTCTCCTTCTCCCAGGCTGTAGCGCTGGCCAATCGCAGCGCTCAGCTCATAGCCTGAGAGAAAAAAAAACTCTCAGGCTATGAGCTGAGCGCTGCGATTGGCCAGCGCTACAGCCTGGGAGAAGGAGACGCCGGCAGGCTCCACCCAGTTGAGCTGAACATATGAAGATACCGGAGCCTATACCGGGAGAACGGAGCACGCCCATGGATAATAGTAAGTGCAGGGAGATCCCTGGGCGCCGCTCTCCATGTCTGTATACTTAGTTTACATTTTTTATTGTAGTGAAAGGTCCTCTTTAAAAAGCATGGTCAGCACCTTCCCAATAATAAAGAATCCAATAGAGGAGGTGACCCCATTGAACCTACCAAGGCTTATTCACTATTTAAAAATATACCCAAACAAAACGACAGCTCAAACATTAATTGAAGGTTTCTCATATGGATTTTATGTTCTGCCTTGTTCTAATACTGGATATTCTTTTGTTAAAAATTAAAAATTGATTAATTTAAATAAATCATCTGTTCAAGAAAAAATAAAGAAATTTCTGAAAACAGAGTCATTTTATACAACCTCCTTTTAAAATTTTTAGATTGTCTCCACTATGGTTAGTCCCTAAAAAAGAAGCTAACAGTTACCGAATTATCCATCACTTGTCATACCCAAAAGACAATTCAGTAAATGATTTAATTGATAAAAAATTGACATGTATACACTATGCATCCTTTGATCAAGCATTATCATTACTTAGAAAAGCAGGAAGGAATGCGTTGATGGCAAAAATGGTCATAAAATCTGCCTTCAGGTTATTGCCTATTAACCCAGCTGGGTACAATTCTTTAGGCTTTCAATTTGAAGGAAAATTTTATTATGACAAAGCACTTTCCATGGGTTTTTCCCTATCATGTTTCTACTTCGAGGCATTCTCAACATTCTTACAATGGATGCTAGAAAGTCATTCAAGCGGAGGTTACACAATCCATTACTTGGCCGATTTTTCTATTCATTGGTGGGGAAAAAACCAATGATTGCATGAATTTGTTAAACACCTTCAGAAGCATTGCTGAATTTTTCCAAATTCCATTAGCAGAAGAAAAGATAGTATACCCAACAAAGGATATCATATTTTTGGGCATCTCCATAAATACAGAAAAAATTGAATTGAAAATACTAGAAGAAAAATTATTGTCATTGAGGATTTTATTAATCAATTTGTTAACATCCAAGAAAACTACATTAAAACGTTTACAATCAGCTTTAGGTTCGTTATATTTTATAACTAGAGTGATCCCAATGGGCAAAGTTTTTTTCTAGACGAATATATTCTGCCACAGTGGGGAAAAGCCGCCCATTTGATCACATTCGTCTTGCAAAAGAAATAAAAGATGATATTCAAATTTGGCTAAGTTTCCTGGAAGACTATAATGGTAGAACTATGTGGCAGCAAGAATTTATAGATTATGATTCACTCCAATTATTCACAGATGCTGCGGCTTCAGTGGGTTATTGAGCAATCTTCAAGAAGCGATGGTCTGCTGAGACATGGCCAAAAAATTGGCTAGATGAACCATTCATAAAAAACATGAATTTCTTGGAACTTTTTCCAGTTTTGGTAGCTTTAACGGATTTTAATATGTTCAGATAACAAGGGTGTGTTTTTTTTTCCCCATAAATTGTTTATCTGCCAAATCAGAGATAGTAGTCAACATTTTGAGACAAATCGTTCTTACATGTTTAAAACACAATATTTGGTTAAAAGTGAAATATATTGAAGGCAGGTCTAATATAATCACAGATTCTTTGTCTCCACAGAACTTCTCCTATTTTAGACAGCTGGTCACAAGAAGAAAAGGGAATCCCATGCCCATCAAAATTGTGGAAGACGATCTGGAATTGATCAAAGGTTTGATTAGCAATTCACTAGCCCCTACTATTTGGGCTGCTTACACAGCCGCATGGAATAATTGGAGAACATTCTGTTCTGCCAATAATTTCATTATATGGGATAACAACATGGTACATGTTATCCTATTAATTTTGAATCTAATAAAAAAGGACTACATTCACAAAATCCTATCCGGCATTTCCTTTTTCCCAAAAATTTGCAATATTCCCCTATTCACGTCAAAAACTTTTTTAAAAACAGCTAATTAAAGGTTTAAAAAGAAAAAAATCCTATCAAGAGAAGAACTAAACCATTATCTCTTGATCTATTAAAGCAATTTATGGAGTACTTACAGTTTATTTGCTCATCCCCATATGAGACTTGCTTATTCAAAGCTGCATTTTCACTTTCTTTTTTCGGTGCACTTCGCATCAGTGAAATTATGGTTACGAATAGAACAACAGAAGTACCATTACAAATCAACAACCTGGTTATCCATAGGGAAAAAATCGAATTATACATAAAAAGATCTAAAACCGACCAGCAAGGTAAAGGTACCTGGGTAACCCTTAAAGAATTACGGTCATCTACAATCTGTCCTGTTCAGGCTTTAAAAAATTGGATAGTTGCTAGGTCATGTAAACCAGGCCCTCTTTTTATGCACATTGATGGATCTCCATTAACCAAGTTCCAATTCAATTACATTTTGTCAAAATGTAAAAAACACTTTGACTTACAGGGTACAAATATTTCAGCTCATTCGTTTAGAATTGGAGCTACAATGTATGCATATAAAATGGGTCTTAATGAAAGTACCATAAAGAAAATAGGTAGATGGAATTCAAAAAGGTATAAACTGTATATTAGACCTGAATTACTGTTATAATCTTTTCCAGAACAGAAGATTATTTGGATACTCAGAGACTATCTAATTTCTTCGGCCAGTAAAAGAGCATCTATTAAAATCAAATCCGAGAATTTACATTTAAGTAATAAGGTATCCATTTATTGGAGAGGGATAGCAGATCTAAGAATAAAAAGCATTCATTAAGTATGTGGATCGGCCACAAAATTGTGGCCAGAACCTAATATGATAATTTTTTACATTGGAACATCTGACATGGGTAGGATTCGTACTCATGATTTAATAAAAGAACTAACTGACACTAAGTTAGAAGTACATAATCAATTCCCACAATCCAAGAGCGCATTTTCAGAAATAGTACACAGATGGGAATGGAGTTCTAATACATTGTGCTTTATGGAAAAAATTTGAATTCGGATAAACAAAAGAATGGAGAAATGTATGGCTACTATTCAAGAAATATCTTACAGACATATAGAGTTAGAAGGATTTATAGCAGGATTATACAACCATTCAAAACAAGAAATTTCGGATATTGGTTTTGACATTTTCTATGCTGGGTTACAAAATATGATCGAAATAGGCTGCGGTGCTGGTTAAGCCATTTAGCTTCGCTCTATGGCGGTTGGGGTAATAGTCACTCGCTGAGTGGACTAGTTGGATTTATTTATTCGGTATTTAGTTATGTTGGTATTTATTAATACGGTTTAATTAATTGGATATTTATTAGGTAACATTAAGCACCGTGGCCAACTATTTTCCAACAATAAAAACATATTTAATAATTTAAGCGTGGTTAATTATTTTGTGTTTTACAAATCTTAATGGGTACAAGATCGGGGTCTATGACACCATGCTGTGCATTAAAGTGGTTATCCAATAATAGAAATACCCCCCAACAATACCGGGGCCCGTCCTATAGATGATACTTACCTGGTCCCCGACACCCGCGTCACTTCGGGTGTATTTCTAATATTGGATAACCCCTTTCATTTCTCCAAAATACCTGTGCCATCAAAATACTCCCTCCACTCCTTAGTACCTTAAGGGAAGAAGTTTCCAAAATGTAGTCACTTCTAAGGAGATCTATTTATTATTTCACCCCACAGCCTCTACAGTTATCAGCACAAGCGATGTAAATTACCACATTAGGCCTCAAAATTCGCATGGTGCTCTTTTACTCCTGAGTCATCTCATACGATCAGGCAAAAGATTAGGAACACATGTGTGGTGGTTATAAAGCCGGCAAGCACAGCATGATAATAAGAGGGCTGACTTTTCACACTGGCGCATAATAGGCAAAAAATATTGGGTGCTAAAATGGTGTATCTGTCTACAATTTGCAATTTTCACTACACATCATCTGCTGTGCATTCATTTTTTCAAAACACATGCAACTCTCCTGCTGTGAGGGGTGTGGTTTCTAAAATGGGGTCACTTCTTGGAGGTTTATTTTTTATATTTTTTATTTAATCTGCAGTCTCTGCAGTTGTCGGCCAATGCTGTATAAATCAGCAAACTAGATCTCAAATGCACATGGTGATCTTTCTCTTCTGAACCCAGCAGTGTGCCCAAACAGCAGTTTATGACCACATAGGGGATACTATCGTACTGAAGAAAAAAAAAATCTGCCCTCCAAAGGCCAAATGGTGTTCTTTCTACATATGGGCTATTTCCATAATCAGGGAAAATGCGTAACAAATTGCGGGGTGCTTTTTCTATTGCTGCCCCTTGTATGAAAAATGAAAACTCTGGGGCAAAAGCAAAATTTTATTGAAAAAAAAAGTAATTTTTAATTTTCAAAGCCAAGTGTCTCTAAATTTAATAAAATGCCTGTGGGGTCAAAGTTCTCACTACAACCCTTGATTAATTTCCTTGAGAGGTATAGTTCCCAAAATGGGGTACCTTTTTGTGGGTTACCACTGTAGAGGTACTTCAAGGTCTCTTCAAATGCAACATGATGCCTGAAAACCATTCCAGGAAAACCTGTTCTCCAAAAGCCAAATGGTGCTCTTTCCCTTTTGAGCCCTGCCATGTGCCCATACAGAGGTTTAGGACCACATATGGGGGTGTTGAAAATTGCTGTTCACAGATGCTCTCTATCCAATCTGACTGAGCTTGAGCTATTTGGCAAAAACATTAGCTTCTAAATGTGCAAAGCTGGTAGAGACATACCTCAAAAGACTTGCAGCTGTAACTGCAGCGAAAGGTGGTCCTACAAAGTATTGACTCGGAGGGCTCAATACAAATGCACCCCACACTTTCCAGATTTTACTTGCGACTTTGTGGATATACACATATATATATATATACAGGGAGTGCAGAATTATTAGGCAAGTTGTATTTTTGAGGATTAATTTTATTATTGAACAACAACCATGTTCTCAATGAACCCAAAAAACTCATTAATATCAAAGCTGAATATTTTTGGAAGTAGTTTTTAGTTTGTTTTTAGTTTTAGCTATTTTAGGGGGATATCTGTGTGTGCAGGTGACTATTACTGTGCATAATTATTAGGCAACTTAACAAAAAACAAAAATATACCCATTTCAATTATTTATTTTTACCAGTGAAACCAATATAACATCTCAACATTCACAAATATACATTTCTGACATTCAAAAACAAAACAAAAACAAATCAGTGACCAATATAGCCACCTTTCTTTGCAAGGACACTCAAAAGCCTGCCATCCATGGATTCTGTCAGTGTTCTGATCTGTTCACCATCAACATTGCGTGCAGCAGCAACCACAGCCTCCCAGACACTGTTCAGAGAGGTGTACTGTTTTCCCTCCTTGTAAATCTCACATTTGATGATGGACCACAGGTTCTCAATGGGGTTCAGATCAGGTGAACAAGGAGGCCATGTCATTAGATTTTCTTCTTTTATACCCTTTCTTGCCAGCCACGCTGTGGAGTACTTGGACGCGTGTGATGGAGCATTGTCCTGCATGAAAATCATGTTTTTCTTGAAGGATGCAGACTTCTTCCTGTACCACTGCTTGAAGAAGGTGTCTTCCAGAAACTGGCAGTAGGACTGGGAGTTGAGCTTGACTCCATCCTCAACCCGAAAAGGCCCCACAAGCTCATCTTTGATGATACCAGCCCAAACCAGTACTCCACCTCCACCTTGCTGGCGTCTGAGTCGGACTGGAGCGCTCTGCCCTTTACCAATCCAGCCACGGGCCCATCCATCTGGCCCATCAAGACTCACTCTCATTTCATCAGTCCATAAAACCTTAGAAAAATCAGTCTTGAGATATTTCTTGGCCCAGTCTTGACGTTTCAGCTTGTGTGTCTTGTTCAGTGGTGGTCGTCTTTCAGCCTTTCTTACCTTGGCCATGTATCTGAGTATTGCACACCTTGTGCTTTTGGACACTCCAGTGATGTTGCAGCTCTGAAATATGGCCAAACTGGTGGCAAGTGGCATCTTGGCAGCTGCACGCTTGACTTTTCTCAGTTCATGGGCAGTTATTTTGCGCCTTGGTTTTTCCACACGCTTCTTGCGACCCTGTTGACTATTTTGAATGAAACGCTTGATTGTTCAATGATCACGCTTCAGAAGCTTTGCAATTTTAAGAGTGCTGCATCCCTCTGCAAGATATCTCACTATTTTGGACTTTTCTGAGCCTGTCAAGTCCTTCTTTTGACCCATTTTGCCAAAGGAAGTTGCCTAATAATTATGCACACCTAATATAGGCTGTTGATGTCATTAGACCACACCCCTTCTCATTACAGAGATGCACATCACCTAATATGCTTAATTGGTAGTAGGCTTTCGAGCCTATACAGCTTGGAGTAAGACAACATGCATAAAGAGGATGATGTGGTCAAAATCAGGGCTGGGACAAGGCCATTTGGTGCCCAGGGCGAAGATGGCAAACTGCGCCCCCCCCCCCCCCCCCCCCCCCCGTTTTTAAGAAAGAATCAATGTTGTTTCAAAACAAGAATATACTTAAAGCAATAGAACAGGACACTATGAAAGTCACAGACACTATAAAGTTCCCCCCCATCATCATGTGCCAGTATAAAGTCCCCCCCATCATCATGTGCCAGTTTTGTAATAAGCCCCCCCAATGTGCCAGTAACACTATTGTAAAAAAAAACAAAAAAAAAACACTTATACTTACCTAAGTGTCAGCGATGCGATGCAGCCTCTTCCTGTGTCCCACGCTGTAATGTAAGGCTCAGGCGGCACGATGACGTCATTGCGCCGGCCTCTGATAGGCTGCCGGCCTAGTGCCTGCAGCCAGGGGTGTACATAAAAATCACTGGGCCCCATAGCAGGAATCTAAATTGGGGCCCCATTCCCCTTTTATAGCCCCTCCCTTTGTTCCATGAACTATTCTTGCTGCTGCGTTTTATAATTTATGCCATCAGGGCCGGAATGGGATTACAAAACAGCCCTGGCACACAAAAGAGGTATAATAGATGCAGATGTATATTATATACAGCAGTGTACAGTTATGTGAGGTACGCGGTATAATAGATGCAGTGTGTACAGGTATATAGTATATTCCCTAGTGTTCTGATATGTGAGGTACAGGGTATAATAGATGCAGTGTGTACAGGTATATAGTATATACAGCAGTGTACTGATATGTGAGGTACGGGGTATAATATATGCAGTGTATACAGTATATACAGTAGTGTAATATGTGAGGTACGAGGTATAATAGATGCAGTGTGTACAGGTATATAGTATATTCCCTAGTGTTCTGATATGTGAGGTACAGGGTATAATAGATGCAGTGTGTACAGGTATATAGTATATACAGCAGTGTGCTGATATGTGAGGTACGGGGTATAATATATGCAGTGTATACAGTATATACAGTAGTGTAATATGTGAGGTACGAGGTATAATAGATGCAGTGTGTACAGGTATATAGTAAATACAGCAGTGTATTGACACCTCGTACCTCACATATCAGTACACTGCTGTATATACTATATATCTGTACACACTGCATCTATTATACCTCGTACCTCACATATATAGTATATACAGAAGTGTACTGATATCTGTACACACAGCATCTATTATACCTCATACCTCACATATCAGTGCACTGCGGTATATACTATATATCTGTACATATTGCATGTATAATACTGTGTAATATATGCAGTGTGTGTGCATGTATGTGTGTGTATATATATATATATATATATATATATACAGAGCAGTGTATTGATGTGACACATAGAAGGTATAATACTGTAGATGCAGTGTTTATAGAAATATGTGGTCAGTTATGCATTATAGTCACTGTGAGGTACATGAGGTAGTGGTAACTGTCTGAAGTAGTATACATGAGTGAGCAATGAGTAAAAACAGGGCATGGAGGGGGGGGGGGTAAATGATGAAAAGTGGAGGACCTCCTCTTACCTCTCCATTCCAGTCTGTATGGATCAATACAGAGCTGCTTGTGAACTTTTAATACTTGCTGTTAGGGGTTGAAGGACCTGTGATGATGTCATCACAGGTCCTGGCAGATGTACCTTTGAAACCTAGGAACTACACCATTTTTGGTGCAGTTCCTTTGCTAGATTCTGCAGGACCTGTGATGTTTAAGATGATGTCATCACAGGTCCTGGCAGATGCACTGTTCTAACCTGGGAACTACACTTTACACTGTGCAGTTCCCTTACAGGACCTGTGATGACATCATCAAAGGTCCTTTAGCTTTAGAAAGGTAAACAGGAGTAATTAGGGGGCGGGGCCTCTCCTCCACTTCGGTGCCTGCCTGCAGCCTATCAGAGGAAAGGGAAGGGACACGCCTCTCCCTCCCCTGCACCTCCGCTGGCACAGACAGTTTACAATGGAGATGAGCGCAATGGAAGCGCTCATCTCCCTGTGCCCGGCGGCGGCTGCTCACTTGGGGGGGGGGGTCATTTTAGTTGGGGGGGCACATGGGGGGGCACAGCATGATGTAGGGGGGGCCGTGGCCCCCTCTGGCCCCCCCCTGGCGACGCCACTGCCAGTGCTGGCACTTCACCTGCGCCCCCCTCCTGTCCGCAAATGGTAGCGCCCAGGGCACCCGCTCCTTCGGCCCCTGCCTTGTACCGGCCCTGGTCAAAATACTAATTTGCCTAATAATTCTGCACTCCCTGTGTATATATATATATATATATATATATATATATATTGTGGTGATTCGCTCTGGTAGACAGGATTAGCGGACGCAGTAAAGATCAAACAGCTCAGTGTTTTATTCACACTTTAGGCAGGTGACAAAACAAGCAGTCATATTCAAACAAAAAGTCACCTTGCGGTGTTGGTGGTAATTTACACCATGCGGCAATTCTGCCTCAAAGAGTCCTTGCTGATAGCAGCACCAACCTGTTTTCAATCCAAACAGGTAGCAAACCTTCATCCAGACACAAGGCTCTCAGATCCCAACACAGAGAAATGGCTTCTGAGCCCAACTGCCTATTTAAGGACAGCCAGATGCTGCCAAAAACCGGACCGCCATTTAAAATCTGGTCCGGTATTTGACCTTATCTGGCTGTAAATCAGCCCAGCAGCACATGCTGGGAGGAAAATACCTGTTTTCCCAGACCAAACCTCTCACTGTGTCACAATATAAATATATATATATATATATATATAGCCATATAAAGGAGGGAGGCAGTGAGGCATGAGCTGGAGTATCTCTACTGTTCTGCACTGTGCTGTGCTGAACTGTGAAGTCTGATTTTTCCATATTAACTCATCCCGAAAAGACAACTTCAGAGATAGTTTATTAATAAAAATGTACAAAATCAATAAATAACGGTATATTGCAAAATAATCCTTATTGTTTACCCTACACCAGGGGAGTTGCTAGGTTAAAACATTCGGGGCCTGGGCCCCTGATGTTTTGTCCCAGGCCCCGAATGTCCTGCATGCCAGCTAGATACAACTGTATTGCTGTCCTCAGGACAGAAATACAATTGAATCTAATGCACAGGAAGAGCTGAAGGACCTGTGGTGATATCACAGGTCATGTGACCAGTAAAACAGGCAGTGGTTCAGAAGGACCTGCGATGATGTCACCATCATGTGACCAGTTAAGGAGAGGACGGCAGTGAAGAGAAGTCCTGGGAAAGAAGCTGTGGTGAGGTCTACTACATGAGGAGAGGTAAGTGAAGGGAGAGGCAGAGCAATGCTGGGAGTTGTGGTTATTTAACTGAGACTGTATGTTAGGGCTGAAAGGAGGGATGTTATTTACATGGAACTGTGTGTTGGAGGTGGCTGGGGAGGGGGTCATGTTATTTACATGGGACTGTATGTTGGAGGGGACTGGGGGAGGGAGTGATGTTATTTACATTGGACTGTATGTTGAAGGCAGCTGTGGAAGGGGATTATGTTATTTACATGGGAATGTATGTTGAAGGCGGCTGTGGGAGGGGATTATGTTATTTACATGGGACTGTATGTTAAAGGCAGCTGTGGAAGGGGATTATGTTATTTACATGGGACTGTATGTTGAAGGCGGCTGTGGGAGGGGATTATGTTATTTACATGGGACTGTATGTTGGAGGCGGCTGTGGGAGGCAGTAATGTTATTTACGTGGGACTGTATGTTGATGGCAGCTGTGGGAGGGAGTCATGTTGTTTACATGGAACTGTGTGTTGGAGGGGGCTGGGGAAGGGAGTGATGTTATTTACATGGGACTGTATGTTGAAGGTGGCTGTGGGAGGGGATTATGTTATTTACAGGGGACTGTATGTTGGAGGTGGCTATGGGAGGCAGCGATGTTATTTACATGGGACTGAATGTTGGAGGGGGCTGGGTCAGGGTAATGTTATTTACATAGGACTGTATGTTGGAGGTGGTTGTGGAAGGGGATTATGTTATTTACATGGGACTGTATGTTGATGGCAGCTGTGGGAGGGAGTGATGTTATTTACATGGGACTGAATGTTACAGGGGTCTGAGGGAGGGAGTGGTGTTATTTACATGAGATTGTATGTTGAAGGTGGCTGGTGGGGGGGAATGATGTGATTTACATGGGACTGAATGTTGAGGGGGTGTTGTGTACATGGGATTGCATGTTGGAGGTGGCTAGGGAGGGGGTGATGTTATTTACATGAGACTGTATTTTGGAGGGGGCTGTAGATAGAGAGGGCTGTTATTTACATGGGACTGTATGGTGGAGGGAGGAATATAACTACAGGGGCACTGCAGGGGGCATTATAAATACTAGGGGCACTTTAGGGCAAGCATTATAACAGTAGGGGGAAGTATAAATACTGGGGGCACTGTAGGGGTATTATGAATCCAGGAGACATTATATGCATTCTTATTACTACTGGGGGCTCTATAGGAGGGACTTATAGATCTGCCTTATTTCTACTAAGAGCACTATGGGAGGCCTTATTACTACTGAGTAGTCTGTAGAAAGCTTTATTACCACTTGGGGAATAGGGGGCCTTGTTTCTACTGGGGTTTCTGTGAGGGTATAATTAATACTGGAGGGCTCTTCTACTAATGGGGGCACTCTTGGGGAGCATTATCACGGTTGGAGGCACTGTACGGGGCAGTATTACTAATGAGGGCATTCTAGAAGGGAATTACTATTGGTGGGACTATGAGGAGCACTATTACTATTGGGGCACTTATTCTTCTTCAGGATAGTATTTGGGGGTATTGGGGGGCACAGCGAGCAGCAGGATAACACGATGGGGACTTCAGGTTGGGGAATGATGATAGAAATGTGAGGAAGCTAAGATGTCTGTGTGTCACACTCTGTAGAGACGAGGCGGCGGAAAGAAGTTTTGCGGGCCAAATGGAGAAGATGATGACAGAGAAGATCTACATCGGAGGCGATATCACCTGGAGGCCCTGGATGTGACAGGTATGTGCTGCTGTATAGCAAGTACAGCAAAATGCAGTGTGTGGGGGAGGGTTGATTTAGAGAACTGGGCCATATTCATTGGGGCTTGGGCCCCAGATTTTTTGAGACCCTAGCAACACCCCTGCCCTACACATTAAGAAAAAAAAATAACAGTTTGGAATAGCCTAGTCAAAGTCATAGTTACATAGTTACATAGTTGATACGGTTGAAAAAAGACATAAGTCCATCAAGTTCAACCAAGGGATAGGTGGGAACACGAATCCCAGAAGGAAGTGAGACTCATATTTCTGTACGTTTTCATAAGCATTAATGTTGCTTACTTTTAAGAATTCATCTAAACCCTTTTTAAAACTGTCCACTGTTTCTTCTGTGACCATGTCCTGAGGAAGTCTATTCCACAGATTCACAGTTCTTACAGTAAAGAAGCTTTGACGCTTCTTGAGACTCTTTTCTTCTCCAGTCGGAGGCAGTGCCTCCTTGTCTTTTGAGGGCATTTTACATGGAACAGTTTTTCACTGTATTTTTTGTATGGCCCATTTATATATTTGTATAGGTTAATCATGTCCCTGTCACGGAACCATGAACCAGACGTACAACAAGAGATAAGTGAAAATAAGAAGGCTTTATTGAAAATAAAGCTGTAAAGCAAAAGTCCAAACGAATGGTGAAACCGAAGCAGAGTCTTTGAGAGGCCAGAGATCAGGAACCAGAAGGGTAGTCAGACGAAGCCAGGATCAGGAACCAGCAGGGTAGTCAGACGAAGCCAGGATCAGGAACCAGCAGGGTAGTCAGACGAAGCCAGGATCAGGAACCAGAAGCAGCAGCAGTCTTAGAAGCATGTGAACACAGGAGGACCAAGCAAGGAACTGAAGCCACAGACCTCCTATATATATGAGCTAGGCATCCAGCTCCTCCCAGTGGGAAGGAGGAGCCGCAGGGTGGAAGGCTACAAGAAACCCAGAAACCAAGATGGCCGCCAGCACATGTCAAACGAAGGAGAACAGCAAGAAGGTAAGACCATGACAGTACCTCCCCCTCAAGGGCCCCTCCTCCGCGGAGCAAAAAACGGTTTCTGAGGGAAGCGTGCGTGGAAGGCTCGGAGCAAGGCAGGAGCATGGACATCTGCGGAGGGAACCCAGGAACGCTCCTCTGGACCATAACCACGCCAATGGACCAAAAACTGCACCCGACCGCGGACCAGGCGTGAGTCCAGGATATTGCTCACCTCATACTCCTCATGATTGCCCACTCGGACCGGACGAGGCCGAGGAACCGAGGAAGTGAAACGATTACACACCAGTGGCTTCAACAGGGAGACATGAAACACGTTAGAGATCCGCATGCCAGGAGGAAGCGCAAGGGCATAGGCTACCGGGTTTACCCTGCGAAGCACTCGGAAGGGACCAACAAAGCGAGGCGCCAGCTTGGGAGTGGGCACTCGAAGGTTGAGGTTGCGGGTGGACAACCATACACGGTCTCCGACCTGGTAGGAAGGAGCAGGCGCTCGTCTGCGATCAGCCTGGAGTCTCTGGCGCTGCGCAGAGGCCTCAAGGGACTTCTGGATCTGTACCCAAGAAGCACGTAGGATGGAAAGGTGATCCTCCACAGCCGGAATATCCTGGGGAGAGAATACCTCCGGTAACACGGCAGGTTGGAACCCATAATTGGCCATGAAGGGAGACGTCCCAGAGGAAGAGTTCACCGCCGTGTTCCTGGCAAACTCAGCCCAAGGCAGGAGGTCAACCCAATTGTCTTGGTGATCGGAGACATAGCAACGAAGGAATTGCTCCAAGGCCTGATTGGATCGTTCTGCGGCCCCATTGGACTGAGGGTGGTAGGTCGAGGAGAAGGAGAGATGAATTCCCAACTGGGAGCAAAAGGCGCACCAGAACCTGGACACAAACTGACTCCCCCGATCCGACACAATCTCCTTGGGCAAACCGTGCAACCGGAAGACCTCCCTGGCAAAAATCGTGGCCAACTCTTGTGCAGAGGGTAACTTCTTGAGAGGAACACAGTGGCACATTTTGGAAAACCGATCCACAATCATGAGAATGACCGTATGGCCTCGGGATGCAGGGAGGTCCACAATGAAATCCATCCCCAGGTGTGACCATGGGCGCTCCCCGGTGGCTATGGGTTGCAGAAGGCCCAACGGAAGGTGCCGAGGGGACTTACTCTGGGCACAAACGGAGCATGCCGCTACATATGCGGCGATGTCGGAACGTAGGGAAGGCCACCAGAACAGACGTGAAACAGCCCAGGACAGCTGATTCTTTCCAGGATGCCCCGCGGTCTTGGAGTTATGGTAGGTTCGCAACAACCGAGTGCGCAACTCCTCAGGCACAAAACATCTGCCGTTGGGTCTCCCAGAGGGAGCACCAGATTGAGCCGCCAAAATCTGCTCACCCAGGGGAGAGGTCAGGCTGGTGCGAATGGCGGCCAGGATCTGATTCGGAGGTATGACCGAAGTCGGAATCGACTCCTCCCTGGACAGCTCGGAGTACTGCCGTGATAGGGCATCCGCCCTGATGTTCTTGGAACCGGGTAGGTAGGAGACCACGTAATTAAAACGTGACAAGAACAGAGCCCATCTGGCCTGACGTGGTGTCAATCTCTTGGCCTCAGAAAGGTAGGTCAGATTCTTATGGTCCGTCAGGATGAGAACCGGAACCACCGAACCCTCGAGCAAGTGCCTCCATTCTTTAAGGGCCTGCACGATGGCCAATAACTCCCTGTCACCAATCTGAAGACAGTTTCCGGGAGTAAAACCCACAAGGAAGCAGAGGACCCTCTGGTGTTCTACGCTGAGACAGAAGGGCGCCTACTCCCGTCTCAGACGCGTCCACCTCGAGGACAAAGGGCAACCCAGGGTTGGGATGCGACAGAATCGGAGCCGACACAAAAGCGGACTTTAGGGCCTCAAAAGCTCGGATGGCCTCGAGCGGCCAGACCTGGGAATTACTGCCCTTCCTGGTCAGATCCGTGAGAGGCTTGGCCAGCATGGAAAAGTCCCTGATGAACTTCCGATAATAATTGGCGAAGCCCAAAAAGCGCTGCAGGGAACGAAGACCACTGGGCTGGGGCCACTGTAAGACAGCCGAAACCTTCTCAGGATCCATGGAGAACCCCTCAGCGGAAATGATGTAACCTAAGAAGGTTACCTGGGATCGGTGAAATTCGCATTTCTCAAGCTTACCGAACAGCTTGTTCTCTCGTAACCGTTGCAACACTCGTCTGACATCCAGAATGTGGGCCTCCATGGATTCAGAATATACCAAGATGTCATCCAAATAGACCACCACACACTGCTGCAACAGGTCACGGAAAACATCGTTGATGAATTCCTGAAAGACTGCGGGTGCATTGCACAACCCAAAGGGCATAACCAAGGATTCATAATGACTGGTCCTGGTGTTAAACGCGGTCTTCCACTCATCGCCCGCCTTGATCCTTACCAGGTTATATGCCGCCCTCAGGTCGAGTTTGGTAAAGACCGTGGCCCCTTTAAGGCGATCGAACAGCTCGGAAATCAAGGGTATCGGGTAAGCGTTCTTGATCGTGATGCGATTGAGACCCCTGTAATCGATGCAAGGCCTCAACTCACCGCCCTTCTTTTTCACAAAGAAAAATCCAGCCCCTGCCGGGGACGAGGATTTGCGAATGTGTCCGCGTGAAAGCGCCTCCCTCACGTACTCCTCCATGGCCTCATTCTCCGCTACCGACAGTGGATAGACTTTGCCACGAGGAGGAACGGCACCAGGTTGTAACTCTATGGCACAATCGTATGGGCGGTGCGGAGGTAGGGCAACCGCGCGCACCTTATCGAATACATCACGGTACTCCTCGTATTCAGGAGGCAACAGAGAGTCCGAGGAAGTACACAGCAACTTGACAGACCCATGGATGCAACTAGCCCCACACTGCGGTGACCACGAGAGGATCTCGGCCGATCTCCAATCGAAAGTCGGATTATGCTTCTGGAGCCAGGGGTACCCCAAGACCACCGAGTAGTGTGGAGACGAAATAACCTGGAGACAGACCGACTCTCTGTGAACGGCACCAATGGCTATCCCCACTGGAAGGGTCTCATGAGTCACGTGTGACGACAGAAGGGGTCTGCCGTCTATCGCCTCAAGAGCCAGTGGGGAACCTCGAGCCTGCAGAGGAATGGAATTGGCGGCAGCGAACACACTATCAATGAACAAACCACCAGCACCAGAGTCCACCAACGCCTGGGTCGTCACCGAGCCCCCGACCCAGGAGAGGACAACAGTGATCAGTGGTTTGTCAACACGGGAAACCGGGGACGAGGAGACTCCACCCAAGATCTGCCCCCGACAGGATCTCAGGTACGAGCGTTTCCCGGACGGTTCGGACATGCCAACCGAAAATGCCCACCGAGACCACAGTACATGCATCGACCCTCGCGTCTCCGGAGTACCCTCTCCCCCTCGGACAGGCGAGCAAACCCCAGCTGCATGGGTTCACCCCCAGACAAGTCATCCCCAGGAGGCATGGGAGGAGAGGGAGGCACGGGTGGGACAGCAAACGTAGGCGCCAATCTGTTAGAAGACCTCCGCAGGCTCTCCTTAAAGGAAGGTCTCTCCCTGAGTCTGGTGTCAATCAAAATCAGGAAAGAAATAAGAGACTCGAGCTCCACTGGTAGGTCCTTAGCTGCAACCTCATCCTTCAAGGCATCCGAGAGACCATGAGAGAAAGCAGCGACCAGAGCCTCATTATTCCAGCCCACCTCTGCTGCCAGGGTACGAAACTCAATGGCGTATTCAGCTACGGATCGTGAACCCTGTCTGATGGACATAAGGAGCTTCGCAGCAGAGGCAGCACGAGCCGGCACATCGAATACCTTCCGAAGAGAAGCAACAAAACCGGAAAACTCGGCAACCACCGGATTGTTGTTCTCCCATAAAGGGCTGGCCCAGGCCAAGGCCTTGTCCGAGAGCAGCGAGATCAAGAAGCCCACCTTTGATCTCTCAGTAGGAAAGGCATGTGGCAGCAACTCGAAATAAATGCCCACCTGGTTAAGGAAACCTCGGCACTGAGTTGGCTCTCCCCCAAAGCGCTGTGGAAGAGGGGCAGAACCGGTCATACCCCGAAACACCGCAGGCGCAACAACAGGTGTCGGGGTAGACTCTGGCGCAACAACCGGAGCGGCAGTAGGAGCGACAACCGACCCATCGGCAACGGGAGCGAAATGAGCCGTGCGTTCAAGCAGGGTTTGCAACGCCACAGCGAACCGACCCAACAGGTGATCCTGCTGATCAAGTCTGGCAACCAGCATGGGTAGCGAGGATGGCCCTGTACCGTCAGAACTCATGGCTTGGTCCTAATGTCACGGAACCATGAACCAGACGTACAACAAGAGATAAGTGAAAATAAGAAGGCTTTATTGAAAATAAAGCTGTAAAGCAAAAGTCCAAACGAATGGTGAAACCGAAGCAGAGTCTTTGAGAGGCCAGAGATCAGGAACCAGAAGGGTAGTCAGACGAAGCCAGGATCAGGAACCAGCAGGGTAGTCAGACGAAGCCAGGATCAGGAACCAGCAGGGTAGTCAGACGAAGCCAGGATCAGGAACCAGAAGCAGCAGCAGTCTTAGAAGCATGTGAACACAGGAGGACCAAGCAAGGAACTGAAGCCACAGACCTCCTATATATATGAGCTAGGCATCCAGCTCCTCCCAGTGGGAAGGAGGAGCCGCAGGGTGGAAGGCTACAAGAAACCCAGAAACCAAGATGGCCGCCAGCACATGTCAAACGAAGGAGAACAGCAAGAAGGTAAGACCATGACAGTCCCACCTTAGACGTCTCAGACTAAATAAATTCAATTCTTTTAATCTTTCTAAGACACTCCATGCCCCTTATCAGTTTAGTTGCTCTCCTCTGTACTTTTTCCAGCTGCAGAGCGTCCTTTCTATGGACTGGTGCTCAGAACTGAACTGCATATTCCAGATGAGGCCACACCAACACTTTGTAAAGTGGTAATATTACACCCTGCCCCGCGAGTCCATGCCTCGTTTATTGCATGACAACATCCTGGTGGCCTTAGAAGCAGCTGATTGACATTGCATGCTGTTATTTAATCTACGATCTACAAGGACACCCAAATCCTTCTCTATAAGTGACTCTTCCAGTGTTACATCACCTAGGACATATGAAGCACAGAGATTATTACTACCAAGATGCATAACTTTACATTTATCCACATTGAAACTCATTTGCCAAGTTAATGCCCAATTACTCAGAGTGTTCAAGTCAGGTTGTAGTTTATGGACATCTTCCATAGACTGTACAGTTCTACATAGCTAAGGGTATTTTCACACTAGCGTTTTTCTTTTCCGGTATTGAGTTCCGTCACAGGGGATCAATACAGGAAAAAAACTGATCAGTTTTATCCTAATGCATTGAATGCAATGAATGGAGAGCATTCCGTTCATTATGCATCAGGATGCATCAGTTCAGTCCCTCTTAAGTTTTTTGGCCGGAGAAAATACCGCAGCATGCTGCAGTTTTCTCTCCGGCTAAAAATCCTGAACACTTGTTGGAATGCTGGATCCGGCATTAATTTCCATTGAAATGTATTAGTAATTTCCGCATTGACGGATCCGTTCTTCCGGTCCGTGCATGCGTAGACCTTTAAATCTGTGAGAGAAAAAAATACTGGATCCGTTTTTCCTGATGACGACCGGAAAGACGGATCCGGTATGGCAATGCATTTGTCAGACGGATACGCATCCGGATCCGTCTGACAAATGCATCCGTTTGCGTTCGGATTGCCAGATCCGGCAGGCAGTTCCGGCGACGGAACTACCTGCTGGAATCCTCTGACGCAAGTGTGAAAGTAGCCTTAGTATCATCTGCAAAAATAGAAATGGTGCTATTAATCCTGTCGTCGATATGATTAATAAATAAATTAAATAATAGAGGGCCCAGCACTGAACCTGGGGGTACACCACTTATAACCCGGGACCATTCTGAATAGGAATCATTGACCACAACTCTCTGGACATGGTCCTTCAGCCAGTTTTCAATCCAATTACAAACTATACTTTCCAAGCCTGTAGGTCTATAATTACCTGTGAAGGACCTTGATCCTTTTTTGAATATAGGCACCAAATTTGCCTTGCACCAATCACTTGGCACTGTACCAGTACCTAGAGAATCTTTAAAAATTATAAACAGGGGCACAGCAATGACTGAACTGAGCTCTTTAAGAACTCTTGGGTGTAATCCATCTAGACCTGGAGCCTTGTTCACATTTACCTTATTTAACCACTTCCAGACCAGGTCTAATTTTGCAAATATGACATGTGTCACTTTATGTGGTAATAACTTTGGAACGCTTTTACTTATCCAAGCCATTCAGAGATTGTTTTCTCGTGACACATTGTACTTCATGTTAATGGTAAATTTGAGTCAATATATTTCATCTTTATTTATAAAAAAAAATCCAAAAGTTAACGAAAATTTTAAAAAATTCACTGTTTTCTAAATTTGAATCTCTCGGCTTTTAAAACAGAAAGTGATACCTCATAAAATATTTATTACTTAACATTCCCCATATGTCTACTTTATGTTGGCATCATTTTGTAAATGTCATTTTTTTTATTTTTTTTATTTTAGAAGTAATTCTTAAAAGAAAATTTTCAAAACCCACTTTTTAGGGACCAGTTCAGGTTTGAAGTCACTTTGTGGGGCTTACACAGTGGAACCCCCCATAAATGACCCTATTGTAGAAACTACACCCCTTAAAGGGGTTCTGCACTTTGTTGAAACTGATGATCTATCCTCTGGATAGATCATCAGCATCTGATCGGCGGGGGTCTGACACCCGGGACACCCACCGATCAGCTGTTTGAGAAGGCAACGGCGCTCCAGGAGCCTTCTCATTGTTTACCGCAAGCCCAGTGACGTCACGACTAGTATCAACTTGCCTGGGCAGGGCTAAGCTCTGTTCACTTGAATGGAGCTTAGCCCCGCCCAGGCCAGTGATACTAGTCATGATGTCACTGGGCCAGCGGTAAACAGTGAGAAGGCCGCGGCGCTGCTGGAGTGCTGCTGCCTTCTCAAACAGCTGATCAGCAGGGGTCCTGGGTGTCGGACCCCCTCCGATCATATGCTGATGATCTATCCAGAGGATAGATCATCAGTTTAAACAAAGTGCAGAAACCCTTTAAGTTACTCAAAACTGATTTTACAAAGTTTGTTAACCCTTTAGGTGGAAAATGGATATTACATTTCAAAATTTCACTTTTTGGGCAGATTTTCCATTTTAATCCATTTTTTTCTTTAACACATCGAGGGTTAACAGCCATGTGCCATTTGCCATTTGAAGCCCCCCTGATGCACCCTTACAGTAGAAACTCCCAAAAATTGACCCCATTTTGGAAACTAGGGTATAAGGTGCCAGTTTTATTGGTACTATTTTGAGGTACATATGATTTTTAATTGCTCTATTTTAAGTTTTTTGTGAGGCAAGATTTTGGCACTTTTTATATTTTATTTTTTTACAACATTCATCTGACAGGGTAGATCATGTGCTATTTTTATAGAGCAGGTTGTTACGGATGCAATGATATCAAATATGTCTGTTCTTTTTTTGTTTGTTTCAATTCTACATAATAAAAATAATTTGGAAAAAAAATTATGTTTTTGTTTCTCAATTTTCTGAACGCCATATCTTTTTTTACTTTTCTGCCAATCGTCTTTTGCAGGAAGAGTTGATGTTTTTATTGGTATCATTTTTGGGTACATATGATTTTTTGATCATTCATCATTACACAAAAAAATTGGTTGTTTTAGCACAGTTTTTATTTATTTATTTTTACAGCGTTCACCTGAGGGGTTAAGTCATGTGACATTTTTATAAAGCAGATAGTTATGGACGTGGCGAATCCTAATATGTACACTTTTTCTTATTTATTTAAGTTTTACACATTAATAGCCTTTTTGAAACAAAAAAAATATGTTTTAGTGTCTCCATAGTCTGAGAGCCATAGCTTTTTTATTTTTTTTATTTTTTGACCGATTGTCTTAGGGTCTCATTTTTTGCGGGATGAGGTAATGGTTTGATTGGTACTATTTTGGGGGGCATATGGCTTTTTGATTGCTTGGTGTTGCACTTTATGTGATGTTAGGTGACAAAAATGGCTTTTTTGGCACTGTTTTTATTTTATTTTATTTTTATTACGGTGTTCATGTGAGGAGTTCGGTCATGGGATATTTTTATAGAGCTGGTTGTTACGGATGTGGTGATATCTAATATGTATACTTTTTTATTTATTTCACTTTAAGACACTAATAGCATTTTTGAAACAAAAATTTTTATTTTAATGTCTCCATGTTCTGAGAGCTATAGTTTTTTTTATTTTTTGAGCGAATTTCTTATGTAGGGACTCATTTTTTGCGGGATGAGGTGACTTGGTGTTTCACTTTTTGTGATGTAAGCTGACAAAAATGGCTGTTTTTTTAAACAGTTTTTATTTTATTTTTTTATGGTGTTTATCGGACGGGATGGATCATGTGATATATTAATAGAGCCAGCTGTCACGGACGCGGCAATATCAAATATGTGTATTTTTTTTAATTAATATATATATATATATATATATATATATTTAAAGATTTAATTACTTAATTGGGGATTTATTTTTTTTCTTTACATGTGAAATCTTTTTTTTTTTTTTTATAAAACACAATTTATTTATTTTACACTTTCTGTCCCCCATAAGGTCATACAATACCTCTGGGGGACATTTAAGGGTACTTTCACACTAGCGTTTTTGCTGGATCTAGCAGGGTCCAGCAAAAAAGCTTCCGTTACTAATAATACAACCATCTGCATCCGTTATGAACGGATCTGGTTGTATTATCTTTAACATATCTTTAATATTGCCAAGATGGATCCATCATTAACTCCATTGAAAGTCAATGGGGGACGGATCCTTTTTCTATTGTGGCAGATTGTGCCAGAGAAAACGGATCTGCCCCCATTGACTTGCATCGGGGGTCATGACGGATCCGTCTTGATCAGTTTCCCAGGAGGTAAAGCAAAATACAACATGTTGAAGTTTGCCCTCTGGTCTGGGAACATTTTGGAGCATTCCATTCTGTTCAGTTCAGTTTTGTCCCCATTGACAATGAATGGGGACAAAACGGAAGCGTTTTTCCCGGTATTGAGCCCCTATGACGGATCTCAATCCTGGAAAACTAAAACGCTAGTGTGAAAGTACCGTAACTTCACATTTTTTATTTTTATTTTTTCACTATTGATTTCTCCTGTAACTGGGGCTGACATAGTAGGCAGTTACAGGGAAAATACACCCCCCAGAGAGGCTGTACAGCAGTATACTGCGCTGTACATCTTTAGGACAGGGATGATCTAGGTCTATAGAAGACCCGACAGCTCCTGCACTCTCCCGGCCCCAGCGGTCACATGACCACCGGGCCGGGACAGGAGGCGCATAGCGCTTCCTGATCTGTATAGAAAGAAGGCAATCCAGCTCAATGCATAGACGGTGCAACGGTACTTTTATTTCAGCGATTAAAAGTTAATTATCCAGTGTGACAAATCCTCATCTACCGGTTTCGGGCTATTGTGATGTCTGCCCTTACTCATGACATACTGAGGATACATATAGTTCCATCATATAAGCCGGCCACATAGATGCACCTGTGCAGTAAGCCGGATTGTGACTAATGCACACTGGCGCAAAATTAATGGTTTTTAGTTTGTGACGCCAATTGCAGCTTGCGCAGGTACTGTAACAGGGCCCTTTAAGATGTTATAACTCACGTACCAGGTGAGCAATGCCAGAGGGGGATAATGTCTCTGTGTAATGTCAACGGTGTCTCCTACCTTGGTACGGCTGGACTCCTGGATCCTGGCTCACTTGCAATAAAATGAGCGTGGTCAGTAGGAGTAATTGAGGAATGAATGCAATCCAGACAGGAAATATAATCCAACTCGTCTTTACTTAATGCAGCTTTGAATCCATACAAGATACAGCAATAGTCTGGGGTCCCAGCAGGTATTGGCAATATGTGGCAGGAATCAATATATATTCTGCTTCTTATCATATGCCTAGTAGATCTGGCAGGTATCTATCTTCTGCTCTGTCTGTAGTCTGCTTGGTATGGGCCTGACTAGCTGAAGGAGGAATTTGGCTTCTCCTGGTCTTTGGATAAGTACTCACAGGACTGCTCGCAGGGTATGATGGCTTCTTCCTGGAGATCTTTAGTTCTGGAGATGGCTGCTTGCCTGTCAACCAGCACTGAGTTAGATGACTCAGGCTGGGAAGAGGATCTTTGGTTGGGATCCCTGTTTCTGGGAGCTCCAGCTAACACAGCCTACCCCAACAGGGGGCTGGCTCACACTGGATCTAACTAGTGATGTCCGGATCATGAACGAATCGTTCCTTTGAACCGATTCAGTTCACTGATCCGGAAGAGTCGATTACTCTGACTGAGCTGATCCGAATGAAACAGCTCAGTCAGATTAGCATAGAGGCAGTGTAATAGGAGCCTACAGTGGACGCTAGCCCCGCCCCTCCCCGCCCTCCAACCAATCAGAGGCAACCAGCACTGACTCACAGCACAGGAGGAGTCGTGCAGGGACTGAATCGTCTGAGTCTATTAGTTAAAAGAATCGAATGAGTCAGAGACTCATTTGATTCTTTGAGTTAAAAGAACCGTGAGTCACCGAGTCCCTACCAGGCTTCCTGCTCTGCGGCTCCCTGTCTCCTGACAAGTCCGTCGGGGGGGGGGGGGCATTAGTATAGCATGTAGCGGAGCTGTGTGTGTACACGGTGCATGCACTGCAGTAGTGTAGCATGTAGCAGAGCAGGAAGCCTGGTAGGGACTCGGTGACATGATTCTTTTAACTAATAAACTCTCAGACAATTATCTGAGTCCCTGCAATAACTATAGCCACTACATCACAGTCTGCTCCACTGCATTCACTGCAGCAGAGCTGTGTTTGCCAGGAGCGAGTCCCTTCTGACCTTCGGTTCACTTGAGAGCCGACTCAGCAAGTGAACCGAAGATTCGATGAACTGAGCATGCGCATTGATCTTCAGTTCACTTGCTTCTGCCGGCTCAGGAAGTGAACCGAAGATCCGATTCATGAATCGGTTCTTTTGAGTGAACTGATTCAAATGAACCGATTCATGAAAAAGATCCGAACTTCCCATCTCTAGATCTAACTGGTTTCTTCCCTCCCTTGCTGCAGGGCGTGGGACCAGCCCACTTCTGCTCCTAGAAGAGGGGGGAGCTAAACACTGGAATGAACTATTCCAGTCTAGCTATGCTAAACTGAACTAAACACATTGCTGCCACCTGCTGGTGTACATTTGGAATTACAGCAAATATGTATATAACAGGCTTGGAAAATACACATAATGGAAAATGCAATGTTAGACTACACAAGATGACAATACATATGCACCTGACATGTTGTAGCAGGGAGAAAGAGTTTAGTGACATACTCCAGGATGTTACACCTGCAATTAGGCTGTCATGTGACCAGAAAACATGCTGGTAATTTCCTCCGTTTTAAAAAGTTCTATACAAAAAAACATATCATAACATAAAAACATAACATGTATAGTGGGAACTATATTATATTATTGTTGCAATATTAGATCTAATCTTTTATTTAGACCCCTTGGCTGACAGCTATCCAATTGAAAAATCCAAAAGGATTCCCTGTTTAGGAGTTTCCTCTTGTGATCACCTCCCCTGATTGGCATCTTAACTCTTTCTATTCCTTGTATGCGCATACCTGACGTGTCCCCACCATGGGCCACCGCAAAATGCAGACTGACTGCTGACACATTGCGGCTCCCATGGTGTGGCACATCAGATATATGTCTGCGTACCCTCACTTTTATCGCATTGGTCGTACAACCGACATACTGCAATTCACAGATTGTGCAAGTAATTAGATAAACAGCAAATGTAGAATTACAGTTAAGATAAGAGTTTATCACAAATTCATTACCATTCGCAGTAGATTTAAATGTTTTGGCAGCCACTGTGTGGTCACAGCAAACACATTTGCCATGTCCACATCTATAGCTGCCTTTAGTACTCAGCCATGTGGGTTGTGATTTCTTCTCATCCTAATAGAGACTAGGGCTATTTCTGCCCATTGTTTATCATACGCCAATATTGGGAGGTGTTTTCTAATTATCTTGTAAATTTCTGGATATTCAACACTATATTGTGTCACAAAAGTGTTCTGGGGCTTATTGGCTTAAGGGTATAGGAGATTCTATGTTTTTTGGTTTACATTGAGGGTGTACTAATGACTTCCTATCCAATTCCAGTGTCTGACGCATACAACTAGTGACATGTCTCACTGAATAAGCCCTCTGTGATAATCTAGTGGTTATATCACTTGCTTCCTGTGCAAATGTCTCCATATCTGAGCAATTCCGTCTTGCACGGATCATTTCGCCCTTGGGTATGTTCCACAATATATGTGATGGATGGCAGGATGATCCGCGCAATATAGTATTGCCTGCCAGAGGTTTCCTATAGGTGGATGAGTGAATAGTGGAGGTGGTGGAGTCAACCCTCAAGCGCAAGTCCAGAAAATTAACCTCCTCCTTTCCATGATGGACATCGAAAGATATGGTCTTCAAACATTAATTGAGATATTTGGTAAAGCGTGGTATGGCCGCCACATCACCAGACCATATAATATCGGAGGAAATTACCGGCATGTTTTCTGGTCACATGACAGCCTAATTGCAGGCGCAGCTTTGTGGCCGGCTTATATGCTGGAACCATATGTATCCTCAGTATGTCATGAGTAAGGGCAGACATCACAATAGCCCGAAACCGGTAGACAAGGATTTGTCACACTGGATGTTTAACTTTTAATCTCTGAAATAAAAGTACCGTTGCACCGTCTACGCATTGAGCTGGATTGCCTTCTTTCTATTGGACTTCTACTTACCCGCATCCAAGTGCGGTTGTTCCATGCTCAAAGTAGATGAAGAGCAGGTGAGAGCCGTTTCACCCTTCTTGCTGTTCCTGATCTGTATACACAGCGCTCGCCTAGCACTGTGTATACAGCGATCTAGAAGGCAGGGACACCTGAGAACTGTCCCTGCCTTCCCTCTGGGTTGCCCTGCTGTCATTGACAGCGGTCCCCTGCTCAGCAGCTGCACGATTAGCGTGCGGCTGCCATCTCTGAATGGACGTTTTAGAACATCCATTTAGAGATAAACAACCGCCCATAGGACGTTTATATCCTATAGGCGGTCGGGAAGTGGTCAACTTATCTTGGACCATATCTACAGTTAGCCAATTGAGTATATTACTGGATGTAGTAACAGCCCCAGGGCCACAGATATCTGCTCCTTTCTCTTCTTTTGCATATACAGAGCTAAAATACCCATTTAGTAAATCTGCCTTTTCCTTATCTTCAGTAACTACCCTCCCCCCCCTTACCATTATTTAGGAACCTACTGTACCTGCTCAGACCTAGGTTTATTAGCATTTATATATTTAAAGAATTTTTGGGAATTTATTTTGCTTTCTTTTGCCACCTGCTGTTCGTTTTGTATTTTTGATCATTTTATCTCCTTTTTACAGATTTTATTAAGCCCTTTGTAATCTTCAAACGCTACAGCTGACCCCTCAGATTAGTGTTTTTTAAATGCCCTTGTTTTGTCTTTTATTGCCCTTTTTACAGTAGCTGTAAGCCACTCAATGTGGATTTGAACCTCTCCCATTTATCCTCAGTATTATTATGTGACAGTAGCTGCTCCCAGTCTATGCCCTGAAATGCTGCCCTCCACCCAGGGAAATTAGCCTTTTTGAAATTCAGTGTCTTTGCTCTGCCTGACAGAGTTTGCTTCTTGTAGTTTAGGGGTAATATAATTATATTGTGGTCACTATTACCTAGTGTTTCTCGAACAGTAATATTTCCAACAAGCTCTGCATCATTGGAAATTACCAGATCCAACAGAGCATTGCCCCTGGTGGGAGCTTCTACAAACTGGCCCATAAAGTGGTCCTGCAGCAAGTTGAGGAATCTTCTCCCCTTTGCGGTTGAGGCAGAACCATGACCCCAGTCAATGCCTGGGAAGTTAAAATCTCCCATTATGACCACTGTACCAGCCTCTGCAGCCCGCTCTATTTGGTTATACAGTTGAGCTTCTATCTCCTCTGTGATGTTAGGGGGTCTATAGATTACACCAAGTATTATTTTTTCAGTGTTTATATCCCTTTGAACTTCCACCCATAAGGTTTCCACATCCTCACCCACAATGTAACGGTCACGTCCACACACACACAAGGGGCAGGATAGTGACCACTGCACTCCACCCTCACCCCTGGACCTGCCTACTTGCCACACGAGTCCTGATGACAGGGGACAACTGGACGGCAGTCCCTAACTTAGGATACGTGCGGGAAGGACAAACAAGACAAATAACGGATAGTGAACGGACCGGGTCAAAACCAAGAGAGCAATGCAGTACAGAGGGATAAGCAAAGGATGGTCAGGAGAAGCCAGGGTCAAATACCAGGAGAGTAGAGAAGCACAACAGGAGTCCGCAGAGAATAGTCAGGTGGAAGCCGAGGTCAAAGTACCAAGAGAGATGCGCAGTACAGGAGGAGCAGGCAAAGGATCGTCAGGGAACAGGATCAAGTAAGTCTGCAGGTATCCAACAAAACGCCAGGAACCTAAATTAACAGGCAACCTGTGGCTGGCTGCCTGTTAAATACTAATTAGCTGGGGTCATGTGACGTGGCTAGCGTCACATGACCCGCACCAGGAAGTACAGCTGAGCACCGAGTGCCCAGCTCGGTGCTCAGACCTCGCCTGGTTGCTGAACAGAAACGGGACACCGGCAGCGCTGAGGAGAGCTAGCGCCCCGGCGTCTCGTGACAGTACCTCTCCTTTTATGCGGGGCCATCGGACCCAAGACTTCAGGCGACGGCATTTCAGGGTGTTCTAAATAAAATTTTCTAACAAGTCTAGGAGCATGAACCTCCCTAGCAGGTACCTAAGATCTCTCTTCAGGTCCATACCCCTTCCAGTGAATCAGGTACTGCAAGGAATTACGCACCTTCTTGACATCCATTATTTTAGACACCACATACTCAACAGCATCATTAACAAGAACCGGCGGAGGCGAGGCTTTTGATGGTACTACCGGTTCAAAATATTTTTTAAGTAGAGATTTATAGAACACATTATGAATGTGGAATGACTCGGGCACCTCCAACCTAAACGATACCGGGTTAATCACCTCCGTGATCTTATATGGTCCAATAAACGAGGAGCAAACTTTTTAGAAGCTACCTTGAGAGAGAGATTCTTGGAGGACAACCATACCTTATCCCCAACCTGAAAATTCACCCCCCTTGAACGTCTCCTATCGGCCTTGAGTTTCTGAGAACTTTGAGCCTTTTCTAGGTTCGATTGAACCCGGGCCCAAACTGTGCACAGTTCGGAGGAGAGCCTATTCGCCTCAGGGTTAGAGGAGGAGACGAATGACACAGAATGAAAACGGGGATGGAAACCATGGTTACAAAAGAAAGGTGAAACCCCAGCAGAAGAATTAACACGGTTATTCAAAGCAAATTCAGCCAATGGAAGAAATTTAACCCATAATTGCTGGTCATCAGCAACATACAACCTCAAGAATTGTTCGACAGACTGATTAAGGCGTTCAGTCTGCCCATTAATCTCAGGGTGGTAGGCAGAGGAAAACGACAATGAAATTTGATGTTTTTGACAGAAGGCCCTCCAGAATTTGGACACAAGCTGCACACCCCTGTCAGAAACGATATTTTCCGGGATACCATGTAATCGAACAATTTCTTTCACAAAAATAGATGCCAGGGTTTTGGCATTCGGGAGTTTAGACAGGGGAATGAAATGGACCATCTTGCTAAACCTATCGACCACTACCCAAACCACAGTCTTACCCTCCGCCGGCGGTAGATCAGTTATAAAGTCCATAGAGATATGGGACCAGGGTCTACTGGGAATGGGTAGGGGTCGTAGGTTACCAGCAGGGCGAGTCCTAGGTGTCTTGGACCTGGCACAAACCTCACAGGCAGACACGTAGGACTTAACATCTCTAGTTAGAGTGGGCCACCAATAAGACCTAGAAACCAGATCCTTAGTGCCCTCAAAACCCGAATGTCCACAAAGGGCAGAATCGTGACACTCAACAGCTGGAGACTAAATTGTACGGGAACAAACAACTAAGGCTACTTTCACACTAGCGTTCGGGGCTCCGCTTGTGAGCTCCGTTTGAAGGCTCTCACAAGCGGCCCCGAACGGATCCGTCCAGCCCTAATGCATTCTGAGTGGATGCGGATCCGCCCAGACTTACAATGTAAGTCAATGGGGACGGATCCGTTTGAAGTTGACACAGTATGGCTCAATTTTCAAACGGATCCATCCCCCATTGACTTTCAATGTAAAGTCAAAACGGATCCGTTTGCATTATCATGAAAAAAAAAAAAAAAAAAAAATATTATTTTTTATTTTTTTGTTTATGGTAATGCAAACGGATCCGTTCTGAACGGATCTAAGCATTTGCATTATTGGTGCGGATCCGTCTGTGCAGATACCAGACGGATCCGCACCTAACGCAGGTGTGAAAGTACCCTTATCTGTTGGGGTGGATACCGGTGCCAGATGTTGTTCAGCCTTAGGCCTCCTGCACACGACCGTTGTGTGCACCCGTGGCCGTTGTCCCGTTTTCCGTTTTTTTTCGCGGACCCATTGACTTTCAATGGGTCCGTGGAAAAATCAGAAAATGCACCGTTTTGCAGCCGCATCCGTGATCCGTGTTTCCTGGCCGTGAAAAAAATATGACCTGTCCTATTTTTTTCGCGGCCAACGGTTCACGGACCCATACAAGTCAATGGGTCCGTGAAAAATCACGGATGCACACAAGATTGTCATCCGTGTCCGTGATCCGTGTCCGTGATCCGTGTCCGTTTTTTCCTATCATTTCAATGGCAAACTTGACTTAGATTTTTTTTTCATTTTTCATGTCCGTGGATCCTCCAAAAATCAAGGAAGACCCACGGACGAAAAAACGGTCACGTATCACGGACCAACGGAACCCCATTTTGCGGACCGTGAAAAAATACTGTCGTGTGCAGGAGGCCTAAATGCGAGCCGAGATATCCTGGGTAAGAGCTGCTATGAAGACATTTGCTGGTAGGATGGATTCAGGTGGTGCCTCAGTAGGTTGAGAAGCATGGAAGCTGCGATAATGTGTCCGCCTTCACATTTTTACTTCCCGGCCTGAACGTAATGGAAAAATCTAAACGAGTAAAAAACAGAACCCATCTGGCTTGACGGGGATTCAACCTCTTAGCAGACTCGAGAAACATAAGGTTTTTATGGTCAGTGATAACAGTAACACAATGCCTTGCCCCCTCCAGAAAATGCCTCCACTCCTCAAATGTCCATTTAATAGCCAGCAGCTCCCTATTGCCTATGTCGTAGTTTCTCTCCGTTGGAGAGAATTTCCTGGAAAAGAAGGCACACGGTCTCAGGTTAGTAAGGCTAGCAGGACCTTGTGAAAGGACTGCTCCTGCGCCGTCCTCGGATGCATCCACCTCCACAATAAAAGGTTTCTCCTGATCAGGCTGGATCAGAATGAGAGCGCTACTGAATGCCTTTTTTAATGTTTCAAATGAAGAAATGGCCTCAGTAGACCAATTCTCCAAATCCGCCCCTTTCTTAGTAAGGTCGGTAAACGGTTTAGCAATTACAGAAAAATTCATAATAAATTTACGATAGTAATTGGCGGAACCTAAGAACCGTTGTAAGGCCTTTAAGGATGAAGGCCTTACCCATTCTTTAATCGCTAGTACCTTACCAGGATCCATCTTGAAGGCGTGAGGAGTCAGAACATGCCCTAGAAACAGTATCTCCTGTACACCAAAGGCACATTTCTCTTGTTTAGCGGATAACTGATTCACCCTCAACACCTCTAATACTTGTTTAACATGAGACACATGAGATTCGAAATCAGGAGAGAATATCAAAATGTCGTCAAGATAGACAATAACAAATTTACCTAAGAACTCCCTAAGAATATTGTTCATAAAGTTTTGGAACACAGCTGGGGCATTGCTGAGTCCAAAAGGCATCACCTGATATTCAAAGTGTCCTGCCGGAGTATTGAACACCGTCTTCCATTCGTCTCCATCCTTGATTTGGATTAGATTGTATGCCCCTTTCAGGTCAATCTTGGAAAACCAGGTTGCCCCCAGAACCTGGTTAAATAAATCCGGAATCTAAGGGAGGGAGTATCTATTTTGGACAGTGATTTTATTTAATCTCCGGTAATCGATACATGGCCTAAGACCACCATCCTTTTTCTTAACTAAGAAAACCCCCGCTCCCATAGGAGAGACAGAAGGTCTAATGTGCCCTTTACCAAGGCTCTCCTTAATATAATCTTCCATGGCCTTGCGTTTGGGCTTAGAAAGATTATAAATTCGCCCCTAGGAAACTTGGCCCCCTCTACTAGCTCTATGGCGCAATCATAAGGTCTAATGGGGGGTAAAACCTCCGCAGTTGGTGATGAGAATTCATCAGAATATTCCCTAACAACTGTGGGTAATGAATCTGACTTTACTGAGACCCCAGCCTGTACCACGGATAAGCACGAGTCACACTTAGGTCCCCATCTCACCAACTCCCCCTTGGACCAATCTATAGTGTGGTTATGTAGTCGGAGCCAAGGCAACCCTAGAACCACCTCAACCGGTAAGTTCTACAGGACTAAAAGGGAACATCTCTCAGAGTGGCACACACCCACGGTTAGAGAAATCTCTGAGGTACATGACCTCACCGTACCCCCAATCAGGAGTCAATAAAGCTGGCCGCTGAGCCAGAATCAATAAATACCTTACCCGGCCATTTATTTACCCCCGGAGAAATCGTTATGGGTACCAAAAGCTTACATTTCGAAAAATCAGGGTGTACCTGGTCTTTAGGTTGCCTTGCCTTAGGAGACTTGACAGAGAGGACCTTCTTAGGACATTGGTTGATCCAATGATCAGGATCTCCACAGTAATAGCACTCTCCATGTCTGCGGCGAAGATTCCCTCGGGTCATGCCAACCTGCATGGGTTCCTCGGTGGAGACTTCAGTGTTGTCTCTGGGAAAGGCCTCTGGCTGGACCACCGTCTGCGAAGAGAACTGTCGTTCCTGCCGTCTCTCTCTAACCCGTCGGTCAAGTCGGACAACTAGGGTCATCATCTCCTCTAAGGTCTCTGGGAGTTGATAACTGACTAGAAGATCCTTTAAATTATCAGACAGACCAGACCTAAACTGACTCTTAAGGGCTGGTTCATTCCATCCTGAGGGGACACACCACCTTCTGAATTGGGTGCAATACTCCTCCGCAGGTAGATTGCCCTGAGCCAGTGCCTTAAGAGCCGTCTCGGCTACCAGAGCCCTGTCTGGTTCATCATAGAGTGTACCCAGGGCCTGAAAAAAAACCTCCACAGAAGTTAAACAACTGGCGCCAGCAGGTAAGGAGAATGCCCAGTCCTGGGGATCACCCTGTAGTCGGGAAATTATAATGCCCACGCGTTGACTCTCGGGGCCAGAGGACACGGGGCGCAAACGGAAGTAAAGTTTGCAATTCTCTTTAAAGGATAGAAACTTCTTCTGGTCTCCAGAAAAGGGTTGTGGGAGCTTAATCTGGGGCTCAAAATGCTAACTGGAGGCCTGAGGAGTGGAAGAACCTTGTCCTAGCTCAAAAGACCGGAGGTTCTCCCCTAGCTCCTGCACCATCTGCGTCAGGTTAGAGACATGGTCAGTCAGGGTCACCAGAGGATTCATTATACAGTGGTTATTGGGCCTGTTAATCTGTAACGGTTACGTCCACGCTCCACCCTCACCCCTGGCCCTGCCTACTTGCCACACGAGTCCTGATGACAGGGGACAACTGGACGGCAGTCCCTAACTTAGGATACGTGCGGGAAGGACAAACAAGACAAATAACGGACCGGGTCAAAACCAAAAGAGCAACGCAGTACAGAGGGATAAGCAAAGAATGGTCAGGAGAAGAGAAGCACAACAGGAGTCTGCAGAGAATAGTCAGGTGGAAGCCGAGGTCAAAATACCAAGAGAGATACGCAGTACAGGAGGAGCAGGCAAAGGATCGTCAGGGAACAGGATCAAGTAAGTCTGCAGGTATCCAACAAAATGCCAGGAACCTAAATTAACAGACAACCTGTGGCCAGCAGGCTGCCTGTTAAATACTAGTTAGCTGGCCGGTCCGTCTCGCCCCCTATCACCTATTTCCTGAACAGAAACTGGACGCGGCGGCACTGAGGAGAGCGAGCGCCCCGGCGTCTCGTGACACACAATTGCCTCTTTCACATTTGTCTTCAGATCACCCCTCACATACAGGCACATGCCACCTCCTTTTTGATTGACCCTATCTTTCCTAAATAGTGTAAAACCCTCAATATTAACAGCCCAGTCATGCGAAGAATCCAACCATGTCTCAGCCACACCAACTACATCTATGTGTTCTTCTAGTACCATAGCCTCCAGATCCCCCATTTTGCTAGCTAGACTTCTGGCATTTGTGAAATTACATTTTAAATTACTATTAACTGTAAAGTAAATATCCGGGATTTTTTGGTGGATATTTGTATGCCACAGGTTCTTGTTACCAGCTGCTCTATTTTTCATTGGTGTATAGTTCTTCCCAGTCTTCTCCCTACTTTCGTCACTAACCCCAGCCCCCACTAAATCCCCAGTGTCCCCTCCTATATTCCAATCTTTATCTACACTATCTACCCCCTTATTAGTATGACCCCCACCCTCCCCCAGATCCTAATTTAAAAGCTCCTCCAGCTATCTAACCTTATTTTCCCCCAGGACAGTTGCACCCTCCCCATTAAGGTGCAGCCCTTAATCGAGAAGAAATGCTGTGGAAGGACCTAAAGGCAACAGTTCATTGAAGGAAACCCACCAACATAACAGAGCTGAAGCTGTTTTATATGGAGGAATTACTCCAAGCCGATGTGCAGGAGCAAGCAATAATTGCCAGAAACATTTAGGGGGTAATTTATTAAGTTGAAATAAGCCTATTTTAGGCGCAAATGGCGACTTCTCCCCGCTCATGACAAGTCTAAAAACGTGGGCATGGCGTGGGCGGGGAAGGGGATGGCCAGCAGGCCCGTCTCATTCACCATTTTCTACGCCTATATGAGGTGTATAAAAAGGTCTAAATGTACTACAGCTAGAAAGCAGTCTTACATTTAGGACTGGCTCTGGATACGCCGAAGTTATAAAGAGGCCTGCGCCTAGTTATTGCTTAAAAAATGTGCCCCTCAGTGGACTGCCGGAGTGTAAGGCTGGATTCACACGTCTGCGGCGGCAAAAGGAAGCGCACGGCGTCATAGCAACCAATGACGGCGTGCGCTCCTGCACTCAGACGAAATCCAGGCCGGTATCACACGGACCGTGTTCCACGGATGTGTGAATCCAGCCTAAAGCGCATATGTGAACCCAGTCTTACTTTTTAAGCATGAAAAAGAGGTGTAGTTATAAGAGGTGCAGAGGTAGCAGTCACACCCAGGTCCTGGAGCCTGAGGGAGTAATTATATATGGAAAATAGCAGTGATGCATTGCATTGGGACATAGGAGCTTCACGTTACACCTATGAGAATAGGGGGTAGATGGTCATCAGTATGCCTATGATGCCATGGGGCACCGCAACAAGGCTACACATTGATTGTCACCTGTTTTCAAATATGATGTAATGGTTTGGCTCCGACAAGAAGTAATGATGCTATGTGAGTCATTGCATCTGATGTTACTGTGTAACTTTAGCCTTTCTCTTAGCTCAAAAAGCTATAATGCTTCATATACAAAAGCTGAGTTCTAATTGTGCTCTAAGTTATAGATACTGTTTAAAAAGGTTATTTTGGCCACTTCAGGAAGTAGAATCAGAACGAAGATGCGATTTGCCCACATTTATAATAAGTTTATGTAGCACCCTCAGGAAAAGGGGAAAAACATGTGACGTGTTACTGTTGTTCCAACATCTGCCACCAGATGGCAGCAAATCAGTACATTGTACAATCTTGTAGTAAAGCACCTATACAGATATAAACAAGAAGACACACATCACTTCCGGCAGAGAGGGGGTCACATTCCTGTTTTGACTGCTTCTCCTCTCGGCACATGCCTTAGACAGGTGATCAGACACATCCTGGCACTGTATGACACAAACCAACCACACCCACCCAAAGTATTTACACAGAGACAAAGAGGCCTACTGGCCTACTACTTTAATCTCTCACCACCCTTGTGATTATTATTATTATTATTATTATTATTATTATTATTATTAAAGTGCTGATAAATACATTCTTAACTTTCTCAGTGGCAAAAATCTAATCTCCCCAAACATTTTCACATGTTGTAGGTAAATATATATATATATATATATATATATATATATATATATAGTGAAGGGAGTTCAGGGCAGCACACCCTGTAGCAAACAGTTTGGGTGCCAGCGGTGTTACACTTTACCAAAGTGTCGATCCACAATAAATTAATACACTGTTTTTTCACCATTCGATGTGCTGCAGTGTAATAATTTATTATATAAATATATATATATATATATATATATATATATATATACTGTGTACTGTGTATTCTACACCTGATGAAGAGACCTATAGCTAGCTGTAAAGGCTAGATAAGGAGTGCACAACTACATAGTACATAACATAGTACATAAGGCCGAAAAAAGACATTTGTCCATCCAGTTCAGCCTGTCATCCTGCAAGTTGATCCAGAGGAAGGCAAAAAAAAAACTGAGGTAGAAGCCAAATTTGCTCCCTTTAGGGGAAAAAAATTCCTTCCCGACTCCAATCAGGCAATCAGAATATCTCCCTGGATCAACGACCCCTTTCTAGTAGCTATAGCCTGTAATATTATTACACTCCAGAAATACATCCAGGCCCCTCTTGAACTCTTTTAGTGTACTCACCATCACCACCTCCTCAGGCAGAGAGTTCCATAGTCTCACTGCTCTTACCGTAAAGAATCCTCTTCTATGTTTGTGTACAAACCTTCTTTCCTCCAGACGCAGAGGGTGTCCCCTCTATACTGACCTCTGATATATTTATACATAGTAATTAGATCTCCCTTCAGTCTTTTTTCTAAAGTGAATAACCATAATTTTGATAATCTTTCAGGGTACTGTAGTTGCCCCATTCCAGTTATTACTTTATATGCCCTCCTCTGGACCCTCTCCAGCTCTGCTATGTCTGCCTTGTTCACAGGAGCCCAGAACTGTACACAGTACTCCATGTGTGGTCTGTCTAGTGATTTGTAAAGTGGTAGGACTATGTTCTTATCACGGGCATCTATGCCCCTTTTAATGCAACCCATTATCTTATTGGCCTTGGCAGCAGCTGCCTGACACTGGTTTTTGCAGCTTAGTTTGCTGTTTATTAAAATTCCTAGGTCCTTTTCCATGTCAGTGTTACCGAGTGTTTTACCATTTAGTATGTACGGGTGACTTGCATTATTCCTTCCCATGTGCATAACCTTACATTTGTCAGTGTTAAACCTCCTCTGCCACTTATCTGCCCAAGCCTCCAATCTATCCAGATCCCTCTGTAGTAGTATACTGTCCTCTTCAGTGTTAATTACTTGACACTGTTTAGTGTCATCTGCGAAAATTGCCACTTTACTGTGCAAGCCTTCTACAAGATCATTAATAAATATATAGAAGAGAATAGGGCCCAATACTGACCCCTGAGGTACCCCACTAGTGACAGTGACCCAATGTGAGTGTGTACCATTAATAACCACCCTCTGTTTTCTATCACTCAGCCAGTTACCTACCCACATACAGACATTTTCTACCAGTCCAAGCATTCTCATTTTATATACTAACCTTTTATGTGGTACAGTGTCAAATGCTTTGGAGAAGTCCAGATATACAACATCCATTGATTCTCCGCTGTCAAGTCTAGAACTTACCTCCTCATAGAAACTGATTAAATTAGTTTGGCATGACCGATCCCTCATGAAGCCATGCTGATATGGCGTTATTTGCTTATTTCCGTTGATATGCTCTAAGATGTTAAACTTACCGGCCTATAGTTTCCAGGCTCTGTTTTTGGACCCTTTTTGAATATTGGCACCACATTTGCCATGCGCCAATCCTGTGGGACATTCCCTGTCAGTATAGAGTCCTTAAATATCAGAAATAAGGGTCTGGCTATGACATTACTTAATTCCCTTAGGATACGGGGGTGTATGCCATCCGGTCCTGGCGATTTTTCTATTTTAATCTTTTTAAGTCGCTGTTGTACTTCTTCATAGAAACATAGAAACATAGAAACATACAATGTGTCGGCAGATAAGAACCATTTGGCCCATCTAGTCTGCCCAATATACTGAATACTATGGATAGCCCCCGGCCCTATCTTATATGAAGGATGGCCTTATGCCTATCCCATGCATGCTTAAACCCCTTCACTGTATTTGCAGCTACCACTTCTGCAGGAAGGCTATTCCATGCATCCACTACTCTCTCAGTAAAGTAATACTTCCTTATATTACTTTTAAACCTTTGCCCCTCTAATTTAAAACTGTGTCCTCTTGTGGTAGTTTTTCTTCTTTTAAATATGCTCTCTTCCTTTACCGAGTTGATTCCCTTTATGTATTTAAAAGTTTCTATCATATCCCCTCTGTCTCTTCTTTCTTCCAAGCTATACATATTAAGGTCCTTTAACCTTTCCTGGTAAGTTTTATCCTGCAATCCATGTACTAGTTTAGTAGCTCTTCTCTGAACTCTCTCTAGAGTATCTATATCCTTCTGGAGATATGGCCTCCAGTACTGCGCACAATACTCCAAGTGAGGTCTCACCAGTGTTCTGTACAGCGGCATAAGCACTTCACTCTTTCTACTGCTTATACCTCTCCCTATAAATCCAAGCATTCTGCTGGCATTTCGTGCTGCTCTATTACATTGTCTTCCCACCTTTAAGTCTTCTGAAATAATTACTCCTAAATCCCTTTCCTCAGATACTGAGGTCAGGACTGTGTCAAATATTCTATATTCTGCCCTTGGGTTTTTACGCCCCAGGTGCATTATCTTGCACTTATCCACATTAAATTTCAGTTTCCAGAGTTCTGACCATTCTTCTAGTTTTCCTAAATCCTTTTCCATTTGGCGTTTCCCTCCAGGAACATCAACCCTGTTACATATCTTTGTGTCATCAGCAAAAAGACAAACCTTACCAGCGAGGCCTTTTGCAATATCACTTATGAAGATATTAAACAAAATCGGTCCCAGTACAGATCCCTGTGGAACCCCACTGGTAACATTACCTTGTTTTGAATGTTCTCCATTGACTACAACCCTCTGTTGTCTGTCACTCAGCCACTGCCTAATCCACTCAACAATATGGGAGTCCATGCTCAATGACTGCAGTTTATTGATAAGTCTTCTATGTGGGACAGTGTCAAAAGCCTTACTAAAATCTAGATATGCGATGTCTACTGCACCTCCACCGTCTATTATTTTATTCACCCAGTCAAAAAAATCTATAAGATTTGTTTGACATGATCTCCCTGAAGTAAACCCATGTTGTTTTTCATCTTGCAATCCATGGGATTTTAGATGTTCCACAATCCTATCCTTTAATAGGGTTTCCATTAATTTGCCTACTATTGATGTCAGACTCACTGGTCTATAGTTGCTCGATTCCTCCCTACTACCTTTCTTGTGAATGGGCACGACATTTGCCAATTTCCAATCTTCCGGGACGACTCCTGTTACTAATGATTGGTTAAATAAATCTGTTAACGGTTTTGCCAGCTCACCACTAAGCTCTTTTAATAATTTTGGGTGTATCTCATCAGGCCCCTGTGACTTATCTGTCTTCACCTTAGACAGCAAACTTAGAACATCTTCCTCTGTAAAGATACATGCATCAAACGATTTAATAGTCATTCTTTCTAGTGGAGGTCCTTCTCCTTTTTCTTTTGTAAAAACTGAACAGAAGTATTCATTAAGGCAGTCGGCTAGCCCTTTATTCTCTTCTACATACCTTCCGTCCTTTGTTTTTAATTTAGTTATTCCTTGTTTTAATTTCCTTTTTTCATTTATATATCTGAAGAATGTCTTATCCCCTTTTTTCATAGACTGAGCTAGTTTTTCTTCTGCCTGCGCTTTAGAAGTTCTTATAACTTGCTTGGCCTCTCTCTGCCTAATCTTGTAGATTTCCTTATCTTCATTGCTCTGGGTTTTTTTATAATTACAAAATGCTAGCTTTTTATTTTTAATGATTTGGGCCACTTCTGCTGAGTACCACATTGGTCTCCTCCTTTTTTTGCTTTTACTGACGAGTCTAATGCAATTTTCTGTTGCCTTCAATAATGCACCTTTTAAGTAGTCCCATTTCTCCTGGACTCCATGTAATCCGTTCCAGTCTGATAAGGACTCATTTATGACTAATTTCATTTTTGAAAAGTCTGTTTTTCTAAAATCTAAAACTTTTGTTTTTGTGTGGTGGGACTCTTTCACAGTTCTTATATTAAACCACACTGACTGGTGATCACTAGATCCCAAGGTTTCGCCTACAATGACATCATATACCGAATCCCCGTTTGTGAATACCAAATCCAAAATGGCCTCCCTCCGGGTTGGCTCCTCAACCACTTGTTGTAGAGATAACCCCAGTAGGGAATTTAGAATATCTGTACTCCTGGTAGAACTTGCTATTTTGGTTTTCCAGTTTATATCTGGAAGATTGAAATCTCCCATAATGATAACTTCTCCTTTCATTGTCATTTTAGCTATTTCTTCAACTAGTAGATCATCTAGTTCTTTAACTTGACCAGGTGGTCTATATATCACACCTACACGAGTTACTGCATGGTTAGCAAACTGCAACGTAACCCAAACTGACTCTATGTTGGCCTCACCAACTTGTATTAGGTTAGATTTAATGCTATCTTTCACATACAGGGCCACTCCTCCTCCTTTCTTGCCTTCTCTGTCTCTTCTGTATAGAGAGTACCCTGGTATGGTTATGTCCCAGTCATTTCTTTCATTAAACCATGTCTCCGTAACAGCCACTAAATCTACATTCTCAGATGCCATTATTGACCCCTGGGTCAGACAGGACACTTTTAATGGGGAATTAATTTTTACATTCAGCATTTCATCTGACAGTTTATTTTCCTCAGTGAATACATTGGAGACAAAAATATTTAACAGCTTTGCTTTCTCCTCGTCGCTCTCTGCGAATCCCCCCTCATTATTCTTTAAAGGGCCGACACCTTCAGATTTATACTTTTTAACATTTATATAATTGAAGAACATTTTACGGTTAGTTTTACTCTCTTTGGCAATTAATCTCTCAGTCTCTAGTTTGGCCGCTTTTATTTGTTTTTTACATGTTCTATTTTTTTCCTTAGTTTTTCAGTGCTTCCGTGCTACCCTCCTGTTTTAGTGATTTATATGGTTTCTTTTTGTCATTTATTGCTTTCTTTACAGTTCTGTTTATCCACATTGGTTTCTTTTTGTTCCTTAACCTTTTATTCCCATACGGTATGTACCTCTCACAATGAGATTTTAGGATGCTTTTAAAGATATCCCATTTTGTGGCTGTATTTTTATTTTGGAGGACTTTGTCCCAGTTAGTTAGGCCTATGGCCTCTCTTAGTTGGCTAAATTTAGCTTTTTTGAAGTTTGGTATTTTTGTTCCTCCCTGTAGAAACGCTCTTTTGAATGATAATTAGAAGGTTATTACTTTATGGTCCCTATTTCCCAGGTGTCCACCAACCTGCACGTCTGTTGTTCTGTCAGGCCTATTGGTTAATACTAAGTCCAGTATGGCCGTCCCTCTAGTCGGGTCCTGAACCAGTTGGGAGAGGTAATTGTCTTTGGTTATTGTCAAGAACCTGTTTCCCTTATGAGATATACAAGATTCAGTTTCCCAGTCTATATCTGGGTAGTTGAAGTCCCCCATAATAACCACCTCATTATGATTTGCCGCCTTGTCTATCTCATTTAGTAGTAGATTTTCTGTGGACTCTGGTATATTAGGTGGTTTATAGTAAACTCCTATTAGTAATTTATTATTGTTTTTAGCTCCATGTATCTCTACCCACAGTGACTCCACATGTTCATGTCCCTCACTTATATCTTCACAGAGTGTGGGCTTTAAACAGGACTTTACATAAAGGCAAACCCCTCCCCCTCTCCGGTTTTGACGATCCTTTCTAAGGGCTCTTTCACACTTGCGTTGTTCTGTTCCGGCATAGAGTTCCGTCGTCGGGGCTCTATGCCGGAAGAATCCTGATCAGGATTATCCCAATGCATTCTGAATGGAGAGAAATCCGTTCAGGATGCATCAGGATGTCTTTAGTTCAGGACCGAAACGTTTTTCGGCCGGAGAAATTACTGCAGCATGCTGCGCTTTTTGCTCTGGTCAAAAATCCTGAACACTTGCCGCAAGGCCGGATCCGGAATTAATGCCCATTGAAAGGCATTAATCCGGATCCGGCCTTAAGCTAAACGTCGTTTCGGCGCATTACCGGATCCGACGTTTAGCTTTTTCTGAATGGTTACCATGGCTGCCAGGACGCTAAAGTCCTGTTTGCCATGGTAAAGTGTAGTGGGGAGCGGGGGAGCAGTATACTTACCGTCCGTGTGGCTCCGGGGGCGCTTCAGAGTGACGTCAGGGAGCCCCACGCGCATGGATGACGTGATCGCATGGATCACGTCATCCATGCGCATGGGGCGCTCTGACGTCATTCTGGAGCGCCCCGGGAGCCGCACGGACGGTAAGTATACTGCTCCCCCGCTCCCCACTACTACTATGGCAGCCAGGACTTTAATAGCGTCCTGGGTGCCATAGTAACACTGAACGCATTTTGAAGACGGATCCGTCTTCAAATGCTTTCAGTTCACTTGCGGTGTTACGGATCCGGCGGGCACCTCCGGCAAATGGAGTGCACGACAGATCCGGACAACGCAAGTGTGAAAGAGGCCTTAACCGACTGTAACCTTGTACATTAACTGCCCAGTCATAGTTATCATCCAGCCATGTCTCAGTTATTCCCAATGTCATAGTCCTCCTCACACATCACTAATTCCAGCTCCCCAGTTTTATTACTGTTACTGGACTCAGTGCTACATTGAACCATTTCTAAGGCCCAAAAGAACCCCCCCCCCCCCCCACACACACACACACACACAATGCCTGGGCCCCTCATACAGAGAATACTTACCTGGTCCCCAACACCTGTGTCCTTCCGGATCCCTTCACGGCCATTGCTGCATCTCTCCAGCGTGCAGATCACAACATCTGGCGATGGGGTGGTGCAGCCAATAGCAGGCCACGCCGCTGACCTGTTCCCCTTGCGTCATGGGTGACGTTACAAGTGACGCAAGGGGGAAGGTCACCATCACAGCCTGCTATTGGCTGCACCCCATGAGGACACAGATACTGTTGAATACAATCTGGGTTGCCAACTGTCCAGAAATTCCTGGCCAGTCTGTAAAAATAGGCAACTTTTTTCCTGTGTCCATTAAAAAAAATAGATGTGTCCGTGATTTTTTTGAGGCTAGTGGTACTTGACCAGATTATTTTAGTGGTAGTTATCATCATTTTAGAGCTCACAGTAAATGCTGGTAATGTGTTATCATGAGTATATTGAGCTATAGACCTGTATTAATTATAATCTTCATCATTCATCATGGTTTTCCAATCTGTCCGTAAAAAATGTTGCCTGTCAGTGATTTGGGGATAATTTATCCCGAAAAAAGTTAAATTCTGGGTGGCGACCCTGAATATAAGTGGATCAGCACTCCTTCCATTCGGCCAGGTGATTTTAATTAGCAAGGTATTCTGCAGTAGGGGTTAAATTAACCTACCATGCTCTCAGTTGGAGTTCCTGAGAGCTTCAGATAGGCTGGGTTCACACGAGCGTGTCCGGATTAGTTCCGGATGCGTCCCGGTGTGTTGCGGCAAACCCGCGCGAGTAGGAATGCAATTGCAGTCAGTTTTGACTGCGATTGCGTTCCGATGTTCAGTTTTTATCGTGCGTGTGCAATGTGTTTTGCACACGCGTGATAAAAAACCGACTGTGGTACCCAGACCCGAACTTCTTCACAGAAGTTCAGGTTTGGGTTCGGTGTTGTGTAGATGTTATTATTTTCCCTTATAACATGGTTATAAGGGAAAATAATAGCATTCTGAAAACAGAATGCAAAGTAAGTGATCAGTTGAGGGTTAAAAAAAATAAAAAAAATTAACTCACCTTCTCCGTTTGTTCGCGTAAGTCCCGGTCTCTTCTTTACTTCTCAAAAGATGAACTATGGGCTAAAGGACCTTTGGTGACGTCAGATCACATGCTCCAATCACATGGTCCATCACCGCGGTGATGGACCCTGTGATTGGAGCATGTGATCTGACGTCACCAAAGGTCCTTTAGCCCATAGTTCATCTTTTTAAAGAACTAAAGACCGGGAGAACTACGCGAACAAGAGGACAAGGTGAGTTAATTTTTTTTATTTTTTAACCCTCAATTGATCACCTACTAAGCATTCTGTATTCAGAATGCTATTATTTTCCCTTATAACCATGTTATAAGGGAAAATAATACAGTGTATAGACAGTCACCTAGCAACCGTGCGTGAAAATCGCACCGCATCCGCACTTGCTTGCGGATGCATGCGATTTTCACGCAACCCCATTCACTTCTATGGGGCCTGCGTTGCGTGAAAAACGCAGAATATAGAGCATGCTGCGATTTTCACGCAACGCATAAGTGATGCGTGAAAATCATCGCTCATCTGAACAGCCCCATTGAAATGAATGGGTCCAGATTCAGTGCGGGTGCAATGCGTTCACCTACCGCATTGCACCCGCGCGGAAATCTCGCCCGTGTGAACGCAGCCATAAGGTGAGCTCTGACAACTGTTCACATGGTGCGGTACTGCACGGGGGCCACTCTGCTGTTTTTCTGGCGAGTTGGTGGGGCCCAGTGCTAGGTATGGCATAGTCAGGCAGCAGGGGTGCTGTTTGGCTGCTGGGTCCCGCCGCCTGCCATATTGGCACTACAGCGTTGGTGGTCGCCTTGCAGCACTGCGCCAATTTTAGAGTAGGACCCACTCATAGAGGCAAACTTGGCGTGGTGAGTGGGCTTATGCCTTTTGATCAAAATGTACACTTAAGCCTCATTTAGCATGTATCATAGGAGGCAGTACACATGCGCTATTTAGCGCTGTTTTCTGCAAAAGTAGCAGGGATTAGATCAAAGCATAGCAGCAGAATGTGCGATTCATTTCTTTTTTTTTCTTTTTTATATAGACCCTGAATATAATGGTGGATCACGGAGCCGTCAGCAGTGCTGAAATTCACACTTCGCGTTTTCGACATGGAACTCGCAACATACATTATTCTTGTCCATTTTCCATCCGAGGCTCATTCATAATGGAATATGTCTGTAAAAAAAAATGCACACCATGTGGTGATGACACCTATTTCATTAGGTTCTAGAAACAATGCATTATGTTGGAGGACTGTTCCCATGAAGCCCCCCAGCCTATTTAGATAAGGTAACACCAGAATGATTGGCTGATGCTTACCCCCAAGCCAAAAGGCCCATATTATTGGAAGAATTAGATATTATTGGACAAAACAGTGTCATCATATGGACGGTAGTTATATCATATGCATGGTTAGATAAACCTTTGGCTCAGAATACCCACAGTAATCTGCTCATGTGGTTGTGTTATGCCTTGAATGCACAGGTTCTATCACAGCTATTCACAGCCCAAAAACAGTGACATCATAAATAGTGACATAATAATTCACAGATTATAAGTGCACGAAGCCGGGATGGAGGGTAGAGGAAGGGAGTGGTAGTAGAAGCCTGTAGTAATCCTCATGGGGGCTATGGGTCCTCCCCAGCGCTCCCTGAGGCCAATACACAGTGAATAGAGGGGCACACCCTTTCTTCCCCTAGGGGCACATCCTGGTGACAGTCTCCTGCCTGCTGGTGGTTCAAGGTGCCCATGGTGTTGGCGAGTAATAGGTGCAAGGCAGATAGACAGAGCCCACAGTGAGAGGCAATGATCACGTCACTTTTGGTGAAGCAGAGAGCTGTCTTTACCGAAAAGTCCTGACAAAGTGCAAATACACGTACTGCCCCAGATAGGCACAGTTCTTATTATGTACAGAGTAGGCCCAATTCTTGTCGATGGTTGAGACTGTGTGAACAGGCCAGGGGTTCTGTCTCTCTGAAGCATTCTTCAGTAAAACGTCTTTCTGTTTCAACCAACCTGTTTCTGTCCCCTCTTGTCCTATAAGCTGACTGTTCCTGCTGCCATTTCAGAGCTGTTCACTCTCACTCTCATTACTAACTGAGGCAGCAACCCCCTCTAGAGGAGGTGAGTGGAGGAGCAATCTCCTACCTTCTGTTACTATGGCCAGCTAGTTAAAACTGTATTCACAGTGCTCAGAGCAAAATTTTGTACATTCACAGTTTAACATATTAACCCCTTATGCAGTGGGCCACTGTGTCACGGTCCCTCCTGTGAAAGAGGTGAGAAGATCGGATAGACTTGCTGCACGTGAGGCTATCTGACAGGTCTCTCTGTTTTCCTCTATGTATGTTGTTGTTTGGCAGGATCTCACCTCTCCTCAGGTGCCGCTTGTTATCAGTGATGAGACTCTATTTAGATCCGCCTTACACTGCTTACCATACGGTTGATAGTTTCTGCTTGGAGTTGCTAGTTGTAATGACCGGCGTCACGCACAGGGAGGAAAAAGGGAAAGCCCTGCCCAAGGGAGAGGGAAAGGTGGTGACCCCTAACTCACCTTGCGGCTGGCACCTGACTGCCCTGACGTCCCTAGACGGGTTCCTCACCCGTGCGGCGATCACGTGCCTAAACCCTGGCTTTCCCTAAAATGAGTCCTAGATAATGAACGGGCCAGTGGGATCGCTAGTCCGCACCACTGTCACTAAGAGGGAAACACCAGGGAGAGGACAGACAAAACAGACAAACACATTCACCCAGGTGGGCGACCACAAAGGTCCAACAGGGATCCGGAGGGTAGCGTTCTGGATCAACTACCAGAGAACGCAGCAACACAGCTCCAGAAGGTCAGAATAGATGTCCAGGCAGGAAGCTCTATAATTGGCAACCAGAGAAGTGTGAGAGGGGAATATAAGGAGGTTGGGAGTGCTGGACAAGGAACAGCTGAGGAGAAGGAGCTACGGATCCCTGAGTGAGCCAAAAGGGTTTGCAAAGCAAACCCAGAAAGCTACCATAAGGAAACAGTCCTATCTACATAGAGCATGCAGCCAACCGCTGCGACTTCCTGACCCCGGGTATAACGGAGTCAGGCGTGGTTCTTGACACCCTCGTGACACTAGTGCTGGTTTTTCTTGGATCTCCTGCTTCTCCATACATCTCTAAGCTAAGTAATTGGTGCCTTCGCTGTTTCTTTTATCTGGTGTGTGTTGTTTCTAGGGCTCAGGGAGACGCAGGTTCCTTCATTCTGGAAGGAACCAGCTGTTTCATCCCTTGCTACCTATCCTAGTGCTCAACAGTTTTAGCAGGGCTTTAGGTATCCGGTGTATGAGTATTTCCACCATCAGGATCTGCTCATACTGGCAGGAGTTAGGGGAAGGCTTAGGGATTACTAGGAGATCACCATCCATCTTCCTTAGCTTTTGAGGCCTAGATTTTTGTGTTTTCGTTGTGGTGTGTATTTGGTGTTTTCCCTTCCCCGTAACCTGTGACATTATCAACCGCCCAAACTGTTATCCTTTGTTTTATCTGTGCAGCTATGGATACTGTTTCTGCACTGGTCGATTATATGCAGGGGCTGTCTTTGGAGGTGGCTGACCTCCGCACAGCCGTTGCACAGTTTCAGAGACCACAGGCGGTGGGTTCCGGCAGCGGGAACCAGGCCTGCCCTAAACCGAAGGTTGCTCTCCCGGATAGGCTTTCCGGGGGAAGTGACAACTTTGTTCGGTTCAGGGAATCGTGCAAATTATATTTCAGACTGTGTCCTAGCTCTTCTGGGGACGAGAGTCAGAGAGTGGGGATTATTATTTTGTTGCTGAAAGGTGACGCTCAGTCTTGGGCTTTCTCTTTGCTGACTGGTTCACAATCCCTCCGGTCGGTATATTCATTTTTCAGAGCTCTGGGACTTATCTCCGATGACCCTGATCAGATTTTCCTGGCCGAATCCAAGTTGCATTGCTTGCGGCAGGGAGAGCGTTCAGCTGAGTCCTATTGCTCTGAATTTAGGAGGTCTGAGAACCTGAAGGACGCCTTGGCAAATCAAGAGTCATTGGAGGCAGCCATGTCTCTGGCGGTGCATATTGATAGACGTCTGAGGGAGAGATCTAAAGTTCCTCTTGCTCGGGACGTATTATCATACAGGGAAGCGGTCTCTTCTGACACTCTGGGTAAAGGGACACTCGAGCTCGTGTCTGGTGATGAGCCAATGCAATTGGGTCAGGCAGGGCTGGGACAAGGCCATTTGGTGCCCAGGGCGAAGATGGCAAACTGCGCCCCCCCCCCGTAGGCTGCGCGAGTCCTCCCTCTCTCACCTCACACCTCGCCTCCGGCGTGAGCCGCGTGACGTCACACGGCGCACGCCGGTGGTATCAACCAAATTAATCATCCTCCATGGGGGGGGGGGGGCGAGGAAGCGCAGAGGAGGAAAGGGAGCCCGAGCCAGGAGCGCAGTCGGCACAAAATTCATAGGGGGAGAGAAGGAGCAGCGCTGACATGGCTGGTGTGGACGGTGTAGGCGGGTGCAGGAGTGCACTCAGCACAGCAAGCACAGCAAGTGGCGCTTGGCTAATGTGGTACAGTGAAGCTGTACACTGCTGCAGGGCCGATCCTAGGGTCACAGGCGCCTGGGTGCAGAAATATTTCTGGCGCCCCCACATGGGCGTGGTTATCTTACTAACTCCTCCCCTTTACAATGTTTCTATGGCAACAACTTCAGCCCCACGAATCGGCGGCTCGGCTGCTCGGCTTAAAAAAAAAAAAAAGTAAAAAAAAAAAAAGTCCCGGCGGCTCGCTCGGCCAGGGCCGGACTGGGGATAAAAACCAGCCCTGGAAAAAGTTGCACACCAGCCCCACAGCATTGCGTCATTATTTACTTGTTTATAATAGGAGAAAGCATTCATTTTAAAACACGTGTGTAAACACGAATATGAACTTTGCCCCACGATAGCTCTTTTGTAGAACCCCCATAAAAACTTACAGTTACTTGACTTGGCCCTTGGGGATCTCGGACGCCACTTCAACACTTTGGCCGGGGGCTCGGCGGAGCTGATGTTGTGCTTTAACCTAATGAGAAAGATTTCATAATAAGGATTTGGAGAAAGGGCAGAGGGATAGCAGAGCAGGGAGAGGCTGGTGCTGCTACTAGGGGGTCATACCATGGGGGAGTAATAAAGCCCACCATAATGCCCCCCCAGTAGTAATAATTCTCCTTATAATATGCAAAACATTTGTAATGCCCCCAGTTGAGCTAATGTTCCCATAATGTGCCAATATAAAATACCCCTTCTCAGTGCCCCCGTAGATGACCCCCATAGTGCCCCCCCCCTTCCCCATAGTACCCACCATAATGTGTCCCAGTATAAAATGCCCCTATACAGAGCCCCCATATAAAATATCTTCTTTTTTAGCCTCAGTAGATGCCCCTATAGTGCCCCCCAATAATCTGCAGTAAGATGTGCCCCCATAGATGCCCCCAATCATGTGCCAGTAATAAGAGCCCCCCCACCATCATGTGCCAGTAGCCAGAGCCCCCCCATATCATGTCAGTAGCCAGAGCCCCCCCATATTATGTGTCAGTAGCCAGAGCCCCCCATATCATGTGCCAGTAGCCAGAGTGCCCCCAATCATGTGCCAGAAATAAGAGCCCCCCCACCATCATGTGCCAGTAGCCAGAGCCCCCCATATCTCATATGCCAGTAGCCAGAGCCCCCCCATATCATGTGCCAGTAGCCCCCCTTATGTGCCAGTAGCCCCCCTATGTGCCAGTAGCCCCCCTTATCATGTGCCAGTAGACCCCCTTATCATGTGCCAGTAGCCCCCTTATCATGTGCCAGTAGCCCCCCTTATCATGTGCCAGTAGCCCCCCATATCATGTGCCAGTAGCCAGAGCCCCCCCCCCTTATCATGTGCCAGTAGCCAGAGCCCCCCCCCCATATCATGTGCCAGTAGCCAGATCCCCCCCATTATCATGTGCCAGTAGCCAGAGTGCCCCCATATCATGTGCCAGTAGCCAGAGTGCCCCCATATCATGTGCCAGTAGCCCCCCATATCATGTGCCAGTAGCCCCCCTTATCATGTGCCAGCCCAGTAGTCCCCCCTTATCATGTGCCAGCCCAGTAGCCCCCCTTATCATGTGCCAGCCCAGCCCAGTAGTCCCCCCTTATGTGCCAGCCCAGTAGCCCCCCTTATGTGCCAGCCCAGTAGCCCCCCTTATCATGTGCCAGCCCAGTATTGTACCTATATAAAAAAATTAAAAAAAATAATACACTTATACTTACCTCCAGCAATGCGATGCGATGCAGGCCGCCTCTTCCGTCTGTGTCCCTCGCTATACGGCTCAGGCGACGCGATGACGTCATCGCGCCATCACCGTCCTCTGATAGGCTGCCAGCACTAAGCCGGCAGCCTATCAGAGGAACAGGAGGGGACACACCTCTCCCTCCTCTGCCGCAGCACAGACAGGCATCTGTATTGCCGTCCTGAGGACGGCAATACAGATGACTATGGAGATGAGCGCTTCCGCAATGGAGGCGCTCATCTCCTGCTCTGCCCTGCCGCCGGCCGCGGCCGCCCCCACTTGTCACCAGGGCCGCAGCGCTGGGGTGCGGGGCAGTGCACCCACTGCACCCCGTGTAGGATCGGCCCTGCACTGCTGGCACTTCACCTGCGCCCCCCTCCTGTCCGCAAATGGTAGCGCCCAGGGCACCCGCTCCTTCGGCCCCTGCCTTGTACCGGCCCTGGTGTGCAGCCATTTTCTTAACCCTAAAGTTTTTATCACCTGGTCCAAGTGTGACCTGACCCGGTCAGGTCACACTTGGACCAGGTGATAAAAACTTTAGGGTTAAGAAAATGGCTGCACACCATTATACATACAAACAATAGAGCTAAGAAATGGGGATCATTATAAATAAAAAATTTATAATACCTACTATAAATGAGTCAATGGAAGCTCTTAGCGCACATATTTGATCAAACGTGTGTCGGGCCCATCTACCAGGCGTCAAGGTGGCCTCCGCAGATGGGTCCCTAACACTGATATACTGCCTCTCTTTGGACTGAACACGCCCATCTACCTGGGGCTGCTGAGCAGAGTACTTATGTAGCTGGTTCCTACACTGCCCTGAATATTGTAGGCTTAAGTAAGTCCAAAGAGAGGCAGTATATTAGTGTTAGGGACCCATCTGCGGTAGCCACCTTGACGACTGGTAGATGGGCCCGACACACATTTGATCAAATATGTGCGCTAAGAGCTTCCATTGACTCATTTATAGTTTGTATTATAATTTTTTTATTTAGAATGATCCCCATTTCTTAGCTCTATTGTTTGTATGTATAATGGTGTGCAGCCATTTTCTTTTTTATAATCACCTACTATCGATTGGCAAGCGAGACAGATTCTCGATTGGAGTTATTTCTGCCTTGACAACTGTCTTAGCACATCGCTTTCTGTTGTAACTACTAAAATGCTACCTCCTTTCCTTTCGGATTTTTCTGATGTATTCTCTAAGGGTGGAGACCAGGAGTTGCCTCCTCATCAGGAGTATAATTGCCTCGTCAACCTTATTCCCGGAGTTAGATTGCCAAAGTCTCAGTTGTATAATCTTTCTGAACCTGAAAGAGTAGCCATGCGAGAGTATATCACCGAGAGTTTGGCTAAAGGTAATATTAGACCATCCAAATCACCAATGGCGGCGGATTTTTTCTTTGTTAAAAAAAAGGATGGAACTCTTAGACCATGTTTGTGAGCTTATTTGCATCACTATCAGTGATCCCTATCCCCTTCCTTTGATCCCAGATTTATTCAATCAGATTGTCGGCACCAAGGTGTTCTCTAAGTTGGATTTGAGGGGAGCATATAATCTGATACGAGTCAAGGAAGGGGACAAATGGAAAACGACCCTTAATACTCCTGAGGGTCATTTTGAGAATCCGGTCATGCCTTTTGGTTTGTCCAATGCTCCTGCGGTTTTTCAACACTTCATCAATGACATCTGGTTGGCAGGTTTGTGGTGGTTTATCTGGATGATATTTTAATTTATTCCCCTGATATGGAGACGCATAAAGATCATGTGAGACAGGTCTTACAGATCCTAAGAGAGAATAAATTGTATGCCAAAATGGAGAAGTGTGTATTTGCGGTCCCTGAAGTGCAATTCATGGGGTACCTACTCTTATCTTCTGGTTTACGTATGGATCCGGAAAAAGTCCGTGCTGTGTTGGACTGGGATCGACCCGAAGATCTGAAGGCACTAATGCGATTTTTGGGGTTCACCAACTACTACCGTAAATTTATCTTGAATTACTCAACTGTTGTTAAACCATTAACTGATATGACTAAGAAAGGCACAGATTTTTCAGTCTGGTCTGAAGAAGCATTCATGCTTTTTCAGCAATAAAGGAATGTTTTGCTTCTGCTCCTATTCTGGTGCAACTGGATGTGTCACAACCATTTATTGTGGAAGTTGACGCATCAGATATAGTGGTTGGAGCAGTCTTGTCGCAGGGTTCTTTTCCTAGCAAATGGTGCCCTTGTGCTTTTTTTCTCCAAAAAAAACTCTCTTCTGCCGAAAGAAATTATGATGTAGCTAATAGAGAGTTGTTGGCCATTAAATTGGCTTTTGAAGAGTGGCGTCATTGGTTGGAAGGAGCGATTCATCCCGTTACGGTAATTACTGATCACAAAAATCTGGCCTACCTGCAGTCGGCTAAACATCTGAACCCAAGGCAGGCCAGATGGTCGTTGTTTTTTACTAGATTTAATTTCATTGTCACTTATCGTCCTGGGATTAAAAACGTCAAGGCGGATGCTTTGTCTAGTAGCTTTCCCGGGGGGTGATTCGGAGGATCCTGCTCAGATATTGGCTGATGGGGTGGTTGTATCTGCCCTTTATCCTGAACTTGAGGCAGAGGTGTTGGAGGCCCAGGGAGAGACACCCGATTCCTGTCCTCCAGGGAAGTTGTTTGTCCTTTAAGAACTACGACACAAGGTGTTTAAGGAACATCACGATACTGTTCTGGGAGCAGATCCACTGTGGATCTCATTTCTCGAAGAGTCTGGTGGCCAGGGTTACGTAAATGTGTTGAGGGCTATGTGGCAGCTTGTGAGATTTGTGCGCGTGCTAAGGTGGCTCATACTCGGCCTTCAGGATCTCTACTTCCATGTGTCTATCCCATCCCGACCCTGGACTCATTTGTCCATGGACTTTATCACAGATTTGCCTAATTCTTCTGGGAAAACTGTGATTCTTGTGGTTATTGACCACTTCAGCAAGATGGTGCACTTTATACCATTATCAGGTTTACCTAATGCAAAAACTCTCGCTCAAGTGTTTGTCGATAACATCGTGAAACTACACTGCATTCCATCTCATGTGGTATCTAATAGAGGGACTCAATTTGTTTCCAGATTCTGGAAGGCGTTCTGTACTCGTCTGGGGGTCCAATTGTCCTTCTCTTCGGCCTTTCATTCTCAGTCGAACGGGCAGACTGAGCGCACTAACCAGAATCTGGAGACTTATTTAAGATGTTTTGTCTCTGAGAATCAAGAGGAGTGGTCTTCATTTTTGTCGTTGGCCGAGTTTGCCATAAATAACCGTAGACCACTGATAAGTCAACGTTTTTTGGTGCAAATGGGTTTCATCCGCAGTTTGGCACATTTTCTGGTACTGAGATGTCTCGTATACCTGAAGAGGAAAGATTCTCCTCTTCGTTGTTATCTATTTGACGGAAGATTCAAAACAATTTAAATAAAATGGGCAAAAAGTATAAACGTATGGCTGATAAGAGACGTGTGAGTGGTCCGGACCTGAGAGTGGGTGATTCTGTGTGGCTTTCCACAAGAAACATTAAGTTGAAGGTACCCTCTTGGAAGTTCGTTTTGAGCTTCCGCAGTCTTTGAAGATTCATAATGTGTTTCACAAGTCATTGCTGAAAAGATATGTTGAACCTGCTGAACCGTCCTCCCTGCCACCACCTCCTGTCATGGTGAATGGTAATCTTGAATGTCAGATTGCCAGGATAGTGAACTCACATATTCTTTGTGGATCTCTTCAGTACCTTGTGCACTGGAAGGGTTTACGGTCCAGAGGAAAGAATGTGGGTTCCTGCGACCAACGTGAATGTCAGTCACCTTGTGAGGGCCTTTCACAGGGCGCATCCTAATAAAGTCGGTCCTGGGTGTCCAGAGGCCACCCGTAAAAGGGAGGGTACTGTCATGGTCCCTCCTGTGAAAGAGGTGAGAACATCGGATAGACTTGCTGCACGTAAAGCTATCTAACAGGTCTCTCTGTTTTCCTCTATGTATGTTGTTGTTTGGCAGGGTCTCACCTCTCCTCAGGTGTCGCTTGTTATCAGTGATGAGGCTCTATTTAGATCCACCTCACACTGCTGACCATGTGGTTTATAGTTTCTGCTTGGAGTTGCTAGTGTTGGTTTGTCTGGGATCTCCTGCTTCTCCATACATCTCTAAGCTAATTACTTGTTGCCTTAACTGTTTCTTTTATCTGGTGTGTGTTGTTTCTAGGCCTCAGGGAGACACAGGTTCCTTCATTCTGGAAGGAACCAGCTGTCTCATCCCCTGCTACCTATCCTAGGGCTCGACAGTTTTAGCAGGGCTTTAGTTATCCAGTGTATGAGTATTTCCACCATAAGGATCTGCTCATACTGGCAGGAGTTAGGGGAAGGCCTAGGGATTACTAGGAGGTCACCGCCCTCTTCCTTAGCTTTTGAGGCCTAGATTGTTGTCTGTTAGTTGTGGTGTGTATTTGGTGTTTTCCCTTCCCCTTAACCTGTGACACACTGGCTCCCTGTATAAGCATCAGCATCAGAAGTCAGAGATCATAAAGTGTCATAATGCATAATCCTAATCAGTGACATCATAAAGCATAAATAATAAGCTGCGGCATATACTGCAGATCATAAGCAGCGATATAATAACTCACTGATTAGCGGTGACATCACAGAAGTCAGAGGTCATAAACAATGACATCATATCTCACAAATCATTAGAAACCATAGATCAAAAGCATTGACATAGCTGATCATAAGCAGTAATAGCACACCTTACAGAACACAAGCTGTGATATAATAACCCACTGATCATAAGTGACATCATAAGCAGTGACATCATACCTTACAGATCATAAGCAGTGACTGCAAATAAGCAGTGACATCATAACTTCAATTATATGCAATGACATCATAACTCACTGATCATAAGCGGTGAGACTGTAAATTTTTTAATAAATGGCAAATACATTGGAACCACACCAAAATTCTCCGAGGGGCATCAATGAAACTGTATAGTGGTGTTTAGAAGTCGTAAATTATGTTCTACTTTACACCAGTTTGATAAATGACCCCAAATATATGTGGATGGGGTTTTGAAAACCAGTGGCTTACCTACCATAAAGGCAGCCCAAGCGACTGGTATAAGGGCCTGTGGAGAGAGGAGCCCAGCACTGAACTGCTTTTTTCTCCTCAGACATACTGTAGATTATCTGCATATTTCATCAACAGCTATTAGGGGAGCTCAATGCTTAATGATTTTCCAACTTTCTTTATTCAATAGTAACTGTGTAAATTCTTATGCACTGAGCTCACCCTAGTGGTGGCTGAAGGCAGTCAGTTTTATAATATACTGTGTGATGGGAAGCATACAATTTATCTATGTACATAGCCCTTTGAGGGCTTGTTTTTTACTGAACAAGTTATATTTACCTATAGCCCATTCCGCCATTGTTTTTTTTCTTTGTTTTATTTTTTACATTTTCATCGTACTTTATGAATATTTTAGTTTTATTCTATATGTTAAGATTATACTGATATTAAATATGTATGCGATTTTTATATATTTTACAACTTTTGCATAATAGCATAGTTCATAAAAAATATATAATTTTTGCCTCATTCTGAGAGTCATAATATTTTCATTTTCCTGTCAACAAACCACAGCATCATAAAGGTTGTTGTTGGTTTTTTTTTGTCAGGGATGGGTTATTTTTATTCAGTAGTACCATTCTGAGGTACATATAACAGATTACCTTATATTTTAAGGGGATTAATGGGGAAAAAAAGCAATTCTGCCATTAATTTATTTTATATGCTGTTCACTATGCGGCAGAAATAACTTTTTAACTTTCATATACATGATGTCATGAATGCATATTGTATTAGTAGTAGTACCAAACTTGTATATTTTCCTTACTTTTACTATGTGCTGTTTTGCTCACTTTTTTAAAATTAAACTATATACAGTTGCAAGAAAAAGTATGTGAACCCTTTGGAATTATATGGATTTCTGCACAAATTGGTCATACAATGTGATCTGATCTTCATCTAAGTCACAACAATAGACAATCACAGTCTGCTTAAACTAATAACACACAAAGAATTTAATGTTACCATGTTTTTATTGAACACACCATGTAAACATTCACAGTGCAGGGGGAAAAAGTATGTGAACCCTTGGATTCAATAACTGGTTGAACCTCCTTTGGCAGCAATAACTTCAACCAAATGTTTCCTGTAGTTGCAGATCAGACGTGCACAACGGTCAGGAGTAATTCTTGACCATTCCTCTTTACAGAACTGTTTCAGTTCAGCAATATTCTTGGGCTGTCTGGTGTGAATCGCTTTCTTGAGGTCATGCCACAGCATCTCAATCGGGTTGAGGTCAGGACTCTGACTGGGCCACTCCAGAAGGTGTATTTTCTGTTTAAGCCATTCTGTTGTTGATTTACTTCTATGCTTTGTGTCGTTGTCCTGTTGCAACACCCATCTTCTGTTGAGCTTCAGCTGGTGGACAGATGGCCTTAAGTTCTCCTGCAAAATATCTTGATAAACTTGGGAATTCATTTTTCCTTCGATGATAGCAATCCGTCCAGGCCCTGACGCAGCAAAGCAGCCCCAAACCATGATGCCCCCACCGCCATACTTCACAGTTGGGATGAGGTTTTGATGTTGGTGCGCTGTGCTTCTTTTTCTCCACACATAGTGTTGTGTGTTTCTTCCAAACAACTCAACTTTGGTTTCATCTGTCCACAGAATATTTTGCCAGTACTGCTGTGGAACATCCAGGTTCTCTTGTGCAAACTGTAAACGTGCAGCAATGTTTTTTTTTGGACAGCAGTCGCTTCCTCTGTGGTATCCTCCCATGAAATCCATTCTTGTTTTGTGTTTTACGTATCGTAGATTCGCTAACGGGGATGTTAGCATATGCCAGAGACTTTTGTAAGTCTTTAGCTGACACTCTAGGATTCTTCTTCACCTCATTGAGCATTCTGCGCTGTGCTCTTGCAGTCATCTTTACAGGACGGTCACTCCTAGGGAGAGTAGCAGCAGTGCTGAACTTTCTCCATTTATAGACAATTTGTCTTACCGTGGACAGCAAGGCTTTTGGAGATACTTTTATAACCCTTTCCGGTTTTGTGCAAGTCAACAATTCTTAATCGTAGGTCTTCTGAGATCTCTTTTGTGCGAGACATCATTCGCACCAGGCAATGCTTCATGTGAAAAGCAAACCCAGAACTGGTGTGTGTTTTTTATAGGGCAGGGCAGCTGTAACAAACACCTCCAATCTCATATCATTGATTGGACTCCAGTTGGCTGACACCTCACTCCAATTTGCTCTTGGAGATGTCATTAGTCTTAGGGTTCACATACTTTTTCCACCTGCACTGTGAATGTTTACATGGTGTGTTCAATAAAAACATGGTAACATTTAATTCTTTATGTGTTATTAGTTTAAGCAGACTGTGATTGTCTATTGTTGTGACTTAGATGAAGATCAGATCATATTTTATGACCAATATGTGCAGAAATCCATATAATTCCAAAGGGTTCACATACTTTTTCTTGCAACTGTATATCATTTTTTCATTATTCCATTATGAAAATTGACTGTGCAATCCTCTGATAGCTCATATACTACATTGCAATACTACTCTTTTGCAGCATATTGTTGCCTGTCAGTGTTTTACTGATAGGAAAATTAAATGGAAGATCAGCGGCATCTTCCCCGAGTAATAGCAGTTGATTTTGAGGCAGAATCTCTAACAATCATTTGATCACTGTCATAGTGAGTCAACCAATTTAACATGAAAGATTTCAGTCTTTTTTCATTGTAGCATCAGTTGTAATGAGGGTGATATTAGTAGGCTTAGAAACAACTATACTGTTTCTATGCTGACAGTGCCACCAGCACAGGAGGAGTGGTACATCAGGTATAGGAAGGTTTTGAGTCATCATAAAAATTATGTCTTAATTTGCAACTTGATTTCCTAAAACAATATAAGAATCTGGGGAGTCATATTCTTTCAAACAACATTGTAACAATATTTCCCCTGTTAGAATTTAACAAATGACATTAAGCTTTGAATAAAGGTAAGATGTGGGCAGGAAACCTTGAGTCTCATACTTAAAGGAAACCTCTCACCATATAGAGTCAGTGCAGTCTGCAGGCAGCACATTTTGGAGAAGGAGGAGCTGAGCAGATTGATGTATAGATTTATGGGAAATTATTCAGTGTAACGTATAATTTATTTATTTCAATTGCTGCTCTTTCTATGCTTAGGAGTCATGTGGGCAGTCTTACTGGTCTGGCCGTTCACTTCCTGCCTGCAGCCCTCTCTACTTCTAGGGCCCGTGAGCTCTCTCTGATTCTTAAAGGGCTAATGCATGTGCATCACAATTAATCCCAAATCAATGGCTGCCTGACCTTTCCCTGTGGGTCAATGCCTGAGCAATAGGTTCTCTAGACTGCTAGTGCCTGCGAAAGTCTGCAGTTTTTTCATTCTGATTTTCTGTGCTTGACCTCTATCCACCAGATTTGACCTACTGCTACCTGACTTCACTTCTGTGTAAGTGACATATTTACCGTGAGCTGAGATGTCTCAGAAACAGAGTACAGCAACAACTTGCGCCCTTACTCCGGTGGTCAGGGAAATTATGTGAAAATCTGTCCTCTTAAGTCAGAAAACTCCAGTGCCTAGGGTCGGGAGGAGAGATGACCCTAGGTTAAGATGACCTGTCTCCAAAACTAACAATTCTTGCAGTAACATCCGGTTCATTAAACAGGCCTTTCTGGATTCCAGTCCTGTTGGCAACATCTTGCATCAGGCCTTGGTGAAGTCTTTGACTGTAGCTTCTGTCAACTTAGAACCTATCAAGTAAGCTACTGTGTCTATGGATCTCCAGGTTGGGGTCCTGCATTTATAGAAGATCTCTTTCTAATTCTCCCAGAATCCATCAGTCCCCTCTTGCTCGGTTTACTATAGCTCCACCTCCATGCTCCACAATCAATTGGGACAACGATCAGGTTGTGCATTGGGGTCTCGATGCCACTCATGCTATTTAGCTACAGTGCAGACTTTTCTGAGGACTCAAGTGCCACAAAGCCACCAGGGACTGCCTTCCTCATATGCCAGTTATGCAGATGCAGCTATGCTGTTATATAGGTGTGATCTTCTTAATGGAACTACTGGATGTATTTCTGGAGCTCAATAATATTACAGGCTATAGCTACTAGAGAGGGGTCGTTGATCCAAGGAGTTATTCTGATTGCATGATTGGAGTCGGGAAGGAATTTTTTATTCCCCTAAAGTGGAGAAAATTGGCTTCTACCTCACAGGGTTTTTGGCCTTCCTCTGGATCAACTTGCAGGATAACAGGCCGAACTGGATGGACAAATGTCTTTTTTCGGCCTTATGTACTATGTTACTATGTTACTCCCTACAAGGTCGGGTGTATCTGCTGTCACTTCTTGAGACCCAAGCCATGTCAGACTACATTAAAGAGAACCTAGAAAAAGGATTCATTTACAAGCCTTCCTCCCGTGGCTGAGACTAGCTTCTACTTTGTTAAAAAAAAAAAAGGATGGCCCTGTTCAGTCCTACTAGCTGGGCACCCAGGGCTCTGAAAGACATTGAACTTTATTTCCCAACATTACTGCTGGCCAACACTTTCCTGGGATGTCCATGAGTATGTTACCTCTTGTGCCACATGTGCACAGACAGAATAAGTCCTCTAGGTAGGAGCCTGCTGGCCTGCTTCTCCATTTGCTATTGCCAGATGGCAACATGTCGTGATAGACTTTTTTACGGACCTGCCTCGATGCTCTGGATGTACCATAATCTGTGTGATTGTGGACCATTTTTCCAGAATGGCTTATTTTGTCCCTCTGACCAGCCTTCCTCCCACTCTTCATCTTTAGTTTCCTGGTCTGTGTTCTCATATAACAACCACTTAGGTGGGTCAACCCAATTCCTGAGTCCTTTTGAAGTTCTCAAACAAATCAACCCTGTCTGCTGTAAATAACGCCTTCCCTCTTCTCCACATGTTTCTCACCTCAGACCGTTGGTCCTCAATTGCTATTCCAGCCTTCAGTTTCTACTCCCACTCTGGTCACCCCAGAGGATAAGTTTGAGAGTTCTTGATGTTAAGAAGGTTGGGAAAAATACAGAACAGGGGTCCTGTGCCTTCCATATGAATTGAGCGGCAGGTTAAGCATGTGCTGTTCCACTCCATTCATTCTGCAAGGAACTGCTGGAGACAGTAGCATACAACGTGGCTGTCATTGACAGTCCCAGAGAGTGTGAATGGAGAGGCAGTGCACATGCTTGCCCTGCCTCACTATTCATACAGGGGCAAAGGACCCCAGTTCTTGTGATCAATGGGGGTCCTAGTGGTCAGACCCCCACTGATCACATACCTATCCCCTATCCTGTTTTTTTTCTAAGAAGGCTGGGGAAGCTCTACTAATGCATATTTATGAGTAGCCATGCTGTGTAAGTTAAATATTAATGAAATAAATAACCTTGACATAGTTCAGAGTATATGGCCTATAGTTAGTCTAACAACAGGAAATTCACTATGAATACAGCTAAAATGTCTGGTAGGGCATGCTGCATTTAATAAAACGGTACATTTATGCTTTCTATTGCTGCATTCCCAAGAAAAATATTTCTCATTCAATATGCAAATGAGCTGTTAAGTGCACTGAGGGTGTGCCTGAGTCCCTCAGTGCTCCTTAGAAGCACCACTGTTCTCTTCCAGACCCTCCCTCTCATAGTTGATGGACAGGATGAGTAGAGATTGTACAGCATGGTGCAAATGCAATATTACAGGAACAGAAGAGTATTAAAGCACCTGTCCCTTTCAATCAATTAGGAGAGGGAGGGGCTGGAAAAGAAAAGGTGCATCTAGGGGCTCAGACCCACCCTCAGTGCACTTAACAACTCTTTTCCTCAGGAAAGCAGTACTGATCACATCAATGGTCAAAACATCATATGCCTCAGAGGTATACTTAGCTTTCCTTCCCTGTGACGGTACACACAGACCAGGGCTGGCATCCTGCGTATGGCAATGGCGCTTGTAGTGTCCCTCATTGCCCTTTTTAAGCGCGCCCAGGATGCTGACCACACCTCCCTTTCCCTGTCACGTGACCACCGTGTGACCGCGTAACCGCGTAAAAAGCACAATGAGGGACACTACAAGTGCCGCTGCCATACTCAGCATGTGTGTACCGAAGAAAGCTAAGTACAGTCGTGGCCAAAAGTTTTGAGAATTACATAAATATTGGAAATTGGAAAAGTTGCTGCTTAAGTTTTTATAATAGCAATTTGCATATACTCCAGAATGTTATGAAGAGTGATCAGATAAATTGCATAGTCCTTCTTTGCCATGAAAATTAACTTAATCCCAAAAAAACCTTTCCACTGCATTTCATTGCTGTCATTAAAGGACCTGCTAAGATCATTTCAGTAATTGTCTTGTTAACTCAGGTGAGAATGTTGACACAGGCAAGGATATTGTGGCTACTAAGATTGCACCTCAATCAACAATTTATAGGATCATCAAGAACTTCAAGGAAAGAGGTTCAATTCTTGTTAAGAAGGCTTCAGGGCGTCCAAGAAAGTCCAGCAAGCGCCAGGATCGTCTCCTAAAGAGGATTCAGCTGCGGAATTGGAGTGCCACCAGTGCAGAGCTTGCTCAGGAATGGCAGCAGGCAGGTGTGAGCGCATCTGCACGCACAGTGAGGCGAGGACTTTTGGAAGATGGCCTGGTGTCAAGAAGGGCAGCAAAGAAGCCACTTCTCTCCAAAAAAACCCATCAGGGACAGATTGATCTTCTGCAGAAAGTATGGTGAATGGAATGGACTGCTGAGGACTGGGGCAAAGTCATATTCTCCGATGAAGCCTCTTTCCGATTGTTTGGGGCATCTGGAAAAAGGCTTGTCCGGAGAAGAAAAGGTGAGCGCTACCATCAGTCCTGTGTCATGCCAACAGTAAAGCATCCTGAGACCATTCATGTGTGGGGTTGCTTCTCATCCAAGGGAGTGGGCTCACTCACAATTTTGCCCAAAAACACAGCCATGAATAAAGAATGGTACCAAAACACCCTCCAACAGCAACTTCTTCCAACAATCCAACAACAGTTTGGTGAAGAACAATGCATTTTCCAGCACGATGGAGCACCGTGCCATAAGGCAAAAGTGATAACTAAGTGGCTCGGGGACCAAAACGTTGACATTTTGGGTCCATGGCCTGGAAACTCCCCAGATCTTAATCCCATTGAGAACTTGTGGTCAATCCTCAAGAGGCGGGTGGACAAACAAAAACCCACTAATTCTGACAAACTCCAAGAAGTGATTATGAAAGAATGGGTTGCTATCAGTCAGGAATTGGCCCAGAAGTTGATTGAGAGCATGCCCAGTCGAATTGCAGAGGTCCTGAAAAAGAAGGGCCAACACTGCAAATACTGACTCTTTGCATAAATGTCATGTAATTGTCGATAAAAGCCTTTGAAACGTATGAAGTGCGTGTAATTATATTTCACTACATCACAGAAACAACTGAAACAAATATCTAAAAGCAGTTTAGCAGCAAACTTTGTGAAAACTAATATTTGTGTCATTCTCAAAACTTTTGGCCACGACTGTATACCTCTGAGGCATATGATGTTTTGACCATTGATGTGATCAGTACTCTGATCCTGTTACACTTTTGCCTTATGTTTTGTATGTTTGATTATCGACCCTGTGATGTGAGGTGACAGGCCAGCCAGGAATATACTACTTGAGGGCTGCACCGCCGGGGTCACTGTTGCTTGTATCTTACACATTGGTCCCCTGATGAGTTGGATTGTCACCAACAAAACGCGTCGGGACATTATTGGGACTTTTTAACCTAACCACAAAATGGTAACAGGGTCTCTCACCATAGCTTGACGAAGCTGGACAGTCTCCATTGCGGCACAGGTACAAGTAGGGACTTTTTAGGTAATGAGACTTAGTGGGTTGATTTTGGTTGCGTATTGCTCTCTAACTGTAGGGATTCAATATATTGTAGGGTCAGGTAGTAAGAGACCCAGTATTAGCCACCCTCATACCCTTAGCTCAAGGTTATTAGTGGCGCAGCGATTATGCAGTTTGCATTACAATTTTTTAGGGAAATTTTTGTGAATAATTAATAAAAGTTATATATTAAGGTATCCTATTCAAATATGAGATAGTTTATGATCAATTTGGTTACCCATTGTTATTTAAGCATTGACCACTGCTCAATTTGGTTGTGTATATAGTTAATTGGCCATACACAATGGACTGAAGTAGGTTGATGGTTACCATAAACTGCCCCCCCATGTTCTGGGCCCCTCACAGGGAATATACTTACCCCACTCCCCTCTCCCTGCGCAATTCCTGCTCCCCGCATTGCCAATGCCGCTTCTCCCCGTGCGCCAATGAAAACATCTGGTGTCGGGAGGAGCAGCCAATGGCAGGCGGGGACAGGGACGGGCCTGCCTAGCATCACCGGTGACGCTAGGGAGGCTTGTCCCCATCCTCACCTGGCATTGTTTTTTTAATCGGCGCATGGGGAGAAGCAGCAGCGGTGGTGCCGGGACCAGGAGCGGCGCAGGTAGCAGGGTAAGTATATTCCCTGTCGGGCCCGGCACATGGGGGGGCAGTTTATGGTATTGGATAACCCCTTTAAAGAACCATTGCATGAGCAGTTTGTTTGTAAATTATCTTTACACCAAAGTAGTCGTACACATTTTAGTCCATAATGACTTTTACAGTCATTCAATCTGGAAATACATGCTCAATGACACCGTGACAATCTTTCGGAAAACCTTAGAACATTCTTTGAGGGAAAGATCCAGAATCTCTTGTTTTTTTAATGTGATGCATATGGGAGACATAATCGCAGCTAGTCTACACGCACTAGCTCAGGAAACACTGAGAATGAAAGCAAGATGGAGCCTGCAGAGGAGAAACTGTTATAAAATGTCAGATGCAAGTCATATAAAGGCGTGAATGATGGAATTTCAAGGAGCAATAAACCTATAAATGAATAATAAAGTAAACAGAAGATAATCTTACCCGCACTGCTAGAGGGTGTGCAGGATTTTCTGCATGTTCCTGAACAGTCTTGTAGAAATCCTACAGAGAACAGAGGGGTTAATTTCCTGTTGATCTCATTCATTTTTGGCTGGCAGACAGCTGAGAAGCAGAGCTCAACCAAGGGGATGAAATTGTCTTTGTTTCCTATAGCAGATGAGGGGATTTGGCTATTCCAGGGCCTTTAATATTGATTGGACCTGGGCAACCCACCACAACTCATCCCCCCCCCCCCTTGTACTTGTTCCGCTGATCCGCGGGCTGCGCGGGCATGAGTTCAGTCACTTCGGTGCGCAATTCCGTCCTGCGGCGCATGATCCCACGAGACCCGCAGCGGGAGGTCACGGGTCTCGCGGGACCATGCGCCGCAGGACGGGATTGCGCACCGAAGTGACTGAACTCATGCCCCCGCAGCCCGCAAGTAGCAGATCAGCGGAACAAGTACAAGGGGGATGGGGGGGATAATCTGTGGGGTTGCCCAGGGTCTACTCCCATCAATATTAAAGGGCCCAAGAAAAGATTTCTGCAGTGGTGGGGAAATGAAACATAACAGATATTGGAAAGTTACCGAATGTTGTATTATATAATGACTGCAGTCTGCAGTACTGCACTTCATTTGCGTAAACCAGAACACCCCTTTAAGCATGCCTTTAACCACCTCCGGACCGCTGTACGCACAGACGCGTCCTGGAGGTGGTTGATTCATTCCTCCTGGACGCGCCGGCGCGTCCTCTCGCGAGACGCGAGATTTCCTGTGAACGCGCGCACACAGGCGCGCGCGCTCACAGGAACGGAAGGTAAGCGAGTTGATCTCCAGCCTGCCAGTGGCGATCGTTCACTGGCAGGCTGGAGATGTGTTTTTTTTAACCCCTAACAGGTATATTAGACGCTGTTTTGATAACAGCGTCTAATATACCTGCTACCTGGTCCTCTGGTGGTCCCCTTTGTTTGGATCGACCACCAGAGGACACAGGTAGCTCAGTAAAGTAGCACCAAGCACCACTACACTACATTACACCCCCCCCCCCCCCCCGTCACTTATTAACCCCTTATTAGCCCCTGATCACCCCTGATCACCCCATATAGACTCCCTGATCACCCCCCTGTCATTGATCACCCCCCTGTCATTGATCACCCCCCTGTAAAGCTCCATTCAGACGTCCGCATGATTTTTACGGATCCACTGATAGATGGATCGGATCCGCAAAACGCATCCGGACGTCTGAATGAAGCCTTACAGGGGCGTGATCAATGACTGTGGTGATCACCCCATATAGACTCCCTGATCACCCCCCTGTCATTGATAACCCCCCTGTCATTGATCACCCCCCTGTAAAGCTCCATTCAGACGTCCGCATGATTTTTACGGATCCACTGATAGATGGATCGGATCCGCAAAACGCATCCGGACGTCTGAATGAAGCCTTACAGGGGCGTGATCAATGACTGTGGTGATCACCCCATATAGACTCCCTGATCACCCCCCTGTAAAGCTCCATTCAGATGTCCGCATGATTTTTACGGATGCACTGATAGATGGATCGGATCCGCAAAACGCATCCGGACGTCTGAATGAAGCCTTACAGGGGCATGATCAATGACTGTGGTGATCACCCCATATAGACTCCCTGATCACCCCCCTGTCATTGATTACACCCCTGTCATTGATCAACCCCCTGTAAAGCTCCATTCAGATGTCCGCATGATTTTTACGGATGCACTGATAGATGGATCGGATCCGCAAAACGCATCCGGACGTCTGAATGAAGCCTTACAGGGGCATGATCAATGACTGTGGTTATCACCCCATATAGACTCCCTGATCACCCCCCTGTCATTGATTACACCCCTGTCATTGATCAACCCCCTGTAAAGCTCCATTCAGATGTCCGCATGATTTTTACGGATGCACTGATAGATGGATCGGATCCGCAAAACGCATCCGGACGTCTGAATGAAGCCTTACAGGGGCGTGATCAATGACTGTGGTGATCACCCCATATAGACTCCCTGATCACCCCCCTGTCATTGATCAACCCCCTGTAAAGCTCCATTCAGATGTCCGCATGATTTTTACGGATGCACTGATAGATAGATCGGATCCGCAAAACGCATCCGGACGTCTGAATGAAGCCTTACAGGGGCGTGATCAATGACTGTGGTGATCACCCCATATAGACTCCCTGATCACCCCCCTGTCATTGATTACCCCCCTGTAAAGCTCCATTCAGACGTCCGCATGATTTTTACGGATCCACTGATAGATGGATCGGATCCGCAAAACGCATCCGGACGTCTGAATGAAGCCTTACAGGGGCGTGATCAATGACTGTGGTGATCACCCCATATAGACTCCCTGATCACCCCCCTGTCATTGATTACCCCCCTGTAAAGCTCCATTCAGACGTCCGCATGATTTTTACGGATCCACTGATAGATGGATCGGATCCGCAAAACGCATCCGGACGTCTGAATGAAGCCTTACAGGGGCGTGATCAATGACTGTGGTGATCACCCCATATAGACTCCCTGATCACCCCCCTGTCATTGATTACCCCCCTGTAAAGCTCCATTCAGACGTCCGCATGATTTTTACGGATCCACTGATAGATGGATCGGATCCGCAAAACGCATCCGGACGTCTGAATGAAGCCTTACAGGGGCATGATCAATGACTGTGGTGATCACCCCATATAGACTCCCTGATCACCCCCCTGTAAAGCTCCATTCAGATGTCCACATGATTTTTACGGATGCACTGATAGATGGATCGGATCCGCAAAACGCATCCGGACGTCTGAATGAAGCCTTACAGGGGCATGATCAATGACTGTGGTGATCACCCCATATAGACTCCCTGATCACCCCCCTGTCATTGATTACACCCCTGTCATTGATCAACCCCCTGTAAAGCTCCATTCAGATGTCCGCATGATTTTTACGGATGCACTGATAGATGGATCGGATCCGCAAAACGCATCCGGACGTCTGAATGAAGCCTTACAGGGGCATGATCAATGACTGTGGTTATCACCCCATATAGACTCCCTGATCACCCCCCTGTCATTGATTACACCCCTGTCATTGATCAACCCCCTGTAAAGCTCCATTCAGATGTCCGCATGATTTTTACGGATGCACTGATAGATGGATCGGATCCGCAAAACGCATCCGGACGTCTGAATGAAGCCTTACAGGGGCGTGATCAATGACTGTGGTGATCACCCCATATAGACTCCCTGATCACCCCCCTGTCATTGATCACCCCCCTGTAAAGCTCCATTCAGATGTCCGCATGATTTTTACGGATGCACTGATAGATGGATCGGATCCGCAAAACGCATACGGACGTCTGAATGAAGCCTTACAGGGGCATGATCAATGACTGTGGTTATCACCCCATATAGACTCCCTGATCACCCCCTGTCATTGATCAACCCCCTGTAAAGCTCCATTCAGATGTCCGCATGATTTTTACGGATGCACTGATAGATGGATCGGATCCGCAAAACGCATCCGGACGTCTGAATGAAGCCTTACAGGGGCGTGATCAATGACTGTGGTGATCACCCCATATAGACTCCCTGATCACCCCCCTGTCATTGATTACCCCCCTGTAAAGCTCCATTCAGACGTCCGCATGATTTTTACGGATCCACTGATAGATGGATCGGATCCGCAAAACGCATCCGGACGTCTGAATGAAGCCTTACAGGGGCGTGATCAATGACTGTGGTGATCACCCCATATAGACTCCCTGATCACCCCCCTGTCATTGATTACCCCCCTGTCATTGATTACCCCCCTGTAAAGCTCCATTCAGACGTCCGCATGATTTTTACGGATCCACTGATAGATGGATCGGATCCGCAAAACGCATCCGGACGTCTGAATGAAGCCTTACACGGGCGTGATCAATGACTGTGGTTATCACCCCATATAGACTCCCTGATCACCCCCCTGTCATTGATTACCCCCCTGTAAAGCTCCATTCAGATGTCCGCATGATTTTTACGGATGCACTGATAGATGGATCAGATCCGCAAAACGCATCCGGACGTCTGAATGAAGCCTTACAGGGGCATGATCAATGACTGTGGTTATCACCCCATATAGACTCCCTGATCACCCCCCTGTCATTGATCACCCCCCTGTCATTGATCACCCCCCTGTCATTGATCACCCCCCCTGTCATTGATCACCCCCCCCTGTCATTGATCACCCCTCTGTAAGGCTCCATTCAGACATTTTTTTGGCCCAAGTTAGCGGAATTATTTTTTTTTTTTCTTACAAAGTCTCATATTCCACTAACTTGTGTCAAAAAATAAAATCTCACATGAACTCACCATACCCCTCACGGAATCCAAATGCGTAAAATTTTTTAGACATTTATATTCCAGACTTCTTCTCACGCTTTAGGGCCCCTAGAATGCCAGGGCAGTATAAATACCCCACATGTGACCCCATTTCGGAAAGAAGACAGCCCCAGGTATTCCGTGAGGGGAATATTGAGTCCATGAAAGATTGAAATTTTTGTCCCAAGTTAGCGGAACGGGAGACTTTGTGAGAAAAAAATTAAAAATATCAATTTCCGCTAACTTGTGCCAAAAAAAAAAAAATTCTATGAACTCGCCATGCCCCTCATTGAATACCTTGGGGTGTCTTCTTTCCAAAATGGGGTCACATGTGGGGTATTTATACTGCCCTGGCATTCTAGGGGCCCCAAAGCGTGAGAAGAAGTCTGGTATCCAAATGTCTAAAAATGCCCTCCTAAAAGGAATTTGGGCACCTTTGCGCATCTAGGCTGCAAAAAAGTGTCACACATCTGGTATCGCCGTACTCAGGAGAAGTTGGGGAATGTGTTTTGGGGTGTCATTTTACATATACCCATGCTGGGTGAGAGAAATATCTTGGTCAAATGCCAACTTTGTATAAAAAAATGGGAAAAGTTGTCTTTTGTCAAGATATTTCTCTCACCCAGCAAGGGTATATGTAAAATGACACCCCAAAACACATTCCCCAACTTCTCCTGAATACGGCGATACCACATGTGTGACACTTTTTTGCAGCCTAGGTGGGCAAAGGGGCCCATATTCCAAAGAGCACCTTTAGGATTTCACAGGTCATTTACCTACTTACCACACATTAGGGCCCCTGGAAAATGCCAGGGCAGTATAACTACCCCACAAGTGACCCCATTTTGGAAAGAAGACACCCCAAGGTATTCCGTGAGGGGCATGGCGAGTTCCTAGAATTTTTTATTTTTTGTCACAAGTTAGTGGAAAATGCTGCTTTTTTTTTTTTTTTTTTTTTTTTCATACAAAGTCTCATATTCCACTAACTTGTGACAAAAAATAAAAACTTCCATAAACTCACTATGCCCATCAGCGAATACCTTGGGGTCTCTTCTTTCCAAAATGGGGTCACTTGTGGGGTAGTTATACTGCCCTGGCATTCTAGGGGCCCAAATGTGTGGTAAGGAGTTTGAAATCAAATTCTGTAAAAAATGACCTGTGAAATCCGAAAGGTGCTCTTTGGAATATGGGCCCCTTTGCCCACCTAGGCTGCAAAAAAGTGTCACACATCTGGTATCTCCGTACTCAGGAGAAGTTGGGGAATGTGTTTTGGGGTGTCATTTTACATATACCCATGCTGGGTGAGAGAAATATCTTGGCAAAAGACAACTTTTCCCATTTTTTTATACAAAGTTGGCATTTGACCAAGATATTTATCTCACCCAGCATGGGTATATGTAAAAAGACACCCCAAAACACATTCCTCAACTTCTCCTGAGTACGGAGATACCAGATGTGTGACACTTTTTTGCAGCCTAGGTGGGCAAAGGGGCCCATATTCCAAAGAGCACCTTTCGGATTTCACAGGTCATTTTTTACAGAATTTGATTTCAAACTCCTTACCACACATTTGGGCCCCTAGAATGCCAGGGCAGTATAACCACCCCACAAGTGACCCCATTTTGGAAAGAAGAGACCCCAAGGTATTTCGTGATGGGCATAGTGAGTTCATAGAAGTTTTTATTTTTTGTCACAAGTTAGTGGAATATGAGACTTTGTAAGAAAAGAAAAAAAAAAAAATCATCATTTTCCACTAACTTGTGACAAAAAATAAAAAGTTCTATGAACTCACTATGCCCATCAGCGAATACCTTAGGGTGTGTACTTTCCGAAATGGGGTCATTTGTGGGGTGTTTGTACTGTCTGGGCATTGTAGAACCTCAGGAAACATGACAGGTGCTCAGAAAGTCAGATCTGCTTCAAAAAGCGGAAATTCACATTTTTGTACCATAGTTTGTAAACGCTATAACTTTTACCCAAACCATTTTTTTTTTACCCAAACATTTTTTTTTATCAAAGACATGTAGAACAATAAATTTAGAGCAAAATTTATATATGGATCTCGTTTTTTTTTGCAAAATTTCACAACTGAAAGTGAAAAATGTCATTTTTTTGCTAAAAAATCGTTAAATTTCGATTAATAACAAAAAAAGTAAAAATGTCAGCAGCAATGAAATACCACCAAATGAAAGCTCTATTAGTGAGAAGAAAAGGAGGTAAAATTCATTTGGGTGGTAAGTTGCATGACCGAGCAATAAATGGTGAAAGTAGTGTAGGTCAGAAGTGTAAAAAGTGGCCTGGTCTTTCAGGGTGTTTAAGCACTGGGGGCTGAGGTGGTTAATGTTCAGTGGGCTTGTGCCCCGGATGTTTTTTAGACCCTAGCAACGCCCCTGAGTTTAACCCCACTGTATCAAAAAGGGAGAGGGCTCCCCACCACCACAACCTGATCACGGGTGTCGATAGATTGATGGCAGCCAGGGACCTAACAATGGCCCCAAGGTTTGCCAACTTAGTACTCCTATTAAACCCTGATTCTATTTGGCCTTATTAGGCTTAATAGAATTCCTGTCAGTGTTTTGCTGACAGGGCATGATACACCGCAATGCTAGAGTATCCATACCTCCCATCTTTTTGGACAGTCAAAGAGGGACACCTATGGTTCACTGTGTGCATATCTATTCACGTCAATAGTTTTATTTTACACACTAGCACAAAAATTGTCTGGATATAGAAATTTCTAAAATCTAAATTGCATTGAATAATGAAATAATATACAAGATGGGCTCATATGTACATATAGGAACCAGAGAAACACTTTCTGGAACAATATTATAAATGTAATAATGTAAATCTTTACCTCAGATCAAAAAGAGGGACATTTAAGGAGTAAAAAGGGACAGATGGACATAGATCAAAAATAGGGACTGGCCCTCAAAAAGAGGGACACTTGGTAGTCCTGGAGTATCACAGTGTATTTTATGAGTGATCAAAGCATTGCACAGCCAAGTTCCATAGTTTAATAACATACTAAAGTGTTACACTTTTTAAACTGTTACAAATGCCCTAAAATAACTTTGTAATATATTTTATTGATTTTATCATTCTATTAGCAAAACAAGCACCCAAACTTCAGGCCTTTCTGTAGCTCTTTTCACTGCAGAGGATACAGAATCATACACCGCAGCCATATACAGTATGATTTCTACAATATGCGCTGCAGTGAGCGCCATACTGGTGCCTGTGGCCGCTCTGCTCAAAGCTCTGTATAGCACAGCGGTGCGAGGACAAACAGATGCTATACATAGCATATCACTGCTCCTGCCTGTCCTCATTCTGCTCTGCTAAAGCCTGGCATAGCACATCACTGAGCCAATGTGCTATGCAGAGCTTTGACCAGCGCAGGCGCTAGGAGCGTGCATTGCTAGAATCTAAGAAGATCAGGAGCATAAGCCCCAAGGCATGTGTTTTGCCCCCACTCAACCCCCTAAAAAATATTTTGAAGACACCATAGCTATTAATATTATTATTTATTATTAAAGCATCATTCATTCCATGGCGCTGTACATATGATAAGGGTGTACATAGATAATAAAAAAATAAGTACAATAAGCATGAGCAAAACAAGTTACAAACTGGTACAGAAGGAGAGAGGGCTTACAATCTACAAGGAATGGGAGAAGGACACAGTAGGTGCGGGTGAAGTTGGTCATGGCGGTATGGAGGCAGCAGGGTCACTGGTTGTAGGCTTGTCTGAATAGGTGGGTTTTCAGGTTTCTTTTGAAGGTTTCCACTGTAGGTGAGAGTCTGATATGTTGCGATAGAGAGTTCCAGAGTACAGCGGCTGCACAGGACAAATCTTGGAGGTGATTGTGGAAAGAGGAGATAAGAGGAAAGTAGAGAAGGAGGTCTTGTGAGGATCGGAGATTGCGCGTAGGAAGATGTCTCCTCCCCGGTGTTCCAATGCTATTAATTAGCATACAGCGCGCCTAAACAGAATGAGGGGCACATCGGCACAACGAAGGAGCGGATCAAGAAAAAAAATTGCGATATCACTTCTACTGAACATGGGCTACAGTGTGAGGTATCGCTTTTCTAAAGTACAAACTGGTGAAAGTCCTCTTTAAGAGTACGTCCACACAGCAATGTGGATGAGATTTTAAGAAAAAAATCTGCAGCATAAATTGACCTGTGGATTTTAGATCTGCAGCATGTCAGTTCATGCTGAGGAACTCCCCCATGGATTTCACCCCTTGCAATTCAGAGGGTGAAATCTGCAGCAAATCCGCTACAAATTCGCATATAACTTATGCAGATTGTCTAGCAAATTTTCCTTTGCATTTTACATCCCTTATGAATCTACCCTACAGCATTTTTTAGAACACTTGATAATAAACTTTTGGAATGCAAGATAATCATTGGGTCACTGCCTCAAATTACAGAGTTTGCTGCACTCCTTATTGCACCACAGCACTGCTATATCTCCATAAAAGCAGTAATAAATACAGAAACTCTGAAGCGCTTCAGGCTGCACTATCCTTTTCTCAAAGCTTTGAGAAAAGGCTAGTGTAGCCCAAAATGCGCCAGTGTTTTAATCTTATCGTCTTTGAGTCCTGCTCAGTGCAGGTGTATTGTGATCACAGTGATACTACCGCAGGTTGTGTAAGAGCGCACTGGTGCCTGTGTTTACATTGTAATAATGGTTCTTTAGAGGTCCCATCTGTGTCCCACACTAGAACAGTGCCCCCACAAACTGCCCTCCACAAGTAATGGTGCAACCTTAGCTCCCCTACAGTAATAGTGTCCCCACACATAAGTGTTCCTCCCAGTACTGGTGCCAAATTAGTGCCCTCCACAATGTAATCACACCTCCTTAGTGCCCCCTACTCCATTATAGTGCCTGCTCTCTCACTACTGGTGGTCTCTTAGTGTTCCCCACTCTATAATGGTGCCCCTTAGTGTCCCCGGTTAGTTATGGTGTCCCACACTAGGTAAAGGTGGCCCCCACCTCTCAGTAATTGTGCCACCCTTACTGTCCCCTCTCTCCCCCCAGAGAAATAGTGCTAAAAAAATAATAATAATTGTTTCTTCATGGTTCCTCCTATGTCTGCTGGTGCTGGAAGAGTTAACTACCTGGCTGGGTGTGTCGCCTTGGTGTTTATATTGCCTGTAGCTTCCAGGCTGGAGTTAGTTGTAATCCAGCCTTTGTTAGTGCTGGAGCTTTGCTGCCCTCCTGGGTGTTACATCTGCCCAGTCCTTGAGGGCCACCTAGTGGGACATTGATGTCTCCCCAATGTCATCTTTGTCGTCCCGTTGTCTACCTTCCCTCCACTACCCTTGCATTTGTTTGGTGATGCTTATGTATAGGTGGTTTTTGTCTTGTCTAGTGGTTGTTACATGTCTGGTCGTTTGGTGTCTGTAATCCATGTTTGCTAGACTTGTTCCCTGTGTGATGTGCCTTCGGAAGGGGGTCTCAGGGTTCCCCGGAGGGGGAACCACAAATTAGTGTGCAGCTCTGCCGGGGGCCACCATGCATCCTGTCCGCATGGGGGTCCGGTCGTCGTTGTTGCCGCGGCAGGTAAGTGCAAGTTGTTTCTGGGCTATTACCTGTGGATTCAGTAGCTGTGCACTGCCGGTCTCTTCTTTTGCAGCTAGGCCTGTGAGACTCCTGTTCATCCATGTCTGGGATGAACAGGTTGTCTCAGCCTTTTCTTTATTTAAGGGATTAACAGGGGGCGACACAGGGTCCTAGGTTTCCTGGGTATGAGCCGTCCTACCATCCAGGTCCGCTCATACGGTAAGGAGTAAGGGCGAGGATTAGGTATGCAATAGGAGGGGACCAGCTCCCCTTTCCCAGTGTCCTGGCTTAGTTGCTACCTCGCCTGCTCCACATTGTAAGGTGGGGGGGTTTCCCTTACCCCCCACTGTGACAGCAGCACGATGTACTGTCACACATCATGCTGCTGGTCTGTATAAGAGGAACATCCCCCGGAAATCACCCTATGCTCCTCCTACATAGCACCTCGATGTGCAACAGTGTCCTGCTGTTGCTGTGGAGCGCAGATCATCAGAGGAACCAGGTGAGTATTTACTGTTTGATTTTGTTTTTACTTCCTGTGAAGGGGGCACATATCTGGGCATAACTACTGTGAGGACACACATCTTGGCATATTTACTGTGAAGGGGGCACATATCTTGGCATAACTACTGTGAGGGGGCACATATCTGGGCATAACTGCTGTGAGGGGGCATATCTGGGCATAGAAACCGTGAAGTAGTAACATATCTGCCCATAACTACTGTGAAGGGGGCACATGTGAGCATTACTAGTGTGAAGGGGGCACAATGTGGGCATAACTACTAGTCAGAATCTGTATATCCCATATATGGCTATGGTAAAGAGATTCTGCATGCGCCGGAGTGAAGAGTGCTATAGGAAGGCCCGAACTTCGGGGGCCTGTTTGTTAGTAAAACAATAAAATCAACTAGATGGTGTAGTTTATGAAGAAACAACAGGATGTTGGCTTGAAAACGCTAGAGATATAAGCAAAGTCCACATTTGTGATATTTGAGGTCCTTGACATCAATAATGTGAGAATGGCAGCATTTTTAGTTTTTCCCATTTAAATCATAAAAAAAAAAAAAATCTGATTGTCTGATTGGCAGTCACCCAGTGAGTAATTGTGCTAAGTTTGGGACACTTGGCATTTAAACTGTGATAATAGCAGCAGTTTATCTTTTTTTCATTAAGGTCAATGGCTTAAATCTGATTGGCTGTTGTTGCCCCGCCCCTTTTTTCCTAATTGTGAACCACAGTCACCCAGTGACTAACACTTTAAGGTTTGGGAATTATGGCATTTAATGTGTAAAAATAGCAGCAGTTCTATATTTTTCTATTGAAAATCAAAGAGTGAAATTTGATTGGTTATTAGTGGCTACGCCCACTTTTTCTAAGCTTGAAGTGGAAACTCCCAATGACCACATTTGTGATATTTGAGGTCCATGACATCAATAATGCGAGAATGGCAGCATTTTTAATTTTTCCCATTTAAATCAAAGAAATCTGATTGGTTGTTTTTGGTCCCGCCCACTTTTCTGAATTTTAATCCCAGTCCTCCAGTGACCAACTGTGGCAAGTTTGAGGACCCTGCCATTAACAGTGTAGGAGCAGCGGCAGTTTTAAATTTTCCCATTTAAACAAATGGCTGAAATTTGATTGGCCGTTGTAGACTCCACCCACTTTTTATAAATTTTAATCCCAGTCACCCAGTGGCCCACGGTGCCAAGTTTGGGTACTCTGGCTTAAATACTGTGAGAATGACAGCTTTTTAAATTTTCTCATTGAAGTCAATAGGGAAAATCTGATTGTTTTTTTTCTGGCTCTGCCAGTCCCTGAAATGTGACAGAAAATTTCAGGTTGACCCCATGACTAAGTGACCCAAGTTTGGTTAGTTTAACTTTAAAGCTGTACGAGTGGCAAAAGTTTACAATTTTCCAATGAAAGTCTATGGCAAAAAGTGGGGTCTTCGGGGGCCGCCCCACGGGCACGGAGGGTGGCATCGGTTAACAAAGCACAAGCAACCTATTCGGGTATGTGCCGAACAAGTGTGCAAAGTTTCGTAATTGTAGTCCTAAAACTGTGGGAGAAGTAGCATATAGAAAATAGCTAAATTTTCATTGGCCGTTTCTAGCTCCGCCCACTTTTGGGTGTCCCCCCCCCCCCAAAATGCACTTTTTATTTGGGTTGACACCAACAATGTGTGGTCCGAGTTTGGAGTTTGGGGAGTGTAGCTTCAAAACTTCGAGTGGGAGTGATTTGAAAATTTTCCCTGTCAAAGTCAATTACGAAAAAGGAGTCTTCGGTGGTCTGGCGCAGAGGGTGGGAACACTTATTAAAGCACAAGCAACTTACTTCGCTATAGGTCGAAGAAGTGTGGAAAGTTTGGCGTATGCACCCCCAAAACTGTAGGAGGAGTAGCGCATAGAAAAAGGGGGGGGGGGGGAGGAGAAGAATAATAACTAGATGGTGTAGTTTCTGAAGAAACCACAGGAGGTTGGCTTGAAATCCGATTGGCTGTTTGTGGCTCCACCCACTTTTTAAAATTTGAACCCAAGTCACCCAATGACTGAAAAATGTGAGGACCCTGCCATTAACAGTCAAAGAGCGGCAGTAATTTAAATTTTCCCATATAAAACGAATGGCTGAAATGTGATTGGCTGTTAAAGGCTCCACCCACTTTTCCTAAATTCTAACCACACTCACCCAGTGACCCATGGTGCCAGTTTGGGAACTCTGGCTTTCATATTGTAAGAATAACAGCTTTTTACATTTTCTCATTGAAGTCAATAGGGAAAATGTGATTGGTTGTTTGTGGCTCTGCCCACTTTTTAAATTTGAATTCCCGTCACCCAGTACCCAAATGTACCAAGTTTGAAGACCCTGCAAATAACAGTGTAAGAATGGCAGCAATTTAAATATTCCCATTGAATAGCACTAGGTAATATTTGATTGGCTATTTTAAGCTCTGCCCAGTTTTCTGAATTTTAAGCCCAGTCACCCAGTCATGGTCTGTGCCAAGATTGGGGCCTCTGGCTTTAAAACTGTGAGAATGGCAGTATTTGAAAGTATTACATTGAAGTCAATAGGTGATATCTGATTGGCTGGTTTAGGCTCCACCCACTTTTCCTAAATTTTGACCGCAGTCACCCAGTGAGTAATTGTGCTAAGTTTGGGACACTTGGCATTTAAACTGTGATAATAGCAGCAGTTTATATGCTTTTCATTAAGGTCAAGGGCTGAAATCTGATTGGCTGTTGTTGCCCCGCCCCTTTTTTCCTAATTGTGAACCACAGTCACCCAGTGACTAACACTTTAAGGTTTGGGAATTATGGCATTTAACATGTAAAAATGGCAGCAGTTTTATTGTTTTCTATTAAAAATCAATGAGTGAAATTTGATTGGATGTTGGTGGCTCAAAGTCAATGGCAAAAAAGGGGTCTTCGGTGGTCCGCCGCAGGCGCCCGGAGGGTGGAATCGCTAATTAACCCCTTACGGACACATGACATACCGGTACATCATGTGGTGTTCCGATCACCGCCACCTGGCGGGCGGTGATCGGAACAAGATGCCTGCTCAAATCATTTTTTTTTTTTAAAAAGGGCCGGTATTGTGTACCTGTGAGGAGACCCTCCCAATTTGGTTGTGTTACTTGCTAGGTCCCCACTGGTGCTGCTGGTTAGGACGTAAGGGAAGCGTTAATTTTTAACGTAAATTTGTTTTCCCTTAGTCCTAACAGCAGCACACAAATTTCCCACCCTTGTTTAGTTTCTACTTGATATAAAGCACTGGAATATGGGCAGTCTGCCCTTTATAGGGGTGGGTTTTTACTAATTATTTAATTAGTGCTTGGTAGGGAATTTATTGTCATCAAAAATTCCACCTGTCCTACTAGTTTCACAGGGGAGAACTCCCCACTTGTGCTGCTGTTAGGACTAAGGGAAAACAAATTTACGTTAAAAATTAACGCTTTTCCATTCACCTTCAAAAAAGTTACAGGGGTTTTCCCAGCAATTTTATATTGAAGACGTATCCTTAGGATAGGCAGGCAATATCTGATGGGTGGGGTCCGACAGCCGGCATCCCTGCTATTGTATTGACACTAGTAAGTACAGGGCGTGCAGGTAAACAATGGAGAGACCAGAGTGGTCTCATGAGTGGCACAGCCCTTTCGACAGCTGATTGTGGGGGTGTGACCCCCACCGTTCTGATATTTATGACCTGTTGTGAGGACAGACCACTGGTATTCTAAACCCAGAAAACCCTTTTACTTTTGTAATTGCGTGTGATTAAAAATGTATTATAACCACTGAGTTATTCAGTAAAATATATCCGTATAAGGCCTCATGCACATGACCGTTCCATTTTTTGCGGTCCGCAAACCGCGGATCCGCAAACAAAACGGAAGCCGTCTGTGTGTGGAACGGAACGGGCGGCCCATTGTAGAAATACCTATTCTTGTCCGCAAAACGGACAAGAATAGGACATTTTCTATTTTTTTTTGCGGGGCCACGGAACAGAGCACCGGATGCGGACAGCACACGGAGTGCTGTCTGCATCTTTTGTGGCCCCATTGAAGTGAATGGGTCCGCACCCGAGCAGCAAAAACTGCGGCTCAGACGCGGACCCGAACAACGGTCATGTGCATGAGGCCTAACATTGTTCTTTTCCTTACCTCTCAGTCCACTTTGCTGAGGTGGACGCACATGCACATTCCATCCTTCAACTGCCTCAAGCCAGATCTACTATTAGAAGCTGTGACAGTTACAAGAACAGAGCTACAGCAGAAAGGACACACCCTTTGAGCTGCAGCAGAAAACACATGCTCCCTGAGGTGCAGCATAAGGCCGCATTCACACATACATGGATTTTCACGGACCACTGTCCATGAAAACCCGTCCTGCTGAGTGCTATGATCTATATGGCGGCACATAGCAACCAATGACGCCGTGTGCTCGTGCACTCAGCTGGACGACAGGCCGGGTTTTCACGGACCATGGTCCATGAAAATCCACGTATGTGTGAATGCAGCCTAAAGGAGACGTCCCCTTAGCTGCAGTAGAAAAGACACGCCATCTGAGCTGCCAGCTTGATAGAAATCTAGCAGAACAATCAGAGCAATGAATGTGGAGATCTCTGGATCCATGTGAGGTACAGGGCTTGTTCTAGCTTTGTTAGAAAGAGATTGTCATGTACTATGTGATCTCTGATTTTTTACATTAAAGGGGATATCCCATGATTAATGCAAAACATGAAAATAAGATATCACATAGTACATGATAATGTCTTTCTACCAAAGCTAGAACCAGCCCTGTACCTCACATGGATCCAGAGATCTCCCCATTCATTGATCTGCTGGATTTATATCAAGTTGACAGCTCAAGGGGAGTGTCTTTTCTGCTGTAGCTAAGGGGGCGTGTCCATGCTCTCCCTATCACAGCTCAAGGGGAGTGTCTTTTCTGCTGCAGCTCAGGGGGCGTGTCTCAGCTCTCCCTATTACAGCTCAAGGGGAGTGTCTTTTCTGCTGCAGCTCAGGGGGCGTGTCTCAGCTCTCCCTATCACAGGTCAAGGGGAGTGTCTTTTCTGCTGCAGCTCAGGGGGCATGTCTCAGCTCTCCCTATTACAGGTCAAGGGGAGTGTCTTTTCTGCTGCAGCTCAGGGGGCGTGTCTCATCTCTCCCTATTACAGGACAAGGGGAGTGTCTTTTCTGCTGCAGCTCAGGGGGCGTGTCTCATCTCTCCCTATTACAGGACAAGGGGAGTGTCTTTTCTGCTGCAGCTCAGGGGGCGTGTCTCATCTCTCCCTATTACACGACAAGGGGAGTGTCTTTTCTGCTGCAGCTCAGGGGGCGTGTCTCAGCTCTCCCTATTACAGGACAAGGGGAGTGTCTTTTCTGCTGCAGCTCAGGGGGCGTGTCTCAGCTCTCCCTATTACAGGACAAGGGGAGTGTCTTTTCTGCTGCAGCTCAGGGGGCGTGTCTCAGCTCTCCCTATCACAGGACAAGGGGAGTGTCTTTTCTGCTGCAGCTAAGGGGGCGTGTCTCAGCTCTCCCTATTACAGGACAAGGGGAGTGTCTTTTCTGCTGCAGCTCAGGGGGCGTGTCTCAGCTCTCCCTATTACAGGACAAGGGGAGTGTCTTTTCTGCTGCAGCTCAGGGGGCGTGTCCATGCTCTCCCTATTACAGGTCAGGAGGCAGTTGAAGGATGAAACTGAGCACGTGCGGCCTTCTTAGTGAGCAGGACAAAGAAATAATAAAAAGCACAAACAGCAGGTGGCGCTATACAGATACATTTTTTTAATTAACTCAATGGCTATACAAAATTTATAATTACATGCAGTTACAAAAGTATTCAGCTCCAAGTGCTGTTTTGCAAACTATAGAATAGTTTTCGTGGGACAACCCCTTTTATCACAGGTAACCCCTTAAAGGTCTATTGAGATGGCTGATATCAATGGGCAATGATCAGGAATGATCATTTACATGGTTTTCTGCTCGTTAGCTGCATTTACGCGCAGCAATCACCCCCCTCTCTATGGGTATGAATAAGCACTAGTACGATTGTTTGTTGCAGTATATCCCGTCTTAAGCAGGGCTAGTTGATGCTAATAATCGAGGATGATTTGGATCACCCAATGAATGAGCGATGTGCTCATTTGTCAGGTGATCAGCGACACACAGGGCTATTATCGGGATTCGTACAAGCATTCGTTTCCAATAATTGGCCGAATAATCTGGCACTATAAATGGCCCTTTACCATAGTGGCAGATTTGGTGGTTGACGGAGGCATACATAATGTAGGCGAGGCTTTGTGGTAGAGATAAAAAATCATTTCACTCTCATGTCGCTTGTTGATGTCTCCATAGACCCTCATTCCCAGTTATCCAAAACCATTGCTTGCCCCCTCCCCCAACTGTGTTGGTTTACCTACGAAAAGGATGAGTGTCAAGGGGCCAGTCAGCTGGAGAAAGGGTGGAGGGTGCAGAACGTGCAGTCCATCCCAGTCACATAAGAGGACACTAGAATCATATAGTAGATAGAGGTTCATGATGAAGAAGCTCCTCTCATGATGGCTATGGGGGAAAAAAACAGATTTATATGAAGAAAATCCACATGATAACAGCATCATAACCGCACATAAATCGACATTATTTATCACATTTATGTGTTTTTTTATGTGGATTTTCTGTTACTATTTATGTAATATTACAATCAAGTATCTAGCAATATTTTATTAGCTAGAATGTGTCCCACCAGAGGCAGCTGTTTGCAGGACATTGTGCGGAGGACATGATAGATACATAAGACATGAGCAACTTCTTCACGGACCTGACAAGTGTGAGATAGAGAGAGGGGACAGCAGACATATAGCTTTATATTCCAGTAATTCTCTACTGATTGAAGAGGCCTCATAGAATATGCAGAGCGATCTCCCGGGAGATCTGAGGAAAGGGTTAACAGCAAGGCACCCTTAGGATATAATTAGAGGGACCTTGTTATAAAGAGGCTGAGGAGGGGGGCAGAGGCCACAAAAAAGGAAACAAAAGGAAAGAGAAAAGGAAGGAAAGGGGGGTATGGAGGGAAGGGAGGAGGGAGAAGGTGGATAGAATAGGCAGAGGGAGGGGAGGGAGGGTTCTCCATTGTATTAATCTTGTTTATCCTTCTCCAGGGTTAACCCCCATCCCCATGAGCATTCCATGCAAACAAGAAGGTATGTGAAGGGAGGGGTGAGCAAATTCAGGAAAAGATGGATGAGAAGAGGGGAGATGAAGGATTAGGGGAGAGCAATAAAAAGAACAGCCCCCTCCTCTCTCTCTCTCTCTCTCCAGTTAACAGTCTCAGGAGGAGAAGGGGGAGCTGGAGATACCAGGTCTGGATACAGGAGGTGCATCATCATCATCATCACAGTGCCTGGGTACCACAACACCTCCCCTCATCATATAATACTGAGATAGATAATAGATAGATATGAGAGAGATAGATATGAGATGTATAGATATTAGATATATATAGATAGATATGAGATGGATAGATAGATAGATAGATCGATAGATATTAGATGGATAGATAGATATTAGATGGATAGATAGATAGATAGATATTAGATGGATAGATAGATATTAGATAGATAGATAGATATAGTGTGGGGATTCGCTCTGGTAGACAGGGTGTGCGGACGCAGTACAGAGGCAAATTACCAGTTCTTAAATCAAACTTCCGTGTTTATTCACACATAAGGCAAAAACAAAACGTTATTTTGCAGTCTTGGTGTTAGTTCACACACAATGGAAAGTCCACATAGCAGAAATCACCTTGTTGGCAGTTCTATCTCCAGCGGTCCACAGTAGGCTTTAGGGGGCCTGTTTCCCCTAAATACGGGTCTCAGCCCTCCAGCACAGCACAAGCCTCAGATCCCAGCGCACACACACCTTGCTGCTGAGCCCAGCTGTCTTTTAAGGGCAGCTAGGTGCTGTCAAAACCCGGACCGGCACTTAAAATCCAGTCCGGTGTCAGACCCCACCTGGCTGCAAATCAGCCCAGCAGCACATGCTAGAAGGAAAATACCTGTTTTCCCAGACCATACCCTTCACTGTGTCACATACCCCCCCCCCCTCCCCCTTTGTTCAACCCTGAGGGGGTGAACACTTGCCAGACAATGTACTCGGGACAGGGCATCCGCGTTTCCCTGTAACCAGCTTGCCCTGTATTCCACTGTAAATTTTAAGTTCTGTAGGGAAAGGAACCATCGGGTGACCCGTGCATTTCTGTCTTTGGCCTAGCTCATCCACTTGAGAGGGAAGTGGTCGTCACCAAGCAGAATTTTCTCCCCAACAAATAATAGCGGAGAGACTCGAGTGCCCACCTGATAGCCAGGAACTCTCTCCACTATACTATACCGGGTCTCGGCTGGGGTGAGCTTATGGCTAAGGAAGACAACGGGATGCTCCTCCCCGTTGACTTCCTGGGACAGTACAGCACCGAGGCCTACTTCGGAGGCATCAGTCTGTACTATAAATTCCACTTGAAGTCGCCTAGAGGTGACAGGTCGGGACAATTCCGTATCGCCTCTATTTTGTTCACCTGGGGTTTGATCACTCTGCGCCCAATGACATACCCCAGGTATTTAGTCTCTTCTAACCCTATCGCACATTTCTTTGGGTTAGCGGTTAGTCCATCCTTCCGAAGGGAGTCCACTACGGCCTGTACTTTGGGCAGGTGACTTTCCCAGTCGGTATTGTGAATGACAATATCGTCCAGGTAAGCCGAGGCGTACTGCCGATGTGGAGGAAGCACAATGTCTATAAGCCATTGAAAAGTGACGGGGGCGCATGCAGACCAAAGGGTAACACCTTATACTGATACAGCCCCTCAGGTGTGATGAAGGCAGTTTTCTCTTTGGCAGCCTCTTTTAAGGGCACCTGCCAGTACCCTTTCGTGAGGTCCAAAACAGAAAAATACAGTGCTTGTCCTAACTTCTCGATTAGCTCATCCACCCGGGGCATAGGATATGCTTCGAATTTAGATATCTCGTTCAGATTACGAAAGTCGTTACAAAACCGTAACGTCACGTCCGGCTTGGTTGTTAAGATTATAGGACTGGCCCACTCACATTAAGACTCCTCAATGACGTCTAGCCGCAGCATGAGCTGCACTGCCTCCGAGATGGCTTGTCGCCGAGCCTCAGGTACCTGGTATGGCTTTAATCGGACTTTTGCCTGAGGCTCAGTGACAATGTCATGCTGGATTGCGGAAGTGCGTACAGGGAGGTCTGAGAACACATCCGTGTTCCGACTAACGAATTCCCTGGCCTCCTGAGCCTGTTTAGAGGAGAGGCTGTCAGCAATGTTTACTGTGGCAACCGCTTCCCTTGCATCAGACATCGGGGCCGGAACCTCTTCCCCTAGAAAACCCGGCCGCGGGCTATCGTCAGTACTGGTCTCCCTATCTTTCCAAGGTTTTGGTAAATTAACATGGTAAACCTGCTCCGGCTTTCGCCGTCCTGGCTGGTGTACCTTGCTCCAACTTTCTCGAATACCTTGTAGGGCCCCTGCCACCTAGCCAGGAACTTACTGTCCACGGTCGGTACCAGAACCAAAACCCAATCAGCAGGTTAAAGATCCGGACCCGGGGCTGCCAATTATAGATCCGACTTTGTGCTTGCTGCGCTGCCTCCATATGCTCCCTAACAAGAGGCAACACTGTCTCTCTCCTTTCTTGCATCTGGGTAACGTACTCAAGGACACTTTTGTGCGGTGTGGGCTGTTGTCCCCATGCCTCTTTGGCTACGTCCAACAAACCACGATGATGTCTGCCATATAGCAATTCGAAGGGCGAGAACCCAGTAGAGGCCTGGGGTACCTCTCGCACAGTGAACATGAGATAGGGCAGAAGAAGGTCCCAATCCTTCCCATCTTTAGACACCACCCTTTTTAACATGTTTTTTAATGTTTTGTTAAACCTCTCTAACAGACCGTCCGTTTGCGGATGGTACACGGACGTCCAAAACTGTTTAATATGCAGCAACTTACAGAGTTCCCTCATGACCTTGGACATAAAAGGGGTCCTCAGGTCAGTCAGAACCTCTTTAGGTAGCCGCACTCGGGAGAACATCTCCATTAGCTCCTTAGCTATAAGTTTAGCCGATGTATGTCGCAGTGGCACTGCCTCTGGGTACCGAGTGGCGTAGTCTAGGATTACCAAGATGTGTTGGTGTCCTCTAGCGGACTTCGGTACTGGGCCTACGAGGTCCATAGCGATTCGCTCAAACAGTACCTCGATAATCGGGAGAGGTACCATTACACTCAGTGGGGTTGTGTCCCCCTCTTCCACCGAAGTGGCGGTCACCCCTACAGCTGGCCTTTTGGTCTCGGATTCCTAGGGTTCTGGCCTCCCCCCAGAGCAAGGCCACTCTGCTGGGGTTACCCCTGTCTCATGGGTATCAGTCACATTTGTAGCAGGCCACAGTGCCAGGAAACCCAGGAAGTCTCTCCCGATTATAAGTTCGTAGTGTAAGTTTGTGGCAACTGCCACTTCGTGAGTCCACCTGCTGGCCCCCGTGGTTAGAAAAACCAGGGCGGTGGGATAGTCTTTTAAGTCCACATGAATGCACATGACCCCGACTTTCTGGCCAGTATACTTAGTGGACCATACCAGGGGAGCCCTTACTAGGGCCTCTGCTGGAGTGTCTGCCACTTCCACCTGGTACAAGTGATTTAGAGTTTCTGGCGTACCTGTTGCACATAGCTTCCTGGCATATAGCAACTAACGGTAGCCATAATTAGTGTCCATGGGCTTAACCCGATGGGGATAGTCAGCCCTTACATCGCCAGCAGACTATCTGAGCCTGGTCTGCCGTGGGTACATCCTGGGCTGGTTTTATCTGCTCAAACCTCTGGGCATGTGGTGAAGATTTCCGGGGATTGACTGGCCCCTCCCAAAAGAACCCCCCTTTAGATTCCTGGTAGCCTCATAGCGTTCCACCAGGTCCACCATCTCAAGGGCATTGCCAGGAGACAACTGACCAATCCAGTGCTGGAGAGGGTATGGCAAAGCCCTCCAGAACCGATCAGCTAACAGACGATCCAGCATAGCATGGGGTTCAGCACGTCAGACTGTAGCTACTTTTTCAAGAGGTGAAGTAAGTTATAAGACTGGGGTCTCATGGGCTCAGCCGGGTTGAACCCCCAATGATGCACCCGCTGGGCCCGGACCAACACATTCACCCCGTCTTGCCAGAATCTCACCCTTGACTTTCTGGTAGTCGGCCGCTTGATCGTCCGGCAAGTCCAAATACACCCGCTGGGAATCGGATGCCAGGAACGGAGTGATGACCTCAGCCCACTGATCTCGGGGTAGATTCTCCCTTGTGACCACCTTCTCGTACATCGCCAGGTAGGTTTCGATGTGATCTGAGGGTGTCATCTTGGGGATCGCCGTATGGACCGCTTTCTGGACATCATGGACACTCTGGGACGCTCCTGCCGTCTGTAAAGCCATCACTTGTTGTAACAGCAGCTGGTTTGTTTCTTGCTGGTGTTGGTTAGCCTCCACAAGAGCTTTCATTCCAGCCTCCATTTTGTCACGTGACACAGGTTTGAATTTAGCTGGTTTAATCCAGGACATCCAGCCGTGACCGAAAACAAAAATATTTCAGCGTTTACGCCAGCCTCACTGATCGTGCCCGCATCCTCCACCAATTGTGGAGATTCACTCTGGTAGACAGGGTGTGCGGACGCAGTACAGAGGCAAATTACCAGTTCTTAAATCAAACTTCCGTGTTTATTCACAGATAAGGCAAAAACAAAACGTCATTTTGTAGTCTTGGTGTTAGTTCACACACAATGGAAAGTCCACATAGCAGAAATCACCTTGTTGGCTGTTTTATCCCCAGCGGTCCACAGCAGGCTTTAGGGGGCCTGTTTCCCAGCGTGCCCAGCTGTCTTTTAAGGACAGTTAGGGGCTGTCAAAACCCGGACCGGCACTTAAAATCCAGTCCGGTGTCTGACCCCATCTGGCTGGAAATCAGCCCAGCAGCACATGCTAGAAGGAAAATACCTGTTTTCCCAGACCATACCCCTCACTGTGTCACAATAGATAGATAGATATGAGATAGATAGATAGATAGATACATGAGAGATAGATAATAGATATATAGGTATGAGATAGATAGATAGATAGATAGATAGATAGATATGAGATAGATAGATAAATAGATAGATATAGATATTAGATAGATAGATATAGATAGATAGATATGAGATAGATAGATAGATAGATAATAGATACATATAGATATGAGATAGATAGATATTAGAGCTAGATAGATAGATAGATAATAGATACATATAGATATGAGATAGATAGAGAGATAGATATAGATATTAGATAGATAGATAATAGATACATATAGATATGAGATAGATAGATAGATAGATAGATAGATAGATAGATAGATAGATATTAGAGCTAGATAGATAGATAGATAGATAGATAGATAGATAGATAGATAGATGATAGATATGAGATAGATAGATAGATGATAGATAGATAATAGATAGATAGATGATAGATAGATAGATAGACCATAGATAGATAGATGATAGATAGATAGATAATAGATAGATAGATGATAGATAGATAGATAGATAGATAGATAGATAGATATATAGATAGATAGATAGATAGATAGATAGATAATAGATAGATAGATAGATAGGAGATAGATAGATAGATTGATAGATAGATATATAGATAGATGATAGATAGATAGATAGATAGATAGATAGATAGATAGATAGGAAATAGATAGATGATAGATAGATAGATAGATAATAGATAGATAGATGATAGATAGATAGATAGATAATAGATAGATAGATAGATAGATAGATAGATAGATAGATAGATAGATAGAAGATAGATAGATAGATAGATAGATAGGAGATAGATAGATAGATAGATAGATAGATAGATAAATAGATAGATAGATAGATAGATAGATAGATAGACCATAGATTGATAGATAGATAGATAGATATATAGATAGATGATAGATAGATAGATAGATGATAGATAGATAGATAGATAGATAGATAGATAGACCATAGATTGATAGATAGATAGATAGATAGATAGATAGATAGATGATAGATAGATGATAGATAGATAGATAGATGATAGATAGATGATAGATAGATAGATAGATAGATAGATAGATAGATAGATAGATAGATAGACCATAGATAGATAGATGATAGATAGATGATAGATAGATAGATAGATAGATAGATAGATAGATAGATGATAGATAGATGATAGATAGATAGATGATAGATAGATGATAGATAGATAGATAGATAGACCATAGATAGATAGATGATAGATAGATGATAGATAGATAGATAGATAGATAGATAGATAGACCATAGATTGATAGATAGATAGATAGATAGATAGATAGATGATAGATAGATGATAGATAGATAGATAGATAGATAGATAGATAGATGATAGATAGATGATAGATAGATAGATAGATAGATAGATAGATAGATAGATAGACCATAGATAGATAGATGATAGATAGATAGATAGATAGATAGATAGATAGATAGATAGATAGATGATAGATAGATGATAGATAGATAGATAGATAGATAGATAGATAGATAGATAGATAGATAGGAAATAGATAGATAGATAGATAGGAAATAGATAGATAGATAATAGATAGATAGGAAATAGATAGAAGATAGATAGATAGATAGATAGATAGATAGATAGATAGATAGATAGATAGATGATAGATAGATGATAGATAGATAGATAGATAGATAGATAGATGATAGATAGATGATAGATAGATAGATAGATAGATAGATAGATAGACCATAGATAGATAGATGATAGATAGATAGATAGATAGATAGATAGATAGATAGATAGATGATAGATAGATGATAGATAGATAGATAGATAGATAGATAGATAGATAGATAGATAGGAAATAGATAGATAGATAGATGATAGATAGGAAATAGATAGATAGATAGATAGGAAATAGATAGATAGATAGATAGGAAATAGATAGATAGATAATAGATAGATAGGAAATAGATAGAAGATAGATAGATAGATAGATAGATAGATAGATAGATAGATAGATAGATGGAGGTGAAGGCACAGGGGTCATGTATGAATGGTGTGCTCCCCTCCCCCTCCTAGCTGCAGTATGGTATACTTTAGCTGTGATCCATCATACATCTGTCACAGCTGGAATCGGGGTCAGCACTGATAGATAACAGGTTTATGGGGGATACTCTGATTAGTTCTGTCCCTTTATTTACACAGGGAAGGAAACTGTCAGCATTCATGTGTGGTGGGGGAGGTCATCAGAGGACTTCCATACTGCTGATCCCTCCATTCTGCTACCTCGTCCATCCTCACACAGTGTCTAATGATGATTCAGTACCAATTATACACAATTATGAGAACTGACTGCTAATGACTCCATACACAGAGTTCTCCTTTAAGGTGTAGCCTGCTCCAGCACTGGTCACATGGTGTTGATGACAAAATAGTTCTCCTTCCATGTCAGTTTCCAGGAAATTCTCCCTTGCAGCGGCAGGGTCGAGAACAGTAAGGGGTTAAGACCAGCTACCATTCGATATGGAGTGGAGACGCAAGGGTTAAACATCTAAGAGTCTGTAGCTTGCGTGATTGGCAGCTTCGTTACAATCAGCCAATTGGAGAAAAACAAGCGAGGCCCACGTGGGGTGAGAGAAGCTGTGATTGGTTGGAGGTGGCTTGGGCAGCTTTGCAGGAGCCCGGACCCACGTGGAGCTGGCGGCTGCTGATTGAGCTGGAGGGAGGGGCTGCACCGAGCACCGGGAGACTGGGCCCGACCGGACGCCGGCTCCTCCTACCTCGGGGCCCGGTGAGAGCGGGGAACATGTGGGGGCGGGTGTTCGGTCTTAGTGTGTGGCTGGGATACATATGGAAAGGCCTGTGGTGGTCGAGGGAGGGATCTGCTGGAGAGGAGGACGCAGGGAATAGGATGAGAGGTAATTTGGGGAGAGGAGTGAGGTAGGCTCAGTGTGGGGGTGTCTGGAGGCATCAGGACAGAAGCCGTCGGGGGTGGCTCGAGAAGACGTGGGAAGAAGGCCACAGTAAACACTGGGAGGCCACAGCGGGAGAGGACGTATCCGCTGCATGGAGCCCTATGTGGGGGCGTCTGGCGGGGCTGCACCGGGTGTGAGCTACCTGTGTGTGATGGCAGACGGCACTGCTGAGCGGCTCCCGGGCGCTAACTTCATGTGCGACCCTAATAATCGGCTTGTATTGTCTGATCCCTACCTTATATATTCCACATGGTATATTGTCTGATCCCTACCTCATCTATAGTACACATGGTATATTCTGATCCCTACCTCATCTATAGTACACATGGTATATTGTCTGATCCCTACCTCATCTATAGTACACATGGTATATTGTCTGATCCCTACCTCATCTATAGTACACATGGTATATTGTCTGATCCCTACCTCATCTATAGTACACATGGTATATTGTCTGATCCCTACCTCATCTATAGTACACATGGTATATTGTCTGATCCCTACCTCATCTATAGTACACATGGTATATTGTCTGATCCCTACCTCATCTATAGTACACATGGTATATTGTCTGATCCCTACCTCATCTATAGTACACATGGTATATTGTCTGATCCCTACCTCATCTATAGTACACATGGTATATTGTCTGATCCCTACCTCATCTATAGTACACATGGTATATTGTCTGATCCCTACCTCATCTATAGTACACATGGTATATTGTCTGATCCCTACCTCATCTATAGTACACATGGTATATTGTCTGATCCCTACCTCATCTATAGTACACATGGTATATTGTCTGATCCCTACCTCATCTATAGTACACATGGTATATCGTCTGATCCCTACCTCATCTATAGTACACATGGTATATTGTCTGATCCCTACCTCATCTATAGTACACATGGTATATTGTCTGATCCCTACCTCATCTATAGTACACATGGTATATTGTCTGATCCCTACCTCATCTATAGTACACATGGTATATTGTCTGATCCCTACCTCATCTATAGTACACATGGTATATTGTCTGATCCCTACCTCATCTATAGTACACATGGTATATTGTCTGATCCCTACCTCATCTATAGTACACATGGTATATTGTCTGATCCCTACCTCATCTATAGTACACATGGTATATTGTCTGATCCCTACCTCATCTATAGTACACATGGTATATTGTCTGATCCCTACCTCATCTATAGTACACATGGTATATTGTCTGATCCCTACCTCATCTATAGTACACATGGTATATTGTCTGATCCCTACCTCATCTATAGTACACATGGTATATTGTCTTAACCCTACCTCATCTATAGTACACATGGTATATTGTCTGATCCCTACCTCATCTATAGTACACATGGTATATTGTCTGATCCCTACCTCATCTATATTCCACATGGTATATTGTCTGATCCCTACCTCATCTATATTACACATGGTATATTGTCTGATCCCTACCTCATCTATATTACACATGGTATATTGTCTGATCCCTACCTCATCTATATTACACATGGTATATTGTCTGATCCCTACCTCATCTATATTACACATGGTATATTGTCTGATCCCTACCTCATCTATATTACACATGGTATATTGTCTGATCCCTACCTCATCTATATTACACATGGTATATTGTCTGATCCCTACCTCATCTATATTACACATGGTATATTGTCTGATCCCTACCTCATCTATATTACACATGGTATATTGTCTGATCCCTACCTCATCTATAGTACACATGGTATATTGTCTGATCCCTACCTCATCTATAGTACACATGGTATATTGTCTGATCCCTACCTCATCTATAGTACACATGGTATATTGTCTGATCCCTACCTCATCTATAGTACACATGGTATATTGTCTGATCCCTACCTCATCTATAGTACACATGGTATATTGTCTGATCCCTACCTCATCTATAGTACACATGGTATATTGTCTGATCCCTACCTCATCTATAGTACACATGGTATATTGTCTGATCCCTACCTCATCTATAGTACACATGGTATATTGTCTGATCCCTACCTCATCTATAGTACACATGGTATATTGTCTGATCCCTACCTCATCTATAGTACACATGGTATATTGTCTGATCCCTACCTCATCTATAGTACACATGGTATATTGTCTGATCCCTACCTCATCTATAGTACACATGGTATATTGTCTGATCCCTACCTCATCTATAGTACACATGGTATATTGTCTGATCCCTACCTCATCTATATTCCACATGGTATAATGTCTGATCCCTACCTCATATATATATTACACATGGTATAATGTCTGATCCCTACCTCATATATATATTACACATGGTATATTGTCTGATCCCTACCTCATATATATATTACACATGGTATATTGTCTGATCCCTACCTCATCTATATTACACATGGTATATTGTCTGATCCCTACCTCATCTATATTACACATGGTATATTGTCTGATCCCTACCTCATCTATATTACACATGGTATATTGTCTGATCCCTACCTCATCTATATTACACATGGTATATTGTCTGATCCCTACCTCATCTATATTACACATGGTATATTGTCTGATCCCTACCTCATCTATATTACACATGGTATATTGTCTGATCCCTACCTCATCTATATTACACATGGTATATTGTCTGATCCCTACCTCATCTATATTACACATGGTATATTGTCTGATCCCTACCTCATCTATATTACACATGGTATATTGTCTGATCCCTACCTCATCTATAGTACACATGGTATATCGTCTGATCCCTACCTCATCTATAGTACACATGGTATATTGTCTGATCCCTACCTCATCTATAGTACACATGGTATATTGTCTGATCCCTACCTCATCTATAGTACACATGGTATATTGTCTGATCCCTACCTCATCTATAGTACACATGGTATATTGTCTGATCCCTACCTCATCTATAGTACACATGGTATATTGTCTGATCCCTACCTCATCTATAGTACACATGGTATATTGTCTGATCCCTACCTCATCTATAGTACACATGGTATATTGTCTGATCCCTACCTCATCTATAGTACACATGGTATATTGTCTGATCCCTACCTCATCTATAGTACACATGGTATATTGTCTGATCCCTACCTCATCTATAGTACACATGGTATATTGTCTGATCCCTACCTCATCTATAGTACACATGGTATATTGTCTGATCCCTACCTCATCTATAGTACACATGGTATATTGTCTGATCCCTACCTCATCTATAGTACACATGGTATATTGTCTGATCCCTACCTCATCTATAGTACACATGGTATATTGTCTGATCCCTACCTCATCTATAGTACACATGGTATATTGTCTGATCCCTACCTCATCTATAGTACACATGGTATATTGTCTGATCCCTACCTCATCTATAGTACACATGGTATATTGTCTGATCCCTACCTCATCTATAGTACACATGGTATATTGTCTGATCCCTACCTCATCTATAGTACACATGGTATATTGTCTGATCCCTACCTCATCTATAGTACACATGGTATATTGTCTGATCCCTACCTCATCTATAGTACACATGGTATATTGTCTGATCCCTACCTCATCTATATTACACATGGTATATTGTCTGATCCCTACCTCATCTATATTACACATGGTATATTGTCTGATCCCTACCTCATCTATATTACACATGGTATATTGTCTGATCCCTACCTCATCTATATATATATATATATATATATATATATATTACACATGGTATATTGTCTGATCCCTACCTCATATATATATATTACACATGGTATAATGTCTGATCCCTACCTCATATATATATTACACATGGTATATTGTCTGATCCCTACCTCATCTATATTACACATGGTATATTGTCTGATCCCTACCTCATCTATATTACACATGGTATATTGTCTGATCCCTACCTCATCTATATTACACATGGTATATTGTCTGACCCCTACCTTATACAGGGAGTGCAGAATTATTAGGCAAGTTGTATTTTTGAGGATTAATTTTATTATTGAACAACAACCATGTTCTCAATGAACCCAAAAAACTCATTAATATCAAAGCTGAATATTTTTGGAAGTAGTTTTTAGTTTGTTTTTAGTTTTAGCTATTTTAGGGGGATATCTGTGTGTGCAGCTGACTATTACTGTGCATAATTATTAGGCAACTTAACAAAAAACAAATATATACCCATTTCAATTATTTATTTTTACCAGTGAAACCAATATAACATCTCAACATTCACAAATATACATTTCTGACATTCAAAAACAAAACAAAAACAAATCGGTGACCAATATAGCCACCTTTCTTTGCAAGGACACTCAAAAGCCTGCCGTCCATGGATTCTGTCAGTGTTTTGATCTGTTCACCATCAACATTGCGTGCAGCAGCAACCACAGCCTCCCAGACACTGTTCAGAGAGGTGTACTGTTTTCCCTCCTTGTAAATCTCACATTTGATGATGGACCACAGGTTCTCAATGGGGTTCAGATCAGGTGAATAAGGAGGCCATGTCATTAGATTTTCTTCTTTTATACCCTTTCTTGCCAGCCACGCTGTGGAGTACTTGGACGCGTGTGATGGAGCATTGTCCTGCATGAAAATCATGTTTTTCTTGAAGGATGCAGACTTCTTCCTGTACCACTGCTTGAAGAAGGTGTCTTCCAGAAACTGGCAGTAGGACTGGGAGTTGAGCTTGACTCCATCCTCAACCCGAAAAGGCCCCACAAGCTCATCTTTGATGATACCAGCCCAAACCAGTACTCCACCTCCACCTTGCTGGCGTCTGAGTCGGACTGGAGCTCTCTGCCCTTTACCAATCCAGCCACGGGCCCATCCATCTGGCCCATCAAGACTCACTCTCATTTCATCAGTCCATAAAACCTTAGAAAAATCAGTCTTGAGATATTTCTTGGCCCAGTCTTGACGTTTCAGCTTGTGTGTCTTGTTCAGTGGTGGTCGTCTTTCAGCCTTTCTTACCTTGGCCATGTCTCTGAGTATTGCACACCTTGTGCTTTTGGGCACTCCAGTGATGTTGCAGCTCTGAAATATGGCCAAACTGGTGGCAAGTGGCATCTTGGCAGCTGCACGCTTGACTTTTCTCAGTTCATGGGCAGTTATTTTGCGCCTTGGTTTTTCCACACGCTTCTTGCGACCCTGTTGACTATTTTGAATGAAACGCTTGATTGTTCGATGATCACGCTTCAGAAGCTTTGCAATTTTAAGAGTGCTGCATCCCTCTGCAAGATATCTCACTATTTTTGACTTTTCTGAGCCTGTCAAGTCCTTCTTTTGACCCATTTTGCCAAAGGAAAGGAAGTTGCCTAATAATTATGCACACCTAATATAGGGTGTTGATGTCATTAGACCACACCCCTTCTCATTACAGAGATGCACATCACCTAATATGCTTAATTGGTAGTAGGCTTTCGAGCCTATACAGCTTGGAGTAAGACAACATGCATAAAGAGGATGATGTGGTCAAAATACTCATTTGCCTAATAATTCTGCACGCAGTGTATATTACACATGGTATATTGTCTGATCCCTACCTTATATATTACACATGGTATATTCTGATCCCTACCTCATCTATATTACACATGGTATATTCTGATCCCTACCTCATCTATATTACACATGGTATAATGTCTGATCCCTACCTCATCTATATTTCACATGGTATATTGTCTGATCCCTACCTCATCTATATTACGCATGGTGTATTGTCTGATCCCTACCTTATCTATATTACGCATGGTGTATTGTCTGATCCCTACCTCCTCTATATTGCGCATGGTATGATGTCTGGTCCCTACCTCCTCTATATTGCGCATGGTATGATGTCTGGTCCCTACCTCCTCTATATTGCGCATGGTATGATGTCTGGTCCCTACCTCCTCTATATTGCGCATGGTATGATGTCTGGTCCCTACCTCCTCTATATTGCGCATGGTATGATGTCTGGTCCCTACCTCCTCTATATTGCGCATGGTATGATGTCTGGTCCCTACCTCCTCTATATTGCGCATGGTATGATGTCTGGTCCCTACCTCCTCTATATTGCGCATGGTATGATGTCTGGTCCCTACCTCCTCTATATTGCGCATGGTATGATGTCTGGTCCCTACCTCCTCTATATTGCGCATGGTATGATGTCTGGTCCCTACCTCCTCTATATTGCGCATGGTATGATGTCTGGTCCCTACCTCCTCTATATTGCGCATGGTATGATGTCTGGTCCCTACCTCCTCTATATTGCGCATGGTATGATGTCTGGTCCCTACCTCCTCTATATTGCGCATGGTATGATGTCTGGTCCCTACCTCACACAACACTACGTTATTACAGAATTAAACTGGACCTCCCCTTATATGATGGTATTCTGCTAATTTCTCTCATCCATCATGAAGCTTAGCTTATAATACCTGACTCCCACATTACGTCGTCATACTTTGTGTGATGCTTTGCTTGTAATACACAATCCCTACATTAAATGAGAATACTCTGCTTGTAACACATATGGGGTCATTTATCAAACTGTTGTAAAGGAAAACTGGCTTAGTTGCCCATAGCAACCAATCAGATTCCACATTTCATTTTCCAAAGGGGCTGTCTCCTGAACAGTCTGAAAGGTGGAATCTGATTGGTTGCTATGGGCCACTAGGCCAGTTTTCCTTTACACCAGTTTGCTAAATGACCCTAATAATTTGCTTGTTATACACGATCCCTACCTTTACATGATGAAGCTGTACTTATAGTATACAATCCCTATATAACATGGTGATACACAATCCCTATCTTACATGTAGTAACATGATCCCTACCTTACAAGATGATACTTGTGATTAAAAAAAACCCTTTTTATGATGATCTCTGCTTGTAATACACAATCCCTACCTTACATGTATCTGTCATACAGATATCGTTATAGTTTATGGGTGATGTGTGGCACTGCTGGCCGTCTGCTACAGTCTCAGCATGTCAGGGGGTTTATTTATTTTCTATATGAGTCCAAAACACAATGTGAGCGTAGCCTAAATCTGTCATGGCAGTCCTTCTACCACATGTTGTCCCTCCAGGGCGTTTGCACACCTGCCCATGTGACTCCTCAGCTGAATGTATGTTCTTTTCTTTTGTAGGAGAGGTCCTTATTTCAGTCTGAGACAAGTCCTACCTCCCGAGAAGATGTTTCCTCAGAATAGACCACCAGTAAGTTCCTTGTGGAGTATCTTAGTTATTCATGGCGGGGTAGAAGACATATGGTAGCCACTGCTGGTTACCTGTGGATGGAGCTGTTCTTCCAAAGTCTGGTTTACTCTTCTGGCCAAAGGTCTCTTGCAGGCTTAAAGGAAACCTGTCACCGGGATAGTGGGTATAGAGCTGAGGACATGGTCACTGTAGCATCCGCAATACCCAGTCCCCATAGCTCTGTGTGCTTTTATTGTGTAAAAAAACAGATTCGATACATATGCAAATTAACCTGAGATGTGTCCTGTCCCTGACTCATCTCACATACAGGACTCATCTCAGGTTAATTTGCATATGTATAGAATCAGTTTTATTACACAATAAAAGCACACAGAGCTATGGGGACTGGGTACTGTGGATGTGCTAGCAGCCATCTAGCAACCCATGTCCTCAGCTCTATACATAAAATCCCGGTGACACGTTCCCTTTAAAGGAAATCTGTCATTTCCAAAACAGCCTCCAAACTAGAGTAGGCGCTGTATAGTGTAAGTGATGCTGAGTCTGCAGCGCTCCAGACTAAAAAAATATCAAGAAGCCGTTGGCTCCTAACCTGAAAAATTTAGTCGCCAAATTTAAAATACATATAATTATGGTATAATAAAAAAAAAGACTTGTCTTACCTAGGGCTGTCAAAATTTTGATTCGATTGCGATACTAGATACCACGTGAAAAAAAAAAGCGTTTTTTTTTATTTTTGTTTTTTTTCTGCTAGGGCGTTCACCGCATAGGAGATATTTTAATAGTTCGCATTTTTTCGGGCGTGGCGATATGCAACACGGACTAGAACCTGGGATCTTTTAATCCCTTGTCCTATTCACCCCAATAGAGCTCTATTAGGGTGAATAGGACCTTACACTTTCCCTGCTGCTCTGTGCATAGTACACACAGCAGCAGGGAGCTTACCATGGCAGCCAGGGCTTCAGTAGCACCCTGGCTGCCATGGTAATGGCGGGGCTCCAATTAGAAGCTGCCACTGCACCACCAATGACGAGGAGGGGACCCTGTGGCCACTGCCACCAATGAATATAACAATGGGGGGGGGCCACTGCGCTACCAATGATTGTAATAGTTATAATATTGGGGGGATTGGGGGCGCACTGTGCCACCAATCAATATAATTAACACATTAATTTAAGTGCATATAGTTTAAGTCCCTCCCCCCTGTGCCGTTGCCACCAATGGACTGATAGCAGGGAGGAGGAGGGGAGGGGCTGTAGCCACTGCGCCACAAATGAATATAGTTTATGCCTGAATACAAACGCAGTCTGCTGGTGCCGGCCATATCCGGCACCCAGCCTCTGACTGCGTGCTGCGATCCTCTGCAATTAACCCCTTCAGGTGTGGCACCTGAGGGGTTATTTGCGGCAGATCGCAGCGCGCAGTCATAGAGGCTGGGTGCCGGGTATGGGATATGGCCGGCACCCGCAGCCTGCGTTTGTATTCAGGCATAAACTATATTCATTAGTGGCGCAGTGGCCACAGCCCCTCCCCTCCTCCTCCCTGCTATCAATCCATTGGTGGCAGCGGCACAGGGGGAGGGAATGCCTCCTTCTTCCCTGTGCTGCTGAGGAGATCATGGCGCGCGCTGAGAGCAGCGCGTGCCATGTCGGTGCAACTCGCGTGTGTTTGCATGAAAGCCCTTTCTTCTTAGAGAGACAGAGGGTCTTGTCGCCATTTTGCAATTGTAAGTCACATTGGCGACCATTTTGGTCGCCATCTGGAGCCCTGGTCTGGTTATGTAATTTTTATTTTCATACTCTCTCTTGCATTCTGACGCTGTGCTCTGACAAACCAGCAGTAAAATGCGTTTATAGGACTCCTCTGAGTCCTCTCCATTATGTGCGTCCTCTCAATGCATTTTACTGCTGGTTTGTCGGAGCACAGCGTTACAATGCAAGTGAGTATGAAAATAAAAATTACATAACCAGACTCGGCATCACTTACACTATACAGCTCCTACTCTAGTTTGGAGGCTGTTTCGGAAATAACAGATTCCCTTTAAAGGGGTTGTCCGAGTTCAGAGCTGAACCCGGACGTACCCATAATTTCACCCAGGCAGCGCCCCCTGATGTTGGCCTCGGCTCCCTTGGCCTGCGCTGGATCACGCAGGGCAAGGACTCTTTTATTTACAATAACACACTGCTGGGTGGAGGCTTTCGACCGGCAGTGTGTTCGGTGACGTCACTGGCTCTGATGGGCCGGCTTTAGTGCTGCCCTAGCCGTTTTACAGGCTAGGGCAGCGCTAAAGCCTGCCCATCAGTGCCGGTGACATCACCGGGCTCACTGCTAGTCGGAAGCCTCCGCCTGGCAGCCCTATGGAGAGCCCGGTTCGTCATCGGAACACCGGAAAATGCCTTTGCTTCCATGCTCAATTCAGGGGGGCTGCCTGGGTGAAAATGAGGATATGTCCTTTAACCGCCTCACGTCCGCCCATAGGATATAAACGTCCTATGGGTGGACGTCTATTTCTGACAGCACGTTTTAAAACGTCCTGTCAGAAATAGCAGCTGCACGCTAATCGTGCAGCTGCTGATCGGGTTGCCCGCTGTCAGTGACAGCAGGGCAACCCAGAGATAAGGCAGGGACAGTGCCCAGGTGTCCCTGCCTTCACGATCGCTGCAGACACAGCGCTCACCGAGCGCTGTGTCTGCAGAGCAGGAAGCGCTGTGCCCTTCCTGTTCCGGGGCCGGCGGTCATGTGACCGCCGGGACCGGAGAGTGCAGGGGCTGTGTGAGGTCTCTCAGAGACCTCGATCAGCCCTGCTGTGAGGCTGTACAGCGCAGGATTGCTGCTGTACAGCCTCTATAGGGGTGCATTTCCACTGTAACTGGGGCTACTATGTCAGCCCCAGTTACAGGAGAAATCAACAGTGAAAAAAAAAAAAGTGAAGTAAATGTCCCCCAGAGGTCTTGTATGACCTTATGGGGGACGAAAAGTGTAAAATAAAATAAAAATAAAATAAAGTGTTGAAAAAATAAAATAAAAAAAAGGTTCACATGTAAAAAAAAAATCCCAAGTAAGGAATAAAAAAAATAGAAAAAATAAAATAAAATAGACATATTTAGTATTGCCGCGTCCGTAAAAACCAGCTCTATAAAAATATCACATGACCTAACCCCTCGGGTGAACACCGTAAAAAATAAATTAAAAAAACTGTGTCAAAACAAGCAATTTTTGTCACCTTGCATCACAAAAGGTGCAACACCAAGTGATCAAAAACGCGTATGTCCCACAAAATAGTACCAATAAAACCGTCACCTCATCCCGCAAAAAATGAGCCCCTACGTAAGAAAATCTCTCAAAAAATAAAAAAACTATAGCTCTCAGAACATGGACACATTAAAACATAATTTTTTGGTTTCAAAAATGCTATTATTGTGTAAAACTTTAATAAATGAGAAAAAGTATACATATTAGGTATCGCCACGTCCGTAACAATCTGCTCTATAAAAATGTCACTTGACTGAACCCCTCAGGTGAACGCTGTAAAAATAAATAAATAGAAACTGTGCTAAAACAACCAATTTTTTGGTCACCTTGCCCCATAAAGTGTTATAATGAATGATCAAAAAATCATATGTACCCAAAAATAGTACTAATAAAACTGGCACCTTATCCCCTAGTTTCCAAAATGGGGTCACTTCTTGGGAGTTTCTACTGTAAGGGTGCATCAGGGGGCTTCAAATGGGACATGGCATCTAAAAACCATGTGGAGTTCCTTTCCTTCTGCGCCCTGCCGTGTGCCCATACAGCAGTTTACGACCACATGTGGGGTGTTTCTGTAAACCGCAGAATCTGGGTAATAAATATTGAGTTTTGTTTGGCTGTTAACCATCGATGTGTTAAAGAAAAAAATTGATTAAAATGGAAAATCTGCCAAAAAAGTGAAATTTAAAAATTTGATCTCCATTTTCCTTTAATTCTTGTGGAACGCCTAAAGGGTTAACAAAGTTTGTAAAATCGGTTTTGAATACCTTGAGGGGTGTAGTTTCTACAATGGGGTCATTTATGGGGGTATCCACTATGTAGGCCCCACAAAGTGACTTCAGACCTGAACTGGTCCTTATAAAGTGGGTTTTGGCAATTTTCTTACAAATTTGAAGAATTGCTTCTAAACTTCTAAGCCTTCTAACGTCCTAAAAAAATAAAATGACATTTCCAAAATGATGCCAACATAAAGTAGACATATGGGAAATGTTAAATAATAAATATTTTATGAGGTATCACTTTCTGTTTTGAAAGCAGAGAAATTGAAATTTAGAAAATTGAGAATTTTTCAAATTTTGGGGTAAATTTGGGATTTTTTCATAAATAAAGGTGAAATATTTTGACTCAAATTTATGACTATCATGAAGTACAATGTGTCACGAGAAAACCATCTCTGAATGACTTGGATAAATAAAGGCGTTCCAAAGTTATTACCACATAAAGTGAGATATGTCAGTTTTGCAAAATTTGGCCTGGTCAGGAAGGGGGCAAAGGGCCCAGATGGGAAGTGGTTAAGTGATGATTCAGCCAATCAATAGAAACATATCCTAGAAAGAGCTGGAACAGATTATATTGAAATAACAGGGCACACCAAGTTCTCAAGCTGTAGAAATCTCCATGATTTTTCCTCTGTTCTGTATTGCATTCAGAGATGTTCATCTGTGTAGTTGTATGTGTAAATCCTGGTATTATACTGCTTGTATGTCTGGTGTAGGTGTGCAGACCACTGTCTCTCATGTATACACTATGAAAGTAAGTCAATTATTATATAGCAGTGTTTGGAACATCTATGACCAAACCCTAATGAGTTGAATGAAAGTTACTTTTCATGTAGTATGGAAGATCTTGTTTTTCAATGGAGAATAAATTTGCAGTCGGGGGTCACACACAGATATGATGATGCTACTATAGCATGCGGCAGTATCCGTAGTCTACGTAGCAAAGTGACTAATGTAGTACACATGCATTTTTCTTTAATAGAGCTCTGCAGTACTATACCATCTTTTTCCATAGCATCACCATGACGGTCACAAGGAGATTGACCCTTGACCTCTGTAGGGGAAGGAACAGAGAAAGGTTAAAATGCCCCCCCTCCACCATACACCAGTGTTTACTATCCCTACAGGGCAGAGAAAGGGAGATGAAGAAAGAAGTTGGCGTTGTTAATATAAATCTCCTGGTGAGGAGAAGGGTGCTGTGGCACTTATCTTGGACCGCAGGACACGCGGTGCTCCCTGCTCACCGGTAGTCTAGTACCAACGCTGGGCAGGAGAGAGACGGGAGGCTTCGCTCTGGTAGATCCGGAGCCTGCTCCCGAGGTAGCGTCGTCCTCCTGGCCCTGGTGGCTTCAGCTGGAGAGGGCACCCTGCGCATAAGCGTATTGGATGATGTCACTTCTGGTGCGTCCAGGAAGGGACTGTCATGGACGTTCCCGTGGCAGGTACCAGGAGATCGGAGAGACTGGCAACTTGTGTGTTAAATTGACAAGTCCACTGTGGATCTTATTGTGTCTGTGTTTTGGTGAATGCCACACCCCTTGCTTCAGGTGTTGTTTGTTGGTAAACTACCTTTCCCATAAGTAGCAGCTTCTCACTCTTGGAGGTGCAGTTTGTAGATTTTCTTCCTGCCTTCTAACTAGTTGGTCGGTTGTACTCTGTGGTGCTTCTGGAGTTGGCAGTTTTATACTTTCAGATAAGTCTTGTCTTTTCTTATTGTTTTGTGTTTGTTATATTCCCTGTTGTTTGTATCTGGGCCCGAGACAAGGACTTCCATTCGTCCATCTGGGGAGGAATGGGTTGTTGTTCAAATTCTTTTATCAGGAAGAGCCAAGAAAAGATGTGATACAACAAAAACAGACCCTGATTGCAGGTCGAGGCTATATATATATATATATATATATATATATATATATATATATATATATATATAATCTCTATCTCATCACTGGCAGCACCACCCTAAAAAAGTATGACAAATAGACGGGTGCAATATCCAAGTATAGTAAAGGGTGCTTACCCACTTATAGAAAGTAAAAAATCGGACTGCACCCCAAGCGGTTTCTTCAAAAAAGTATGTTTTTAATCACCCATATGGTGGCAAAAGCCACGTTTCGGCTCAAGCATGAGCAAGGCGTGAATGCCACAATAGAGGGAGCCGTGGGGGTCTTTTAGACTTAGAGATCCAGAGCAGATTCTGAACTGGGAACCCCACCTCCTGCTTCTCAAATTGAATCCACCTTTTGGAATGTCCATTATGAAACCAATCCAAAATATATGAAAGGATTGCGGCTTTATGATATTTTGGGAGGTCCGGGACCCCGGTGCCTCCCCTTGACCTATGGCGGACCAAGAATCTCATCCCCAACCTGGGATTAGAGCCTGCCCAGATGAATTTTAGAAACATAGATCTAAGAGTCCTGAAGAAGACGCTTGGCAGGGGTATGGGAATAGTGGGAGTATATTCATTTTTAAGTGTGTGAATCCTACCAAACCAGGACAGCGCAACCCCCTCCAAGCCTGCAAATCTTTCCTGATGTCCTCAATAAGGGGGGTAAAGTAGTGGGAAGAGATCAGCTGAATTGGAGGGAATAAACGTGCCCAAGTAAACAATGTGGCCTTGGGCCCAACGGAAAGGAAATGAGGATTGCAGAGTATTGACCAGGGCTTGCAGCAGAGTAATATTAAGAACCTCTGACTTATGAAGGTTAACTTTAAAGTTGCTAAGGTCTCCAAAGGTCGAAAATTCCTTCAGTATATTAGGAAAGCTGACCAATGGGTCTGTACAATAGATAAGGAGATCATCTGCATAAAGGGCAATCTTCGACTCCAGTTCTCCCAATCTCAGGCCCCTGATAGACTCATTGGCTCTGAGAGCTCTGGCTAGAAATTCCATAACCATAATGTATAGCAGAGGGGAAAGTGGACACCCCTGTCTGGTGCCATTACGGATACGGAAAGGTGTCGATAATAATCCGTTAACTCGAACCTGGGCGCTAGGGTCACTGTAGAGAGCAAGTATTCTATCAATCCTGCCAGGGCCGAAACCGAACGCCCTCAGGGACTTGCCCAGAAAGGACCAATCTACGTGATCGAATGCTTTCTCAGCATCAATCGATAGAAGACAGAGGGGACCCTATTTTGCTAGCTCTATTTATGATGGCCAGAGAACGAATGGTGTTGTCTCGTGTTTCCCTCCCCGGGACAAAACCCGCTTGGTCCACATGGATCAAAGAGGGCGGGAGGAATGAGTTGTATCTGGTCCCAACCTCATTCCAGGGCCTTATAGGGGTATAAGGGCTTTGGTACCCAGCATATGAATATTCCTACCTTCAAGGTCTATTCATATTGATAGGTAGTTAGGGCCCGGATTTGGGTTGTTCAGGAGGTGGCCTGTTTCTTCCCTAGTTTCCAGGCCCATTTACTGTTCTCCTTCCCTCCTGTGTTTAGTGTGAAGTTTTCCCCCCACACTGATCGTTACAGTGACGTAGGGGGCGTGCGACGCGCAACATTTCAAATGCCGGCCGGCAAAACGAGCTGCGTGTGAGTGGTCTGATGTTCAGGATGTCAGGCCTGGAACTTCAATCGCTCCTACTCGGCCTCCTGTATCTAAGGAGGCTCAGAAGAAACCAAAAAAACTGCAAAATGCATTTTATGTTTTAAAAGGTTACCAGACGGATACCCCAAAAAGATCTGCATAGAATGCTTTTCTAATATACTCCGGGAGGAACGTGCGTCTGTAAGGGACGAGGTTCGATCCAGGAGGAGGTCAAGGCTTCGTTATACCAGATGTCGGAATCTGACCAGGGACCCTTACCTCCAAAGAGGCAAAACATAATTCCACCCTCCTCTTCTGATTCTGAGTGCATGGATGATGATGCTTCCTCTTCCAGGCAGTGGGAGGAGGAGGACTCACCAAGGGCAGTAAAAAATTCTATTTTGCCTCTGAGGAGATGTCGGATCTCCTAAAAACTGTAAGAGCCAACATGGGGGTGGATGATATTCAAAATCCTCACTCTATTCAGGAGGAGATGTTTGGGGGTCTAAGGAGCAAAAGAGCCAGAGTGTTCCCAATTATTGAGAACATTAGGGATATAATCTTAAAGGAATTGTCCGACCCTGAGAAGAGACTAGGGGTATCCAGAGAATATAAGAACAGTCTATGGTTTTATCCGGCTGAATCTAAACTATTTGACGAGATCCCTAAGTCTACTTTCACACTCAGATCAGACCCCAAATGCCTAAGATCACCCCCCCTCCCATATGTCGGCCATCTATCACCCCCCCTCCCATATGTCGGCCATCTATCACCCCCCCTCCCATATGTCGGCCATCTATCACCCCCCCTCCCATATGTCGGCCATCTATCACCCCCCCTCCCATATGTCGGCCATCTATCACCCCCCCCCTCCCATATGTCGGCCATCTATCACCCCCCCTCCCATATGTCGGCCATCTATCACCCCCCCCCTCCCATATGTCGGCCATCTATCACCCCCCCCCCTCCCATATGTCGGCCATCTATCACCCCCCCCCTCCCATATGTCGGCCATCTATCACCCCCCCCTCCCATATGTCGGCCATCTATCACCCCCCCCTCCCATATGTCGGCCATCTATCACCCCCCCCCCTCCCATATGTCGGCCATCTATCACCCCCCCCTCCCATATGTCGGCCATCTATCACCCCCCCCCTCCCATATGTCGGCCATCTATCACCCCCCCCCCCCTCCCATATGTCGGCCATCTATCACCCCCCCCCCCCATATGTCGGCCATCTATCACCCCCCCCCCTCCCATATGTCGGCCATCTATCACCCCCCCCTCCCATATGTCGGCCATCTATCACCCCCCCCCCCCTCCCATATGTCGGCCATCTATCACCCCCCCTCCCATATGTCGGCCATCTATCACCCCCCCTCCCATATGTCGGCCATCTATCACCCCCCCTCCCATATGTCGGCCATCTATCACCCCCCCTCCCATATGTCGGCCATCTATCACCCCCCCCCTCCCATATGTCGGCCATCTATCACCCCCCCCTCCCATATGTCGGCCATCTATCACCCCCCCCCCTCCCATATGTCGGCCATCTATCACCCCCCCCCTCCCATATGTCGGCCATCTATCACCCCCCCCCCCTCCCATATGTCGGCCATCTATCACCCCCCCCCTCCCATATGTCGGCCATCTATCACCCCCCCCCCCTCCCATATGTCGGCCATCTATCACCCCCCCCCTCCCATATGTCGGCCATCTATCACCCCCCCCCTCCCATATGTCGGCCATCTATCACCCCCCCCTCCCATATGTCGGCCATCTATCACCCCCCCTCCCATATGTCGGCCATCTATCACCCCCCCTCCCATATGTCGGCCATCTATCACCCCCCATAGCAAATAAATTAAAATAAAAACTCACTTGCCTCTCCTGCATGCCACCGCTCCTCACCATCTCGACCCTCTTCATCCCGCTGTCGGCTATGTATCGCGGTGCACTGCCTATAGCCGAGCAGAGGACAAGGAAGCAGTGAGTACAGAGCTTTCACTGCTTCCCGGTCCCCTGGTACTAATGAGTATTTGCCCCATAAGACGCAGTGGCATTTTCCCCCCACTTTGGGGGAGGGGGGGGGGGCGTCTTATGGGGCGAAAAATACGTTAAAACTTTCCTGTAGTTTTGTTTCTACAGCTCCTTTGCAGACTGTTTCCTTTGTAAGAGACGGCAAACAAATTCTTTGTAGTGTTACGGTGCGGTTACGCGTTCACGTTTATGCAGTTTTGGAAGCTCAAACTAGGAGTGGAGAAGTTGTACTGGTGAAACCCAAAAATTTTTAATATTGTGCAAAATTTCATTTATTTCAGTAATGCAATTTAAAAGCTGAAACTAATATATGAGACTCATTACATGCAAAGTGAGATATTTCAAGCCTTTATATGTTTTATAATTTGGATGATTATGGCTTACAGCTTATGAAAACCCCAAATTCACAATCTCAGAAAATTAGAATATTGTGAAAAGGTTCAATATTTTAGGCTCAAAGTGTCACTCTAGTCAGCTAATTAATTATTTATTATTAAAGCGCCATTCATTCCATAGAGCTGTACATATGAGATGAGGTATACATAATACAGACAATTGCACTAATCATAAACAAGACGAGTTATAAACTGGTACAGAAGGAGAGAGGGCCCTGCCCGTGAGGGCTTACAATCTACATGGTATGGGAGAAGGATAGTAGGTGTGGGTGAAGTTGGTCATGGCGGTATGGAGGCAGCAGGGTCACTGGTTGTAGGCTTGTCTGAAGAGGTGGGTTTTCAGGTTTCTTTTGAAGGATTCCACTGTAGGTGAGAGTCTGATATGTTGGGGTAAGGCGTTCCAGAGTATGGGGGATGCACGGGAGAAATCTTGGAGGCGATTGTGGGAAGAGGCTATAAGAGGAGAGGAGGTCTTGTGAGAGTGCGTGTTGGGGGTGTATCGGGAAAGTAGCTCAGAGATGTAGGGAGGGGACAGGTTATGGACAGCCTTACAGCCTTGTATGTATTTGTTAGTACTTTGAAGTGAATTCGCTGGGCAATGGGGAGCCAGTGAAGGGATTGGCAGAGGGGAGAAGCAGAGGAGTAATAGGGTGAGAGGTGGATTAGTTGGGCAGCAGAGTTGAGGATAGATTGGAGGGGTGCGAGAGTGCTAGGTGGAAGGCCACAGAGGAGAGTGTTTCAGTAGTCTAGGCGGGAGAAGATGAGGGCATGTACAAGCATTTTCGCAGATTCAAAGTTAAGGAAAGCACGGAGGCGGGAGATGTTTTTGAGTTGGAGGCGGGAGATGTTTTTGAGTTGGAGGCGGCAGGTGGTGGAAAGTGCTTGGATGTGTGGTCTGAAGGAGAGGGCAGAGTCCAAGGTCACTCCAAGGCAGCGGACTTGGTTGACCGGGGAGAGTGTGCAGCCATTGATAGTGATAGGTCTGTTGGGGGGGTTGAGCAAGATGGGGGAAAGAGGATGAATTCTGTTTTATCAATGTTAAGTTTTAGAAAGCGAGAGGAGAAGGATGATATAGAAGATAGACATTGTGGGATTCTTGATAGTAAGGTGGTGATGTCTGGACCAGAGAGGTAGATTTGTGTGTCGTCAGCGTAGGAGTGATACTGAAAGCCATGGGACTCTATGAGCTGTCCCAGGCCAAAAGTGTAGATAGAGAAGAGCAGGAGTCCTAGGACAGAGCCTTGCGGGACACCAACAGAGAAAGAATGAGACGAGGAGGTGGTGCGGGAGTGGGAGACGCTAAACGTCCGGTCTGTGAGGTATGATGTGATCCAGGAGAGGGCCAGGTCAGTGATGCCAAGAGATGAGTTTGCAACAGAAGGGAGTGGTCAACAGTGTCGAAGGCAGAGGACAGGTCAAGGAGAAGGAGGACAGAGTATTTTTTATTGGTTTTGGCTGTCAGTAGGTCATTGGTGACTTTGGTGAGGGCAGTCTCAGTCGAATGGTTGGGTCGGAAGCCAGATTGTAGGCGGTCAAAGAGGGAGGAGAGGTGAGAGGACAGTTCAGAATGGACAAGTTGTTCAAGTAGCTTTGAGGCATAAGGAAGCAGTGATATGGGGCGATGACCCATCTTTTTTGTCCAGTTAAGTAAAGGCTTTTTGAGGATGGGTGTAACAGTAGCGTGTTTAAAAGCAGAGGGGAAGACACCAGAGGTTAGTGATAGGTTGAAGAGATGAGTTAGTGCTGGGATAAACACTGTAGTGAGGTTAGGGATGAGGTGGGATGGGATTGGGTCAAGTGCACAGGTGGTGAGATGTGATCTGGAGAGTAGAGTGGAGCGTTTTTCTTCTGTAATGGTGGAGAAGCGGGTTTTTGGAGAAGAGGACCGAGCAGTTGTGTAGAGGGTCTGTGGGGACTGTGTAGTGAAGCTTTCTCTGATGTTGACTATCTTTTGTTTGAAATATTTGGCAAAGTCCTCAGCTGAGAAGAGAGGAAAGGGTGGGGGCACTGGGGGATGGGAGTTAAGTGCTAAAAAGTTGTTTAGGGCTGTGGGCCAGGGAAGATATGAGAGATGAGAAGTAGGCTTGTTTTGCATCAGCGAGTGAGGATTTGAATATGAGGAGGGATTGCTTGTATGCGGTGAAATGGTCTTTTGAATGGGATTTCTTCCATCGCCGCTCAGCAGCCCTGGAAGCTTGTCTGAGTTTTTTGGTCAGGTTGGTGTGACAGGGTTGTCTGTTAATTTTTTGGGTTTTGGTGTGTGTGTGTGTGTGTGTGTGTGTGTGTGAGGGGGGCAACAGTGTCCAGAGCTGTACTTATTGTGGTGTTATATAAGGTGGTAGCAGCATCTGGGTCTTGGAGGGAACAGATGGTAGAGAGTGGGAGAAGAGTCAGAAAGCAAGCGAAAGTCTAGATGTTTAAGGTTCCTGCGGGGGTGTGCTAGTGTGTGGACCGGGGGAGCAGCAGAAGAGACCAATGAAGAGAAGGTGAGTAGGTTGTGGTCGGATAGGGGGAGAGGTGAATTAGAAAGGTTAGATAGGGAGCAGAGGCGGGTAAAGATAAGATCCAAAGTGTCACCATCTCTGTGGGTGGGAACTGAAGACCACTGTGATAGGCCAAAGGAGGAAGAGAGCGATAGGAGTTTAGAGGCGGCTGAGTGGCAGGTGTCAATAGGGATGTTTAAGTCGCCCATGATGATAGTGGGGATGTCGGCAGAAAGAAAGTGTAGTAGCCAGGTGTTAAAGTGGTCAAGAAAGATGGTGGCTGGGCCTGGGCGGCGGTAAATGACGGCTACTTGGAGGGAGAGTAGATGCGAACAGAGTGTACTTGAAATTACGTGAGCGTAATGGAGAGTGGCAGTGGAGTTGAGCTGTAGGAGCAGGTGTCTGATAGGAGAAGACCAACTCCTCCACCATGTTTGCAGCTGGGGCGGGGGGTGTGAGTGAATTGAAATCCACTATATGAGAGTGCAGCAGTCGAGGAGGTGTCAGAGGGTGTCAGCCATGTTTCTGTGAGACCCAGAAAGGAAAGGTTTTGAGAGATTAAAAGTTCATGAATGTACGACAGTTTGTTACAGACAGAGCGTGCGTTCCATAATGCTCCTGCAAGAGGAACCAAAGGAGCAGGGGTCACAGGAATGGTTATTAGGTTTAAGGGGTTGCAGAAATTTGTAGAAGGAAATTTATATTGGGACGTAGAGGTGATAGTGGGGATTTGCTGAGGGGGGCCTGGATTTGGAGAGATATCACCAGCAGTAAGGAGAAGCAGAGAAAATGTTAATAGGTGAGAATAGGAGAGGGCAGGAGGTGTCTGTGTGTTTTATGTTGCCAAGCAGGTTTGTGCAAGCTGTCAGATGAGAAGGTAAGATGGAGGGAGAGATGAATAGTTCCTTGCTGGGTGAATGAACGTGGGGGTATTTCAGGAGGTTGTTGACAAGTGGGAACAGTAAGATGAAAAATTGAAACATTGTTTGCATTAACTATGTCTGTATTTACCTGTGGTCCCCTTCTGGTTACATTCTGGTATAATTCAGTCTGTGCACTTAAGAGTTGCACTTGAGAGATGTTGCATTTGGAAAGACCAAATGGGAGAAAAAAACCTCCCAGGCTGTGAGCTCTGCGGTGCGATTGGCCAGCGCTACAACCTAGGAGAAGGAGATGCCCGCAGAACAAGGGCAGACTCCGCCTACTATAACCAAGTCCCCGAACATACCGGAGGACATAAAGGGAGAACGGTGCGGCGCCCAGGGATAATAGTAAGTGCAGTGAGATCCCTGGGCACCGCTGTATGTCATGATACTTAGTTCACAATGTCAGGATCGGTGAAAGGTCCTCTTTAAATTGTCTGTCTGGTTCAGTAGGAATCGCAATCATGGGGAAAGTGTTGATCTGACAGTTGTGCAGAAAACCATCATTGACACCCTCCATAAGGAGGGAAAGCCTCAAAAGGTAATTGCAAAAGAAGTTGGATGTTCCCAAAGTGCTGTATCAAAGCACATAAATAGAAAGTTATGTGGAAGGGACAAGTGTGGAAGAAAAAGGTGCACAAGCAGCAGGGATGACCGCAGCCTGGAGAGGATTGTCAGGAAAAGGCCATTCAAAAGTGTTGGGGACTTTCACAAGGAGTGGACTGAAGCTGGAGTTAGTGCATCAAGAGCCACCACACACAGACGGATCCTGGACATGGGCTTCAAAGGTCGTATTCCTCTTGTCAAGCCTCTCCTGAACAAGAAACAACGTCAGAAGCGTCTAACCTGTGCTAAAGAAAAAAAGAACTGGTCTGTTGCTCAGTGGTCCAAAGTGGTCTTTTCTGATGAGAGCAACTTTTGCATCTCATTTGGAAACCAAGGACCCAGAGTCTGGAGGAAGAATGGAGAGGCACACAACGCAAGAAGCTTGAAGTCCAGTGGGAAGTTTCCACAGTCTGTGTTGATTTGGGGAGCCATGTCATCTGCTGGTGTTGGTCCACTGTGCTTCATTAAGTCCAGAGTCAACACAGCCGTTTACCAGGAGATTAGCACTTTATGCTTCCTTCCGCAGACAAGCTTTATGGAGATGGTGACTTCATTTTCCAGAAGGACTTGGCACCTCCCACACTGCCAAAAGTACCAAAAACCGGTTCAATGACCATGGGATTACTGTGCTTGGTTGGCCAACAAACTCTCCTGACCTGAACCCCATAGAGAATTTATGGGGCATTGCCAAGAGGAAGATGAGACATGAAACCGAACAATGCAGAACAGCTGAAGGCTGCTATTGAAGCATCCTGGTCTTCCATAACACCTGAGCAGTGCCATAGGCTGATAGCATCTATGCCAAGCTGCATTGAGGCAGTAATTGATGGAAAAGGGGCCCAAACCAAGTACTGAGTACATATGCATGATTATACTTTTCAGAGGTCCTCCATTTTTCTATTTAAAGGGTTTCTGTAATCAGAAATGACATTATGTAGCTGACTGACATTAGCGATGTGCTGTCAGTAGTACATAACAATATGCTTTATAAGTCTCTGCCTGCCGAGTTTTCCTCTTGGTTCAGTAAATACCGCGCCTGTGCCGTCCCGTTTAGTATTCGGTGCAGGCGCAGTGAGTGAAGGACGCGCTCCTGCTGCCGGCCTCACTCGCTGCACAGGCGCCGTCCCATTTAGTATTCGGCACAGGCGCAGTGAGTGAAGAACGGGCTCCTGGAGCGTGTCCTTCACTCACTGCGCCTGCTCCAAATACTAAACGGGACGGCGCAGGATTTACTGGACAAAGGGAACTTGCCAGTCAATCAACTGGACCTGGGCGTGCCAAAGGGTAAGTAGACCGAGCCTCTAGGTGCTGAAGCAACGCCCTCATAACACCTAGAGGCTCATTAGCATATTGTAAGTCTTTATTTTAAGAGAACGGCGGCAGGCAGGGAGTTATAAAGCATACTGTTATGTACTGCTGACATCAGCCCATCGCTACATAATGTTATTTCTCATGACAGAAACCCTTTAACATCCTTTTTTATTGATTTCATGTACTATTCTAATTTTCTGAGATTGTGACTTTGGGGTTTCATAAGCTGTAAGCCATAATCCTCCAAATTATACCAAATAAAGGCTTGAAATATCTCACTTTGCATGTAATGAGTCTCCTATATTAGTTTCACCTTTTAGGTTGCATTACTGGCACAATATTCAAATTTTTCGAGTTTGACCTGTATTTGTCCTTTTTTATAAATTTTTCTCTGATCTAAACCTGATTTTTGCTTTCAAAACTTCATTAAATAAACCTCAACATACGGCTGTACTTTAACCTTGCAGCCTCCTACTTCTTGTCAGTGCTGATGTGCATTTTCTAGGTTAGCCAGAAATAAGAGACACCCGGAGTGCCTCTTCTGAGCTTTCTAGGGTACAGGTGGTTTCATTGGTTACCAGCAGGGCAACCCCATTCCTTCATTCATTTGATAGATTTCTATATTTTTCTCTTGCCCTGAACCTGGGTGTAATAGAGCGCTGTTGTCCCTGTATGACTATAGAAATGTAGAGCCCCTTACTTTTGGACAGGGCTTGGTTACAGATTGGTTGAAGACAAGAGGGGATGAAATGCCAAGCAAAATGCTGGCTGAAATTGTGGCAAAAAAAACTGGAGTACATGCCGTGTGCCAAATATTTTGTTATGTTTTAGACTATTTTTACATTTCACTAGACTGTTGACAAGGGTTTGGGGCTAAGTGGAGTTGTAAAATTCGTCAGATTTAAAGTGCATCTGTCAGCAGATTTGCACCTATAGGCTGTATTTGGCAGACGATTGTTGAGAGGGAAGTGTTCCTTCCCGGCAATTGCTTGCTTGTTAGCGGAGGAGACCACTGCTGTTACATGCAGAAATCTCCTCCCCAGCAAACGATTATTTTTTAACATGTGAAAAGATTTGGATTGGCCGATGAACAAATGTTTGCTCGTTCATCAGGCAATCTGCGGCAGTATTACACTGCAAGATGATTACCAACGTTATGAACTGTCGTTAGCAATCATCTGCTGAAAAATCATGCTTGGCAGCTGAAGGCATCTGTGTTGGTCCATGTTCATCTGTGCCCGCATTGCTGAGAAAGTGTTAATATATGCAAATGAGCCTCTAGGAGCAACGGGGGCGTTGCCATTACACCATGAGGCTCTGTTCTGTATTCAACTCTCCATGTTGATTGACCAGGTCAGGCAATGTAAACCTCATAACACCTCACCCTGTCAAAGTGCAGAAGTCGAGGCATTTGCAGAGAAAGCTCAGCCTCTAGATGTAATGGCGATGCCCCAGTTGCTCCTAGAGGCTCATTTGCATATAATAAAACATTACTTTTCTCAGCAATGCATTTTACATATGAACATGGGACCAACACAGAGGTCTTCAGCTGCCATGAGCCATGTAACAGGTCAGCCAGTGTCATAGCTACAAAACTGCTGACAGATGCCCTTTAACATATCACAATATTCCGATTCATGGCCTGTATCAAGCGGACACTTAACTCACTTATGCTGCTATTTAATGTGCACACAGTATGATCACAGTTTTGGGGATACTTTTGATGTGATGTATTTGATTGGAAATGTTGGGAAGCCCTATTCTGTAAGATACTATCTAGCTTTATGCAGTATGGGATGCTGCACAATGTGCCTGGTGTTTGCTTTGGCATCCTTCTTAATCCTGAAATAAGGTCTTGGTTGCACCTGATATGTGCTAACCTGTTTAAAGGGAACCTGTCACCTGGATTTAGTGTATAGAGCTGGGGACATGGGCTGCTAGATGGCCACTAGCACATCTGCAATACCCAGTCCCCACAGCTCTCTGCGCTTTTATTGTGTTAAAAAAATGTTTTGATACATATGCAAATGACCTGATATGAGTCCTGTATCCGGAGATGAGTCCAGCGGAAAGGAGCTTAGCACCGCCCCGCGTCCTCCGAATCTCCTCTTTGCTGGCTGACGTCACAGAGCTGGAGCGCCGAAATCTCGCGATGCGCGAGCTAGCGCATCTGTAGTTCGTTCCCTGTGCTGATGCCAGCACAAGGAATGAACATGATGCTGACACTGCGCATCGCGAGATTTCGGCGCTCCAGCTCTGTGACGTCAGCCGGCAAGGAGGAGATTCGGAGGACGCGGGGCGGTGCTGGGCTCTGGGGACTGGGTATTGCAGATGTGCTAGCGGCCATCTAGCAGCCCATGTCCCCAGCTCTATGCACAAAATCCTGGTGACAGGTTTCCTTTAATATCAGACATTTATGTGCCATTTGATTTGTAATTTACACTGTCTCTTATTGAACTTTCCAACCTTCTTTAACCCCTTAAAGACCCGCGCCGTACTTGTACGTCATATTTGGCCGTGACTTAAGGACCAGTAACGTACGTGTAGCTTTAAGAAAAAGCAAAGCAAGTCCAGTGGCACTCACCATTAGTTGCGGTTCTTCATTATTGTACACTGCTCAAAAAAATAAAGGGAACACTTAAACAACACAATGTAACGCCAGAGCAATGAAGATAAGGAAATCTACAAGATTGGGCAGAGAGAGGCCAAGCAAGTTATAAGAACTTCTAAAGCGCAGGCAGAAGAAAAACTAGCTCAGTCTATGAAAAAAGGGGATAAGACATTCTTCAGATATATAAATGAAAAAAGGAAATTAAAACAAGGAATAACTAAATTAAAAACAAAGGACGGAAGGTATGTAGAAGAGAATAAAGGGCTAGCCGACTGCCTTAATGAATACTTCTGTTCAGTTTTTACAAAAGAAAAAGGACCTCCACTAGAAAGAATGACTATTAAATCGTTTGATGCATGTATCTTTACAGAGGAAGATGTTCTAAGTTTGCTGTCTAAGGTGAAGACAGATAAGTCACAGGGGCCTGATGAGATACACCCAAAATTATTAAAAGAGCTTAGTGGTGAGCTGGCAAAACCGTTAACAGATTTATTTAACCAATCATTAGTAACAGGAGTCGTCCCGGAAGATTGGAAATTGGCAAATGTCGTGCCCATTCACAAGAAAGGTAGTAGGGAGGAATCGAGCAACTAAAGACCAGTGAGTCTGACATCAATAGTAGGCAAATTAATGGAAACCCTATTAAAGGATAGGATTGTGGAACATCTAAAATCCCATGGATTGCAAGATGAAAAACAACATGGGTTTACTTCAGGGAGATCATGTCAAACAAATCTTATAGATTTTTTTTGACTGGGTGAATAAAATAATAGACGGTGGAGGTGCAGTAGACATCGCATATCTAGATTTTAGTAAGGCTTTTGACACTGTCCCACATAGAAGACTTATCAATAAACTGCAGTCATTGAGCATGGACTCCCATATTGTTGAGTGGATTAGGCATTAGCTGAGTGACAGACAACAGAGGGTTGTAGTCAATGGAGAACATTCAAAACAAGGTAATATTACCAGTGGGGTTCCACAGGGATCTGTACTGGGACCGATTTTGTTTAATATCTTCATAAGTGATATTGCAAAAGGCCTCGCTGGTAAGGTTTGTCTTTTTGCTGATGACACAAAGATATGTAACAGGGTTGATGTTCCTGGAGGGAAACGCCAAATGGAAAAGGATTTAGGAAAACTAGAAGAATGGTCAGAACTCTGGAAACTGAAATTTAATGTGGATAAGTGCAAGATAATGCACCTGGGGCGTAAAAACCCAAGGGCAGAATATAGAATATTTGACACAGTCCTGACCTCAGTATCTGAGGAAAGGGATTTAGGAGTAATTATTTCAGAAGACTTAAAGGTGGGAAGACAATGTAATAGAGCAGCACGAAATGCCAGCAGAATGCTTGGATGTATAGGGAGAGGTATAAGCAGTAGAAAGAGTGAAGTGCTTATGCCGCTGTACAGAACACTGGTGAGACCTCACTTGGAGTATTGTGCGCAGTACTGGAGGCCATATCTCCAGAAGGATATAGATACTCTAGAGAGAGTTCAGAGAAGAGCTACTAAACTAGTACATGGATTGCAGGATAAAACTTACCAGGAAAGGTTAAAGGACCTTAATATGTATAGCTTGGAAGAAAGAAGAGACAGAGGGGATATGATAGAAACTTTTAAATACATAAAGGGAATCAACTCGGTAAAGGAAGAGAGCATATTTAAAAGAAGAAAAACTACCACAAGAGGACACAGTTTTAAATTAGAGGGGCAAGGGTTTAAAAGTAATATAAGGAAGTATTACTTTACTGAGAGAGTAGTGGATGCATGGAATAGCCTTCCTGCAGAAGTGGTAGCTGCAAATACAGTGAAGGGGTTTAAGCATGCATGGGATAGGCATAAGGCCATCCTTCATATAAGATAGGGCCGGGGGCTATCCATAGTATTCAGTATATTGGGCAGACTAGATGGGCCAAATGGTTCTTATCTGCCGACACATTCTATGTTTAAGTCAATCACACTTCTGTGAAATCAAACTGTCCACTTAGGAAGCAGCACTGAGTGACAATCAATGTCACATGCTGTTGTGCAAATGGGATAGACAACAGGTGGAAATTATAGGCAATTAGCAAGACACCCCCAATAAAGGAGTGGTTCTGCAGGTGGTGACCTGACCACTTCTCAGTTCCTATGCTTCCTGGCTGATGTTTTGGTCACTTTTGAATGCTGCTGGTGCTTTCACTCTAGTGGTAGCATGAGACGGAGTCTACAACCCACACAAGTGGCTCAGGTAGTGCAGCTTATCCAGGATGGCACATCAATGCGAGCTGTGGCAAGAAGGTTTGCTGTGTCTGTCAGCGTAGTGTCCAGAGCATGGAGGTGCTACCAGGAGACAGGCCAGTACATCAGGAGACGTGGAGGAGGCCGTAAGAGGGCAACAACCCAGCAGCAGGACCGCTACCTCCGCCTTTGTGCAAGGAGGAACAGGAGGAGCACTGCCAGAGCCCTGCAAAATGACCTCCAGCAGCCACAAATGTGCATGTGTCTGCTCAAACGGTCAGAAACAGACTCCATGAGGGTGATATGAGAGCCCGACGTCCACAGGTGGGGGTTGTACTTACAGCCCAACACCGTGCAGGACGTTTTGGCATTTGCCAGAAAACACCAAGATTGGCAAATTCGCCACTGGCGCCCTGTGCTCTTCACAGATGAAAGCAGGTTCACACTGAGCACATGTGACAGACGTGACAGAGTCTGGAGACGCCGTAGAGAACGTTCTGCTGCCTGCAACATCCTCCTGCATGACCGGTTTGGCATTGGGTCAGTAATGGTGTGGGGTGGCATTTCTTTGGAGGGCCGTACAGCCCTCCATGTGCTCACCAGAGGTAGCCTGACTGCCATTAGGTACCGAGATGAGATCCTCAGACCCCTTGTGAGACCATATGCTGGTGCGGTTGGCCCTGGGTTCCTCCTAATGCAAGACAATGCTAGACCTCATGTGGCTGGAGTGTGTCAGCAGTTCCTGCAAGACGAAGGCATTGATGCTATGGACTGGCCCGCCCGTTCCCCAGACCGTAATCCAATTGAGCACATCTGGGACATCACGTCTTGCTCTATCCACCAACGTCACGTTGCACCACAGACTGTCCAGGAGTTGGCAGATGCTTTAGTCCAGGTCTGGGAGGAGATCCCTCAGAAGACCGTCCGCCACCTCATCAGAAGCATGCACAGGCGTTGTAGGGAGGTCATACAGGCACGTGGAGGCCACACACACTACTGAGCCTCATTTTGACTTGTTTTAAGGACATTACATCAAAGTTGGATCAGCCTGTAGTGTGTTTTTCCACTTTAATTTTGAGGGTGACTTCAAATCCAGACCTCCATGGGTTAAAAAATTTGATTTCCCTTTTTTTTTCTTGTGTGATTTTGTTGTCAGCACATTCAACGATGTAAAGAACAAAGTATTTCAGAAGAATATTTAATTAATTCAGATCTAGGATGTGTTATTTTTGTGTTCCCTTTATTTTTTTGAGCAGTGTATATTCCAAATGAGGATACATGTAAAAGAACACAGACGGCAGCGGGGGCGGACACGTACCTGCAGTGCAAAGGAATAGCGGCGATGGACGTTTTGCGCGTATATAGCGCTTCGTCAGGCCAGCATCAGTAACGTACATGTACGTCATGCTGATCGGGTGGGCACAGCTCCTGCACCTGCCTGATCAGCGGCTGTGGTCCTGCAGTCACTGATGCCGGCGCATTAACCCTTGCACTGCTGCGGTCAGCGCTGACCGCGACACATGCGGGATTGTGCGAGGTGACCATCGGGTCCCCGTGCTGCTGTGACGGGGACCCGATGGCAGGGAAGGTAGCCCGAGGTCCCTGGATCTCACAGGCTGGAAGGTGTAAGTATATTACAGTGTGTAATACACTTACAGCCAATGCATTACAATACAGAAGTATGTATTGTAATGCATTGTAAAGGGTATCAGACCCCCAAAAGTTGAAGTCCCAGAGTGGGACAAAAAATGTAGTGAAAAAAGTTTACTGGAAACTTTACATTTTTTGTAAAGTGTCCTTTTCCCAAAATAAAGTAAAAAAAAAAGTTATTTAAAAAATAGGGGAAAAAAGAAAAGTAGACATATTGGGTATCGCCGTGTCCGTATCGACCGGCTCTATAAAAATATCACATGACCTAACCCCTCAGGTGAACACAATCAAAAAAATAAAATATACTACAAAAAACATGTCACCTTGCATTACTAAAAGTGCAACACCAAGCAATCAAAAAGCCGTAGGCCCCCAAAATAGTACCAATCTAACAGTCACCTCATCCCGCAAAAAATGAGCCCCTACATAAGACAGTCGTCCAAAAAATTAAACTATGACCTTCAGAATATGGCGACACTAAAAACTATTTTTTTTTTCAAAAATGCTTTATTATGTAAAACTGAAACAACCAAAAAAAGTTGTTCTATATTTGGTATTGTCGCGTCCGTAACAACCTGCTCTATAAAAATGCCACATGATCTAACCTGTCAGATCAGGGCTCGACAAATCCCAGGTCGCCATAGCGACTAGGAATTTTGTCCTGGCGCCTGGGTATTTGGCCCTGCTTGAAAATAGGCCCAGCAGCCGGGCGCAGCCACTGGAGAGTTAGGACTGCGAGCAAAATTAAACTTTTATTTTTATTACTAGCCCCCAGGCTCGGACTGCCACCCTGCCCGGACCCCTCAGCTTTCGGCTCCATCGTGGTTTGGCCACTCTCTCTCGCCGTCTATCGGTCGCAGCGTGCTGATGTCGCCGTGCGTCATCTCCAGGGCAGTTAAAAATGGTGAAGCCTTTACCGGAGCCCGGCCTGTACTTATGTGATAACTGTCCGGCAGACATCAGAGCCCGTGTCCCGGCGGGGGCAGAGGAGTTTAGTGCAGGGGAGGCAGAGCGGGAGCACAGGTAGCGGCGCTGCACTCGCTGACAAGTGGAGGAGAGACAATCAGCCCATCATCATTCCTCCTGCTGTATACAGCAGGGGACATGATCGGGCAGCGCAACATCCCAGGGCACCAAGTGCTGCCAGGTTCCTGCACGGCCGGCTCTGTGGCAGTAAATGATGCACTCTGCACTTATCCGCCAGGCTCAAAGTTTGTAATGGCTGCCTGCTACAGCCAAGTTGGCCTTTAGCACGGCCATGAACCCAGCGGGGAGCTGCATACCTGCTGCCGTCATTAGGCCGGAGCTCCTGCTAGCCACAACTGGTGGCCATTCCTGCACCGTGCTCCATCCCTGCAGTTACCATTCGGCCATTTCTTACTTCTGTCCCTTTCTAGGAAAGCTGGGTGACAGCCTGTATACCACACAGAAAGCCGGGTGGCAGCTCCTAGGAGAGCTGTGTGGTATACAGGCTGTCTGTCACCCAGCTTTCCTGGTCTCCTGAAGAGAATATATCTCAGTATAGGAACATTTAGATACGTTATCATATGATTTACCCATTCAGGAGTCTTGGAAAGCCGGGTTGCAGCTCCTATGAGAACTAAGACTACTGAATGGCCAAATCATCTGATGACTTCTATATGTTCTCATACTGAGATATATTCTCCTCAGGAAAGCTGGGTGACAGGCTGTATACCACACAGTTCTCCTAGGAGCTGCCATAAGACTCCTGAATGGCTAAATCATCTAATAACTTCTCTATATGTTCTCATACTGAGATGTATTCTCCTTAGGAAAGCTGGGTGACAGGCTGTATACCACACAGTCCTCCTAGGAGCTGCCATAAGACTCCCGTACTCAGATATGTGATCCTCAGGACTAGGAGACCAGGAAAGCTTGGTGACAATCCATGAGAGAGCTGGAAGGCCCCTCAGTATTCCTAGGGTAATTCCAATGGAAATATTTTCCACAGAGGATTACCTGTTGTGGATTTTGATCAAACTCTACATGTAGCGTGTGGATTTGCAGTGGAATTCAGCCACGATCAGTTACACATGGTGAAATCATATATGGGGGGGGGGGGGGGGAGTTTCTGCTCTAGGGGTGCATCAGGGGGTCTTCAAATGTGACATGGCAACTTAAAATTATCCCAGTGAAATCTGCCTTCCAAAAACCATATGGCGTTGCTTTCCTTCTGCTCCCTGCCTTGTGCCTGTATCTCAGTTTACGACCACATATGGGGTGTTTCTGTAAACTACAGAATCAGGCTAATAAATATTGAGTTTTGTTTGGCTGTTAACCCTTGCTTTTGTTACTGGAAAAAATTGATCAAAATAGAAAATCTGCCAAAAAGTGAAATTCTGAAATTTCATCTACAGTTTCCTTTAATTCTTGTGGAACACCTAAAGGGTTAACAAAGTTTGTAAAATCAATTTTGAATACCTTGAGGGTGTAGTTTCTAAAAGATCCTGCACTTGTGGTCCGCTGCTAATGGCAATCCCCAGCAAAAATGCATACAATGGAGGATGCCTGCAGCGGACCACAAGTACCACACAGGATAGCAAATGTGTGGCTGTGATAAACAGTAAAAATAATATAACAGACAGGTGCACTCTGCGGTCTTACTAACCCTCATACCAGGGTGGATAAAAATCAATGATTTAAAAAAAAATATATATATCACCGTCCAAAGGTTATTCCATCATGAAATAAAGATTAGTTTTTTAATTATGTAGAATAAGGCTGTATATGTTGAATTTTTTGGTAAATAATTTCCATTAACCCATTCACAATGTCATGCTCTTCCAGAGGTTTTTGTAAGATTATTAGGCAGTTTCTCTGCCTACAAGATATTATCACAGATGCTTGGTTTACTTTTGCAGTTCTCAAAACTGAATTTGACTCAGCAGAGATCACATGCCTCTTCTTCACAGCAAAAATGTTATAACATGAACAGAGTTGAGAAAAAGACCTTAATCCTACAAACCTATGAATACAGAATCAACCTAATCAAACTAATATGAAAAGTTGTTATTCTAAAAATCTTCATCTACTTGCATATTATAAGTTATACCAGCAACAATTAGTCTTTATGTAGAAAACTATGATTTAAATCAAGCCTTACTGACTAGTGATTTAAATCAGTTTGATTTAAGGCTCCATTCACACGTCCGCAAATGGGTCCGCATCCGTTCCGCAAAATTGCGGAACGGGTGCGGAGCCATTCATTTTCTATGGGGACGGAATGGATGCGGACAGCACACAGTGTGCTGTCAGCATCCGCATTTGCGGAGCGCGGCCGCGATCTTCAGGTCCGCAGCTCCACAAAAGATAGAACATGTCCTGTTCTTGTCCGCAGCTTGCGGACAAGAATAGGCATTTCTATAGGGGTGCCGGGCGGGTGTGTTGCGAATCCGCAAGACACCACGGACGTGTGACTGGAGCCTAAATCAAATCCACCCTGCCTCATACTGGTGTAAAATTGAGAGATTAGCCAACATATCCTACTTGGAGGACATTTCTGAGCCTGAGCACCGCGTCAAGGTTTCTCAAGTAGCTCGGGACCTAACGCTAAACCAAGTAGGATATGTTGGCTAATCTATCTCAATTTTACACCAGTATGAGGGTTAGTAAGACTGCATAGTGCACCTGTTTTTGTTGGATTCGGAGTTGGTAGAAATGTATCGATTCCTGACTTCAGCTTAAAAAAATATATCTTTTATTAATATTGTGTAATTAACTTCCATATAAATTTTGAAAAGTTAACTATAAATATATATTATGTTTTATCGATCTAAGGCTCTTATAAAAATCAGTGATGAGCAGTGTGTTCTAGTGATCAGTTCTCACCTCTCCTGTGTTCCAGGGATCAACCGATTTTCTAAGTTATCTGCATCTATTTTGCCGATAACGAATTGGGAACAAGGATCTGTGTTCCCTCAGCAGCACAGGGGAGAAGGAAGCAGTGCCTTCCCCCCCCCCCCCATGCTGCTGCCACCAATGAAAGGAGAGAGGAGGAGGGGAGGGGCTGTGGCCACTGCGCCACCAATGTTATTTCACTCATTCATTCAAATTCAACAGGAGGCCGGAGCTGGCTGCAGAATCATATAGCCGCACCTGACCTCTATGACAAGTAGCTGCCATCCGTGGCAGTTAACCCCTGCCACACCTGAGGGGTTAACTGCCGCGGATCGCAGCTACCGCTCAGAGGTTGGGTGTGGCTATATGATTCTGCTGCCAGCTCCCGCCTCCTGTATATGAATTAATGGGCGAGTTATGTTCATTGGTGGTGCAGTGCGCCCCCCCCCCCCCCCCCACCCAAGTCCCCCAGTATTAATCATTGGTGGCAGTGGCCACAAGTTCCCCTCCTCCTCATTGGTAGCAGTGGTAGCTTCTGATCGGAGCCCCAGCAATGTAATTCTGGGGCTCCGATCGGTTACCATGGCAGCCAGGACGCTACTGAAGCTCTGGCTGCCATAGTCGGCTCCCTGCTGCTGTGTGCACAGAGCAGCAGGGAGAGTGTGAAGTCCTATTCACCCTGATAGAGCTCTATTAGGATGAATAGGACAAGGGTTCTAGCCCCTAAGGGGGCTAAAAGTTGTTTAAAAAAAAAACACAAACTCCAAAATATTAAGTATAAATGAAAAAAAGATTTACAAAAAAAAGCTACACGTTAACAATAAACATGTTCATTTTTAGCAGCTTTGTGTAGATATATATATATATTATTATACACAGAATATCAGTATAAATTATCGGCTATCGACTCTACTGTATCGTTCGATCCCTACTGTGTTCTCTCCAGTCCTTATACTATATACAGTGATAAGCAGAGTGTTCTAGTGATGATGGGTAATCTGTTCTCACCTCTCGCCTACATGCTGCTCCAAGGCCCTTAGTTACAATCCCTGAAACTGGTCTGCACATGCTCAGTAGTGAAGATCAGAGGAGGAAGTTCACTACTAGGCATGCCTGCAGTCATCTCAGAACTGCCAGACATAGCAGCATAACAGCATTAAAGGGCTTGTCCGGGAATAAGTAACTTCACAGGTTCCTCTTATTCTCATTTAGACTTGCACATGATTCTCTACATTTCATATACATACATTATAGCGCTTCTAATAGATTTCTTACAATTAAGTGTATAACGGTGTTCTCCCGTTAAATGCATAATACATTGCATATTTATTTACAGGAATTTACAGGAATTTAAAAAATTTCAGGAATTTGCACCCAATAAATATGGTGTAAAGTTCCATCTAAGTATAATGATTAACTTACATGATAAGAAAAATCCCAATGTTACCATTTTACTACAGGAACGTTCTTATTACTAAATCATTGGCCATTTATGAAGGAGGAGCCGGAGTCAGCACTTTAGCTTAGGCTAGTTTCACACAAGTGTTCGTCAGATTCGGAAGTCTGTTCCTTGCCGGATCTGATGAACGCTAGTGTGATACTGGCCTTACCGACACCACAGCCCTGGTTGGACAGAACTGTAGGCACTCTGTGTGCTGCCGTATGACACAGTACTACGGAGATATTCATAAAGCATGTGATGGAGCATGCCATGACTCCAAGGTTATACAGAGCTGTGCAATACAGCTATGTGCATGATCCCTTAGATTGGTGGAAAATCCTGTTGAATTTGCAAGGACCCACTTTTAAACACCTATGATGTATGGCAAGCTTTACTGCAGAGGTACAGAAAATCCTTTGCTATGCGACTGCATCTCCTTGTTTGTGGAATGTTGACTTTATTTTGTTTGTGTGTATGTATATATTCTTTTTCCTGTATGAACAAGCCTTAGGATACTTACACACTTGCGTTGTTTGGTTTGATTCCGGCAGGCAGTTCAGTTGCTGGAACTGCCTGGCTGATCAGGAAAACTGTATGCAAACGCATGTCATTTGCAGACTGATCAGGATCCTGATCAGTCTGACAAATGCATTGCAATACCGGATCTGTTTTTCCAATGTCATCCGGAAAAACGGATCCTGTATTTATTTATTTTTCAAATTTTTAAAGGTCTGCGCATGCGCAGACATGGAAACCGGATCCGTTTTACCGGAACACTTAATACTGGATCCGGCATTAATACATTTCAATGGAAATTAATGCCTGATCCGGCATTCAGGTGTTCCACAATTTTGGCCGGAGAAAATACTTCAGCATACTGTATTTTCAGTCCACAAACTGTACAGTGACTGAACTGAAGACATCCTGATATTCCGAATTCATTTTTCTGGTATTGAGCCCCTAGGACGGAACTCAATACCGGAAAAGTTTAACGCAAGTGTGAAAGTACCCTTAACCCTTTCAGGACCCTGCCATATTTCACCTTAAGGAAGAGGCTTTTTTTTTTGTTGGGAAATCGAACATGTCACTTTATGTGGTAATATCTTTGGAACGCTTTTACTTCTCTAAGCCATTCTGAGTATGTTTCCTTGTGACACATTGTACTTCATGATGGTGGTAAATTTCAGTCAATATTTTTCATTTTTATTTTTAAAAACCCAAATTTACCCAAAAAAATTGGAACAATTTTCAACTTTCCAAATTTCTATTTCTCTGCTTTTAAAACAGACAGTGATCCCTTATATACCTTATTTTTTGGGGACGTTGGAAGGCTTAGAAGTTTACAGGCAAATCTTGAAAAAGGACCAGTTCAGTTATGAAGTCACTGTAAGGCTTGCATAATAAAAAACACTCATAAATGGCACCACTTTTGAAACTAAACCCCTCAAGGTATTCAAAACAGATTTTATAAACTTTAAGAGTACTTTCACACTAGCCTTGTTAGAATCCGGCAGGCAGTTCAGTTGCTGGAATTGCCTGCCGATTACGGAAATCCGTATGCAAACGGATATATATATATATATAAAAAAAATATATATAAAATATATATATATATTGAAATACCGGATCCGTCTTTCTGATATCATCCGGAATAATGGATCCGGTATTTAATTTTTTCAAAGCTAGTAAGAACTGTGCATGCCCAGACCGGAAAACCGGGTCCGGCGATGTGGCAATTTCCGGAACACTTGGTACCGGATCCGGCATTAATACATTTCAATGGATCTGGCAAGTGCGTTAGTGTTCTGGAATTTTGTTCGGGGAAAAAATACGCACAAGGGACGGAATGGAAGACATCCTGATGTATACTGAACCGATTTCCATCAGAATGCATTGGGACAAAACTGAAGCGTTTTTTTCCGGTATTGAGACCCTTTACAGGATTTCAATACCAGAAACGAATAACGCTAGTGTGAAAGTACCCTAACCCTTTAGGTGTTCCTCAAGAATTAAAGGAGAATGTAGATTAAATTTCAGAATTTCACACTTTTGGCAGATTTTTCCATTTTAATCTATTTTTTTCCAGTAGCAAAGCAAGGGTTAACAGCCAAACAAAACACTATTTATTACTCTGATTCTGTACTTTACAGAAACGCCCCATTCGTGATTGTAAACCGCTGTATGGGCACACGGCAGGGTGCAGAATGAAAGGAGCGCCATGTGGTTTTTGGAGGGCAGATTTCACTGGAATAATTTTAAAGAGGACCTTTCATTTTCTTTCTTTTTTTAAAGTTTATTTAAATACCTTTCTTTGCCAGTGATTCTGCCACCATGCCTGTTTTTTTTTAAAAAAACGCTCATACGCCCTGCTGTGCCCCCCTGCAGTTTTCCCGCCCAGTATGTTAATACTGAGCAGCGGTACAGGGAAGAAGAGACGCCAAGTTTTCTCAATGGGCGTCTCCTTCTCCCTGGCTCTGCTGCGATGCATTCACAATGGAGAGCGCCACAGCCAGGAGGAGGAGAGCGCCACAGCCAGGAGGAGGAGAGCTTTTTTTTTTCTCCCTGGCTGTGACACTCTCCGCTGTGATTGGATCACTGCACAGTCTGGGAGAAGGAGACTCCCATTGAGAAACGCTGGCATCTCCTCCCTGTACCAATGCTCAGTAATAAAATACTGGGCGGGAAAACAGCAGGGGGCACAGCAGGGCGTACAAGCGATTATTTAAAAAAGATTATTTAAAAAAAAACAAAAAAAACATGCAGGGTGTGCAGCATCAGCACCCCCACCTGGGTACCCCCACCCAGCAAAGAAAGGTATTGAACAAAAAAAAAACAATGAAAGGACCTCTTTAAGCTGCCACGTCACATTTGAAGACCCCCTGATGCACCCCTAGGGTAGAAACTCCCCAAAAAAGTGACCCAGTTTTGGAAACTGAGATAAGGTGGCAGTTTTGTTGGTACTATTTTTGGTTGCTCTATATTACTTTTTGTGAGGCAAGGTAACAAAAAAGTAGCTGTTTTGACACTGTTTTTATTTAGTTTTTTTGCAATGTTCATCTCGCAGGTTAGATCGTGCTATTTTTATATAGCAGGTTGTTACGGACGCGACCATACCAAATATGAAAAATGGCTTTTTTGACTTTTATTCACCTGAGGGGTTGGGTCATTATGGACGCGGCAATACCTAATAGGAATACTTTATATTCTAAGAGCTATATTTTTTTTGGCCGATTTTTGTCTTTTTGCGGGATGAGATGACTGGTACTATTTTGGGGTGCGTATGACTTTTTGATCGCTTGGTATTACTTTTTGTGATGCAAGGTGACAAAAAATGGTGGTTTAAGCACAGTTTTTATTTTTTTATTTTTTCTACGGTGTTCAGGTGAGGAGGTGGATCATGTGATATTTATATAGAGCTGGTCGTTATGGACGTAGAAAGGAAATGCCTTTTTTTCTGTTTTATTTTAGGAAAGGGGCTTTTTCCACAGGCTTTGGTAGAAGGCCAGCTCCAATGCATCAGGCTGCCGTCTCTGCCATCTGTTCCCCGTCACTGCAGTGTGGGGAACTGATGGGGAAGCGGAGGGAACCTGTACCCCCCGCAAACCCTGTGCATGCTGCGGTCAGTTTTGAACATGACATACAAAGGGTTAATATGCCGGCGTATGCAGCAGGGGCCCGGCTGTCAGTGACTGCCGGGTCCGTGCAGCTGATCGGGCGGGCGCAGCTTCTGCACCTGCCCGATCAGCCCGCCGTACATGTACGGCACAGGTCCTCTACGTGTTAAAGAAAAGGAATAGAACTTTACCAATAGAAAGTAATTTTATTATTACAGAGAAATATTAATTTTGCAAAGGAAGTGGAGTTCCCCTTTATATTTGTGGACTGTTGGGCCTGTGACTGGAAAAACTTGCCCTTCTCATTTTTCCCACATGAATGAGCTTGGTGTACTGGGAGTACAAATCATAGTTCACTGGTCGTATCTATTAAGAAAGGAGCAACAACCTTTTATCATGGGCTTTCATCTTTCTCTCCAGCTCTAGTAAACCATGACCCCCTCTCTCAACAACTGCTGTCCCTTGACCGATCGACTACTATATCTTACTGACTGGTAGCTTAATACCAGCTTACTGTCCCCAGAGGGGCTAGCGGTTACAGAAAGTGCAGTAGAATATCAAGTGCCGGTTCACCAGTGGTTGTGGGAGACTGGCCATAGTTCACTGTCCCTAGAGTGAAGCATTGCCTAACAGAGCTTGGCCAGCAGCCAGCGACAGAGCGATCACACGTGACGTGGTTGATAGTCTCTTTGACAACATTAAGCCTCTTGTTGCTGTAGAGATGTAGATGTGTTGAAAAGAATCTTAATCCTAAAACATTACAAATTGGTACAATCAAGAAATATGCCATATGTTTTCTACAATAAGATTGGAATTTAAGTGTTTCTGGTTGTGTATTTGGCTAGTTTTACATGATATGATGATCATGCCCTGTGTGTTGGGTTTAGTAGCTGACTAGTTGGAACCTTGCTTGGGAAACATACTAAAAGACCATGTCAGGCTTCATCCATGTCTGCTTTAGGAGCCTGTTGCTCCAGTTACAGATTCCGTCAAAATACACTATATGGGCAAAAGTATTGGTATGCACCTTTTAATCATTGAATTCAGGTGTTTCATTGTCCCATTGCCACAGGTGTATAAAATCCAGCCCCTAGCCATGCAGTCTGCCTTTACATACATTTTGTGAAAGAGGTGGCTCGTTATAAAGAGCTCACTGTGGGACATTTACTAATGTTTTTATGCTACTATTGTGGCGTAAAATGAAGTTGCAAGTTATGGAGCTCGCCATATTTGCTCCATAATTTGCAACTTTTTGTTTAAAAGGTATTTATTAAAGTTTTACACAATAATAGGATACAGATCACATTGTGCATAAAATAAAGGACAAATTGTCCAGTCAAATGGGCAATCCAGACACACAAAATAAAAGACATAAAGACAGAAAACAATTATACAAAAATAAAAAGCATAAAGTCAGGGGTAGCAATCATGCAGTTCTGCATCTGTAGGACTTAATCTCAGGTGGCGAACAATGAAGAGAAGACCCACAATCTCATCCATCTCAAAGTTGCGTGTAAAATATACTGTATCCTATCAAAGTTCAGGGTAGAGAGAAAGATTGGCAGAATGGGGGGAGGACGACCAAGGCTCCCAGACTCCTTCAAATAAGGTAAATGTATCCGAACGGATAGCTGATAATTTTTCAAATTGGTAAATCTTGTTGATCCTATCAATCACCGCTTGATAGTTCAGTGATGGGGAACGCCACTGGGAAGCAATATGGATCCTAGCAGCAAGCAAAATATATTGGGTCAATTTAAGTTTAGCGTTTGTTAATTTTGACGGCTTGTCACCAAGAAGAAAGACCGAGGGTGTAGGGGGGAGGGCGCGCCCCAACAAGGATGAGAGCAAATCGCCAATGCGACCCCATAACCTGGAGACTATGGGACATGTCCACCAAGTATGAAACATCGTGCCCTCCTCTCCACAACCCCGGAAACAGGTAGAAGGGACCTCTGGGTAGAAGTGATGTAGTTTGGCCGGCACCAGATATGTCCGGTGAAGGATCTTAATTGAGGTTTCCGCCAGAGTGGTTTGCCACGACCCCCTGGAGAGTGTCTGGGAGCGTTGGTGCCATCTAGATACACTGGATTCCTCTAATAGATCAGCCTCCCATTCCAACATATAACGAAGCTTAGAGTCCTCTGGGGGTGCAGTGAGAGTAGAATAAATCTGGGACAGTAGACCCATATAGAGAGAAAGACATTAGCCTTTCAAAAGGGGTATAGTCAATTTTATGGGAACCAATCTTTAGGGAGTGGAGAAAGGAGAATACTCTCCGGACATTAAACTGCTCACAAACTGGTGGAGTGAATTTCTCAATGAAATCTGGCATAGTTAGGATTTTACCCCATACTAGGAAAGCCCGGAGGGAGCACAATTTTTTTTCAACCCACCATGAAAAGGCCCCAGACTGAAGCCCAGGGGATAAAGCCGGATTACCCAGAAGGTATTCTAAGGGGGACCGTCTAGATATAATTTGCGACTTTTTAAGGGGCGGAGCTTAGCACGACTCGTAGGATTTACTATAACATGCCAGAAACTGGCGTAAGTTATAGCTCAAGTCTACTCCAGCTCCTAGATGGCATAGATTTGCATTTCTGGAGCATGGCTGGGCAGAGATGTGAGCAATTATGAGGCATCTGACTCTTAATAAATTAGGTGCTTCTAAGGGTGGGTACAACACCTTTTATGCCTCCGTTTGACGTATAGGTTAGGGAAAAAAGATACAAAAACGCAGCACACCATGTTCTTGTATAATGGAACTCCTATGGTGAATGGATGCCACTGTATGGCATCAGTCTGAGGCATCTGTTTAACGTATACGTTTTTTGGATACATTAAACAGATGGGTGGAAAACGTGATGCGAGCCCACCCTAACTCCAGTTCAGGGAGATCAAAACTGATATATGGGAATACCAGTCTTGATAGATCTCCTCCACTGAACTCCATAGTCGTACTGTAATAGGATGCCACTGTTGTAACAATTCAGTTTGTGATGTTTATTTTTTTCCTAAATATTCCACTGTTAACTGTAAATGTGATTGTAAAGTGGATGTGTTTAGGAACCACAGCAACTCAGCCACGAAGTGACAGACCACATAGTTACAGAACAGGTGAGGAAGAGCATAGTGCATAAGACACCAATTTTCCTCTTGTTTCCAGTGAAAGGAAATCCTAATACTACAGCATACCAAGACATTTTGGACAATTGTATACTTCCAATTTTGTTGGAACAGTTTGGGAAGGCCCTTTTCTGTTCCATCATGACTCTGCCCCATTGCACAAACAAGGTCCATAAAGGCATGGACAGGTCAGTTTGATGTTTAAGAACTTGAGTGGCCAACACAGACCCTCAGCTTAAATCCCAATTTAAAACATTTGCAATGGAGTAAATTGGAGATTGCGAGTTAGGTCATCTCATCCAACTTTAGAATCTGACCTGACAAATCCTCTTCTGGATGAATGGGCAAAAATTCCCACAGACGTATTCAAAAATCTTGTAGAAAGCCTTTACAGAAAAGGGGAAGATAATTTTGCTGCACTGGGAGAACCAAATCCATATTAATGCCAATGGATTTAGAATGAGATGTCAGCTCCTACCCTGGCACGCTGAGCTCTGGCGTTCTCATGCGACGGAGCTGCTCTAAAGTGCCGGAGTTACAGCTCCTGGGCTAGACAACTGGACGGCCGGTGGAGGTGTTGTGCTCCTGAGTTGGCGCTCCCGGAATTGGTGATGTGCCGCGCTTGCTCGGGTCCCCCCTGTTTCTCCGCAAGTACCACAAGCCTCGAAGGCTTGGTCTTAGCTTCTCCTGGTTGTTTGCCTCCAAGCCTTCCCCTGCCTCCCAGTTTATTTGTGATGTGCTGGGCTTCCCAGGGTCCCTCCAGTTTCTCCACCCTCTTGTCTTTGCAAGCCCTGAAGGTTTGGTCTCATGTCTTTGTTTGTCTACTTCTGCCTCCTGGTCTAATCCACCTAAGATGAGTGATAATTATTTGTGATACTATCAAGGAACTGTATTTCCTATCAAGCTTCCGGCCTTTAGAACATAAAGGACATATTAAACCTCTATATACATTTTTATTATTATTTTTTTTTTTATTGTACTTGACGTAGCGCGGACACCCTGTTAGTCCACGTTATGATGAGTGACAGCCATCTAAATATTAGGGAATTTTAACTCGTACGTGATTTATTTATTTATTTTTTTTATTTTTTTATATATTTATTTTTTTATTTGTGTCCTTTTTCATCTCTTCTCTGCTGGTAAGAGGTATATGTATGTTCACATATCTCTATAGCCCGTCCTGGTGGTGATGTTTTAGATCTTGTCGTCAGATTTGCTTTGGGGCTAATCTAGACGAAATACTGCTGACTTTTTGCCTACTATTAGAAGATTGCTGAGAATTGAGTATACTGGGACTTTTTTTTTTTTTTTTTTCTTTTATTCCTTTTGCCTCTTGGTTTTTCTTTGCTCTCCTTTCAGTTTTTTTCCCTCTTTTCTTGCTCCTTAATTGCACACGGAGGAGCGGGATATAACTGAATTAGAAGGTAAAACTCCCTTGATTAAGATATAAAGGGGGAAGGGGGGGAGAAGGTGGAGGATAGGCGTTCACCGGACCGCTCGTCCTCAAACGGTGCAGAAGCCATTGGAAACGGCCAAAATTGATCAGTTTTTAAAATCCTCCAAATGTAGTCACAAGGGCAGGACAAAAAGGAATGTCTGATTCAAATATAAAAAAAAAAAATACTGGATCTAGAGTGGAAGAATGATTGGATGAGGGGGTGGAGAAGGAAGATTTAAATGACTGGTCTATTGTAGAATCTTCCCCATTTAAAATAAATCTTTGCTGCGGTCAAAAACAATGGTGAAGTAATATAGAACATCTCAACGCAGCTTGGGGCAATCCATATAGACATGGCCTTGATAAGAGACTACCTTATAAAGATACGGGACAGTTACAATTTTGCGGATTTCTCTAAAGAGATCCAGGAAAGGAGACGCACCTTCACGGTGGTTAAAAAACTTCTGCAAGAAAAGGACATAAAGTACTCGTTTATCTATCTAGCAAAATTGCGCATTATATTCAATGGTGGAAGCCATTTTTTTTTTTAAACTCCGGACTCTGTGACATACTGGCCGGATCAGAATAATATCTGAGCAGCTTCTTTGCATGCCTTTTTCCATTTTTCTTTTTTGTCACGATATTGGTGGGGTGGGAGACGGGGAGGGGTGATCAGGAAGTTTGGGGGGGGGGGGGGGGGGTGGGTTGGGTTGCGATGCATCTCCTAGGATGGGGGGGGGGGGTTGGGATTGTGACTATTCTACAATTGTAATTCGTTGGCGGATTTGATGACAGTTAGAATCCTTACTTGGAATGTTCGGGGCCTTAGTAAAAACAACAATAATAAGATAAAAAGACAGGCGGTCTTTGACTTGGTTCAGAGACATTTACCAGCGATTGTTTGTCTGGAGACTCACTTCACCGAGGAGTCGGCCCCGTGGTTCGGTAGGGAATGGGCTGCACAGACCTATCCCACTTTTACTAGTTATTCCAGAGGAGTTGGTCTTAATTCATAGAGGGATTGACTTTGTCTGCGAGGCATCCTCTATTGATAAGCAGGGAAGACTTGTTTTTCTATATGGAAAGCTTCATGGGAGATTAATTATTTTGGCTTTTCTTTATATGTACTAAATTGTTTGTTAACCTTCATGGATCAATGGCTTGAATGCCCCTCGTTAGTTAATGGGGACTTTAATAGTGTTATTAATCCAGAGACGGATAGGATTTCTATGGGGGGAGATAGGAGTGGGCGATATAAATGTGGGCAACGATATAGATTTTGCCTATCGCGATAGATGAACAAGGAGCTGTAGTCAATTGAAGAAGCTTCTAACTCACCGCTCCATGGCCTCCCTACTCGGCACTGCACTGGCCAGGGCCTTGTGTGCACACATCGTTATTGCGCTGTCGTACAATGCCACAGTTGCCATACAGGTCTCGTCCACTAGAGCAGTGTTTCCCAACCAGTGTGCCTCCAGCTGTTGCAAAACTACAACTCCCAGCATGCCCGCACAGCCAAAGGCTGTCCGGGCATGCTGGGAGTTGTAGTTTTGCAACAGCTGGAGGCACACTGGTTGGGAAACACTGCACTAGAGACTCCTGGAGGCGAATCCACTGTGAGCACAGTGGATGTTTAAGATTGGTTGGTGTGCCCATACATGATACAATCGGTAAAATAAAATGATTGATTTCGCGCTGGAAATGAAATTACTTTGCTGCCACCACTCTAAGTATTGAATTGGGGCGAAGAGACGCTGGCTAGCTAATCCTAAAGGGAAGAAACTGTTATTTGCAACCTAGCTATCCAATTAACTATTTATAGAAATAAGACAATGCGGTAGTATCTCTTCTGAGGACAGAGTTCTTAGCATAGACCAGATAATCAAGTAACCAAGCCAAAACTGGAGCGATTAAATCGTTTTATTCTAAAAAATATATACATTAAAAGTACAGATGAATATACCTGTCAGTCGAATAGATTGGTTGGATAAAAATAGGGGAGAGGTGGAAGGGAATAGAATGTCTGAGTTCAGAATTACCGTGGTAAAGTCCAGTAAAAGATAGTCTTTGAAGGAATAATCCAAGATGGCAGGGTGCCCTTGTCCAGCGGGTGGTTGTGATGTTAGTCGATGGTAGATGAAGGACTAGGATCTGCGTGGGTCACTCTGTTTTACCCACTCTGGAGCTGGGAGTGGCTGTGACACGCACAAGTCCAGCCTTGTGTAATTGGAAGAGGGGCAGTCCTTGCCCTGAGAGGGAGAAAATCTGGCAGAATCATTGCTTTGCCATTTTCTCCGTACCCGTAGGTCAAATTAGGAAATATTTATAATCGGGACAATTTTGCGCATCATCTGATACCAAATATGACTGGAAGACAATACAGTGTGCCTGAGAACCGTCATATCTCAGAGGGAATTTCCGATTTTGTTTGTGGATTTCCAGGAAGGTGTGGTAGAATAACCCGAACAACCTCTGAAGAGGTGGTTCCTTTCATATTTTCCCTACCTGTAAAATATGGGAAAAATAAGTCTATAGATTGGAGGTGACTTTCAGGTCATCTTCCTCCTTGTACCAACCAGCTGTATGATAAGGATCTGTCCTTTTTTCTGAAGTTCGCTGCCCAGGCTAAAGGTGTGAGACCTCCTGCGATGCAGGATTTACACAGACTGGGAAGATGCACTTTTTATGAGGTTTTGTCATGATATCAGAGTGATGGGTGTTATAACCTGGCAGGGGGTTCTCCTCTGTCCAGTAAGATTGTTTTGGCACGGAGGTGCTAATTGACTCTGATCTGTGGTAGCAAGTTGAATTACTTCTGGGTTGAAGAAGAAAAAAATATATATTTTAACTGTGTGCAGGAGGGCTCTTGTGATTTTTTTTTTTTTTTTTTTTTTTTTTTAACCCCTTAAGGACTGTCACTTTAAGCGCTGATAACTTTAAAACGCTTTGACTAATCCAGGCCATTCTGAGACCGTTTTTTCCTCACATATTGTACTTCATGACACTGGTAAAATAAAGTCAAAAAAATTCATTTTTATTTATTAAAAAAAATACCAAATTTACCAAAAATTTGTAAAAAAAAATTGCAAATTTCCAAGTTTCAATTTCTCTACTTCTATAATACATAGTAATACCTCCAAAAATAGTTATTACTTTACATTTCCCATATGTCTACTTCATGTTTGGATCATTTTGGGAATGATATTTTATTTTTTTGGGATGTTACAAGCGGGGCTGTGGAGTCTGAGTCGGAGGCAATTTTGGGTACCTGGAGTCGGCAAAAAATGAACTGACTCGGACTCCTCCTAGATTTAAATTGGAATAAAATAAAAAAAAGCAAGTTTAAATGTCCCAATTCACAAAAAGTTATAATTACTGTATTTTATGGGGGCATCTGTGGGTGGCACTGTTATGGGGGCATCTGTGGGTGGCACTGTTATGGGGGCTCATTGTGGGGGCATCTTATCTTATGTGTCATCCACAGATCCCCCCCCCCATAAGTGTCCCTGTGTAGTGAATGGGCGCCAGCATCTGTTTCTGTAATGGCAGCAGGGCCCGGTGCCTGCTTCATTCATAAAGTGGGCGGAGCAGGCGCGTGACGTAGTAAGCTACTCTACGAGCGCCCACCCGGCCTCCTGACTGCCAAGAAGTTAGTAGTAAGTAGTACAGCGCTGGATTTAAGATGATTGGAATACTTTAGCAATACCCACAAGTTAGATATGATTACCGTATACTACAGTGAGCGGGGCCCGGTGTAGTAGAATACAGTGACTGCACCGGGCCCCGCTGCCATTACAGAAACAGATGCCGGCCCCCAGCCCCTCCTCCCTCTCAGCCTATTCACCGGACGGTCGCAGCATTCACCCCCATAAGACACACTGCTATTTTTCCCCCACTTTTGCGAAAAATATGGTACTTCTCTACTGTAAGAATAAAGGCCAATGCATGCAGTGCGTCACGTTACCGCAAAACGAACACGTTAAGTGACCATGAAGAAGCATGCTTTTCACGATATGGCATGCAACGCACAGTTAGAGGACCTTTCATCGGTCCAAACATTGTGAACTAAGTATCATGACATATACAGCGGCGCCCAGGAATCTCACTGCACTTACTATTATCCCTGGGCGCCGCTCCATTCTCCCGTTATGTCCTCCGGTATGTTCGGGGACTTGGTTATAGTAGGAGGAGACTGCCCTTGTTCTGCTGGGCGTCTCCTTCTCCTAGGCTGTAGCGCTGGCCAATCGCATCGCAGAGCTCACAGCCTGGGAGAAAAAAAACTCCCAGGCTGTGAGCTCTGTGCTGCGATTGGCCAGCGCTACAGCCTAGGAGAAGGAGACGCCTAGCAGAAGAAGGGCAGACTCCTCCTACTATAACCAAGTCCCCTAAGTCTCCTCCTACTATAACCAAATTCCCGAACATACCGGAGGACCTAACGGGAGAACGGAGCGGCGCCCAGGGATAATAGTAAGTGCAGTGAGATCCCTAGGCGCCGCTGTATATGTCATGATACTTAGTTCACAAAGTCAGGATCGGTGAAAGGTCCTCTTTAAGGAGCGGCAAAACTTATACTTTCCATTGTGTTGTGTTCCGCTGTTACAGGGAACGCAACGCCCATGGTTAACCTAGCCTCTCACTGATAACTGATTAAGTAAATTGTTTTTTGCAGGACTAGACACTTGTATAAGTGAAGGGAATGGATAGTCAATGGCTCAAGACAGAAGCTGTAAACCATTTGAAAAACTGCTGTCATTCAGCTAAGGCTATAAAAACTTGTAAACTCAGATTGTTAGCTTAAACTTTAAACATGACTAATGGGATTCTACTAGGGAAATCATGTTTTAAAATAAATGCCCCTTCCTGGATCCTCCCACTGCCCATCTTCAGCAGATCGGCACACAAAGGAGAAGGCAGCAGCTTCCTAGCCAGTAGTTCTGTGGTAATGACATGTATGTTGCCTTTCTTTCCTTTAAGGAATGTATAAATACATTTGCATATTAAATACAGAGTCGGACCATTTATCTACCGACTCCACAGCCCTGGTTACAAGGCTTATAAGTTTAGAAGCAAATCTTGAAATTTTTCTGAAATGTTCAAAAACCCAATTTTTAGGGACCAGTTCAGGTCTAAAGTCACTTTCCAAGGCTTACATAATAGAAACCACCCAAAAATGACCCCATTCTATAAACTAAACCCCTCATGGTATTCAAAACTGATTTTACAAACTTTGTTAACCCTTTAGGTGTTCCACAAGAATTAATGAAAAATAGATACAATTTCAAATTTTTGGCAGATTTTCCATTTTAATAATTTTTTTCCAGTTACAAAGCAACGGTTAACAGCCAAACTCAATATTTATGGCCCTGATTCTGTAGTTTACAGAAACACCCCATATGTGGTCGTAAACCGCTGTACGGGCACACGGCAGGGCGCAGAAGGAAAGGAATGCCATACGTTTTTTTTTAAGGCAGGTTTTGCTGAACAGTTTTTTTTTTACACCATGTCCTATTTGAAGCCCCCCTGATGCACCCCTAGAGTAGAAACTCCAAAAAAGTGACCCCATTTTAGAAACTACGGGATAGGGTGGCAGTATTGTTGGTACTAGTTTAGGGTACATATGATTTTTGGTTGCTCTATATTACACTTTTTGTGAGGCAAGGTAACAAGGAATAGCTGTTTTGGCACAGTTTTTATTTTTTGTTATTTACAACATTCGTCTGACAGGTTAGATCATGTGATATTTTTTTATAGACCAGGTTGTCACGAACGCTGCGATACCTAATATGTATACTTTTTTTTTATTTATGTAAGTTTTACACAATGATTTCATTTTTGAAGCAAATAAAATCATGCTTGTGTTTCCATAGTCTGAGAGCCATAATTTTCAGTTTTTGGGCGATTACCTTGGGTAGGGTATGATTTTTGCGGGATGAGATGACTGTTTTATTGGCACTATTTTGGGGTGCGTGTGACTTTTTTTGATCGCTTGCTATTACACTTTTTGTGATGTAAGGTGACAAAAAATGGTTTATTTAGGACAGTTTTTATTTTTTACGGTGTTCATCTGAGGGGTTAGGTCACGTGATATTTTTATAGAGCCGGTCGATACGGATGCGGCGATGCCTAATATGTATACTTTTTTATTTTTTATTTATGTAAGTTTTACACTAACAGCTTTTTTAAAACAAAAAAAATGTTTGTCTCCATATTCTGAGCCATAGTTTTTTTTATTTTTTTGGCGATTGTCTCAGGTAGGGGCTCATTTTTTGCGGGATGAGGTGACTGTTAGGTACTATTTTGGTGGGCAAACGCCTTTTTGATCGCTTGCTGTTGTACTTTTTTTGATATGAGGTGACAAATGGTTTATTTAGCACAGTTTTTATATTTTACGGTGTTCATCTAAGGGGATAGGCCATGTGATATGTTTATAGAGCCGGTCGATACGGACACGGCGATACCTAATATGTATACTTTTATTTTTATTTATTTTTTTCTATTTTTTTTACCAACTTTTTTTTAACTTTATTTGGGGAAAATGACGTTTTTGTTTTTACTTAAAACTTTTAATTTTTTTGGGGAAAACTTATTTTTTTTTCAACTTGTTTTTTCACTTTTTATTGTTTGTCCCACTTTGGGACTTGAACTTTTGGGGGTCTAATCCCCTTTACAATGCATTCCAATACTTCTGTATTGGAATGCATTGGCTGTATGAGTAATACAGTGTGTATTACTCATACAGCTTCCTGCCTGTGAGATCCAGGGGGCTGGATCTCACAGGTTTGTCACCGGAAGTCATCACGCTTCCAGCCCCATGGGGTCCCGATGGCACCACGGCTGCCGCACCAGGTAAAAGCCACAAACCACAGGTCCTTAAGGTACGTCCTGGGTTCTTAAGGACACTGCAAACATGGCGTACCGGTACGTCCTAAGTCCTTAAGGGGTTAAAACCGGACACATTCGCAATTTCTTCGTATTGCTGAGATCGCGAAGCGTCACAAGGTCCCTCCCAGTGCATGCTGGGAAGAAGACGCGGTCTATCTCCTGCGGACTCAATCAGCCTGCTGCACACCGTGCAGGAAAGGGAAGTATATTAGCAGGGGCTGGAATCTACCCGGGGGAAGGGGCGGTGGTTGGGTTGGAGGATGGCTATGGCATGGGGCTGATGACGCTGGCTGGAGGACATGGATGATGGCAATGGCATGACAGAAGAAAATAATATATTGTGATATAGATAGTTTTCACACATAGTTCAAATTATATTGCAATATAGATTTTAGGCCATATTGCCCAGCCCTAGGTGGGGAGATACATATCCCCACCCAAGTGTCCCCTTTAGGACGTTTTTGCCAGGAATCGGCCTTTGTGGACATATGGGGATCTTTGGGAAAGGGGAAAAGAGCCTACTCCTTCTACAGGGGGGGGGGGGGGGGGGGCGCGGGCGCGGCCCTGTCTCTCCATTCTGTCTTTAGACGCCTCTAAGGCGTTTGACAGGGTGGAGTGGGAATTCCTCTAGAAGGTTTTAGAGAAAATAGGATTTGGTACCAGATTCATAAATATGATTAAGCTTCTGTAGAACTCTCCTACGGCTAGATTGAATATTAATGGGAGTTTGATGAGGAGTTTTCCTTTGAGTAGAGGTACCCGACAGGGATGTCCACTCGCTCCCCTACTATTTGATATTTATATTGAGCCTCTTGTCCCTAGGGTTAGACAAGATTCTAGGATTTAAGGCCCCTTTCACATGGGCGAGTATTCCGCGCGGATGCGATGCGTGAGTTGAATGCATTGCACCCGCACTGAATCCTGACCCATTCATTTCTATGGGGCTGTGCACACGAGCGGTGATTTTCACGCATCACTTGTGCGTTGTGTGAAAATCGCAGCATGCTTCTCTTTTTCACATAACGCAGGCCCCATAGAAATAAATGGGGTTGCGTGAAAATCGCAAGCATCCGCAAGCAAGTGCGGATGCGGTGCGATTTTGACGCACGGTTGCTAGGAGACTATCGGGATGGAGACCCGATCATTATTATTTTCCCTTATAACATGGTTATAAGGGAAAATAATAGCATTCTGAATACAGAATGCATAGTAAAATAGCGCTGGAGGGGTTAAAATATTTTTTAACTCTCCTTAATCCACTTGTTCGCGCAGCCGGCATCTCTTCTGTCTTGAACTGTGAGCAATTGGACCTTTGACGTCACTACGCTCATCACATGATCCATCACCATGGTGATGGATCATGTGATGGACCATGTGATGAACGCAGTGACGTCATCAAAGGTCCTATTGCTCACAGTTGAAGACAGAAGAGATGCCGGCTGCGCGAACAAGTGGATTAAGGTGAGTTAAAAAAATTAAAAAAAATTTTTACCCCTCCAGCCCTATTTTACTATGCATTCTGTATTCAGAATGCTATTATTTTCCGTTTATAACCATGTTATAAGGGGAAATAATACAATCTACACTACAACTAACCCAAACGATGATGACGACGACTCAAGATTGAAGATTTTTTTACAGCGCAGTCTGATCCCATTGATTAGTAAATTGAGCTCAAAAGTTACGGTATGGCTTCGACTTCCCTTATCTAGAGCTGATAGAATATCCCTAGTGAAGATGGTGATATTACCTCAACTCCTCTATATCCTAAGGAACTCTCCAATATGGATTGACGATAAGGTTTTCAAACTAATTGAAATAATTATTAATGATTTACTTTGGGGAAGAAAGGGGGGTAAGGTTAAGGTTGGAGTACCTTTTTATAAACCGTTGTAACAGGGAGGGTTGAATCTTCAATACTTTAAGGGCTACTTTATAGCTGCACAGCTATGGCTTTATTGCCAATGGGTTAAAAGTTTACTCAGTCGGACCTTGGTTAGGAGGGGTTCCTTATATGATACGTTTGCGCTATTAGAATCCGGGGCGATTATCCAGTATTCAACAGGACTATAGAGAGTCTTGGAAACTATTTACTAAAGCGTGGGGTACTATTAAAGGATGGTTTAGAATAAGGGGATCTCTTTATTGTACGCCACTTGGGAATAATCATTATCTATAGGAATTGGACAATTTAGATGGGGATCAGTATTGGCAAAAAAATATTTTATATGTTGCACAGGTGGTGAGAAATGGAGTGGTACTTCCATTCTTGGAATTGGCAGAAAGGGAAAATATTGTTCATTTATCTTGGTTTAGGTATTTTCAGGTACGTTCGGCACTTTCTAGTGTAAAGGGTAAGTTTGTTTGAGGTAGACACTTCTACACCCTTGAATGACTTGATGGGAAATTTTGGGTCAGAAGGTCAAGATTTCCCAACTGTATAAATTAATGGAAGCACTATTTAATAATATATGCTCCCCCGGACAAAGGGCTTGGGAAGTGGATTGTTCAATGAGTCAATTAGGTGAGTGGGAAAATATATTAGCTAATTTAAGACTAGTGTCTCATAATTTCAATCACGTGGTGGTTCAATTTAATAATTTACATAGAATATACGCCAGTATGGCTTAACAAACGTGGTTTGAGAAGCACTTCTAATTGTCCACGGTGTGAGTCACCCGGCGCTGATTTACACATGTTCTGGTCCTGTAGAGAATTAATAGAATATTAGAGGGCCATTAATAACTGTATTGCCCAAAAAATGTAAAGTAGTGATTCAGTTTATGGAACTATGCTGGATACTTGGCGATCTTTCCCAGGTTAATTGTTAGAAGTATAAAAAGATTCTGTTAATTAAAATAATGGTTTTGGCGAGACTCTTGATTACAACGGTCTGGTTTTCACAAAACATACCTAGTGTATCTACATGGTTAAATTTGATTAATAAGATCAAGAGTTAAGAAAATATTCTATATAAGCAAAGAAATATTGACGAGAAATGGAATAGGATATGGGGGAGTTGAAGGTTTCCCTATCCCCACCCCATCGGTATCCCATCTCCGTTTTGTTGATGGAGGGGATAGGAGACTCATCGCAATGAGGAGGGAGGGTAGTAGGGGTAAGGGGGGGGGGAGTAATAATGTTTGTTGATTTCTGTACGGTGGTGATTTAATTTTTTTTCTACCAATAAAAAATTTGGGGGGGAAAAAAAAAAATCTTGTAGAAAGCCTTTCCAGAAGAGTGGAAGATAATTTTGCTGCAATGGGAGAACCAAATCTGTGGAACTGGTTCGGACCCATTCATTCTCTATGGGGCAGGAATGGATGCGGACAGCACAGTGTGCTGTCCGCATCCACATTTCCAGAGCGTGTCCCCGAACTTCCGTTCCGCGGCTCTGGAAAAAAAATAGAACATGTTCTATGGGGGTGGCGGCCGGGTGCATTGCGGATCCGTGTGAATGAGCCTATGGATTTAGAATGAGATGTCAACTCCTGTAGATGTCGCAAAACTTTTTATCCATGTACTGTAGTGTAGCTGAGCTGCAAAATAAAAGAACATTACGATGGAGACCCAGCAGACCTGCAGTTGTGCTGAGGACAGTTCTTCAATAAGTCATATGTGGAAGGTTGACTGAACAGTCACCAGAATGTGAAGCATCAGTAGTAGTAAGGATAAAGGGCTAAAGACCTACTACTGTGAATACTTGTATTGAATTCGGAGCACTTAGCCACCAACTGAAAACATTGCTCTTACCCCATACCGGTGTCACTTAGGACCGTGTTACTCGACTCCAGTCCTCAGGGCCCACCTGCCTGTCATATCGGAATATTCCACAGAATGAAGACCTGTGGTTAGTCCTGATGCATTTACACTAATTTTATATCACCTGCTCAATAAAAGGAAATCCTGAAAACTTGATCGGTAGATGGGCCCTGAGGACTGCAGTTGAGGAACACTAAGGCCTCTTTCACACGGGCGTTGCGGGAACATGCACGATTTTTCCGCGCGAGTGCAAAACATTGTAATGCGTTTTGCGCTCGCGTGAGAAAAATCGCGCATGTTTGGTACCTGAACTTCTTCACAGAAGTTCAGGCTTGTGATCAGTGTTCTGTAGATTGTATTATTTTCCCTTATAACATGGTTATAAGGGAAAATAATAGCATTCTTAATACAGAATGCATAGTAAAATAGCGCTGGAGGGGTTAAAAAAATAAAAAATTAAACTCTCCTTAATCCACTTGCTCGCGCTGCCGGCATCTCTTCTGTCTTCTTTTTTGCTGTGTGCAGGAAAAGGACCTGTGCTGACGTCACTCCGGCCGTCACATGATCATCACCATGGTAAAAGATCATGTGACAGACCATGAGAAGATACAAGCGGCACTTCTGCTTTCAGCGGTGCGGTGCGCGCGTCCCGGGAGGAAGATCCACAGATAATGGTATAGTAAGGACCAGCACTCGCTTCAGTAATAATTTCAAATAGATTTAATGGTCACATACAAATGATAAGTGACGCGTGCGTTTCGGCTACTGTGAGCCTTTGTCAAAACATGTTGTGACAGACCATGTGATGACCGGAGTGACGTCACCACAGGTCCTTTTCCTGCACACAGCAAAAAAGAAGACAGAAGAGAAGCCGGGCTGCGCGAGCAAGTGGATTAAGGTGAGTTTTTAATTTAATTTTTTTTTAACCCCTCCAGCCCTATTTTACTATGCATTCTGTATTCAGAATGCTATTATTTTCCCTTATAACCATGTTATAAGGGAAAATAATAATGATCTGCTCCCCACCCAGATCGTCTCCTAGCAACCGTGCGTGAAAATCGCACTGCATCCGCACTTGCTTGCGGATGCATGCGATTTTCACGCAACCACATTCATTTCTATGGGGCCTGAGTGAAAATCCCCGCTAGTGTGCACAGCCCCATAGAAATGAATCGGTCAGGATTCGGTGCGGGTGCAATGCGTTCAACTCGCGCATCGCATCCGCGCAAAATACTCGCCCGTGTGAAAGGGGCCTAAGGGTACTTTCTCACTAGCGTTTATCTTTTCCGGCATAGTTCCGTCCTAGGGGCTCAATAGCGGAAAAGAACTGATCAGTTTTATTCTAATGCATTCTGAATGGAGAGCAATCCGTTCACTATGCATCAGGATGTCTTCAGTTCAGTCTTTTTGACTTTTCAGGACTGAGATAAAACCGCAGCATGCTGTGGTATTATCTCAGCCCAAAAAAAACTGAACACTTGCCTGAATGCTGGATCCGGCATTTTTTTTTTTTTGTATTATTGCTGCATTGACTGATCCGGTATTCCGGTCTGCGCATGCGCGGACCTTTAAAAATGTGAAAAATAAATACCGGATCTGTTTTGCTTGATGACACCGAAAAAACTGATCAGGTATTGCAATGCATTTTTCTGACTGATCAGGATCCTCATCAGTCTGAAAATGCCTGATCAGTCTGAAAAAACTACATGCGTTTGCCTGATCAGTCAGGCAGTTCCAAGTGTGAAAGTACCCTCAGTCTACATGTGGCAACCAGCTACATAAAGACCAGAAGGATGAGGATACTGTAGAAATGTCTGATCCATTCACGTGGCAGAAGAGTGAAGGCACCGCATAAAAGCATTACGTGTGTAGGTCAAGGGTTACAGTAAATTTATCTTCAGTTATCCATGTCACAAATCAACAAACCTGCTATGTATGTTTGATGTGTGGCCATTTAGCTTGTTGTTTGGCATGTATACAAGTTGTGGTGAGCTTTATCGTTGCCCTAGGCTACGTGGATCCCATCAGTCTAGTAGCCTGTAACCCTGGAGATACTGGGTTGTACTTTCTGCTGTCACCAAATAGAAATTGTCTGGAATGTTTTATTTTTGTTGTACTTTGTACCTCTCTGCCATAGCTAGTGTTGAACGAACTTCTGTTTTTCAAGTTCGGGTTATCTAAGAATTCCGTTATGGATTCCGCCATAACTTATGGTCCGTAGAGCTTTTGTGGGGTGCTAGAAAACCCTAAGCACTTGGATTGGTTACAAGTCTGTATTTCTTCCTACGCGACTACGACAAAATGTGTAATCTTTGGGTCCAGTTGCAGGATCAAGTGCTGTCCTTATGACTAGTCTTCAGCATCTTTTTACAGAAGATATCATTATTAGTCTTGCTACTTTACTTGGTGATGGCAGGAAAGGCGCGCTGAGGCGCAAGAGCAAACCCAGGCTCATTACCCTGGTATGAGGTACAAGTCAAGTCCCGTCTGCTTGCTGAATGCTGATACCATCTTGGTTTCAAGCATTTTAGAATCTAAACACTGTAGGGCAGATTTATCATAGACTGGCGGCGTACGCTGGTCTATGATAAGCAGGCGCGTTGCCGGAGGCTGCACTTAATAGATCAGGAAGGATACACCTCGTCATAAATTGGGTACAGCATCCGGCAATCCATGCTCCTATACTGATATCTATGCCAACCCTTGGATGGCGTAGATTTCCATGTTCATTTACACCAGAAATCTGCTGGGCCAATGTCCTGCCCCCTTTTTGGGAAAGTGACAAAGGCTACAGAGAAATGCCACTTGTGCAAAAACTGGTATACATTTAATGATAAATCTGCATGTGTATATGGAGTGGGACATTTATTAAAACTGGTGTAAAGGAAAACTGGTTTGATAGCCTATAACAACCAATCAGATTCTTCCCTTCATTTTCCAGAGCTCCTTTGGAAAATGAAAGGTGGACTCAGGTGGTCCAAAAGAAAAACAGTCTTTATTGCTGATGGCAACACATCGGAGGTCAGTTTTCATTTCTTAAAGGGGGTACACCTTCTGGACATTTATGGTATACCGATAGGTGCAGGCCCACATCTCAAGAACTGGTCTCTGGGAGTAAATGGAGAGTGTGCCACGCTTCCCGTTCACAGCGGGGCATGGTTCTTGAGATGGGAATACCTCTTTAAATTAAATTATTCTCATGAAAAGAAAGTGGATATCTGGTTGCTATGGGTAACAAGTCACAGTTTTTTTTCGTTTTTTTTCTTTTTTTTCTGTTGGGGGGGGGGGGGGTTATACAAATATTAAAAAATCTAGTACCCCTACATTTTGAACTAGTTAGGGCTTTGTGATCTCCAGCTTGAATAGCGGCTAACACTAGATTGGTTGTGCTGCTTTCTAATATATCTGTATCACTTTTCTTCGTGCTTGCTGTCAGTGAATGGAGATCCTTGATACTGTGAACAAGCAGAGCATGTTGGCCAAGGCTCTCAGACGGTTGCTGCTGCCGCTTAATCTTTTAGCTGGCTTCAGCTATCGTTTCTTGTCTGGCTACTTCAGCTGGCATATGGTGTGTGCTCAGATGACTTCTGAGGAGTCCAGTAATTGGTCTTCTGATTTTGGACACACAAGTGTAAGCAGTTTCTACAGATTCAGTTCAAATATTTATGTTTTTTTCTCCAGACGCACTTGCAAGCATCAGTGGCAGCTGGAGCAGCTTCCGGCCCTCCCCAAAGCCTCAAACTCACCTACCCAGAGACATTGGATCGGATTAAGGAGGAGTTTCAGTTCCTCCAGAGCCAATACCACAGGTAAGGTCCAGCATATTAGGGGTTCTCTGTCTTCCTAACCCACAGTGCTGACCATAGTTCTGTATAACGATCATCTGAGCTCCCCCAATGGAATGCTTTTTGGTAACTTATATTAATTGGGTGGATTTCTAAATAGTAATTGTTAGATCGTTATAATAATAAAAGTCACCGTTAGTGCAGTGCAGTTTTCCACATTTTTGGGAAAGTTTGAACAAGGTGGGCCAGCCCTTCAAGGTGACCAAATTAGAAATACATTTTACTGATTGGTCTGCTCTTCTGTCGTTGTCTGAAGTTTAAAGATGGAGTGTGAGAAGCTAGCAACAGAGAAGACGGAGATCCAGAGGCACTACGTCATGGTGAGTTGACATAAAGATGCAGAATGATCCTCGAGGGTGTCAGTATGACAGGTATGTGGCAGTAGACTTGTCCAAGAACTTTGATCAGCATGGTGGTCAGCCCAAAAAAGACAAAGCAGTTTTACTAGATGTGTTCCCCTTTTTAAAAAGGCCTCTCAAATGTGGATTGTTTAGAACTTGGCTAAGCAAAAACCAGCACATTTCTATTCACACATGCGTCCAGAGATGCAAGACGAAAAGGACATCAAAAATACATGACTTTCTGGAACAATAGGGTAATGGTTACCTTTTACGTTAGAGGACCCGTCACCTCTCCTGACATGTCTTAGTTTCAGGAAATAATTGTATTCTTCAGAAAAGAACAATTGTAGACCATTTCAGAACTGTGTTGTAAAGTTCCTAATGGACTCCTGCTATAAATTCACAGCTGAGTGTTACTATTTGGAGGTGTCTCCAAAGACTTGCACTGTCCAGTCAGTGACTGCTGACACTGCACAGACGCACCTTTGAAAAGAATGGTAATACCAAGTTGTCAGTTCATAAATACTCAGGAGGAATAACAGGAACGAACAGCACAACACCGTTTTGAGAGAAGCTGCTTCAGAATTGTTGTTTTGTAGAAAATACAAGTATTTAATAAAACGGACATGTTACAGGTGGCAAAAGCTCCTCCTTTAAGGGGTATTCTGGTGTTTGGACGAGAATACTTGAAAGATGGCTGCAGGGTCACTACACACAGAACAGTACAACACTAATCCGAGATCCTAAACATTTATAGTTCATGGTTTTTGTCACCCTGCTGCTCCCTATTGTCCTCCGCGGTGCAGCAAGGGTAGGCCTGGCTTCAGCAGTCCCATCATGCATTGCTGACATCTCCCCTGTGTACATTTCATATTGTGCTCCCTCACTGCTTAGCGTCTCACATTAGTTCCCAGTTACATCCTCCTATAACTCCTACAGCTGGAACTGAGCATGCTCAACCAGGCGGCCGCAGCCGAGCTGCAGGACGTAACCCTAGGTCATATTCTGGGTCACAGTGCTGAGTGATTACGCTTTCAACTGCTGAAAAGCTTTAACAACTATATATTGAGGAAATATTTTTATTTAACTTATATTTTATTTTTATTTTTTAATACCCTTCTAAATGGAGCATGTTCTTGGTTTTCCAAGGTGTTGGCAACTGCTAATTATACAAGGCTGAAAGGATTGCCATATGGCAGTGGTGGTGAACCTATGGCATGGGTGCCAGAGGCGGCACTCGGAGCCTTCTCTGTGGGCACCAATATTCACACATTCAATGGTGTACCAATATGCCTTAGACTATTCATGCCATTCATCAGCGCAGGTCGCACTATGAGCGGCACAGGCAGCGCATTGAATGTAGGCAGGCTATTATAGCTAAATGATAAAGTACATGGAAGATATACCGTATTGGTATTCAGGTTAAATTGCTGGGTTGGCACTTTGCGATAAATATGTGGGTTTTGGGTTACAGTTTGGGCAATCAGTCTGTAAAAGGTTTGCCATCGCTGCCATATGGCATGCCCCCTGCAGCCCTGGCTGCTATGAAATGGGAAGAATCAGGGCTCCTTATTTCTGGGCTGCTGATGGGCACTAAGCTTTGAAATGCTGCATGAAAGAATCTCCCTGTTATATGGCCAGCTCTGCGCTCTCTTACTTTGATACTGATATTCACCTTTCTTATTTCTTTCAGTATTATGAAATGTCCTATGGGTTGAATATTGAAATGCACAAACAGGTAAATCCCAAATCGTCTTAAAATATTGTTCTGGTTTTGGCTTAGACTTTTTTTTTTTTCTTGAGTATTTTCTTCTACGATCCTGTTTCTTTCTGCCTTTTGTGCTTGTCGTTTCTTTGGCGGTGAACCACACCTGTTTGTTTGGGTTTCTTCTGCCCACTCCTTCCTTCGTCATGTTCTCCCTCCTCCGCCCGCTGTGGTAGCAGCGTACTCATTCCTCATGCTGTGTGAGTTAAAGTAGCAGTAAATTGCACATTAATGAGCGAGGCCTTCCTCCTCCTGCAAAGACATAAAATCCATCACAGCCCCTGGAGGCAGCGTCTTCCCTGCCGTACTCACTCAGTCCTGGCAGCGGTGCCATTAAGACAACAGGGGAAGACGTTTCTGTCTTGTGGTGTCCTCTCGTGTCCTTCACATAATACATCGCTCACTCGGCTAGGTGTCCCCCACCCCCTCCTTTATTCCACTGGGATATGGACAAGTCTTTTTGATTAGTACTTTAATGTGGAGATGATTATTCTTAGAATGGGCACAGGCTTTGTTACCTATTATGTGTAGCCATAGATCTTGAGACTTCTAATATCACTGTACAACTGCATCATGGCTAAAGATTACAGTATGGATTCATAGATCCTTTGTGTAACAGATGTACATTTCACATATCCTAAATGGCTTCCCTGATATCGGGAGAAGGCTCTGGAAACCTTGGGTGGCTCATGCCAGTATCTTGATATGCTGCTGCATGCAGCGGTATTTCGTCCAGCAGGAATCTGGTATTCATGCCAGGACCCCATTTTAGTGATTGGGATCTGTACGACTCTGCTGGTGTCTGGCATGTGCCCGATCCAGCAATTCTGGTACTCTGTTACTATGCCGGAGCAGGATACTGGAATTTAAACGCCAATCTGTACCCAGCCGTACCAATATCCCAACCACTCCTGTTTTCAGTGTTTCCCGGGTTCCTTGCTAAACTCTACTTCCTGGTCCCTCTCGACACAGGAAACCTGATTGCTTAGCCAGTCACTGACTGTGGTAGGTCAGTCACAGGCAGTCCTTGTCTGAGTAGTTTTTTCTCAGCTGGACAACCCCTGTAAAAAGGACCAGTTACCCGCTGAAACTTTTTTTTACAGAGGACCGCCCCCTCTCCCGACATGTCTCTTAGTAATAAAAATTCTGGAGCATCTATTCTTATGACTATGCTGTGCCATAAATAAATTGCCAGCAGTCTTCTCTTAAGGTCCAACTGGGTGTTGGACTGTGTGTCACCGCACAATCAGAGACTGACTGCACTGATTTGATATTGTTAGACAGAACCCTAACTGATAACAGAGTTGGTTGGACCTCCTTTAAATATCCATACTCTGTAAATCAGTGCCGTTCCACTAATCTGGTGTTATTGACCCCACACACAGTTTAATAGAGTTGACCCTGCTGACTGGTGCTCTTTAGAGTAAACCTTCCACAATGCCATGTAGGGCTAGCTTAGCTGAATGCAATGTAATGACACCTTTCACTTATCAATCGGTTTCATTCTGGAGGAAAAAGTACTTCTAATCCATATGCAGATGATCAGATGGATAAGTGCACTGAGGGCAGTTCCAAGCCACCCTGTGCACCTTTAATCCTCCTCTGTGCTGCCAACCCTTCCCTCTACTTGATTGACAGGGCCACCTTCTTGCATAGTCATTTAGCTATACTAGCCCTACACAGCATTTTGTATTTGAAGGCGCTCTTTCTTTTCTTTCTTTATTTTTATTTTTTTCAGAAAGGGTTATTTTTTAAACTACATTTTCATCAAGAAACCATTTTTTGTAGAATTTTTGTCTTTCACTTTTGCAGTACTGTACTACTGAAAATAAATACAGCATGTCCTTCTGTAGCAGTTAGCACAGTGAGCTACAACTCGTTACGTTATTTGGCTTACTGCTGCTGTGAAGGAAAGATGGTATCCGCTAGTATAATAGTACATTATAGAACAGGGATCAGCAACCTTCGGCACTACAACTCCCAGCATGCTCCTTTCAATTCTGTGGGAGTTCAGAGAACAGCCAAGCAAGTGTGCATGATGGGAGATGTAGTTTCACAGCACCTGGAGTGCCGGAGGTTGCTGATCACTGTTATAGAATTTGGATAAGTGTTACGGCTCTATTGTTTTCTTGATAGTCCTACATGACTATGTCCACAGAACAGTGTAATGTGTGATTCTCTAAGGTGCAGCGGTATTTGTCCAGCCGATTCTCTGAATATTTGCTGAGTTGCGGTCTGATCTGTCAGTCTCCATTATAGTTAATGGGGCCTGACCGCATCCCTACAGCTTTCGGCAATGCCGGATACAGAGATCCAGCAAGCGGTTTCCTGCCGGATCTGAGAAACGCTAGTGAGTCACTCCAGAATGGTCTGGCTGAGAATGTCAGTTGGGGCAATTTGCCATGTTAAAATTGCAAACAAAGGAGGAAGTTAAAGGGGTATTCACGTAGGTACAAGTTATCCTCTATCCTGGAGATAGCTGGGTACAGCGCTCTACTACCTCCAGAATTCCCATAGAAATAAGTGGAGCGGCCACGCACATGTGTGACTAGCCACTCCGGTCATTTTAGGGGAGCAGCAAGGGGACTGCAGGAGGTATGGAGCCCGTTCTCGTGATTCGTGGGGGTCCCAGCGGTAGGACCCCTACCAATCTGATAATTATCCCCTGTGGATAGGGGATAACTTGTACTAACCGGAATACCCCATTAAAGGGATAAGCCAGGAATTGATATTGATGCCTTATCCTCAAGATTGTTCATCAATATTAGAATGAATTGGCTCCGATGAACCGAAGTTATTACTTCACGAAGTCGCGCAAGACTTCACAAAATTTCCTAAATTAATTTTTACTGTAAAAAAACATTTCCCAAACTCTGGTCCGGTTCCAAGCTACCACTTGGAACCGAACCCTGAGTTCGGGAAACGTTTTTTACAGTAGAAATTAATTTTTGAAGTTATTACCCGAAGTCTCACGATACTTCGCGAAGTAATAACTTCGGCTAATCTGAGCCAATTCATTCTAATATTGTACGGAGCGCTCACTCCATACAGTATTCAAACAAAAAGTTTTATGCAAATCATCCGAAGTCCATTCGCTCATCCCTAATCCATATCAGATCGGGGGACTTCTGCCGATCAGCTGTTAGAAGAGGCTGCAGTGCTCTGAGCGATTTAGGCCTCTTCCTAGGCCAGTGACCTCACACAGCCTAGTTGCAGCTCAGCTCCATTCAAATTAATGCCGCTATACAATACATGGCGCTGTGCTTGGTAAGCTGACAGGAGGTCGCAGCGCTCACAGGAGCTCTGACGAGCGCCACAGCTTCTGCGACTCCGACCCCGTCAATGTGACATTGATGAGGATAACCCTCTTTAAAGAGCCAGGACAGGGTGTAGAATACATGGAGTGGCTTAAAAAAAACTGTATCCAGAGGACTATCCACCCGAACTACATACAATATTCCCATATAGGCTATTAATGGGGTCACAATGTTTGATGGCCCTGCACTTACTCCTGATATAACTAACCATTGTATACTTGGTGGGTGTTTGTCCTACGTGATATATCCTGAATGCTGTGGTGTGTACGCAGTGTAAGCCGCTTATTTACAGGGTATTGCGCATGGCTAGTTATGTGATGGCTGTTTTCGTATGCTTCAGTGAGGAATCTGGAAGCGTGTACCAACACATTTAGACAATCAAATAGTTTTCACTACTGACTGTAAATTTTTTATTAGCATTCTTCTTACCTAGATTTTAATAAGCTTTCTTTCCATCTTTTTTTTTTTCTTGCTCTGATTGCTTTCTACATTAGCATTACAATTCTAGTTTATCCCAGGTTATGATGATGACTTATTTTGTACTCTTCTAGACTGAAATTGCCAAACGTCTGAATGTTATATGTGCCCAGTTGGTGCCATTTCTGTCTCAAGAGGTGAGATTTTTCATTGGCTTAAATTGCTTTCCTTTCTTAAAATGTGCTTTTATTCTATTATTTCTTGTAATTTCACCTGACACTTTGCTTTTCTTCAAAATCCAGCATCAACAACAAGTGGTCCAGGCAGTTGAACGAGCTAAGCAAGTGACGATGGCGGAGCTTAATGCAGCCATTGGAGTATGTTTGTTTTGGTTGTTTTTTTTAGTTTTTTCCCCTGGTTCTATGATTGGCAGAGAGCATTCTCGTTAAGTGCGGTGACCTTGAAACTGGTTCATAAATTGGAAAAATGGGCCTGCTTACTTCCAGAAGTAACTCCACGTTTGTCCACTGGTTGTGTGTGGTATTGCAGCTCAGTCACCTTCGCATCATTGCAGCTAGGCTGCAGTACCACACACAACCCTTGGACAGGTGTGGCGCTGTTTCCGGGGAAAGCAGCCATATTTTTAAATCCTGGAGAACACCTTTTACCTTTTTTGTGAGGCTTTTGAGATTAAATAAAAGAAATTGAAAAATTAAGGAATTAAAATGTCAGTGTTTACGTTGATTTCCAAAACTAAAATGTATCTCCTTTTTTTTCTCTTTTTTCTTTTCATGAACTGTCCTCTCCACAATGTGAATAACAGCACCAGCTCCAAGCTCAACACCTCTCGCACCATGCACCTCCTATTCCACTAACGCCTCACCCATCTAGTCTGCAGTCTCACAACCTGGCGGCTGCCACCAGTGCCTCCAGCCTGCTGGCCCTTTCTGGTGTCCTTGGCCTACAGTCTCAGCTGGCAGCAAAAGAGGGGCTGGCCGACTCAGAGCACAGAGGTAAATCTAGATTGCTCAATTAAAAGGGTTGACCCATCTGGGAATTTATGGCATCCATGTGAGGATGTGCTATAAATGTCCAATAGATGATGGTCCCAAGAATGGGGGCTTTGTGATGTACCTCTGGGAATGGAGAGGAGACGACGCATGTGCAGCCCTCATTCACTGCTAAGAGACTTCCAAGAATAGCTGCGCAAGTGTGCTTGGCTGTTTTTGGAAGTCCCATAGCAGTGGATAGAGACCAGCTTCTAACTATCGGTCATTTATAGCATATCCTGTGGACCTTAAATTAGACACGCATGCTCCATGATTAAAATGTTACATAGTGCAATTGCCCATTCTCTGGATTTCTGTCCTAGTAATGCAAATTGGTTTAGTAACCTGGGCGTTTGACTGTAGCGTATTCTTGAATCCCTTTCTTTTTCAGGCTGTCTTCTAATGGTCTGCCTGTTTATTGGTGAATTGCCTGGTTATGTCTGCTTTGGGCTATCTTATCTTGACTTGCTGGTAATGGGTTTGAATGTATGGCACATTCAGGAGACCAGAAACCTATATTAAATGGGATGAGGAAGCGGTGTAAAGTAAAACTGGCTTAGTTGCCCATAGCAGCCAGTCAGATCGATCCTTTCATTTTCCAAAGCTCTGAAAAATGAAAGGTGGAATCTGATTGGTTGTTATCAGCAACTAAGCCAATTTTCCTTTACACCGCTTTTGCTAAATCTCCCCCAATGTCTTGGGTTGGAGTAATAGGTTTGCTTTTTCCTTCTTAGAAACGGCTCCATTCTTGTCCATTTGGTACTGCAGCCCAGCCCCCATGAATAATGTACAAAAATTAAAATCGGACATCACATAGTACACGACAATCTCTTTCTAACAAAGCTAGAACCAGCATTGTAGATCATATGGATCCAGAGATCTTCCCATTAATTGCTGCAATTGCTGCTAGATTTATTTCAAACTGGCATCTGACGGGGTGTGCCCTTTCTCAGAGGGTGTGTTCTTTCTGCTGAAGCTGGTGGCATTTGAAGAATGGAACTGAGCATGTGCTTCCGTCTCAGCAAGCTGGACAGTGAATTTAGAAAAAGGGCAAACAGCAGGTGGCGCTATACGGATAGATTTCAGTGAATAACTCGGTGGCTATACTAAATTTTTACATGCAATTACAAAAGATTTCAGATCCTAGTGCTGGTTTAAAAAATGTAGAATATTTTTCGTGGGACAACCCCTTTCACAAAAATGACGCTGTTTCTGGGCAAAATACTGAACAAGCCATATACAAACATTCCAGTAGTGTCCTCACAGGCACACAGTAGAATAGAGCCTGAGAGCTGTAAACTGTGTGGTGCTAAGATTTCTATGCATGGAAAACCAAATGAGAGAGAATCTTTAGGTGCAAAGGGGAAATCTTAGTGTTTTTCCCTTTCCACATAAGCCGACTGGTCCAGTGTATTGCTGGGGGGAAGGAGACTACCAGTGGTGGGCGGTATCTGCTGGAGAAATGGGGAGATCTAGATCTGTAAGGAAGAGTGAGATTTCTTAGTGGGAAAGCGATGATAAATTAATAATCTTGACTAAAATTAACCATATCTTTCCCTTTTCTCTTCTTGTACGTTTCCATGGAGACAGACAGAGACCCAGGGCCTGTAAGTATAGCGCTGTACTGTGTGAGGGGATGTGGGGAATACTGTCTGTCTAACCTGAGAACATGGGGCCTGCATTTGGTTTCTGATGAAGCTGTATCTGTGGGTGGGGGTGGGGGTGGAATAAGTGGCACCCGAAATGGAGCCTTTTATTTACTGCGTCTTCAGATCCGGCACTTGGTTAATGTATTCTAGTTCCTCTGCTCGTACTGGTCTTCTTTCTGCTGGTCAAGTTCTGGGGCATCTGTCATTAAAGTGCTGTTTAGACTAGACCTTTTAACCGTTACACACACTACAACGTACAGCTACATCATGGTGCGCTGTAAGGAGTATGGAGCGGGCTCAAGTGTTGAGCCTGCTCCATACGGAGCGGGTGCCAGCTGTATAATATAGCCGGCACCCAGCCACAATGAACGGTATCGGTGATGACACTGATCCCAGTCGTTTAACCCCTCAGATGCTGTGATCAATAGTGTCCACAGCATCTGTGGGGTTAGGCAGAGGAAAGGGGCTCTCTCTGCCTTCCAATTGAAGACCCCATGGTGAAATTGCGGGGCTGCAATCTGTTGCCATGACAGCCTGGGGCCGTAGGAAAGTTCCCAGGGCTGTCATGGCTAACTGCCACTAAATCCCATGCTCTGCTCAGTTCCATTCAAGTGAAAGGGCCTGGGCTGCAATACCAAGCTTAGCCACTATACAATGTATGGCGCTGTGCTTCGTAAGCTGTGAGAAGGCCGCGGCTTGGACCCTTTCAAACAGCTGATAGTCAAGTGCCAGGAGTCAGACCCGATGACCTGTCCCTAACCTGAGGATACGTCGCCAGTATTGTACTCCCAGAAACCCCTTTAATCCAGTTTTTTTTTTTTTTTTTTAACCTTTCACAGAGCTGTCTCACCCTTCCAAATGGGGAGCGTGTGCGAACCTTATCAGATTACCTGAACAGTAACAAAAAACGCAAAACAGAGGAAAAAGACTTTGGAACAGATTATGTGAGTCCTGATTGTATCTTCTCTGTACTTCAGTAGGAACCTATCCACTGTCCTCAAGAGGCACCTGGCAGGCATCTGCACATCAGAGCTACTTAAAAAGTTGGCTCCTCTAACTTCAGCAACCCCAATAGATGTTTTTATTTTTTTAATAAATTCAATATTTAAAAGCCCTCAAATCTTGTTTCCTTTTACAGGGCAGTGATGCTGACCGCAGTGAAGACAATCTTGTGGTGGATGAGGTAAGTTACTTTTTTTTTTTTTTTTTTATATGATCCTTCAGCATCAAAGGAGAAAAATCAAAGCAAATGGTAGTAAGCTCCAATAAGTGATTGTCTTCCCAGGATCCTGCTTCACCTCATAGTGTCCATTCCTATTCCTCACGGGAAAACGGTGTAGATAAAGCCAACCTACAGAGAAAGGACCCTCCTTCAGCAAGTCCAAACTCTATGACTTCGTCTAGCAGCGTATCCCCTTCCAGGAGCAAGGATCTTCCCACGGTACTTGCATTCTGACCTCAGTGATACAAAGGGGTAGAGGATGTTTAACAATTCACAGCCAGGGCATGCATACACTGTTGGGATTCATTATGGAGGTGGATCGTTAGAATCCCTCTGTTACTTGTCTTCTGTAGATGATATTGGGTTTCTTTTCTAGCAAGTAGAGAAGGCTGGGACGCCAGGCCTGAAGTCTAGCACCCCAAATTCTCAGAGTGACATGAGCACACCTGGACCTAGTGGTGCTAGTGCTTCTCAGTTCCGACCGCTCTCCAGTAAGTCTGCCATTGACCCTCTTGGTGAGTCGAAGGTATCGGTGGAAAAGTTCAAAGCCATCTCCATCTAGTTTTGTGCCTAATGTAATCTCTGTTTAAAATTACTTCATAGCCCTTGGACTTCGGGCCCCCATGGGAACACAGGGTGGCTATCCAGCTGCGTTTAGTATTGCTCATCCTTCTGTGAATGCTGAGGGAGCCGCAGCCTATGCTGGTCTTCACATCATGTCTCCACAGATCAACGGGGCAGCTGCTGCAGGAACATACGGAAGATCCTCTTTAGTAAGTGACGACATTTTTAGCCTTTGTGCATTACATATTGAAGTGGTTTACTTATTTTACTAGGTGTTCTTACTCATTACTTCTGTTACCCTTGTAGGTTGGTTATGACCCTCATGCACACATGCGAAGTTTGGGGGCTGCTATTCCAGGAGCTGCATCTGGAAAACCGTGAGTGCTTCACATTTGTTCTGTTATCTCTTACTAATCAGTGCCTCGGCAGCAAATACTGAGACATCATGACCATCTCTTGCATGATTACGATTGATCTTTTTCTTTGTTGCATCCTTTGGCGTTATTGGAATATCTATCATTATATGGATTAAGCGGTTCCCCGGTATAATTGAAGGGATTCAGTACACTTCCTGCCATTGTCTCTCCGGCTTAGCAGAATGCCACACTGGATTAAGTGTGGTGAATACACATTTTCATACTGTGTGGGCAGGCTAATGACTAGGTCGACGGATGACGACACAGATTAAATTGTGCAGTGAATTCACACTTCTCTCCAGAATTACCTTGTGTTATGCCATACGTAACCGTTTTGGTGTGTGTAGACAGAAACATGAGCCATCCGCACGGATCTTCCAGGTCCTTAAAGCTTTAAAGAAACCACAGAGCACCACCCGTGCTTGCCCTTTGTCTGAACTTAGCCACAGACCCTTAAAGGAGACTTCTCGCCTAACTTTTCTTACTGCAAGAAGTTGTACATTTTTTTTTATTTACTGTGTATGTTTTAAAGGGAAGCAACTTTTTTCCTATGATTTTTTTTTTTGTGTGTGTGTGACCTGTATTGAATAGTCTGTGGTTAGCATGCGTAACATCTCTACTGTATGGCACAGTCTGCAGAATGCATGATGGCTATGTGCTCTTTAGTCTTTGTAATATTTGATGTTCAGCTTCTTAAAGGGGTTGTGTCACTTCAGCAAATGGCATCTTTCATGTAGAGAAAGTTAATACAAGGCAGTTACTAATGTATTGATTGTCCATATTGTCTCCTTTGCTGGCTGGATTAATTTATTCATCGCATTATAGACTGCTTCCAGGGGTCACTGCCTCAGCGCAGATGCAAGGTGGCTGGGACCGGAGCTGCTATGCACGCTGCCACTGTCTGTCCCAGCCACCAGAGAGGCTGCAAGCACTATAGGAAAAAATGAATAAAGACAGCCAAGGAGACAATATGGCAATTCCAATACATTAGTAAGTACCTTGTATTAACGGTCTACATGATAAATGCCATTTGCTGAAGTGAGACAACCCCTTTAAAGAAGATGTCCCATATGGACATTAGATAAGCCATAAATGTCCAATAGGTGTGGATCCCACCTCTGGGACCCCATTATGTGCCACCAGGAATGGGAGAGAATGCCGCACAGCTCTATCCATTCACTGCAATGGGAATTTCAAAAATGGCTGAGTAACTGTGCTTGGCTATTGTCAGAAGTCCCATAGCAGTGAATGTTGAAATAGGTGCGGGTCCCTAAGGTGGGACCTGCAGCTGTCAGGCATTGATGGTATATCCTGTGGATGGACCACAAATATCTATATGGGATAACCCCTTTCAATGTTTTCCTCTTGCAGAGCTTACTCCTTTCATGTCAGCGCAGACGGGCAGATGCAGCCTGTCCCATTTCCTCCAGATGCTCTAATAGGTTCTGGAATCCCCCGTCACGCTCGCCAGCTCCATACATTAAACCACGGTGAAGTGGTCTGTGCTGTGACTATAAGCAACTCCACACGTCACGTCTACACTGGAGGCAAAGGCTGCGTAAAAGTGTGGGACGTTGGACAACCAGGCACGAAGACTCCTGTGGCACAACTTGACTGCTTGGTAAGGCTCTGCTGAAGGATGCTGGTACTTCTGTAAATGTCCTCACACAGAGGTCCCTACAGCACTTTTACTTACCAGTTCTGCTTCTGACTGGGGCAACATTCAAGTGTAAGGAGCTGTGTGTAGTACCGGCACCACACCACTTGATTTTATGGGGGTTTAGACCGTCCCCCAGGATCGGTAAAGTATGCAGTAACTTGGTGATATGCCATTGCTTAATAATTCATGAATGTCTTGAGAAAGGTCTTCAGTGGAATATGTCCTTAGCGAACACAAAATCTGCATGTGTTGGATGTGTAAAAACCTGCCACATTTCCACAATATAATGAGCAGGTAGCAGATTTCAAAGTCTACAGCATGCTCTCCTTTCCAGGTTTCAGGTCTTGTGTCCAGTGTTGTGCAGTAGGTTTCTTAATATAATTGTATTTTTTTCCTGTACAGAATCGAGATAACTATATCCGCTCCTGTAAACTCCTTCCAGACGGCCGCAGCCTTATAGTTGGGGGTGAGGCCAGCACTTTGTCCATATGGGACTTGGCATCACCCACTCCAAGGATAAAAGCAGAGCTTACCTCTTCTGCTCCAGCATGCTATGCTCTTGCCATAAGCCCAGATGCCAAAGTCTGTTTCTCCTGCTGCTCTGATGGCAACATTGTAGTTTGGGACTTACAGAACCAGACACTTGTCAGGTGAGACATGCCAATAGCAGTCAAAACCAAGGTTGTTCATTTCATAAGTCATGGTAAAGGGGTTCTGCATTTTTTTTTAAACTGATCTATCCTCTGGATAGATCATCAGCATCTGATCGGCGGGGGTGCGACACCTGGGACCCCTGCCGATCAGCTGTTTGAAAAGGCAGCGGCGCTGGCAGTAGTGCCGCGGCCTTGTCACTGGGCTTGCAGTAAACAGGGAGGTCACGACTAGTATCGCTGGCCTGGGCACGGTTAAGCTCCATTCAAATGAACAGAGCTTAGCCCCGCCCAGGCTATTGATACTAGTCGTGACATCACTGGGTCTGCGGTAAACAGCGAGAAGGCCGCAGCGTGCTGCTGCCTTCTCAAACAGCTGAACGGCAGGGGTCCTGGGTGTCAGACCCCCACAGATCAGATGCTGATGATCTATCCAGAGGATAGATCATCAGTTTAAAAAAAACTGCAGAACCCCCTTAAATTTTTGCTTCATAAGTAGGTCTCAGGCTGTCCTATTAATGTTACCTTTGGATGTCTACCTGAAAACTTCTCAAAAGAACTGCTACATGTCTGACAAACAAAAATGGACCATCAAAGGCTTGACAGCCTCTAGCTTTATTACTACTACTTTTTTGCACGTTCTTGTTTTACAATGTAGTTGATGTAAAAGTAGTAAATTTTTATCTAAAGCTTGTTACACTTTTTCATAGGCAATTCCAGGGACACACAGACGGTGCCAGCTGTATAGATATCTCTCATGATGGCACCAAATTATGGACTGGTGGTCTGGACAATACAGTTCGTTGTTGGGACCTGAGAGAAGGCAGACAGCTCCAGCAGCATGACTTCAACTCTCAGGTACTGGATGGAGCTAGGTCATTGGGTGATTGTAGATAAAGAGCCTTCTGCGGATGGCCTTGTAAACCTTCTTTTCTCCCCCTATATAGATCTTTTCCTTGGGTTACTGCCCTACCGGCGAGTGGCTGGCTGTTGGGATGGAGAGCAGTAATGTTGAAGTATTGCATGTTTCCAAGCCTGATAAGTACCAGCTTCATCTTCACGAAAGTTGTGTCCTGTCTTTGCAGTTTGCTTCCTGTGGTGAGTACTGTAAGGGTGGCTTCACAGTTTCTTCTGCGCTGGAAAAAAGTGGGATGCACTTTACAATTCCACACAGTTTTTCACCGTTCCCATTTCAGTGGAATGTGGACGTGGATTCGGCACAGAATCTGTCCCAAGAATGAACATGTGACTTCTTTTCTCTCCGAGCAGTGGTTTTTAAAACCACCAGCAGGAAGTAACCAAATCATGTAATTTACCATGTGGTTCTCCCATTGAAATCAATGGGAGGTGGAGTGCATGTATTTTGGGTTGCACCAAAATCCACAACTAAAAACTGCATGGACTGGTGGGTCAGGTAACAACATTGGGAATTTCAGCACACCTAACCTGTATGCTTTGGCAGGAGCTAAGCTGCTCTCTGGAAGGCGTTTGTCTTCCTGTTCTGCAGAGCATCCATGTTTGTGTGGGTGGTTTGTTGGCCGTTGATGTAGTGTTTGGACAGCTTTAGTTATCATTCGGGCAATTACAGCTGAAATTGCATGTGAATTGGGTTGTTTTAAAGCACATTGGAACAGATTTACTACTACTGGGTTTGTGCTTTCTTAATATAGCGATGAGACTGAAGATTCTACAAATTTGTATCACTACAAAGATGGTTTTGGTATCTAGAGGGAGATACTTTTCCTTACTATAGCTTAGTCTACTTTCACACCAGCGTTAATATTTTCCGGTATTGAGATCCGTCATAGGGTCTCAATACTGGAAAAAAAAAAAGCCTTCCGTTTTGTCCCAATTTATTGTCAATGGGGACAAAACTTAACAGAACGGAAAGCTCCAAAATGCATTCAGTTCCCTCTCATACCGGAGTGCAAACCACAGCATGCTGCAGTTTGCTTTCCGTCCTGGGATGCGGAGAAAGGCAGAACCGTCATGATCCACAATGCAAGTCAATGGGGACGGATCAGTTTTCTCTGACACAATAGAAAACGGATCCGTCCTCCATTGACTTTCAGTGGAGTTCATGACGGATACATGTTGGCAATGTTAAAGATGATACAACCGGATCAGTTCATAACGGATGCAGATGGTTGTATTATCGTGACAGAATAGTTTTTGCTGATCCATGACGGATCCAGTAAAAAACGCTAGTGTGAAAGCAGCCTTAAGAAGAAAAACGAATGCAGACCATTAACTCTGCACATTATGAATCCCTTTAGCCACATCCATTTACAGAAGTGCCCAGTGAGGTGCAGTGTCAGAAACCCTTAATAAATATGTTGCGCCTGGATTTCTAGTGTTTTTTGATTAGTAAATCTCTCCCGCTGTGTCCATTGTAAATATTCAAGCAGTGATGGGTCCTTTTTTAGGAGGTAAGCCAAGTTGAATGCTGCCCTAAAGGACCATGGGGAGTGAAATGACCGGGTCTCTTACTACTGCAAATGATTTGGTCAATGCAACCGTAACTGGCCCTTTCTTACTGCTAATTTGTGTAGCCAGCAGTGATTTCTGACCTGTCTGTGTGACTCCTGTATCTTGTACATGCGTCATTGCTGCAAGCCATAATGTATTTAATGGGTGCTGCACAACATACAAGAACCAGGGATGCAAAGAGGTCCATCACCGTGAAGGCACCACAGGTTCTGCTTGGTATCAAACGCATACCCTCTTCGATCTGGCTGTGATGAGGAAGTCTAGTAATGAAGTATGCTAAAGAAAGAGACTCTTCTACATTCTGCATTGTTTTTTTAAAGAGGGATGTAGCTTGAATGTTGTAGTTTATGGAGGTGACTCAAGATTGGCATTTCTTTTTCTTCAGGTAAATGGTTTGTAAGTACTGGCAAGGACAATTTATTAAATGCCTGGCGGACACCGTATGGAGCAAGCATTTTCCAAGTGAGTGATCTGTAATTGCTAAATACTGTGCAGTACATGGGCTTAAAAGCTGTTTCAGCTCTGTATGAGCCACCTTCCAGAGACCCTCCTATTAGAGATGTCCACGTTTACTGTATTGACTGGAATTTATATCTGCCATTGCTTTATCTATAAATATTATTACAGTACAGTGAAAGGCATCAGTGTAATTTGGGAAGTTTAGAGCCTGGCACAAAGCAGCTCTTGGTGGTATATTTGGGCATATACGGTACATATTGTCCATAGACACAACACTAGAGGGAACTCGTTGACTTCTATGGGAGTTAGGCAGGCTCTGTGACCTGTGCAGAAGTCATTGTACAGGGAGAGGGAGTAGATAAGTTGTAATGTTGTGAAAAGCGGATCCTGTGTTATCTATATAAAGGTGTCATCTGTCATTGTAGTTCTGCCTGTGATGACAATGAGATGACGGCTGAAAGTGATCTGTAGAGAACAGGAATTATCGGCTCCATTCACACGTCCGCAATTTCGTTCCGCATTTTGCGGAACACATACGGACACGGAATTGCGGGTCCGCACTTCCGTCCTGCAAAAAAATAGAACATGTCCTATTCTTGTCCGCAATAGCGGACAAGAACAGGCATGTTCTATTAGTGCCGGCAATGTGCGGTCTGCAAAATGCGGAACGCACTTTGCTGCTTTCCGTGTTTTGCGGACGTGTGAATGGAGCCTAATAAGTCTGGTGTTGAATGTGAAAACTGCAGGATTTTAGGATTTATTTTTTTGTTTTGAATATAGATAGAAACATGGGGGGGAATGCCCCCCCCCCCAAAATAAATAAATAGACACAGACTTACTTCTGATGACGCATTCCCCTTTAAAAAGAAAAACCTGAACTGAAGCCCAGGAGATGAAGGGATGGACACCACTCATACCAGCGGATCTCCTGCTTCTTTATATATTTGGGTGCATGGATCTGACGTAATATCGGCTTTAGAATAAAACATGAGACACATTTACTGATGTGATTGTACTTGCACCTTATTATACAATGCACCAACACTTCACACACATGATGTGCATAATTTTGCATTAAGTTTCAGACTTATTTGTGAAGCAAGTGCACCAAAAAATAATCCCCCGCGCATAGATTGCCTGTTTAGGTCTTCCAGCCTGTCAATGGGGTGAGGCTTGGTGGAAGGGTGTAGGGTGCGACAACCATTGGGCTTTATACATTTTGATAAGTGTCTAGCATATTATGGTATCAGACAGCGTGAGCCAGTGACGGATTTGGTGTAACTTGAGACGCTGTTCTAAGTTTATGCTCTCTACATTTTAGTCAACTGTTACCCATCAGGATTTCACTCCTGCAATTTTTCAGGAGGACCTGTCACATGTCTGTTTTTAGCTACTGTATACATTCTCCATATAATAATTCAGGATCATCTATTCTTATGACTATGTTGTGCCCCAGACCTTTATTGTAGCCAGCTTGCTATTCATTCATAAAGCTCTAGCAGGAATAATAGGAGAGCTAATCTAGAATAGTTATTACATGGGTAGTAATGTAGGGTTATTCTATAGAGCTCATTAATGATCATTGCATGTGAAAGGGAATGTCATAAGATGACCTTTTTATTTTATTTACAGTAAAAAAATAAAAAAAAATCCCTGCCTTCTCTATGGGGAGCCCAGCTGTCACTTACGGCAGGCTCCCAGCTTATGCAGCTGTATGATCTCCTCCATGCAGCTGCTAACTCTGCAAAAGACGTTCAGAAACATCCTTGCAGATGTTTATAGTCAGCCAGTGGTCCTCAGGTGGTTAAAGGAAATGTACACAACCCATTTAAGTTTACTCAGGCCACGTCTTCTGTAACAGTCTGTAAAAAAAATTTTTTTTTCTTCTTTGCAGTCAAAAGAGTCTTCATCTGTTCTGAGCTGTGATGTTTCCACTGATGACCAGTTCATTGTCACAGGTTCTGGTGACAAGAAAGCCACAGTCTATGAGGTTATCTACTGATGGCCTCTGTCTTCAACTTGGGTTCCCCTTCTACTGCACGGACCCACAAAGGGGGATTATCTGTCCTTTGGGTTAGTTCTGTTTTTAGGTGTATATTTTATCAGTATTGGCCAGCGTGTATTTAATAATAAAACTGGAGAAAATAACCATTGTGTCTTGACTTTCTCATGTTGGTGCTTCGACCTTCAAAGCAATGGTGGGAAAAGGGCTATTGAGGTTCATTGGTCTGAAGTAAAAACTTGCACTATCCAAAAATGATTATTATTTTTTTTTTTATTGATCAGACTTAAAAATAATAGTTGCAAATATAAAGTATCATTAAGTCTAATTTATCCATAATTCATCAAGTGGAGCGAACATTTCTATAGCCGCACCACTAGGACATTTACATTGCAGAGGCACACTACATATTTATGTAAATGTATTGGTATGCTTCTAATGCTTGACGCTCCAGTGGGCAGCGTGTAGCAATGCTATTGTCCCTGCAGCAGCCAATCCGTGACTGAGCACGCTGGTGGTGCTACGGGAGCATCAGATTGGGAGCTTTGTACGCCAGTAGAAGTATTTGCATGGCATTACTGTATCTATTTGGCTATCTATGCTGTGCAGCTACAGTTGTGTAATGGAGCTTACACAATTTCTGAGTTGGTGTTTTATTATTTATTTTTTTGTTTTGTTTTTAATCCGAATTGGAAATGTCACAGCTCCACTCCATCCAAATCAATTGTGGCACAGCACCGCTGGATAAAACAAGTTCATGTCTGCTAAGCAGTGGGGGCTATGACTGGCAAAATAGCCAGCACAATTTCATTGCAATGTAAGGCAACTAGTAGTTGATATAAAATTATACAAAAGTGTCTAACCATGCCTAAAATGTATCAGCTGTCCGGAGCTACTGTGATAAATTTACACAGCCACACAGCACTGTGTCTCAACCTGCGGGGGAGGGGGTTATATGCTGCAGGGTGAGTGGGACACTATTGCACAATATTTTATTGCTGGTTACGAAGACTGCATTACATTCAACTTCATCGCCAAACTCGGGGTGGCGATACATTTGAACACTGCGGTGGGTCATGGGAGCTGATGTCTCCCTCCCCTTCATTCACTCATAGGCCATACGATGCCATTGTGACCGCCAGGATGCAGGCTGGAAGAGGCCTGTGTCCTGCACCACATGGCAGAGGCATGTTTTTTCCTTTATTTTTCTTTTCCACTCTGGAGGAGCAGTGAGGGCAGTCTGGGAGAGAATTATTACTATTGTGGGAGTTTTGGCAGCACTATTACTGTGCCAGAGTGCCTCCCACAATATCAGCATGGCAGTATTATTTTGGGGAGACACCGTTTATGGCATTATTACTCGGGGGTATGATTTGCTGGGCACTTATTTTAGAGGGCACTGCGTGCCAATTATTGAAGAGGCACCATCTGTGTGGTATTGGTATTTTCAGGGAGACTAGCTGTTTCTGCAATAAAACGTGGCTTTGGGGAGCACAGCATGTACATTATTGGAAGTTGGCAGCAGGATGGCACCAGGATTGGGAGTTTGCATTGGAAAGATGGGGAGGATGATGGGAAAGTGAAGAAAGATGTTGATGTGGCAGAGACAAGATGTGGCTGGAAGTAGTAGTCATGGTGGTCTAGGCTGAATGGAGAAGAGGAAAGAGAAGGCCTACAATCAGAGGAGACACTGGATGCAATAGGTATGTAGTACTGTATTCTCCTGTATGTTTGCTAGCACAGAATATAATTTAAAAGGTAATGGCCTTCCTTCATGGGTCTAAATGTGGTATCTGTCATATTGACATGGAGGATTAGCACTGCATGCTGCGCAATTCTTTCCATCAAATCTGAAGGAACTGCTAATGGGGACTCGGAACAGAGTCTTTGACAGCAACATGAAAATAGCCTTATTTTAACATTTATCGCTGATCCTTTCCTTGGGAGTATCCAGTTGTAACTTCTTGTCACTAGGAGGTACTCTGCATGAAAAGGTTGAGAAACTGCTCCACAGGATTAGTAAATCTGTCCCACTAAGAGACGGCCCTAAGCAAGCTATGTCCATGGTTATGGCTCAATACATTTTCATCTGAAATGGAGATATCCTGAATGAATAGGTGACAAGAGCATACATGCTCAGCAGCCAGAAGAGCATGCAGACCAGAACATCACATGCATATGTTTTTAGGATTACTAAGCCTAGGGAATTCATCTAGAGCTGCTAAAACATTCTTCAGCCTTTGGCCCTATTTATATTATGTCCTATTTCTTCTGATGTTACTTGGCTGTTAAGAAATCTGTATCAAGAGTTCTTGCACAATATAATACAAAAACAAGTACAATAAACGCGCTGAGTAAGGCCTTAGTCAGTCAGTGATTTCCATCAGTAATTCTGAGCCAAAACAAGGTGCGGGTCAAACACACCAAGCAGGTGGAAATTTTTCCATTATACCTTATCTCTGTGTAGGCTTCACTTCTGGTTTTGGCTCATGGTCACTGATGGAAATCACTGATAGACTGGTACAGAGAGGGAGAGGAACCTGCCTATGAGGGCTTACAGAGGAGCTGCTCAGGTGGGATTTCCCGAAGAATTGGGTTGTCATGTTCCTGTTGAAGGTTGCAATTGTGGGGAGAGTTGTGTTGGGGTAGGGGTCTAGAAATGCATGGGAGAAATCCTAGCTGAAGTACATTTGTCATTTACACCAGTAAACTGACGGAAATGATTGTGAATGTGCTGGGGCCACTCCACTGGCGAGACTGACTTAAAAACGCCAGTTGTGCCTAAATTTTGGTGCAGTGATGCTCAAAAACACAAGGAGGGGGTTTGACTTTTTTTTACATCAGTTTCTTGGGTAGCTAATAAATGACCCCCCCCCCCCCTTCCTTCCCTTGTATCTCAATATTTTGAACTGAATTTCCCGGGCTACAGGGAACTAGTAGTGCATGGACTGGCAGAGGACATGGTGGATTAACCGCTTCTAATGCAGTTCAAGGTGATATCAACATCAACAAAAAGTTTGAAATCTGCATCTGCAAATCCCACAGACTTGTTGAGAAACCCAACACTCAGCTCCTCATGTAGGTCTTTGACACTTTAATAATTTGCTTGACCCCTTCATACATATTTCTTATCTAATTCATGGGAAAAAATAATAATTTATAGCCTGGTGTTGAATGAGAATTAAAGGGGGTTAGCTCCTCAAAAATGTCAAAATGTCAAAAAAAAATTAAACCATCACCTGGTTTAAAATACATTTGGAATTGCATGATATGTGTGAAGGCTTTGGCCTAGATTTGTGGGAGGGGCTGAGGTCCGCCTCCAGCCTATTTAGGGCACCCCTCTACCTGGCTCCTGCACCGTCCGAGGTCTGAACTTGAGAGAGAGAGAGTCGCGTGTGGAGTTAACTGGAGAAGTTACTTACGAGTTGCTGTTTTTCTGAAGTTCGTTGCTTTCGGGTCCAGGATTTGGAGCATTCCGGTTCCATCCGTCCGGCTTCACCTGGTTCCTTGCGGGTCACGTTTTTGCCCGTTAAAACTGTGAGTCTTTCATACGGTACAGCACAGGGCCTCACGGCTGCCCCTGTACCAGCTCGTTTCATTTCACCATTTCCATTTCAACCATGTCACAGTTTCACTCCAAGTCACGGTTTCATGTTTGCCACCTTTTTCCGGTCATGCATGCACGCGTACCACACCGCATCCCCACTCCTAGCACTGCCAACACGTGTACCAGGTTCCCATGGCAGCCACCACGCCGTTCCCCTCCTCACCAATCATCCCACGCACTTTTCCTTCCCCTCACACCCCTCGCCAGATCAGCGGCACGCCCGCCCTCTCACTTGCACCAGATGCTCGCCGCATCCCGGCCGCTCCACACGCTCCCCCTCCACAAGCCAACACCAGTGCCGCGGTCCCCCTCTTCCCCGCCGCCGTGCCGGCCCGCGCCTCCTGCCGCGCTGTCGATGGCGGCCGCCGCGTCCCGGCGCCCGGTTTGCGCATGCGCGGGGGCGCTGCGCGGCCGTGGTGGCGCATGCGCGGTAGCCTGGCGGTCGGCACAGGTGCCGCGCGCATGCGCTGTGTGTGGGGAGCCGAGGGGTGCCGCATGCACACCCCTGCACCAGCACCACAGATCCAGCTACCGCTCCCCTCCATCAGGCAGCGCATTCAGGGGGGGCGCAAGTCAATCATCACAAGAGCTTGCATCAGGGAACACACCCGCCATGCCAACATCAATGTACAATAAAAATCCACCAATATCACACCATTCAAAACGCTTCATACAATTGCCAAAGAAACCCGCCATGGGAAAAAAAAATAAAAAATTAAAGAACCTGCCATATGGTAAAAAAAAAAAAAAAAAAAAAAAAAAACGTTTTCAATTGTAACATCAATATCTCAGTAAAACCCGCCATGTAAAAAAAAAAAAAAAAAGTCCGCGTTCACACCTTCCGCCACGGCACGGGGCCTCATTTCACATACCATCCACCATACCGGGTCACCGTTGCAACTCACGGCGCAATCCTCTCAGGTCATGCTAAACGTTCAGACCACAGTCAACTCTCGTCATAACACTTTCTGTCTGCCCCTCTTTTAGGCGGTCAAGCTTAGACTTATTTACGCTGCACGTATCCAGTGACTTTTTTCTTGCTACCAGGTACGTACACCTGCTCAATCGTTTATTTTTCCTACATTTCAGTCCATCCCGTTAGGGTCAGCGTGCTGGCATCAGGGGCTTTGGAATCCCACTAGATTAACCCCCTCTTGGCTTCGCCATCAGTCAGTGGTCCGCAAGGCCAACACCCCGCCTCACACGCTCGGAGGCAGCCGCCCATCGCGCCACTCGTTAGTAAGCCGCCTCGCTGTTGCATAGAGAGGGCCTCACCTGTCACTCCCTTTCCCTAGTCCTGTCTTACAAGTCACCGAGAGGCCTCACACTCCTGCCACCACGTCAGTGGCCTCATCAACCCCTCGCGCCAACTCATAGATAGAGCCTCTCAAGCCGCTCGGCAATTAGCAGGGCCTCATCTGTCACCATCCTAGGCTTAATTATTTCGCCATCCGGCATAGCTAGCTTGCCAGCACGGTCCTGTGTTTCCCCACACTAACAAACTATTCTGTTTTAGCATGTCTCTGGAAGGAATTGAGAACTTTTCCCTTCCTGGCACTCCGGCTAGATCCATCACCTTAGCCCAGGGAGACGATCTTGCCAGCCCAGCGTCCATCAGATCCTGGACAATTCCGCGTATCACGACGGAATTGAGGAGACGGCAGATCCCCTTCCCCGCCACGGCAAGGAAAGCGGAGCTTTTCAGACTACTGCACACGTCAACCAGTAACGCGGAGGCAGGGGAAGGACCCAGCCAGTCCAGCACGGGGGATATACACGCCATGCTGGCCTCTTTGATGACGTCCATGTCCAGGGTCAACGACAGGTTAGAGAGGCTGGAGTCGGTCACCACATCCCTCTCCTTGGCAGGGCCACCACCAGCAGCGTCACCGGCACCATCCGGTTTGCCAGTGGGCGTGCCATCCATCAACCCAGATGACCAAGAAGTCAGCCCGGCGCACATGATACCGGAGCACTTGAAAAGGGACATTCTGGAAGGCGTTTCTTCAGGCTCTCCCGTCAGCGTCACCCACGGCCTCCATCACCCCGTCATTTCACCAGCTCATTCTGGATTAGATGTCATCATGCGCCATAGCCAGTTATTATCCCATTCTGCACTATCAGACAACACACGCAGGTCATACAACAGAGCATTCACACTGTTTAACAAGTTCCTGTTGGAACACAACATCACGCACCCATTTGTCATGACTTCCCTGCTGGGGTTTGCTTCCTTTTGCCACCTCAAGCTCAAACTGTCATACAACACCATCAAACTCTATCTCACCGGCATTCAACATCACATGCTGATCATACACCCTAACAACATCAGTTTCATGGCCTCGCACCAGATCAAAACCATACTCAAAGGCATTCAGAAGACAGAACCCGCACGGCCGACACAGAGACTGCCCATTAACAGTCACATTTTCAAGGCATTATCCGACTTATTAGACACCAGACCTTTTGAAGCTGATACCAACTCCATCATCAAAACAGCGATGTACCTGGCCTTCTACGGATTCCTGAGGCCCGGGGAATTCACCACGACCTCGGCGACCCAAACCACACATTGTCTGCTAGCCTCCCACTTGACGAAACACGGGGATCATTATATCCTAACCTTACCTCACTCCAAAAGCAGTCAGCTCTCACCCGTGGACATTCCATACTACCCTACGCAGAACAGATGGTGCCCAGTCGGGGTTCTGGACGCATACAAACAGCATCACAAGTTCCTACCCTGTCAGCCACTACTTCAACTGCGTGGGTCTGCACTCACCACCACCACCTTTATGACCTATGTCAGGTCATCCCTCACTCAACTAGGCCTCAACGCATGCAACTACTCTGGGCACTCCTTTCGGATCGGGGCCGCGTCCACGGCCTCCAGTGCCAACATCCCGGCTCATGTCATTAAGAAGTTGGGGCGCTGGAAGTCATCCGCTTTCGCACGTTACATCCCCAATCCAACACGGGAGTTAAGAAACGCTTTCCAAAACATGTCGGGTTGAGCTTTCATGTATATCGAATACAATAAACTGTTTATTTCTTTTTGCCCTCTTCTTTCTCAGGCCTACCTCATCCTCGGTTTCGGCACACCACAACCGACTACGCTTATTCCCTGATTTCCTAGGTTCTTCACTGTACTACCGTAAGTGCCTCACACAAGTGTGAAGGCTTTGGCCTGGATTTGTGGGAGGGGCTGAGGTCCGCCTCCAGCCTATTTAGGGCACCCCTCTACCTGGCTCCTGCACCGTCCGAGGTCTGAACTTGACCCTCCCACCACTCCACTCATTTATAACTCATTTCTTCCACATCTCTTTCCTTGGGTGGGCCCTCTTCTTTCTCAGGCCTACCTCATCCTCGGTTTCGGCACACCACAACCGACTACGCTTATTCCCTGATTTCCTAGGTTCTTCACTGTACTACCGTAAGTGCCTCACACAAATATATATATAATTATTATTTTTTGTATAGTCAGTTATTCAATAAATTGTATCTGTATAGCACCACCTGCTGTTCATGTCATTATTTCTCTGTCCACCTCACTGAAGAGGTCACACACTCAGTTTCATCCTTCAGCTGACACCTGTATCTACTGTTAGAAGCTGTGACGGGTACAGCCACATGGCACGATAGTCAAGGTTGCGACTTCGCCATAAACTTTGCGGTTCTAATTAGAGCCCATTGTGACTTGTGCAGCCACGACATGATTGTGGCATGTGGCTGTACCCTTACAGGCTACAACACAAAGGACACGCCCCATTAACTGAGAGAGAGAGCTGCAGTAGAAAGAGCAGCCTGAAATGTATCTAGTAGAACAATGGATGGTGGGAGATCTCTGGATCCATGTGAGGTACAGGGCTGGTTATAGCTTTGTTAGAGACTGTCCTGTACTATATGATGTCTGATTTAATTTTTTTTTTCTACATTTAAAGGATAACTTGTCTAAGGCCTCATCCACACAGTATTTGTAAGCCAAACCTACAGAGAAAAAGTGTTAATGAAACAATTTGCACATGTTCTGTGTTTTGGCTTCTAAACTGATGCAAAATATGCAAGTGTGAATGAGGCCTAAGATGTGATTCCCATTAAAGGATTTGATTTCATCTGTACATTTAGAGCAAAGTGGTTCGGAAATCTTCATGCAGTGCAAGACTTTTGGGAACACTTTTCTGTTTTCCTGTGCCAGGATCAGACCCTGTTCTTGGCTGATAATCTCCAAGGCTCTAGTGCTTGAAGGAAGAATAAACATATACAAAAACGACCTAGAAATAGCACAGTCTGTAGCAGCAACTGCCTTCTACACCAGCCCACCACATATAACTGATGCTCGGTGAGAAGATGAGCAGCACTCGGCCTGGGACAACCAAGCCCCCAACATACCGCCTCTTCTGTACTTCTCTTTGCAACGCTGAAGAAGACAACCAGAAAAGAAGCCCCTTTAGGTGTAGTGTTATCGGGTGACCACCTTGGCGAGCATGCTGGCATATATCTGACCACACAAGTTAATACAAATGATATTCTAAATAGGGCTCCTCTTTTCCATTGTGTCAGCACGAGGAAATTGACCACATTGTGAGACTTGGCCAGCAAGCTGCCATGTAAGAGTTATGGATGAACAAATGAGGCCTAGTTCACACAGCGATTTGTAAGCCAAAATCTGGTTCGGTCAAAAACACAGAACGGGGGTAAATCTTACCCTTCTACCTTAACTCTGTGTAGGCTCTGGCTCTGGTTTTGGATTACAATCGCCTATGGAAATCACTAACAGTATGAAGTACGCCTAAGGCTCGAACATGCTTTTAACACTTTCGAATTCTGACACCTGTATCCTCTGCAATGAATCTGCTGCTTGTAGTATCCTGCAAGGAATATTCTAGCCGTCAGTTCTTGGCCTGCATGTGAAAACATCTCCTGACTGTAAGAACAGGTCCTAATGTGCTCTGCAATTAATCCATCCTCTCTGCCTGAAAGCTAAATGGCTCACTCAGGACTAATATAGGTCTAACTCGCATTACTGTGGCCATGATTTATTTTTATTTTTTTCTAGTCTTTCAAAGGTCCCTACACACAAATTTGCTCTGGAGTTTTTTACCACAAAAAAAAAAAAGCCATATAAACTGTCTCCTCCTGCATAACGGAAACGGGACAGATCCGTTTTGCAGTCCATAGACTTCCATTATGACGGAATGCATTCAGTCATAGAATTGCGTTATGGTCCGTGGTAACGGAATCCATAACTCAATTCACCTTTTACCACCAAACGAAGTGTGAACGAATTTCATAACCTGAAACTCTCTAGTTACAGCCTTTAGGGCTAGGGTGCACAACCTGCAGCCCTAGGGCCAAATGCTGTCCTCCATAGCCTTCTATGCGGCCCCCCACCCATCTGGTAACAGATGTGTATGATTAGGTCTTGTGGCTGCTTACATGTATTTTTCATGTATTCTCCCATTAGATAGATGTCCTGGAAGTGTAACTAGACATTTATGGTATACAATGATCCCTCAAGATACATTGGCCTCAGAACACAATATTTTCAACATATATCGGTCTTTTCTGGGCTACATGTTCTGTAATGGCCCCTGTCTGTGCCAGGATGAGCTGTTCCTTTGGACACCAGGTGTGCCGGCAGGTCACAGTACACAGTGGGACCCAGGAGAACCCATGGAGCGGTGAGCACTGGAGATGTGGTGCCGTCCAGAGCTAGCAATTTAATTTTTTTTTATTAACATCTAATCTGAAGTAGGATGGGGGTGTGATAATCAGAGGCTGATGGGGTCTAATTTGAGGGCTGGGGGGTCCCATCTGAGGCTGATTGGGGCTGCAGGGTTTGATCTGAAGGTGGGGCGGTCTGATGGGAGGCTGATCTGAGGCTAATGGAGGCTAGGTGGGTCTGATGGGAGGTTGATGGAAGTTGAGGGGTCTGAGTTTGGGATCTGATCTGAGGTCTGATGAAGAATGGGGGTCTGATGGAAAATATTTGTGTTATTTTCCTCCTCCAAATCCTACGTGTCTTAGTCTGAAAAATGTTTTTTTTTTTTTTTGTTTTGTTTTTTTCCCCAGCCCTTGGAATTAGCTTAATCTGTCAATGTGGCCCCCAAACAGAAAAGGTTGAACATCCCTGCATTAGGAGGTATTAAAATTAACTGGTTTAGTGGCAAATATGGAGCAATGCCCCCCCACCTAACCAGAACATGTGGATACACATTTCTGCACAGTCATTTCTTTTAACTTGCATGCAGATGTTTGAAGCTTGCAGCACTCAGCATTGCATTCCAGCAGACTAGCCGGTTATGGTACTTTATTTGAATAAAGAAGTTTTCCCATCTTCTAAAGGGATGGCATATTGCTGCTGTAACATACCGGTAATGATCGGCTGGGGTCTGACTTTTAGGACCCCTAATGATCGTGACAACTGGGGATCAGTGAATCGACTTCGGATGAAACATCCGAAGTCGATTCGCATAAAACTTCGCTCTCTGTACAGTATTAGAATGTTTTAGCCCCGATGAGCCAAAGTTATTGGGTTTGGTTCCAAGGTACCACTTGGAACCAAACCGGAGTTCGGGAAATGTTGTTTTACAGTATAAATCAATTTCTGAAGTTATTATGCGGTCTTGTATTTTTCGTCCCATAAGACGCATTTTCCCCCCTAAAATGGGGGTAAACGCTAGTGCGTCTTATGGGGTGAATACAGGGAAAAGAAATATAAAATGTCTGGCGCATTGATTATGCTTGGTACATTACAGGCTGCGCTGCATAGGAACAGCAGCCTGCGATGTACCAGACATCAGAGTTACCTGAAAAGTGAGAGCCCGGCGCAGCGTGTGCTTGCTGATGTGGAATGGCCATGGCGTGCACTGGGTGGTAGGGAAAGCTCTGCTGTGGTGGGCACTGGATGGTAGAGACCGTCCGACCCTGTCTGGTGCTGGTCGATAGGGACCAGCTGGCAGATTTGCAGTGAGAACGTTTGTGGGAGCGCGGGAGCAGGCAGAGGAGGGACGGAGCAGGCTTTCCTGCCACACATGCCTGCTCTGCCTCAAAGTATTCACACTGCCTGCTCCTGTGTAAAAGGCATGAGGGCTGATCTGAGGTCTGAATAGAGGTCTCATTTATATTGGGGCTCTTATCTGACGTCTGATTGGGGGTCGTTCACTTTTGGATCTGAGCTGAGATCTGATTGGGGGTCTGATCTGAGGTCTTATTAACATTGGGGTGTTTGATTGGGGCTGTCAGCTGAGGTCTGATTAATATTGGGGGTCTGATTGCTGGTCTGTCCTTAGATCTAATGAAAAATATATTTTTCTTATTGTCCTCCTCTAAAACTTAGGTGCGTCTTATAGGGCGAAAAATACGGTAATAACTTCGGCTTATCGGAGCCAATACATTCTAATACTGTACAGAGCTCCTGCTCGGTACAGTATTAGAACAAAGTTCTATGTGAATAGACTTCGGATGTTTCATCCGAAGTTGATTCGCTCATCCCTAGTGACGACGTAAGAGACACGGGCACTCCTGGTCACCAGTCCCCATCATTTAAGGAAGCAATGCAGGATTTTTCTTCTTTTTTTTTTTTTTCTTTTTGGGAAGGAGCATAAAATCCTAACTCGACAGCAATATTTCAGCAGAGTTTCAACCCAGCTCAGTTAGGCTGAGTTCACATCACTGTTAAGCTTTCTGTTGTTCTTGTCATTTAGATGAACAGAGAAAAAATAACTAATCCTTTTTAAAAAAAAAATAAAAAAATTATCCTAAACATCAGTTATGCAGATTTGGCAACCGTTTGAGCCATTTCCATCTGAGATCTGATTTCTTTAGACTGGAAAACTGCATGCAGGACTTATGTTTTTTTAGATGGGGAAAAACTGTTTTCTGGATCAGAACAGAAAATTAAACCGGGATGTGTGAACTCAGCCTTAGGGTCCATTCACACGTCCGTGTGTGTGGATCCGCAAAACACGGACATCGGCGATGTGCGTTCCGCATTTTGCGGTCCGCACATCGCCGGCACTTAATAGAAAATGCCTTTTCTTGTCCGCAATTGCGGACAAGAATAGGACATGTTCTATATTCTTCGGGATTGGAATTCCGGACCCGGAAGTGCGGATCCGCAATTCCAGGTCCCATAGAAATGAATGGGTCCGCAATTCCGCGGAACGAAATTGCGGACGTGTGAATGGACCCTTACAGATCGAACCTTTTATGAGCAGCCGAGTCCATAGCTTACACTCCTGTGTAGGTAGGTCAGTCTCTCCTGTGTGGCTGACTTCCTGTGATCTTACAGAATTATATCAAAGCCCTCCCAGCAGCCCTGACACTTCCCCTCCCTGTTCTGTCCACCTTGTTCCTCATGTATAGAGTTGCTGCTGAAAATATCCCTTCTGCCATATTAAGGCTGGGTTTGCATACATCAGCTATGTCCAGCCAGTAGTTTTACGCCTGAGCCAAACACAACTTAAGACATTTTTGTCTACTGATCCGATGTCTAAAGCCTTGATAAAATTGCTGTGTGCTGTATTTAGCAGTCTGGAGGATGGAGACATCCCGCATTACAAGTGATGTGTTAGATGCTTAAAACGATCTCCTAGAAAGCCAAGGGATCAGTTTCCGTCTAGTGTTTCACTACCACACTGGAGGGGTTAAAAAACAAGGGATGGTCAGATATATGGTAATAAAGCCTTAGGCTATTTTAACACTAGCGGCAGGACATATCCGACAGGCGGTTCACCCTGTCGGATCCGTCCTGCCACTATTTTGCCGTGCAGGCGCTCCGTCCCCATTGACTATAATGGGGACGGGGGCGGAGCTCCAGCGCAGCACGGCAGTGCACCCAGACTAAAAGTACTGCATGTCTGACTTTTTAGTCCGGCGGCCTCTCACCGCAAACTGTCATGAGCAGCAGGACGAATCCGTCCTGCCGCTAGTGTGAAAGTACCTTTAGGCTAGTTTCCCAATAGTGCTTTTTAGATGCGGCAGGTATTCTACCATTGCTGGAAGCTACTGCATTGCTGTCAACCTATTCACTATAATGGGGACCAGCGGAGATAGGAACGCAAAGCGGCAAATATTCAGAGAATCGGCCAGACGAAAACCGATGCGTCAGCAGTTTTCGTCCAGCCAGTTCTCTGAATGTTTGCCAGGTTGAAGCCGATCCTATTATAGTGAATGGGGCCGTCGGGTGTCAGGTAGCGTCTGGCAGGGCCGGTTCCAGACATCTCTGGCAGGCTGCCGGAACAGCCTGCTGAAGATGTCTAATGCTAGTGTGATACAAGCCTTAGGCATCTTGCACACAAACAGGTTTTTATTTTATTTTTCCCGTTTACGTTCTGTTTTTTGCTTCCCGTATAAGGAACCATTTATTACAATGGATCTGCAAAAAAACTGAAGGTACTCCGTATGCCTTCTGTTTCTGTATTTCCGTTCCATTCAAAGATAGAACATGTCCTATTATTGTCTGCATAACGGACAAGGATAGTACTGTTCTATCAGGGGCCAGCTGTTCCGTTCTGCAAGAAACTGAATGCGCAAGGACGTCATCTGTATTTTTCGCGGACCACAAAATACTGAAAAAGCCATATGGTTGTGTGCAAGAGGCTTAAGTAACTAGGAGAGCAGTGGTATAGTAGGGGGGAGCCCATAGAATCAGTAGCTGCAGAATTACAAAACTTCCATGACTCACACTGCCTGTCTATACTGTGTGTGCGCAGAATCTCCAGTGTATCCTACACGATGTAGCTTCACACTGCTCTCCCTGCCTCCTTGTACGAACTACCAGGGATAAATCTATCACAAGCAAGAGCCAGGAAAACAGGCTGAAGCTGCATCACATAGTATACGCCGAGGAGACAGTTTTATGTTATTGATCTTTCACTGCTGCCCATAGTGTGACAAATAGAAGATCAAGTGAAGTGTGAAGAGACTCCATCCTGTGTTCTCCAGAGGCAAGACGGGCACTGTAGGCAGCATCACGAGGGAGCATATCCGAGGAGAAGGGACCAAGATGGCCGTCACCACCTAAAACAGGAGAGCCTAAAGAGGTTGTCCGGGCTACAGATATTGATGACCTATCCTCAGGATAGGTCATCAATATCAGGTAAGTGGGTCCGACTCCTTGCACTGCTTTGCCCAGCTGCAGTACCGAAAACTATACTGTGAACGGAGCACAACTCCATGCTTGGTGTAGTGGCCATGCTGGGGTACTGCAGCTCGGCTCCCATTCAAGTGAATAGGGGGCTGCTCTACAGTATGGCATCAGTGGAAACGCCATAGTGTACGGCGCTTTCTGCTTCCAGCTCTGGACAGTTTCCTAAGCACGGCTGCCTGAAACAGTTAATTGGTGTCAGACCCCAACTGATCTGATATTGATGACCTACCTGCCTAAGAAATACCTCATCAATATGTGTAGCTTAGGACAACCCCCTTAATTGCCTATACCTTACTATATAAGAAAATTCTGGAATGTTTTTTTTTTTTTAAACCGTGCAAGGGAGGCCGCGCCCCCTTAATTCCCACTATTAGTGGTGGTCCGACCTATAAGTGATGGCGTATACTAGAAACGTGACCTCACTTTAGAAGACGGGAAATGCCTTGAATTCAATAGCCCCAAAAAGTGGACGTCTTCAAATCCCAGATGGGATAAGACAAATATTCACCGGTCCGCCATCATGGGAGCACCCTGTGGACTACATTCACACAGCACCAAGTTCTTCTGCTAGGTCCCACAGCCATCAAGCTATGCTAAGCAGAAACAGCTCCTCATTTCCAGGCATCACATGCTCCCTCCCATCGCCGATCTATACAATTAGTGACACCCTGACAGTCACCCCAGCCCCCCTCCTCCCCCTTAACCCCCACCGCAGGACTACCGTGTGATGTCTTCCCCACCCTCAATCACTGCACAATTGGTTGCAGCTGCCAAAGCCAAGGAACCTATTATATGCGATGGTCCCACGTGGGGGAATGACGCAATTATTCAGGGAGCCAATCAGGAACGATCAGCTATGAAGCGTCTACAGCACGGCAGGGGCTGATGGGAGTTTCACTTGCCCATTGCTGGCAGGCGATTTATATTTAACCCTGCGCTGCCTTGAGTGATATGAAACAAAAAAAAAAAATAAAATATCGCGCCATAAGATAGTCCAGCAATTCCCAGTCAGAGATATGAGCTAGAACTGTAAGCACAAGGCGGCCGGGGCCGTTCATTGCTTTCCGTATTCCCGTAGTGGGCTCCTACCCGTTGCGTAGAAGGGGTTAATACGCCAACCGCAAAACGAGACCGCGATTGGTTACATTAGGAATCCCACAACGCCCTGCGAGCGGCTTTCCCTGGGCCTGTCAATCAAAGTAACGTGGGCCTGTCTCCGCCTCCTGCTCTAAATGAGGCGCGCGGCTCTGCTGGGAAGCAGCGCCGGCGCCATTAACCCGTGCGCGGCCAGTCATGGCGCTTGTTAACTCTTTTCTCCCCTTGCCAGGCCCGAATTTTTATTTTATTTTATTTTTTTTAACGTTTTTATTATATGCTGGGAATGTTTCAGTACGTTTTCTGACTTATTTCCCCTGCACATTGGAATGTTTTATTGGATGAATCATACCTGTAATTGTAGAATGTGAGACCCTGAATGTCAACCTTATAGTTATCCACCTTTAAGTAATATAGGGCACTTATGGTATGACCACACGGCGTGGTAGTGTCACGGTTGCAACATGGCAGCGCTGTGGTTAGGTACTGGACTGCTTTTGCGACAGCAGCTCAGGAGGAGCGTGCGGAGGATGGGAGTGGTAGTGGGTCTGACGCATGGATCACAGAGGCAATCCTCACACCAATGCTCCCCAGGGCAGTGACAGGAGGGTGTGCTCGTTGTTACATGTTTTGGCAGGATGCATGCAATGGCCGGCGAATGATGACCAGGCCAGATGGTGCAAAATAGTAGTAGTAGTTCATCCAACAGTATCAAGTCACAGTTCAAAAGCATATAATACAGTGCAAACCTGTCTTTCTAAGGGTCCATTCACACGTCCGCATCCGTTCCGCAATATCGGGAACGGGTGCGGACCATTTGATTCTCTATGGGGCCAGAAGAGATGGGGAGAGCACACTATGTGCTCTCCGCATCCGCATTTCCGGAGCGTGGCCCAGAACTTCCGGGCTTCGGCCCTGAACCTCCGGGCCGCGGCTGCGCAAAAAAAATAGAACATGTCCTATTCTTGTTCTATGGGGGGTAGCGGCCGGGTGTATTGCGGATCCGCAATACACCACGGACGTGTGACTGGACCCTAAAGTCCTTCTTGCAATTGAGGGTTTCTGGTATAGGTTCTGTAATTCCCGGCTGAGGGGAACATATTTAAGATATGGGTGGCCAAACCGTCTCAAAGTGTGGAAGGATGCATTGGCATCAATGTCTCTATCAGCCTTAAACGAGAACAGTACCTTGCTGACTGACTCCGATGCACGGCCTTGCATGTCCTGGACCTTCTACTCTTCTTCTCGTTCTCTCCCTGGAGAACATTGGATAAAGCTGCAACTGTCTAAGAAATAATGGTTCTCAGAGACTCGGGCCTAGGACTGAGGAGCAAGCAGATGTGTCCTCGCAGTAGCACAGCTAGGCTGGAACTCTCTCTACTGACTAGGGCAGACCCAGGTCCATCTCCTAGCAACATAAAGGGGCTGAGTCAGGGTTGTTAACCCTGACCTATCCATACAGTAATATTGAGTAGTCAAACATAAATAAAACAAATCTTAGCATTTCATTTAAAGGGGTTATCCAAGACGTATAACGCCTCCCCATGTGCCCAGGCCCCTCACACAGATTGTACTTACCTCGCTCCCCGGCATCCACGTCGCTTCTGATGCCGGCATGACGACAGCTGTATATCCCCGTTGTGCGGATGAAAATATCCAGCGATGGGGGGATGTGTTAGCCAATAGCAGCCCGCGACAGAGACGAGCCTTAGCATCGCGGGTGATGATAGGGAGGCTCATCCCTGTCGCAGCCTGCTATTGGCTGCCAACAACCACCTCCCTATCGCCGAATGTTTTCATCCACGAGACAGGGAGATGCAGTGGCGGCTGTGCCAGCATCAGAAGCGACGTGGATGCCGGGCAGAGAGGCGTTATATGTCTTGGATAACCCCTTTAAAGGAAATGCTAAGATTTGTTTTATTTATGTTTGCCTACTCAATAGTACTGTATGGCTAGGTCAGGGTTAACAACCCTGACTCAGCCCCCTGCTGGTGAGCGAGGTAAGTACAATCTGTGTGAGGGGCCTGGGCATATGGGGGGGGGGGGGCATTATAGGTCTTGGAAAACCCCTTTTACATAAAAATAGTTAACCTTTTTGCAGTGTACCTTTTCTGGGGTGTTATACTGTGCATGCCGCAGGGGCCCTAATTAAATTAATAAGGACCGTATATTGTTTAGTCAGTCTGCATTATTAATGGCAGTCTCGCACCACGCATAGTGTGTAGTCCGTGGCAAAATCCACACGTGGCGCAGGTTTCCTTCACACATAGCTCTTTGTATTATTTTTTATGGGGACTTTGTGTAGTGTTTATTTTTTTCCCTATTGAGAATTTTATGCAAAAATGCCTGGAAAAAAAACTCTATACCCAGAGCATTGTGTTTTGAAAAAAGCACATTGGACTTTCTAACAGAAAAAAACACAAGTGAAGAAGAACAGCACAAAACCGCACTGTTTGTAATGGATCTCAGAATTACCTAGTTTCATGCAGCTAACATCCGGCTACAGCATTTTTTGCAGAGTTAGGCCTCATGCACACGACCGTTGTTTTGGTCCGCATCCGAGCCGCCGTTTTGGCGGCTCGGATTCGGACCCATTCACTTCAATGGGGTCGCAAAAGATGCGGACAGCCCTCCGCGTGCCATCCGCAGCCATTGCTCCGTTCCGCGGCCCCGCTAAAAAAAAATAACATGTCCTATTCTTGTCCGCGCTTTGCGGACAAGAATAGGCATTTATATTGCCGGCGCCCGTTCCGTAAATTGCGTAAGGCAAAACGGGCGGCTTCTGTTTTTTGGGGATCCGCGGTTTGCTGACCGCAAAAAACGGCACGGTCGTGTGCATGAGACCTTAATGAGATTTGCCAAATCTCATGTACACATTGCATATTTTGTAGACGTGGAAATTGACCTCAAAGCCACTTCATGTCAATTATGTTTGCAATTCTAATGGGGTTGTTAAAATAAACATAAAATATGCAACAACAAAAAAGGAATAAAAAGGGCAAGAAACGCCCAAAACAAATAATAGATAAATAACGAATAGTGCTGATTTATGTTTGGTTTTCTGTGTTTTTCATGCAGATTTTCAATTTATACTGTAATTTTTTAAAACTATTTTTGAAGTGCGTGTATGCGATTTCTTAAAATCTCATCCACTCTGCTAGTACTGTAAAAGACTTCAGACCTGCTGGACGCAAATCATCAATGGCGAATGAGCAGCATATCTGCTACATATGAACATACCCCTAGGGATAAAATAGTTTAGTGAGCTATGGCTTTGCTTTTATGGCATTTCCTGACATTCCGGGGAAGGCAGATAGTAGAAGACCCCCGGAGTCTTTTTTTTAATTCTACTGCTTTACCAGAAAGAAAAGATCCCATTCTCTAACCCCAGCAGTCAGCTGTTACTGTTGGAGTAAGTAACATTTGCCCACTCAGTTCTCATGTAGATTTGCATTGCACAAATTGAAATGAATAGTCGTGAATGTAATGCATGGATAGGGCATGTCCAGCATTCTGGTTCATTCGATGTCATATCAAGCAGGGCAGAGATTACCCCTTTAAAAAGAACCTGGTCCATACATGGAAACATTTACAACCCCAGTTCCAAAAAAGTTGGGACTGCTCTGGATCAGTGAGTGTGGATCCACTGTGCCAACTTTCCACTTTGGCTTTGGGCTAACCCTAAGGGCGTTATTCTGGTGCTCCCCTGGTATTCACCGTTTAAACCCTGTATAGGTATCTGGCCTTTGCTGCAGGGAAGCATCCAGACCGACACTTCCTGGGATAGTCCGGTTGTAGTTTGCAGCTGACCCACTGGGGTCAGGGACTTCGGTACAAGCACCTGGATCTCAATATACCGAACACGCGCCAAAACTGCAGGAAAAGCGCTGGAGCAGGCTGAACGGTCAATACGGCTTAAATGCTGGTCACTAGATCCAGACTGTACAATGGTAGTGTAGATGAGCGGAGACACAGGACGACAAACTGGCAGGCTGGTTGGTAGTGAAGACACAGGCAGGCTAGGTACTTGACAGGAACACGAACAAGGCAGACAGACAGGGTTAAATTAAATACGAACAGAACTGAAACTGGAAGTGTAGGAGCACACAACACTGTGGGTATAGGGCTGAAGCACAGACAGGAACAAATGCATGAGAATCGCAGAAGCACACGCACCGTCTGACTGGAGATTGTGTCTTTATTACCTAGAGACCACCAGCTATTGCCTGTGGAAGACTTTGGAAGTGTGCTTGCTGGCCCTTTAAGAAGCTGATGTGAGCATGCCCCGAGGGCACAGATACTAGGAGGCTGGAAGGGAGCGTGCTGGCCGCAACCTGCAGAGGACCGGGTTGGGCAGTATGGTGAATAACAAGGCTTGTACTGACTGCTGACCTAACAGCAGTAATGCATAAAATCAGAATGCAATGATTTGCAAATCTCATTGACTCATATTCTATTCATAATAGATCATAGAACACATACATATCAAATGTTGAAAGTGAGACATTTTACCTTTTCTTTAAAAAAAAATATCAGTAAGGGTACTTTCACACTAGCATTGTTTGAATCCGGAAAAACGTGTAAAAATGGATTACATTTGAATCCTTATCAGGATTCTGATCACAATGAAAAAATGCATTGGAATAGACGGATCCGCCATTTATGGACTTTAACTTTTTTTCACATTTTTCGGGTTTAACATGCAGAAGCCGGATCCGGTTTGCCGGATCCGGCATTAATGCAAGTCAATGGGAAAAATGCCGGATCCGGCGTTCAGTCAAAGTGTTCTGGATTTTTGGCCGGAGGTAAAAATACAACATGCTACGGTTTTCTGAAAAGCCTGGTCAGTCAAAAAGACTGAAGTGAAGACATCCTGATGCATCCTGAACGGATTACTCTCCATTCAGAATGCATTGGGATAAAACTGATCAGTTCTTTTCCGGATTTGAGCCCCTAGGACAGAACTCAGCGCCGGAAAAGAAAAACGCTAGTGTGAAAGTACCCTTAATTATTTAGAACTTGATAGTAGAACCACATCTCAAAAAATAAAAATTGGGATAGGGCCATGTCTATTCTGCCTTTACTTATAGTTTACCCAGAGTCCCTACTTTTTTTTGGAATTGGGGTTGTAGATGCCCTACTGACAACATATAGTGGGTGCAAAGGGCTCCTGAACTGCAGATGAGGCGGACTGTAAAAGACACTGCGCTATGTGATAAATAGTGGATCCCCCCATGTAGAATGGCCTAAAGCGGAGGTATTTAACTGGCGGACTGTGGTTGCCAGTAGGGATGAGCGAACTTGTGTTTTCAAGTTCGGCATACAAGGTTTGGGTTATCTAAGAATTCCGTTATGGATTCCGCTATAACTTATGGTCCGTGGTGGCGGAATCCATAACAGAGTTCTTAGATAACCCGAACCTTGTACGCCGAACTTGAAAACACAAGTTCACTCATCCCTAGTTGCCAGCTGTCCTGAATCCTGCATGTCGCGCTTTCAACTGTATCTGCGTACTCAGGATGCAGATACAGTGGAATATATTGGTGAAGCAGTGAGCCTTTAGCTCCATGCTTCTCAATTCCCCTGCCATCGGTGGTTCAGCGCTGGCAGGAGCGATGCAGTGATGTCATCACACCTGCTGTGCTCAGCCACAGGCAGCATCACTGCACTCTTTGTGAGGGGGCACTTGAAGGGAATCTATCACCAGCAACCTCCCTATCAAGCTGTTAGCATAGACCTGGGATCAGCAACCTCCTGCACTCCAGCTGTTCTGGAACTACAACTCCCAGCATGCTCCATTCACTTCTATGGGAGATATAAGAACAGCCAAGCAAGTGTACATGCTGGGAGTTGTAGTTTCACAGCAGCTGGCGTGCCGAAGGTTGCTGAACCCAGGCATAGACGCATGTTTTTATTTTGTTGATCCGAGGCTCCGTTTCTGAATTATACTCTTCATTAATATGCAAATTAGACCTTTGGTGCAATGAGGGGGTTACCATTTCTCTTGCTGCACCCAAGCTTCACTCATTTCTGTGCCCAGCCCCTCCGTGGCTGCTGTGAGTGACAGAGCCAGGCAGTGGCAAAGCAGCAACGGAGCGGCTGACCGCTTTCTGATAGGGACATTTAAGGGGACCTCATTCTGTGTGGGGGGTCATTTAAAGGGTTGTCTCACCTTAGAAATAGCATTTATTATCACAATACATTAGTAAGTGCCTTGTATTAACTTTCTCGACGTATTAAATGCTATTTGCTGAAGTGAGACAACCCCTTTAGGGGATTATCCTGCTGAGAGGGGGTATTTAGGGGTCATCCTGCCGTGACGGGGGCACTTAGGGAATATCCTACTGTTAGAGGGCCACTAAGGAGGTGTGGCTCATTGTCCCTCCTTACATTTTTTTTTGCTGCTAAGACCAGTGGCGGAGTTACCACTCTAGCAGCCTTAATAGCTGCGATGAGTCCACAGTGGTATTGGCCATAATGGATGACAGACACAGCAGCCAGACTAGGGCCAGAGTCTGACTGCTGTGTCTGTCATCCAGGAGGGCCCGTGCATTATTCCCATCCCATTCCCTGAGCATGCTAGACCCAGCACGCACAATGCAGTGACATAATCATGCCTGCTGGGCTGAGTGGAAGAATGCACAGGCCAGGCATCATCCCTTAGCCTGTGCTCTTTCCTGCCCAGCCCAGCAGGAGCGATGACATCACCACATCATGCCTGCTGGGAAGAATGGGATGTGCTCTGTTCTTTTGGGGAACAGGGCTAGGTGTGTATTACCTTTTTATTTTATTAACACTATAGGGACATAACTACTGTAAGGGGGCAACTTTACTGTAAAGGGACCACAAAGGGGACAGCAGTACTGTATAAGGGGGACAAAGAGGGGGGAGTACTACTTTGTAGGGCCACCAAGGATACATTCTGCTGTGTGGGGGCACAAAGGGGGAATTTCTACTATGTGGGGCCACTAAGGGGGCATAACTGCTGTGTATAGGGGACTAAGGGGCATACAACTAGTATGTGGAGTTGCTAAGGAGGCATTCTACTGTGTGGGGGCACAAAGGGGGCATAACTACTGTGTAGGAGCACCGAGCAAGCAGAACTACTGTGTGGGGGCACTAAGGGAACATTCTAGTGTGTGGGTCACTAGGGGGGCATGTCTACTGTGAAAGGGGCACTAATGTAGCATTCTACTAATAGTATAAAGATAATGTCCCCCAAAAATAATTGTGCTAAGCTGATACTGTGCCAGGGTGCCCCCCAAAGTCACAGTCCTCCCCAAAATCCCACCAATAGAAATAATTATCTGCCAGAGCACACTTAGTAGTAATAATGCCCCTATAGTGCCCATACTAGTGATCATGTTCCTCATAGCCCCCCAGTAGTAGTAAAGCTCTGCATAATACCTCCTAGTAGTAATAATTCTCCCTATAATATGACAGTACATGAAATACTGCCGCTTAGTGCCTGCAGTTGAGCTAATGTCCCCATAATGTGTTATAGTGCTCCTCTCCCCCATAATGTGCCAGTAAAAAAATGCCCCTTCCTAGTGCCACCAGATGCCCCAATAGTGCTCCACTCCCCCATAGTGCCCCCAAATAATGCCCCATACTGCCGCTCTCCCCTATAATGCCTCCCATAATGTGCCAGTAAAATATGTCCCCTTAGTGCCACCAGATGCCATAGTGCCCCCCATAATGTGCCAATAAAAAAGGCCCCTTTAGAGCCCCACTTCCCATAGTGCCCCCAAATAATGCCCCTATAGTGCCACCAGATGCCTCATAGTGCCATTCTCCCCTATAGTGCCCCCCATAATGTGCCAATAATAAAAAAAAAGCCCCTTTAGAGCCCCCAGATGCCCCCATAGTGCCCCCCATAATGGGCAAGAAATAAATGCCCCCAGAATGCCACCCCAAAAAAATGGGGCTGTAAGAAAGGCCAGCTCCCCCTATAGTGCCAGTTACCCCATAGTTCCAGCCCCCCCATAGTGCCAGCTCCCCCCCATAGTGCCAGCCCCCCCTCTAGTGCCAGCTCCCCTCATAGTGCCAGCTCCCCCCGCAAAGAAAACCCCCCAAAAAACACTAATACTTACCTCCTTTAGCAGTGATACGATGCAGGCCTCTTCCGGCCTGTGTCCCTGCTGTGTGCTGCCCGGCTCAGGCGGCGCGATGATAATGATGTCATCGCGCCGCCTGAGCCAGCCTCTGATAGGTTGCAGGCATTAGTGCCTGCGGCCTATCAGAAGAACATTGAAGGGAGACGCCTCTCCTTGCCCTGCCGCAGCACAGGCATCTGTATTGCTGTCCTGAGGACAGCGATACAGATGAATATAGAGATTAGCGCTTCCACAATGGAGGCGCTCATCTCCTACCGCCTGCCGCCACCGCAATGACATCCAGGGCCGCGCCGCCTGTGGTGATCGGCGGTGCGTCCCTGAGGAATTTAAAAAAAATACAAACCGGATTCCAAAAAAGTTGGGACACTATACAAATCGTGAATAAAAACTGAATGCAATGATGTGGAGGTGCCAACTTCTAATATTTTATTCAGAATAGAACATAAATCACGGAACAAAAGTTTAAACTGAGAAAATGTACCATTTTAAGGGAAAAATATGTTGAATCAGAATTTCATGGTGTCAACAAATCCCCAAAAAGTTGGGACAAGGCCATTTTCACCACTGTGTGGCATCTCCCCTTCTTCTTACAACACTCAACAGACGTCTGGGGACCGAGGAGACCAGTTTCTCAAGTTTAGAAATAGGAATGCTCTCCCATTCTTGTCTAATACAGGCCTCTAACTGTTCAATCGTCTTGGGCCTTCTTTGTTGCACCTTCCTCTTTATGATGCGCCAAATGTTCTCTATAGGTGAAAGACTGCAGACTGGCCATTTCAGTACCCGGATCCTTCTCCTACGCAGCCATGATGTTGTGATTGATGCAGAATGTGGTCTGGCATTATCTTGTTGAAAAATGCAGGGTCTTCAGGAGCAGGAGCATATGTTGTTCTAGAACCTGAATATATTTTTCTGCATTGATGGTGCCTTTCCAGACATGCAAGCTGCCCATGCCACACGCACTCATGCAACCCCATACCATCAGAGATGCAGGCTTCTGAACTGAGCGTTGATAACAACTTGGGTTGTCCTTGTCCTCTTTGGTCCGGATGACATGGAGTCCCAGATTTCCAAAAAGAACTTCGAATCGTGACTCGTCTGACCACAGAACAGTCTTCAATTTTGCCACACTCCATTTTAAATGATCCCTGGCCCAGTGAAAACGCCTGAGCTTGTGGATCTTGCTTAGAAATGGCTTCTTCTTTGCACTGTAGAGTTTCAGCTGGCAACGGCGGATGGCACGGTGGATTGTGTTCACTGACAATGGTTTCTGGAAGTATTCCTGAGCCCATTCTGTGATTTCCTTCACAGTAGCATTCCTGTTTGTGGTGCAGTGTCGTTTAAGGGCCCAGAGATCACGGGCATCCAGTATGGTTTTACGGCCTTGACCCTTACGCACAGAGATTGTTCCAGATTCTCTGAATCTTCGGATGATGTTATGCACAGTTGATGATGATACATGCAAAGTCTTTGCAATTTTTCGCTGGGTAACACCTTTCTGATATTGCTCCACTACCTTTCTGCGCAACATTGTGGGAATTGGTGATCCTCTACCCATCTTGGCTTCTGAGAGACACTGCCACTCTGAGAAGCTCTTTTTATACCCAATCATGTTGCAAATTGACCTAATTAGTGTTAATTGGTCTTCCAGCTCTTCGTTATGCTCAAATTTACTTTTTCCAGCCTCTTATTGCTACTTGTCCCAACTTTTTTGGGATTTGTTGACACCGTGAAATTTTGAATCAACGTATTTTTCCTTTAAAATTATACATTTACTCGGATTAAATGTTTGATCTGTCATCTACGTTCTATTACAAATAAAATATTGACATTTGCCATCTCCACATCATTGCATTCAGTTTTTATTCACAATTTGTTTAGTGTCCCAACTTTTTTGGAATCCGGTTTGTATATAAAAAAATTGTATTTGTTAAAGACGGACGTTTTTTTTTACGGCGACCTGGGGGGCAATTGCCTCCCTGCCCCCTGTCCCAGCCCGCCCCTGCGTGTTACTCTGCAGAGACAAGAGATGGCTGAAAGAAATCATCATGGCGGTCTTGTCTGAATGGACATATAGAGAATGTCTACATCAGGGGAGACAACATTGGATGGTAGAGGTATGTGGCGCTGTATTATGCTGTATGTTTTGTAGCACTGCACGTAATGTTTTCAAAGTATGCCTTTAACAGTAGGGCCGGAGAGAATTTGTCATGGGGGGAGGGGGGAATTTACATTTTTGCTTAAGGCGCAGAAAGGCTAGGTACACCAGTACTTCCAGCTCCTCTTCACTGTACTTCCTGGGTTCCAGCAGGCTCGGACAGGCCCACAGGGGTACAGATGAATTCCCCGGTGGTCCCCTGAGCAAGGTGGGCCCCTAGTCTCCCACCCCCTGCATAAGTGGCACAGAACACAGTAGACTTACTGCACTACATACATATATTCAATATACAGCACCTCAACCAGCCTATTGAGGGGCCCTAAAGACCCTTGTACCACACGAGAAGACACCTGTTTTATAGAAGGTGCATGCTGGTCAAGTTACACCTCTGGCTGGAGGGAAGGTGTTAGGTCAAGAATTTGGCATGGTGGGGGGTGCGGTTTCAATTTTTGCCTCAGGCAGCAGGAAGGCAATGTGTTTCCCTGCCCCTGGCCATAAAGCAATGAGGGAAGGGGGGCCCAAGCTGAACTCTTGCACCAGGGCCCATGAACCTTTAGCTATGCCCCTGCTTGGCAATAACCCAGCTCTTCATACCTACACAAATGAAAGAGGGGAGCCAGGAATTGCAGAGAGAGCTCGCAAGGGTGTGTGAGACCTGAATATGAGGTAGGCCATACAGTTTACTCATATCTTACCATATTGACTGCAATATGGCCCCATACTGTACTCTGTATTACAGATCTAAAGTCCCTCATAGGGCGAATAAGGCCTAACTAGAATGTTGGGGACAGAACATCCCTAGTTGGCCCACTAAATATAGAAGCCTCTGTCCCATTTACTGGTCACTTCTGTTCCAGCTCATCTAAAATATGGAAAATCTACTTTACCATGTTTTATAGATGACAGTTAGTAGAGTGGTAGGCTGGCACAGAGCCACAGGAATCAAGGAAATGTGGTCTTGCTACATATGCAGATTGCTAAACTCTGGTGGTTTCAAGTCTATGTTGCAACTTGCATAGTATTACTACCTCTTCCAGTCATCATTATTGCAAGGTTTCCATCTCAGTGATATCTGTTAATCAAGCTTTTGTAGCATGCAGAAGTAGTTTCTTCTGTAGAAGAACTTCCTGCGACCTACCTGTACAGCAATATACAAGCAAATGGTGGGTAAAATTAAGTCAAACACACTGCCTAATGCACTAAAAGAGGATAAATATACAGGTTCTTCAAAGGTCTGTGATATTAATAAAACAGATCATGTGCCTATTGCAGTGGAGGTAGACTTGAAATAAAAACTACAAAAATATTAACATAATATTACTGGTCTTTATCATAACACTAGACTCATATAATCTAGTGTAATTCATGCAGGCGGCAGGGATGCATGCAATGCTATTGTGCAGGCAAGGCAACATGCATTGTTCTGCACTACTGCTGAGAAAGTCTACCCTAAAAGTGTACTTCCAGTTTAGATGTACTGAAGTGAATGACTGCATTAGATAGCCCACTTACATATCCTATACAAAGGACAAAAGTGTTATGACAAGGTGATTCATTCAGTCCCATTGCCACAGGTGTATAAAATCCAGCCCCTAGCCATGCAGTCTGCCTTTATAAATATTTGTGAAAGAATTGCTCTAAAGAGCTCACTGAATTCCAGAGTAGTACTGTAATAGGATGCCACCATTGTCAGTTCACGAAATTTCTTCCCTCATATTCCACCATCAACTGTGAGTAGTATTATTGTAAAGTGAAAAAACCACAGCAACTCGGCCATGAAGTGGAGCCAATGTAAGGTTACAGGGCGGGGTGCTCAGGCGCATAGTGCATAAAAGTTGTCAACTCCTCTGCCATTAACATCAGCACAAAAAGTCCACCAGGAGCTTCATAGTATGGGTTTCCATGGCTGAGCAGCTGCTTACAAGCCATTTATTACCAAGAACAATGTTGACATTGGATGGAATGGTGTAAAGCATGCCATCACTGGATTTTGGAGCAGTGGAAACGTGTTTGGTGAAGTGATGAATTACACCTAACAGTCTGATGGATGTGTCTGGGTTTGTCAAATACCAGGAGAACATTACCTGCCTGACTGTATTGGACAAGCTGTAAAGTTTGAAGGAGGAGGGATAATGCTGTGGATTGTTTTTCAGGGGTTGACCTAGGCCCCTTAGTTCCAGTGAGGGGAAATCTTAATGCTTCAGCATACCAAGACATATTAGACAATTGTATGCTTCTAACTTTGTGGGAACAGTTTGGAGATTACCTTTTTCGGTTCCAGCATTGCTGTGCCCCGGTGCACAAAGCAAGGTCCATAAAGGCATGGTTGGGTGAGTTTGGTGTGCAAGAACTTCATTGGCCTACAAAGTCATGACCTCAACCCTGTTGAATACCTTTGGGATGTACTAGAACAGAGACTCTGAGCCAGACCCTCTTATCCAACATCAGCGTCTGACCTCACAAATGCTCTTCTGGATGAATGTGAAAAATTCTCACAGACACACTCTAGAATCTTGTAGAAAGCCTTCCAAGAAGAGTGGAAGATGTTTTAGCTGCAAGGGGGGAACATCTTCATATTAATGCCTGAGGATTTAGAATGTCATAAAAGACCCTGTCGGTGTAATGTGTAGGTGTTTTTGTCTACATAGTGTATGTCCTGTGGTAGTCTATGGATATAATAGTGTGGGGTCTTTGCCATGCCCCTCCCTCACCTATTAATTGGAACTGTAAAATGTGTCTCTACTTCTGGATGACCCTTCTCATTCATGCATTACATGGACAGCCAGGAATGTGATAAAGAGTGTGTACTAGCACCTTGGCACTAGGGCCAAAGCTGGTCCAGCAGCCACTACAAAGGAATACCCATGTTTATTGTTTATACTGTGACATTATCTAAAGGGCAATTTACACGGGCCAAGAATCACCTAGATAATCGCTAACGAGCATTCATAGTAACGCTCGTTTGCGATGATCTGGCAGTGTAAATGCACTGCCGATTACCCGATAAACGGATGAAACACAAAAAAAAATCCTCGTTTTCTGGTGGCAGATCGTGTTGTGTAAACACAATTTGCTGCCGAGAAACAACGAGTCAGTATTGGGAAGAGCGATGGCATTAGCGATCGTTCCTTCCCATACTCTGGAGGAGATCGCTACATGTAAATGCAGTGGTTTCCGCCACCAGCGATCAGCAGATTGTTGGGAAGGACTGCTTTCCGTCTGACAATCTGCTGGTACATCGTCCCATGTAAAGGGACACGTACTGACATCTCTGCATAAATTATCCCTGTATCATAAAATCATTGTACTTACCTTATTACCTCTCTACTGTGACATCACTGTGTGTTATGTGTATTATGATGCTGTTTTTATAATCCCAGTACTTTCACACTACTATAGGGAGGAGTGATCGGTAATGTCATCATCGCTCTTCCCCATACTGACTTGTTTCACTCGTTCATTGGGTAATCAGCGGTACATTTACACCAACCGATCATCGGTAATAGGTGTTAATATGAATGCTCGTTAGCAATAATCTTTGCAATTCTCGGCCTGTGTAAAGGGCCCTTTAGACATTAAGTGTGATGTCATTACGATTAGCCCTTTTCTATGAAATCACTGTGTACATTATTCCATAGTATCAGGTTAATGTGTTTAGTAGACCATTCCTATGACTTCAGTGTTTAGTACTATGACATCACTATATTTATTATCCCTTTGTTGTTATATCACTGTGTGCATTATCCCTGTTCTGTGACATTACTGTGTTTATCTCAGTACTGTGACATCAATGTGTTTATTATCCCTGTTCTGTGACATTACTGTGTTTATCTCAGTACTGTGACATCACTGTGTTTATTATCCCTGTCCTGCGACATCACTGTGTTTATTATCCCTGCACTGTGACATCACTGTGTTTATTATCCCTGTACTGTGACATTACTATGTTTATTATCCCTATACTGTGACATCACTGTGTTTATTATCCCTGTACTGTGACATTACTATGTTTATTATCCCTATACTGTGACATCACTGTGTTTATTATCCCTGCACTGTGACATCACTGTGTTTATTATCCCTGTACTGTGACATCACTGTGTTTATTATCCCTGTCCTGTGACATCACTGTTTATTATCTCTATACTGTGACATCACTGTGTTTATTATCCCTGTCCTGCGACATCACTGTGTTTATTATCCCTGCACTGTGACATCACTGTGTTTATTATCCCTGTACTGTGACATTACTATGTTTATTATCCCTATACTGTGACATCACTGTGTTTATTATCCCTGTACTGTGACATTACTATGTTTATTATCCCTATACTGTGACATCACTGTGTTTATTATCCCTGCACTGTGACATCACTGTGTTTATTATCCCTGTACTGTGAGATCACTGTGTTTATTATCCCTGTCCTGTGACATCACTGTGTTTATTATCCCTGTACTGTGACATCACTGTGTTTATTATCCCTGCACTGTGACATCACTGTGTTTATTATCCCTGTACTGTGACATTACTATGTTTATTATCCCTGTACTGTGACATCACTGTGTTTATTATCCCTGTACTGTGACATCACTGTGTTTATCATCCCAGCACTGTGACATCACTGTGTTTATTATCCCTATACTGTGACATCACTGTGTTTATTATCTCAGCACTGTGACATCACTGTGTTTATTGTCCCTGTTCTGTGACATCACTGTGTTTATTATCCCTGTACTGTGACATCATTGCTTTTATTATCCCTGTACTGTGACATCACTGTGTTTATTATCCCTGTACTGTGACATCACTGTGTTTATTATCCCTGTACTGTGACATCACTGTGTTTATTATCCCTGTCCTGTGACATCACTGTGTTTATTATCCCTATACTGTGACATCACTGTGTTTATTATCCCTGTCCTGTGACATCACTGTGTTTATTATCCCTGTCCTGTGACATCACTGTCTTTATTATCCCTGTACTGTGACATCACTGTGTTTATTATCCCTGTACTGTGACATCACTGTGTTTATTATCCCTGTACTGTGACATCACTGTGTTTATTATCCCTGTACTGTGACATCACTGTGTTTATTATCCCTGTCCTGCGACATTACTGTGTTTATTATCCCTGTACTGTGACATCACTATGTTTATTATCCCTGTACTGTGACATCACTGTTTTTATTATCCCTGTCCTGTGACATCACTGTGTTTATTATCCCTGCACTGTGACATCACTGTGTTTATTATCCCTGTACTGTGACATTACTGTGTTTATTATCCCTGTACTGTGACATCAATGTGTTTATTATCCCTGTACTGTGACACCACTGTGTTTATTATCCCTGTACTGTGACATCACTGTGTTTATTATCCCTGTACTGTGACATCACTGTGTTTATTATCCCTGTACTGTGACATCACTGTGTTTATTATCCCTGTACTGTGACATCACTGTGTTTATTATCCCTGTACTGTGACATCACTGTGCTTATTATCCCTGTACTGTGACATCACTGTGTTTATTATCCCTGTACTGTGACATCACTGTGTTTATTATCCCTATACTGTGACATCACTATGTTTATTATCCCTGTACTGTGACATCACTATGTTTATTATCCCTGTCCTGTAACATCACTGTGTTTATTATCCCTGTACTGTGACATCACTGTGTTTATCATCCCAGCACTGTGACATCACTGTGTTTATTATCCCTGTTCTGTGACATCACTGTGTTTATTATCTGGTGGTATATCACTGTGTGCATTTTACCAGTTCTGTCACATCCTGCATTAACATCGCTATGTGTATTGTTTAGGCGTAGAGGTCAAGGTGTAGAGGTTGCACTTCGGACCTGGAGCTTGAGATGTGTGAATGCTCTTCTATTCTGGGAGTAGCATTCATGTGCACTTTTGCCCCACCTATCTAATAGGCAACCTTGATTAGGTGGTACATATAGCTGTGTGTGCTCCTCCTCTCATTGGTTGCTGGATGCACACAGAGGTATCTAGGAGCAACACACTATATGTGCAGGACCTGCTCTCCTGAATATAGATGCCCAACGGCATAGGTAGGTTTAGCGTAGGACCTGCCTGAAACTGAGACCACCTTGGCGCTGGTAGGCAGGCACAGATGTGTTTTGATCAAAATATATTGGATAAGAGTTTCAGATTTTATCATTAGAGTGAGGGCTTAGTCCATATATTATGTTTGCAGCTACTGTTTTAGTGCATTATTTTCTGTGATTTTATGCAATAAAAGTTTGTTCAGAGGAACATGCGATGTATACCGTCCATCATCGCTATAAAACCTGCTAGAGTCCATAGTGTGGCAGTCTGTAATCACAGAGACACGTATGCCCTGGATACAACTGAATTAAATTCTCAGCTGTGAGAACCACAACATAAGGTTATCAGTCACTGTAAATAGTAATGTCCTTATACACTGACACAGAGATCTTGAAAATAGTGGGGAATTTCATTCAATTATTTTTACATAAATCCAGAGGACTCCTTTCATACTAACTGCGCTATGCTACAGGTTGCATATCTCTGATACTGGTTAAAGCGGTATTCCAGTAGGTACAAGTTATCCCCTATCCATGGGATAACTATCAGATCGGTAGGTGTCCTACGGCTGGGACCCCCACTGATCATGAGAATGGGGGCCCTGTACATCCTGCAACTCCCCTAAAATGACCGGAGCAGCTGGTTGGACATGCGCACAGCCACTCCATTCATTTCTACGGGATTTCCGGAGCTGGGCTATTTCCGGAACTCCCATACAAAGGAATTGAGTGGCCGTGCGAATAGTTGACTCCTGTCAATCACTCCTGTCATTTTTGGGGAGTAACAGGGGGCCTGCGGCCCCGTTCTCGTGATTGCTGGGGGTCCCAGCGGTAGGACCCCCACTGATTTGATAGTTATCCCTGTGATGGCTAACCTCCGGCACTCCAGCTGTGGTAAAACTACCACTCCCAAGATTCACAATTGCTTTGCTGTTCTCAGAACTCTATAGAAATGAATGGAGCATGCTGGGAGTTGTAGTTTCACCACAGCTGGAGTGCCGGAGGTTAGCCATCACTGCCCTATCCTGTGGATAGGGGATATCTTGTACCTACTGGAATACCCCTTTAAATTGCGCATGAGCCAGTTGAAGCCATACTAAAGCAGTAACAGAGATTAGAGAATATGCCTATAGACAAAAATAAAACCGTCCAGATGTGTACAATACCCTTCTGTCGGAGGCCTTTGTGCTTTAAATAGGTCTAATGCTCTGCAGACATTCATGCATGCTATCTGACAGGGTTAAGTCACTGAGCTGTCTGGCAAGGAAGTTCCCTAGAGATGCAGCCCTTGAATATTTCATGCCGCCTCATCTTTTATGAATGAACGTGTTTACTGCCGGATGCAAGGGCAGAGCGTGGGTGGAATAAAGATGGCAGAAGCCTGGACCTCTCTGCATGTTATTAAATTATTCTACATGTTACTTATGTGCCTCTGTGAGGCCTACAGTAGCCGTTCGGATTTAGGATGTCACTTTTTGTATTAACCCCTTTGGATTATTATATCCCTCTCTTTATAACACCCTTGTGTGGCTTTTCTATTCAGCATTGGTTATATTGGTATTCATTTCCAATTTTTTAATTAGTGTTTATATATCTGTGAGATAACCATAAATGCACAACGGGCCCACAGCTTTTATATAGGTTCTGTGACTATTATATCGCTATTGCACAGTAAAAAATGCCTCCACGCGCAGCAGGTTTTGTTGGGGAAATTTCTATGCCTCAAAAATCAGTTCCATTCATATCCTAGCGATATTCCACCAATGTCTGAGGTGAGACAACCCCTTTAAGAACACAAAAATTAACAGGTACCAAGAGAACTAGCCCACTAGGAATTTGAAAACACAGACCATGTGTTTAGGGCAGTGAGGCATCAACCACAAGTTTACAGAGATTATGGGGGCCAATTAATAAGTCGTTATGTCAGTTTTAGGCATAAAAAAGTCGCAAGACTCAGTTTTTCTACTTTTTAACGCCCGTGTGACAATATTTTGTTGCATGCACCGTTTACACGCCGCCCTCAACCCTGGGCAGTAGTAGGGGCAGTGTATCGGCATGGGATCGGCGTTTATGCCAGGTAATATTCCAGTTTTTAATGAGGGCACACCCTTTCAGACATATAGGCCAGAGTATGGAAATTTATCAAAAGAAAGTTCATGGATTCACAGTTTTAACACAGAGCTCTCAATCACACTGCCTTAAAGGGCAATTCCAGCGTGAAGTATTTATCATCTAGCCATTGGATAGGTAACAAATGCTTCATTAGTGGGGTTTGACCATTGGGGTCCCTACCTTTCACCCAGAACCCTGTCCTCTAGAGTTCCTGCCAACTGCAAGACTACACCCAGGAGGAGTTCAAGTGGTGCGGCACGTTGCTCGAAAGTTTGTGGCACTGACAGAAACAGCAGAGTACTAGAGTTGCCTTTCTCTGTTGGACCCATAGACCAGTGTTCCTCAACTCCAATCCTAAGGACCCACCTACCAGTCATGATTTTAGAATATCCCACAGAATGAATACCTGAGGTAAGTCCTGATGCATGGACACTAATTATATCAACTGCTCAATACTAAGGAAATCCTGAAAACATTACCGGCAGGTGGGCCCTGAGGACCGGAGTTAAGGAACCCTGCCATAGACTTTAAATAGAGTTTGCAATTGGTTGGACCCCCATCAAGCTGCCACCTATCGCCCATCGATTAAATGGATGCTAAATGATAAATGCTGTGACTGGAATTCCCCTTTAACAAAAGTCCTATTCATAGCCAGCTGCTTGGCAGTGATAGCCTGTGGCTCTCAGGGCATAATGGGAGATTTGGAACAGCTGGAGAGCCACAGGTTGGAAATCACTGCCCTACATACAACAACAAATAAAATCTTCTAAAGCTCTGATGATAAATAGGGATGAGCGAATTGAATTCGGATAAAACAATTCGCATAAAACTTCGGTCCAACACTGTATGGAGCGAGCGCTCTGTACAGTATAGAATGTATTGGCTCAGATGAGCCGAAGTTATTACTTTGCGAAGTCCCGCGTGACTTCGTGTAATAACTTCATCAAAATATTTTTACAGTAAAAAATTATTTCCCGAACTCCGGTTCGGTTTCAAGGTACCACTTTTTTTTTTTTTTTACAGTAGAAATTCATCTATGAAGTTATTACGCAGTCACATGAGACTTCACGAAGTAATAACTTCGGCTCATCTGAGCCAATACATTCTAATTCTGTACGAAGCGCTCGCTCTATAAAGTGTTGGACCAAACTTTTATGCAAATCGACTTTGGATGTTTCATCCGAAGTCGATTCGCTCATCCCTAATGATAAAGTTTCATTCCTTCATTCAGTAATTGCAGGGTTAAGGTATTTGTCTGTTCCTGCCAATGCTTAATCAGGCGGTCTGGGAAGGCACTGCCAGCCCTCTGAGGATTCCTTGGCACAGTCTTACAGTTTATTGGTTCAACTCTGCCAGCCAAGGCTGTGAGTTGGGCAAGATCTAAATTCCTCCCTCCAAGAAAATGATGAACCTGATGAGAAGAGGAAAAGAGGTAGGGATTGATGTAGGAAAACCCAGGACCATGAGCTGGCATCAAATATATAGCCTACTACCATTTACAGAAGAGTATCCTGGATGTTACCAATACGTTTCTTATACATTGCAGTATGGGACATGATGTGCATTGAGTTACATGTGTATTTTTGGCAGTACACGAGAACTGCACTGAAAACAAGACTGTGTGAATGGGAATGGCTGACAATGACTAAGGCCTCATGGACATGACCATATCTATTTTGCGGTCATTTAAAAAACGGAAGCGGAATGCACATGGAGTAGCTTCGTTTTTTTTTGCGGACCCATTGAAATGAACGGTTCCGTATACGGTCTGCAAAAAACCCATAACTGACATGGAAAGAAAATATGTTTGTGGGCATGAGCTCTAAGGGTGGTTTTATACTGCCTGTTGTGGGACCTTTACAAGCTCTGAATGAAAAGTCAATCAGTACTCAAAGCAGCCTGCATGGCAATCATTACTACGATCATTCGTTCCCCATGCAGTTAAGGGTGCTGTCACACATTCAAGGGTTTTTATTTATTTTTTAAAGCCAAAATCAGGTTTGGAACATACAAAGAGTGAACATATTCGGCTATGTGCACACAATTCGGATCACATAGTTTTCCTGCACGGAATTTAGTTTGGAAATTTCTCAGCGAAAGGGCTCAAACACACAACCGTATGTTCGGTCCACATCCCTTCTGCATTTTTTTGCGGACTGGATGCAGACTCCTCAATTTCAATGGGACTGCAAAAGATGCGAACAGCATACAGTGTGCTGTCTGCTTCTGTATGTCCGTTCCATGGCCCTGCAAAAAAGATAGAACATGTCTGATTCTTGTCCGTATTGCAGACAATGATAGAATATTTCTACAGCGGTATATAAAAAATAAAAATAAAATAAAAATTGTGGCAAATCTGCGATTTGAAGACCGCAAAACTGATATGGTCCTGTGCATGAGGCCTTAGAAAGTATAAGCAAAGTAAATGATATTTTACAAATCTCATGTACACTTTGTTTTTTTCCACTCGAGGGCATTGACCCGTCGTGCATATACAGGTGAATCTCAAAAATTTTAATATTGTGCAAAAGTTCATTTATTTCAGTAATGCAACTTAAAATTAGAATTTTGTGAAAAGGTTCAATATTCTAGGCTCAAAGTGTCACACTCTAGTCAGCTAATTAATCCATACCCCCTGAGCAAAGGGCACCTCAAAATTGTGACTTTGGGGTTTCATAAGCTGTAAGCCATAATCATGCAAATTATAACAAATAAAGGCTTGAAATATCTCGCCTTGCAACTTAAGAGGTGAAACTAACATATAAGATAGACTCATTACATGCATTACTGAGATAAAAACTTTGCACGATATTCAAATTTTTCAAGTTTCACGTGTGTGTGTGTATGTATATATATATATATATATATATATATATATATACACACACACACACACACACACACACACACACTCACCTAAAGAATTATTAGGAACACCTGTTCTATTTCTCATTAATGCAATTATCTAGTCAACCAATCACATGGCAGTTGCTTCAATGCATTTAGGGGGGTGGTCCTTGTCAAGACAATCTCCAGAATTCCAAACTGAATGTCAGAATGGGAAAGAAAGGTGATTTAAGCAATTTTGAGCGTGGCATGGTTGTTGGTGCCAGACGGGCCGGTCTGAGTATTTCACAATCTGCTCAGTTACTGGGATTTTCACACACAACCATTTCTAGGGTTTACAAAGAATGGTGTGAAAAGGGAAAAACATCCAGTATGCGGCAGTCCTGTGGGCAAAAATGCCTTGTGGATGCTAGAGGTCAGAGGAGAATGGGCCGACTGATTCAAGCTGATAGAAGAGCAACGTTGACTGAAATAACCACTCGTTACAACCGAGGTATGCAGCAAAGCATTTGTGAAGCCACAACACGCACAACCTTGAGGCGGATGGGCTACAACAGCAGAAGACCCCACCGGGTACCACTCATCTCCACTACAAATAGGAAAAAGAGGCTACAATTTGCACGAGCTCACCAAAATTGGACTGTTGAAGACTGGAAAAATGTTGCCTGGTCTGATGAATCTCGATTTCTGTTGAGACATTCGAATTTGGCGTAAACAGAATGAGAACATGTATCCATCCTCTGATGGCTACTTCCAGCAGGATAATGCACCATGTCACAAAGCTCGAATAATTTCAAATTGGTTTCTTGAACATGACAATGAGTTCACTGTACTAAAATGGCCCCCACAGTCACCAGATCTGAACCCAATAGAGCATCTTTGGGATGTGGTGGAATGGGAGCTTCGTGCCCTGGATGTGCATCCCTCAAATCTCCATCAACTGCAAGATGCTATCCTATCAATATGGGCCAACATTTCTAAAGAATGCTATCAGCACCTTGTGGAATCAATGCCACGTAGAATTAAGGCAGTTCTGAAGGCAAAGGGGGGTCCAACACTGTATTAGTATGGTGTTCCTAATAATTCTTTAGGTGAGTATATATATATATATATATATATATACACATACATATATATACATATATATACACATATACACACACTTTTTGCAGGGCTGCGGAATGGAAATACAGATGCTGTCCACATCTTTTGTGGCACCATTAAAATAAATGGGTACACATCCCATATGCAAAAAATGCAGATCTGATGCGGACCACAACTACGGTCGTGTGAATGAGGCCTTAAAGGGCAAATACTACTATTTTTTTTTCATGAAATAACCTGAAAGTTTAACAGTACCCTTATTTAATGTTGCCAGACAGCTGCCTTGCTTACACTGGGCAATGATCAGGAACTAGCCTTAAAAAATCCTGAATGGCATATAAATCTGCTTTATTATAGAGGAACTCGTACATAATGGCAGACCTGACCTCATTTAGAAGCAGTGAATGACAGCTCCTATGTACTACAGTCTAGTAAACAGGTATCTCAAAGGGGTTGTCCCATGAAAAATATTCAGCATAGCCACCGAGTTATTTAATAAAATATACTGTATAGCGCCATCCGCTGTGTTGTTGTTCTTATTTCTTTGTCCTGCTCACTGAGATGGCCGCACATGCTCAGTTTCATCCTTCAACGGCTTCCTGAGCGGTGATAGGGAGAGCATGGACACGCCCCCTTAGCTGCAGCAGAAAAGACACGCCCCCTGAGCTGTCAGCTTGATAGAAATCTAGCAGAGCAATGAATGGGGAGATCTCTGGATCCATGTGAGGTACAGAGCTGGTTCTAGCTTTGGTAGAAAGAGATTGTCATGTACTGTATGATGTCTGATTTTCATTTTTTACATTAGACGTGGGGTAACCCCTTTAAGGTGGACAGTCGGCTACTCGTTTAGTGAATGAGACCGTGCATTTACATGTAGTAATCTCCTTCACAGTATGAGGACGATCTCTTGTCCTCATACAGAATAATGGCTTCTGAGCAGCAGTTCACTGTTTAGACCACACGATCTGCTGTCCAGAAATATGATCGGTGGTGCCTGCATGAATGACAGGATCACCCGATGAACGAGCAGCACATTTAGACAGCCAGATGATCAGTTCACGATAATCTGGATCACCATTGGTGTGTCTAAATGCACCTTAAGGCTTTGTTGACACTATGGGGGAGATTTATCAAACTGGTGTAAAGAGCAACTGGCTTAGTTGCCCATACCAACCAGATTCCACTTTTCATTTTCGAAAAGAACAGTGAAAAATGAAAAAGTGGAATTGGTTGCTATGGGCAACTAAGCCAGTTCTGGAAGCAGCACTGAAAATCAATGGGTCTGTTTGGGAAAAAAAAAAAATGCAACCGTGACATGGCAATGAAAGCCACCTATTATGCATGTTTTACTACATGAATCCAATCGTCAATTAAGAGGCATAGAGTCTGAGCAGGCATTGAAACAATTTATTGAAAAAGGCACAGTCACACCCTCCACACAGAATATCAACATGGTCAGTGATCAGACACAGAATTAAAAAAAGAAATAAAAATAAAAAAGTACATAAAAAAAAAGAAAAAGAAAAAGAAGGAAATAAGAAAATATAAAGGAGGCATCTGAGCATTTCTACAGGACTATGTACAGAGCACACACCTGGTCTGGGTACACGCTACCTTACAAATATATGGAAGGGTTTTATATATTTTCCTTTATTTGAATTACTTTTAACCTCCACACTGCCATGCAATGTCTTGGTAAACAGAGGGTAGTTATTTTACCTTTTTTAAACTCCTCTTCCTCCCTGTATTGGGATTAAAGATGCAGCGCCATTTTGCAGAGACCGAGTTTCTAATCCTTTCCACAGTAAAGAATTAACAATATTAATTTACTAATGGGGGCTACTGAATGTTCAAGGGGCTTTTGGCATTATTGAATGGCACCAGAGTAATGCTGCTGAACCGGTATAACCTGAGCGGAGATCTTGGAGACCGCGGTGGACTAAGTGTAGCTTTTACTATGAGTAGGTTACCATAGCAGCTACTGGGTGTAAAAAAAAAAAATCAAAAAAAATCAATATGTATTCCTTGAGAGTGCAGTCTGGGGACCAAATTGTCACGTAGGGTCAACTGAGTACCATTTTATAACACTGGACAACCCACTCTAGTGAGAGAAATCTAACATTTATTGGAAACGGCAGCCTTAACAGGACCAACGTTCTTCCAAGGCCGTCCATGCCTCTGTTATAATGGGATGCAGCTTTTATTGGGCATTAAATGGGTTCTACGTGTCGATAAACCTTTAATATCACTGAAAACTAAAGGATGACATTTTATTCCCATAAAAAATAAATAATCCTTCCTGTCAGCAATTAGAAAAATATCTTCCAAGTAATGGTAGAAGCTAGAGCAATACTCAGTAAAAGGTGGAGGGCTATCTGAAAAGTTCCCTTCACCCAAATTTTAGAAAAGCACAGAAACCAACAGAACTGAACAAGAACTTATTATGGATGTGCCGCAAGAAGGCATCGGTCGTGAAGTAACTTAAAGGGGTTGTCCTGTAAACAGGCTTGGACCAGTGTAAAATAATACAGTACTCACCTTACCGATCCTCTAGCGCTCCCATTCTTGTTCTTCCACAGGTCCCTGCCAGTCTCTGCCCACAGGAAATGTGACCTACTTACATGGGACACACGAAAAGCGACCAGTGATTTCCTGTGTGTCGAGAGCTGCCAGGAAGTAGGGAACCGGGAAGTGTCAGAACCGGAGTGCCACAAGGATCGGCGAGCATCACTTATTTGGTACCGATCTGAGCCATTGTTCAGACAACCCCTTTAAAGTAAAAACCACCGTCCTGCAGAATGATGTCTGACTTCTACTTTGTATGATATTAAATGAGCTTCCTTTTTTCATAATTAATTTCAAAAATGAGTAAAAAGGACTTAGTGTGCCTGTCCCTAAACCTTGAAAAACCAGCGGCCGCTCCAAGGTTCAAGGGGCCGGTGTTGGTAATTTCTTCACATCAATTGAAGTTCAATGCATTTCCCAAAATACAGCACAAAGAACAACCTCCTCTATTGCGAGTGGTGGATGGGTGCACTTTATAATGGCCCCCACTCGTTCTCTATTGGATTACATTCTACTGCCATGCGACAAGGGAGAGGTGGAAAGAAAGCCAATTACACAGCAGTAAATAAGGGGCCAGCTAAAATCTTCTCCCCACAGTCTATAATCGAAACCTCTGCAAGGAAGCCTCACAATAGCCTTCAAATAATCTTGCTCCATAGCTGCATTTAAAATAAGCACTACACTAATGGATCACCATGGAAAGGTAAACTCTGTAGAAAAGATGGGGGTTGTGCTTTTAGTAGAAGTCAAATAAGCCAATTTACAATACAGTTCGCGGTACATTCCATATATGTACACATACATATACAGTGTGAAGAAATGCGTTAACCCCCTCGGCTGTCAGTGTCCTGCTTTTATTAACCCTTGGACACAAGAAGCTGTTCCAGTGCATGATGGGATAAGGCTCTACAATGTAACTCCACCTGGCAGTGCTAGAGTTACTACTGCGCTGCACCTTTATCCATCTCGTTTTCATCCGTTTTTAATCTGATTTGTCACCATCATCATCAGGCCGAGGGTCTCCATCGTGACCATTCTTGTCTTCCTTCTGGAGATGTCCTTGGGAGCCCAGTGCAGACAGGGAGAGAAGCCCGCTGCTGGCACTGACAGGCAAAGAGGGCCCCTGTAGTCCCACAGGTAGTGGCGTCAGCGGGAGGGCAAGGGCCTGGAGTTGGGACAGCTGATGAACTTGAAGTTGCTGCTGTATGAAAGGAAAATGAATTAAAAAAACATGTCAGCCTGGACAGTCATCGCTGCCAGAAAGAGCGACAAAAGGAAACTAAAACTGCCAGTCCATGTTTTAATAGTAACATGTCAGAAGTGTTGATGGGAGATCTGGACGGTGATACTTTCTATGGATTTGCACACCTGATACTCTGCCGATAAAAACAGAAGTGCCAAGCGCTCAGAGTAGGTCTCAACACCCAGAGTCCCACCGATCAGAACTTCTGACACGTCACTATGTCAAAAGTATAGCTACCCTTTAAAGGGAATCAGTCATCACAACCTTGGACTATTATGTGCAGTAATACATGTCTACTACTGTAGATGAGCAGTCCAGATCACAGTTTTTTTTATTTCCCTACTGCTCCCGTTCCTCTACCACTGCTGCGCGGAAATACACAGTCAGGACTGCTGTGCCAAGCCAACATAATGGAGAGGACTCCTGTGCGCATGCACAGCAGTCCTGACAATGTATTTCAGAGAAGCTCTGAGCAATGACAGCGGTAAAATAATAAATCGTGATCTGGACACCTTAGGTGCAATACTACCCATTTATTACTGGTTATAATCTAAGATCGTGGTGGCAGAGAATGTTCTTCTCAAGCTGTTCATGACACTCAGATTCTAATGCTTTATAAATAAAATATGAATAACTATTAGAACAATTTGCAGTTCCAGCTCGGGAAACATGCATTAGTTTGGGTAATAGAGGAAGTTTATTATTGATCTGGGAACCAATAGATGAGGTAAAAGTCAACCCTGCCCGATTGTTTTTTCCTGATGGCAACCTATGAGGGTCTCCTGATTCAGACAATGGTACAGTGCAAGCAGACTTTAAAGGGGTGTGCTGATCGTATGCAACAACCAGCGGTGGTCAGAACGATGGAAACAGCTGAGTGAGCTGTGCTACACCGTTTCTGTAACTCCTATAGAAGTGAATAGGAGCTACAGAGACAGCATACCTCATTGTGCTAAACCGTTTCCATCACTCCCTTTCACATTTATAAGAGTTAGAGAAACCGTTGTACCACAGCCTACTCGGCCGTTTCCACAACCTCAGCCACCATCACATATGACAGCTATTCTGATGAATAGATGAGAAAAACCCTTTAGTAGCACAAAAACTTAGAGGTTTTCCAGGATTGCTATGGTATTTAACAGATATACTCATGTAGTTGCTTTTTTCCCCCTCCAAACTGGACCCTCCTGATCCATAGTCACCATGTAAACAAACCACTCTCACTTGCAGACATCCTGTATGTAGCACTTTGTTGTATCCAAACAAACCCATCATGCACTCCTTTGTCTGTCACAGCATCAGCACTGCCCCAACACCCAACTAGTTTTATAGCTCCTCCCACCCAGCTAGTTACATACACACTCCCCGATCACTGCCCCTAACACCCAGCTAGTTGATAGCTCTTCCCACCAGCTAGTTACATAGACACTCCCCTATCACTGCCCCTAACACCCAGCTAGTTTTATAGCTCCTCCCACCCAGCTAGTTACATAGACACTCCCCTATCACTGCCCCTAACACCCAACTAGTTTTATAGCTCCTCCCACCCAGCTAGTTACATACACACTCCCCGATCACTGCCCCTAACACCCAGCTAGTTTATAGCTCCTCCCACCAGCTAGTTATATAGACACTCCCCTATCACTGCCCCTAACACCCAGCTAGTTTATAGCTCCTCCCACCAGCTAGTTACATAGACACTCCCTATCACTGTCCCTAACACCCAGTTAGTTACATAGACACTCCCCTATCACCCAGCTAGTTTATAGCTCCTCCCACCAGCTAGTTATATAGACACTCCCCTATCACTGCCCCTAACACTCAGCTAGTTTATAGCTCCTCCCACCCAATTAGTTATATAGACACTCCCCTATCACTGCCCCTAACACCCAGCTAGTTTATAGCTCCTCCCACCAGCTAGTTACATAGACACTCCCCTATCACTGCCCCTAACACCCAGCTAGTTTATAGCTCCTCCCACCCAGTTACATAGACACTTCACTATCACTGCCCCTAACACCCAGCTAGTTTATAGCTTCTCCCAGCCAGCTAGTTACATACACTCCCCTATCACTGCCCCTAACACCACCCAGGTACTTTATAGCTCCTCCCACCAGCTAGTTACATAGACACTCCCCTATCACTGCCCCTAACACCCAGCTAGTTTATAGCTCCTCCCACCAGCTAGTTACATACACACTCCCCCATCACTCAGATAGTTTATAGCTCCTCCCACCCAGCTAGTTACATAGAAACTCCCCTATCACTGCCCCTAACACCCAGGTACTTTATAGCTCCTCCCACCAGCTAGTTACATAGACACTCCCCTATCAACACCCAGCTAGTTTATAGCTCCTCCCACCAGCTAGTTACATAGGCACTCCCCTATCACTGCCCCTAACACCCAGCTAGTTTATAGCTCCTCCCACCCAGCTAGTTACATAGACACTCCCCTATCACTGCCCCTAACACCCAGCTAGTTTATAGCTCCTCCCACCCAGCTAGTTACATAGACACTCCCCTATCACTGCCCCTAACACCCAGCTAGTTTATAGCTCCTCCCACCCAGCTAGTTACATAGACACTCCCCTAACACCCAGGTACTTTATAGCTCCTCCCACCAGCTAGTTACATAGACACTCCCCTATCACCCAGGTACTTTATAGCTCCTCCCACCAGCTAGTTACATAGACACTCCCCTATCACCCAGGTACTTTATAGCTCCTCCCACCAGCTAGTTACATAGACACTCCCCTAACAACACCCAGCTAGTTTATAGCTCCTCCCACCCGGCTAGTTACAAAAGTTTGATCTAAATGTGCGCTAAGAGCTTCCATTGATCCATTTATAGTAGGTATAGTACCACTTGAATTTAGAATGATCCCCATTTCTCAGCTTTACTGCTTATATGTGTGTGCAGCCATTATTATTTTTTATTAGTTACATAGACAGTCCCCATCACTGCCACTGTTACAGTCTTGACACACCCATGGACATGGTCATGTGAGCACAGCCCAGAACAGAAGATAGGAACAATAAGGGTAAAAAATATAATACATTACACAGTTACAGCTACCTTTACAAATAAAGGATGTTAATCAGACAGGAAAATCCTTTTAATCTGCCAGGTTATTTTTTTTTCTTCTGGAAGCCATACCAACCACGTTTTAATTTTCGATCAGATGACAGCTAATGATAGATGAGGTTAGAACTTCACAGATATTTGTACAGGGAAATGCAGGGAAGACAAATAGCATGTCTCCTCTGCATACTGTGACAGATGCAGGCACATAGGGGAGATTTATTTAGACTGGTGTTTTATATGCCAATCTTAGACCACAAATTATTGGGAGTAAAATGCACCAAATGCATATATAATATTTAATTTGGCGCTTCTTGGACTGTCGCAAAGACAGACAATATAACAGCCATGACTTATGTCCCTTACAGTTCTGGAATGTACTGGATAACACCGACAGCATTATGTCAGTATGGGCCCGACACACGTTTGATCAAATATGTGCGCTAAGAGCTTCCATTGACTCATTTATAGTCGGTATTGTACCACTTTTATTTAGAATGACCCCCATTTCTTAGCTCTATTGTTTGTATGTATAATAGTGTGCAGCCATTTTCTTTTTTATCATCATGTTTGCTTCATGGATATGCACCTGTGATTCTGAAGGTTCTAGTCTAAATTTTCTTGTAGCATTATGTCAGTGTTATCCAATACATTCTAGAACTCTAAGGGTTACATAGCATCATAAATCAATATAATGCTATGCAACCCCGGCAGTGCTGGGAGGTCAGGCCGGGAGCTGCCGCAGACACACGCTGCAAGTTCAATACGTTGAACTCGCTGGTGTGAAACAGTAAATCTGAGCTATAATTTGCCCTTTTTTCTCTATATACTAATAGAAATATGCTGAAGCTTGCGGGCCCAACCCACTCCTGGTGAACCCATTTGGCTTGGCTGAATGTACAGGTAACAGCAATATTATGTAAGGCGATGGAATAACAACCCAACCTGGCAGATCTAGCCTTCTCCTGCTTACCAACATGTCTGGACTGGTGAGAAGTTTCTTAGTGTAATCAAGAACATTGCCTGATGTATCAAAGAGAACTAAGTCTTCAGATCAAGGGAACACTAAGAAAGACCTCATATCAAACATCTAAAAGCCCCAGCATATTTTTCACGTACACGAATGATGGAGTTCAACTCTGGCGCAGTCACTTGCTTTGCCCGCTCAATAGCTCCAAGGACCTGCTGCTGGTGCTACAAGTAGAAAATTCAAGATTGGTATAAGTGGCTGCATTTGTAAACCAGGCTTATAAGACTGCACAGGAATAGAAGATCATTACTTATATTTTTCTTACATTTTCCGCTACTTAGAACTTACTTTTCCTCAGAGAGAAAATAAGGCAAGGGAAGTGAGGTATGTGGGAAGAAAGCTCATGATTGCCACAGAAATTAATGGAGCCGCAGTGCGATTCGAAGGTTTGCTACGACTGCATTGTGCGAATCACCAAAAATTCAACACTGCTGGAGATTTTGTGATTTGTGCAGCAAATGTGCTAATAGCGCTGTGAAGCCATTTATTCCTATGGAAGCCCGCTACACTGCAACCTTTGGTTATGCGGTAACCAAAAAGACATACCCTTAGGGTCCATTCAGACATCCGTAGTGCATTGCGGATCTGCAATGCACCCAGCCGGCACCCCTAAAGAACTGCCTATTCTTGTCCGCGGACAAGAATAGGACATGTTCTATTTTTTTTCCGGAGAGGCAGACCGGAAGATCGGGGGCGTGCTTCGGAAATGCGGAGAGCACATAATGAATCTCCGCATCCATTCTGTCCTCAGAGAATGAATGGGTCTGCAGCCATTCCGCAATTTGCGGAACGGATGTGGACCCATTATATGGACATGTGAATGGAGCCTTAAAGTGTAACGGCCATTCTATTTTTATTTGTGTAATGCATAGGGGCAGTGATGCTGACCATTTTTGTAATATACTTTCATTACTGAAATTGTACATTTCTATTAGAAAAATAGCTCCAAAATGGCCCATTTTGAGCCTTAGAAATGCTCCTCTGTCTTCTGTTTACATAACACAGTCTCCACTGTTATGTAAACAGAAGACAGAGGAGCGTTGCTAAGGCTCAAAATGGGCCACTTTAGAGCTATTTTTCTAATAGAAATGTGCGATTTCAGTAATGAAAGTATATTACAAAAATGATCAGCATCACTGCCCCTATACATTTCACAAATAAAAATAGAATGGCAGTTGCACTTTAATCTAAAACACAGTATTTGGGCATAACCTTGGTGGTCCTTTGATTACATTAATTACGGGGTACTTGGCTTGGAAACATTAAGGAACGTTGCTTGAATGAGTATTCCACAATTATAACATTGATAGCCTGTCCTCAGGATATGGCCATCAGCATCAGATCGTCAGAAGTCCGACACTCTACATCCCCACCAATCAGCTGTTTTGGGGTGGCGCCGGAAGTACATAGCTCCATCCATTGTGTAGAGCTGGTAACCGCAGTTCTGCCCACACTGAAATGAATGGGAACAATGCTGCAGTTACAAGCTCCGTTCACTGCACAATGGATGGAGCTGTGTAGTTCCAGGATCACAAACAGCCGAATAATGGGGATGCAGAGTGTCGGACCCATGACGATCTAATACTGATGGCCATATCCCGAGAATAGGCTATCAATGTAAAAATTCTGGCATACCCTTTATAGGCTACATGCACATGACCGTATGTGTTTTGCGGTCCGCAAAAAAAAGGGATGACATTCCGTATGGAATCAGTTCTTTTTGCAGATCCCTTTTTTTTGCGGATCCATTGTAATAATGCCTATCCTTGTCTGCAAACTAGAAAAAAATAGGACATGCATTATTTTTTTTGCGGGGCAACGGAACGGACATACTGATGCGGACAGCACACGGTGGGTCCGCATCCTATCTGCAAAAAAACGTAACGGACACAGAAACAAAATACGGTCGTGTATGAGGCCTAAGGGGAACGGTTCTAAATAAAAGTTCTACACCATTCATTGAATCTAGATGACTATTTCTGTATCAGAAATATTCCAAGATGCCAAAAAACATCATTTCGACCACACAGGGAGGATATGGTATGGATTTTGTGCAGTGGAATTGCATGCAGAAAATCTTCATTGTATTACAGCAGCAGCAAAGTACATGAGTTTTTTTTATTTTTATTTAACAATCAATCCACACAGAGGAAAATTTTGACAACGGAATCCTCACTGCGGATTTCACTCTTCGTAATGCAGAGGGTGGAACATAATGTAATCTCACATCATTTACCTGCTGGATTCCACAATTTAATATGGATTTTGCTGCTGCAGAATCCCGGCATTAAACCATACAGTTATCCAAAGTGTAACTCATGCCCCCCACGTGGGGCACGTTTTACACTTTGGATAAACCCTTAGTGACCACCCATATGTGTTTTCACAGCAGTCACTAAGAGGCCTTAGGCTGGGCCACCGCTTTTTTACGGCGGCCCAGTCTAAGCGCTGCATGGGTCCCCCATGCAGCGGGGACCTGACTCTTACATGAGAGCCACAGCCCTGCTCTAACAGCTCGGACCGGCAGAAGTGCTGATCCGGGCTGTTTAACACTTTACATGCCGCGGGCAATGGCGCCCGCCGCATGTAAAGTGCTGACAGAGGGAGCAGACCCTCTGTCTCCCATCAGCACCCCACAAATGCGATCGTGGGGTGCAGATGTGTGTGAAGGCTGCCTGGGGTCTGATGTAGGCGCATCCTGCTGGTCAATGTCAGAATAGCATTGCCATTAAAATGCAACAATAGGTATAGCCCCTTGTGGGACTATTAAGTGGTAAAAAAAAAAACGCTTTACAGTCTTGAGAAGCGGCAATGCCAATTTTGTAAAAATTTTTTTAAAGAAAAATATATTTTTGCATTGCTGCTTCTCAAGACCCATAACTTTTTTATTTTACTTTCAATGGAGTTGAGTGAGGGCTTGATTTTTGCAGGACGACTATTTTTTATTGGTATCATTTTGGAGTAAATGGCTCTTTTTGATCGCTTGTTGCTAAGTTTTTTCTGTGGCAACTCAGAATAGATTAGCAATGATCTCTTTTTTTTAAAGAAAAATTTATTTGGTATCACTGCAATCGTACTGACCCAGAGAATAAAGATATTATGTTACTTATACCGAAAAAAGAACGCCGTAAAATTTATAACGTAAAAACGCAGTGGCAGTATTGCTGTTTTTCCCATTTTCCTCCAAGAAAGAGTTAATAAAAGTTAATCAGAAAGTTGTGTGTACCCCAAAATGGCACCATTAAAAACTACAACTTGTCCCGCAAAAAACAAGCCCTCAAAACTATATAGACGTAAAAATAAAAAAGGTTATAGCTCTTGGAACATGATGATGAAAGGAGGAAGAAACACGCTTGGTCAGTGAGGCCCAAAACAGGCTGGTCACTAAGGGGTTAAGATCGTTGCCACGAAATGCAAGACACTAGATAACAATTAGAGATGCAATATATTACACGCTGAATGTGGTGCTGGCACATGGCGTGGCCGTGGTTTTGGTGCAGCAAAAATAAAAACACAAAAAAGGGCTTTTTGCAACGACCTACCTGCATTTATGGTGCAGCAAAGGGAAACTTTTTTTTTTTTTTTTGATGTGGCAGCACCCTTACACTCGCAAAGTATCAATGACTGAATTAAATACAATAAAAAGCTTAACAAAACCTGGAAGGAGTTCTAGATCTGGTACCAGCGCTCTGGAGAAACGTACCTCCTGAGAGAGATAAGGCAACACCTGCGCACAGATTCCATTCAACCTCTTGACTATTTCAGCCTGGTAGACAGGAAGAGAAGAGAAACCACACATGGATTAACTTATTATAAGGCAAGAATGAGCAATTCTACAGAGAGAATTCATAAATCCAGCAAAGCCTGGCATTACCACTCTGCCATGTGAGTAACGTTCACAAATCACATGGTCTGGGGCTTTCTTTTTTAATAACGGACTTGTGTTGGATAAATACAGAGTTGTACGGATCAGTAAATGACAGGCTTTTAGTTCTACTGTATTCACATCCATATAACAGCACCAAAATATACACGTTCATTGCGCAGGGACAGCCTGACTCGGATCCTTACTAGCACTAGGACGTTAGCAGACCCTTTTCATGCTATTCGCCCTCAAATTCAATGGACCGAAAGGAGGATTTTTGCCAAACCCTAGCTTGAACAAAGGAGTTTGCATGTCGTTATTTTAATACATTGCAAACGGTCTTAAGATAGCAGCTTACTGCAGATCTGAACCACCAAGTGACTGATTGGCACAGACATCTTATAATAATATGGCGTGCAGGCTCTTATCCTGCTATTAGTGGGAAAGCTAGTGGCTAGTATGTGTGTGAAACAAAATGCAGCCGACAACTCTTCAGCATTCAGGAACGGTTATATTAAAAGGGGTTGTCCCACTAAAAAATAAAATAAAAAGATCTACTTTTTTTAATTGCATGTAAGTAAAAATATATATCGTAGTCACTGACTTATTCACCGAAATCAATCTGTATAGCGCCACCTGCTGTTTGTTTTTTTTCCCCTTTTTTTCTTGGTAAAGGTGGACGCACATGCTCAGTTTCATACTTCAACTGCCACCATCTCCATTGCCTGTTAGATGTTGTGACAAGGACAAGGAGAGCGATGCAGCTTAAAGGACACCTCCCTATGAGCCGAGATAGGGACACACCCCTGAGGTGCAGAGGAAAGAACACACTCCCTAAGCTGCCAGCTTGAAATACATCTAGCAGAACAATTGGAGCAATGATGAATGAGGATATCTGGATCCATGTGAGGTACAAGGCTGGTCCTAACTTTGTTAGAAAGAGATTGTCATGTACTATATGTCTGATTTTCGTTTTTCACATTATTCATCGGCAGACATCAGATCACTAAATACAATGTGGAACCCCTTCCTCATAGTCATGCACTTCTGCATTACAGAGCCAGGGGTTGAGTATGACAGTTTCTAGCACAGTTGAGACTGGCATGCTATGGCCTTTCATTACCTGGTGATAGAATGTGTGTGTGTGAGATTTCTGTAATATGGGCAGAACATTTCAAGCTTCAACAACTGAAAGCATTATGTTAGCAGTGAACATAAAAACAAAGTAAAAAAACCAACACATAACATAACATTGAGTAAAACAGTTCAACATGCACCGTGGTGCCTCTATGACACACTTATGTCCTGTCGACGGGACTATTTTTTCCGTCATGTATAATGGAAACAAACGGAACCATCATGTGCCCCCATAGACATGTATTAGGACGAAGAAAAACAGAATGCCTCTTATAGGTTCCGTTATAATGGAATGTTAGGACGGAATGCAAAACGGAAACCTTTAATGGAATTCAATAATGCTGATGTGAACCCCCACCGTAACCTTTACAGGTGAACTTAATGTGACCTTCTCTAAACCTTTGAATGCACATGTCCAGGTGTTCAGTGTTTCAGTACTTTTTGCACAACTTGCTGTTCTCTAACATCTCTAAATCGCCCAGTAAATCTCCTGGTTCAATTAGAATTGGTATTTAAACAGTCCTCCTCATCATGCTGCTCACATTTTGATATGATGAGACCAAGACGACCGCTAACAAATGATCATTGCGAGGCTTCAAGCAGGATATTCTCAGACAGAAGTGGCCACTGAGATGACACTGTCAGAGTGTCATCATCAGGTTGCAACACAGATACAGAGAGACTGGAAGAGTCACAGAAAGACACAGAAGTGAACGTCCTTTTGCCACATCCCACAGCAAGGACCACTTCATTGTGTACAATGCCCTGCAGAACCGGATGATTTATGCCACACAACTCCAGGCACATTTAAGGGAGGTGAGAGGCACCCACGTCAGACCATTCAAAACTTCTTACATCAGCGTGGTCTGCATGCTGTACGACCTGCAAAAGGTACCTGACCACATCACCAGGCACAGGCATCATGGTCTTGCATGGGCCAGGTAGCATCTACGCTGGATGAGGAACAAGTGGGCCTCAGTGCTATTCACTGATGAAAATCGATTCACGCTGAGCAGAAATGATGGCCGCCATTGATGTTGGAGACGTCAAGGAGAGCACTAACTGTTGTCACCAGACGAGCCTTTGGTGTTACAGTGTGGGCAGGTATGTCTAGTCAGTACACTTTGTGAATGGTACAGTGACAAGCCCATACTACTTGAACAACATCATTTATCCAGTCATTGTGCCTCTGCATGAACAACACAGGCCTAATTTCATCTTCAAGTATGACAATGTGCCAGCTCATCGAGGTCGCATCATTAGTCACAAGATTAGATGCTCTAAATTGTTAGTACATGGGGAACACAAGTACTTACTAAAACAGACATGTCTGGAGAGGTGACAGTTCCACTTAAAAAAAAAGTTTGTCATCAAAAATGGCATTTGAGGTTAATTTATTTTTCCAAAATTGCCTCCAAGACCACATACACAGATGTCAATATCAACTACAGGCATTGTGCAATGCAATACAGTGCAATGAGGATGTCACCATTGCTCTTGTTGCTTTCAAGCTCCGGCCCCCTTCTGTGCCCAGCCCCTCCCTGGCTGCTTTTATTGATAGGGCCAAGCGGTGGCAAAGCAGCGAGGGAGGAGCTGGCCTCAGAAAGGAGTGGAGCTTGGGTGCAACAATAGTAATGGTGACGCCCTCATTGCACCAAATACCCAATATGCATATTAAGAAAAAAGTATCATACTTCAGGAACGGAGCCTCAGATCAACAAACGAAAAACTGAGATTTTATCAGGTGAACCACAGCTATGTGTCTATGGAAACAGCTGGATAGGGAGGTTGCTGGCGAGAGGCTCTCTTTAAAGGTTCATTTCAGACCAGCTTTATGGTTGCTAAGAAACGTCCCAAATGAACAATGAGTTCCTATGGATTCTACAGAAACCTCTAGACAAGCACTCACCTGTTTGTGCATTTCAATATTCAGTCCATAGGACATTTCGTAATACTGGGAAAAGAGAAAACCAATTAGCATGAGTTATATACATGAACATAAGAGAAAGCATCAGTGTGATGGGATCCCCAACGTTTAAGGGGCTGTATCATCTGAGTCGTTGGTAGCAAATCAGCAATGTCAGATAGATGCGGGTTCCAGAGATGGGACCCGCACCAACCTCTAGAACAGGGCCCCCAAAGTGAACCGCCCAAGTACGGCCACCCTCCATTCACTTCTATGGGAGATGAATGCTGGCTTGGCTATTCCCGGTCACGGTGACTCTTCTAGAGATAGGTGCAGGTCCCAGAGGTCAGATCTGCACCCATCTGACATTGGTGGTAATATTTTGACTGGTATATACTTTGTACTTTTCGCTTCCATCCTATAACTGGGAAGAACTACATTTTATTTTACAGTTAAATAGTTTAAAGGGGATGTCCGGGACATTTAAAAATCTGGTAAAAACCATGGGACATGACAAAATAACATATTATTCAGCTGGGGAATCTGCTGCCGCTCCAGTGCGCCAGCCAGTCTCTGTTGCTGTCCTGTGGTGATGAAGTTGCGACCACCCACATGTGACCACTGCAGCCAAACACTGTCCACATTATCTTTAATGCAGGAAAGCAACAGAAACCCATGGGAGTAATGGCAGACTTTCCAGATCATGCCCCAGACAAGCCCTTTAAATCATATGTTGGTCAGACTGGGAGCACCAAGCATAGACTAACCTTTATACCCATCTCTATGAGAGGATCATTTACGCTTTACCAACTTCTATCAAACATACGATTCAGCAACCTGAAAATGTACTGAATCTGATCGTAAAGGAAGTGTACGCCATGTGGCGACTACTGCATATAGAACGGATGTAGAAATCGGACAGCAAATGGTAAGAAGGTGGCAGAGCACCGGTTTAAGGGCAATTTACAAACAGATGGTCAAAATCGCTACGTGGTCGTCTACAAGTCTTCACACTATCCGAGAGTGAGAGAATTCTTTCACACCTTTGGGCATCTGCAAAATGTTAGGATCACAAAGATGGACGCTGCTAGTTTAGAATAACCTTGCCAGGGCTATGGTTGCGGCCATTTTATAGTTTGCAAACAGCAACAAAAGGGCCTGAAACAGTTAAAAAAATAAAAAAAATCTGGCGTCTGGGAAGCTGCCCCCTTCACCTCCTCCCTAAAGTCTGACCTCTTTGTCCCAGAAAGATTTGCAGTCAGACTTACACTGTGCCCTGGCCCTCTCCCCTCCCCACCCTCTAACAAGCAGCTGTCTGGAAGAGTGAATGAATGGCATAACCCCACAAGAGAGGGATAAGCCAGGAGACCTGCTGAGAGGGGAAGAGCAGGGGGGCGGAAGGGAGGTGGATTTATTTTTTTGGCAGCCAGCTCTCAACTACTCAAACTCTGGTTTCTGCTGCTTCCAAGTCTTGGCTATCCAACATAACCTCTTCTTTCCCAGCATAGGTCAGGAGATAAACATACTGATCTTCGGCTTGTGGAATCTGCAGGCAGAAATACGGGCGATGCCAATGATGCCTATGCACAAGCTCTGCTTGTTTACACTTACTGCCATTATGGTCCCTAGAGGTGGATTTTAGGAGGCAAGGATCATTACCCCATATAAAAACAGGAAGGTTTCTGTAATTGCCCTCAGGGGTTAATGCCGAGCAGGAGCACTGGTGGCTGCTTAAACATCTGCAGCTACATCTTGGCAGACATAATTAAAGACCTAATTGCCCTGAACTGAGAGAGAGTAAAGAGCTTCTCCTAGGGGATAAAAATAAGGGAGGCCTCCTAAATTGGTCACAAAAACTTGGCGTTAGCCAAGGACCCTCGAATGAGAAGCTGGCCTCTTAAGCGGGAAGAAAATCAAGCAAATTGCGTTAAAACATGTGTAAAACAGAGAGGCTGTGCTTTACTGGATACTGGGAGAACCCCAAAGTCTAAAGCAGGGGGTTGCTGTCTGCTGGAATGACGTCTCCATGTCAGCTCTATGACAGGCAACTTACTAAACTCCTGAGCACAAATTTATATATGTTCATCTTCCAAACTAGCTCATATACCCCCCAAAATGCCCCGACAAATTTGCCCTGCCTTACCTTTCTTGGCTCATGAAATCCTGAGATCAGTGTCACCAGATGTCCAGCTTTGAAATCAAAACCTATGTGTTACTCTATAGGTTTAGAGAGTAACGCAAAAAGTTTTTTTTCCCAAAGTACGTCCTGCTGGTGATCTGAGTATATCTCGAGTAAAGAGGAAAGGTAACAAAGCACAAATCTGTAAGAAATGTTCGCTTCCGAAATCACCCCCCCCCCCCACAGCCGATTACCAGGAGAAGCCGCCAGAACCTACACAATTCATAAGAAATTTAGTTTTACATGGGACCCATGGGCGCTTATGTAATACAATGATGAAGCAGCCCCCCTGCTCTGGCTGATTGAGGGGAAGCCAAAGAAGAAGGAACCCCCTCTATGATGTCTGTAATCAAACAGACTACTACTAAAATTACGTCTACACAGCGCCACAGAAAAGTATTGCAACTCGTGTTGAGCGAACTTGACCATAACTCATCTTCCGTGGTAGCGGAATCCAAACTGGAGTTCTTAGATATCCCGAACCTTGTACGCCGAACTTGAAAACACAAGTTCGCTCATCCCTACTTGCAACACAAACATGTGCGCGACTTGTCTGCAACTTGCGAGTATTTTACGGCTGTGAAAATGTATCCAAATCGCAGATGAGCAGCACGCGACAGTCTATAGAGTAAAAGCCACGTGTAACATGCGACTTGTGACACTAAATGCAGCATTTCTAGATTTTTTGCAACTATTGTGTCACAGCATGCTGCACTGCGACACTATTGTATTAGCATTACATGAATTGTGGCACGACACAATTCTAAGGGTTCAGCTACACAGTGACGTGTTGCACTACACTTTATGTTAGGTTTGTGAATGGTGTTGCAATACAACACGCAACACACTGCGATAGTTGCAAAAGATCCAGACATCTCAGATTTTTGTCGCTGCTGCTCGGCGTGAGCTGGCTGTGCTTTCACAGCTAAATCACAGCTCTAAAATAGTCACGCGACAGCAACACGCTACCATGTAGCACAGCCCTAAGGGTATGCCCTTCTCCGTGGAACTTTTAGCGCGGGTGTCTTTGCCAAATTTCGCCGCGAGGTTTCTGCCCGACATTTATTTCAATGGGAGGCAGCTATGAGGATAGCAGAGCTGCGGCTTTAACCTGCCGCTCCACAACTCCTCAGCGCTGCCTCCCATTAAAAAGAATGGGAGGCAGAAACCACACGGCTGTGGCAGGATTTCGGCACTGCTGTCTGCACCAAAATTCTGCGGTAAGGGCCGTTCACATGGTGGGATTAACAGGCAAAGATTATGTTAGGCATCAGTTGCATCATCATTTTCCATTCTTTTGTACAATTAGCACTTAGAACATACGCAGCTTAAATTTTCGACCACCTGAGAAAGCTGCACTAGGCCGATTCACATGTACTATGTAGGAGACCTTACATGTCTGTATGACCACCTGTTCTATACTAAGGTAGACACCAGGAATGTTGACCGTCTCCACCCTAACCTTTGAACACAAAAGGCCACATGTTGCTGTGAGCACTCCACTTTGGCTGGCTTTGATAAAACGCGTCTTTACATGCAGCCGTTATTCAATATTGCAAAATGAAAATGTGGTCACAGTCATCAGGGTGTGCGGCTCTCGATGGCAACCCCTTTTTCAGTGCAATATAAGGCTCCATTCACACGTCCACAACGTGTTTTGCGGATCCACGTATCCGCAAAACACGGACACAACAATGTGCATTCCGCATTTTGCCGCCACTAATAGAATATGCCTATTCTTGTCTGCAATTGCGGACAAGAATAGGATATGTTCTATTTTTTTCGGTAACGGAATTGCAGATCCGAAAGTGCTGTCCCATAGAAATGAACAAAATTGCGGACGTGTGAATGGACGCTTATTGAGCGATCTCTTACACACAAAGCGATTTGCTCATTGAAATTTTGGATATTCCTGATAATACACTATTTCAACTATCTAAAGTAAGCACTTTGGAGTCTCACACACAACTGTGCTCAGTCTGGGAAACACGGACCGTTTGGTGGCCACATATCCCAGACCGACGGCCGCGTGTCTTCTGACCCAGACTGACTGCATCATAAATTACTAGCAGTCAGTTTGGGCGACAGGAGCTACCATCAGCCTGGGAGATGCGGAGGGCACACAGCCTTTGTTTCATGAACCAAGCATGGTCGTGCCGATTTGTGCAAATTGTAAAAACCTGTAAGGCCACCCCTATAGCCCGGTAAAGCTTTGTGCACACATTGCAGTAAGTGACCTTTAGATTGCCATTCAGCGCTCTCCAGTCTTCATTGGCGAGGCATACAGACACGTATGATAGAAGGAAGATGTCCGACACTCTTCCTTCTCACTACTCACCATGACGTAGTGCCTCTGCATCTCCGATTTCTCGCTGGCCAGCTTGTCACATTCCAGCTTAAGACTGAAACACATAAATAATCTGTTAGGAGAGGGTCACTGGTGTGAGGAGAGCGGCCTGCTGACATTTATCCAGAATGTGGCACCGATTTAGAGGAAATGCTGCCTGTCCTTTCCATCTATAGGAATTTCATTACAATTCTCACATTTTAGAATTGATGGGATCTTTTTATAGCCATCCGAGTTTGTGCTGATATTTGTAGATTTGATGTTAGATCCCAGCCATGGACTTTATATGGCCGGATCTATAAGTAGAGATGATAGCTATGTGACGGAGAATGTCAGATTACGTGCGGCAAGCGGTGATCCTAGTGTGTAACCCAGTATTCCAGGCGTCTCTTTGCGCACTCAGCCATATCACTTGATCATAATAGACATTTTCACTTAAAGGGGTCGTCTCATGGCATATGGCTAGGATACGCCACCAATGTCATCTATCTGTGACGAGAGGGCACCAGACATGCGCTGTTGCCCTCCTTTCATTTCCAGAAGTCCCATAGATAAATGGAGCTGTGGCCGGGCTTGTGCAGTGTGCTCTCCATTAGTGTTGAGCGAACTTGTGTTTTAAGTTCGGCGTCTAAAGTTCGGGTTATCGAAGAATCGCGTTATGGATTCTAAATTCCGTTAGGGTCCGTGGTAGCGGAATCCATAACGCGAACTTTAGACGCCAAACTTAAAACACAAGTTACATTTTCCTTTACTTTGGGGGGCCCATTCTAGAGATAGGTGTGGGTCCCTATCTGACATTGGTGGCATTTTCGAGCAATATGCCAACAATGTCTGAGGCAAGACAACCCCTTTAATATTTATTTAATGCAGGGATCAGCGCAGGGGCGTAACTAAAGGCTCATGGGCCCCCGTGCAAGAGTTCAGCTTGGGCCCCCCTTCCCTCAGTGCTTTGTGTGTCTTCTTATGCGGCACAACTGTCTTTGGGCCCCTTCAGGCTCCTGGGCCCGGTAGCGACTGCTACCTCTGCACCCCCTATAGCTACACCCCTGGATCAGCACCCCGCCAAAATGCCAGTTGTTGTGAAACTACTACTCCCAGCAAGCTTCATTCACTTCTATGGGAGATCTGAGAACACCCAAGCAATTGCGCATGATGGGAGTCAGTTTCACCACAACCGAAGCGCCATAGGTTGCCGATCCTTGCGCTAATGTAGTAAGGAGCTACAGGCCAATAAAGCTGCATCACTATATAATGGACAGAGATGTAACTTTAATGTTTGTGGTTCTTTCTGCAGGATTTCCTGCTGTCAATGAACAAATATATTCTTATTTACACCCAAAATCTGTATATACTGCTTATTCTATGCAATCCTCAGTGAGCCAACATGCTGCATTCTAGACTGATACACTGTACCAAACTATAGGACAGGAAAGAGATTTATGTTTAAGGGTTCTTCCAGAGTTTGATACTGAAGACCTATCCTCTGGATAGATCATCAGTATGTGATCGGTGGAGGTCCAACACCCGGGACCCCTGTCTATCAACTGTTTAGAGTAGACAGCGGCGCTCTGTTTTTCCCTAGGGCGAGTGACGACACGTTCATCAGTCATGTGGCCTAGGAACAGCTCGGCCCCAAGGGAATGGGGCTGAGCTGCAATACCAAGCACAGCCACTATACAATGTACGGTGCTGTGCTTAGTACGGCTACTTTCACACTCGCATTTGGTGCGGATCAGTCATGGATCTGCACAGACTGATCCGTTCAGATAATCCAACCGCACGGATCCGTTTGTATTATCTGTAACATTGCCAAAACTGATCTGTCTTGAACACCATTGAAAGTCAACGGGGGACGGATCCGTTTTCTATTGTGCCGGTGAAAACGGATCCATCCCCATTGACTTACATTGTGTGTCAGGACGGATCCGTTTGGCTCAGTTTGGTCAGACGGACACCAAAGCGGAATGGAGACTGAACTGATGCATTCTGAGCGGATCCTTTTCCATTCAGAATGCATTAAAGGCGAAACTGATCCGTTTTGGACCGCTTGCGAGAGCCCTGAACGGATCTCACAAACAGAAAGCCAAAACGCCAGTGTGAATGCCGCCTAAGCTGCGAGAAGGCCGTGGTGCATAATCGGACCCCAAACTATCAGATACCGATGACCTTTCCAGAGGACAGCTTATCAGTAAAAAAATTCTCAGAAAACTCTTATGTTGTTTTCACACTTAAACTCCAGAAAATTTCCGGATTATCAGGTCTGGAGATTTACTGGAGTTGGCCTTTCACACATGTAGCCATCACCCTGGAGATGTTCCATTTACCGCTGTTTTCACACATGTGCTCACTCATTTAGTACTAGGGCAGATAGTGTGGACATTTGCATTCACATATACAACCCCCTGGGTCAATTCCAGAAAATGCCTGGATTCCACTCTAAATGTGAATGGGGCTGTATGAGACTTCCAAAACAAGACCATGAAAACGGTTAATTATGAAAAACACAAAAGGACTGATTTACTAAGACTAAATTGGCGTTTCATATACCAATTTTAGTAAAACGTCCACCGGAGTAAGACGTGGAGAAGGTCTTAACAGGCCAAATCTACGTGATCATGGCCACCTGGAAAATAAACCTATCTACGTCTGTGTAAGATCGATCCAGAGGTAGCAGAGGGAGCTGCAGTGACAGTTGCGTAGCACAGTTCATTACAGTAGCAGAGCCTTGGCTGCGGGCCAGGATTTAGGTGTCTGTGGGAGGAATATACAAGGGGCCTGGTGAGCATGCGGGCTGGATGGCATGCACTCATTAGACTGGATGAGCAGGAGGCCGCAGCACACTGAAGGGAGCATGCTAGAGAAGGAATATACCTACCTGTGATACTGCGCCTGCAGCAACTGGAACTCATCTTTAATGCGATCACAGGAATCCGAGGTGGTGAACTTGAGCTGCTGGGGCAGGTGAGAGGAGCCCTGGGAATGAGAGAAGAGACATGAAAGGACGGCTAATGGACTTGTACAGCTCGACCACCGCCCTGGCACTTCACACCAGCAGGGTTTAAATGAATGCTCCAGGTACACAGCGCTTTCATAAAGCTGCTCACGTTCCATGTGGGAAGAGACGTTTATGGTATATATACTTCAAAAAAAAACATCACCTTGAAAGCCAGGTTCATAATTCCTCGGGGAATTGCATAAATAACCATTCCTTAAAGTAATATCACGATCTCTCCATTAAGGCCTTAATCACACGTCTGTTCGTGTTCCCCATGGACAGCACACGTACCCATTGATTTTAATGTGCTTATTTACACATCAGCGATTTTCCACAGACCCGCAGAGACATGGTGTGGTGCACACCAAACACGTCCACTGGACTAGGTCTATGGGTGTGCGAAATACGGATGGCATCCGAGTTCTGTGAGTAGTTTTCACGGACCATTTCTAGGAGATACTGGAAACTAATTTTCAGCCTAGCAGTGCACATGGAAAAAACACACAGACCTCTTCACGGCTGAACTGGCGTCCATCTTGTCACCGATGTCATCAGCCTAAGGCTACTTTCACACTGGCGTTTCTGAGTCCACCTGTGAGATCCGTTTCAGGGCTCTCACAAGCGGCCCAAAACGGATCAGTTCAGCCCCAATGCATTCTGAATGGATAAGGATCCTTTCAGAATGCATCAGTTTGGCTGAGTTTGGTCTCCGCTGCGCTTTTCAGGCGGACGCTAAAATGCAGCGTTTTGGTGTTCGCCTGACGATGCTGAGCCAAACGGATCCGTCCTGACTGAGGCTACTTTCATACTGGCGTTTTGAATTCCGTTTGTGAGATCCATTTTGAACCGTTTGTGAGATCCCTGAAACGGATCTCACAAACGGAATTCAAAAGGCCAGTGTGATAGTAGCTTAAGTCAGGACGGATCCGTTTGGCTCAGCATCGTCAGGCGAACACCAAAACGCTGCAAGCTGCATTTTAGTGTCTGCCTGAAAAGCGCAACGGAGACCAAACGCAGCCAAACTGATGCATTCTGAGCGGATCCTTATCCATTCAGAATGCATTGGGGCTGAACTGATCCGTTTTGAACCGTTTGTGAGAGCCCTGAAACGGATCAGTTCAGCCCTAATGCATTCTGAATGGATAAGGATCAGTTTGGCTCTGGATGCGGAGCCAAACTGATCCGTCCTGACTTACAATGTAAGTCAATGGGGACGGATCCGTTTTCACTGACACAATATGGTGCAACTGAAAACGGATCCGTCCCCCATTGACTTTCAATGCAAGTCAAGACGGATCCGCACCAAACACAAGTGTTTTCAGCCTGCAGTTTTCGTAGAACAAATCCGAACCCCTTCATTTCTATGGGGTCACAAAAAACGTGAGCCGCACATGGGATGTCATCCATGCCGAAAATGAAAGAACGTGCCCTGTGCTTGTCCGTTTTTCTGGACAAAAATAGGCATTTCTACAATAGGGCCCACAAAAACTGCGGGATGCACACGGATCACATCTGTATTTTACAGATCCACAATTTGTGGACCGCAAAACGGATACGGTCGCCTGCAGGAGGCCTAACTCTGCTGCTAGAAAATGAAGGGCAAGAAATAAAAAATAACCCCCTTGTAGATCACCTGAACGCTCAAAGTGATTGCGATAACTACAGTATATTAGGGGATCGCTCTTTATGCAGTTTTCTACAGTCAATAACATGCCAAAAGTCCAGTGCAAAAATAAAGGTGCAATACATGGTACAACATAAGATTATAATGGCGTCTTACTACATGGTAAGGTGGTCACGGTGTGACCTGCCAGTTGCCGCCACACAAAAGTCGGAAGAAATCCAAACCTGTTGGGCACATTCACTATTTATTAGGTGCTGGTTGCCATCTAAGGCTCCGTATTTTCGGTCTGCACCCTATACACATTTTTTCAATGGGGCTGCAAAAAACCTTGTGCGATTTGCATCCGCATGCCTGTTCCGCGGCCACGAATAGAACATTTCTACAAGAATTTAAAAAAAAAAAAAAAAAAAGGCAGCATGCAACGGCTGGTATCTATGTTCTGCAGACGGCAAAACACATGCGGTCATGTACATGAGGCCTCAACGTCAAGCGGCCAGGTCACCCCATAGCCCGAGTCTAAAGCAAACAAGATGACCCCCCCCCCACAAGACGGATCCGCACCAAACGCAAGTGTGAAAGTAGCCTTAAAGGAACGGCCTGTACATGAAGGTCACGTATTACATAAGCTGCTAGGGGTTTGTATTGGATGATATGTAAGTGCCATCTCCGCAGCGGGTCAACCCCAATAGCAGGGGCCACCGATATATCTGCCCGACATGTCAATTATTACCGATCTGATACCACGAAGGCCTTGTGCACACGGCAAAGCCTGTACTACAGCAGCACATGGAGTGCCTGAAGTATTAGAGAGCCGTCAGCGATCAGATCTAAAAATAATTCGTCATTTTTCACAAACTGCCCCCGTAGACGCGGATTGGGGGTACACGCATGTCCTTTCAGCAGCAATGGAAAAAAAAATCTGCATTGATAATCTGCCATATACTGTGCAGCAGGTCAGACATCACATCAGGGAAATTATGGGCAACTTGCAAGCATTACAAAGAAAAAGGCTTGGCATAGAGAGGGAAGCTGGTCCCTGCTAGAACATAGGCACCACATCCATGCGCGCACACACACATACATACATACACAAAGGCACTGGCCTGTCCTCACCGAGTGGCGGCTGCTGCTTTGAGGAAACATCATGTCCCACTCTGGCTCGGGTCTGTGCAGATCCTGTACCCAGTGTCAGTGCCTCCAGCACCAGCCTCTCCCGCTGGTCTGCCAAAGATCAGTGCCCTCAGCCCTGGCCTTGACAAGCTCGGTTACCCTTTGTCTCCCACTCCTTCGCCCGTGCTACGTTTTCCTGTCCCAGACCTCCCCGATGCTTTGCCCCGCTCTTTCAACCGGTTCACCCCCCTCCCCTCAGGCCCCGGCCTGTCCCAGCTCTGCGCCTAGATCCCTGCTCTCAATCTAATCAAGATCCTTTTGTTTAATGGCGACTGCAGCTGAACGGTTCTCTGGCGCCCTCTGCAGGTCGGCGCTAGGAGCTGCGCGCACTTACAACAACTTCCTGCCCCTGAAGTTATCTCCTGTCATGTGCCCAGCTTGCCTTGTATCTACCAACGCTGCCGCTGGCTTTAGTACACGCCATATTTTTACCTGGGGGCAGAACAGGCAGCACCCGGAATCAACATTCACCCAAGGGGTGCCCAACCTTTGTGGGCAGGGAAGTAGCTAAAGGCTCATGGGCCCTGGTGCAAGAGTTCAGTGAAGCACATAGCCTTCATGCTGCCTGTGGCAAAAATTGAAATGGCAACCCCCCCATGCCAAATTCTTGACCTAACCCCTTTCCTCCAGCCAGAGGTATAGTTTGACCAGTATGCACTTTCTATAAGGCCTCATGCACACGACCGGTGTTCTGGTCTGCATCCGACCTGCAGTTTTTGCGGCTCAGGTGCGGACCCATTCACTTCAACGGGGCCGCAAAAGATGCGGGCAGCACTACGTGTGATGTCCGCATCCTTTGCTCCGTTCCATGGCCCCGCAGAAAATAAATAAAATAGCATGTCCTTTTCTTGTCCGTTTTGCGGACAAGAATAGGCATTTCTACAATGGCCCGCCCGTTCCGTTCCGCAAATTGCGGCTTCTGACCGCAAAAAAATGAAACGGTCATGTGCATGTAGCTTAATACTGGTGTTTTCTTATGCACCACAAGGGTCTTTGGGCCCCTCAGGCTCCTGGGTCCGGTAGCAACTGCTCCCTCTGCACCCCCTATAGCTACGCCCCTGTTTGTGGTGTTTTTAGCAAATCTCCACACCTGGACAGACGTGCAAAGTTATTCTGATTTCCTGATTGGAGTCGGGAAGGAATTTTTTATTCCCCTAAAGTGGAGAAAATTGGCTTCTACCTCACAGGTTTTTTTTGCCTTCCTCTGGATCAACTTGCAGGATAACAGGCCGAACTGGATGGACAAATGTCTTTTTTCGGCCTTATGTACTATGTTACTATGTTACTATGTTACTATGTTACTTGCTCCCCAGCCTCGGCTGCCTTGTTCACGTCCTCCACTGTCACTATCCACATTGATGCCGCTGCAGCCAAACGCTGGCCACAGAGGTGACTTGCACACCATGGGGAGGGGGAATTTATCATGAGAAGAATATTTGAAGTCGGTTTTGCTTCCGTCTGCGTCGGAGTACTTTGTGCCACATTTATCAAATGTCTCATGTTACTTGATAAATTTGTCTTATCTATAAACGTAATACCTTTGTCTAGAGAAGCTCCTCCACTTTTCCTTCTCCACCCTCCTACTTGAGTGAGACTGCGACTATTTCGCGACTTTTAAAAAAAGTCTCAATGATAAATCTGGAGTGAAACTCATTAACGTAGCTAACCACACCCACTTTTCCACCACATTACTGTAGTGAGTGGTGTAAAAATGCAGTAAGTTGCAACATTTTTATGTAACTAAGTACAAAAAGTCACAAAAGCCCTGTTTTGCAACTTTTCGAAGCCAGAATTCTGGAGTGAAGGCATGATAAATCAGGGCGCTTGTGTCATATCAACTGGTGACGTGAGAAAAGGAGGACGGGTCACTGCTATGACCAGCCATTGGCTGCAGCGGTGTCAAAGCGGATGCCGACAGCGGAACATCCAAGTGAGGCAGCCAAGGGCAGGGAGCAAAGGAGCTTGGACCCAGTGCCAGGGAACAGTCAGTATGCTGACCCCCATACAATGGATCAATTCACTAATTCTTGGGCCCATCAGTCTGCAGAGAATATCACAGCATGCACCATCCAGCTTTTATATTTTCAAATGAACTGATCTGCAAAAAAAAAAAACACCGCACACTATCCTACACTTTAAGGCTTCTTGCTCACGAATGTTTTTTTTTTCCGTTTACATTCTGTTTTTTGCGTTCCGTATACGGTATTCATTTCAATGGGTCCGCAAAAAAAACGGAATGTACTCCGTATGCATTCCGTTTCCGTTTTTCCGTTCAAAGATAGAACATGTCCTATTATTGTCCGCATAACGGACAAGGATAGTACTGTTCTATCAGGGGCCAGCTGTTCCGTTCCGTAAAAACAGAATGCACACGGACGTCATCCGTATTTTTTGCGGATCTGTTTCTTGCGGACCGCAAAATACTGAAAAATCCATACGGTCGTGTGCAATAGGCCTAGGGCCTTATTAGCACTTCCGTTTTTCACTGACGTGTGCTGTCTGCATTTTCTGCGGACAGCATACGTACCCATTGATTTAAATGTGTCTGTTCACATTTCAGTATTTTTTACTGGCCGTGGGTCATTGAAAAAATCACGGAGACTTGCACTACTTTGGTCTGAGATGCGGACCAAGCACACCCATTGAAGTCTATGGGTCCATGAATATCACTGACACAACACGGATGGCATCTGTGGTGCGTCCATTTTTCATGGAAGACAGATGGGAAATGGTCTTTAAATAAATTTTCAGCTGAGCAATGTCCGTGGATTATGGATGACACATGGAGGGTAAAAACAAACACATGGACCATCCACAGATCCTTCACGGATTAAATAAGGACACTTTTTTCTAGGTACGTAATACTGAGACAGAGATGTGAACGAGGTCTTAGGGGGTAGTCTGTGATCATCAAAAATTGTCGCAAAGACAACTATATATATATATAAAACGATATAGCGCAGGGGCGTAGCTAAAAGCTCATGGGCCCTGGTACAAAAGTACAGCTTGGGCCCCTGTCCCTCGGTGCTTGTTGGCAAGGGGCAGGGGAGCACATAGCCTTCCTGCTGCCTGAGGCAAACATTGAAAGGGCACCCCTCATGCCAAATTCTTAACCTAACCCCTTCCCTCCAGCCAAAGGTGTAAATTGACCAGTATGCACTTTCTATAATGCCAGTGTCTTATGTGGCACAAGGGTCTTTGGGGCCCCCTCAGGCTCCTGGGCCCGGTAGCGACTGCTACCACTATAGCTACGCCCCTGATATAGCGATATTTATATGTGCCCATTAGTCTCCATGCAGTGTTTAAAATGATCCCACTGTTACTGCTCTGTGTGTGTTAGATTCTTATAAAAACGATCTTATTGATATGTAAATTACCTCTGTCAGGAGCCCAAGGGGTTGTCCCACGATATGTTGGAGCCCAGCCGCGCCGATCGATCCGGAGCCCAGCACCGCCTACCACTTAATTTATTCACTGCACTATCCCTGACGTCAGTTCTTCTCAGTGCCGTAATCTCGCGCAGAGGGAGCCGGCGCATGCGCAGTTGACTCGTTGAAGCCGGTGCCAGTAGTGTCCGCGCGGGCGCATACTACAGTGTCCACTGTGCCTGCGAGAGATTACGGCACTGAGAAGAACTGACGTCAGGGATAGTGGAGTGAATAAATTAAGTGGTAGGCGGTGCTGGGCTCCGGATCGATGGGCGCGGCTGGGCTCCAACATATCGTGGGACAACCCCTTGGGCTCCTGACAGAGGTAATTTACATATCAATAAGATCGTTTTTTATAAGAATCTAACACACACAGAGCATAAACAGTGGGATCATTTTAAACACTGCATGGAGACTAATGGGCACATATAAATATCGCTATATCGTTAATCCTGGTGACAGAATCCCTTTAACATGTTGTTATGGCAGTCAGTGTGGAACCACTGTGTCAACTGAACAGATTTGACTTTGGGCTACTCCTAAGGTCGTTATCTTGGCAGTCCCCTGGTATTCACCCTTTAACCCCTATACATGGATCTGGACTTCGTTGCAGGGGAACAACCAGGGCCCCACCTCCTGGAGTAGTCTCTATATGATTGACTGCTAACCCATGAGGCTTAAGACACTGGCAGAAAGCACCAAGGGATCAGACAAAACCGTAGTCAAGGATAGGTCAAGGGCAGGGCAGGCAGCAGAGTATGAGCTATACATTAAACAAAATCTAAAAGTCAAATCCAAAGTTAGAGCAGGCAGAACAGGATTGACACAGAGTACAGGCAGAGGTCAGGCCAGGCAGTGAAAGGTCAATAACCAGAAAATGGGCAGAAGCCAGTACACAGACAGACAACAAATACGGCACACCTAGCAGATACTAGTGGACAAGGAACTTATTGCTCAGGCACCTTCCCACAAGTAAAGGTGCCTTAAGTACCCCGAGGTGGCCAGCCATTGACTGTTGCAGATTAATGAGCAAGCTCTGGCTCTTTAATTGTCAGAGGGTGTACACACGCACTATGGGCAGAGGAAGTGGAAAAGCTACATTAGGAAGAAGCAGACTGCAATTTGCAAACCTGGCAGCGGAACCGCTGGGAAGAAGGGAAGGACGAGAGGTGAGTTCGTGCCACTGGGAAACAGACCGAGGCAGGTGAGCACAGCAACAGCAGCCTGATACGGCCACTGTAATACATGTTTTCACTTACTTGCTTCCGGATGCAATGCGTTTTTCACTGAAGCCCCATTTACTTGTATGGGGCCTGGGCTGCGTGAAAAACGCAGAATATAGAACATGCTATTGCAATGAATGGGTCAGGATTCAGTGCGGGTGCTATGCGTTCCAGACGAACGTAATAACCAAGGAAGAATATCAATACCTTTTTAATAAAAACCCTATGATCTCTACCTTCTATTCACTACCGAAGGTGCATAAGAACAGAAAACCAGTACCAGGTAGACCCATTGTGTCTGGTAATGACAACTTAACACAAGCCTTAAGTGAATATATCGATCAAATCCTACGACCTTTTGTTACCACCTTACCCTCTTATATAAGAGATACCAAAGACCTCCTTCTTAAAATAAACGACATCACAATTACAGAAGGCACTTTTTTAGCCAGTCTTGATGTCGAATCACTTTACACTGCGTGCAGAATTATTAGGCAAATGAGTATTTTCACCACATCATCCTCTTTATGCATGTTGTCTTACTCCAAGCTGTATAGGCTCGAAAGCCTACTACCAATTAAGCATATTAGGTGATGTGCATCTCTGTAATGAGAAGGGGTGTGGTCTAATGACATCAACACCCTATATTAGGTGTGCATAATTATTAGGCAACTTCCTTTCCTTTGGCAAAATGGGTCAAAAGAAGGACTTGACAGGCTCAGAAAAGTCAAAAATAGTGAGATATCTTGCAGAGGGATGCAGCACTCTTAAAATTGCAAAGCTTCTGAAGCGTGATCATCGAACAATTAAGCGTTTCATTCAAAATAGTCAACAGGGTCGCAAGAAGCGTGTGGAAAAACCAAGGCGCAAAATAACTGCCCATGAACTGAGAAAAGTCAAGCGTGCAGCTGCCAAGATGCCACTTGCCACCAGTTTGGCCATATTTCAGAGCTGCAACATCACTGGAGTGCCCAAAAGCACAAGGTGTGCAATACTCAGAGACATGGCCAAGGTAAGAAAGGCTGAAAGACGACCACCACTGAACAAGACACACAAGCTGAAACGTCAAGACTGGGCCAAGAAATATCTCAAGACTGATTTTTCTAAGGTTTTATGGACTGATGAAATGAGAGTGAGTCTTGATGGGCCAGATGGATGGGCCCGTGGCTGGATTGGTAAAGGGCAGAGAGCTCCAGTCCGACTCAGACGCCAGCAAGGTGGAGGTGGAGTACTGGTTTGGGCTGGTATCATCAAAGATGAGCTTGTGGGGCCTTTTCGGGTTGAGGATGGAGTCAAGCTCAACTCCCAGTCCTACTGCTAGTTTCTGGAAGACACCTTCTTCAAGCAGTGGTACAGGAAGAAGTCTGCATCCTTCAAGAAAAACATGATTTTCATGCAGGACAATGCTCCCTCACACGCGTCCAAGTACTCCACAGCGTGGCTGGCAAGAAAGGGTATAAAAGAAGAAAATCTAATGACATGGCCTCCTTGTTCACCTGATCTGAACCCCATTGAGAACCTGTGGTCCATCATCAAATGTGAGATTTACAAGGAGGGAAAACAGTACACCTCTCTGAACAGTGTCTGGAAGGCTGTGGTTGCTGCTGCACGCAATGTTGATGGTGAACAGATCAAAACACTGACAGAATTCATGGATGGCAGGCTTTTGAGTGTCCTTGCAAAGAAAGGTGGCTATATTGGTCACTGATTTGTTTTTGTTTTGTTTTTGAATGTCAGAAATGTATATTTGTGAATGTTGAGATGTTATATTGGTTTCACTGGTAAAAATAAATAATTGAAATGGGTATATATTTGTTTTTTGTTAAGTTGCCTAATAATTATGCACAGTAATAGTCACCTGCACACACAGATATCCCCCTAAAATAGCTAAAACTAAAAACAAACTAAAAACTACTTCCAAAAATATTCAGCTTTGATATTAATGAGTTTTTTGGGTTCATTGAGAACATGGTTGTTGTTCAATAATAAAATTAATCCTCAAAAATACAACTTGCCTAATAATTTTGCACTCCCTGTATAGCAACATTCAACACTCACTGGGGATACACGCAGCTGAATATTATTTGAGGACCCGTAGTCAAAACTTTAATAGGCACAATAATTTTGTATCATTATCACTTAAATTTATATTAGAGCACAATTATTTTGTCTTTCAAGGACAATATTATAAACAAATTAATGGCACTGCGATGGGGACGTCCTGCGCCCCAACTTACGCAAATTTATTTTTAGGGTGGTGGGAGAATTGTCACATCTTTACGGAGGAGATGTCGTCGTATGTCTGCCACATTATTTTTTGGGGCAGATATATAGACGACATCTTGATCCTGTGGGATGGCGACCGTACACTGTTTCAGGAATTTGTCCAGACGTTAAACCGAAATAATATAGGTATGAAATATACACATGAAATTCAAGATCATGAGATAGTGTTCCTGGATTTAAAAATAAGAAAAGCAGAGGGAGGACAGTTGGTGACAGAGGTATTTAGGAAACCAACATCGACAAACAGTTACCTGCATTGGAACAGTTGGCATCCAGTTTCCCTGAAGAAAGGGATCCCTATAGGCCAATACTTGAGAGCACGTCGTAACTGCTCGGATGAAGCCTCCTTTTCCCGGGAGAGTCAACAACTGCTTCAAAGGTTCAGCAAAAGGGGTTACCCCAAAAGATCTTTGAAAAATGCATATAATCGAGCTAATAAAACAAAGAGAGAAGATCTTTTAAAAGATACACCATCTAAAAGAAATGACACCATCAGATGCATAGGAACCTTCGATGGATACAATAATGAAATCTACAGTATTCTAAAAAAACATTGGCATATAATAAGATCAGACAGAGACCTTAATATGGTACTTACCATTAATCCGTCAGTTACATACAGACGAGGTCCCAATCTTAAGGACCAACTGGTCCATAGCCACCTCATGGAAGAAGGAGCCAAATCCGGCAGAAGAGTTGAGAAATACCGTGGATCAGCTCCATGCGGGGACTGTTCCTTCTGCAGGTTTGTTCCACGCATCAAGAAATATGTTAACCCTGTGGATAAAAAGGAGTATGAGATAAGGCAACTGATCACTTGCAAAACACAAGGAGTGATCTACCTAGCTTCTTGTCCTTGTCCAAAACTCTATGTGGGCAAAACCACACAGGAGTTGCGACGTCGAATATCGGGCCACCTAAGTACCATAGAAACAGGTAAAGACACAGCAATAGCGAGACACATTAAGTACTTTCATAACAACAAGAGTACAGTACTGCGCTTCTGGGGTATAGAGAAAATATTTCTAGGACCAAGAGGAGGTAGCCTTGATAAAAAACTGTTGCAGAGCGAGGCTAGGTGGATACACAGATTGGATACAATGAGTCCACAAGGACTAAATGAAGGGTTCTCATTCACGGCTTTTATTTGACTATAAAAATAAGAATAGGAAATAGATGTTTTCCTCCCCTTTTTTCTCTGCAAAAGCAGGAAAAAGGAAAGAGTATACCAACAAAAGACCTCAAAATAATCCCTTAGTTAATATAATAACGCTATTAGCCAATGAAACTATAGGGACAATTTATTTCTTGAATATAGAAATATTGGAATGAATATTGATATAAATAATTAAAGAATAGGAAAAATAAAAATATAAGGTTAACTTACCTGGAGAAAACGAAGGAGGAAATCAATCCTTTCCGGTATCTTGTAAAAAACGCTTCTCTCTTCCTGGAAAAAATGAGGAGAAAATGAATAATAAGAAGATATTAAACTGCACAACTAAAGTTATGTAAGAACTAAGCCCCTATATATATATATGGACAGCAGACAAGCCATAACATTGTATCCCTATCAAGGTACTAGTAAATATAGCTTGACATCAATACAGGCTCCTGGAGCATACATAGTGGTACCCGTGAATTATGACCCGATTTAGCACTAGAAATGTTGTAAAAATAATCCATATAAAAGATGTATAGCTATACATGAAGAATATCATAAATAGTATGCATATAAAGATCTATTACACCTTGACCGTGCATCTTTTTAAAATAAACAGGGATATATGAAGAAGAACAAGGTGGCAAAAATCAAACTGCCAGGCAAGTCTTACTGCAAATATAATAGAGATATAAATTTCAAAGTGCCGGAGCATGCGAGGATACCCTACCTAGATTAAAAAGTAGAGAGCAAGCGCAATCTTACACACAGAGAGGGTATGTTAAAGAATGTGGGACGAACTGCAAAGGCAATGTCAATAATCCCAAGACATGCGCACTAGTGACCTAAGAAAAAGAACTGGAGGTAGAGTACTCACGCATGCCCAATAGACATCTGGAACTATACCGGAGAGCAAGAGACACACAAAAAAAATCTCTAAGTATGGGGGTATGCGCAGTAGATGTTGCCGAACAGGACTTGAATAGAAGTATTGACGCATGCGCAATAGGTATATGGAGGAATAAGGGAGGAAAAATCTTCTAAGTCCTGACGCATGCGCACTGGAAGGGGTGACGCGATTATATGACGGAAGAGAGGCTTCTAAGATACCGAATAGGATGATCACGCTGCCACACGAGTTCTGAGCAGGGATTGGGCAGAGGATGTCTAACAGCCCACCCCTAGCAGTTATAAGCATCTACTTACGAAGCACTCGTGTTGACAGTAGCTCCATCCCCTGATGAAGCCACATCTAGTGGCGAAACATGTTGGGGGAGCTCTAGCTTGATCTTTTAAATTAGGTGTGTGATAGATACTGCGTCTGAGTAGTGAGATCTGCAGACTCACTATACTTGGACGCACTAGCGGCAGCAGCTGCACTCAGAGTGGCGCTAATAGGGACTTCTTCCCCAGCGATATATACAAGGCTATCCCTGAACACTCTATGTGGCAGCAGTGATATTTTAGGTAGCGTTAGAGGGAATCATCCCAAAGCAATTCAGGACGCACTTATGGGAATCATATCCCAGTTTACTGCCGATAGTATCATCATAGCACCTTTACATTTTAAAAAGCATTTTCTTTCTTTTCTTTCTCCTGTTCTGTATTAATTTTATTGATAGAAATAAACGTTACGTTTTACCTGACCAGAAACAGGAGCTTTGTAGCCTCAGGCTATCTGAACCATATAATTTCAAAATCCTGGGTCCAAAAGGGTCTATGAAAAAGAACACTTCATGCATTGCAACCGCACGGAAAACTTGCTTATGTGAAAGGGGCCTTAGGCTGGGTTCACACGGGCGAGATTTCCGCGCGGGTGCAATGCGTGAGGTGAACGCATTGCACCCGCACTGAATCCGAACCCATTTACTTCTATGGGGCTGTGCACATGAGCGGTGATTTTTACTCATCACTTGTGCGTTGACGTGAAAATCGCAGCATGCTCTATACTGTGCGTTTTTCACGCAAGGCAGGTCCCATAGAAGTAAATGGGGCTGCGTGAAAACCGCAAGCATCCGCAAACAAGTGCGGATGCGGTGCGATTTTCACGCATGGTTGCTAAGATGAAAGTCTATTCACTGTATTATTTTCCCTTATAACATGGTTATAAGGGAAAATAATCGCATTCTTTAATACAGAATGCTTAGTAGAAGGTCAATTGAGGGTTAAAAAAATAAATAAAATTAACTCACCTCCTCCTCTTGATCGCGTAGTTGCCGATCTCTTTTTACTTCTTTAATCATGAGCTGCCACCTAAAGGACCTGTGGTGACGTTACATCACATGGTCCAATCACATGGTCCATCACTGTGGTGATGGACCATGTGATTGGACCATGTGATAAGCTCAGTGACGTCACCACAGGTTCTTTGACAGGTCTTGAAGAAAGAACAGGAGACCGGCAGCTACGCGATCAATTGGAGGAGGTGAGTTAATTAATTTTTTATTTTTTAACCCTCTATTGACCTTCTACTAAGCATTCTGTATTAAGAATGCTATTATTTTCCCTTATACTAAAAGTAAAATAAAAACAGGCACTCACCAGCTGGCAGGTCTATAAGTATCTTTATATACTGATAAAATATATAAAATTATACATAAAATTTACACATAAAATATAAAATGCACTGAGGACAATATATTGGTACATGCAGATCTACTCCAATATATTCTCTGTAATAGCAGTCTGAATGGATATATTGCTCTTTATCAATTCATAAGTTAGATGAATAACTGTGCAAATAGAACACTTGTGAATCAAATCCCATAACCTGTGAATAAAAATCCAAAGAAATCCGGTGACGTAATTAAGATCCTATATAAAGGAAATAGTAGGTATCCTGTAAAAAATATACTGTGTTGTGAAAAAAGAAAAAATGAAAAATTATAGTGTATAGATCCTGTGTAAGAGTTCTGTGAAGAAAGTCTTATGAAGACTAGGTAGCAATTACTTGAATAATAGATATAACTGTTTCCATCCGATAAAGCTCTTTTTGTATCAATTCCTCTAGGCACACATGCAGTTAGGGTTAGGTAAAATATGGTCGGGTTTTAGAACTGGGGCGTCCCCCTAGTTTTTCAAACCCTCTTACCTTGCCCTTAAGAGTGAGTGTCCTTTATGGGGGTGCCGCTCTGATAGTTGCCGGAGCCTTTGTATCTCCCGGATTAGTGCGAGATCCAATAATTCAAAATTGCCGCTCGCTGGTCTCCGCGTTCCACGTGGTTACTTCCTTGCGTGTCACCGACCAGGAAGCAATCTGCAGGATTCGCGTAATCACGCGATAGCTTGAGCCGGCTTTACTTTCAATGGAATATTTCCGAGCTATATGAGAATCTTCCGATAACCAATACTAAGGTTAGTAGGTATATGTTCGGGTTCGGGTAGATAGTTGAATACTCGCAGGACGAGCCAGACGCGTTTCGAGGGTCCGCCCTCTTCCTCAGTAGCTATTTTACTTTTAGTACACTTTTCTATACCGGATGAAGAGGTGAATCATCCAAAAAACAGAGCACCGTAACCATATTAACAGATACGGGTGAGCCACGATATATATACATTTTATTTTCCCTTATAACCATGTTATAAGGGAAAATAATTACATCTACAGAACCTTGAACCCAAACCTGAACTTTAGTGAAGAAGTTTGGGTCTGGGTACCACATTTAGTGTTTTATCACGCGTGTGCAAAGCACATTGTACCCGCGCGATAAAAACTGAACAACGGAACGCAATCACAATTAGAACTGACTGCAATTGCGTACCGACTCGCGCAATGCACCCGGGACGCATCCGGAGCCAAAACGTGACGCCCGTGTGAACCCAGCCTTAGGCCTCTTTCACACGGGCGTCATGTTATTGGCTCGGATAAGATGCAGGTGCGTCGCAGGAAAATGCTAAACATTGTAATGCGTTTTGCACGCGCGTGGGAAAAATCGGCATGTTTGGTACCCAAACCCAACTTCTTCACAGAAGTTCGGGTTTGGGTTAGGTGATGTGTAGATTGCATTATTTTCCCTTATAACATGGTTATAAGGGAAAATAATAGCATTCTTAAACAGAATGCATAGTACAATAGGGCTGAAGGGGTTAAAAAAAATATATAATAATTTAACTCACCTTAATCCACTTGTTCGCGCAGCCCGTCTTCTCTTCTGTCTTCTTCTTTGAGGAATAGGACCTTTGATGACGTCATTGTGCTCATCACATGGTCCATCACACAATCTTTTACCATGGTGATGGATCATGTGACGGACCATGTGATGAGTGTAGTGACGTCACCACAGGTCCTTTTCCTGTGCACAGCAAAGATGAAGACAGAAGAGAAGCCTGGCTGCGCGAACAAGTGGATTAAGGTGAGTTAAATTATATATTTATTTTTTTTAACCGCTCCAGCCCTATTGTACTATGCATTCTGTATTAAGAATGCTATTATTTTCCCTTATAACCATGTTATAAGGGAAAATAATAACGATCGGGTCTCCATCCCGATCGTCTGCTAGCAACCGTGCTTGAAAATCACACCGCATCCGCACTTGCTTGCGGATGCTTGTGATTTTCACGCAGCCCCATTCACTTCTATGGGGCCTGCGTTACGTGGAAAACGCACAAAGAGGAGCATGCTGCGATTTTCACGCAACGCATAAGTAATGCGTGAAAATTACTGCTCATCTGCACAGCCCCATAGAAATGAATGGGTCCGGATTCAGTGCGGGTGCAATGCGTTCACCTCACGCATTGCACCCGCGCGGAAATCTCGCCCGTTGCAGGAAGTAATACAATGGCAGTAAATATCCCTATACAGTGTAATATAGAGGTATTACAGTATATACTACAATCCATTAAATGATCATACCTTCATTCCCTTAAAGCGAACCTTTCACCGGGATTTCACTTAATAAACTATCAAAAGTACCTTATAGATCATCCTCATTGTGTTAGCACACGGTCTTGTCCCGCTTTTCTGGCATGTATATGCATGGAAAAATTGCTTTATAAAGTACTCTTCTCCAGCTCCACAAGTCATGGTAGAAGTCAAGGGGGTAGCCCTTCCCTCACTCCAGGCTGTAACTCCGCTGCCCTAACCCCGCCTCTATGCAGTCTAATTGACACCCGGCTCAGTCGCCGGGACCGCGCTTGTACAGGCGGCGCATGCGCTATCCTGTAACTGAATCGCGCGTGAGGAAGAGAAGACAGGCAGGCATCGGGGACGGCGCACGCGCGATTCAGTTACAGGATCGCGCTCGAGTCCGACGGCGCATGTACAAGCGCGTCATTTTTCAAGTGGTCTTAAACTTTTGATCAGGACTGTATATATTACAAATTCAAGAACTAATCCTTTTCCCATTTCTTATAAATCAAAAAATAAAAAATATAAGCATAATTGATATTGCCCCATCTGGAAATGTCTGAAATTTTAAACTATCATGTGCTTTATCATGCGTAGTGAATGGCGTAAAAAAAAAAATTGCCAAGCGAGAATTGTCATTTTTGGTTACCTCGCTCCCTCAAAAAAATTGAATAAAAAAAGATCAACAGCCCGAATATATCACAAAATGGTATCAATAAAACATCCCACAAAAAACAAGCCCTCATATGGCTATGTTGACAGAGAAATAAAAAAAGTTATGGATTTTGAAATGCAATCTTGGCTGCATCCGTAACCCCTTAGTGACTACCCATACGCCTTTTTATGGCGGTAACTAAGGGGCCTTAGGCTGGGCCGCCTCCTTTTTACAGCGGCCCAATCTAGGTACTGCACGAGTCTTCAGTTCAGCGAAGAGCGGGGGCTCAATTCTCACAAGAGAGCTACACTTCTGCTCTAACAGCCCGGACCGGCAGGAACACTGATCTGGGCTGCTTAACCTCTTAAATGCCAAGGGTAATGGCACCTGCCACATGTAAGCTGTTATAGAAAGAGCAGACTCGCTCTGTATCCCATCGGCGTCCCGCAAATGCCTATGCTTAGGTCTGCCTCCAGTGTTTCCCAGTAGAATCCACCTCTCTGGCACTGCCTGCTGGTCAATATCAGTATCCACTAATATTAAAGTGAGTGGCCCTATAGGAGTAGTGCAATGTATTTTAGACGCAATCAAAAGATCGCCTACTATAGTCCTCTTGTGGGACTATTAAATGGTTAAAAAAGTAACTAAAACTCATTTATTAAATAAAAAAATTCCCAAAAATACGCTTTTTTCCATTCAAAAATGCTTTTCAATGAATGACCCGCACTATGCAATTTTCATGTAATTTATCCTGTACGGTGCTTTTTTTTTATTTCCCACCAAAAAAACAAAAATAAAACAGAATAAAAACGTGATCAAAAAGTGATATGCACCCCATGGGGGAGGGGGGACGGACAGGCATTGGATTCAGCCAGTTCCCTCAGGTTCTCCAGATCCAGTTGTTAAAATTACAGCCGGATTGGAGAACTGTGTTACAGGTTGATGCCCGATCCGGAGCTCTAGCGGCGGCAGCTGGAGATGAGTGCTTCCATCCCATAGTTTAGCTCCTTAGGCTTTTTAAAAGTATGGGTATGTGTGTAGTGTATATATGGTGTATTTATATATGTGTACCATGTATATGGTGTATTTATGTTTATGTGTGTTGCATATATATTGTGTATGTATATGTAAACATGTGTTGTGACGCCGCATGTCCTCCGTTGAGTAGGGAACCTGTTGTGAAAAATTTGAATCCCACCTCTGGGGACGGAGCCTGACGAAGCCGTGTGACTTGAGAGCTCTCACTGCCGAATGCTGTAATACACCACATGCACCTCATCATTCTGCACCATGGGCAAAGTGGGCAACAAGGATAAGGCTAAAGAACTCCTGGACACCCCCAGGGCGCTGACATGGCGAAATTCCTCGAGAAACAACTAACTCGCTGAGCTGCTGTTCCAAGATGACGCTGCAAGATCAAGCGCGCGGTGCTTTGACTGAGGAGTCGGACATAGACAGCGTTGATGTTAGCCAAGAGGCTGTGGGTTCGTTTCACATCTCCAAGAACTACCTAAAGAATGCTGGCTCGGGCGCTTCCTCCACTGGCCACTGACCTGACTGAAATAAAGTGTGATGTTAGACATATTGGCACCCGAGTGGAGTCCCTGAAGTTCAATTTGGCCCTGAAGGATGCCCTCCTGACACAACGTTTGTACATTAACACCTCTTACCTTCTTCTGGAAGATCGGGAAAATCGAAGCCGTCGCAAGAATGTGAGAATCAAGGAAGCTGACTTACATTTAGACTGGCGCTGGATACGCCAAAATTATGTAGAGGCTAGTGCTTCTTCCTAATTTTGGCGGATCCACCTCCAGCCATAGGGGTTATTAAGACCGGCATCTAAAATGCTGATCTTAATAAATGACCGCCATGGTGTTTAAATTAAACCTTGCTCTTTATCTGATAAATTACAATCATATTTCGAATTGGCCACCGGTATTGACATGTCTTCCTCAGTACAGTGGTCGGAACATAAATACATAAAGCCTATATCGGGGTGGGGGTGTAGGGGGAGTTGATTACCCAAGGGTGACTCATAAATAAGCAACGTCGGCAGAAAATTTCTGAACTGCTGGCTAAAATAGGCGCAGTGGAACGTTGGCACAAGCGCTTATTAGCTCTTAGGGACCAGAACTTGCTTGCTATTATGCGCCAAGAACTTAGAGAGGCTCTAAATTATCGGGCAGATGATACAAACTCTTTGTGCATGGTGATAACGGTGGGAAAGCTATGTCATTTGTGATAAAAAAAAAAAGGTGAAAGCCCGTGCATGGGTCACAAAGATTTGCACTTTCAAGGGGAGCCACTGCGAGACAACAGAAGCCATTGCACAGGAATTTGCATCATTCTGTAACCGCCTCTATAATATCCACCACAATGAATCATTTCAGGCTAGCGAGGAGAGATCCCAGAAGATCTTGGATTTACTGAACTCCCTGTCCCTCCCTGCTCAGTCAGCAAGGGTCTTGACCTTCTTCGCCCTGTGACAGTACAAGAGATGCAAAAGACCCCAAATGGGAAGTGCCCGGAACCAATTTTTTTTTACAATTTTGTACTGTAAGAAGTTTTTCTTTACTTTGGCCTCTCATATGGAAGCCTGAATTTACTTCAGGGCTCCCTCACGGATAGGCAGTCTCTAGAAGCTCACATCTTGGTCTTGCTAAAGGAGGGGAATGATACTTCTTTATGTGGGAATTATCACATGATCTCCCTCCTAAATACCCATATTAAGTTATGGGCTAAAATCTTAGCGGCGCATCTTGCTACCTATATACCGGAGATTGTGCATCCACATCAAACTGGGTTCATGCCTGCCAGGGAGGGCCGAGATAACTCCATAAAGGGTTCTTCACTCTATTCAATACACTGTGCTTCCTGGACCTCGTTGACTCCTCTCGGTAGTGATGCCGAGAAGGCGTTTGACAGAGTAGACTGGCTGTACATGAATCTTACCCACCACAAATTTTGGCTGCAGTCCCCATTTATTGCTGCAGTGATGTCTCTCTACTCAGACCCACAAGCTAGAGACGGAGTTAATGGCTATCTAATGCAGGCTTTTCCGATAAGGAATGGGACCCTTGAGGGTTGCCCCCTTTCCCCCACCATTTTTATACTGGCCCAGGAGCAATACGTCAACATCTGAGCATATCGGGATTGGTAGTAGGGGGAAGGGAGCATTGTGGGGCTGCAAATCACATGCTGCTACTGCTGTTTCAATAGCTCTCATTGCCATGCATGAGAGCTACAGAAACAGTGTAGCACAACAAACTATGCTGTCTCCCTAACTCAGAAACAGTATAGCTTGTTGTGCTACACTGTTTCAGTAGCTCTAATGCACGGCAATGAGAGCTACTGAAACAGCAGAGCACCGGAGTGTTCTGCTGTTTCCAGGCCGGGAGGTGGTCAGTAAAGGCGAGATGAGACAATCCCTTTAACTATTCTAAATGTGAAGCATTGACAGTTAATATCACCTACCTGGGCCTTAGAATTAGTCATTCTCAATCAGATTTGATATGTCTAAATTACACCCCACTCCTCCAATCCATACAGGCGCAATTATCAGGGTTTCGGCTTCCTTTGATTTCCTGTATCGGTAGGAAGCAATCTCAAATGTTTAATTTTACAGCACTTATTGTACTTGTTACAAACAGCACCCGTTTATTTACCACCCTCCTTTTTTTTTTCGATTCGTCATTTGTTTTGGCATTTTTTGTGGAAAGGGGGGACTTTCCGTTTATCCTACAGGCCTATGGTACTACCTAAAGACTTGGGAGGATTTGGTCTCCCGGATATAGCTAGATATTATCAGGCTACTCCCATGTGCAGTATAGAAGAAGAGGCAGCTTCCAGCGAGTTGAATAATAGTGATTTTAATCCAAGAAAAGGTGATACAAGCAACCCAGTAGTGTATCACCTTTTCTTGGATTAAAAGCACTATTATTCAACTCTGTGGAAGCTGCCTCTTCTTCTATACTGATTATATGAATGGGCTTTTGGATACAGCTCTGGAGGCGTGCATCTAGGTTCCCAGGACTTGATTGCATTTTACTCACATGTGCAATCAAATGGAATTACTAAATCCTTCCTGTGTTAAGACCTGGAGACCTGGAGATGTATTGCCTTGGAAGCAATGTCTGGGGAGCCGTATGCAGCGATTTGGGGTGCACCGACTCGCTTTTTCTTTTTCGGACAGTTTCCAGCCCATTACTTAAAGGTCTGCATCACTCTTGGAGTCTTACAGCGTCCCTTCGCTCTTTCCAGTTACTCCCTTCTCCGCACATACCTGCTCATTTAGTGCCATACATCCTCCAGAGAGACTATATGGATCATTTAGGTATTTGGGACTCCCTAGATAAACTATTGCTGGGCATTGTGTATGCTGGGGGGCAGGCTCGGACTGGCCCACAGGGGTACAGGGGAATCCCCCGGTGGGCCTTTGAGCAAGGTGGGCCCCTAGTCTCCCACCCCCTGCACAAGTGGCACATAACACAGTAGACTTACTGCACTACATACATACAGTCAGGACCATAAATATTGGGACATCGACACAATTCTAAGATTTTTGGCTCTATACACCACCACAATGGATTTGAAATGAAACGAACAAGATGTGCTTTAACTGCAGACTGTCAGCTTTAATTTGAGGGTATTTACATCCAAATCAGGTGAACAGTGTAGGAATTACAACAGTTTGCATATGTGCCTCCCACTTGTTAAGGGACCAAAAGTAATGGGACAGAATAATAATCATAAATCAAACTTTCACTTTTTAATACTTGGTTGCAAATCCTTTGCAGTCAATTACAGCCTGAAGTCTGGAACACATAGACATAATCAGACGCTGGGTTTCATCCCTGGTGATGCTCTGCCAGGCCTCTACTACAACTGTTATCAGTTCCTGCTTGTTCTTGGGACATTTTCCCTTCAGTTTTGTCTTCAGCAAGTGAAATGCATGCGCAATCGGATTCAGGTCAGGTGATTGACTTGGCCATTGCATAACATTCCACTTCTTTCCTTTAAAAAACTCTTTGGTTGCTTTTGCAGTATGCTTTGGGTCATTGTCCATCTGCACTGTGAAGCGCTGTCCAATGAGTTCTGAAGCATTTGGCTGAATATGAGCAGATAATATTGCCCGAAACACTTCAGAATTCACCCTGCTGCTTTTGTCAGCAGTCACATCATCAATAAATACAAAAGAACCAGTTCCATTGGCAGCCATGCATGCCCACGCCATGACACTACCACCACCATGCTTCACTGATGAGGTGGTATGCTTAGGATCATGAGCAGTTCCTTTCCTTCTCCATACTCTTTTCTTCCCATCACTCTGGTACAAGTTGATATTGGTCTCATCTGTCCATAGGATGTTGTTCCAGAACTGTGAAGGCTTTTTTAGATGTCGTTTGGCAAACTCTAATCTGGCCTTCCTGTTTTTGAGGTTCACCAATGGTTTACATCTTGTGGTGAATCCTTTGTATTCACTCTGGTGAAGTCTTTGTCATGGTCTTACCTGCTTGCTGCTCTCCTTCGTGGAGGATCACCTTTCCGTCCTACGTGCTTCTTGGGTACAGATCCAGAAGTCCCTTGAGGTCTCTGCGCAGCGCCAGAGATTCCAGGCTGATCGCAGACGAGCGCCTGCTCCTTCCTACCAGGTCGGAGACCGTGATGGTTGTCCACCCGCAACCTCAACCTTCGAGTGCCCACTCCCAAGCTGGCGCCTCGCTTTGTTGGTCCCTTCCGAGTGCTTCGCAGGGTAAACCGGTAACTGTTGTGAAGGGTGTTTTCTTCACCAGGTAAAGAATTCTTCGGCCATCCACCACAGTTGTTTTCCGTGGTTTTCCGGGTCTTTTGGTGTTGCTGAGCTCATCAATGCGTTCCTTCTTTTTAAGAATGTTCCAAACAGTTGTTTTGGCCACGCCTAATGTTTTTGCTATCTCTCTTATGGGTTTGTTTTGTTTTTTCAGCCTAATGATGGTTTGCTTCACTGATAGTGACAGCTCTTTGGATCCCATCTTCAGAGTTGACAGCAACGGATTCCAAATGCAAATAGCACACTTGAAATGAACTCTGGACCTTTTATCTGCTCATTGTAATTGGGATAATGAGGGAATAACACACACCTGCCTATGGAACAGCTGAGAAGCCAATTGTCCCATTACTTTTGGTTCCTTAACAAGTGGGAGGCACATATGCAAACTGTTGTAATTCCTGCACCGTTCACCTGATTTGGATGTAAATACCCTCAAATTAAAGCTGACAGTCTGCAGTTAAAGCACATCTTGTTCGTTTAATTTCAAATCCATTGTGGTGGCGTATAGAGTCAAAAATGTTACAATTGTGTCGATGTCCCAATATTTATGGACCTGACTGTATATTCAATGTATAGCACCTCAACCAGCCTATGTTCATATAAAAAACAAAAAAACTCCCCAGTTTATTATTATAGACACGATCAGAGCTGAGATGACTTCTAGATATAGAGGAAAGCTAGTCAGTATCTTCTCCGCAGGACCTACCTTCTCAAAGTTGCTGCAGGGACCCCCATTTTCAAGCATCTGGTAGCATCTTGCTGCTGTATGAGCAGGTAATATCTGACTGTATCCGTACGGTGGGCCCCCAAAATACATTTTACTGGTGGGCCCTAGGCCCTAGACACTGCTGTGGGGTGGTTTTGACTATGGAGGGGCTGACACATGATTTTCAGTTACCTAGGTGGTCTACGCTGGTCTATGAAAATTTCTGGACAATTTTCCAAGATTTCCTTGCAAGCTATTCCTTCAGGTCTGCCCCTTCTTGGTTGGAGCCACTTCTCCTTCAGCCCAATCCTCCTAAGCCCCTGATTTACAGACTGTATAGACAGATATCCGTAGATATAGTTCAAGGGAAGACTTTATACCTGCTGGCTTGGGAAAAGGATCTGGGGGTTGCCTTCTCTCCCTCAGAAATTGAGCTGATCCTTTCCCGTTCTCATGGTCCCTCCCGATGTAAAATGAAAAGGACGATTCCGGCACTTATTGTTCTTCCCATAAAATCTTCCTCTTTATTGAATAACATCATGTGCGGAACAGTATCACAAACAAGCAATTGTTTACGCGTTTCGGAGACCTTCTCCTTAGTCGTAACAATGTGGTCTGAGAGTTTGTAAAAATTTAAAGACCCATGTACCCTCCCCCAACTAGTGGGTGGTGGTAACAAGATGTCATGAATTGATCAACCCAAAGACTCACACCTGGAGTATCATTCTCAGTGGACATTAGTTAAAATAGCCCCACATGATACTCTCCGCACTACCCTGCGCTTGGACTATGCATATCATAGCCGAAGGCTTTCACATATCAAGAGAGCAAGTACAAGCGCAAGGTGTGAGGAAACGCATCGGGTGAATAGGGCATATACAAAATATCAATGACAGATAAAATATACAAACATATAAGGCTACTTTCACACTTGCGTTCAGAGCGGATCCGTCTGGGGTCTGCCCAGACGGATCCGCTCATATGTGCTTTAACTGCAGACTGTCAGCTTTAATTTAGGGTATTTACATCCAAATCAGGTGAACGGTGTAGGAATTACAACAGTTTGCATATGTGCCTCCCTCTTGTTAAGGAACCAAAAGTAATGGGACAATTGGCTTCTCAGCTGTTTTCATGGCCAGGTGTGTGTTATTCCTTCATTATCCCAATTACAATGAGCAGATAAAAAGTCCAGAGTTCATTTCAAGTGGGCTATTTGCATTTGGAATTGGTTGCTGTCAACTCTCAAGATGAGATCCAAAGAGCTGTCACTATCAGTGAAGCAAGCCATCATTAGGATGAAAAAACAAAACAAACCCATCAGAGAGATAGCAAAAACATTAGACGGGCCAAAACAACTGTTTGGAACATTCTTAAAAAGAAGGAACGTACCGGTGAGCTCAGCAACACCAAAAGACCCGGAAGACCACGGAAAACAACTGTGGTGGATGACCAAAGAATTCTTTACCTGGTGAAGAAAACACCCTTCAGAACATTTGGCCAGATCAAGAACACTCTCCAGGAGGTAGGTGTATGTGTGTCAAAGTCAACAATCAAGAGAAGACTTTACCAGAGTGAATACAGAGGGTTCACCACAAGATGTAAACCATTGGTGAGCCTCAAAAACAGGAAGGCCAGATTAGAGTTTGCCAAACGACATCTAAAAAAGACTTCACAGTTCTGGAACAACATCCTATGGACAGATGAGACCAAGATCAACTTGTACCAGAGTGATGAGAAGAGAAGAGTATGGAGAAGGAAAGGAACTGCTCATGATCCTAAGCATACCACCTCATCAGTGTAGCATGGTGGTGGTAGTGTCATGACGTTGGCATGTATGGCTGCCAATGGAACTGGTTCTCTTGCATTTATTGATAATGTGACTGCTGACAAAAGCAGCAGGATAAATTCTGAAGTGTTTTGGGCAATATTATCTTCTCATATTCAGCCAAATGCTTCAGAACTCATTGGACGGCGCTTCAAAGTGCAGATGGACAATGACCCAAAGCATACTGCAAAAGCAACCAAAGAGTTTTTTAAAGGAAAGAAGTGGAATGTTATGTAATGGCCAAGTCAATCACCTGACCTGAATCAGATTGAGCATGCATTTCACTTGCTGAAGACAAAACTGAAGGGAAAATGCCCCAAGAACAAGCAGGAACTGAAGACAGTTGCAGTAGAGGCCTGGCAGAGCATCACCAGGGATGAAACCAAGCATCTGGTGATGTCTATGCGTTCCAGGCTTCAGGCTGTAATTGACTGCAAAGGATTTGCAACCAAGTATTAAAAAGTGAAAGTTTGATTTATGATTATTATTCTGTCCCATTACTTTTGGTCCCTTAACAAGTGGGAGGCACATATGCAAACTGTTGTAATTCCTACACCGTTCACCTGATTTGGATGTAAATACCCTCAAATTAAAGCTGACAGTCTGCAGTTAAAGCACATCTTGTTCGTTTCATTTCAAATCCATTGTGGTGGTGTATAGAGCCAAAAATGTTAGAATTGTGTCGATGTCCCAATATTTATGGACCTGACTGTATATGGCCACAATCTTCAAGTTGTTATGATATAAAAGGACGTGTTGGAATTAACTTGCAAAACAAACCATGATAGACAGACATATGATATAGTATAACATATGACAAATGACATCCAATGGCAACTGGAAAATTAAATGCTAACTTCCAGTATAAGAGGTTATTGGTAAATATACATCAATTCTTTCTTTTGGTTGAGACCTGTTGGTACCCTTGTATTTAAAAGGAAAATCCAAAAGGCCTCTCTCAAAAGTATTTTTTTTTGATGGTCTCCTCCCCTGGCTGGCACCATTACCTTCTCAATTGCAAATGTACGGAGGGATCCCATGTTGCGGCTGTGTGTGTGGATGAAGTGTTTGGCAGCACCAGAAATATTAAGGATAGATGGATTTGAGATGTAGTTCAGATGTTCTAGTATTCTGTTTTTGAACATACGTACGGTGCTGCCAACATACATCAAATCACACTCCACACATTGTATAATATAGATTACCCCCGTGCTATTGCAATTGATATATGTTTTTATAGGGAAAGTTGTTGAATGATCAGCATTATGAAAGCTTTTTTGAACTGATACATACTTGCATGTTTTACAAGGATGGCTACCACACTTTGTGAAGCCTTTGTAATTAATCCACATGCTCTGTAATTTTTTATATTTGTTGGCCACGTACAGGGAAGGGGAAACGGAACTTGCCATGGTTGATGCTTTTCTAGGCACTATTTTGCAGCCATTTTTCAAAGCATTGTACAGAATATTGTCATCAAATAAAATAGGCAGACACTTCTGCACAATGCTTCGTATTTTATTAAACTGACGGCTGTATGTCAAAACCAATGTAGGTGGATCTTTCTCTACTGTCTCCCGTTTACTTTTGTCTTTAATTTGTATATGATCATTATTCATAACTTCCTTATTGGTTTGATGTGCTGCACTGACTTTTTGATCTACAATTGTTTTACGGGTATTTTTGGATCCAAATAATAAATCATATCTAGATTTATTTGACACTATATTAAACCCTCTTTCTAGCATCCATGTTGGATATCCTCTTATTTTTAATCTCATTTTGATACCTTCACATTCTTTTTGAAAAGCCACTTCTGTATTACAGTTTCTGCGTGCATGCATGAATTCCCCCACAGCTATGGCTCTTATGACATGCGCCGGATGATGGCTTTTCGCATGCAGTATAGAGTCACCTGCTGTTGTTTTCCTATGGGTCTCCGTATAGATTACTTCGTCTGGGAAACCAGTTAGTTTCAAATCTAGGAAACTAATGGACTCCACCTCCACAGTACACGTAAAACGCAAATTGTACGTGTTGTCATTCAGATAGTGCTTGAAATCCGATACGGCAGATACATCGCCGTCCCATATGATGAGCAGGTCGTCGATGTATCTGCCGTACCACGCCAAACAACGAATAAACGACTAAAAGGGCAGTCAACATTGTATATACATCTCTCCTCCCAGTATGCCATTGTGAGGTTTGCCAAAGAGGGCGAGAATTTCGCCCCCATTGACACCCCTCGTATCTGTAAATAATACGTGTTATTAAACATACAATAGTTGTGTGTGAGTAGAAAAGATGTGACCTCACATACAGTACAGACCAAAAGTTTGGACACACCTTCTCATTCAAAGAGTTTTCTTTATTTTCATGACTATGAAAATTGTAGATTCACACTGAAGACATCAAAACTATGAATTAACACATGTGGAATTATATACATAACAAACAAGTGTGAAACAACTGAAAATATGTCATATTCTAGGTTCTTCAAAGTAGCCACCTTTTGCTTTGATTACTGCTTTGCACACTCTTGGCATTCTCTTGATGAGCTTCAAGAGGTAGTCCCCTGAAATGGTTTTCACTTCACAGGTGTGCCCTGTCAGGTTTAATAAGTGGGATTTCTTGTCTTATAAATGGGGTTGGGACCATCAGTTGCGTTGAGGAGAAGTCAGGTGGATACACAGCTGATAGTCCTACTGAATAGACTGTTAGAATTGGTATTATGGCAAGAAAAAAGCAGCTAAGTAAAGAAAAACGAGTGGCCATCATTACTTTAAGAAATGAAGGTCAGTCAGTCAGCCGAAAAATTGGGAAAACTTTGAAAGTAAGGGCTATTTGACCATGAAGGAGAGTGATGGGGTGCTGCGCCAGATGACCTGGCCTTCACAGTCACCGGACCTGAACCTAATCGAGATGGTTTGGGGTGAGCTGGACCGCAGAGTGAAGGCAAAAGGGCCAACAAGTGCTAAGCATCTCTGGGAACTCCTTCAAGACTGTTGGAAGACCATTTCAGGGGACTACCTCTTGAAGCTCATCAAGAGAATGCCAAGAGTGTGCAAAGCAGTAATCAAAGCAAAAGGTGGCTACTTTGAAGAACCTAGAATATGACATATTTTCCACATGTGTTAATTCCACATGTGTTAATTCATAGTTTTGATGCCTTCATAGTCATGAAAATAAAGGAAACTCTTTGAATGAGAAGGTGTCCAAACTTTTGGTCTGTACTGTACATAGTCGATAAAATCATCCGAATGACCAGTGTATCTATGGAGGTGGAATTCTAAAGCCATAAGAGCCACTCCGTGGGGGATCGATGGATAAAAAGCTTCAACATTGGCAGTGACCCACTTGTATTGTGGGTGCCAGACAAAATCATACATAGCACGCAACACATCTCCTGTATCTTTAAGATACCCCGGTATTCATCTTACCAAAGGCTGTAGTATATTGTCCAGCCAATTACCCATGCGTTCTATTAGGGACCCAATGCCCGAGATAATGGGGCGCAATGGAGGGGGAACCAGCCCTTCGTGTACCTTTGGCAAGGCGTGCATGATGGGAGTTATGGGTGCGTTCACACAGAGAAAGCGGTATTGTGAGTCATTGAAAAAACCCAGAGTTAATCCTTTCTGAATAAGTAAATTGTACTCACATTTGTATTCCACAAGTGGGTTTTTATCAAGCTTTCTATATGTGGACGCATCACACAAGATTTCCCCTACCTGTTTTTCATAACTGTTTTTATCAAGAACCACGATGGATCCCCCTTATCAGCCATCTTGATGACCACTTCTGTCATGGATTCTAATTCCACCAGGGTCTGTTTTAAGGAGCTAGAAAGATTATTAGATCGTACCTCTAACATAGTATTATTATATAGCCCTGTTAATTCTTTTTCAAGTAAGTCCTGAAAGGTGTCCATACTGTTGGTTCTGGAGATTAAGGGGTAGAAATGTGGATTATGTGTTTTAAATCCCTTTCCTGGCTCTATTTGTTCTACCCCACCTGATTCTACATGGAGATCTGAGAGACAGAGGAGAGACAGCTGTTCATTAAATGAAAGACCTGTATATATATTATCATTTACTTTACTTTCTGTATTAAGTGTATGAACTGTTACATCAGGTATATCATAGAAATGTCTCGCTACTGTGAGGTTTCTGATAAATTTATTAACGTCCAAAATGGTGCTGAATAAATCAAAATCAGCTGACGGTGCAAAGTTCAAGCCTAGGGATAGCACTTGTATTTGTTTTTCTGTCAGATTGACTTCAGACAGGTTCAGAACATCCAAGTCCTTGTTATATGACTCTCCACCATTTACTTCTTGTGTGTACGGATTGACATTGCATACATTTTTCCTGTGCTTGCGTCCTGCACGTTTTCTTCGTTTTTTGATGACTTGCCGTCAATTGATTTCTCATTATTTTTATTTCTCTTATAATAAGACGGCTTAACTATGATGTTTTCACGTTCACTAGCAGGTAAGCTGATGTCATCCTGTGAAGCTTGTGAAGCATCCGTATATTCTGTATAGTCCTATTCAGACGAGAAGTTGACTCTGGAGGTTCTCTGCGTCTTTCGTTGGTATTTGTTATGGTGCTTTAATATGGACTTGGGGGTGGAGCAGAGGTTCTCTCTCCTGCCCTATTCATACACCTGGTTTTGTGCATAGTCGTGGAGATCTCGCTGAAATTTTGAGTGTTTGGTGCTCATGATTTTATCTTCCAGTTGTTTTGCTCCATCTCAATATAATCAGCTTCTCCCTCATATTTAGTTAGACCATCTTTGCACTCCTGGATTTCAGATTGTAATGATTGTAGTTTCTCATTTTCACAATCAGTAATAAGCGCCAGTAATTCTAATGAGCAATGTGACAGAATGCTATTCCACTTAGTGACAAAGGTATCGGAGAATATAGTAGTAGGTATTTTTTTAATTCTTAATCCACGTGGGATCATCAGTTTCTCTGTATATTTAACAAGTGTCGTATAGTCCCACTATACACGGGTTTCTTGTGACATTAGTTTTTCTAAGTCAGTCATTTTAGTTTTCCAGTTCAAGTCACGTCTGGCAGATAAGTCTTCCGTGGAAAAGACAGTGTCTGCCTTCGATCGACGGTCAGATGCGGCCATGAAAGCCATTTCGCAACAGGTATGCGAGTAATGTGAACAGTCCGCAATATTCAAAGAAATAATTTAGGAGTTTTCAGGGTATATTTCAACGGGAAACCGACAGTGTAGCAAAGGAACAGTCTTGAAAAGGCATATAGGAAACGTTTGTCCAGCTCACCTATTCGGCATATAGTATCCCGTGTGCCCGGAGTCAAGCCAGCAAGTTCCTGGACGTATAGGCAAAGTAAAATGAAAAGGACGATTCCGGCACTTATTGTTCTTCCCATAAAATCTTTATCTTTATTGAATCACATCATGTGCGGAACAATATCACAAACAAGCAATTGTTTACGCGTTTCGGAGACCTTCTCCTTAGTCGTAACAATGTGGTCTGAGAGTTTGGAAAAATTTAAAGACCCATGTACCCTCCCCCAACTAGTGGGTGGTGGTAACATGATGTCATGAATTGATCAACCCAAAGACTCACACCTGGAGTATCATTCTCAGTGGACATTAGATAAAATAGCCCCACATGATGCTCTCTGCACTACCCTGCGCTTGGACTATGCATATAATAGCCGAAGGCTTTCACATATCAAGAGAGCAAGTACAAGCGCAAGGTGTGAGGAAACGCATCATGTGAATAGGGCATATACAAAATATTTTATCTGTCAATGATATTTTGTATATGCCCTATTCACACGATGCGTTTCCTCACACCTTGCGCTTGTACTTGCTCTCTTGATATGTGAAAGTCTTCGGCTTTGATATGCATAGTCCAAGCGCAGGGTAGTGCGGAGAGCATCATGTGGGGCTATTTTAACTAATGTCCACTGAGAATGATACTCCAGGTGTGAGTCTTTGGATTGATCAATTCATGACATCATGTTACCACCACCCACTAGTTGGGGGAGGGTACATGGGTCTTTAAATTTCCCAAACTCTCAGACCACATTGTTACGACTAAGGAGAGGGTCTCCGAAACGCGTAAACAATTGCTTGTTTGTGATACTGTTCCGCACGTGATGTGATTCAATAAAGAGGAAGATTTTATGGGAAGAACAATAAGTGCCGGAATCATCCTTTTCATTTTACTTTGTCTATACAGGGAGTGCAGAATTATTAGGCAAGTTGTATTTTTGAGGATTAATTTTATTATTGAACAACAACCATGTTCTCAATAAACCCAAAAAACTCATTAATATCAAAGCTGAATATTTTTGGAAGTAGTTTTTAGTTTGTTTTTAGTTTTAGCTATTTTAGGGGGATATCTGTGTGTGCAGGTGACTATTACTGTGCATAATTATTAGGCAACTTAACAACAAACAAATATATACCCATTTCAATTATTTATTTTTACCAGTGAAACCAATATAACATCTCAACATTCACAAATATACATTTCTGACATTCAAAAACAAATCAGTGACCAATATAGCCACCTTTCTTTGCAAGGACACTCAAAAGCCTGCCATCCATGGATTCTGTCAGTGTTTTGATCTGTTAACCATCAACATTGCGTGCAGCAGCAACCACAGCCTCCCAGACACTGTTCAGAGAGGTGTACTGTTTTCCCTCCTTGTAAATCTCACATTTGATGATGGACCACAGGTTCTCAATGGGGTTCAGATCAGGTGAACAAGGAGGCCATGTCATTAGATTTTCTTCTTTTATACCCTTTCTTGCCAGCCACGCTGTGGAGTACTTGGACACGTGTGATGGAGCATTGTCCTGCATGAAAATCATGTTTTTCTTGAAGGATGCAGACTTCTTCCTGTACCACTGCTTGAAGAAGGTGTCTTCCAGAAACTGGCAGTAGGACTGGGAGTTGAGCTTGACTCCATCCTCAACCCGAAAAGGCCCCACAAGCTCATCTTTGATGATACCAGCCCAAACCAGTACTCCACCTCCATCTTGCTGGCGTCTGAGTCGGACTGGAGCTCTCTGCCCTTTACCAATCCAGCCACGGGCCCATCCATCTGGCCCATCAAGACTCACTCTCATTTCATCAGTCCATAAAACCTTAGAAAAATCAGTCTTGAGATATTTCTTGGCCCAGTCTTGACGTTTCAGCTTGTGTGTCTTGTTCAGTGGTGGTCGTCTTTCAGCCTTTCTTACCTTGGCCATGTCTCTGAGTATTGCACACCTTGTGCTTTTGGGCACTCCAGTGATGTTGCAGCTCTGAAATATGGCCAAACTGGTGGCAAGTGGCATCTTGGCAGCTGCACGCTTGACTTTTCTCAGTTCATGGGCAGTTATTTTGCGCCTTGGTTTTTCCACACGCTTCTTGCGACCCTGTTGACTATTTTGAATGAAACGCTTGATTGTTCGATGATCACGCTTCAGAAGCTTTGCAATTTTAAGAGTGCTGCATCCCTCTGCAAGATATCTCACTATTTTTGACTTTTCTGAGCCTGTCAAGTCCTTCTTTTGACCCATTTTGCCAAAGGAAAGGAAGTTGCCTAATAATTATGCACACCTAATATAGGGTGTTGATGTCATTAGACCACACCCCTTCTCATTACAGAGATACACATCACCTAATATGCTTAATTGGTAGTAGGCTTTCGAGCCTATACAGCCTGGAGTAAGACAACATGCATAAAGAGGATGATGTGGTCAAAATACTCATTTGCCTAATAATTCTGCACGCAGTGTACGTCCAGGAACTTTCTGGCTTGACTCCGGGCACACAGGATACTATATGCCGAATAGCTGAGCTGGACAAACGTTTCCTATTAATGTGTTAGAATTCTGAAGAATTTGTTTTACCTGCTGACCCACAGGTAGAGATCTTCCATCTATCTGGATGCTCTAGATCAGGGATGCTCAACTTGCGGCCCTCCATCTGTTGTAAAACTACATCTCCCACCATGCCCTGCTGTAGGCTGATAGCTTTAGGCTGTCTGGGCATGCTGGAAGTTGTAGTTTTGCAACAGCTGGAGGGCCGCAGGTTGGACATCTCCCTGCTCTATATGCTTTCTGGAGGTGTTGACACTCCTCTGGTACTCTCTTCTACATCTGGTGGGTTTGCCATATCATCCAGACTTTCTGGTTGCAGATTACAGACCTGGTATGATCTTGTCCCTCTGCATCACGCTGATTCCCTAGTTAGTCTTGTTAAATCTTTGGAAGACAGTCTGCCCTCACCATTCTTTCCCTCTTTTTTCTACTTTGTTTATCGAAGCTAAACTACAGGTTTGGGGTGGTCTCAACACTATGCTGGGTTGGACACCGTTGAGGTGTCACCACATGTTGCTTCTCTCCAGAGGGAATGGTAAGACATGGTGCACCCCAGTGGGAAATAAGTCCAGAGAGTCAGGGTTTGCAGTAAACCAGAGTACTTCTTTACTGGAGGAATTCAAGTGCAAAACAATACAGACAAGGCACTGAGTTGGCTTTTCCAGTCTACCCCTGAAAGTATATTCTGTGCTGAGAAAAGGCCTGAGCTAGCTGTCCCTATCTCTCTCTCTGGCTGGTACCCACGGTCTGTACCTCAGTCTTCCAGCTGGCCCTCTAGTGAAAGGGCTGGTGACCCAGGGTCTGTGGCTCAGTTGTCCGACTGGCCCTCTTGTTTCAGCATCTTCTTCTGGTCAGTCATGCAATCTGGCAGAATCTCTTCTACTAAACACTTGTCCCTATCTGCAGACTGGCAGTCTCTTCTACTAAACACTGGTCCCTATCTACAGACAACTAGGGTCTCTAACTGCTCTCTTTATATATAGTTTCTAACTGAACTAGAACCTTCTAGTGGGAGAAGTGGAGTAGAGAAGTACAGCCTAAACAAAAACAATGTTGAAATTTCAGTCTGTCATTGAGTTGTGTAGGGTTTCAATACAAATGGGAATGACTAAGCAGTTTTTCCAGACATAAACAAGACGGTCAAAAGATCAATGTGTCTGTTTTTTCCTTCCAAAATTTTCTATAGACCCTTATAGTAACTGTGGAAGATTTCTAACTTCTCAGTACATAGATAGAAAGTCCCAAGGATTCTCAGTATTAGCTGGCTGTGCATTAGCCATTTCCAAAGTGCAGTGCAGATATAGTGCAATACAGTATAAGGGGACGTTCACATGATGGATTTGACAGCAGAATATTTTCACGTACAGCCAGAATTTTCTTCCTCCCATACATCTTAATGAGAGGCAGGGCTGAGGATCGCAGGCACAGCGGCAGCTTTAAGCCACTGCTCCACGATCTTCAGCATTGCCTCCCATTGAAATGATTTGGAGGCCGAAAGAACGCAGCTGCTGGTGGGTTGTTGGCGAAATTTTAGGACGTGCAAAAATCCTTTGAGTGAACAATAGCATAAATCATAGTGCAAGTTAACCCTTTGAAGTGCACTAAAGTAGTAAGTTGATGGCTTTGCCTAGTAGCAATAGGGGCAAATGTCCAGAAACTTCCATACTCCAAAGTACCCTTGCTCCAGGGCATTACAGTAGTAAAATAAAAGCTGTTTACATTAGTGCATAAAATACACGCTGCATCCTTAGTTGCTATTGGTTATCACTCTGAATCACAAAAGACCTTATTTCCTGACAACACGCATGGTGTTGGGCCGTTCAGAGATATAATTTGACATTTGGGAAAGGTAAGCTCCTGCATAGTTTAGGCTGCTGAGGTATGTGGTGCACGATTAACAGCCTGTGTTATTCCAAATAAATGGCTGGTTCAGGCATTTTTCAGACTTATCAGGATCCTGATCAGTCTGAAAAATGCCTGATCAGTCATAAAAACGCATTACAATACCGGATCCTTTTTTTCCTGTGTATTTATTTTTTCACATTTTTAAAGGTTTGCGCATGCACAGACCGGAATACTGGATCCGTCAATGCGGCAATTTGAACGCCGGATCCAGCACTAATACATTCCTATGGAAAAGAATTCAGGCAAGTGTTCAGTTTTTTTGGCCGGAGATAAAACCGCAGCATGCTGCGGTATTATTTACTTCCTGATAAGTCAAAAAGACTGAACTGAAGACATCCTGATGCATCCTGAACGGATTGCTCTCCATTCAGAATGCATGGGGATAAATCTGATCCGTTCTTTTCCGGTATAGAGCCCCTAGGACGGAACTCTATGCCGGAAAAGAAAAACGCTAGTGTGAAAGTACCCTTATAAAGTTGATACGTTTTCTTTTTTGGGCCTTAAAAGGAGCAGGGGAGACTGTAGGACACAGAGGAGGGAAGTCTACTATTTTTATTAGGTTTGCCCTATAGATGTAGGATAATGTAAAGCATTTACATGTGGCTATAGTAGTCTCTGGGGCAAGTAAATATAGGACAAAATTTGCTCTGGCTGTGGTGTAATTTTACTTGACTTAAATGAAGTGCAATCTGCAGGCAGAATGTTATATGGTAGGAGGAGCTGAGCAGATTGATAAATAGGGTTTTTTAATCTAATTTTTATTAAAGTTTGTAAAGGTGTACAGAACAGAAAGTGCAATTAAATAAGGAAAAATATAACAAGATACATAAGGTATGATACATAAATTGAAGCACAAAATAGAAAACAAAATGCTGCATCATGGTTAGCTAATTATATATGTACAGCCAATAACAAAGAAGACCCATAGAACCATGGATTAATATGATGCTGAAATATATCCCAGTCCCTTCAGGGACCGTTCTGGCCAAATCACAAAAGACAAAGGGAAAGAAAGGAGATGGAGAGAGAGAGAAAAACACCTTTTCAAAAAACAGCACTCACTCGGCTGACACACTGCTACAATTTGAGTTCAACCAGGTCCAAAAAAGCAGACCTTATAAGACATCCAAGGCAGCCACAGGTGTTCCACTTGATAGGATCTGTAACAATCCTTGGCCATGAGTGACTCATGTGATTTATATGATCCAATTCAGCAATCCACTCCTTAAGGGTCAGTATCACCATTCAGGGAGCTGAGAGAAACTGGCATAAAATACCTTTTTTTAATAGCAGAGACGGAATCCGGCAGTAGAGACAAAAGCAACAATTGTGGCATTGAGCCTACCTCAGTATTACAACTGTAGCACAGGTCTGGGACAACTGGGTAGCATTTATGAAGGATATCAGGTCAATGGTATTTGGAGATGATTTAGAATTTTTTCCTATGCTTGAAAGGCCACTGGCATTTTATGGATAATAATAAATATCTTTCACCATTCTGTCTCAGACAAAGTCAACCCTATTTTTTGTTCCCAAGCACACAGAAATTTAAGTGGAGGGAGTCCATATTTAGTTAGAAGGAGACCATAGACTAACAAAATCAAATGGGAAGAAGGTGTGGATTGAAGTAAGGCAGTTTTGAATTATGTGCAACAAACAGTTGACAATTATGTTGGAAACTCAGTTCTACTGAAATAGCTAATTGTGCATATTCTAGCCAAGAAAGAGTCCTTTCCAAGCATGCCACCTGGAGAGTCTCAAATGCAGCCAAACCTGACCCATCAGCCGTCGCCTGTACCAATTTCACAGACTCAGAAGAGATCCAGGAAAAGAAAATGGCCCTATTCACTGCTGGAGGAAAGGCAGGGTTATCAAACAATGGGGCCATCTGTCCAGGTCTGTGGGACAGGGCTTTCCTGATCATGAACCAATTCCAAAAAATAATAAGATGATGGGTCATAATAGGGATGGAGGAGGAAGGAGACCTATGAACTGGTAATATCCATGACAGAGATTTCAAAGAACTAGTGAACATTGTCTTTTCAGTGCTCACCCACTCGTTATAAACGTCACTTGGGAACCAGTGTACAAGTCTCAAAGAGCAGATTGACAATAGATGGGAAAGTTGGGAAGGCTTGCACCTCCATTTACTTTGAAGCAAGTTAAAAAGCTCTGACCTACGCATGGTGTTAAATTACTCCAAAAAAATGTGCTACTAGCTCCCTGTAAGCTCTTGAAGAATGCCCTTGGTAATAAAACGGGTTCTGTATGCAAAAGATAAAGGAACCAGGGCAAAATATCCATTTCCACTGCATTAATAAGTTCAAACCAAGAAATTGTGATTAGAGATGAGCGAATTTAAAAAAAAATCGATTCGGCCGGTTCACCGAATTTTCCGAAAAGATTTGATTTGATCCTTATTTATTCGTGGCGAATTGTGTAAAAAAACAGCTATTTCCTGGCTGCAGAGAGTCTGTATAGTGATGTAGAACACTGTGCCTTGCAGTAACATGCATAGGGAGTCTGATGTGGTAGTGAAACAATACTGTGAGTCAGTATGACACACAGATGACAGGCGTCGCTCTTAGAATCACTGCACACTTCACTTATTTGGGCTGTTACGGGGACAAAACTGATCAAATAACTCAAGTGTGAACTTACAGGTCGATGTTAGCGTCAAGAAGAAGAGCACTCCTTTCATACCGTTGTCAGCTGATTCCACATAGATGTCTACAGAACATATTCTACAGTATTAAACGCTTATACAAGTAGAGCCCCTGACAGAGTGGAGAGGGTGTCAGCAGTAAGTTTGTGTTGACGTCACTGATTATTTTGCCCTTCCTCTAATCCATCAGAACAATAACCCCCCAAAAACGGATCCTTCTGTTGAGTATCCGCCTTCACTCGGTCAGCATTTGGTCAGTAATCCATTAGTATTGCAATGCCAAAAAAACCAGGAGTGGATCCAAAACAGATGACACGTGAATGGAATATTTGCATGTTTTCTGTGTTTTGTACCCACTCCTGCTTTTGGCTACCAAATCAAGTCAATTCTGATGGGACCATACAGGTCTTACAGCTGCTACACAAACAGGATCCATTGTGCGTCTCATTTTTCCTTCCTTCTGAAGGGTCAAATAAATAGTGATGTCAACCAGGCCAAAAAGGCAAAATAGTGGCCCAGTCATGAAGTGGGGAGGGTGGAAACAGAGTGGCCTAATGACATAGTGGTGAGGTGAAAGCAGCATGATGGGACCACAGAGTGGCCCAGTGACATAGTGGTGAGGTGACAACAGCATAAGGAGGCCAAAGACTGGCCCAGTGACATAATGTTGAGTTAACAGCAGCATGAGGAGGCCAAAGAGTGGCACAGTGACAGAGTGTGGAGGTGGCAGCATCATGAGGAGGCCACAGAGTGGCACAATGACATAGTGTGGAGGTGGCAGCAGCAGCATGAGGAGACCACAAAGTGGCAAGGTGACATAGTCTGGAGGTGGCAGCAGCATGAGGAGGCCACAGAGTAGCACTATAACAGAGTGTGGAGGTGGCAGCAGCAGCATGAGGAGACCACAGATTGGCAAGGTGACAGTTTGGAGGTGGCAGCAAGGGCATCAGGAGACCACAGAGTGACCCGGTGACAGCATCATAACAGTATGAGCTGACGATGGTGGGTGTAAGAAGGAGCACTTGGCATCAGATATGTGGCATCAGGCGGGTGGCAGCATCAGAATAGTAGCTGAGGCAGGTAGCCAGAAGAAACCGGTCTCTTTTGTCAAGGTTTGTGTGAGGCAGCATGGATGATCTAATCTGATGCATTAGGCATTGGTGGTTGGAAATCTTGGCTGATCCACGCCTGATTCATCTTGACAAAGGTCAGTCTCTCCACATTTTGGGTGGACAGGCGAGTTTTCCTTGGGGTAACTATGGCCTCCGCCGCACTAAACACCCGCTCTGATGCCACACTACTGGCCAGGTAGGACAGCTTTTCCAGGGCAAACTCAGCCAGTTGTGGCCACAAATCCAGTCTGGCTGCCCAGTAGTCCAGAGGATCTTCAATGACGGGTGGCAGGGTGCACTCCAAGTATGCCAGCACCTGCTGGTTCAGGTTCTGTTCCAGGTCTAGCTGCTGGTGAGTAGTTTCTTCACTAGGCGGGTGAAGAAATCTGCTCATCAGCGACTCTAGACTCTAGAGAGCTGGTACTGCCCCCCCCCCCAGAAGCCATGGCAGAGGAACGTGAGCGCAGAGGGATGCCCCGGTCAGACCTGTGAGAGGATGGACGATGGCGAAGATAGGCAGCGGCCAACTGACTACATAGGATGTCTCGATAGTAGTTCAGTTTGTCCTCCCTCTCAGCGCGTGGACCGGTAGCGAGGGTCTAACATGGTGGGGAGCCAGTATTCATCTCTCTGCTGAATAGTTACAGTTCGACTGTCACTACGCAAGCAAGTGAGCATGCATTGGGCTATTTGCGCAAGTGACTCGGAGGGACTCCCTGCCTCCATCTCCACAGCATACTGCCGTGGAGATGCTTGGGTCATCTGCCTCGTCTTCCTCATCTCCCTCTTGCTCCTCCGGCTGCTCCTGCTCTCCTGTCACCTGTGTAGAAAAACCACCCATTTTGCTACACATTGCTTGTACTCCAATGTCCTCCTCCAGTTCAGCCGCCACAGGGCTCATGTGGCCGTCAGATGTAGGCGCCACGTCTCTAGACTCCTGACCAGCCAGATTTACCAGCATCTTTTCCAGGATATGAAGCAGTGGAATGACGTTGTTCATCCTGTAGTCCTGGCGACTGACAAATAAAGTGGCCTCCTCAAAGGGCACGAGCAAACGGCAGGTGTCACGCATGAGTTGCCACTGGCTGACATCGAAGTTACACAGGGGAGTACTTCTGTCCGCTTGGATCATCAAGAAATCGTTTATGGCCTTTCTCTGTTCGTATAGTCGGTCCAACATATGGAGGGGGGAATTCTAATGGGTGGAAACGTTGCATAATAGCCTATGTGTCACGCTTTGGTGTGGGAGGGAAACACCACACCGAGCATAGGAGGGAAGGTGGGAACAGGGAATTAGGCCTGAGAACTAGGGAAGGAAAATGGAAACCTCCTAGTGAAAACCCTAACCAAAATCCTGACTGAGTACCAGTATGAACAGACCCCAAAAGGTAGGTGAGTTCATACGCAGGAATACCTAGAGTCCTATCAAGCCCTATAGGACCCTGGTACTAATGGCAGGGACGAGACTACCTGTTCCTCCAAAAGGAAGGACGAACAGGAGTCTCCTTCAGGCCTAATACAAATAATAGGAAAATGGCACAAACAGTTTACCAGAGGGACAAGAATCTGGTGCATCTCCCTGGCCCTCTAACACCTTCACCTCTAGGTCAGGGTAAAGAGTGGATATCACCACTTACTCCGACAGTATAGGACTTCTCGAATTCTTGTATGAGAACTGACAAGTAGAGAACTGGGAAAAGAAATATAGAATACCACATAATCAGCATACAAAGCCAGTTTGTGATGACGACCACCCACCTTCACACATGATATCAGAGCTCTGGCGGACCACTACAGCGAAATGTTCCACAGCAATGACACAGAGCAGGGGGAACAAGGGAAACTCCTGTCTAGTGCCATTAGATATGGGTAGAGCGGAGGAAAGCAGGCCAATTATCCTAACGTGGGAAGACGAATAGAGTGGAGGAAGCAAATTTTTCCTAATAGAGAGGGGCCAACACCTATCTGTCTAAGTGTCGCACCCATCTTTCTAAGCACAACTCTTAATGCTCATTACATAGAAAAATACATGGATACACAAAAAGGCCTCATGCATATGACCATGTTCGTATTGTGGTCCGCAAACCACGGATCCGCAAAATACCAAAGGACAAGAATAGAACATGTTCTATAATTTTCAGAACAGACATACGGATGCGGGCAGCACAAAATGACATCCATGTGCTGTCTGTTATATGGGTCCATATGCAATCGCCAAAAAATGATGATAGCACATGGATAGAAAATACGGTCATGGGCATGAGGCCTAAACCCTTTTGTAGCATACATACAGTAAATGCACATAAAACCCTCTAGCAGGAGACCACTGCCATAACAGTGGTACAGTGCAGTTGTTGTATAAATCTACCCCTAATTACACATTTGAGGGCCTTCCATTATGTTGAAAGAGGGATGGGGTCTGTAGTGTGGTCAGTTTAAAAATTAGAGATGTCTGCCTGACAGCAGCAAGCCAGACTGATTCTTTCAGTAAGTTGAGGTTTAACCTCCACTGCTATTCTTTAGGAGCAACATCCAGCAGGGATAAAGTCAAGAACAAGACGGCATGGTCAGACCAGATCATATTTCCTGTCCTAGAGTGGTGTTGCCAAGAAAGCAGCTTACTCTCATAGGTCAGGGCCTCTCGCTCCTCCTGTGTGGGCTGGTAGTTGGCCTGCAGCCTTCCCTCTACTCGATCTGTTGGTCCCGAAGTTGACGTTCCTGCCATTTTTCACTGGACCCTTCTACCGGACCAACCATCCCAGGCTCTATCCCTTGGACTGAAGCGATTTCTTGTACAGGGGCTGCCTGCCTGAATGCCGGGGTCTCATCTTCCTCTCGCTCGTCATCGGTGGGTCCAGTCGGACCTTCCACAGGATTTTGGGACAGGGCGTCAGTATTAGTATTGTCTTGGCTTGGTCTGTATTGAGGTTTAAAGTTAATTTCCTGAGGTGAGCCAACCACCACTTTTCCAGGGCTCCCAGCTTGGCTGTGCCCAGGTGAACGAAAGGATTGTTGTCAGTCAGCAAAGTGAACTCTGCCCCAGTAAAGATGTCAGCAATCTTCTCGGTCACTGCCTACACCACAGCCAATTCTCTTGATTTTTCTTGCTCTCGCATAGTGTCCTACTCACTTATGCAATCACCCGTTCTCATCCATCTTGCACCTGGGTGAGCACTGCACCAAATCCTCACTAGCTCCCATCTGTCTGTAACATGAAGGGCTTGGTGATGTCAACATGTCTTCTGCAGGGCTATCTGTGGGGCTTTATGGTTTGGAACCCCCTTCCCCTACATGGGTGCCATCAACCCATCGAGCTCCCACAGCACATTCCTGCCCAAGATTACAAGTACATTAGGGTTCATAACATCCTCTACCACCACCATCCCCTTCTCTTTCATGGTCAGGCTCCAAACCTCAATGTCTGCACAAATAACCTGTCTGTCAAATGGGAAGGTTGTTGGTACCCTTTAACCTCAACCACTGAGCATCCCCTTAACAAACAGCAGCTGAGAAATGGGCCTCAGAGGTGGGCCAGGGCATAGTGGTGACCTGAGACCCAGTATTAATAAAACAGAACAGTTCAACTCCATTTAACTTAGCTTTGACAACTGGGCTCTATGTTGTCTATTGCTTCTATGTTGGGGCACATGATGGTGTCTCCTGTGATTTGCCCCTCAATCACAGATGATGTTAGTTTAAATCCTCCTGACATATTGCAGAACCCCAATGTGGACAGTCTCTAGCTCGGTGACCTTCCTGGTGGCAAGTCCAACGTCCTCTCACTGCAGATCAAGGTCTCCGCCCAAAATGTCGCCTTCTCAGTCCGGGTGGCTCATTGTTTCGGATCCGCGTAACTACCTGTTCCTCTTTTAATGCGACAAGTATCCCTTTAATTTCTTCTTCTAGTGAAGCCATCCTAGCCTGTAAGTTGCTCCCTTTATCAGGAGCAGTCTCTACCCTCGAGGCCGCCATCAGTTTCAGTCTGCTACTCCTTCTCTAGGATAATAGCCTCTTGAAGTATTCCATGTAAGGGAATCGCTAAAGGTCCTGCTCAATGGTTGTCTTCTGAGACCCAGAATTAAATTGATCATGTATCACTGGTTTAGCATTGGTGAAGGATGCAGCCTACTGGTTTTCCTTTTTCTGTAGTGCAGCCATCAGCCCCTGCAGTCTATTTGCATACTGTGCTAAAGCCTCATCCTCTTTCTGCAGCATGGCAAAGAACTTCTTTCTTAACACTGCTTCAGAAGATACATCACCATACACATCCTCTAGTAAACCGAGAATCTGTTCAAAAATCTGGCTAGCTGTAACATCACGGTTTTCCTAGCCGCGCCTTTTACCATGCTCAGAGCAAGTTCCGTCAATAAGTGCTGCACCACATTACATAGTCTGACCGCTCTCTATAGTCTCTCCTTCCAATCTTCCAGCTATTAAACTTTGGAAGGTGACTAAGCAAGGCTCCTACTGAAACTGCACGTGCTGTCATGCCTTGTGAGGAAGATGCGCCCTCCGTTGTTAATTCTACGTCCATCCTGACGAACTACGCCACTTGTAATGTGCAGGACACGTGCAAGAAACTGGAAGTGTTTTTTCCTTAACATAGGATTTTACTGTAAAACTGGCAGTAAATAACAAACAACACTCAGAACAGAGGAAAGTAATATTTGACAAACAACTCTGGGCTAGCCTTGTTTTTGGCTGCACGCCTATGTAAGGGGAGTCTCCCTCTCTAAAACTGAAATAAGTGTATTGGGTATGCGTCCTTATACACAATGGAACAAATATAAGTGAAGATAGGACGCTAAAACAAAATAATACATTTTTATTAACTTATTTTGTTAGAATAAGGGGTAAGTACTAGATCACTGCAAGGCGCAGCAACGTAAATCTACACTCATTTGTGGGGCCTCACGTGGAACAGCCACACAGGCGGCACGAAAGCCACCGTATGGCGAACGGTGGATCCCACACTGAAACCCACCAACACTAAGGGGGCTAAGATACCACAGGTACAAGATGTTGAACCTGGGTACCTGGTACTAACAAGGTACTGTAGATGCCTGGTACCGAAACACCAGGTATCTCTCCTAACAGTGAATGTCAGCGCGCAGACATTCACTGCACTAATATAGTACAGGTGCAGGATAAGCTGCGGGCAAACACAGTTAGCTCCACTAGGTGTATCTGGAGCTATGATAGCCCTCCCCTATACAAGATGGTCTAAGCTCTACGCATTTCTATGCATTAAGTATGCATTTCATCAGGAGCAAATGCACCATGGATAGTACATGCCACCACCTCTCAGTTGTATATTTAACCGAGGCTGTAAGCGTATACTGTCAATGATATAGCCCAAAACCTCTGACGTGAGTGTCTGGCAGAGGCCGTGAACATAGACACCACAGGCAGTGCAGCCCAAAACCTCTAGGTTGTATATTTAACCGAGGCTGTGGGCATCCACCACCAGTGATGTGGCCAGAGTCTCTGACATAAGTATATCGCCAGAAACTGAAAACAGTAGGCAGCAGCAGAGTGATTTCACTAGCACCAAACTTCCTCTAGTGTGAGGTATGATGTATCACTCGTAATATATGGTCCTGCCTAGGCTGACAACCTCTAGATTGAGGCGCAGCGTGCTGGTGTGCAGACTATCCGGCGTTGTAATGGCCGCAAAGCGGCTCCTAGAACGCCGAGATTTACAGGGTAAACCCCGCCCTGCTAGACACACCCCCCGCCTGCCAGCCAATACGGCCAGGAGGCTCGGTACAGGAAACACCATTAGCAAAGCAGCGGGAGGGATTATGTTGGTCTCAGGGAAAGCGCAATGCGCCGCATAATAATCAAGGAAAATCCATAGCGGTTCGATATATATTGTCACCGCAGATTACAAACCTAATAGTAAGTATACAGTGGAGTGAAAACACAGACGAGGATCCTCCTAAGGAGCGCTGACGCACAGTTACATATGTAGACAGAGGCTCATGTATATATACAAAGTATCCCTCTGGTAACAACCATGAAAAAACACACTTCTGATGTTCAATAATATAAAGGGGACATATGAAATGGCATCATTGAGGCCGGATGGTTTGATGGTTTTCAAGAAAAAAATCCATCTTGCCTCTTTCTGTAGCAAAATGCGGTCACAATCACCGCCTCTGGATGACACCTTCACAGAATCAATCACCTGAAATTTAACCAATGATGCATTGCCATTATGAAATTCTGATACATGGCGTGCAATCGGGGTGTCTTTTAAATTCGTGATATCCAAGACATGTTCCCCAATGCGACGCCTGAGCTCTCTGATGGTTTTGCCAACGTATTTAATACCGCAAACACATGTCATAAGGTAAACAACCCCAGCCGACTTACAGTTGTAAAATGACCTGATGAAAAAGGTTCTCTCTAAGGTGCTGCTGGCAAAACTCTTGGTTTTGTCTATAAATCTACAGAATTTGCACGATCCACAGGGAAATGTCCCTGTGAGCGAACTCCGCAACCAAGACTGCGATTTCGGACCTAACATATAAACTGTGCGTCAACATATCCCGTAGATTGTTGCTACGCCGGTAGGTGACTGAGGGTCTAGATGGAATCATGCTCCCAATGTCGGGATCCGATTTGAGTATATCCCAGTGTTCAACGAGTACTTGACGTACAGCCTCATGGGCACTGTCATATGTGCCAATGATCCTGACCGTACTATCACTCGTATCTCTCTTTTTGGGGGATAGCAGAAGGTCCCTGTTTGTACTCAATGAGTGTTGGTATGCCTGTTTCAGATATCGCTGAGGATACCCGCGACATTAGAACCTATGTTGAAGATCCCTCGCAGCCACCTTAAAATCTCCCAAATCAGAACAATTCCTCCTCACCCTCAGGTATTGACCTTTTGGGATCCCTCTTTTGAGGGCCAACGGGTGCCCACTCTCCCATTTTAACAGATTATTGGTAGCCGTAGGCTTCCTAAAAACATTGGTGCTGATGTGTCCGTCAGCACCAAGTGAAATGGTGAGATCTAAGAAGGAAATTACAGTGGAGTCAATCTCCGACGTGAAAAATAGCCCCAGTGTGTTAATATTCAGGGCTGCAACAAATTCCTGGAACAAATCTCTGCCACCCCCCCCCACAGGATCAGCACATCATCGATTTATCTGATCCAGAGGGGGATGACAGAGGTAAAGTGCTCCATCTCATCACAAAACACCACCTCTCTCTCCCACCAGCCCAGGTAGAGGTTCGCAAAAGTCGGGGCACAGGGACTGCCCATCGCGACCCCCCTGAGCTGGTGGAAAATCCGGCCGTCAAACAGAAACACATTATGCTTGAGAATGAAACTAAGCAGTTCCATAACAAAGGTGTTGTGGTTCTTGCACTGCTCGCCTCTTTGTTGGAGAAACGTGAGGACTTTTCTACAGCCCAACTCATGAGGAATTGAGCTGTAGAGCGCCTCCACGTCCAGGCTGGCCAACCAGGTGTTCTTATCACAATGGACCCCGTTTAAACGCCCTAATACCTCCATTGTGTCCCTAACATGTGAGGGCAAACTATTGACAAATGGGCGTAAAACCGTGTCCACATAAGTACTGATGTTGGCCGTCAGGCAGTTGCTCCCAGACACAATAGGCCTACCCTTCAAAGGCTCATAGCCCTTGTGAACTTTGGGCAGACAATAAAAGGCCGCTGTGACTGGGTGCGTAGGTAGAAGAAACGCTAATTCAGTCTTATCAATGAGCTTCTGTTCTAAAGCTCTGTTCAAAATACAGGACAATTCCAACCTGTAAGTTGGTGTGGGATCCGACGGGAGTTGTTCATATGTGGACTTGTCCCTGAGCACTCTCATACACATATTCTGGTATTGTTCGTGCCCCAGGATCACAATGTTCCCGCCTTTGTCTGAAGAATTAATCACTAAATCCTTGTCCTGTTGGAGCGTCCGGAGAGCCTCTCTCTCCTGTTCATTCAAGTTGTCTATACTCATAGCTTGTGAGTCCATCTGACTGAGTTTATTCGAAACCACAGACAAAAATGTGTCAATAGGGGTGCAGTCACTAATAGGGGGCATTTTTGTAGATGGTAATCTAAGATTAGTAAAGGGGCCATCCCCTGGGACCCGTTGTGCCTCGACAAACAGGTCAGCCAGAATTTGAACGTCTGGCAGATCTGTCAACTCAATCCCCAGTTCCTCACATTTCCTACGATCATGGGTGACAAAAAACTTGCGCCACTTTAATTTGCGCGCAAACAAATTAAGATCTTTTACCCATCCAAAACAGTCAAACCTTCGCATGGGAACAAACGAAAAGCCCTTCTGTAGAACTTGAGTTTCCATGATGGTCAAAATACGGGTGGATAGGTTAATAATTTGTAGCTCGTCTTTCTTAGGAAATGCTGAGATGTTGGATGACAATCGGGAAGATTGGTGAGGTGTCATTGTTTGTTCCGTAGCATGTATTGAGATACTAGAGGGGTATTGTCTAAAAAAAAAACCTTGCTACCATAACCTCTACCACCTCGTCCCTTTCTTCCCTGACCCCTATTTTTACCACCATACGATCTGTTGGTTGATTGAGGCCCTGTTCTTTTTTGTTTCACACCAGCCCCCTCCGACTCTGGTTCACCCTCCGAAGATGAAACCTCTGTGTCTAGTTCAAGGGCATCAGAGTGTTTGGTACTGTAATCAAAGATTTTACCCTCCTTAAAATCTCTGATGTCCCTATTGAACACGGAGTGTTTCTTTTCTTTGAGTTGAGCTGTATATCTTTCTATGGAGGATTGAAGGAGCGATTCTTTTTTATTAAAATCAGCGTGACTACTGAATTTTTTGGTTGACTCCATCGCTTCCTTCAACTCAGTCTCCACAGACGTCAAAAAACTCCTTTCCTCCTCTAATAGGAGTTTCATTAATCTCAGAGAGGAGTCCACGGATTCTTTCTCCCACTTTTTGAGAAAATCCGTGGATCTGAGTCGAGTTGCTGGTGTGATGGAATTACGTAAGCCCCGGGGAACAATTTTGTTCACAATGTAAGTGTCCAAGGACTGCACCTCCCACCAGGATCTTACAAAATTTTTGTATGTGATATACAAATGATATAGCCCAAAACCTCTGACGTGAGTGTCTGGCAGAGGCCGTGAACATAGACACCACAGGCAGTGCAGCCCAAAACCTCTAGGTTGTATATTTAACCGAGGCTGTGGGCATCCACCACCAGTGATGTGGCCAGAGTCTCTGACATAAGTATATCGCCAGAAACTGAAAACAGTAGGCAGCAGCAGAGTGATTTCACTAGCACCAAACTTCCTCTAGTGTGAGGTATGATGTATCACTCGTAATATATTGTCCTGCCTAGGCTGACAACCTCTAGATTGAGGTGCAGCGTGCTGGTGTGCAGACTATCCGGCGTTGTAATGGCCGCGAAGCGGCTCCTAGAACGCCGAGATTTACAGGGTAAACCCCGCCCTGCTAGACACACCCCCCGCCTGCCAGCGGATCCTCGTCTGTGTTTTCACTCCACTGTATACTTACTATTAGGTTTGTAATCTGCGGTGACAATATATATCGAACCGCTATGAATTTCCCTGGTTATTATGCGGCGCATTGCTCTTTCCCTGAGACCAACATAATCCCTCCCGCTGCTTTGCTAATGGTGTTTCCTGTACCGAGCCTCCTGGCCGGATTGGCTGGCAGGCAGGGGGTGTGTCTAGCAGGGCGGGGTTTACCCTGTAAATCTCGGCGTTCTAGGAGCCGCTACGCCAGGCGGCGGCTGTAAGTAATCAGACTTAAGGTGAAGTAGATGGTTGGGAGTTAAAGGGTCCAAACTTGTTGGATTGTTGATGTTATCAACAACTGTAAGTGAACCACTGTTAACAATAGGCATTACTTCATAGAATAGAGTCCTAAGTGAAGCATCATCTATTCTTCCGGCGTTCTTTTTCAACACTGAACTTAACACATTTCTCACAGTTCTGATTTGTCTTTCCCAAACTCCTCCTGTATGGCTTGCATGTGGAGCATTCATGTGAAAATCACACTGTTTCTCTAACAAATACTCAGTTACTTTTACTTTATCAATCTCTTTTAGAGCTTTCTTCAATTCATTCTTTGCTCCGACAAAATTAGATCCTTGGTCAGATCTAAGCTCTCTGACAGTACCTCTAATGGCTATGAAACATCTCAAGGCGTTGATGAATGCGTCAGTAGACATATCTTTTAACATTTCCAGGTGAATTGCCCTGGACCATAGACATGTAAATATTAGTCCATATCTCTTGTACTCCTTGCGGTTCTGTTTGGTGATGAATGGGCCAAAACAATCCATTCCGCTATTAAGAAATGGTGGTGATGGGTTTACACGATCTGGGGTAAATCTGCCATTCTTTGCTCTTCGGTAGGTCTACATGCCTTTCTGCAGACTACACATTTACTTATATACTTTGCTATAACTTTGCTTCCTTTCACAATCCAGTAACCACCTTCTCTTAAACAGCTTTAAGTAAAGCTTCTTCCTTGATGCAAGGATATGTTGTGGTAGTGATCAATAATTAATCTTGTGAAGGTAGAGTTTTTGGGTAGAATTGCTGGATGCTTCACTCTGCTAGGTAATGATGCATTTTCCAGTCTTCCTCCCACCTTCAGTATACCATCCTACAGAACAAGTTAAGCTTGTACAATGGGTGGTTGTTTGGAAGCCTTTTAGGTTCCTGTCTAAGTCTCTTCAACTCTTTACTGTAGAATCTCTGTTGAATGAGTCTTATGACTGTTTCTTCAGCTTTCATTCTTTCTTCTACATTCAACAATTCCTTCTTTCTGATTTCCTTTGCCAAACATTGAATTCGAGCTACTACGTTTATGACTGTATTCCATTTTTAACATCTGGCTAGTCTTTCAAGTATGTCATCTTGACATTTGGCAGCAGTGCTCAATGTTTGTACAACTTTTACTCCTGGATCACCCATAGACAATTCTGTGTAACCTGTACTGGGCGTGATTTCCTTTTCCCAAAGGAACTCTGGACCGGTGAACCAGTTTGAATTTTTCAAGCCTCTTGGAGCATGATCTGCTGGGTTATGCTTTGTGTCAATGTGATGCCAATGTTCCGGATTTGTTATTTCCCGAATTTTCTCAACTCTGTTGGCGACAAAGATATGGAATCTTTGGGCTTCGTTGTTTATGTATCCTAGGACAACTTGCGAGTCTGTCAAAAAATATTCTTCATCTATTTTCAATTCCAATTCTTCTCTCAGAAACCTGCTTACTGATGCTGAAACTATGGCTGATGTCAGTTCAAGTCTTGGTATTGTCTGAATACTGGTAGGTGCAACTCTTGCCTTCCCCATAACCAGGGCACAGTGTATCTTTTCTTCTCCTATTACTCTGATGTAGGAGCACTGACCATAACTATAACTACTGGCATCTGAAGTTTTATTTTCTTGTACTTTCTGAAATCATGAGGTACAAAACATCTGGGTATCCGAACTCCTCTGAAGTTTTTCAAGTCTCTTATCCAACTCTCCCACCTTGGCCTCAAATTTTCAGGTATGGGCTCATTCCATCCCAACTTCAGTCTGCATAATTCTTGCAGTATTTCTTTTGCTCTGAGGATTACTGGGGCCAAGAATCCCAATGGATCAAATATAGAAGCCACTGTGGAAAGAATGGTTCGTCTAGTAGCAACTTTCTCTTCAATAGATACGTCAAAGAAGAACTTGTCGTTCTCTACATTTCATCCCAATCCAAGTACGTTCTGAACTGGAAGTTGATCATTATTGAGATCTACATTCTTCATTGTTTCTGCACGTTCAGAGTCACTGGTGGATTCCAGTACCTCTCTGTTGTTTGAGATGAATTTGTGACCGTTAAGGTTTCCTCTTGCTCATAACGGCTTTCTTTCACTAGTTTGATTGCAGATTCTGTAGACTCTAGACTTATGAGACCATCATCTACATAAAAGTTTTTCTTCAGAAAATTTGCTGCTGATGGGAAATCCTTTTCATTCTGATTAGCTAGGTACTTCATACCATAATTGGCGCAACCTGGAGATGCTGCTGCTCCAAACAAGTGTACTTTCATTCTGTATTCTGCTGGCTCTGTATCTGTATCTCCATCCTCCCACCATCCTCCCACCAAGTCTCTATCTTCATTTTTCACATGAAACTGGTGGAACATCTTTTCAAAGTCACACATGACTGCTACGGGATACTTTCTGAATCTACAGAGTACTCCAGGCAGAGTTTGTAAGATCTGGTCCTTTTAGTAGATGATCGCTGAGCAATCAAATACTACTCTAATCTTATCTGGTTTCTTTGAGTGGTAAACACCTTGATGTGGGATGTACCACACTTCTCCTTCTTTGGGTTTGTCATTAACTTTCTCTGCATGTCCTTTTTCAAGGATGCCTTCCATGAATTTCAAATAATCCTGCTTGAACTTGGGATCTCTTCCCATCTTTTTCTTCAAAATTTTAAATCTTGCTAGGGCAGGATTTCTGTTATTTGGCAGACGAGTTTGCTCTCTGAAAGGTAAGGGCATTTCAAGATGACCTTGTTGATTCTGCTGAATACTTTTTTCTAGAGTGTGTACGAACTTTATGTCTTCTTGGAATACACTCTTTTGTTTAGAACTTATGTCTGCAAAGTCGGATTCAAGTAACTTGATTACTTTTGCTGGACTTACAGTTGGTAACTCTTGGAAAGATATTCGATGACACAATCCTGTCACCTGTCTTGAGTTTGCGATATGCTGTTTTCCTCCAACAACACCCCATCCTAGATCAGTTTGAACAGCATAGGGTTCACCCTTTCCTCCTGTGATTTCCTTTTGTGGTACCAAGGCTTTGTGACAATTGTAGCCTATCAATAGTCCAACACCAAACTCCTTCAGAGGGGACATTTCTTGAGATATGACAGATAGGGGCTCCCATTCATTGGCTGTTTCACAGGTAGGTATGCGATCTTGATCTAGAGGTATATCGTCTTTTGTATAAGCTGGAGGTAGATCTAATGTGCAGTCCTTTAACTCTCAGCCCTTTGACCCTTTGACTGTTCACTAATGTGTCTCTCCCCATCATTGTGGTGAGTTTGAACGTCACTGGTTCTGTAGCCACTTGTAATTTCTTGCAGATTTCTTGATCAATTAAGGTGACATCACTCTAGGCATCCAGTAGCGCATAGGCGTATACCTTCTTGTTCCTCTTTTTAGGATTTAATATGCACACTGGTACAACCATTGATGTGCCATTGCTTTCTCCTTCCCTCACTCTGCAAGAGAATACCGATGCTTTCTTTCCTTCCTTAGTATCTTTAGGTATTGAGGATTTATCTTTCTTTGGATGCTGCATGTGGCCTTTTTCTTACACTCCTTAGTAACATGGGCTTTTCTTAGACATCCAAAACATAGTTGGTTATCCAGTACAAATTTTTCTTTTCATCTGGGGACTTCTCCTTCAATTGTTGGCACATGTGTATGGAGCAGTTCTCTCCACAGAATATACATTTGAAGGTAGTCTGAAGATTTGTCGGGTCTGTCTCTCTACTGATCCAAGTAGTGACTTTGGACTTGCTCTCGTAGGTATCTGGACCTTTAGCTGCTGTGTGGGTTGCAAAGCTAGTTGCTCTTGCGCATCTTATATCGCTCACAGGCCTTTCTTCTAAGGATTTTAAGACGTAAGATCCTGTTACTGGATTACATGCTATCCGTGCTTTCTCATTGACGAACTCAGAGAACTCTTTAAGAGTTTGGAAGTTCTTACCTAGATCTAACTGTTTAGCCACATAGCGATTCCATCTAAAAGCTACTTCTTCAGGTAGCTTAGTTAGCATCCTGTGGTTTTCTAGATAGTCGTTTAGTACTTCCAGTCCTGGAACATGTGGGATGGCATTGCTGCATGCTTGCAGGAAGAATATCACTGTAGTAATTATAGGGTTTGAAAAGTATCAATACAGAATATGACAGAGAAAAATGACTTTTAATATAAAACATAACTTTTGCTTTCAGTTGTTAAAATATTACCTCATATATATGTAAATAATGATAAACGATGTCAGATATTTTGACAAAGCCTTACTTAGGACTCTATCCAGGATAGTACAATCCGATAAAGAAAATTACGGCAACTTACAGTTTGAAGACTGTTGACCTGGCCAGAGGATAAACGAGAGGTGAAGTCAGGACAGGGGGAGGGGAGGAAAAAAATCCCTAGTGTGTACCTCAATATACCCCTGCCTACAGGCTGAGCACCTGCCCTGAAAGGGGGGACCCCACCTCTCGGTGGCTAAGCCCTCACTGTCGCCTACTTAAACCCTGCCAATAGAAGTTAAGGTACTTGTCCCTTCTTAGCGGCTTGTCCAGATGCGTTTCGCCAGTGTCCGTAAAAACTGGTTCATCGGGGGACCGAGGATGAATAATCAGATGTTAAAAAGCTTCAATTCTGATAATTGCAAGATAAAAAATCAAATTGTTGCAGGCATCAATTTTGATAGTTGCCTATCTGATATTCTTGGGCAAAAATTATGATAATTATATCAAAGACCTCCTGGTATGGTAAGGTGCCTTACCATACCAGGAGGTCTTTGATATAACATCTGATTATTCATCCTCGGTCCCCTGATGAACCAGTTTTTATTGACACTGGGGAAAACGAGCTGGGACAAGCCACTAAGAGGGGACAAGTACCTTCTTAGCAGCTTGTAGGCAGGGGTATATTGAGGGACACACTAGGGATTTCCACCCGCCTCCCCCTGTCGTGACTTCACCTCTCATTTATCCTCTGGCCAGGTCCACAGTCTTCAAACTGTAAGTTGCCGTAATTTTCTTTACCGGATTATACTATCCTGGATACGTCCTAAGTAAGGATTTGTCAAAATATCTGACATAGTTTATTATTATTTGCATATATATGGGGTAATATTTTAACAATTGACAGTAAAGGTTATGTTTTATATGCTTGCAGGAGGTCACCATACTTTTGGAGTCAGAAGTGTTCTTTAGGACCTATTTTAGGCCAGTTATTCAGTTTCTCTCTAAAGGCTCTTTGTACTAAGAAAGGATGACCATATCTTGCATTCAATTTTCCCAAGCTTGTTTGTAGGCTTCTTTGTCTTTTCTATAGAAGTTACCGTCAAGAACTTCCTTGGCTTCTCCACCAACATATCTCTGAAGGTAGAATAACTTGTCAACTGGACTGAAGCAATGATGCTCAATGATAATTTCAAAACTTGCCTTCCACTCTATGAACTTCAGTACGTCTGCTAGCGAAGGAAGTCACACTTGAGATTGTGGTACCACCTAAGGACCTAGCATAGTCTCTCATAAAAAGCTCATTCATTCTACTTCTTGCTTTAACTTCATCATAGTTTTCTGCAGTTGATATTCACAGCAAAACCTCAGCACACGTCTTATCAAGCGGCTTTTGTGGGTGCACATCCCCTTTCTGATTTCTTCCACCCGAGGAGTCGATAAGTAGCTTGTGTCAGTAGTTTGGAGACAGCACACCAAGAACAGCATATAGCTTTAAATTCAATATTTTATTTTACCAGTGGTACAATCTCATAGTAACATTTATTGCTTATTGCAATGTTTCAGGCCCAATTCGGTGCCCTTAATCAAGCTATAAATGTAAACACAAAAAAATATATCAATACAGATATTCATTAATCATAATGTGTAATATTTCATCCACAGTACTTCTCATTTATTTACAATGTACAATATTTCATAGAAAGCAAGAAACATAATATGTTCGTGCAGGTAACACGGGCCAAAGGGTACATACGATGGAAATACATGATTAAATGCATAGAAGGCCCCACATGTGACCGGCCTACCCCTTGATAAAATCCCACGGCGTGCCTCAGATTTACTGCACGCCGTGGAAGTGATATGACCGGCCTCTCAGGTATGGCATCGCAACTGTCCTTGTGACACTCTTATAGCCCAGTGCTCTCGATCGCACAACCTGCAGATTTGTATAAGAAACCTCTTTGGACTTGGTAGTGTATATACCCTCACTACCATACTTAGTGCATCTGGTTTATGTGTGTGATTGATGTTTACATGTGTATGGGTACCGCTCACAATCAGTGTCCCCTCTAAGCTGCGCGGGTGGGCGGCCGCGCAGCAATTATTGTGGCCCCGCTCACAATTTTATAATGCCCGCTCACTCAGCCTACAGCACACCGCTAAGTTCGCTAACGCTGCTGGCAAAATGCCATCACTTGTCGTCAGACCCATCTGCGTGACGACGCCGACGTCCTCCTCGTAGTGTTGTGCGGCTCAGCACAGCGGGGCGCCACCTACCAGCTATCAGGTATTGCCGCGCTACTTCTGCCTCCTCCTTCTTTTTGCAGGAAGAGGAGTACTGAGCAGTAGCAGGCAGTAAGGTGCGGTAGTGGCGGCGCCGCCGCCATCTTAGAGCCAGGCCAGAGGCACACGCTAGAGTGAGACTGAGTTTCTCTTATGGGCTACCTACAATAAGTAAAATCCTAGAAACCATCATTGATTGCTGAACTGGTCTCTCCTGGTATTTCTAGAGTGTTAACTTGTGACAAGAAGTGGAGAACAGCGGGGGACAATAGTGGCACTAGTAGTCTACTAGTGCCACTATTGTCCCCCGCTGTTTTCCACTTCTTGTCACGAGTTAACACTCTAGAAATACCAGGAGAGTCCAGTTCAGCAATCAATGACGGTAGAATGTCAGTAGTAGGGGAGAGCACTAAACAATCTTAGTTATTTTTAATCCTATAGGCTAGAGTGAGTGAAGTGAATGAGTCTTTCTTGCCTAGCCTGATAGTGATAAGTCCTTCATGTGGGCAGCAGGAGCTGTGTCTGTGTTACCTAAGAAAGCAATGAAAACAGCATGTACTGTATGGGAGGTTTTATCACAGCAGACTAGCCAATGCAAAACAAGGGAATGCTGGTTGGCGCCTCCATCTTAGAGAGACTAGAGTTAGTCTCTCTGGAACAGCATTGCATTCCCTTCAGGTTTTGCATTGGCAATGTTGCTTGTCTCAGCCAAGGAAAATGGGGGAAAAAGTAACATATATAACTATATACAACAGGAGATGCCTGGGTTATACCAGCATGTTCCATATCACTGTATACAAGAAGATGTATTACTTATACCAGCTGTACATATATAATTATATACAGGAGATGCCCAGGTTCTACCAGCATGGTCCATATCACTGTATACAAGAAGATGTATTACTTATACCAGCTGTACATATATAATTATATACCGGAGATGCCCAGGTTATACCAGCATGGTCCATATCACTGTATACAAGAAGATGTATTACTTATACCAGCTGTACATATATAATTATATACAGGAGATGCCCAGGTTATACCAGCGTGCTCCATATCACTATATACAAGAAGATGTATAACTTATACCAGCTGTACATATATAATTATATACAGGAGATGCCCAGGTTCTACCAGCATGGTCCATATCACTATATACAAGAAGATGTATAACTTATAGCAGCTGTACATATATAATTATATACAGGAGATGCCCAGGTTATACCAACATGGTCCATATCACTATATACAAGAAGATGTATAAGTTAGACGTCCTAGCCAGTGTCAGGTTAGCACTTAGCAAGGTCTTTCTTCACTGTCTTCGCAGGAGACATTTTGTGTGCGGTTCTGTCACACTGTCCGTCCACTCCAGTAACTGTTTTATCTTGTCTTACTTAGTAGGCTAGATTTATTGTTTTGCCAATATGTCGGTGATGATCTCTTGTTTGATTGTCCTATCGCCCACCTTTGACTAAGCATGGCCCATCTCTAAGCCGACCCAGCTCAGTAACTGCCAAAGCTTAGAGGGAACACTGCTCACAATATACCCCAGAACAGCATAGCAAATAATATGTTTACCACAGGATTACTCCAGCCTGTGAATGGTTATCTTTCCCTGAGGGTCACCCAGCTAACCTGATACCTTAATTTGAGTTTTTTACCTCTGTCAGCATACAAGCCAGCTAACACTATGCCCCCTGACTACGTGTTTGCCCACCCTTGGATTGTATCTGAAGTTGTTTACTGTAATCATGGCATTTACTATACACTATCATGTCTTCCAATCATGTCACTTTAAATTTTCCGCCTTCTATCCATTTAATCATGTATTTCCATCGCATGTACCCTTTGGCCCGTGTTACCTGCACGGACATATTATGTTTCTTGCTTTCTATGAAATATTGTACATTGTAATTAAATGAGAAGTACTGTGGACTGCAGTTGATAGTTCTCTCATGAGCTTTACCAAATCTTTAGTGACCGCAGTACATGTGTCCATGTTCCTTACAATATCCTGGGAAGGTGTTGTAAATGACCGCAGGTTGACATATGCTGCCATAAGCTCTGATTCAGATTCTTCTACCGTCTCTACCATATCACTCAAGTTCCCTTTTATACTTTCTTGCTTTAGCTTTTCACAAATGTCTTTAATGTATATATTCCATTTATCATACATTCTGGTGAACTTTTTTCCTTTCAGTGCTGCTTCTTGCTCCAAATTTTCCAGCATCTTTGGGGTTGGTTTTCTGGCACGTGATGAACGTCTTAGTTCATCTGCTTGGGCTATATTTGTTTGAGGCAAGACTAATGCTATATCAGACTCTTCTACCTCAGACAGGTTCCCTTGCTCTTCAACTTCTACTCTATCTATCTTTGCATCCTCTAACAGTGGCATGGTAATACTAGGCTCAGACATTTTACTTTAAATGTAATACTGAAAATGCAGAAATAAATGACTGTCACTTTAAATACAACAGCAATAAATGGAGGCAATAAATGACTTTCACTTTAAATGCTTTAGATTTTGTGTACTACAAACTGTCCTTTTTATTTAAAGTCTCTTATTTCTGAACACAAAAAAAATTCTCTTTATGTCAAAGCCTATATGCAATGATAAGTAATAAAAGGAAAGCTCTGACCTTATTCTGAAGAGCAGGAACAAATGTCAATCTTAAGGGAGACGTGTCTTTTCTTGATATATTGTGATGCTTGTGCTGACTTGCGATGCTCTGTGATGAATTGCGATGCTTTGTGCTGATTTGCGATGCACTGGCTTGGATACGCTGCTGCAGGCTTCGGGCCTAGTGGCGGGAAACTAGCTGACTGCAGTACGTGGTCTCTCCGTGGATATCGGTGCAGGCACTCTAGCTCTGGACTTTGGCCTCCCACCATGCGTCTCTTTCTCTCTCTAGGGATCGCAGGAGGGTTGGTGCTCTTTCTCTGACTATTTTGCCTTTGCCGTTCTGCCACTTTAAGAATCAGCTGCAGTTTGACTAATGCGCACGTTCTATGGCTTTTATGGTAGCTCCGCTGAGGTGTCTTTGCTTGCTCACTCAGGGAACAGTTGCTGTGCGGTGGCATATGCTGGCACTCTGCTGCTCTAATGCGCTCTTTACTGTGCAAGTTGAGGAGTGCTGTCACTTCACCCTCTGAGGGTAATAGTTCCACTGTGGCAGGCGCAGCACTATGAAGTGCCTTTTGCGCTGTGGCATTAGAAGAATTTTGGTATCTCTGACTTTTGGTCTAACCAGACTGTCTGTTACTCTGTAATTCCTCTAGCGCTGTTCTATGGAAACAGTAGGTTTAAAGAGCACACCAAATGCTTGAAATAACTTCTTTATTAACTTCAACTTTTCTTCATATAACACTGCCGCCTCCGTAGCAGATAGCCCATGTACATAACACATGTTGAAAAAAGTATCATAAAATGGTGGTATGCATAAGATGGTGGTTCAACTGTTCAATCTTGTCATTCAACATATAATGGTGGATATTTTTCTCTCTTGAGTATCTGTACTCTCACTTTAAGTTATTTAAGCACTTTATGATCTCTCTGAGAGGTATATCTTAGGTCTAACTAATAGTTCTGCTTGCTCAAGTTGGTTTGCAGTTTGCAGTATGCAATTGCTTATGATCTGGTATGAGCAGTTCGTAGTTTGTATGCAATTTGTATGGAATCTGGTTTGGTGGAACTGTAAGTAAACACATATACTGTATAACTGGTTCAGTATACAGTTCTAATCACAATACTAACAATATGAACATTATATAACTGTTCTAAATACCTATTTTGGCCTCTTGTTCCCATAAAAACAAAGCTCACAGTGGACTGAATGTCTCTTCAGCTCCTGTCTCTGGTGAATAATGATTCTAGCAGCTCCTGCTAGGGGAATTCCCAGACAGGCTGTGTGTGAGGCTGGCTAAGATTGGTGAAAACTCTTTCTGTGTGAGAAGCTGGCTTTGATTGGTCTAGACTTCTGCCCAGCAACAACAGATTAACACTATGCTTTCGGTTGTTTCTGCTGTGTCACTGAGCTTACCCTACATTACAAAATGAATCTTAAAGGCATATTATCTTTTTCTGCTTCTGTGAACACAAAACACAACAGCTACAGTACATGACATCCAAAACATGATGTCACAGTAAATAACTCTGCTTCTCTCTTTAACACATAAACATAGGAACTGTAATAAGGTTATTAGCAGGTTTAGCTGTATACACATATAAGCTATTCTAGCAACCTAGGACAGGTCCTAGCTGGCCAGCTACAGTTTCTACCTATGGCCAGTGCAGTGAAAGGAGGGCGCACCCTTTCTTCCCGCGGGAAATTCCTCAATGTTAGTGCTCCTGCCTGATGGTATTTTGAGGGTTCCCTTGATGTCAATGTTTGTATGGATGCAAGGCAGGGTGTGTAGGGTGTGCAATGACTGGCTCAAAGTATAGGATTAAGTAAAACGGCCAGATTTAACAAAATAAACGTCTCTCTTTAGTGCAAAATGAGCATTGTAGTACTTCTAACAGTCTTAGAACATGGCTCCAACAATTTACAGTGTAAATCTTTCCCCAGATGGCTTTGTATGGGTATAGGCCAGGTTTAGATTTATTGAGCTCCTTCACTCTTTCTCTGCAGAATCTGAGGCTGACAATAATACCTTTGATAAGATATCTGTAATACGCTACTGTGGCCTACAGATTTAGGTAAATGACCGACCAGGTCATGTCTAAATGTGGATAGTGTCTAAGGCTACTTTCACACTAGCGTTCAGAGCGGGTCCGTCTGATGTCTGCACAGACGGATTCGCTTCTATAATGCAGACGTTTGTATCCGTTCAGAACGGATCCGTCTGCATTATAACTTAGAAAAAATTCTAAGTGTGAAAGTAGCCTGAACGGATCCGTCCAGACTTTACATTGAAAGTCAATGGGGGACGGATCCGTTTGAAGATTGAGCCATATTGTGTCATCTTCAAACGGATCCGTCCTCATTGACTTACATTGTAAGTCTGGACGGATCCGCTTGCCTCCACACGGCCAGGCGGACACCCGAACGCTGCAAGCAGCGTTCAGGTGTCCGCTTGCTGAGCGGAGCAGAGGCTGAACGCTGCCAGACTGATGCATTCTTAGCGGATCCGCATCCACTCAGAATGCATTAGGGCTGGACGGATGCGTTCGGGGCCGCTTGTGAGCCCCTTCAAACGGAGCTCACGAGCGGACACCCGAACGCAGGTGTGAAAGTAGCCTTAGCGGTATTCCACTCACAGCAGAAATGTCTATAGCATTTGATAGTAGTGAACCTTACTGACTCCATTTTCTCAGCCATTACAGATTTTGGAATTCTCTCTTCTCTCTCTCTCTTAGGGGCCATTCAGATGGCCGTAGGGCTATGCGGATCCGCAAAACACGGATACCGGCCATGTGTGTTCCGCAATTTGCGGACTGCACATGGCTGCAACCATAATAGAAAATTTTTTGTCTGAAAATACATGTTCTATCTTTTCCGTGGAGCGGCGGAACGGAACCACTGTGTGCTGTCCGCATCTTTTGCGGCCCTATTGAAATTAATGGGTCCGCACCCGTTCCGCAATATCGCAGAACGGATGTGGACTCATTCATATGGCCGTCTGAATGAGCCCTTATACTGAGGAGTGGAGAACATGGACTTTGTTTTCTCTCTCCTTCCCTGATAACACTAGACTTTCTAGACTAAACTGATCTAGGGGTGAAGCTAACAACCCACACCTCAGCTTCTTCTTGGGGCTGTGCCAGAGTTGGTTTACTCTGTTACTCCAATACCTTCTTATACTGGGAATAGAAAGCATACAATGACATAAATAGACAAAACAATTTGCAAGTACCCCCTGCTCTGGGGTACTGCACCTGCAGTAATTGCATTTTGTGGTGACAAGTTCTCTTTAAATTGCCATTTGAATGGGCACTGAGTTTTGCCAATGGGGGTGATTTATTATTATTTAACACCTTCCTAACTTGCACTGTATATGTACGGTGCAAGTCAGGTATTTAAAGATGGTGCCCACTCCACTCCAGATCAGGTGCCATCTTTAAAGATTTGACTTGTGCCGCCTAGCACCGCCTAGCGCCGCCTGCTGCCTGCTGTTTTACACAGCAGACACCCGAAGCTAATGTCTGTGATTGGCAATAAAACAAATCACATAACCCCCTCAAATACCGTAGTCAGTAGTGACCATGACATCTGAGCAGCTCCGCTGTGCTGGGATTGGGGGAAACGTTTATTCACTGTGGTAGCCTCAAGCCTGCTAGAGGCTCCCATGCCTGCCACAGCAATGTTCCTATGGAGCCCTACCACAGGCAAGGCTCCTTAGGTACACACTGAGTTGCCTATAAGTTGCAATGGTAATTCATTGCAGTCTATGAGAGAAACGATCAGATGATCACATGTTCAAGTTTTCTAAGGGGACTTAACCTCTTCCGGACACAGGGCGTACAGGTACGCCCTTATGTCCTGGTACTTAAGGACACAGGGCGTACCTGTACGCCCTGTGTATTTTCGATCACCGCCGCGCGGCGGGCGGTGATCGGAACCTGGTGCCTGCTCAAATCATTGAGCAGGCACCTGGGGCAAATGCGCCGGGGGGTCCTGTGACCCCCCCGTGTAGGCGATCGCAGCAAACCGCAGGTCAATTCAGACCTGCGGTTTGCTGCGTTTCCAGGTTATTCGGGTCTCTGAGGACCCGATAACCCGGAACAGGATGGAGATCGGTGGTGTGATTTTACCCCACCAATCACCATCCTTAGATCCTGAGAGGTGATGGTGACATCGCCTCTCAGGATTGCCTCTGATTGGTAGGAGGGCGGGCCGGCGGGAGATTCAAATGATAGCAGCGCTCCTCTCCTCCTCCTTTTGTGTGCGGAGCCCGAGGAGAGAGGAGCGCTGCCTGCACGTGTGGAGCATCACCCCATCTGTGCCCCAGCACCCATCCTTGCCCCCAGGACCCGATCTGTGCCCCAGCACCCCCCATCTTATCTGCAGGTAATTAGGGAAAGTCTATGGAAAGGTTGGGCTAGGCAGGGAAAATAAAGGGAAAGTTAGTGGTAAAAAAAAGTTTTCTTGCATCACCCTAGTGACCCTAGACCCCCTAGGGGTGGTGCCGCTTGCCCCCCTCCCCCCACAACTTTTTTGGGGCACAGGCATTTTTTTTTGTGTGCGTACGATGACTGTGGCCGGCACTCTTAGTGTCTGGCCACTGTTAGCGCATTGCACACCCCTCTGCTGATCAACTTCGGACGGTTGATCAGCGGTTTAGAATTATTTTTTTTCACATTTTCCCCCCCACTTTCCTGTTGTCATCCGCATCCTCCTAATCATCTAGCGATGATGATGAGCCCCCAGGGCGGCGGAGAGACGCCGCCAGGCGGAGAAAGGGGACCGCCATGCTAGGGACCCTGTGGCCCACCCTAGTACAAGCAGCTCTGGGGCTCGTACTAGTTTTCCGGCCCACCAATTAAATCCACCGGAGCCCCCTGCCAGTGAACTTGTCTGGTGTACCCCAGAGCGATTTGAGCCCGTGATTCCTGAGTTTGTAGGCCAATCAGGAATCCAGATTTCCACAGTGGGCTTGACTGAATTTGACTTTTTTAGTCTTTTTTTCAGTGACCAACTGGTAAATCTAATGGTGGAGCAGACGAACCTGTACGCCCAACAGTTCGTTGCTCAACACTCGGGCTCCTTTTTGGCTAGGCCCGGTGGCTGGACCCCGGTCAGTGCAGCCGAGATGAGGACATTTTGGGGCCTCGTGCTGCACATGGGCCTAGTCAAGAAACCTAGTGTCAGGCATTACTGGAGTGGGGACGTCCTCTACCAGACCCCACTTTACAATACGGCCATGACACGTACCCGGTTTGAGGCCATCCGGAAATGCCTGCATTATTCAGATAATGCAGCATCTCCCCCCCAAGGTGATCCTGCCTATGACCGTCTGTATAAGATACGGCTGGTCATCGATCACTTTGGGGCCAAATTTGTACAGGCCTATGTACCTGGAAGGCAGGTCGCGGTTGATGAGTCTCTCATTGCGTTCAAGGGGAGACTCATTTTCCGCCAGTATGTTCCCTCAAAGCGGGCGAGGTATGGCGTGAAGCTGTACAAACTTTGTGAGAGTACCTCAGGGTACACTTACAAGTTTCGTGTGTACGAGGGGCGAGATTCAACCCCCAGAATGTCCCCCCACTCTGGGTGTTAGCGGGAAACTTGTGTGGGACCTTATGCACCCACTGCTAGATAAGGGTTACCACTTGTACGTGGATAACTTTTATACTAGTATCCCCTTGTTCCAGTCCCTTGCCGCCAGATCCACGTCCGCTTGTGGGACCGTGCGGAAAAATCAACGCAGCCTCCCTGCCCACCCCCTCCAGGTACCTATCCCCAGGGGTGAGACCTGTGCCCTTACCAGTGAAAACCTGTTGCTGGTCAGATATAAGGACAAGAGGGATGTCCTTGTACTGTCCACAATTCATGGTAACGGCATCACCCCTGTCGCTGTGCGAGTTACCGCGGCAACGGTCCTCAAGCCCGATTGTATCGTTGACTACAATCGGTATATGGGAGGAGTTGATCTCTCTGATCAAGTCCTCAAGCCATATAACGCCATGCGCAAAACCCAGGCATAGTACAAAAAAGTTGCGGTCTACTTGGTGCAGGTTGCCTTGTAAAACTCTTTTGTGCTGTCCCGGAGCGCTGGCAACACAGGGACATTCCTTCAGTTCTATGAGGCAGTCCTCAAGGCCCTGATCTTTTCGGACCGGGAAAGAGCAGGCCTGAGTACCTCGGGAACTGGAGGCGCCAAAAAAGTGCGGAGCGTGTCACAGGAGGGGGATACGGAAGGACACCACTACTCAGTGCGACACGTGCCCCGATCATCCAGGCCTCTGCATTGACGGTTGCTTCAGGGAGTACCACACTTCCATGGAGTACTAAATTTATATCCCAATTTAGCACTGACTATCGGATAAAAAAACTGGTTCTCAGACTTGAGACACCAAAAGAAATTGTAAAAACTAAAATAATTGTAAAAAAGTAGACTTATTAGGTATCGCCGCGTCCGTAAGAATCTCAAAAAAAAATGACTCAGACTTTAGAGATACAAAAAATTTGTTTTGGTATCAAAAAGGATAATATAGTCTAAAACCTAAATAATTGTAAAAAAGTTGACTTATTAGGTATCCGTAAGAATCTCCTTTATAAAAATACCCCATGACCTAACCCCCAGATTAACACGGTCCAAAAAATAAAAAAAAAACTGTGCAAAAAAAGAACTTTTTTTGTCACTTTACATAACAAAAAGTTTAATAGCAAGCGATCAAAAAGTCATATAGCCCCCAAAATAGTGCCAATAAAACCGTCCTCTTATCCCGTAAAAAATGAGCCCCTACATAAGATAATCGGCTGAAAAGCAAAAAAAATTACTTACATTTTTGAGATACAAAAAAACATATTTTTTGTATCAAAAAGGATAATATAGTCTAAAACCTAAATAATTGTAAAAAAAGTAGACTTATTAGGTATCGCCGCGTCTGTAAGAATCTCCTCTATAAAAATACCCCACGACCTAACCCCCCAGATTGACACGGTCAAAAAAAACAAAAAAACAGTGCCACTTTTCCATTTCAATCCGTTTTTTCCGGTAACAAAGCAAGGGTTAACAACTAAACAAAACTTAATATTTATTACCCCGATACTGAAGTTTACAGAAACGCCACATTTGTGGTCGTAAACTGCTGTATCACTAAAAGGCAGGGCGCAAAAGGAAAGGACCGACATGGTTTCTGGAAGGCCGATTTTGATGGCCTTTTTTATTGACATGTCCCTTTTGAAGCCCCCCTGATGCACCCCTAGAGTAGAAACTCCCTAAAAGTGACCCCATATAAGAAACTACACCCCTCAAGGTATTCAAAACTGATTTTACAAACTTTATTAACCCTTTAGGTGTTCCTCAACAGTTAATGGCAAATGGAGATGAAATTTCAGAATTAAATTTTTTGGTAACCTTTCCTCACAAAAATGTAATATAGAGCAACCAAAAATCATATGTACCCTAAAAATAGTCCCAACAAAACCGCCACCTTATCCCGTAGTTTCCAAAATGGGGTCACTTTTAGGGAGTTTCTACTCCAGGGGTGCATCAGGGGGGTTGAAACAGGACACGGTGTAAATAAACCAGTCCATAAAAATCAGCCCTCCAAAAACCAAACGGCGCTCCTTTCCCTCTACGCCCTGCCGTGTGGCCGTACAGTAGTGTACGGCCACATATGGGGTGTTTCTATAAATGGCAGAGTCAGGGAAATAAAGATACAGTCTTGTTTGGCTGTTAACCCTTGCTTTGTTAGTGGAAAAAATCGGTTAAAATTGAAAATTTGGCAAAAAAATGAAATTTTCAAATTTCATCCCCATTTGCCAATAACTCTTGTGCAACTCCTGAAGGGTTAACAAAGTTTTTAAAATCAGTTTTGAATACCTTGAGGGGTATAGTTTCTTAGATGGGGTCACTTTTATGGAGTTTCTACTCTAGGGGTGCATCAGGGGGGCTTCCAATGGGACATGGTGTAAATAAACCATTCCAGCAAAATCTGCCTTTCAAAAACCATATGGCGCACCTTTCCCTCTACGCCCTACTGTGTGCCCGTACAGTAGTTTACGGCCACATATTGGGTGTTTCTGTAAACTGCAGAGTCAGGTCAATAAAGATACAGTCCTGTTTGGCTGTTAACCCTTGCTTTGTTAGTGGAAAAAATGGGTTAAAATGGAAAATTTGGCAAAAAAATGAAATTCTCAAATTTCATCCCCATTTGCCAATGACTCTTGCGCAACACCTGAAGGGTTAACAAAGTTTGTAAAATCTGTTTTGAATACATTGAGAGGTGTATTTTCTTAGATGGGGGCACTTTTATGGAGTTTCTACACTAGGGGTGCATCAGGGGGGCTTCAAATGGGACATGGTGTCAAATAAACCAGTCCAGCAAAATCTGCCTTCCAAAAACCATATGGCGCACCTTTCCCTCTACGCCCTACTGTGTGCCCGTACAGTAGTTTACGGCCACATATGGGGTGTTTCTGCAAACTACAGAATCGGGGCAATATATATTGAGTTTTGTTTGGCTGTTAACCCTTGCTTTGTTATTGGAAAAAATAGATTAAAATGGAAAATTTGCCAAAAAATCTAAATTCTGAAATTTTATCTCCATTTGCCATTAACTCTTATGGAACACCTAAAGGGTTAACGACGTTTGTAAAATCAGTTTTGAATAGCTTGAGAGGTGTCGTTTCTAGAATGGGGTCATTTTTGGGAGGTTTCTATTATATAAGCCTCACAAAGTGACTTCAGACCTGAACTGGTCCCTAAAAATTGGGTTTTGAAAATTTCTGAAAAGTTTCAAGATTTGCTTCCAAACTTCTAAGCCTTGTAACATCCCCAAAATATAAAATATCATTCCCAAAATGATCCAAATATGAAGTAGACATATGGCGAATGTAAAGTAATAACTATTTTTGTAGGTATTACTATGTATTATAGAAGTAGAGAAATTGAAACTTGGAAATTAGCAATTTTTTAAAAAAGAATTAGGTAAATTTGGAATTTTTTTATAAATAAAAATTGATTTTTTTTACTTCATTTTAGTACAATATGTGACGAAAAAACTATCTCAGAATGGCCTGGATAAGTCAAAGCGTTTTAAAGTTATCACCACTTAAAGTGACACTGGTCAGATTTGCAAAAATGGCCTGGTCCTTAAGGTGAAATGAGTCCTTAAGGAGTTAAAATATGTGTAAATTTAATTTTTTTTTAAATAAAAAATGAGCCCTCATACAGCTCTGTGGATGTAACTATAGAATATGGCAATGTAAAGAAAAATATATTTTTTTCCAACATTTTTATTTTTTCAGTATTAAAACACAAGAAACACTATATAAATGTCATATTGCTGTAAACGTATTGACCCAGAGAATGAAGGGCACAAATCATTTGAATGCATAGGGAAGGCAAAAAACAACAACATAAAACTCTGGCAAAATAGCGATTTTAATTTAAAGTTCCACCTCGTTTGGAATTTATTTTCAGCTTCCCACTAAATCGTTTGAAATATTAAATGCTGCCATTAGAAAGTACAACTTGTCCCCTAAATAAAAAAGCCTTCATACAGCTTTGTTAACTGAAAAAATGATGGCTCCAGGATGGTAGGGAGTCAGAAACAAAAACACGAAAATGGAAAATGGCTTTGTCAGGAAAGAGCTAAAATTGAAGTTGATATCAATTAAATAGGTGTGCTGAAAAAAGAAGTGCCCTGTCCTATATTGCAATGGTTTCCACACAAAAAATAGCACTGAGACTGCAGCACATGGCCACACACTGATCAACCCAATGGAATGGTGATAATCAGCATGCAGACTCACAACAATTTTCTCAATAGAACATAAGCAAAGAGGGATGGAAATGTAACCCCCTCTTATGAGAAAGTGTACCCTTTTGCAGCTATTCCATTGTTATGGATTGCTGTTGACTGTAATAGTGTGGCAATAAGACATATGTTGAACTGTTAAGTAATGTGAGATGTACGTGATATGCTACCTGAAGTATACAGTCAGGTCCATAAATATTGGGACATCGACACAATTCTAACATTTTTGGCTCTATACACCACCACAATGGATTTGAAATGAAACGAACAAGATGTGCTTTAACTGCAGACTGTCAGCTTTAATTTGAGGGCATTTACATCCAAATCAGGTGAACGGTGTAGGAATTATAACAGTTTGCATACTGTATGTGCCTCCCACTTGTTAAGGGACCAAAAGTAATGGGACATAATAATAATCATAAATCAAACTTTCACTTTTTAATACTTGGTTGCAAATCCTTTGCAGTCAATTACCGCCTGAAGTCTGGAACGCACAGACATCACCAGACGCTGGGTTTCATCCCTGGTGATGCTCTGCCAGGCCTCTACTGCAACTGTCTTCAGTTCCTGCTTTTTCTTGGGGCATTTTCCCTTCAGTTTTGTCTTCAGCAAGTGAAATGCATGCTCAATCGGATTCAGGTCAGGTGATTGACTTGGCCATTGCAAAACATTCCACTTTTTTCCCTTAAAAAACTCCTTGGTTGCTTTTGCAGTATGCTTTGGGTCATTGTCCATTTGCACTGTGAAGCGCCGTCCAATGAGTTCTGAAGCATTTGGCTAAATATGAGCAGATAATAATATGAGCAGATAACACTTCAGAATTGATCCTGCTGATTTTGTCAGCAGTCACATCATTAATAAATACAAGAAAACCAGTTCCATTGGCAGCAATACATGCCCACACCATGACACTACCACTAACATGCTTCACTGATGAGGTGGTATGCTTAGGATCATGAGCAGTTCCTTTCCTTCTTCATACTCTTCTCTTCCCATCACTCTGGTACAAGTTGGTCTTGGTCTCATCTGTCCATAGGATGTTGTTCCAGAACTGTGAAGGCTTTTTTAGATGTCGTTTGGCAAACTCTAATCTGGCTTTCCTGTTTCTGAGGCTCACCAATGGTTTACATCTTGTGGTGAACCCTCTGTATTCACTCTGGTGAAGTCTTCTCTTGATTGTTGACTTTGACACACAAACACCTACCTCCTGGAGAGTGTTCTTGATCTGGCCAACTGTTGTGAAGGGTGTTTTCTTCACCAGGGTAAGAATTCTTCGGTCATCCACCACAGTTGTTTTCCTTGGTCTTCCGGGTCTTTTGGTGTTGCTGAGCTCACCGGTCTGTTCCTTCCTTTTAAGAATGTTCCAAACAGTTGTTTTGGCCACGCCTAATGTTTTTGCTATCTCTCTGATGGGTTTGTTTTGTTTTTTCAGCCTAATGATGGCTTGCTTCACTGATAGTGACAGCTCTTTGGATCTCATCTTGAGAGTTGACAGCAACAGATTCCAAATGCAAATAGCACACTTGAAATGAACCTTTTATCTGCTCATTGTAATTGGGATAATGAGGGAATAACACACACCTGGCCATGGAATAGCTGAGAAGCCAGTTGTCCCATTACTTTTGGTTCCTTAACAAGTGGGAGGCACATATGCAAACTGTTGTAATTTCTACACCGTTCACCTGATTTGGATTTAAATACCCTTAAATTAAAGTTGACCGTCTGCAGTTAAAACACATCTTATTCGTTTCATGTCAAATCCATTGTGGTGGTGTATAGAGCCAAAAATGTTAGAATTGTGTCAATGTCCCAATATTTATGGACCTGACTGTATATTGATACACTGTGACATGTAATGTATGATACAGTACACCACATCTATGTGCCTTGTACTGCTGGGAGACACCAGCATAACACTAAGAAATGTATGTCCCACTGTGGGTTAAACACCCTGATAGTTATTCCATGTATTGGATCTATAGCAGTGGTGGCGAACCTATAGCACGGGTGCCCGAGGCGGCACTCAGAGCCCTCTCTGTGGGCACCCGCACCCTGGAAAAAGTCTATGGTGTAGACTTTAATAAATTGAAGTGATGAGAGGATGTAGTGGTCAGAAAAACACAGCAGCCATCATAATCACATGAAGTACACAGAGAAAACCGCCACCATTGGTGTAGAAAGGAAGACCTGCACTGAAGTGAGCAACGCTTCTCATTTGATGCACCACCACATCTAGGCAGAGGTTGGAGCAGCAACACTTGCAGCAGACAAGAGTGTTGAACAGGGGCAATGACTATACCTGCTTTCTAGCCCTCACACCTGTGAGCATTCAGAGAACCTTTGATAAGCCATGTAGATCAGACAGGCTAGCTTGCTGCCTAGAGAAACACCTGTGTACAGAGTGGCGTACCAGATTCTGAGTAAAGGTAGTCGGACTGTGCAGACTGAGCAGACCTGTGGCTGAGAGTGTGCCACATCTGAGGAGTGTGAGCATGTATGTGTGTTGAGTAGAGAGGATATTTGACCTTTATTCATGCCTGGGTGAAGAGTGAATGTTGCGCTGAGCTGTGGCCTCCAAAGCACCAAACAGCAATCTTCAGCATAACCAACAGAGGACGTTACAAACAACAGTGATTTCCTTGCTGCAATATCCTTGCATGTTTTCTAACATTGGTTGAAAGAATTGCTATGTAACTGCCTTGCATTTGAATCTGGGTCAGGATATAACCTAGCTTGACCTAGCTAGCTTTGGGAACATACGTTGATTGCTAAGGCCTTTTGCTTCTCTGATTGCTATTAATAGTGTATGCTTTATGCATTGGTCTTCGGGATTATAGCATTTTATTCTAAGTCTATTGTTTAGTGTATTTTGGGATCTGTGGTCCTCCGTTCTTTCATTCTTGTCAGCACGGAAGTTTGTTGTTTATTATTATTTGATTCTGTTATTGCCTGTGCAGCAAGCCCTTGAGGAGCCATAGCAAAGGATGGGAGTGGTAGTAGCTCTGACTATAAGATTTGTCACAGTGGTTTCACTCAGGGTGTTGTTCCCTAGGGCCAGTGCAGTAAGAGGACGATGCACTCTTTCTTTGCTGTGGGCACTCCCTGTAGTTGGAGCTCATGTCTGATGGTAGTTTGGGGTGCCCTCGATGTTGTTGGTTGTATGGGTGCCTGGCAGGAGGTATACTAGTGCAATAGCCAGTGTATGGTATGGTAGGAGTGAGGAAACCAGGCCAGAGATAGAAGAATAAAATGCAAACAATAATTTGTATACAGTGCAAATTGTTTCCCCAGATAGTGAGGTATGGAGGCTAGCAAAGTAGCAAATAATTGCACTCTTGGTATGCTATCTTACTAAAGTCTTGTCTCTAGAATCTCTGACTCGTAACTGTAATCTGGCAATTATAGCTGTAGTGTCCAATGTGGGATATAGGTCTTTAGAGGTACATCTGACCAGGACGTAGTTAAAGGGGTTGTCCGAGTTATGAAAAAAAAAATATATAGCACTGAAAATCTGATGGGCAGCAATATATAACTAAGCTAAGCAAGTTTTATGCAAAAGAAATATATATGTTTCCTCATTTCCCTGGTTCTTTTCTAGCCCTTTGTTTACATACAATAAAAACAATCTCTGCCCCTCCCCCTGCTCTGCTAAGGGAGTGGATACAAGAGCAGCCCTGAGTGACCTGTCTGCCTGCTGGGAGAATCAGCAGCATGTTGTATGTGTAGGACTACAAGTCCCAGCTGTATAATGACACTGCTAAGGGAGTGAATACAAGTGCTGCCCTGAGTGACATGTCTGCCTGCTGGGAGACTCTGCAGCATGTTGTATGTGTAGGACTACAAGTCCCAGCTGTATAATGACACTTCTAATACACACAGGATCTTCCCCCTACATTCTTGTGCAATGCTCTCTCTAGTCCTTCAGCTTCTGTGCCCAGAATTGTCACTGCCTGCTAGCTGCCTGCCTTCAGTCTGTGCAGCTGAAGGGGTTAAGAATCCTAGCAGAGAGCAGAGTGAAGGGGGCGTGGCCAGCACAGTGACGTCTCGTTTACAGGCTTGTAAACAACCTTTATCAGAGCAGGGAGAGAAGCTGACATCACAGGTCATGTGACCCTCAGTGAAATCTGAGAAACCAGCCACCAGAGATAAAGTAAGTTAATTGGAAAGATGTTACATTTGCTTAGTTAGGAACATAGAAAGAACAAAAAAATAACTCAGATAACCCCTTTAACCCCTTAAGGACGCAGGGCGTATCGGTACGCCCTATTTCCCGAGTCCTTAAGGACTCAGGGCGTACCGGTACGTCCTAGCTTGAACTCAGTATTCCGGCGCCCGAGGGGTTAAACGGAACGGGATTTCGGCTGAAATCCTTCAGCCGGCATCCTGTGACAACGCCAGGGGGGGTCATGTGACCCCCCCGTGTCGGCGATCGCAGCAAACCGCAGGTCAATTCAGACCTGCGGTTTGCTGCGCTTTTTGCAGTTTCTGAAGCCTGCGGTCCCTGACCGCGGGGATCAGAAACTTTTGAGTGCCTATAATCAATATTTTTCACCCACCCCTGCACCCCTGCACGATTTTATGCCGGCGGGTGGTGCGGGGGGGGTGTCGCATGCGGTGGGGGCGGTGCGGGAGGCGGGCGGTGCGGCAGGCGGGATCGCGATCCCCCGCCCGCCTCCCCATGAATGATCGTTGGCTTCTAGTGGTTATACCAGGGTGCCAGCACATTGCTGGCACCCAAGTATAAACGGCTGACATCTGTGAAGATGTCAGCCGTTTAACCCTTTCCATACCGCGGTCCGTACGGAACGCTGTATGGAAAAAGTTAACTGTCGTCGGTCAGGGAGCTCCCTCCCTCTCCATCGGGGGGCTGCTGTGCCTTTGCAGCCCCCCGATGGAGAGGGAGAGAGCCCCCAGAGAGCCCCCCTCAGCCCTGTGCTTACCCTTCCCCGTCTGCGAAGTTCTGAGCAGACGGGGAAGGTTCCCATGGCAACAGGACGCCTGCTCAGGCGTCCTGCTGTCCATGGTGCTGAACAGATCTATGCTGAAAGCATAGATCTGTTCAGTGTAAGTAAAATACAGTATAGAACAATATATATTGTACTGTACTGTATTATACAGACATCAGACCCACTGGATCTTCCAGAACCAAGTGGGTCTGGGTCAAAAAAAAAGTAAAAAAAAGTGAAAAAAGTTAAGATAAAAAAAAAAACATTCATCACTGAATAAAAATAAAAAAAAATAAAATACACTACACATATTAGGTATCGCCGCGACCGTAACGACCTGATCTATAAAACGGTCATGTTACTTTCCCCGCACGGTGAACACCATAAAAATAAAAAAATAAAAACTATGAGAAAATTGAAATTTTGCCCACCTTACTTCCCAAAAAAGGTAATAAAAGTGATCAAAAAAGTCACATGTACGCCAAAATAGTACCAATCAAACCGTCATCTCATCCCGCAAAAATCATACCTTACCCAAGATAATCGCCCAAAAACTGAAAAAACTATGGCTCTCAGACTAAAGTAATACTAAAACATGATTTTTTTTGTTTCAAAAATGAAATCATTGTGTAAAACTTACATAAATAAAAATAAAGTATACATATTAGGTATCGCCGCGTCCGTATCGACCGGCTCTATAAGAATATCACATGATCTAACCCCTCAGGTGACCACCGTAAAAAATAAAAAATAAAAACGGTGTAAAAAAAGCCATTTTTTGTCATCTTACGTCACAAAAAGTGTAATAACAAGCGATCAAAAAGTCATATGCACCCCAAAATAGTGCCAATTAAACCGTCATCTCATCCCGCAAAAAATGAGACCCTACTCAAGATAATCGCCCAAAAACTGAAAAAACTATGGCTCTTAGACTATGGAGACACTAAAACTTTTTTTGGTTTTAAAAATGAAGTTATTGTATAAAACTTACATAAATAAAAAAAAGGTATACATATTAGGTATCACCGCGTCCGTGACAACCTGCTCTATAAAATTACCACATGATCTAACCTGTCAGATGAATGTTGTAAATAACAAAAAAAAAAAAAAACGTGCCAAAAAAGTTATTTCTTGTTACCTTGCCGCACAAAAAGTGTAATATAGAGCAACCAAAAATCATATGTACCCTAAACTAGTACCAACAAAGCTGCCACCTTATTCCGTACTTTCTAAAATGGGGTCACTTTTTTGGAGTTTCTACTCTAGGGGTGCATCAGGGGGGCTTCAAATGGGACATGGTGTCAAAAAAACCAGTCCAGCAAAACCTGCCTTCCAAAAACCGTATGGCATTCCTTTCCTTCTGCGCCCTGCCGTGTGTCCGTACAGCGGTTTACGAACACATATGGGGTGTTTCTGTAAACTACAGAATAAGGGCCATAAATAATGAGTTTTGTTTGGCTGTTAACCCTTGCTTTGTTACTGGAAAAAAAATATTAAAATGGAAAATCTGCCAAAAAAGTGAAATTTTGAAATTGTATCTCTATTTTCCATTAAATCTTGTGCAACACCTAAAGGGTTAACAGAGTTTGTAAAATCAGTTTTGAATACCTTGAGGGGTGTAGTTTCTTAGATGGGGTCACTTTTATGGAGTTTCTACTCTAGGGGTGCATCAGGGGGGCTTCAAATGGGACATGGTGTCAAAAAAACAGTCCAGCAAAATCTGACTTCCAAAAACCATACGGCGCACCTTTCACTCTACGCCCCGCTGTGTGGCCGTACAGTAGTTTACGGCCACATATGGGGTGTTTCTGTAAACGGCAGAGTCAGGGCAATAAAGATACAGTCTTGTTTGGCTGTTAACCCTTGCTTTGTTAGTGGAAAAAATGGGTTAAAATGGAAAATTAGGCAAAAAAATGAAATTCTCAAATTTCATCCCCATTTGCCAATAACTCTTGTGCAACACCTAAAGGGTTAACAAAGTTTGTAAAATCAGTTTTGAATACCTTGAGGGGTGTAGTTTCTTAGATGGGGTCACTTTTATGGAGTTTCTACTCTAGGGGTGCATCAGGGGGCTTCAAATGGGACATGGTGTCAAAAAAACAGTCCAGCAAAATCAGCCCTCCAAAAACCAAACGGCGCACCTTTCACTCTACGCCCTACTGTGTGCCCGTACAGTAGTTTACGGCCACATATGGGGTGTTTCTGTAAACGGCAGAGTCAGGGCAATAAAGATACAGTCTTGTTTAGCTGTTAACCCTTGCTTTGTTAGTGGAAAAAATGGGTTAAAATGGAAAATTTGGCAAAAAAATGAAATTCTCAAATTTCATCCCCATTTGCCAATAACTCTTGTGCAATACCTAAAGGGTTAACAAAGCTTGTAAAATCAGTTTTGAATACCTTGAGGGGTGTAGTTTATAGAATGGGGTCATTTTTGGGCGGTTTCTATTATGTAAGCCTCGCACAGTGACTTCAGACCTGTAGTGGTCCCTAAAAATTTGGTTTTTGTAAATTTCTGAAAAATTTCAAGATTTGCTTCTAAACTTCTAAGCCTTATAACATCCCCAAAAAATAAAATATCAATCCCAAAATGCTACAAACATGAAGTAGACATATGGGGAATGTAAAGTCATCAAAATTTTTGGGGGTATTACTATGTATTACAGAAGTAGAGAAACTGAAACTTTGAAATTTGCAAATTTTTCAAAATTTTTGGTAAATATGGTATTTTTTTATGCAAAAAAATTAACTTTTTTGACCCAATTTTAGCAGTGTCATGAAGTACAATATGTGACGAAAAAACAATCTCAGAACGGCCTTGATAAGTCAAAGCGTTTTAAAGTTATCAGCACTTAAAGTGACACTGGTCAGATTTTCAAAAAATGGCCAAGTCCTTAAGGTGAAATAGGGCTGAGTCCTTAAGGGGTTAAGTGCGACGGGTGTCTTAACTGTAATCCCTCACAAGCAGCAAAGTATGTTTAGCTGTAGTCTTAGGTTACCTTGCTGACTCCTGTGCTTGGCCATGAAGATTCTAAGTTCTTCTTTCTCTCTTTCTTGCTGTAGCATAAGTAGTAACTTTTACAGTGATCGGTTAGCCTCTGGATCCTTAGGCCTAAGGGGAAGGAACTTTCTTCCTGCCCCATGAGACACTTGTCTAGTCTCTCTAGACAGGAAGTAGGACTATCCCACTTCTGCCCCTCCTGAGAGAGGAGGAACAGGGTGATCAACCCTGTCCCTGCCAACTAAACCAGGCCATGCTTGGCGTACATTACATTAAATAACATAACATTACATTACATCACATTACAAACCATTTTGCAGATACCCCCTGTACTGAGGTACTGCATTTGCGATTATTATTTTTATTTTTTTCTTGGCTGAGCTGTATTTCAGAGCAGGGTCAGTTCAGTGTATCTTTATTTATGTTCAACGTCATCAATCTGCTCTCCACCTGTATTCCATTGTTGGGCTCTAACTTTTTCATCCGTGATGCTCATCCTTTGGTTCTAGCTATCTATCAGTGGGTTTATTTCAGTACCTTGTTGACTGCCAGTGTTAAAACGTGCTTCATATGCTTCTTGTGACCATCCAGTTGTTGTGCAGTTCAGTCCTACTGTAAGTTCTGGTGTGTCTGTGGACCAAGAGACACTGTTAGTACTTGGGAAATGTGACTACTATAGTGAAGTCTACTGTCTTGTGAACAACATGCATCATTACAGAGGGAGACTCCAGGGTTAGGGTTGGGAGAATGCCTGAGGATAAAGTAAGCTTGTTACCAGAAGGCGACAGTTATAAGCCTGTTGCAACACCAAAGCTTGTTCTAAAGAGACTCTTTGTAACTACCAAGCCAGTTGGCTCTTGTGAGACTGCTGTAACCATTAAATCAATTGTCTCTTGTGAGATTCTTGTAACTGCCAAGCTTGCTGCCCCATATGAGTTCACTAAAGATGTTCTTCAAGTTACAAGTGTGTTTGCTGGATTCCTTCTGCCATCCTTAAAGGGGTTATCCAATCCTACCCCCCCCATATGCTAGGCCCCCCACACTGAATATACTTACCTGAGTCCCCACTCCCTGCACTGCTCCTGGTCCTCACACCGCCGCTGCTGCTTCTCCCCGTGCACGGATGAAAACATCTGGTGTTGCGGGGAGCAGCCATTGGCAGGCAGGGACAGAGACGAGCCTCCCTAGCATCGTGGGTGACGCTAGGGAGGCTAGTCCGCGTCCCCGCCTGCCATTGGCTGCTCCCCCCTGACACCGGATGTTTTCATCTGTGCACGGGGAGAAGCAGCAGTGGCGGTGCGGGGACCAGGAGTGGCGCAGGGAGTGGGGACCCAGGTAAGTATATTCAGAGTGGGGAGCCCGGCATATTGGAGGGCTTTTTTTTAGGATTGGATAACCCCTTTAAGTGGGGAGTCATATACAACACTTACTGGCCATAAAGAAGGTAATGTCTGAGCCTTTTACATAGAGGGTTAAATAAATTTGTGATTGGCTGAGCGTTACTTTCCTGCTTAACCAAGATCCAGGGACCAGGAAATAGAGACTGACAAGGCATTGTGAAGCGTCAGAATTGGAGTGGAGGGAGATTGGTAAGATATCAGTTATTTTCTTATTTTACACCATGTGGGGCCCTTTTTATGGTCATTAGACATATACATTTCATATATATGCCATAGTGCCCAAATGTTGTATGAACCTAGTCTTACATGGCCCCTCTGTACAAGTAAACTTAGAAAATCACATATTTAAATGTAAAAATTACAAGTTTTGCAGAATCTTTCCCCCCCAAAACTATATATCTGCTCAGCTGTCATGCCCCACTCTGACGATGTGCGGAGGTCAGCCAGGATTGCAGCACAAGTCTAGTATTTGTTTTGATGCTGTGCTGGATCCGCCTCGCATCAGGTGCACTGGGTGGAGTCATTAGTTTAAATAGTCTCCAGCTAAGGTATTCTGAGCGGATTATACTCATCATTGTGGTCTTGGAAGCTAGAAAGGAAGGTTGGCTGTTTGTTCCTGCTCTCAGCAGATAAGTGTCTTTGGTTGTTTATGTCATCTATCACATCCAGGTTCTGTGCGAGCTGGCAGCTCCTTTCTCCCCACTTCACCATCTTAGGGAGTTCAGGGTTCTGTTAGCATAGGCTGGTGGACACAGCAAATCTACCATCAAGATTTGATCTGTGGGCTGAGCATTGTAGGGAAAGAGGTCAGGGATAAATTAGGAGGTGACCCTTCCCCCGTCTCGAGCCTGGTTGGTGTGTTATCTGTTTAACTGTGCACGTCCGCCGTGACATTATAATCCGCCATACTGTGACCGCCATTTCTCAGTGTTTATGGGATGGCGTCAATTGAAGCACTGGTTGACCGCATGCAGGGTTTGTCCCTGGAGGTTGCGGATCTACGTAGTACGGTCACACAGTGTCAGAGGGTGTTGGCTTCAGGTACAGGTCAAATTGTTGGGGAGCCTAAAGTCGCTCTTCCGGAGAAATTTGCAGGGGGTACTGATGATTTTTTCCGTTTCAAGGAATCATGTAAATTGTACTTTCGTTTGTGCCCATTTTCATCAGGTAATGAGGATCAGAGGGTGGGTATCGTCATGTCTTTGCTGAAAGGGGACGCGCAATCCTGGGCTTTTTCCCTGCCGCCCGGTTCTCTGGCTCTCCGGTCGCTGGAGGAATTTTTTAAAGCCCTGGGATTGATTTACGATGACCCAGATCGAGTTTCAATGGCAGAGTCAAAATTACGTAACTTACTACAGGGTAAACATACGGCTGAGGTTTACTGCACAGAGTTTAGGAGGTGGGCTACTGAGTCGGGGTGGAACGACCCCGCGTTACGTAGCCAGTTTTGTCAGGGGTTATCTGAAAGGTTGAAGGATGCTCTGGCTTTTCATGAATACCCACATACTTTGGAAAATGCAATGTCTTTGGCGATACGTTTGGATAGACGTATCAGAGAGAGGGGTAAGGGTCCCTCTGTGCAGGGGATTCCTCCCGCGTGTAGTTTTGTTCCACCAGCTGCCCAGGGAGATATTGCTTGTTATTCTGGCCTAGGAGAGGAACCCATGCAGTTAGGTCAGATATCTTTCCATTCGGATAGTAGAGACTTTCGTAAAGCGCACAATTTATGTTTCTTTTGTGGAAAGAGGGGTAATTTTGTTTTTTCTTGTCCGTATGTTGAACCACAGGGGAGAGTGATAAAGAAAAAAGAAAAAGAAAAAAAAACCTCCCTCACACTTGGTGGTATGAATGGTGTGGTGGAGCAGACTGGTGTGCAAGTTCCCTGCAGTTCCCGTTTTCTCCTTTCAGCTATGGTGGCGCTAGAGTCTCGAAATGTGTTTGTTGATGTTTTTCTTGATTGTGGTGCTGGGGTAAATTTAATTGACTTTCTGTTTCTTCAGGGTTTGGGACTAAGTATTTGCACGTTAGAGAACGAGATTCGTGTTTTTGCCATTGATTCTTCCCCTCTTTCTAAAGGGATCCTTACTCACGTTGTTCATGATATTCATTTAAGGGTGGGTGATTCACATACTGAGATTATTTCCTGTTTCGTCATGAAGGATTTGTGGTCTTGGAAGCTAGAAAGGAAGGTTGGCTGTTTGTTCCTGCTCTCAGCAGATAAGTGTCTTTGGTTGTTTATGTCATCTATCACATCCAGGTTCTGTGCGAGCTGGCAGCTCCTTTCTCCCCACTTCACCATCTCAGGGAGTTCAGGGTTCTGTTAGCATAGGCTGGTGGACACAGCAAATCTACCATCAAGATTTGATCTGTGGGCTGAGCATTGTAGGGAAAGAGGTCAGGGATAAATTAGGAGGTGACCCTTCCCCCGTCTCTCGTCCAGAGCCTGGTTGGTGTGTTATCTGTTTAACTGTGCACGTCCGCCGTGACATCAGCTCCTCCTGTTGTACTACATGCTGCCTGCAGATTGAACTGCATTTTGTGGCAACAGGTTCTCTTTTAGGCCTCATGCACACAGCTGCTGCTCTTTTGCAGTCTGCAAAGTATGAATCAGTGAGTATGCATTTTGTCAGTTGTACTCCCGCATCTGTTTCTGCAAAAGAAAAAATGATTAGAAATTGAGGAAAGAGGAAATTGTCACTATTTAAGCCCATCCCACTGAAATCATCCATAGGAAGGTGATAAGATCACTTCAGCGCCATTTTCTACTGCTTCCACAGCATAGAGAGCTCTGTTAGATTCCTCTGCTTGGCTGCTATTGGGTTCTAGGGACTTCTGGCTGATCATCATGGCAAAAATAAAAACTGTGGTTGTCATCCTCCTCTACTGGCTGGTTTGCTATTCTGAACAAGGAATCAAGGAGAAGGAAGAGGCACTGGGTTCACACCATTGTCTCCCAACGGTTCAGGAGAGGTAACTTCTGCACCCTGTACGCCGACCTGTGGCAGCAACCTGACTACTTCCACAGCTTTTGTCACATGTTGGTGCCACCTTTTAACCTCCTGCTGGCGAACTAGTGTCCTGGTGTGACCTTTCAGGACACCAACATGAGGCAGTGCATATCTATAAAGTAACAGCTCATTGTCACTCTGAGCTAAGAACCCATAATATTTCCTCTGTTGATATGTCATTTTCCTTCTTTAGTTCCAAGTTTATGGTGACTGGGAATTTATTTACATCCCTGCACTTGAGTTGCTGCTATTGTGAGAGACAAGATTTGATTTCTCCATGTAGTACACATTTGTCTCCACTAGATGGCCGCAAACCATATGTATGAGAAGGTCAATAATGGAGGGGGAAGAGGGGATTACAGTCTTCAAATACACCTATAGACTCAGTGAAACCACTCCTATCAGGTTAAGGAGCCAATAGTCTCTTCTTAAGGAACACCCCTTTTGTGATGTCATGTCTGCTATTTAAGTAAATGTACTGTGAATAAAAGTCTCTCTCGCCGGCTCTTCTACCATTGCTCAGGGAAGATGAGAAGATGCTTTCATGAAACCACCTAGTTTGTCTGGTCTCATTATAAGGCAGTATGGTGTACACATACTTATTCTTCTAATTGATTTGGCACCACACAAAGAAGAAGGAGAGTCGCATGAATTGCGACGACAAAATGGCGCCGAGCGTGGGGCAGATAGCTTGCGTAACTTCCGATTCAAACGCCACGAGAGCGACTTAAACGGAACCATCAGACGAGATCACATGCCGGCAAGGTAAGAAAGCTTTATTTCTTACAAATCTCCTCTGTAACTTCCGCTTTTGTGGGTTCTCAAGAGTTGAATTGGTGTTATCGCGATAAAAGGGTTCAAGTTATAGCTGATCTGTCCGTTAGAAAGAACCTGTTGAAATATTCCTTCTTTGTGTGGTAGAACGCTGAAACTAAACGGAAGTTGTTAGACGGCTGAGCCGGATATCCTGTGACGTAGAATTGGTTCCCAGCCAATATTCTGACGAGAATTTGAGGAAAGGGTTAATACCAATTGCCATAGGCAATTGGAAGTTATTAAGATTTTGTATCCCGGTGAATTGACTAGGGGTCTTCACTTTGAGAGATTGTGGGTTCAATACTATTATTTCATTTGAGCTGTGTGCAACTGCGCTTAAGTTTGTGGGTTCGGTGGCGATTACTTATAGTAATCGGATTCCGTTTGAGCTTTGTGCAACTACGCTTAAGTTTGCGGGTTTGATAAGTAGCAATTGTTAGAGCTTTGTGCAACTACAATAATGGGAAATTCGAATGTTGCAGGACAGAGTAAAGAGATATTAACGGCGGCTCAGTTGATGCGAGAAAAGAAAGGAAAAGTTTCAGTTAGAAATAAAAGTTGAAAGCATTCTGTCATACTAAGTAGCAGCGATTTCCGGTATTATCCGGAAATATGCAGTTTTGTGTAAAAGTTCCCCCTAGATGTTGCAAATGCAGTAGGAGATAGATTAAATTAAAGTTGTGGAAAACTGTAGATGGAAAGTTGAAAGTAATTGCTATAGTAAAATGGAGGATTTGGGTGTGGTAAGGGAACAAAGAGAGTTGGCCATGCGGCATTCCCTTCCCCCCACCACATGTGTTGTAACTAAGTAATCCTGGGTCTTGTGGTCCATCAAAGACTACCTATTGCTTTTCCTGTCAGCCCCTCCTCTACACCATGTGCTGGAATGTGCTATTCAGCACCACCCACTGTGCCTTCTGCTCCCTCTAGCCCTTCCCCACCCCCCAAAAACTCTTTCCTTAGGCCTTATGGGGGATGAGTGTGTGTGCAAGTAACATGTTTGTTTGTGGATCTCAAAGACAGGATACAATCCTATCAGTTTCCAACACTGGATTATATCCAGTGATGTCTGAAAATAACCCTTCCCAATTGTATGTCCCATCAGTTAAAAATGTACCTGCAGTAATTGCCCCTATGATGCCTACTAGAAATATTCCAGGCCAGGCTACTCAATCTAGATTGCACCCATTCTAAGTCCTTATTCAAATATGAGTGAAAGTGTAGGGATATCTGCATCATTATATGATGTATGACATATACTACACCCAGTACTAACATCAATTTTGCCATGATGAATAGAATTCCCAATTCAGAGGACTTACTTATGCTGCTTTATAGAAAATTAGTTAAAATATGGAGAGTTTTCTCATATTATTTATGAGATTTGGAAAATTGAGTCCAATGTAGAGCTGGGGATTTAATGCATAGTGAAGATCAGTGAGTCTGTGAGGAAGTGTTTAGGTCATCAGTCAGTCACATTGTCCTCAGGACAGAGAGTGTGGAGAAAGTTTTCACTAGACTCCAGGAAAGTTGGGTGGATTTGGATTTTTGAGATTACTTTAGCTATGCATGAGAAAATCCTAAGTGCTGCCTTTGTGTATGATCTTGAGAATCATCTAGAAAGGTCTAGTGTTGGCTAGGCTTGAGAGAAGTTAATTTTGTCCCTATTTTGTCATATTGTTAAAGTTAAATCAAACAAAGACCTAAGGCGGGGGTGGCTGCCTATCAGTCCTCCCCACAAGGGGGGGGGAGGAAGACTTTGTATGTACTTGCCCACTTCCTCGCCTGTGGGAGGAAGACAAATGTTCAGCCCCTTCAAATGAAACACCCATAGACAATTAACAACCCAGAATCAAATACTGGATCCCTATTATTTATATAATCCTTGGGATCTAATTACATTGCCTCATAGCAAACATGTTCCATGATCTCTCATGACTGAGGGTAGTATCACATGTGTAGGAGCATCTAGTAATGCAATTCCTACTCCTCTCACCAAAAATTAGATCCGATTACTCTGCTGCATCTGGAAGGGGGGAGGTTGGGAGTAGTAAATACAAATACTTTTTCCCACCTCTGTAAATAAAAATATAAAAATTCAAATTCAAATTTAATGTCTCCATCCAATTAATAACCACATTTTTTGAGTTTCTGGTAGATCATTTCAGGTTCCTGGAAGATGTATCACCTCGGACAGGATATGCTGTTCCTACTTAATCTGATGTTGTCAAGAAAGAACCACTCCGTCCAGCAATTGTAGTGCAGGAGACAGAGCTAAAGACACTCGCTGAGGTTGGTAAGATGGCTGAGGGTAAGACTACTAACATCCAGGTATGCCTTCGGTATCACTCATTATTATGGTCTAATCTAGTGAAGCAGAGATTTTGTTTGATCCATGGCTAAGCCCATCAATCATGAATGCTGAGTGTATGAAAGATGTTTGATGCCCTGATACTGCCTGAGAAGGTATAGGTTAGATTATTACCTGAAGTCTACCCTAAGTGGAAATCTGTGTGATATAGGATGGCTTAAGGCCAGTGGACTTCCAAAAAGTTTGTCTTTTTCAGATACAGGTTACAGAGGCTGAAAGGAAACATCAAAGGAAAAAGGTAGAAGTGATAATAGGACTCTGGAGGGTTGGTAATAAACTCTTCCTTCAGAGGGCACTCTACCTAAAGAGGATGGATTTAGAACATGGGCAAATCGAGAGAGAGAAGGGGTGATTGGGTTCTGTGGTGGCTGACTCCTGGGTTCAACAATGCTGCCACTAGGTGAATGCTGTAATAATGATGGGAGAACTATGGGAGTTCCAGGAAGGCATATGCCAAGGTCATCTTACCCATTTCAGAGACTGAGGATTGACTACATTCAGAACAAAGGTGGAACAGTGTGAATATGTCTGTGTCTATATTGATCTCTTTCCAGGATATTCGGAGATTTGGCCTGTAGCGAAGGCTACAGCTAAAAGATACTGACTGAGGTGAGAGTACCTATCCCTGGGGTTTTTTCTCCATCCGATATACATCTAACCGGAAGATAGGCCTAAGTCCTTATGAAGTACTCTTTGGGAATGCTCCTGGATTAGGTGTCTATTTCCCCAATAGTTCCAGATGCAGCATAGTAGTTTTCCAAATTATGTTGTCTGTTGCACAAGTTATTGTCTAATGTGTATTTTCAAGTTTTAGTTGTTTCCTAGAATCCAGACTGTATAGAAGCGATTCATTCTTCACAATCAGGAGATTGGATAGTGGTGAAACAAGAGACGTGTGGAAAGTCCTAGAGCTACGGTTTGAAGACCTACATCAAGTCCTGATAACCGCCGCCACTGCTGTCGAATTGCAAGGAAAAACTGATCGTATTGCAATCAAGTGTCAGGACTATAAGAGCCATAATGTTGTTTCATGCCTTATTGTTTGTTCCATATTGTACAAAGGGGAAATCACAGTCAAATAAAATTCCAACGGTGTTATATTATCAAGGATGAGTCAGGAACAACTAAGTTGACTTTTGCAGTATAGTGGACTGTAAGACAGATGACAGATAGGACACTTGGTTTTGGTCTGATAAGTACATCTGTGTGACGGGGACTGACCCAGTCTATGGTAATTGTATTTAAATATGACCATACCAACTGTGGATATTGGAAATTAACAGAATGGAGTACTAGTCTAAAGTGTTAGAAATATAAACTAGTGGAAACTACCTCTAGAGTCAGTAAAGCTGAAGGTTTGTCGCAAAGGATGACTATCCTGAAGGGAACCCCACCAAACAGTTGTAAACATGATGAGTGTAATCCTCTGTTCCTGTCCATTAGAAATCCTATCCAACAGGATTTGGGGATATATGTGTTAGGAGCATGTGTAAGTGACCAAGATCCCCTAGGCAAATCTAGAATGTTGGTAAGAGAGAAACCTCAAAGTTCAGTAGCATCTGTAGCTCCTACATCCTTACCTATAATTGACATTAAATATTTGGCCAAATTTAATATATATGACAAACTGACCTTAGAGACAGGATTTATACATGAAAGCCCTTTGGTGTTTTCCCTCCAGTATATAGTTCTTACATAATTCAGCTGAAGAAGACAAGTAGTGACTCTAACGTTTACTCTGACAGTTCATTTATCAACCAAAATGATCAAAACGCAGATATCTGGTGATTGTGTGGAGATTTGAAACTCCGACCCAGGATGCAGGTGGAATGAAGTGGTCAATGTACCCTGATCAAGTCCTGATCGGGTACTGATGCCATTTGTTCTATTCTCACCTCCTGAGTGGGATCAAATCAGAAAACAATGTCCGGTCACGACTAAGGAGGTCACTGCCTACATCTTTTGACTCACGTTTATACATGGATACATGGATGCCATAGGAATCTGTAGAAGAGTTTCTGATGAATTTAAAGCAAAAAGTCAGATAGTTGCAGGATTTGAGTCATTAACTCCCATGATTAGTAAAAATAAAAAAATATATAATAATAATTTTTATTGGATTAACATATCTATTGTCATCAACAGAGATTTGTGAATTATATCTGTGATGCTATGCAAGGAATGGTGGAACAACTGAGCTCTTTTCCAGTGATGACTCTACAGAACCGACTGGTCCTTGACAGCAGAAAAAGGAGGGGTCTACAGGAACTGCTGCATCTACATTCCGGATAACACTGCCCCTGATGGAAGGATCACCAAGGATCTGAAGAAACTGATGGAAGGATCACCAAGGATCTGAAGAAACTGATGAACTTTATCAAATTAACTGATGGGAAAAATTCTGAAATTAATATCATGGCCAGAATAATGTTTTGGTAACTGGTTCAGTGACTACAATGTTATTAGAATTTGGTTTTAATGGGCTGTCATATAGTTCTACATTTTAGGAAAATTGTTTTGGAAAATGTATAATACATCCATGCCCACACTATGTATATGTGCTGTGCCCCTGTCAAAGACAAAGATTATTCCATCCTTAAACAAATGAAATCTTGTTGATAGTTGCGGAATAAATAGAACCAGATGAAGGCAAACCCGAAAGGGAGTTGGGGGGACCTGGTGAAGCAATAAGGAAAGTCCAGCTCTTCGCCGTTTAGGGCGTTGGGAGAGTACCCCACATTACTTATTCATCTTGTATCTATTTACCGCAAAAAGGAGGGATTTGTGAGAGACAAGATTTGATTTCTCCATGTAGTACACATTTGTCTCCACTAGATGGCCGCAAACCATATGTATGAGAAGGTCAATAATGGAGGGGGAAGAGGGGATTACAGTCTTCAAATACACCTATAGACTCAGTGAAACCACTCCTATCAGGTTAAGGAGCCAATAGTCTCTTCTTAAGGAACACCCCTTTTGTGATGTCATGTCTGCTATTTAAGTGAATGTACTGTGAATAAAAGTCTCTCTCGCCGGCTCTTCTACCATTGCTCAGGGAAGATGAGAAGATGCTTTCATGAAACCACCTAGTTTGTCTGGTCTCATTATAAGGCAGTATGGTGTACACATACTTATTCTTCTAATTGATTTGGCACCACACAAAGAAGAAGGAGAGTCGCATGAATTGCGACGACACTATGGAAATCTACTGTTACTTGATTTATTCAACAGACATGTAAAATCATCTGGTAGTGACTCAGAGATACAGTGATGCCACAGCCCAAAGCAGAAGCCTGGCTCTGTATCGTAGAAGGCTTCCAAGATGCAACACAATTTCTGCAACTGCAATAGGGCGATGAATGGCAAGCACATCCATGTTAGGAAGGCGCCTAGCTCAGGATCCCAATGCTTTAATTATAAGCAATATTTTTCTGTGGTGCTGTTGACCTTGGCTAAAAGTACATACCGGTTTATAATTATGGATATCGAGGCCTATGGAAGAACTTCAGATGCAAGCACCTTTATGCTTCCAGAACCGGTGAACCAGAGCCTAGAAGACTACCTGAATCTGTAGGACTACCAGCATTGTGGTTGACCAAGGGTTTGCTTTGTCAACTCCATGCCCTGCTCTAGGAGGCGCATTTTCAACTACTGGTTCACCAGAGCCAGTTGGTACGTGGACTGCACTTTTAAGAAGATTTTCCAACAAGTGGAAGGTGTTCATGTCATCCCTACAGATGGATCCAGACAATGCCACCCTAGTAATTCAAGCTTGGATTATCCTACAAAACTTCACCAAGATTCACAAAACTTCCTTGGATTATGACCTAGACCAATACCATACTTCCTCAAGGGTCCCTATGGACCAGAATGGATGACCTGGAACATCAGGACTGGCTGTTAAGAAACTCTATGCAGTCTACTTCAGCAGCCCTGAGGGAGCAGTTCCATGGCAAATGGACATGATTCATGTAAGTCATTGATTGGATCTGGACTCTGGGCACATTATTTTTGCAGTTTTTCTAGTTAATTTGTTTCCTTGTTATTGTTAAGTCAGTATAGGGACTTGCAAGAGAATGAAGACCCTTGGTGTGGACTGGGGTATTTTACTGTCCAAAATCCACGTTCAATCCAATTTTTAGGATTGACTATATGCAAGTGTGTTGTAAGGGTATTTTACATACTTAATTAAGAACTCATTGGTTCTGTCCACTTTAATTATGTCCCCTTTAATATTACCTTATATATTCTTTGTAATTTACTGAGTTAGGGATAGTTAGACATACACAACCCTCATTGTGCTGAGAAGGCCACATTCCTGAGTGCTTAACTCAGAGACATGCACGCTGTACACTGGACATAGAAACATAGAAACATAGAAACATAGAATGTGTCGGCAGATAAGAACCATTTGGCCCATCTAGTCTGCCCAATATACTGAATACTATGGATAGCCCCCGGCCCTATCTTATATGAAGGATGGCCTTATGCCTATCCCATGCATGCTTAAACCCCTTCACTGTATTTGCAGCTACCACTTCTGCACATCTTTGGGAATAGAGGCTAAAAGGGTATAAACTTTACTGCACATAGACAGTTAATTGGCACTTCATTGAGGAACATCACCCAGGTAGGATATTGTGATTGAAACACTATTTATTTTTTCTATGACCATGGGGTGTTGGGCATGTGCTATGACATGGCAACAGTCCATCCCATATTGCAGGGTTGTGGAACCTCCGGCCCGCAGGCAGCATACGGCCCCCGAGATCAATTCATGTGGCCCCGGCCTCCTGCCATAACGTACAGTGAAAATGCTAATGACCGCATGTGGAGGCAAGGGAGGTGAGAACAGCAATGCACTGGCAATACTCGCCTTTCCTGGTCTTCTTCCGGCCCCGCTCTGTTTCCTCACACGTACATTGTCAGGACATAGTGAACGTACATGCGCACTATAACCTGAAGCTGTGCGCTGTCAGATAACAATACAGCGCAGCGGGAAGAAGACCAGGGAGGGTAAGAGAATCTGCCAAGTGGCAGCGCGCCCGAACCTGGAGAGGTAAGTTTATTTTTATAATCGTCTGTTCTGAGATCTGATTGGATGCTGGGGGGTCTGATAGGGGCTCATCTGAGGCTAATTGAGGGTGGGGAAGGTCTGATCTGAGGCTGGGGGTCTGATCTGGGGCTGGGGAGTCTGATGGGGGTCTGATCTGAGGCTGAGGGGTCTAATGGTGGTCTGATCTGAGGCTGGGTGGTCTGATGGGGGCTGATCTGATGCTGGGAGGGGTCTGATCTGAGACTGGGGGGTCTGATCTAATGCTGGGAGGGGTCTGATCTGAGGCTGGGGGGTCTGATCTGAAGTTGGGGGGGTCTGATGAGGGTCTGATCTGATGCTGGGAGGAGTCTGATCTGAGGCTTGATGGTCTGATCTTAGGATTGGGGATCTGATAGGGGTCTGATCTGAGGCTGGGGGTCTGATAGGGCTCTGAATTGAGGCTGGGGGGTCTAATGGGAGTCTGATCTGAGGCTAGGGGGGGTCTGATGGGGTCTGATCTGAGGCTAGGGAGGGTCTGATGGGGTCTGATCTGAGGCTAGGGTGGGTCTGATGGGGGGTCTAATCTGAGGCTAGGGAGGGTCTGATGGGGGACTGATTTGAGGCTGAGAGGTCTGATCTGAGGCTGATATAGGCTGGGGGTTTGATAGGAGGCTGATGGAGGTGTGGGTGTCACGGATGTATTAGGGGAGAACACCAAAAGACAACAAGAAGGAAAGGAAAAGACACTAGGCCTCACCGCTAGGGAAGGAAAAGGGTCACCACCTAGAAAACCCTGCTCCTGGCCCTAACTCCTATCCGTATGGGCACCTCTCGATGGTAGAGATGCCCATACACAGGAACCTAGAAAACCCTGGTTGCCCTCGGATGCCCTAATGTTAATGACAGGGCAGAGACTACCTGCTCCTTCCCTGGTGAAGGAACCAGCGTCTCGCTGAGGCCTAGTAAACAACAAAGGTGGGGGGGGGATACAAAATACAACAAACGGACCACTTAACTTCTGAGGCTGATGGATGATGGATGAACAGGACTTCAACTAGAACCACACTCCAGCTCTTCCAAAAACCAAATGAAGCTATCCAGAGCAAGGAGTGATGGGTAGAGTCAGACTAAATAGGGGGAGGTAAAGGTCACATGATCCACACCTGAACAGGAGGTGTGGACATACAAGCAACACACAAACAAAGTGAAACCAAAACCAAAAGAGGCTGTCAGATCACTAATATGCAGATAATCTTTCAGACCTTCTAAAACCTGTCACCGGTGTGATAGTACCCCCCCTTCTACGGGTGACCTCCGGGCACCCAGGACCGACCTTATCAGGATGAGCTCTGTGGAATGCTCTCACCAGGCAACTAGCATTAACATCGGTCGCTGGAACCCACATCCTCTCCTCTGGTCCGTACCCTCTCCAATGAACGAGATACTGGAGGGATCTTGGGAGAACTCGGGAGTCCACAATCCTGCTGATCTGAAATTCTAAATTGCCGTCCACCATGACAGGAGTGGGATGCAAGGAGGACGGCTCAACAGGTTCAACACATTTCTTTAACAACGATTTATGAAAAACATTATGGATTTTCAATGCCTGAGGAAGCTCAAGACGGAAGGCTACAGGGTTAACAATGGCAGTGATCTTATATGGACCAATAAATCTTGGTCCCAACTTCCAAGAAGGTACCTTAAGTTTAATGTTTCTTGTAGACAGCCACACAGAATCACCCACTCTCAGGTCCGGACCACTCATACGTTTCCTGTCAGCCGCACACTTATACCTGTTGCCCATCTTTTCCAGGTTATTTTGGATTTTCCGCCAAATAGAAGACAAAGAAGAGGAAAATCGTTCCTCCTCAGGAATGCCAGAATTATGAGCACCAGAAAATGTACCAAACTGTGGATGGAACCCATATGCCCCAAAAACGGCGACTTACAGTGGATTCCTGTTATTTATAGCAAACTCAGTTAACGACAAAAATGAAGACCACTGTTCCTGATTCTCTGAAACAAAACATCTCAAGTAAGTCTCCAGATTCTGATTAGTGCCGAAGAGAAGGACAATTGTACACCCAGACTAGTACAGAACGCTCTCCAGAATCTGGAAACAAACTGAGTCCCTCTATCGGACACCACATCAGAGGGAATGCCATGTAGTTTCACAATGTTCTCGACAAACACCTGTGCAAGAGTTTTAGCATTGGGTAGACTAGGTAATGCATTAAAGTGTGCCATTTTACTAAAACGATCGACAACCACCAGAATCACGGTCTTTCCTGAAGAATTCAGTAAATCTGTGATAAAATCCATGGACAAATGGGTCCAAGGTCTGGACGGGATGGGCAATGGAAGCAGAGATCCGGAAGGCCAAGTATGTGTCACCTTAGCACGTGCACAGGTACCACAGGCTGACACATGGTCCTCAATACACTTACGCAACCCCGGCCACTAGAATCTGCGAGAGATGAGATCGACAGTCGATCTACTCCCAGGGTGCCCAGCAAGCACCGTACAGTGATGTTCCTCGAACACCTTGTGACGTAATTCTGAGGGAACAAACAACTTCCCCTGAGGACAAGACTCCGGAGCATCTTCCTGTGCCTCCAACACCCTGGCCTCGAGATCAGGATAAAGAGCGGATATTACCACCCCTTCAGATAAAATGGGACTAGGGTCATTAGACTCACCCCCCCAGGAAAGCTACGTGACAAAGCATCCGCCTTGACGTTCTTAACCCCAGGGCGGTAAGTGACGATGAAGTTAAATCTGGTGACTATCTGGCCTGCCTTGGGTTCCGTCGCTTAGCCGACTTCAAGTAGGCCAGATTCTTGTGATCCGTAATTACCGTAATAGGATGAATTGTTCCTTCCAACCAATGCCGCCATTCCTCGAACGCCAACTTAACGCCAACTTAATGGCCAGCAATTCCCGATTCCCCACATCATAATTCTTTTCAGCAGTTGAAAGTTATTTAGAGAAAAATGCACATGGGCGCCATTTACTGGGTGAAGGACCCTGCGACAATATTGCTCCTACCCCTACCTCAGATGCGTCAACCTCAACAATAAATGGCTGAGACGTGTCCGGTTGCACCAGAATAGGGGCTGAAGCAAAACTTTCTTTCACAGCAGAAAAGCCTGTAATGCCACATCAGACCAGATAGAAATATCAGCACCCTTCCTAGTCATGTCTGTTAAAGGCTTAACCATCGATGAATAGTTCAAGATAAATTTACGGTAGTAGTTGGTAAACCCCAAAAACCGCATAAGCGCTTTCAGATTTTCGGGTCAATTCCAGTCCAACACGGCACGGACCTTCTCGGGATCCATACGAAAACCTGAGAATGAGAGCAGGTAACTAGAGATGTCGCGAACATAAAATTTTACGTTCGCAAGCGGCGAACGCAAATTTTCGCAAATGTTCGCGAACCGGGCGAACCGCCATAGACTTCAATAGGCAGGCGAATTTTAAAACCCACAGGGACTCTTTCTGGCCACAAAAGTGATGGAAAAGTTGTTTCAAGGGGACTAACACCTGGACTGTGGCATGCCGGAGGGGGATCCATGGCAAAACTCCCATGGAAAATTACGTAGTTGACGCAGAGTCGGGTTTTAATCCATAAAGGGCATAAATCACCTAACATTCCTAAATTGTTTGGAATAACGTGCTTTAAAACATCCAGTGTGTGTATACGATCAGGTATGATGTTGTATCGATCAGGTAGTGTAAGGGTTACGCCCGCTTCACAGTGACAGACCAAACAACCGCAAACAGTCCATTTGCACAACCGCAAACTCCCCATTTGCACAAGGTTGGATACCAAGCTAGCCATGTCCCGTTCCTTGTCCTCACTGACGTCATTGAAGGTCTCTTCCTCCACCTAGCCACGTACAACACCAAGGGTCCCCGAAAGGTGACAATAAGCCCCCTGGGACGCCTGCTGTGGTTGGTCTTCCACCTCCTCAAAGCCACCTTCCTCCTCTGACTCCTCTTCTTCAGACTCCTCTCTCTGCGTTGCCGCAGGTCCAGCAATCAACGACGACAAGGCTGCTTCTGGTGGTGATGGTGACCACAACTCTTCCTCTTCATGCTCATCTACGGCCTGATCCAGCACTCTTCGCAGGGCACGCTCCAGAAAAAATGCATATGGGATGAGGTCGATGATGTTGCCTTGGGTTTGACTGACCAGGTTTGTCACCTCCGCAAAAGGACGCATGAGCCTACAGCCATTGTGCATGAGCGTTCAGTAACGCGGCCAAAAAATACCCAACTCCGCAGAGGCTGTCCTCTTTTTTTTAAATTAAAAAAATCTGTTCTTACCAGTTTAATCTCTGTTTTGTCCCCTATCAGGGGCCGGTGTATGGAATAGATTTTAGGAACCAGGAGATGGAAAAAGATGGTTGGTCGGTCCTCTTACTTCCAATTTGGGGCACGGCGCGTGCGCCATGCAATGTACTGTGCCACCCTATATGAGTGGTGTGTTAAGTAATACTATTCTTATCAGTTTAATCCCTGTTACGTCCCCTATCAGGGGACGTGTATCGAATAGATTTTAGACAACCGCAAAGAGTTGTCAATAGTTGACACACTCATGACATAAATTTTATTCCTCTATGCATCAATCTTGGTGTAGTGATGACTGTGCTCGTGCGCACGTTTGGGATATTGCAGGCGATGGCGGTTTTTCAAAGCCTATGGTCGTGCAGAGGTAGTTTAGTGACAGTTAAGTGACCCAGAAAACAATGATTCTGCAGTGTGGGCCCATTGTTGGCCTAGTAGGCTTTAATGATCACCTTAGATGATCACAAAGAAAATTTATGTTTTTTCTATGCAAAATTATCCAGCCAATCGCTTTTGGTCTGTTCACAATGAAGCAACGACCTTATCATCTGGGGTGTGCCAACATTGCCAACACACTCATAGAGGTGATCGCTTCATTGTGATACGCAAGCCCCTTCACCACAACAAGGTAACGATCACGAAGGGGAATTGACACATGTATGTGCCCTTTTTTTTGTTTTGTTTTTGCAGCCACAGTGCAGCAGCAGAGGCCAGAAAAATTAGGCATGTACACATGCCTTAAAATTATATATTGTTGCAGCCGCTGCTGTAGCAGCGGCCGGAAAAATTGATGTTTTCCAGGCAGAAAGTGCACTAAAACATTGCGGCTTGAACCCTAGTTGGTGGCGGAGAAGTCACGCAAGTCATCCGGCATGCAGAGATTAAATACAGAAGCGTGTGGACCATTTTTAGCCCAAGGCATCTCATCAGGCCTTTTTTAGTCAAATGCATCCCCCACTGTCAGTCCCTTCGGGATCCATGCCTCATTCATCTTAATAAAGGTGAGGTAATCTAGACTTTTGACCTAGGCGACTTCTCTTCTCAGTGACAATACCTGTATTGAGAGGGGGCAAGGAGGACAGCAGTGGTTGACGTGGCTGAAGATGCTGGACCAGGAGGAGGATGGTGGCTTTGAGTTTCTGTGCTGCTTGTACTCATCATGTGTTGATCCCATAGGCGTTTGTGATGTGAAATCATGTGCCTTCGCAAAGCAGTTGTACCTAGGTGGATGTTGGACTTCCCACGACTCAGTTTCTTTTGGCACAGGTTGCAAATGGAAACGCTGTTATCAGAGGCAGACACACAAAAAAAGCCACACTGCTGAGCTTTGCAATGACAGCATTCTGGTGCTGGCAACAGCATGCATTGATTGGTGTGCTGTCTGGCTGACCCCGGGTGCCAATACATGCTGTCTGACTGTGCCACTAGCTCCTTGCGATGACCTCCCCCTGCTTCCAACTCGTCTCCTCCTCCTCTCTGTCTCCCCATCTGAACTTTCCCCCTGTTCTTCTTCTCTTCGAGCGGGCACCCACGTGACATCCACGGACACATCGTCATCATCAACCACTTCACTTGTATCTGACAACTCAGCAAAGGAAGCAGCAGCGGGTACAACATCATCATCACACGTCCATGTGTGTAATGCTGCCTGACTGAGACATATCCCTGTTATCTACATCCTCTGGCAATAATGGTTGCGCATCTCTCATTTCTTCCAACTGATGTGTAAATAACTCCTCTGACAGATCAAGTGAAGCAGCTGTGGTGCTAGTGTTGGTGGTGGCGGCGGGCGAGTGGTAACATGAGAGGTGCCTGAAGCTGAGCTGGAGGAGGATGGTGTGTCAAGGTTCCGAGTGGAAGCTGTAAAAGATTGGGTGTCCTGTGTAAGCCAGTCAACTATGTCCTCAGAACTTTTCGAGTTCAGGGTACGTGGCCTCTGAACACTGGCCAAAGGAAATCACAGCACCACGATCACGACGACCCCTGTGGGGTGGCCTGCCTCTGCCTGTCATTTTTTTTTAGATTAGTGGTACTATGCATGCAAGGTACTGTGCCACCCGATATGAGTAGTGGGCACAGTACAGTCTGTGGGCCTGACACTCACTGGCAGGCAACTGCAATTATATTACGGAGAAAAAACTAAATGACTTTTATCTGCAAGGTACTGTGCCACCCGATATGAGTGGTGGGCACTGGCAGTGGGCACAGTACAGTCAGTGGGCCTGACACACATGGCAGGCAACTGCAATTATATTACAGAGAAAAAATTAAATTACTTTTTTATCTGCAAGGTACTGTGCCACCCGATATGAGTGGTGTGCACACAGTACAATCTGTGGGCCTGTGGTCTCTCACACACGGGCAGGCAACTGCAATATATATATAAATTTAAAAAAAGCAGACTGATGTACCAGCCCTAAAAAGGGCTTTTTGGGGTGCTGTCAGGACGCTGTCCTTACAGCAGATGAGTATTTGAGGACTGGAGTGGACACAGAACACTGGCCTAGCTAACGATTTCCCTATTAATTCAGCAGCAGCAGCAGCACTCTCCCTGCTCTAGCTAACACTGCAGCTTCAGAATGAATCTAAGATGGATGCTGTCCTTGCTTTTTGATAGGAGGTGGGAGGGTCTGGGAGGGAGGGTATGCTGCTGATTGGCTTGAATGTGTCTGTTGACTGTGAGGTACAGGGTCAAAGTTTGCTCAATGATGACGTATAGGGGGCGGACCGAACATCGCATATGTTCGCCCGCCGCGGCGAACGCGAACAAGCGATGTTCGCCGGCGAATAGTTCGGGACATCTCTACAGGTAACCCAGAAATTGCACTTCCTGTACAGCAAATACACACTTTTCCATCTTAGCATACAACTTATTCTCTCTTAGGATCTGTAACACCTGTCTCACATGATCCTGATGAGTCTCCATATTAGGCGAATAAATTAGTATGTCATCAAGGTATACAACGACAAACCTCCCCACCAGATGATGAAAGATGTCATTGACAAAGTGTTGAAAAACCACAGGAGCATTGGTTAACCCAAAGGGCATGACCAGATTTTCAAACTGACCCTCAGGGGTAATAAATGCGGTCTTCGACTCATCCCCCTCCTTGATCCTTACCAGATTATATGCCCCCCTCAGATCCAATTTAGAGAACACCTTGGCACCGAAAATCTGACTAAACAAATCCAGAATCAAAGGAAGGGGGTAAGGATCACGGACGGTAATATGATTGAGCTCACGGAAGTCCAGACATGGTCTCAGGGTACCATCCTTTTTCTTTATAAAGAAAAATTCAGCAGCCACTGGGGACTTGGATGATCTAATATGTCCCTTTGCCAAACTCTCGGTGATATACTCTCGCATAGCCTTTCTTTTGGGTTCCGAAAGATTATACAACCGAGATTAGGGCAATTTAAGATTGACGGGACAGTCATACTCCCAGTGCGGAGGCAACTCCTGATTACCACTCTCAGAAAAACACATCAGAAAATTCAGAAATGAACGAGGGTACAGTTTTAGTGGTAACCATAGAGAACGATGCATTAAGACAGATGTCCATGCAAAAATCACTCCAATCGAGAATCTGTCTCGTTTGCCAATCGATGTTAGGGTTATGTTTGCTTAACCATGGTAAGCCCAACACCAACAGAGCAGGCAGACCCTCCAACACATAACAGGAGATAGATTCCTGATGCAAATCACCCACTCTTAAACGAATGTCATTCACTACCTGCGACAGGCATTTTTGGGCAAGAGGTGCTGTCACTACCAGAGCTTTGAGACGTTCTCACAGCTCTGTTTCTCCACCCCTGTGATGATGTCACTACCAGAGCTTGGAGGAGTTCTCACTGCTCTGTTTCTTCGCCCCTGGGATGAGGACATTACTTTCTGTTTCCTTCCTCCCAGCTGTTCCTCCTATGTTTGATTTCTCTGCCTTTAAATCACCCCCCCTCCTTTGTAGTGTGTGGATTATATTTCTCATTTGAGTTGTAGCTCTTGCTTGAGTATCTTCACTTGTATGCTATCATTTCACTGGACCTGTGTTCTGCTGCAGCAAGTACTCCGGATATTGCCACCTGTCTTTGGATCCGTCTTCTCTGCTGCTGCAGCTCCTTCAGCTAAGTGTGCAGACATTGTAGTGTATCTGTTTGTTTTCTGACCGGATCCGAGGCGACCACGGTTCCCTCCATATACTGAGCAGGGCACCGGTGGCCGTGCCCCTTCCACTATTGTAGGGGTTACAGTGGTCATCAGTCTTAGGTACGCGGGCATGCCTCGTTCCACCATTAGGATCCGGGTATGTGCTTAGCAGCATAGGGAGAGCTTTGAGGGTCTGACAGGGGTCACCCCTTATCCTCCCTAGTTTGGGTCCGGTCAGTGGCTCTATTTTCTGTGTATGCTCTAGTTGCTCACATACAGCCGTGACATTATAATCCACCAAAACAGTCTTTTTTTTACATGGATCCGCTTTCTGGCCTGGTTGACCGCATGCAGGGTCTTTCTTTGGAGGTAGCGGATCTCCGTCAATCTATGACAGCTTCAAGCATTGGGCTCTGCTCCGGCCCATGGAGTCTGTTGTGAGCCAAAGGTCTCACTTCTGGAAACGTTCTCCAGGGGCAGTGAGAATTTTGTTCGCTTCAGAGAGGCATGCAAACTCCATTTTTGCTTGTGTCCCCATTCCTCTGGTAATGAAGAGCAGAGGGTGAGGATTGCCATCTTCCTGCTCAGGGGTAATGCTCAGACTTGGGCTTTTTCGCTGCCATCAGGGGATTCCTCCCTTCGATCCGTGGAGAGATTTTTTGTGGCCCTGGGGCAGATATATGATGACCCGGATCGTGTTGCGCTGGCCGAATCTAACTTACGTTTTTTATGCCAGAACAAACTGTCTGCGGAGCTTTATTGTTCTGAATTTCGGAGATGGGCAGCTGATTCAGGTTGGAATGATGCTGCACTCCGGAGTCAGTTCTGTCATGGTCTCTCAGAGAGATTGAAAGATGCGTTTGCTTTCCATGAGAGACCAACGTCCTTAGAGTCTGCCATGTCTTTGGCGGTACGCCTTGACAGGCGTCTAAGAGAAAGAAACGAGACCTCTCTGTCCAGCCATTGTCAGTCTAGGGGCAGTGGTGCGGACTCATTCAGTGTGCAAGGGCCTCATCCTGTCTCGGTCCCCTCTGAGGAGGAGCCCATGCAGCTAGGTCGACTTGCCCCTGATAAAAGAGGATTTAGTCCTCAGAGTATGCTGTGTTTTTGTTGTGGGGGCATAGGTCATTTGGCAAATGTTTGTCCGTCTAGGAGATTCTTGAACTGTACTAAGAGCGATAATAAGAGAAAAACCTCAAAAGGTAAATCATCAAACTCTGCTTCATCTGCTACTTTGGACAAAGTTGATGTAGGAATTGATGCTTTTCCTCTGACCTGCAGTTCCTGTTTTCTCCTGTCTGCCATGGTGGCGCTAGAGAGCAAAGTCATTTCTTGTGAGATTTTTGTCGATAGTGGAGCGGCCGTCAATCTTATTGACACTCAATTTGTAGAGTGGAATACCAGCTCACTATATCTGCGGTTTAGATGTATCCGCGTGCTCGGTGTCCTGGTTTTTCAACCTCCTTGATCAGGTACAGAGAAATAATGGGTAAATTCAGACTCCAGCACTCACTTTTTTTGAAGTATCAAGTTCTCCATCTTTATTCAGTAATTGTGCACAGACAATACAGGACTCAAATTCTCTCTGGTGTAGGCTGTTGACGCGTTTCGAAAGAATCTTATTCCACTGTTACGAATAAGATTCTTTCGAAACGCGTCAACAGCCTACACCAGAGAGAATTTGAGTCCTGTATTGTCTGTGCACAATTACTGAATAAAGATGGAGAACTTGATACTTCAAAAAAAGTGAGTGCTGGAGTCTGAATTTACCCACTATTACTCAATTTGTAGCCATGCATGGTTTTCAGGTTTGCACATTAGAAAAGGATATACCTGTTTTTGCTATTGACTCTGCTCCACTCTCACAGAGATCTCTGAAGGGCATTGTTTACAATATCCGGTTGGCTGTGGGTGACACTCATGTGGAGGATATATCTTGTTTTGTCCTTAACGGATTGCCTTCTCCTCTAGTTTTGGGGTTACCCTGGCTCACTGGCCCACTATTGATTGGCAAGGAAGGCAAATAAATGAGTGGAGTGACTTTTGTAGAGAGAATTGTCTCACAGCGACTTTTGCAGAGGTGTCTACTAAAACTGTGCCATCATTTCTCTCTGATTTCTCGGACGTGTTTTCCGAGAGCGGTGTTCAGGAGCTACCTCCTCACCGGGAGTTTGACTGTCCCATTAACCTCATTCCCGGCGCCAAGCTGCCAAAAGCACGCCTCTACAATCTCTCACAACCGGAAAGAATCGCAATGCGAACCTATATCTCCGAGAGTCTCGATAAGGGGCATATTCGTCCCTCAAAATCACCTGTTGCCGCTGTTTTTTTTTTGTTAAAAAGATGGCTCTCTGAGACCTTGCCTAGATTTTAGGGAGCTGAACCGTATCACGATTCGCGATCCCTATCCCCTTCCTCTGATCCCGGACCTCTTCAACCAAATTGTTGGGGCCAAGGTTTTTTCCAAATTGGATTTGAGAGGCGCGTACAACCTGGTCAGGGTCAGAGAGGGGGATGAATGGAAAACGGCCTTTAATACCCCTAACGGGCATTTCGAGAATCTCGTTATGCCTTTCGGCCTGATGAATGCTCCGGCCGTCTTTCAGCATTTTGTTAACAGTATTTTCTACCATTTAATGGGGAAATTTGTATTGGTGTATCTTGATGATATTTTGATTTTTTCCCCTGATGTTCAGACCCATCAGGATCATCTTTTTCAGGTTCTGCAGATTCTGCGGGAAAATAAATTGTACGCCAAGCTGGAGAAATGTGTTTTTATGGTATCAGAGATTCAATTTCTGGGTTTTCTCCTCTCTGCTTCTGGTTTTCGCATGGATCCGGAGAAGGTCCGTGCTGTACTTGAATGGGAGCTTCCTGAGAATCAGAAGGCATTGATGCGCTTTCTGGGTTTTGCGAACTATTACAGAAAGTTCATTTTGAATTATTCCTCTGTTGTCAAACCCCTCACTGACATGACAAAAAAGGGGGCGGATTTTTCCTCTTGGTCGGAGGAGGCGCTTGCAGCTTTTTCCAAGATTAAAGAGAGTTTTGCGTCTGCTCCCGTCTTGGTGCATCCCGATGTTTCCTTACCTTTTATTGTTGAGGTGGATGCTTCCGAGGTGGGGTGTGGGTGCGGTTTTGTCCCAGGGCCTTTCTCCTGCCAAATGGCGACCCTGTGCCTTTTTCTCTAAAAAACTCTCCCCGGCAGAAAAAAACTATGATGTGGGAGATAGGGAGTTGTTGGCCATCAAGTTGGCTTTCGAGGAATGGCGCCATTGGTTGGAGGGGGCCAGGCACCCTATCACCGTTTTTACCGACCATAAGAATCTGGCATACTTGGAGTCGGCCAGGCGTATGAATCCGAGACAGGCCAGATGGTCTCTGTTCTTCTCCAGATTCAATTTTGTCGTTACATTCCGCCCTGGGATCAAAAATGTGAAGGCTGATGCTCTCTCTCGCTGTTTTCCGGGAGGAGGAAACTCCGAGGACCCGGGTCCCATTTTGGCGGAGGGGGTAGTTGTTTCTGCTCTATATTCTGATTTGGAGGTCGAGGTCCAGGCTGCCCAGACTGAGGCACCTGCCCGTTGTCCTTCTGGGAAGTTGTTTGTGCCTCCTGAGCTACGTCACAAACTCTTCAAGGAGCATCATGATACTGTTCTTGCTGGTCACCCCGGGAGTAGAGCCACGGTAGATCTCATTGCTCGGAGATTTTGGTGGCCGGCTCTTCGTAAGTCGGTGGAGGGTTTTGTGACTGCTTGTGAGACGTGCGCTCGTGCTAAGGTCCCTCGTTCACGGCCTTCAGGTTCCCTTCTCCCGTTACCCATACCGTCTCGTCCTTGGACACACCTGTCCATGGACTTTATCACGGATCTTCCTCGTTCCTCAGGGAAGTCGGTGATCCTGGTGGTGGTGGACCGTTTTAGCAAGATGGCTCATTTCGTATCTTTCCCTGGTTTACCCAATGCTAAAACGTTGGCGCAAGCTTTTGTCGACCATATTGTTAAATTGCATGGCATTCCCTCTGATATTGTTTCCGATAGAGGCACGCAGTTTGTGTCCAGATTCTGGAAGGCTTTCTGTTCTCGCCTGGGGGTTCGGCTGTCCTTCTCTTCTGATTTTCACCCGCAGTCGAATGGTCAGACTGAGCGCCTCAATCAGAATCTGGAGACATATTTGCGCTGTTTTGTGGCAGAGAACCAGGAGGATTGGTGTTCATTTCTCCCTCTTGCTGTGTTTGCTCTGAACAACCGTCGTCAGGAATCTTCTGATAAGTCACCATTCTTTGGTGCATATGGGTTCCATCCGCAGTTTGGGACATTCTCGGGAGGGGCTCCTTCTGGTTTACCTGAGGAGGAGAGATTTTCCTCGTCTTTGTCTACCATTTGGCAAAAGATTCAGAGTAATCTTAGAAAGATGAGTGAGACGTATAAGCGTGTGGCTGATAAGAGACGTGTGCCTGGTCCGGACCTGAATGTGGGTGATCTGGTGTGGTTGTCTACAAGAAATATTAAACTGAAGGTTCCCTCCTGGAAATTGGGTCCCAAGTTTATTGGGCCTTATAAAATCTTGTCAGTCATCAATCCTGTTGCCTTCCGTCTTGATCTTCCACGGGTTTGGAAGATACATAATGTATTTCACAGATCTCTCTTAAAACCATATGTCCAGCCCACGGTACCCTCCTCTTTGCCTCCTCCTCCAATTTTGGTTGATGGCAATCTGGAGTTTGAGGTTTCCAGAATTGTGGACTCTCGCATTGTCTGCGGTTCTCTTCAGTACCTCGTTCATTGGAAGGGTTATGGTCCTGAGGAGAGGATGTGGGTTCCGGTGTCGGACATTAAAGCCACTCGCCTCATCAGGGCATTTCATAGGGCTCATCCTGAGAAGGTGGGTCCTGGGTGTCCGGAGTCCACCCGTAGAGGGGGGGGGGGGGGGGGTACTGTCACTACCAGAGCTTTGAGACGTTCTCACAGCTCTGTTTCTCCACCCCTGTGATGATGTCACTACCAGAGCTTGGAGGAGTTCTCACTGCTCTGTTTCTCCGCCCCTGGGATGAGGTTATTACTTTCTGTTTCCTTCCTCCCAGCTGTTCCTCCTATGTTTGATTTCTCTGCCTTTAAATCACCCCTCCTCCTTTGTAGAGTGTGGATTATATTTCTCATTTGAGTTGTAGCTCTTGCTTGAGTATTTTCACTTGTATGCTATCATTTCACTGGACCTGTGTTCTGCTGCAGCAAGTACTCCGGATATTGCCACCTGTCTTTGTATCCGTCTTCTCTGCTGCTGCAGCTCCTTCAGCTAAGTGTGCAGACATTGTAGTGTATCTGTTTGTTTTCTGACCGGATCCGAGGCGACCACGGTTCCCTCCATATACTGAGCAGGGCACCGGTGGCCGTGCCCCTTCCACTATTGTAGGGGTTACAGTGGTCATCAGTCTTAGGTACGCAGGCATGCCTCGTTCCACCATTAGGATCCGGGTATGTGCTTAGCAGCATAGGGAGAGCTTTGAGGGTCTGACTTGGGGTCACCCTTTATCCTCCCTAGTTTGGGTCCGGTCAGTGGCTCTATTTTCTGTGTATGCTCTAGTTGCTCACATACAGCCGTGACAGGTGCTGAGTCAATTGCAAAGACAGAAATACTATTCTCTAATGCATTAGTAGTCAACCCGTGAATGCGTACAAACTGTCCATCAATCAAGTTAACTCCTGCCCCACTGTCGATAAATGCTTCGATTTTCACAGTTTGACTCTAGCGCCACCTCGGCAGACAGGAAAAAACGGCGACTACCAGTAAAAGACAAAGGTAGGTTTTCTTGTCCCCCCCCCCCCCACAATTACCAATAGTAATTTGGGGATTAAACTTTTTTTTCCTTTTGTTTACACCTTGATGCTGCAAGTACGGACAAATATTCACAAAATGTCCCTTCTTGCCACAACAAAAGCAGACTCCGTTCCAGGAATAGCTCCTCCTAACTGCAAAGGCTCATCACAAGGCACAACCACCCGTGTCTCTCCACAATAAGTGTCAAAGGAAGCAGTACTCTTATTGGACAGTACGTCCTGAAGGTGAGGACCCCTAGATCTCTCCCTCAGGCATCTATCAAGACGTACAGCAAGGGACATAGCTGCTTCCAATGACTCAGGATTTTCATGAAAAGCCAATGCGTCCTGCAGTCTCTCAGAGAGACCCTGGCAGAATTGGCTACGGAGAGCAGAATCGTTCCACTCTGTATCCGTAGCCCATCTCCTAAATTCAGAGCAATAGGTCTCCGCAAAACGTTCTCCCTGCCGCAAACCCCGTAACTTGGTCTCGGCCTGAGAGATTCGATCCGGGTCATCATAGTTAAGACCCAAGGCTATAAAGCATTCATCTACCGACCGGAGGGACGGTGATCCAGTCGGCAGAGAAAAAGCCCAAGATTAGGCGTCCTCTTTAAGCAATGAAATAATCATACCCACACGTTGACACTCATCACCAGAAGAGTATGGACGCAGCCTAAAGTATAATTTACATGACTCCCTGAACCTGATGAAATTGTCACTACCCCCGGAAAACCTGTCCGGAAGAGCTACCTTCGGTTCAGGGCAGGCCTGGAACCCACCACCGGAACCAGCAGCCTGTGGACTCTGAATCTGCAAAACCATCGCACGGTGGTCTGCTACCTCCAAAGTCAGATTCTGCAGCTGTTCGACCAGTGCAGTCATAGCATCCATAGCTGCAAGATCAGAACAAAAAAATGGCGGTATTGGCTCTGGATAATGTCGCGGACGTAGTAGGGGAGAACACCAAAAGACAACAAAAAGGAAGGGAAAAGACACTAGGCCTCACTGCTAGGGAAGGAAAAGGGTCACCACCTATAAAACCCTGCTCCTGGCCCTAACTCCTATCCGTATGGGCACCTCTCGATGGTAGAGATGCCCATACACAGGAACCTAGAAAACCCTGGTGGCCCTCAGATGCCCTAATGTTAATGACAGGGCAGAGACTACCTGCTCCTTCCCTGGTGAAGGAACCAGTGTCTCGCTGAGGCCTAGTAAACAACAAAGGTGGGGGGGGGGATACAAAATACAACAAACGGACCACTTAACTTCTGAGGCTGATGGATGAACAGGACTTCAACTAGAACCACACTCCAGCTCTTCCAAAAACCAAATGAAGCTATCCAGAGCAAGGAGTGATGGGTAGAGTCAGACTAAATAGGGGGAGGTAAAGGTCACATGATCCACACCTGAACAGGAGGTGTGGACATACAAGCAACACACAGACAAAGTGAAACCAAAACCAAAAGAGGCTGTCAGATCACTAATATGCAGATAATCTTTCAGACCTTCTAAAACCTGTCACCGGTGTGACAGTGGGGGACAGTTGCGAAGGCAGAGGCAGGGAGAGTGAAAGCTGGGTGAACCCCTCTCTGGACCCTCCTGGGTTTAGCTTTGCGCCATTAATGTCAAATAAAGCACTAAATATGTAACATTCTGAACTTAAAAATTAGACTGCTATATTTGGTCAAAATGGTGCCTGTACTATATGCTCAAAAAAATAAAGGGAACACAAAAATAACACATCCTAGATCTGAATGAATTAAATATTCTTCTGAAATACTTTGTTCTTTACATAGTTGAATGTGCTGACAACAAAATCACACAAAAATTAAAAAATGGAAATCAAATGTTTCAACCCATGGAGGTCTGGATTTGGAGTCACACTCAAAATTAAATTGGAAAAACACACTACAGGCTGATCCAACTTTGATGTAATGTCCTTAAAACAAGTCAAAATGAGGCTCAGTATTGTGTGTGGCCTCCACGTGCCTGTATGACCTCCCTACAACGCCTGTGCATGCTCCTGATGAGGTGGCGGACGGTCTCCTGAGGGATCTCCTCCCAGACCTGGACTAAAGCATCTGCCAACTCATGGACAGTCTGTGGTGCAACGTGACGTTGGTGGATAGAGCGAGACATGATGTCCCAGATGTGCTCAATTGGATTCAGGTCTGGGGAACGGGCGGGCCAGTCCATAGCATCAATGCCTTCATCTTGCAGGAACTGCTGACACACTCCAGCCACATGAGGTCTAGCATTGTCTTGCATTAGGAGGAACCCAGGGCCAACCGCACCAGCATATGGTCTCACAAGGGGTCTGAGGATCTCATCTCGGTACCTAATGGCAGTCAGGCTACCTCTGGCGAGCACATGGAGGGCTGTGCGGCCCTCCAAAGAAATGCCACCCCACACCATTACTGACCCAATGCCAAACCGGTCATGCTGGAGGATGTTGCAGGCAGCAGAACGTTCTCCACGGCGTCTCCAGACTCTGTCACGTCTGTCACATGTGCTCAGTGTGAACCTGCTTTCATCTGTGAAGAGCACAGGGCGCCAGTGGCAAATTTGCCAATCTTGGTGTTCTCTGGCAAATGCCAAACGTCCTGCACGGTGTTGGGCTGTAAGCACAACCTCCACCTGTGGACGTCGGGCCCTCATATCACCCTCATGGAGTCTGTTTCTGACCGTTTGAGCAGACACATGCACATTTGTGGCCTGCTGGAGGTCATTTTGCAGGGCTCTGGCAGTGCTCCTCCGGTTCCTCCTTGCACAAAGGCGGAGGTAGCGGTCCTGCTGCTGGGTTGTTGCCCTCCTATGGCCTCCTCCACGTCTCCTGATGTACTGGCCTGTCTCCTGGTAGCGCCTCCATGCTCTGGCCACTACGCTGTAACAATGTTACAAATATCCAAATGGCCCTCGGCAGCAAAAAGGTTCCCCACCCCTGCCATATTGTGTGCAGGCCAGTGATTATTTACTTTTACTACTCTGTATGTGATTTGTCTGTTTTGTATTTTTTATGATCACATTTACTAAATATATTTATTTACTTAAAGGGAGTCTGTCACCTCATTTTCACCAATATAACTAAAACACTGCCCCATAGAAGATTGCAAATGCTTTCTAAGCATACCTGTGTGTACTATGTGTCTGTATTCCATGTCCAAGAAAAGCACTTTTATTCTGCTGAAAAACAGCTCCCAAGTGCCCAGCTGAAAGTGAAAGTAAAAGCAGCCTTCACTCTTGACTTGATTTCTAATGGATATATCTTCTGATTGGAATGCCAGCTTTTAAACAAGGTCAGGCCCACATTTCTAGCTGGTACCAATCCTAAGATATGAGCAGCTAAAGCAGCCCTTTCGTCCTCAGTCTGGTTTGTTTTGGGCACTTGGAGCAGCAGAGCTGGGCACTTTGGAGCTGTTTTCCAGCAGAATAAGAGTGCTTTTCCTGGACATGGAACACAGACACAAAGTGCACACAGGTATTCTTGGAATGTGTCTGCAATCTTCTGTGGTACAGTGCTCTTAGATATATTGGTGAAAAAGATGTTACAGACTCCCTTTAACCTGTGTAAGCGTATGTATTCTCAAATCTTTTGAGTTCACATTATAAAACACTTGGTGTCAGAAGTGGGATTTGAGCAAATGAATATTCTTATTGTTGATAGTGTAATACACTGCTCAAAAAAATAAAGGGAACACCAAAAATAACACATCCTAGATCTGAATTAATTAAATATTCTTCTGAAATACTTTGTTCTTTACATAGTTGAATGTGCTGACAACAAAATCACACAAAAAAAAAAAATGGAAATCAAATTTTTTAACCCATGGAGGTCTGGATTTGGAGTCACCCTCAAAATTAAAGTAAAAAAACACACTACAGGCTGATCCAACTTTGATGTAATGTCCTTAAAACAAGTCAAAATGAGGCTCAGTAGTGTGTGTGGCCTCCACGTGCCTGTATGACCTCCCTACAACGCCTGTGCATGCTCCTGATGAGGTGGCAGACGGTCTCCGGAGGGATCTCCTCCCAGACCTGGACTAAAGCATCTGCCAACTCCTGGACAGTCTGTGGTGCAACGTGACGTTGGTGGATAGAGCGAGACGTGATGTCCCAGATGTGCTCAATTGGATTCAGGTCTGGGGAACGGGCGGGCCAGTCCATAGCATCAATGCCTTCGTCTTGCAGGAACTGCTGACACACTCCAGCCACATGAGGTCTAGCATTGTCTTGCATTAGGAGGAACCCAGGGCCAACCGCACCAGCATATGGTCTCACAAGGGGTCTGAGGATCTCATCTCGGTACCTAATGGCAGTCAGGCTACCTCTGGTGAGCACATGGAGGGCTGTGCGGCCCTCCAAAGAAATGCCACCCCACACCATTACTGACCCAATGCCAAACTGGTCATGCTGGAGGATGTTGCAGGCAGCAGAACGTTCTCCACGGCGTCTCCAGACTCTGTCACGTCTGTCACATGTGCTCAGTGTGAACCTGCTTTCATCTGTGAAGAGCACAGGGCGCCAGTGGCGAATTTGCCAATCTTTGTGTTTTCTGGCAAATGCCAAGCATCCTACACGGTGTTGGGCTGTAAGCACAACCCCCACCTGTGGACGTCGGACCCTCATATCACCCTCATGGAGTCTGTTTCTGACCGTTTGAGCAGACACATGCACATTTGTGGCCTGCTGGAGGTCATTTTGCAGGGCTCTGGCAGTGTTCCTCCTTGCACAAAGGCGGAGGTAGAGGTCCTGCTGCTGGGTTGTTGCCCTCCTATGGCCTCCTCCACGTCTCCTGATGTACTGGCCTGTCCCCTGTAGCGCCTCCATGCTCTGGACACTACGCTGACAGACACAGCAAACCTTCTTGCCACAGCTCGCATTGATGTGCCATCCTGGATAAGCTGCACTACCTGAGCCACTTTTGTGGGTTGTAGACTCCGTCTCATGCTACCACTAGAGTTAAAGCACCGGCAGCATTCAAAAGTGACCAAAACATCAGCCAGGAAGCATAGGAACTGAGAAGTGGTCAGGTCACCACCTGCAGAACCACTCCTTTATTGGGGGTGTCTTGCTAATTGCCTATAATTTCCACCTATTGTCTATCCCATTTGCACAACAGCTTGTGAAATTGATTGTCACTCAGTGTTGCTTCCTAAGTGGACAGTTTGATTTCACAGAAGTGTGATTGACTTGGAGTTACATTGTGTTGTTTAAGTGTTCCCTTTATTTTTTTGAGCAGTGTACATAGAGAGGGTAGTGCCATTCCGAATGGGATCCCGGACATTTGCGGATCATTAATGGTTGCATTGATTGTGCAAATCTGCTACAAGCTGTGAGTGAAGCTGTGGTAGATGGCTGTAGGAACTAGCAATGTTCTTTTGAAGTTGTAGAACTAAGCAGGATTCCAGTGACAATCTGTAAGAATTTCAGTAGTTAGAGCTAGCAGATTGTGGATATCAGAGCTCCTGTGATACTGAATAGGTTATGATTAGTTTATAACAGTGCAAAGTCAAAATAGTAATCTTTGCGGAAAGCCGTAGACGACTACTACGCTTCAGAATTGTCAAAAACAGACATTGATGATGACAAACAGTTTTGTCCTTTCCTTTTTCTTTCTTATGTTTGTGTTTGTTTTTTAAAATTGAAAACTCAATAAAAACAATAAAAAATTTTTTTTTAATCTTTGGCACTAAAAAGACAAAAGCACCCATATGTCTAGAAAAATCTAAATGGCATAAATGAACTGTTTAAGTCTTTGCTACACTAATACTGTGCGTGTCCAAGATTTATGATTTATGGCATTAGAGAGTGGTTTGCAATAACTAGTAGTAAGAATAAGTCTTCCTTACCCTAATTCTGTGTGTGTGTCCAAGTAGGAAAGACCTATGGCCATAACATAGCATTAGAGATAGTATTGGGAAAAATATATGATGAATAAGCATTGTACCTAGTGCGTGCCAATATATGTGTGGTTAGCACTAAGAATATGAAGATGTTAGAAATATATCTTTGTTAAAACAGTTCTGGTTTCAGTTCTGGTGTATACCTTCATGAAAAAAGACTATTTATTTCAAGAAAAGCTAGGTACAACAGCAAACCAAAATACCAAAGGGTTTGAAGTGTAGGGTAAACCAACATACATTAGGTATATTAAAAGTTTGCAACATTGTATATCTTAGAAGATTCATGAATAAACAATGATATAAATGGTGTACAGTTAAAACAAGCGTTTCTATCCTTCAAACGAGCATTTCTACAGGGAGGAACAAAAATACCAAACTTCAAATAAGCCAAATTTAGTCAACTAAGAGAGGCCATAGGCGTAACTAACTGCGACAAAGTCCTCAAAAATAGAAAATACAGCCAAAAAATGTAATATTTTTTAAAGCATCCTAAAAGGAATAAAGGGTTAAGGAACAAGAAGAAACCAATGTGGATAAATAGAACTGTAAAGAAAGCAATAAATGACAAAAAGAAAGCATTTAAATCACTAAAACAGGAAGGGAGCCAGGAAGCACTGAAAAACTATAAGGAAAAAAATAGAATATGTAAAAAACAAATAAAAGCCGCCAAACTAGAGACCGAGAGATTGATTGCCAAAGAGAGCAAAACTAACCCTAAAGAGTTCTTCAATTATATAAATGGTAAAAAGAATTAATTTGAAGGTGTTGGCCCTCTACAGAGCAATGAGGAGGGAGTTGCAGAGAGTGACGAGGAGAAAGCAAAGCTATTAAATATTTTTTTCTCCACTGTATTCACTGAGGAAAATGCAGATGTCAGGTGAAAAGCAGAATGTAAAAGTAAATTCCTCATTAAAAGTGCCCTGTCTGACCTAGGATGAAGTACAACAGCGACTTAAAAAGATTAAAATAGACAAATTGCCGGGACCAGATGGCATACACCCTGTATCCTAAGAGAATTAAGTAATGTCATAGCCAGACCCTTATTTCTGATATTTACAGACTCTATACTGACAGGGAGCGTTCTACAGGATTGGCGCATAGCAAATGTGGTGCCAATATTCAAAAAGGGTGCAAAAACAGAGCCCGGAAACTATAGGCCGGTAAGTTTAACATCTGTTGTGGGTAAACTGTTTGAAGGTTTGCTAAGAGATGCTATCTTGGAAGATCTCAATGAAAATAAGCAAATAACATCATATCAGCATGGCTTCATGAGGGATCGGTAATGTCAAACTAATTTAATCAGTTTCTATGAGGAGGTAAGTTCTAGACTTGACAGTGGTGAATCAATGGATGTCGTATCTCTGGACTTCTCCAAAGCATTTGACACTGTACACCATAAAAGGTTAGTGTATAAAATGAGAATGCTCGGACTGGGAGAAAACGTCTGTATGTGGGTAAGTAACTGGCTCAATGATAGAAAACAGAGGGTGGTTATTAATGGTACACACTCAGATTGGGTCACTGTCACTAGTGGGGTACCTCAGGGGTCAGTATTGGGCCCTATTCTCTTAATGATCTTGTAGAAGGCTTGCACAGTAAAATATAAATTTTTGCAGATGATACTAAACTGTGTAAAATAATTAACACTGAAGAGGACAGTATACTGCTACAGATGGATCTGGATAGATTAGAGGCTTGGGCAGAGAAGTGGCAGATAAGGTTTAACACTGACAAATGTAAGGTTATGCACATGGGAAGGAATAATGCAAATCACCTGTACACACTAAATGGTAAAACACTCGGTAACACTGACATGGAAAAGGACCTAGAAATTTTAATAAACAGCAAACTAAGCAGTAAAAACCAGTGTCAGGCAGCTGCTGCCAAGGCCAATAAAATAATGGGTTGCATCAAAAGGGGCATAGATGCCCGTGATGAGAACATAGTCCTACTACTTTACAAATCACTAGTCAGACCACACATGGAGTATTGTGTACAGTTCTGGGCTCCTGTGAACAAGACAGACATAGCAGAGCTGGAGATGGTTCATAGGAGGGCATCTAAAGTAATAACTGGAATGGGGCAACTACAGTATCCTGAAAGATTATCAACATTAGGGTTATTCACAATAAACACTCGCCCATCCAGGCTCTAACTAATACATTAAAGGGTTTCTACCACCACATTGTGACCTAATTAGCTGTCAGACACTAGCGATCTGCTAGTGTCTGCTGTACCTAACCATGCTATTGTAATTCCTTTCTGTGCAGCGGTTACCCTAAAAAACGTAGTTTTATTGCTATGCTAATGAGCCTCTAGGTGCTATGGGGGCGTCTTTTCAGCACCTAGAGGCCCCGTCCACTCACCATTTCTGCCGCCCAGCGCGCTCCAGCCCGCCCCTCTCCTCTAGATTGACAGACTACTTCTCTGCATCTCGGCCGAATTCTCGCGCCTGCGCCGTGTGCTTCTGTATTCGGCGCAGGCGCAGTGACTGTCCCCCTGCGCCAGCATCTTCACTGCGCCTGCGCCGATTACGGCGCAGGGAACAGTCCAACAGTCACTGCGCCTGCGCCGAATACAGAAGCACACGGCGCAGGCGCGAGTGGGCTGTCAATCTAGAGGAGAGGGGCGGGCTGGAGCGCGCTGGGCGGCGGAAATAGTGAGTGAACGGAGCCTCTAGGTGCTGAAAAGACGCCCCCATAGCACCTAGAGCAGGGGTGCACAACCTGCGGCCCGGGGGCCACATGCGGCCCTCAATATCATTCTGTGCGGCCCTCAACCATTTGGTGACAGACATGTATGTCTATGTCATGTGGCTGCTCACATGCATTTTTCTTGTATTCTCCCATTTGATGGGAGTTCTGGAGGTGTAACCAGACATTTATGGTATATAATGTGTGTTCAATATGCCATAAGTACAATATTTCAGTTGGTAATATCCCTTTAACTTTTATTTTCGGCCCATGGGATTCCTTCAGTGTGACAATGTGGCCCGCAACCAGAAAAGGTTGTGCACCCCTGACCTAGAGGCTCATTAGCATAGCAATAAAACTATGTTTTTAGGGTAACCGCTGCAGAGAAAGGAATTACAATAGCATGGTTAGGTACAGCAGACACTAGCAGATCGCTAGTGTCTGACAGCTAATTAGGTCAAAATGTGGTGGTAGAAACCCTTTAATAGCGTGTCCCTGTCTCACCTTGCATAACACAGTTCACATCCGTGATGAGATGCGGTTTTCCTAGCCCAACCTCCAGCAGCCTCCAGGCTGCTCCCACACCAGTGTCTCTTGGGGCATAGTGGTCTCTCAGCCCTCCCGGCTCAGACCACACAGAACCACTCCAGCCTTCTGTGTGCAAGTCCCCACCCCCTCTCACTCTGAGGATTCCTTTATCCCCAGGTGATTACTGCACCTGGTCTTGCTTCAGACCTGGTGATTGTGGGGAAGACACAGCAAATCCTGCCGTATATCTCCCCTAACAACCATGAGGCCTGTCACTGCCTCACAGTATAAATATATCAGAGGTCAGTACAGAGATCTCTCCCATCATCTATTTATCCCCAGGACTGTGACTGTGACGAGGGGACATCCTCTGCGTCTGGAGGAAAGAAGGTTTGTACACAAACATAGAAAAGGATTCTTTACGGAAGGCCTAATGCACACGGCCGTTGATTTGGTCCGCATCCGAGCCGCAGTTTTGGCGGCTCGTGTGCGGACCCATTGACTTCAATGGGGTTGCAAAAGATGCGGACAGCACGCCGTGTGCTGTCCGCATCCGTTGCTTCATTCCGTGGTCCGCAAAAAAATAAATAACCTGTCCTATTCTTGTCCACGCTTTGCGGACAAGAATAGACAGTTATATTAAAGGCTGTCCATGCTGGAACGCGCACGGACGCCATCCGTGTTTTGCGGATCCGCGATTTGCGGACCGCAAAACACACAATAGCCGTGTGCATGAGCCCTAAGAGCAGTGAGACTATTGAACTCTCTGCCTGAGGAGGTGGTGATGGTGAGTACAATAAAATAATTCAAGAGGGGCTTGGATGAATTTCTGGAGCGTAATAATATTACAGGCTATAGTTACTAGAGAGGGGTCGTTGATCCCGGGAGTTATTCTGATTGCCTGATTGGAATCGGGAAGGAATTCTTCCCCCCTTACGTGGGTAAAATTGGCTTCTACCTCACAGTTTTTTTTTGCTTTCCTCTGGATCAACTTGCAGGATGACAGGCCGAACTGGATGGACAAATGTCTTTTTTCGACCTTATATACTATGTTACTATGTATTATGGTTGATAATCAAAGGCAGATTATTAACCCCTTAAGGACCTGCGCTGTACATGTACGGCGCTGGTGGACATGACAAAGACCAGCGCCGTATATGTACGGCGGGCTGATCAGGCGAGTGCAGGAGCTGTGCCTGCCCGATCAGAGGCACGGACCTGGCAGTCACTCACAGCCGGGCCCCTGCTGCATACGCCGGCATAGGGGCAGACACTGATGCCGGCGTATTAACCCCTTGTATGCCGCGGTCAAAGCTGACCGTGGCATGCAGAGGGTTTGCGGAGGGTACACATGCCCTCCGCATCTACATCGGTGCCCGCGCTGCAGTGGCAGGGGCCCGATGGCAGAGAAGGTAAGCCCGATGCCTTCCATAGGCGTCGGGGCTTTTATGCTGGAGTGAGATCCAGCATAAAAGCTGACAGCCAATGCATTACAATAGAGGTTGTATTTGTAATGCATCGCAGAGGGGATCAGATCCCAGAAGTTGAAGTCCCAGAGTAGGACAAAAATAAAAAGTAAAAAAACAGTGTTTTTCATAATAAAAAAAAAGTTTCAAGTAAAAAAAAAGCCCCTTTCCCAAAATAAAACACATAAAATTGTAAAAAAAATTGAAAAAAATTGAAAAACAGACATATTGGGTATTGCCGTGTATTTTTTTATAAAAACTGTGCTAAAACAACCATTTTTTTTGTCACCTTACATCACAAAAATTGCAACACCAAGCGATCAAAAAGGCGCATGCCCCCACAATAGTACCAATCAAACGTCACCTAATCCCGCACAAAATGAGCCCCTACATAAAACAATCGGGCAAAAAAAATAAAAATATGACTCTTAGAATATGGTTACTTTCACACTAGTGGCAAGGAACTGCGGCAGGCTATTCCGGCGGGTGAACAGCCTGTCGGATCCATGCTGCCGCTAGTGCACGCGTACCCTGGACTACCGCTCCGGCCCCATTGACTATAATGGGGACACGTCGGAGTTCCGGCAGCAGCACGGCAAACATGCAGAGAGGCCGCCGGAATAAAACTACGACATGTTGTAGTTTTATTCCGGCCGCCTCTTGGCATGTTTGCCGTGCTGCCGCCGGAACTCCGTCCCGCCCCACATTATAGTCAATGGGGCCGGAGCGGTAGTCTAGGGGCACGCGTGCACTAGTGGCAGCACGGATCCGACAGGCTGTTCACCCGCTGGAACAGCCTTCCGGAGTTCCTTGCCACTATTGTGAAAGTAGCCTAAAACATGATTTTATATATTTTTTAAATGCTTTTATTGTGCTAAAAGTGAGAAAAATAAAAAAGTAGACATATTAGGTATCGCCGTGTCCGTAGCAACCAGGTATAATAAAATATCACATGACCTAACTCCTCAGATGACCTAAGACTGTAAAAAAATAAAATAAAAACGGTGTCAAAAAGCCATTTTTTGTCACCTTACATCACAAAAAGTGTAATACCAAGTGATCAAAAAGTCATACGCACCCCAAAATAGTACCAATCAAACCGTCATCTCATCCTGCAAAAAATTAGACCCTAGCTAAGACAATCGGCAAAAAATAAATAAAAAATATGGCTCTCAAAATACAGGGAGTGCAGAATTATTAGGCAAGTTGTATTTTTGAGGATTAATTTTATTATTGAACAACAACCATGTTCTCAATGAACCCAAAAAACTCATTAATATCAAAGCTGAATATTTCTGGAAGTAGTTTTTAGTTTGTTTTTAGTTTTAGCTATTTTAGGGGGATATCTGTGTGTGCAGGTGACTATTACTGTGCATAATTATTAGGCAACTTAACAAAAAACAAATATATACCCATTTCAATTATTTATTTTTACCAGTGAAACCAATATAACATCTCAACATTCACAAATATACATTTCTGACATTCAAAAACAAAACAAAAACAAATCAGTGACCAATATAGCCACCTTTCTTTGCAAGGACACTCAAAAGCCTGCCATCCATGGATTCTGTCAGTGTTTTGATCTGTTCACCATCAACATTGCGTGCAGCAGCAACCACAGCCTCCCAGACACTGTTCAGAGAGGTGTACTGTTTTCCCTCCTTGTAAATCTCACATTTGATGATGGACCACAGGTTCTCAATGGGGTTCAGATCAGGTGAACAAGGAGGCCATGTCATTAGATTTTCTTCTTTTATACCCTTTCTTGCCAGCCACGCTGTGGAGTACTTGGACGCGTGTGATGGAGCATTGTCCTGCATGAAAATCATGTTTTTCTTGAAGGATGCAGACTTCTTCCTGTACCACTGCTTGAAGAAGGTGTCTTCCAGAAACTGGCAGTAGGACTGGGAGTTGAGCTTGACTCCATCCTCAACCCGAAAAGGCCCCACAAGCTCATCTTTGATGATACCAGCCCAAACCAGTACTCCACCTCCACCTTGCTGGCGTCTGAGTCGGACTGGAGCTCTCTGCCCTTTACCAATCCAGCCACGGGCCCATCCATCTGGCCCATCAAGACTCACTCTCATTTCATCAGTCCATAAAACCTTCGAAAAATCAGTCTTGAGATATTTCTTGGCCCAGTCTTGACGTTTCAGCTTGTGTGTCTTGTTCAGTGGTGGTCGTCTTTCAGCCTTTCTTACCTTGGCCATGTCTCTGAGTATTGCACACCTTGTGCTTTTGGGCACTCCAGTGATGTTGCAGCTCTGAAATATGGCCAAACTGGTGGCAAGTGGCATCTTGGCAGCTGCACGCTTGACTTTTCTCAGTTCATGGGCAGTTATTTTGCGCCTTGGTTTTTCCACACGCTTCTTGCGACCCTGTTGACTATTTTGAATGAAACGCTTGATTGTTCGATGATCACGCTTCAGAAGCTTTGCAATTTTAAGAGTGCTGCATCCCTCTGCAAGATATCTCACTATTTTTGACTTTTCTGAGCCTGTCAAGTCCTTCTTTTGACCCATTTTGCCAAAGGAAAGGAAGTTGCCTAATAATTATGCACACCTAATATAGGGTGCTGATGTCATTAGACCATACCCCTTCTCATTACAGAGATGCACATCACCTAATATGCTTAATTGGTAGTAGGCTTTCGAGCCTATACAGCTTGGAGTAAGACAACATGCATAAAGAGGATGATGTGGTCAAAATACTCATTTGCCTAATAATTCTGCACTCCCTGTATGGAGAAACTAAAAAAAAAAAATCTTTTAAAATTGCTTTAGGATCCTGATCAGTCTTAGGCTACTTTCACACTAGCGTTCGGGGCTCCACTTGTGAGCTCCGTTTGAAGGCTCTCACAAGCGGCCCCGAACGCGTCCATACTTTCCCAATGCATTCTGAGTGGATGTGGATCCGTTCAGAATGCATCAGTCTGGCAGCGTTCAGCCTCCGCTCCGCTGGCGGACACCCGAACGCAGCTTGCAGCGTTCGGGTGTCCGCCTGGCCGTGCGGAGGCAAACGGATCCGTCCAGACTTACAATGTAAGTCAATGGGGATGGATCTGTTTGAAGTTGACACAATATGGCTCAATTTTCAAACGGATCCGTCCCCCATTGACTTTCAATGTAAAGTCTGGACGGATCCGTCTAAACAACTTTCACACTTAGAATTTTTTCTAAACTATAATGCAGACGGATCCGTTCTGAACGGATCCAAACGTCTGCATTATAGGAGAGGATCCGTTTGTGCAGACACCAGACGGATCCTCTCTGAACGCTAGTGTGAAAGTAGCCTTACAAATGCCATCAGTTGGCATACGTTTTGCTGCATCCGGCAGGCAGTTTCGGCGACTAAACTGCCTGCCGGATCACTCTGCCGCAAGTGTGAAAGTAGCCTTATTTATTTATTTATTTAAAATAAATCTTATTTTTAACCTTCAATTTAACCTATATTAATTTAATTTAATCTATATAGTCATGTCCTCTTATATAAGCCTCGCTTTTATATGGTCATGTCTCCTTATATTAAGCCTTGTATAGTGGCCCCAGCGCAGTCTACAATCCCCGGAGTCAATGGCGTCTCATCACCATGACAACGGGCCACTGATCGTGCTTCTGATAGCAGCGCACATGTAAACCTAACTGTATATGGCACCCTAAAAACCAGTCAGGTGATCTTTGCCTCCGGTCACGTGATCGAGATACTGGTGATCACGTGACCTAATCCCCATTCAGGAAGCCGGTTCCCTGGCAACGTGCCCACGCATACTTAGCTGAGAGGTCACATGACCGCTGGCTTTGCGATCACGTGACCTACAATAAACACATTTTAATCCTTTCCCTAACACCAAACTATGGCGATTTCATTAAAAATCATCCCTGGTTTACAACATGTCAATGTACCTACATCATTTAATACATTTTGAGCTTGTCTGTATATATGCTAATGAGGGCACACCTGGAGGATGTCTCCTCCCACCAGGAGCTGCCCCCAGGTGGGTTTTTCTGGCGGTTTTTTAAGGTATAAATAAGTGCATTGTATACTTTTATCTAGCCTTTCAACTGATGAAGCGGACCTAAGTATCCCCAAAACGCGTTGTTTTTACCTGCTTCAACTGATGAGCAAATTCTAATAAAGAAGAACACTCTTCATTTCTGAACCTGTCCTGACCGGTGTTTTTGCGCCTTGACTGCGACCCCATCACGCCACTACTGCATTTCCTTTGAGGAATTGGGCCCTTCTCTCAGAAGAATTGGACGTGATGGCCGCATACCCGGGGACTGGACAACCTTTTTTCTATAAGCCTACTTTAGTGTTGTGCCTATATTTAGCACCACCATTTAATGTGAGCCTCCATTTAGTGTTCTGTGAAATAGCTTAACAACCTAGGACATACTAACCTATTGTGCGCTTTTTTCCAGCTATTCTACGCCCAATCATATAAACCTTAAGGTGAAAAATGGCAGGGTCCTGAAGGGGTTAAACAGGTATTATTGGTTAAAGTTACCAATAAATGAAGACATATTATATCACATGTATGTTTTTGGTTTCACACCACAATGTGATAGGAATATACAAATGAAACAGAACTATTATATATAGTACAATGTTATCTTGTGCTAAAACCTTCAAAAGTTATTGATTGCTATTGTTTATCTAATGTACTGAAGAACGAAGATGAGGATAAACTGTTAAATGTATGCTTGTTTTGAAGTATTACCACTTTAATAAATAATTAAGGGGTTAATGACACATGTAAAATGAAGTGTTTATAACTTAATATAAAGACAATTAGACTAGGTATAGGATTTAGAAAAGTTTATTTTGGTTTGGCAGAGGTCCTCTATGGTGCAATTGGAAAGTTGTTATTCAAATGCAGTGTTGGACCGACAAAAGTTATAGGGACTTTTGTTTATTTTGCTTAATCCATCTGATGCAGGGGTGGAGAGAAGTAAATTAAGTTTTAAAAACCAAATCCGACCCATCAACGGCTTATTCTGCCATGGAATGGGTTATCCTGCATTGAGTTGAAATCTGTGCACTGGGACATCTAGTAGAAATTAGAACTGTTCAAGTTTGCCTTCAATTCCATCTTCCCTCAGTGCAGGCTGTAGTTGTTTAGCAGAGCCAGGACTGACAACCTCAGCAGTGCCCAGGTGCTGCCCAAGTTAATGACCTGGTTTGGTAAGACATAGATTATGGGGACCTGCTTGCTACCCAACAAGAAACAACTTTAACCACTAAATTTCCATGCTAAAAACGACTTTGCTGCTCGTATTACTGTTGTCCAGCGGTGGACTTCAAAGGTAATTGCCTGCCCAAGACTTCATGCAGTACACCAACCAACCAGTAGAGCTAATGATCAGTGATGGCCAGTTCGCCGTGTTCGCCCACGAACACATGCGGGCTGCCATCTTAAATCACAAGTCCGGCGAGGCACAGGTAAGTCCTTACCTGTGCCTGCTCCGCGAGCTGGTCTGAAACAAATGCGGTCACCGGAAGCAGGCAGTTCAGAGAACAGCCACCGGGGGCCTTCATCGGGCTGTTCTCGGAACTGCCTGCTCCGGGTGACCGCATTTGTTTCAGACCGGCTCGTGGCACAGGCACAGGTAAGGACTTACCTGTGCCTTGCCAGACTTGTGATTTAAGATGGCAGCCCGCATGTGTTCGCGGGTGAACATGGTGAACTGGCCATCACTACTAATGATTGTGTACAACAATCTGCAGACCAGTGACAGGAGTAGGCCCCAGTGTCAAAGCTCTTCCCACAGACCCGATTATAGACTGTCCTACACCCACTGATTATGAAGTATTGAAACCTGCACTTAGGATAGTGAATACACCTGCAATCCCCTCATATATCAAGACAGAGAAAGGAGGGGTAAGAATAAGAGTAAGAATAAGTTGTAAAGAGCTGGAAACCACATACTGTATGTGTTGACTGACTTTGATATCTGTGACAAGAGAAGTATTCCAATGTCAAGATCCCCATGTTTTAAATCACAAGAGACTTTGTAAGTTTAGGAGCAAAGAAGATCAGAAGTGAAGAAGACCTCTGTGAAAGACACTTCTTGTTAGGCCTCATGCACATGGACGTTTTTTTTTGCGGTCCGCAAAACGGATTTCCGTTGTTCCGTGATCCGTGACCGTTTTTTCGTCCATGGGTCTTCCTTGATTTTTGGAGGATCCACGAACATGAAAAAAAATCGTTTTGGTGTCCGCCTGGCCGTGCGGAGCCAAACGGATGTGTCCTGACTTACAATGCAAGTCAATGGGGACGGATCCATTTGACGTTGACACAATATGGTGCAATTGCAAACTGATCCGTCCCCCATTGACTTTCAATGTAAAGTCAGGAGTCCCTATTAATATACCATCAGATCTGAGTTTTCTCCAATCCGATGGTATATTTTAACTTGAAGCGTCCCCATCACCATGGGAACGCCTCTATGTTAGAATATACCATCGAATTTGAGTTAGATCGTGAAACTGAGATCCGACAGTATATTCTAACACAGAGGCGTTCGTTCCCATGGTGATGGGGACGCTTCAGGTTAGAATATACTAAAAGAACTGTGTACATGACTGCCCCCTGCTGCCTGGCAGGTGCTGCCAGGCAGCAGGGGGCAGACCCCCCCTCCCTCCCCCCCTGTATTTAACACATTGGTGGCCAGTGCGGCCCCCCCTCCCTCCCCTGTATTTAACTCATTGGTGGCCAGTGCGGCCGGCCCCCCCCCCTCCCTCCCTCCCTTGTATTTAACACATTGGTGGCCAGTGCGGCCGGCCCCCCCTCCCTACCTTGTATTTAACACATTGGTGGCCAGTGCGGCCGGCCCCCCCTCCCTTGTATTTAACACATTGGTGGCCAGTGCGGCCGGCCCCCCCTCCCTCCCTTGTATTTAACACATTGGTGGCCAGTGCGGTCGGCCCCCCCTCCCTCCCTCCCTTATATTTAACACATTGGTGGCCAGTGCGGCCGCCCCCCCTCCCTCCCCCCCTAATTAAAATGACCGACCCTGCATCATTGGTGGCAGCGGAGAGTTCCGATCGGAGTCCCAGTTTAATCGCTGGGACTCCGATCGGTAACCAGGACGCTACTGCAGTCCTGGCCGCCATGGTTACTTTGCAATTTTAGAAGCATTATACTTACCTGCGATGTCTGTGACCGGCCGGGCGCTCCTCCTACTGGTAAGTGACAGGTCTGTGCTATAAGCAATGCGCCGCACAGACCTTTACTTACCAGTAGGAGGAGCGCCCATCCGGTCACAGACATTGCAGGTAAGTATAATGCTTCTAAAATTGCTAAGTAACCATGGCAGCCAGGACTGCAGTAGCGTCTTGGCTGCCATGGTAACCGATCGGAGCCCCAGCGATTAAACTGGGACTCCGATCGGAACTCTCCGCTGCCACCAATGATGGGGGGTCGGTCATTTTAATTAGGGGGAGAGGGGGGGGCGGCCGCACTGGCCACCAATGTGTTAAATACAAGGGAGGGAGGGGGGACCGGCCACACTGGCCACCAATGTGTTAAATACAAGGGAGGGAGGGGGGGCCGGCCGCACTGGCCACCAATGTGTTAAATACAAGGGAGGGAGGGGGGGCCGGCCGCACTGGCCACCAATGAGTTAAATACAGGGGAGGGAGGGGGGGGTCGCACTGGCCACCAATGAGTTAAATACAGGGGGCACCTGCCAGGCAGCAGGGGGCAGTCATGTACACAGTTCTTTTAGTATATTCTAACCTGAAGCGTCCCCATCACCATGGGAACGCCTCTGTGTTAGAATATACTGTCGGATCTGAGTTTTCACGAAGTGAAAAATCTGATCTAAAAAGCTTTTATGCAGACGGATCAGCGGATCCGTCTGTGTGAAAGTAGCCTACGGACGCGGATGACGGACGCGGATGGCAATCTTGTGTGCATCCGTGTTTTTTCAGGGACCCATTGACTTGAATGGGTCCGTGAACCGTTGTTCATCAAAAAAATAGGACAAGTCCTATTTTTTTGACGGACAGGAAACACGGATTGTTCTGCTCATTTTGTGCATAATAAATGGATGTAATGTACTGTAAAGATTATACTGAAATGTTATGTTTGACGTTGCTGCCATCTAGTGGTCAAAGTTAGTTTCTACTTCGCCAGAACTTTACAGGAAGTGTATTGTCAGAGGCAGTAACCTTTAACCTGGAACTGTATTTCCTCCATTTCATCACTGCTCCTGGATGTGGCAGGCTGCATGCAGAGGAGCTCTTGATCTATTCCTGGACTAATTATGGAATTGTCTGTGAGTACTCTCACTGATGGAGTGAGGCTGCTGCACTATATGTAATGTACTGACACATATGTTTTGTTTATGTTTATATTGTAGTTTTACAAAGTTATTCAGAAAAGAGAATACATACAGATCTGATGTCTCACGTTTCTTGACTTCTGAATTATTGTTAAGCTGTCTGACTAGTGTTATACAACAGTTCAATAACGCGAAGCAGAACAGTAAAAAGACAATCCACTTGGCGGTCTGGAATAGCCAGTAAAAAGACAACCCACGTGGCGGTCTGGAATAAACTGAGACGCCATTACTGCAGCATGAGTCTAAGATCAGGAACACAGTACCAGGCTGATGCCACGCTACCGCCGACACAGCAAGGCAGGGAGAACATTCCCAGTGCCCAGCAAGACGATGCAAGGTCGCATGTCTCTAGAACTTCACGGGCTAGCAAGATGTCCTCAGCAAGTTCCTCAGCAGTTAGAGCTCGTGCCAAGGCAGAAGCTGCCCGCGTCCAGCTACAGTATGCAGAAAAAGAAGCCATGATGATACAGGAGTTAGAAGCAAAGAAAGCTGCCATAGCACAAGAGACAGCAGCTAGGGAAGCTGCCATAGCACAAGAGAGAGCTAAGGAAGCAGCTATGGAAGCAGCTAGGGAAGCTGCCATAGCACAAGAGAGAGCAGCTAGGGAAGCTGCCATAGCACAAGAGAGAGCAGCTAGGGAAGCTGCCATAGCACAAGAAGAAGCGGTTTTAGAATCAAAATTGCTCATCCTGCAGCGACAGACTGCAGTTGCAGTTGCTGAAGCAGAGGCCGCTGCCTACATGGGAACAAGTCGGTCAGGAAGTGAAAAATCATATAAAGACTCAGAGGTTCCAGAAAAACCTCTATTCTCTGCAGATCGTACAAGTGAGTACGTCCAGAGCCTTACTGATGCGCATACAAAGGAACAGTCTCTTATACCTGAAGCAAAGGAATTCAGGCCGAGATCAACATACCCCCTGAGCAGGCCCAATCAACCACATGAGGTCAGCAGCTGCCAGCAAACCAAGAAGGAAGCACCAGAAACCCTTAAGAACAAAAAACAAGTGTTCCCATCACCTCAACCTATAGATTACATACGCGAACAACAATGTGCAGTGGATGTCATCAAATATCTCATCCGCAAAGAAATGGTTAGCTCAGGCTTTATCCAATTTGATGACTGTCCTGAAAACTTTTGGGCATGGAAATCTTCCTTTCTGAATGCCACTGAAGGTCTGAACTTATCACCAGCAGAAATGCTTAATTTAATGATAAAATGGCTTGGTACTGAGTCAGCAGAGCATGCTAAGAGGATGAGAAGAGCAAACCTGTTCAACCCTGCAGCAGGACTCAACATGACCTGGAGAAGACTAGAAGAAACGTATGGATCCCCAGAGGTAATAGAAGGAGCACTGTTGAAAAAACTTGAAGTCTTTCCCAAGGTGGGCTACAGAGACAACGTGCGGCTACAAGAACTAAGTGATCTTCTACTAGAGATAGAATATGCCAAAGAGGATGGCTACTTGCAAGGACTTTCGTATCTAGATACAGCTAGAGGCACTAATCCCATAGTAGAGAAACTACCCTCAAATCTGCAAGACAAGTGGATGTCTGTGGGAGGTAAATTCAAAGAAGATTATGGAGTCGCTTTTCCCCCTTTTTCTGTGTTTTCTAGGTTTGTCCGACAGCAAGCGAAAATCCGAAGTGATCCCAGTTTTGCCTTCGCCACCAGCGGCAATCAATCACACAGACCTGAGAGACCTCACAGACCTCACGGTAGGACCTATGTATCCACACACAAAACAGCTGTACCTTCAGAAGCCACTGACTACCAAAGCACACACAAGGTACACACCATAGAAAACCCTGATAGACATTGTCCAATACACAAAAAAACACATCCACTAAAGAAATGCAAAGGCTTTAGAAGCAAACCCATTGCAGAGCGGATGTTCTTCCTTAAACAAAACGGCATCTGCTTCAAGTGCTGCGGATCTACTTATCACATTGCCAAAGACTGCAAAATACCAGTAGACTGTACAGAATGTGGCAGTGAGAGACATATTGCAGCTTTACACCCTGGCCCTGCTCCTGCCCCACTAGAGACTGTAGAACCCAGGAAAGATCAGGGCAGGGAGCCACAAGAGACCCCACTCTCCTCTGTAATGTCTAATTGCACAGAAGTATGTGGACAAGGCAAGAGTGCCCGATCATGCTCTAAAATCTGTTTAGTGACTGTGTATCCCACTGGCAAGAGAGAAAGGGCAGTGAAAATGTATGCAGTGCTAGATGAACAGAGCAACAGATCCCTTGCAAAGTCAGATTTCCTTGATATCTTTAACCTTAAGGCAAGTGCAGTTCCATACACTCTAAGGACATGTGCAGGGACAATTGAAACCACAGGGAGAAGAGCTACTGACTTTACCATTGAATCCTTCAACAAGAAAGTGCAGTTCCCACTTCCTACCCTAATAGAGTGTGGCATGATACCTGATGACAAAACTGAGATTCCATCTCCAGAAGTGGCTCATCACCACCCTCACCTCCGCTCAATTGCTCACCTTATCCCAGTCGTTGAGCCAGATGTTTCTATCCTTCTACTTCTTGGAAGAGATATCCTTCAGGTACACAAGGTACGCCAGCAAATCAATGGACCTTATAATGCCCCCTATGCACAGAGACTGGACCTGGGGTGGGTCATTGTAGGAGAGGTTTGCCTGGGGACAGTGCACCAGCCTGACAACATTAGCACTTTGAAGACATCTGTGTTAACAAATGGACGCACATCCCTTCTCAGTCCCTGTCACAACAACTTCATTGTCAAGGAAAGCTTTGGCAGGTCAACACAACACTGTGACTCTCCTACACTATATGGTAAAGAAGAAGTCAATTCCAACATTGAGATAGACAATCTAGGGATAACAGTATTTCAGAAAACTAAAGATGATGATAAACAGGCCCTCTCTACAGAGGATCAAAACCCTGCAGATTATGCTACTAGGCCTACTCAAGCAGCATGCCTTCAGAACTCTATATGGTTCTCAGGCCCATCCTTTCTGTACCAACCACACTGTGAGCAGATAGACACTGCTAATGTTTTTCCACTCATAGAGCCTGAAGCTGACCCTGAAATCAGATTGGAAATTACAAGCTTCAGCACCAGAGCTTCTGAAGCCACACTTCACTCCCATTGCTTTGATAGATTTTCTTGCTGGAAGATATTAGTTAAGACCCTAGCCAGACTCATCCATGTCGCTTGAACCTTCCAGAGGGGAACCAGCAGCAATCAGGTCAGAAGGTGGGAAAGTTTCCATGAACAGGTCAATCTAGAAGAACTTACTCAGGCAAAGTCTGTTATAATCTCTTCTGTTCAAAACAAACATTTCCAGAAGGAAATTGACTGCATCAAAAAACAAAAAACATTCCCAAAACTAAGCCGTCTTAGGAAGCTTAGCCCCTTTTTAGACAAAAATGGGTTGTTGAGAGTAGGTGGACGTTTGTCTCTTGCAGAACTTACAGAGGAAGAGAAACAGCCTGTCATTATACCTTATGATCACCACATTGCGACACTGCTTGTTAGGTACTATCATGAACAAGTAGTTCACCAAGGCCGACACATCACAGAGGGTGCAATTAGATCCGCAGGTTTCTGGATTCTTGGTGGCAAACGCTTGGTATCAGCTGTCATACACAAATGTGTCATCTGTCGCAAGCTGCGAGGAAGGTTACAAAGTCAAAAGATGGCAGATCTACCAGAGGACAGAGTAATTGCTCAACCACCTTTCACCAATGTGGGCTTAGATGTATTTGGTCCGTGGTCTGTTTTAACTCGCCGCACTAGAGGCGGCAGCGCAGACAGTAAACGATGGGCAGTCCTTTTCACTTGTTTGTCCATCCGAGCTGTACACATAGAGCTACTTGAAGCCATGTCAACATCAAGCTTTATTAATGCCTTAAGGAGATTCTTCTCAATTCGTGGCCCAGCAAAACTGCTCCGTTCTGACAGAGGAACAAACTTTGTAGGAGCCTGCAAGGAACTTAACATTTGTGCCAGCGAATCACAAATGCAAGACTTTCTCCAAGACAGAGGATGTACATGGGTCTTTAATCCTCCGCACTCTTCACACATGGGTGGTGTCTGGGAGAGACTTATAGGTATTGCCAGGCGAATCTTGGACGCTATGTTGCTACAAACTAAAACTGCTCACTTGACCCATGAGACTTTAAGCACCTTTATGGCAGAGGTTACAGCTATTATGAATGCCAGGCCTATTGTTCCTGTGTCCTCAGACCCAGATACACCTATGGTCCTTACCCCAGCAATGTTGTTGACTCAAAAAGTAAACTCTTTGTCTGCTCCATCCGGAACCATAAGTACAACACAAGTTCATGCAAAACAATGGAAGCAAGTACAATGCTTGGCAGACACCTTTTGGAAAAGATGGAAGAGGGAGTATCTGTCAAATCTGCAACACCGTAGGAAATGGACTGAGGATCGCCCAAATGTAAAAGTGGGTGATGTTGTTCTGTTGAAAGACAGCCAAGAGAGCAGGAACGAGTGGCCTGTAGGACTTATTGTCAATGCTCTACCAAGCAGGGATGGCAAGGTTAGGAAGGTGGAGGTCAAGATTGCAAAGAATGGGACTTCCAAAATCTATCTTAGACCTATAACTGACATTATAGTTTTAGTTTCCGATTAGCTAGGATTCCATTTCCTGTTTATATGTTTTTCCTGCATAGCAGTAGTTATTTAGGTAGTGACATAATAAATTATGCCAGACAGGGAGTGTTCTGCTCATTTTGTGCATAATAAATGGATGTAATGTACTGTAAAGATTATACTGAAATGTTATGTTTGACGTTGCTGCCATCTAGTGGTCAAAGTTAGTTTCTACTTCGCCAGAACTTTACAGGAAGTGTATTGTCAGAGGCAGTAACCTTTAACCTGGAACTGTATTTCCTCCATTTCATCACTGCTCCTGGATGTGGCAGGCTGCATGCAGAGGAGCTCTTGACCTATTCCTGGACTAATGATGGAATTGTCTGTGAGTACTCTCACTGATGGAGTGAGGCTGCTGCACTATATGTAATGTACTGACACATATGTTTTGTTTATGTTTATATTGTAGTTTTACAAAGTTATTCAGAAAAGAGAATACATACAGATCTGATGTCTCACGTTTCTTGACTTCTGAATTATTGTTAAGCTGTCTGACTAGTGTTATACAACAGTTCAATAACGCGAAGCAGAACACGGATCACGGATGCGGCTGCAAAACGGTGCATTTTCCGATTTTTCCACGGACCCATTGAAAGTCAATGGGTCCGCGAAAAAAAAAACGGAAAACGGAACAACGGCCGCGGATGCACACAACGGTCGTGTGCATGAGGCCTTAGTCCAACACACATTTTTTTTCAGTTTTTTTTTAGAAATCCAATGGTTCAAAAGTGTTTTTGTTAAATGACTAGAGTTTATATCATGTTATTTAGAATAGGTCATGATGTTACATGTATGTTATGTTACTATATTTTAGGATAGGTGGAAATACATTTGAGAAATGAAAAAAGTGGAAGAAGCAGGGGTGGAATGTGTCGTAAGGGTATTTTACATACTTAAGAATTGATTGGTTCTGTCCTATTTAATATCAATCACCCTCTGTATTCTTTGTAATGTAGTGAGTTAGATGTACACAACCCCCATTTTGCTGAGAAGACCACAGGAGTGCTTATCTCAGAGACATGCATGCTACACACGAGACATCTTTGGGAGGATGGGGCTGAAAGGGTATAAACCTTGCTGATACAGGCACAGGTCCATGTAGGAAGTGATTGAAACACTATTTCTTTTATGTATCACCATGCTGTGTGCTACGACATGGTGACTGGAGTCTCTCCCATATTGTGTGCAGGCCAGTGATTGTTATTTATTTTTACTACTCTGTATGTGATTTATGTTTTATATTTTTATGATCACATTTAGTAAATATATTTATTCACTTAGCCTACGTAAGATTATTTATTCTGAAATCTTTTGAATTCACGTTATAAAATAGCAAGCTATGTACTTCTTTCGAAAATAGAATTTGCCATAAAATACCTTCTAATACCTCATTACAATCAACACACAGTTTTCAATCAATTTATAGTAAATTTGGTTAATAATATTAAAAAAAAAGGAGTGGAACAAGTTTCAATAACGCCATAATTGCGAAAGGTTGATGTAATGAGATACCCACATAAAGATCTATACGATATTTTCAGACAAATGCAAAGCTGAATTTTTTTTTTAATTAGGTTCCACAAAACCAGCAGTTTCAGTGCCTTAGGCTACGTTCACATATATGCCATAAACTCCAGTACTTTGTTCTAGCAGAAGTACAGAGTACCAAAGTTTTCTGTATCTCGGGTAGGTGGACACGGCCATGCATTGCCAGATCCCCATTGACTATAATGGGATCTGACATAAATGCCAGCTTTCGGTCAGACAAAAAATTTATGCCAGAAATCTGCCGGATCCCATTGTAGTCAACTGGGCTCTGGTGGTGCACAGACATGTCCAGCTATTCCAGATACTGTAAACTCTGGTACTCTGAACCTCTGCCAGAACAGCATACTGGAGTTGATGCTGAATATGTGAACTTAGGGCTCTTTCACACTTGCGTTATTGTCTTCCGGCATAGAGTTCCGTCGTCGGGACTCTATGCCGGAAGAATACTGATCAGGATTATCCTAATGCATTCTGAATGGAGAGTAATCCGTTCAGGATGCATCAGGATGTCTTCAGTTCCGGTACGGAACGTTTTTTGGCCGGAGAAAATACCGCAGCATGCTGCGCTTTTTGCTCCGGCCAAAAATCCTGAAGACTTGCCGCAAGGCCGGATCCGGGATCAATGCCCATTGAAAGGCATTGATCCGGATCCGGCCTTAAGCTAAACGTCGTTTCGGCGCATTGCCGGACCCGACGTTTAGCTTTTTCTGAATAGTTACCATGGCTGCCGGGACGCTAAAGTCCTGACAGCCATGGTAAGTGTAGCGGGGAGCAGGGGAGCAGCATACTTACTGTCTGTGCGGCTCCCCGGGCGCTCCAGAGTGACGTCAGGGCGCCCCAAGCGCATGGATCATGTGATCACATGGATCACGTCATCCATGCGCATGGGGCGCTCTGACGTCATTCTGGAGCGCCCGGGGAGCCGCACGGACTGTAAGTATACCGCTCCCCCGCTCCCCGCTCCTACTATGGCAACCAGGACTTTAATAGCGTCCTGGGTGCCATAGTAACACTGAACGCATTTGGAAGACGGTTCCGTCTTCAAATGCTTTCAGTACACTTGCGTTGTTACGGATCCGGCAGGCACCTCCGGCAACGGAAGTGCATGCCGGATCCCAACAACGCAAGTGTGAAAGAGGCCCTTAGCCTAACCAAAAAAATCTTTTTTTAAAAAACTGCTTGTATTGGAGAATCTGCTAACTTTTTATAGCGACTCAACATGATGAACTGTGTTCCAAACAACACAACCAGCTATTTTGCAACAAAAGTATGCAGCTTGGTCCAATGTGTGGTCTCGGCTGCAAGGAAGCTTATTGCGACCTCCTGGAAGCTGCCCATTACTCCTCAGGTGACTGATGTGATCTCACTAGTTAATCAGTATATGCAACATGAATATATATATGCAAATTCTTACTCTGAACGCTTAAAAGCTCACAAAAGATGGGAATTGTGGAACTCTTGCCCGTTTGCAGCTAAGATTCACTCTTTGGCTTTGTAGTGACTGATAATGTGGTATACATACATAGCAGGAGAGAACGGTGGATAGATAACGGTGTAGGAAAAACCTATATAGTGGTACGCTAAAGTATAGAATAAATTATATCTTAGAAAAGGATCACAATTTCTGGATTCAATCTATTAGTTTTGTTCTTGGATTGACTATGTTACAATCTGTTGTATATGTCATTAATATGCTTTGCATATATTAGTGATAGTTGCTGGATTATACAAGTGACATTTATTATCTGATATTCTTATGTTGGATTAACTATGTAACATCACAATATGAATGTCAAAGTTGTACTTTGCAAATCTTAACATTGTTCTGGCTTATGCAAGTGACATATTTACTGTCTGATTTTCTTATGCTGAAAAATCAATAAAACTTGAAAGTAAAAAAAAAAAAGAAGTAGTTCTGTGGTAATGTCATCCAACGACTGCACATTGGACAGTGCTATATGGTAGAGATGTCCCGAACTATTCGCTGGCGAATAGTTCCCGGCAAACAATGCTTGTTCACGTTCGTCGCGGCGGGCGAACATATGCGATGTTCGGTCCGCCCCCTATTCGTCATCATTGTGTAAACTTTGACCCTGTACCTCACAGTCAGCAGACACATTCCAGCCAATCAGCAGCATACCCTCCCTCCCAGACCCTCCCACCTCCTGGACAGCATCCATTTTAGATTCATTCGGAAGCTGCAGTGTCACAAATTTGACTAAGTTGTAATCGCAATGCGATTAATACAGGTTAAATTAATCGCATTGCGATTACAACTTAGAGCTGGGATCCTAATGGTTGTATTGCTAGAATATAACGAAGATTGAGAATATAGCACTATATTCGTTATATTCGTCAATTCTAGCAATACAACCATCAGGAACTCAGATCTAAGTTGTAATCGCAATGCGATTAATACAGGTTATATTAATCGCATTGCGAATTCAACTTAGAGCTGGGTTCCTAATGGTTGGCGTTGCTATGGCTGGTGTCACCTGGTGCGGTAGAAAATGGTGTCACCCCTGCCCCCCCCCCCCCCCCCTCTGAAGCCATAATAAATAGATAAAGAGAAAAAAAAAGAAGTCACTAAGTCAGCTCCAATCAGATATCTGCATAGACCCAGAGTCTTGGTCTATGTGCAGATATCTGATTGGAGCTGACTTCTTATTTTCACTTTTGCACATAAACGTTTAAACTATATTCCTTAGTAAAAATGACCAGTCCAGTCCACACCATGTGGGTCTATATTTATGAGGGCCCCCCTGAGCAAAGATTAGTAAATGTGGCCGGGTGGCCCCAGCCCACAGTTCAACCCAACCCCTCATGTCTCCTGGCCTGGGGCTGTCTCTATAATAATCCACAGTAATTTATGAATGGGGTTAGGTTATTAACTTATTATTATTGGGGTATTATTAAAATAATTTGGTCTATAAAGTCAGAGCCGGTCTACCTACCTCCTCCTCCCGGCACTAGAGACTCCTGCAGGGCAGCTGCCGCGGCGCCCCACCACTCACCAGGCTGCAGTGAGTCACACTCCCGTCCCCCTTTACCACGTGACAGCGCGACGTGCTTGCTTGCTTGCGAAGTTTAGAAGTTGAACTTGTGAGTGAGAACTCCTGCGCCGGCGGGCCGCGGGTGACACCCCATCAGACTGGTGTCACCTGGTGCGGCCTGTACCCACCGCACCCCCCTCGCAACGCCACTGGATCTAAGTTGTAATCGCAATGCGATCAATACAGGTTATATTAATCGCATTGCGATTACAACTTAGATCTGAGTTCCTAATGGTTGTATTGCTAGAATATAACGAAGATTGAGAATATAGTGCTATATTCGCTATATTCGTCAATTCTAGCAATACAACCATTAGTAACTCAGATCTAAGTTGTAATCGCAATGCGATTAATACAGGTTATATTAATCGCATTGCGAATTTAACTTACCACACTCTGCGTCAACTACGTAATTTTCCATGGGAGTTTTGCCATGGATCCCCCTCCGGCATGCCACAGTCCAGGTGTTAGTCCCCTTGAAACAACTTTTCCATCACTATTGTGGCCAGAAAGCGTCCCTGTGGGTTTTAAAATTTGCTATTCGTCTATTGAAGTCTATGGCGGTTCGCCCGGTTCGCCCGTTCGTGAATATTTGCGGAAACTCGCATTCACCGTTCGCGAACGGAAAAATTTATGTTCGCGACATCTCTACTATATGGATCACATAGATGTGTGTGTATGCAGACCACAGCAAAACAAGTAGTGATGACCTACCCTGATAGTATGTAATCACTTACAAAATCCCAACATAAAATTTGATATGTGGGATAGTCGTAATGGGTACCCAGGGATATTGCAGATTGATGACGTTCATCAGAATCCAATCACTCAATTTTATTGGCCTACTTCTATACTTGCAGTCCAAATTCAGGTTTGATGTATCGTCAGTGGAATATAGCACCTTAATATTTTAAAGCGTCATAGCCATTCACCAACATTGACCGATCCATTTTAATTACATGACATCCATTGGTGAGTTCAGGCACATGTTGCATACTGCAATTATGGTGCTATATTTTATCTCAACAAATTAACCTGAATTTAAAATGCAAGTATGAATAATGTTGCTTGCATGAATATTCATTTTAGGATTCACAACGAAATACAGTAGAAAAAATTACTACAAACATAGTAGCCTCCTACCAAAACATAACAAACAAACAAACATATCCCATTTTACTCCTTGTAAAATGTTTGATTATACTTTGAATTGTACAATATCTTGTACTTCATTATTTCAGTTTTTCTGCTTTAGAAAAAGACTAGAACAACAGAAGTAATAAGCATACTATGTAAAAACTGCAATATTAAAGGGGTTATCCCATCATAATGATCACTGTTAAATCTGTTAATGATTTGACAGTGATCATTTTTGTAAATATATTTGATTAACCAATTCCCACCGTTTAGATTCATCCTCCCCTCATTGTTGTCATTCGCTCTCGCCTGGTTACGGCTACCGCTCTTCTCTGAAATCCCGGTGGCCGTGCTTGCGCAGAAGACTCCTTCTTTTCTCCCGGCCGGCCCGCTCTCCTTAACGCGCACGCCGCCGCGCATGTGCAATGGTAATTTCTTCCTGGCCAGAATAGTACAGAGCCGCGAACGTGCACGCCGACTCTGTACTATACTGGCCAGGAATAAGTCACCATGGCGCATGCACGGCGGCATGCGCGTTCAGTCCAGCGCGTGGCCCGGCCGGGAGAAGACTTCAATCAAGATTAAGCCCGCGCCCAGCCAGAATCCAGGAAGTGAACGGCGCGCTGGCAGCAGGTAAGTATGAAAAGGCGAAGTGGGATAACCCCTTTAACACATTTCCCCCAAAAAAGACTTGACAGAAATTGGTTTTGAACTGGAAAAAACATTTATAAAAAGCAATAAATAACCACAAAAGGTTAACCAAGAATATTTACATGTTAGCGTACATAAGGTCTCTGGTAAAAGGGCCAGAAGCTTGTGTAGATGGAGGCACTCCCTCTGAATGTTCACGCACCACTGTTGTTGGTCCATGTTCATGTAATGTGGGCCTGGGTGGAACATAACCCAAATGTTCTGGATAAAAGGATTCCTAGTCCTGGGAATATAGGGATGGAGAGGTAAATTGGTTCCATAAATTTGGTGGTTGAGGGCCTAGTGTGCTTTGGGTTGAAGAGCCCGGACAGACCATACACAATTTGTATTGCTTGATGTACTGAAAACGTTCTATTGGTTCATTGGGTGCAACTTAGGTGAGACTCTAAATAGCAGTAGCGCCAACCACAGATTAGTAAGTGCTGTGCATATCCAAATGAACTCTAACACACCAAAACCGGTACACAAACAATTGGTATGAAATATATAGATTTTATTAATCACATCATAAATAAAATAAATACATTAAAAAATTACGCCATACATATACAGGAAAGAAATGAACCACAATGGTACGTCATACATCAAAAGTCAAGACCCCCAAACGTATGGTACTGGTGTGGAATCTCCATACCCACAATAAGAAATACATCTGATATAACTGGTCAAGAAATGACCTTGATATATAATAAACGCCAGATGGAGATACAAGCAAATAGTGGGAATGGATCAAACTACCACATGTAGTATAAATAAAAAAGTGGCTAGTGCCAAACAACTTATACCAAGACTACGAGGGAGTATATAATGGAATAAATAATACAAACCAGCATGGTTCAGACCATGACGCGCGTTTTGAGTTTCGCGTTTCGCTTCCTCAGGGGATGAATACGTACTGTGCTACTGATCTTATATAGCAGGGATCAGCAAACTTCGGCACTCCAGCTGTTGTGAAACTACCATTCCCAGCATGCTTCATTCATTTCTATGAGAGTTCTTAGAAGAGCAGAACAAGTATGCATGCTGGGAGTTGTAGTTTCACGACAGCTGGAGTGCCGGAGGTTGCCTACCCCTGTTATATAGCATGATTTTCAATGGAAAAAAAAAACTGTGTGTGAATACCTATGCATGTGTGGCCACATATGTGAATCAGGATGTTCATGGCGTGCGTTCCATACTGGAACGCACAACGTCACTTCCTGTAACATAATAGGCACCTCCTTCAAATTCATAGATTCAAAATAAAAGAAAGAAAAGATAAACTATTATAGCCAGAAAGGAATATAGCCAGAAAAGAAAGAGGAGGGAACAAGTGAGCATTAAATATAATAAAGACGTGGCCATAGATACGAGCGGTTACAATGAGGGCGCCCACCGCACAACCAGTGAAAATCACGTGGTACCAGTGGGATGCAACCCGGACAAGCCGGAGAGTCGGCGAGCGCCACACTTGCAAGTGCCCATTTACCATCACGCCTACAAAGCTTCTGAAGTACCTATGACCAATCCATATATATTTGTGATGTCCAATTATGTATAAAATTCTACATAAAAAAAAATAACTAATGCGAAGAGTGTATTAGGATGTTGAATAACATAAAAATTGTGAAATAACCCTCTGTACATAATTAATAACTATGAATGTGCAATAAACAATGACCAATAAATAAATGATAATACAAAATTCATCAGTGTATAAACAAGGTATAAAAAATATAAAAACATATAAATAAAAATGCTGTGTAAGTGAAATAATGGACAATCATGTGAAACAGATAATCATGTTTTCATCATAGACATAAATATTAATGACAGTGTATAATAACAAATAAATAATAAACAATAAATATAATACAATATAAAATTCATCAATATTTCCCACATACTGAAAATCATGATCGAATAAATAAATGATTAGTGTTGTGACAACATGAATATGATAATAGATACATAATTAATTAAAATTAAATAAAATCAATAAATTCATACAATTCATCAAAACAAGGCATCAAAATGTGATAAACAAGAGAGTGCAAACACACGTGAGGTGACTGACATGCAGGGTGAAGTTAAAATAAGACAAAAAAAAATAAACTTTTTGTGAAATAAATAATGTTATATGTAAATTATCATGTTAATACTCGCGTTATACCCTATATAGATTGACCACATATGAAGCATATATTTCCCATATGAAACATATAATTCTAGAATTGCCCTCCTCCAAAGCATCTTCCACGACTAAGGTCGCCAATAGTCCAAAGTGGATCTATAGAAGGGAACCTTATCATTATCAAATTGCCATCACAAAGCACATATCACACAACCTAAAATAAAGGGAAAAAAAATAGAAAAAACAATATACATTAAAAATGTATGTGTGAGAACACACATACATGTATCATAAAAATACATATGCCAGAGCAGAAAATGAAAAATATATACAAGAACCAAAATACTCCCCAATACAACAAATGGTGTAAATAATGTTTACAGTATGTGATGAGTAAAAATGATGAGAAACTCAGGCCTTCATTCAAACCACAAGGGGCAACTGTGTTTAGTTCAAAAATCCATTTCGCCTCCCTTTGTGCTAGTAGGCGTTTCCAATTTCCACCCCTACTGCCTACCAATATTCTATCAATACCTCTTACCTTCAGAAGAGCACCATCACAAGCGTGATGGATTTTAAAATGGCGAGGGATAGTATTCAGTCGTGTCAAATCCTTTTTGTCCTTGGCTGCAACGATACCCAAAACATGTTCTCGAGTATGTCTCTTTAATTCAAGTGACGTCATACCCACGTAAAGAATATCACATGGGCAACTGGCGACATAGATCACACCAACCATATTACATTAATGTGGATATGGCAGCAGCAGTAGCAGCAGGAGGATACCACAGAGTAGCAAGGTGACATAATGTGGATATGGCAGCAGCAGCAGGAGGATACCACAGAGTAAGAAGGTGACATAATGTTGATATAGCAGCAGCAGTACGAGGATACCCTAGAGTGGAAAGGTGACATAATGTGGATATGGCAGAAGCAGTAGCAGCAGGAGGATACCACACAGTGGAAAGGTGACATAATGTGGATATGGCAGCAGCAGTAGCAGCAGGAGGATAACACAGAGGGGCAAGGTGACATAATGTGATGTGACACAGTAAAGGCTATTGTATGTGGAGTGTCACTACCAGAGCTTTGAGACGTTCTCACAGCTCTGTTTCTCCACCCCTGTGATGATGTCACTACTAGAGCTTGGAGGAGTTCCCTCTGCTCTGTTTCTCTGCCCCTGTGTTGAGGTCTTTACTTTCTGTTTCCTTCCTCCCAGCTGTCCCTCCTGTGTTTGATTTCTCTGCCTTTAAATCACCCCTCCTCCTTTGTAGGGTGTGGATTATACTTTTCATTTGAGCTGTATCTCTCGCTTGAGTATCTTCACTTGTGTGATATCTTTCTATGGACCTGAGTTCTGCTGAAGCAAGTACTTCGGATAGTGTCTGCTGACTTTGGATCTGTTTTCACTGCTGCTGCAGCTCCTTCAGTTAAGTGTGCAGACATTGTGTGTTTCTGTTTGTTTGCTGACTGGATCCGAGGCGACCCCGGTTCCGTCCATATTCTGTGCAGGGCACCGGTGGCCGTGCCCCTTCCACTATTGTAGGGGTCACAGTGGTCATCAGCCTTAGGTATGCGGGCATGTCTCGATCCACCATTTGGATCTGGACATGTGCTTAGCAGCATAGGGAGAGCTTTTAGGGTCTGACAGGGGTCTCCCTTTATCCTCCCTAGTTTGGGTCCGGTCAGTAGCTAATTCTCTGTGTATGCTCTTGTTGCTCACATACAGACGTGACATGGAGGCAGGTATTTTCCTCCCAGTGTGTGCTGCTGAGCTGATTTGCAGCCAGGTGGGGTCAAACACCGGAATGGATTTTATGTGCCGTTTCGGGTGTTGACAACACCTAGCTGTCCTTAACCCCTTAAGGACTCAGCCCTATTTCACCTTAAGGACTTGGCCATTTTTTGCAAATCTGACCTGTGTCACTTTAAGTGCTGATAACTTTAAAACGCTTTGACTTATCCAGGCCATTCTGAGATTGTTTTTTCGTCACATATTGTACTTCATGACACTGGTAAAATGAAGTAAAAAAAAATCATTTTTATTTATAAAAGAATACCAAATTTACCAAAAATTTGTAAAAAATTGCAAATTTCCAAGTTTCAATTTCTCTACTTCTATAATACATAGTAATACCTCCAAAAATAGTTATTACTTTACATTCCCCATATGTCTACTTCATGTTTGGATCATTTTGGGAATGATATTTTATTTTTTGGGGATGTTACAAGGCTTAGAAGTTTAGAAGCAAATCTTGAAATATTTCAGAAATTTTCAAAAACCCAATTTTTAGGGACCACTACAGGTCTGAAGTCACTTTGCGAGGCTTAAATAATAGAAACCACCCAAAAATGACCCCATTCTATAAACTACACCCCTCAAGGTATTCAAAACTGATTTTTACAAACTTTGTTAACCCTTTAGGTGTTCCACAAGAATTAATAGAAAATAGAGATACAATTTCAAAATTTCACTTTTTTGGCAGATTTTCCATTTTAATATTTTTTTTCCAGTTACAAAGCAAGGGTTAACAGCCAAACCAAACTCAATATTTATGGCCCTGATTCTGTAGTTTACAGAAACACCCCATATGTGGTCATAAACCGCTGTACGGGCAAACGGCAGGGTGCAGAAGGAAAGGAATGCCATATGGTTTTTGGAAGGCAGGTTTTGCTGGACTGTTTTTTTTGACACCCATGTCCCATTTAAAGCCCCCTGATGCACCCCTAGAGTAGAAACTCCATAAAAGTGACCCCATCTAAGAAACTACACCCCTCAAGGTATTCAAAACAGATTTTACAAATGTTGTTTACCCTTTAGGTGTTCCACAAGAGTTATTGGCAAATGGAGATGATATTTCAGAATTTCAATTTTTGGGCAAATTTTCCATTTGAATCCATTTTTCCCAGTAACAAAGCAAGGGTTAACAGCCAAACAAAACTAAATATTTATGGCCCTGATTCTGTAGTTTAAAGAAACACCCCATATGTGGTCGTAAACCGCTGTACGGGCAAACGGCAGGGCGCAGAAGGAAAGGAATGCCATACGGTTTTTGGAAGGCAGATTTTGCTAGACTGTTTTTTTTGACACCATGTCCCATTTGAAGCCACCTGATGCACCCCTAGAGTAGAAACTCCAAAAAGTGGCCCCATTTTAGAAAGTACGGGATAGGTTGGCAGTATTGTTGGTACTAGTTTAGGGTACATATGATTTTTGGTTGCTCTATATTACACTTTTTGTGAGGCAAGATAACAAGAAATAGCTGTTTTGGCACAGTTTTTATTTTTTGTTATTTACAACATTCATCTGAGGGGTTAGGTCATGTGAAATTTTGTATAGAGCCGGTCGATACGGACGCGGCGATACCTAATATGTATACTTTTTTTATTTATGTAAGTTTTACACAATGATTTCATTTTTGAAGCAAAAAAAATCATGTTTTAGTGTTTCCATAGTCTGAGAGCCATAATTTTTTCATTTTTTGGGCGATTACCTTGGGTATGGTGTGATTTTTGCGGGATGAGATGACGGTTTTATTGGAACTATTTTGGGGTGCGTGTGACTTTTTGATCGCTTGCTATTACACTTTTTGTGATGTAAGGTGACAAAAAATTGGTTTATTTAGCACAGTTTTTATTTTAAATTTTTTACGGTGTTCATCTGAGGGGTTAGGTCATGTGATATTTTTTTAGAGCCGGTTGATACGGACGCGGTGATACCTAATATGTATACTTTTTTTTATTTATGTAAGTTTTACACAATAATATACCGTATATACTCGAGTATAAGCCGACCCGAGTATAAGCCGAGCCCCTAATTTTACCCCAAAAAAATGGGAAAAATTATTGACTCGAGTATAAGACTAGGGTGGGAAATGCAGCTATAATGCAGAGTGTATGTGTATATAATGCACACACTCTACATTATATACACACACATCTGCAAGAGGGTGACTCCCTGTATTTAATGCAGAGTGTGTGCATTATATACACACACACTCTGCATTAAATACAGGGAGCCATCCACAGATCTCCCCCCTAAACAGTGCCATCCACAGATCCCCCCTAAACAGTGCCATCCACAGATCCCCCCTAAACAGTGCCATCCACAGATCCCCCCTCCCCTAAACAGTGCCATGATGGCACTGTTTAGGGGAGGGGGTATCTGTGGATGGCACTGTAGGGGGATCTGTGGATGGCACTGCCATCCACAGATCCCCCTACAGTGCCATCCACAGATCCCCCTACAGTGCCATCCACAGATCTCTCTACAGTGCCATCCACAGATCCCCCTACAGTGCCATCCACAGATCTCCCTACAGTGCCATCCACAGATCCCCCTACAGTGCCATCCACAGATCCCCCTACAGTGCCATCCACAGATCCCCCTCCCCGACGCTCACAGCAGTATTCTTACTTTGTCTTTGCTCCGGTAATACAGGCAGTGCGGGGAGCGGCGCTCACTCACTGACGTCACGCGCCTTCTCCGACTAGGCAGCGCAGGCGCGTGACGTCAGTGAGTGAGCGCCGCCCCCCGCACTGCCTGTATTACCGGAGCTAGACTAGACTCGAGTATAAGACGAGGAGGCTTTTTGAGCACAAAAATATGTGCCAAAAAACTCGTCTTATACTCGAGTATATACGGTAATTAAAAAAAATAATAATAATCATGTTTTAGTGTCTCCATATTCTGAGAGCCATAGAATTTTCAGTTTTTGGGCGATTATCTTAGGTAGGGTCTTATTTTTTGCGGGATGAGATGATGGTTTGATTGGCGCTATTTTGGGGTGCATATGACTTTTTGATCGCTTGCTATTACACTTTTTGTGATGTAAGGTGACAAAAAATGGTTTATTTAGCACAGTTTTTATTTTACATTTTTTACGGTGTTCATCTGAGGGGTTAGGTCATGTGATATTTTTATAGAGCCGGTCGATAAGAACGCGGCGATACCAAATATGTATACTTTTTTACACTATAACAGCTTTTTTCAAACAAATAAAATGATGTTTTAGTGTCTCCATATTCTGAGCCATAGGTTTTTATTTTTTGGGCGATTGTCTCAGGTAGGGGCTCATTTTTTGCGGGATGAGGTGACGGTGTTAGATTGGTACTATTTTGGTGGGCAAACGCCTTTTTGATCGCTTGCTGTTGTACTTTTTGTGATGTAAGGTGACAAAAAAATGGTTTATTTAGCACAGTTTTTATTTTTTATTTTTTACGGTGTTCATCTGAAGGGTTAAGTCATGTGATATGTTTATAGAGCCGGTCGATACGGACGCGGGGATACCTAATATGTATACTTTTTTTTTCCCCTATTCTTTACTAATTTTTTTTTACTTTATTTGGGGAAAATGACGTTTTTGTTTATTTTTACTTGAAACTTTATTTTTTCAACTTTTTTTCAACTTTATTTTTTGTCCCACTTTGGGACTTGAACTTTGGGGGGTATATTCCTTTACAATGCATTCCAATACTTCTGTATTGGAATGCATTGGCTGTATGAGTAATACTGTGTGTATTACTCATACAGCTTCCTGTCTGTGAGATCCAGGGGGCTGGCTCTCACAGGCTCGTCACCGGAAGGCAGCGCGATGCCTTCCTTAGACATCGCGCTGCCTTCCATGCCATCAGGTCCCCCCCACAGCCTCATGGGGACCCGATGGCACCGCCAACACCCGCCGCAACCGCAGGTAAAAGCCGCAAACCGCAGGTCTGAATTGACCTGCGGTTTGCGGCGATCGCAGATACGGCGTTGTGACAGGATGCCGGCTGAATGATTTCAGCCCGCATCCTGTTCGGATTAACCCCCGCGGCACCGCAATCGCGATTTAAACTTAGGACGTACTGGTACGCCCTGAGTCCTTAAGGATTTGGGAAATATGGCGTACCGGTACGCCCTAAGTCCTTAAGGGGTTAAAATATACCTGGGCTCAGCAGCAAGTTATCTCTGTATTGGGATATGAGGCTTGTAGCTGGATGCATGCCTGCGACACTGCTCTGGTGTCCTTGAGCACGTGTGACGGCAGGCGGATCCATGAGGTGGCTGTAGCCACCAGCATGCACTATGAAGTGATACTAGGAAGAGACTTTCCGTTGTTACCAGCCCTGTGGCCGGCCGTTGTACATACTGATCCTGAGGAGATAGGGAAAGCTCCAGTAGCGAGGCCTGGCCCAGTTGTGGTGTTAGAACAGCAGAAACCCAAGGTGGAGGGGCCCACGGTAAGTCCGGGGGGTGAAGGGGAGACAATCCCACTGGATAGGATAGGTAGAGAGCATAGGAAGATAGCTCTGCCAGCCCAGAATCGGTCCTATAATCGAGCATCTGGGGTCCTTAACTGTAGCCGGGGAGATCCGGTTTTGGTTTTTGGGCCTCCTGTCGACAGTAAGTTCCTCGCTAGGTGGCAGGGGCCCTACAAAACATCAGAGAAAGTTGGAGACGCAAATTACAAGGTATACCAGCCAGGTCGGCAAAAGCCGAGGTAGGTCTACCTTGTCAATTTACTAAAACCTTTGAAGGTTAGGGAAACCTGTACTGAAAACAGCCCGTGGACGGTTTCTCTAGGGGAAGAGATTCCGGTCCCTCTGCTACAGGGGAAGCGGCTGCCACAGAAAGGATTACTGACAGCTTTTTCCGCTAAGCAGGCTCAGGAGGTCGGAACACAGATGTGTTCTCTGACCTCCCTGAACGCCCTTCCATAACCCACCGTGATATTGTCACTGAGCCCCAGGCAAAAGTCTGGTTAAAGCCGTACCGGGTGCCTGTGGCTCGGCGGCAAGCCATCTCTGAAGGAGTGATACGGGGTTGGCCGCGGCCTGTCACCAACTGGACAAAGAGAGAAAGTCCCGGGTCACCAGATGGCTCTGGTCACTGCAGAGCTTTGAGTTCACGGTGGAGCACAGAGCAGGCCGGTTGCAGGGAAACGCAGAGGCGCTGTCCCGGGTGCACTGTTTATGCATGTGTTCACCCCCTCAGGGTTGAACAAAGGGGGAGTATGTGACATAGTAAAGGGAATTGTAAGTGGAGGCAGGGATTTTCCTCCCAGTGTGTGCTGCTGGGCTGATTTGCAGCCAGGTGGGGTCAAACACCTGACTGGATTTTAAGTGCCGATGCGGGTGTTGACAACACCTAGCTGTCCTTAAAAGACAGCTGGGCTCATCAGCAAGTTATCTCTGTATTGGGATATGATGCTTGTGGCTGGATGCATGCCTGCGACCTGTCTGGGAGGACGAGGGAACGACATCCAAGACTGGGACTCTTTATGCGGTACCCGCAGCATGGTGTGAAGTGAACACCAGGACTTGACCTTCGTATGCGGTACCTGCAGCAAGGTGTGAATGGAACACCAGCATTTAAACTAAGGTGACTTTGTTTATATTTTGTTAACCTGCCTAACAGAGCGATATGGCAGCATCATCATCAGACCACAGAGTGGCAAGTGACATAATGTGAATATGGCAGCAGCATCATCATCATCAGGTGACATAATGTGGATATAGCGGCAGCATCATCAGACCAGAGTGGCAAGGTGACATAATGTGGATATGGCAGCAGCATCATCAGACCACAGAGTGGCAAGGTGACATAATTTGGATATGACAGCAGCAGAAGGATACCACAGAGTGGCAAGGTGACATAATGTCGATATGGCAGCAGCAGTAGCAGCAGGAGGATACCACAGAGGGGCAAGGTAGCATCATGTGGATATGGCAGCAGCAGTAGCAGCAGGAGGATACCAGTGATGAGCGGAAGGGGCTATATTCGAATTGCGATATATCATGAATATTTTTTAGAATATTCGTGATACATTCGTGAATTCGAATATTTGTTATATTCGACATACTAATTATTACTCGAAAATCGGGAGCGCAATGACCGAGTGCGTGCGCGGCGAGCGCATGACGTAATTTACGTCCTGCGATACTGTTGAAAGTCTGTCCTGTCCGATAAGAAAAAATGGTTTGAAACTACTTAGAGAAAGCAGAGGAAGAAATCATGTAAGTAGTATTATATTACAGCCCTACATATTGCATGCATGGCAGAACAATTGTTATGTGTAGATCAAGTCTTGCAAAATATTCGTACATACGAATATTAGCTATATGGATATATGGATTTATTTTTCATAATACAAAAAACACTGTTTATTTGGTAAGAGTAGATATTACTGATTGGCGCACTAAGTATTCTTGTTACTTCACACACTATGTCTGTATGGACAACAGATAAATATCTCTCAGATGCACATAGCACATGCATTTTTCTGCCACTCAATATATACCACACACTATATAGCACACACTATATACCATAAACACACACACAATATATATAGAATATATTTTATGTCCATTAGCTTTCTTTGTCTGACCGTAAGTATTTGCTGGTTCATTTAGCGTTACCCAGTGTGCACCACGGGGAGGCGAACCAGCAGTACACTCCATACTGTACTGTCACTTAACTAGACAGGTACATCTCTGCTTAGCTGGCCGATATCTGATTGCTCAGACCCCACACACATACAATCGCAATACAATCTGTTTTTATAACGGTAACATTAAATCCAATATTTCCCCTTCAAAGACGTAACTATTTTTTGCTGTTTTGTTGAGGACATTTTTTTGAAAACTTGGATTTAAAAAAATTGGGATTATATGCTTGCATCTTTATCCTGCAGCGAATGTTGGTGCGGGGCTATGACCGGACCCATAAAGGAGAGGAGAATCAGGCCATCATCAGGGCTCTCCGCTCTGAATTTTCCCAAAGATTCGGGATCAGGCACAAAAATGACGCCATCCAGAAAAAATTGTGCGATCTGAAGCAATTCCACTATAATCGGGTCAAAGAGATGAGTGAAAGATTATGCCCAGGTACAATGCTTACATGACTTTTGTATCTCTCTCTATAACACTCTGTAATGTATATATTCAGTTATGCAACTAATCCGTACAGATGTAGTAGGGTTAACACACAACATAGAAAATGAGTAAAATTAGACTCCAGCACTCACTTTTTTTCGAAGTATCAAGTTCTCCATTTATTCAAGTTACACACGGACAGTACAGGGCTCAAGATCTCTCTTGGTACAGGCTGTTTTTGACGCGTTTCGAAAAGTCTTATTCGTAAAAGTGGAGTGCACTTGGCACACTTTTTATTTGATAATGTGTTCTACCTTCAAACAAAAGGTGTTTCAATGGGGGCTAAATATTCCCCAGCCCTTGCCAATTTAACCATGATTTATTGGGAGCTAAAATACATATATAATGTCAACAATCCCTTTGCCCACTGTCTGAACTGGTATGGCAGGTACATCGATGATCTGCTCATAATATGGAGTGGCGATGTACCTGCCATACACAAGTTCATACAGTATATACAAAACAATACCTACAACCTTAAATTCACATACAATGAGGATTCTAGCATGGTGAACTTTTTGGATTTAAAACTTACGGGTATTCCCAATAAAGTCATTCAGACAGAAACGTACCGCAAAGAAATTGCGGGGAATACAATTCTAAGAGCTGACAGTCATCACTGCCACCATACCATCAAATCCATCCCAGTGGGAGAATTTATACGGGCCAGGAGAAATTGTAATACACTGGAGGCCTTTAGACGTGAATGCCATATAATATGGAGACGCCTCTTAGAATGAAAATATCCAGAGTGGATGGTCTCAAGAGGATTACAAATAGCTAAAAATAAATGTAGGGAATCATTGCTCTTCAAAAATATAAACGAACATAATAAAATAACCAAAGGTAAAATTGATAAATGTAGAAAGGAAAGAATCCAAAAACAAGCAGTTCATACTGGAAGTACCAATAACAATTATGCGGAATCAAAAAGTACAAAAGAGGAGTCAAAAGAAAAAAACATAAATGAAAATAAAATCATACAACCTACCCTAGTACTGACATATAGTCGTCAATACAATTTGATCCGCAGCATTGTTAAAAAATACCTTCCAGTTCTACACGAGGACAATATACTTAATACGGTACTTAAAGAAGGTTGTAGGATTGTTTCCAAAAGACCACAAACAATAGGGAATTCCCTGTCCCCATCCATGTTTATACGTGAATCTTGTCCACAAATAGACACATGGCTGAAATACAAGGGCTTTACACGCTGTGGCAGCCAGCGCTGCCGAACCTGCAACTATGTACAAAATACAAAAACCTTCTCCAATGCAGATCAGACACAGACTTACAACATAAAATCCTACATTAACTGCAATACAAAGGCAGTAGTTTATGTAATTCTCTGCGAATACTGCAATAAAATGTATATAGGATGTACCATAAGGAAATTTAAAAACCGTATTTTAGAACACCTCAACTATATAAATAATCCCTCCTATACCAATATATCAAACGCTGCCAGACACTTCATTGACAGACATAACCGTAGCCCAAAATACCTCAAAACATATGCTATAGAACATGTAAAAGTATCCATTAGAGGAGGAGACATAAAACATCAAGTCAATTTGAGAGAGGCCTATTGGATTTTTAAGTTGGAGACAAGATATCCAAAAGGCCTCAATCTAAGAAGGGAGATCATGCACTTTTACTGATTATTCGCGGCCGTGAATGGTTCAATGTATTCATGCTCCCTTTTGCTGTCTTTTCTTTTTACTGTTTGCACTCATATTGTGCATGAACCATGTCAAAGTACACAACTATGAATATGTTTCTCAATAATTTTTCTTCAAAGATAAATCGAGAAATAACGCACATATAATCTGAACGGATCCCTATTCAATGCAGTGATTTTCCTAGCAGAGTTTTCTTTTCTTCCTTTTCCTATATCTGTCTCTTTTCTCAGTGTTTTTAATTTTTTCTAAGCTATGAAATTTTAATATGCTGGAAGAGATATCTGTGCATACTGAAATAATTTTGGTTTTAATGAAATACTATGTAATTCTATGTATGTCAGATATTTGATTGGAATGATTTTGACGCTCCAGGTGGCAACTATTTGAAATAAGTGTTGTGCAAAGGGGAGTAACTATGACTGCCCCGTGCTATTCCCTCTCTCCACCCAGTGCATAGTCACAGGTGGGAGAAATGATAGCGTCTATCAAACACACTTGACTTCTTATTTAAACCTGAGAGCGCCAAGTGCACTCCACTTTTACGAATAAGACTTTTCGAAATGCGTCAAAAACAGCCTGTACCAAGAGAGATCTTGAGCCCTGTACTGTCCGTGTGTAACTTGAATAAATGGAGAACTTGATACTTCGAAAAAAAGTGAGTGCTGGAGTCTAATTTTACTCATTTTCTATGTACCTGAACAAGGAGGTTGAAAAACCAGGACACCGAGCACGCGGATACATTCCTACCGCAAATATAGTGAGCTGGTATCCCACAGTATACATTTAACACACAACCTCTTAACTCAAATTTCTTAACTCATTGCGTTATCTTGAAACAAAAGCCATTTAAACAAATAGCTTAACGCATTTAATTGCATTTAGTTTACATACCACGTCTCCTAAAGCATGTGTGTTAACTCTACTACATCCGTATTTCATCCTTTTAAAAATGATTACTTAATACCTGGTGTGACACGTATAAAATCATCCGGTTACATCATACATCTCTACCTCGCTGTGAGTGTATATATACACTCACCTAAAGAATTATTAGGAACACCTGTTCTATTTCTCATTAATGCAATTATCTAGTCAACCAATCACATGGCAGTTGCTTCAATGCATTTAGGGGTGTGGTCCTTGTCAAGACAATCTCCTGAACTCCAAACTGAATGTCAGAATGGGAAAGAAAGGTGATTTAAGCAATTTTGAGCGTGGCATGGTTGTTGGTGCCAGACGGGCCGGTTTGAGTATTTCACAATCTGCTCAGTTACTGGGATTTTCACGCACAACCATTTCTAGGGTTTACAAAGAATGGTGTGAAAATGGAAAAACATCCAGTATGCGGCAGTCCTGTGGGCAAAAATGCCTTGTGGATGCTAGAGGTCAGAGGAGAATGGGCCGACTGATTCAAGCTGATAGAAGAGCAACGTTGACTGAAATAACCATTCGTTACAACCGAGGTATGCAGCAAAGCATTTGTGAAGCCACAACACGCACAACCTTCAGGGATGGGCTACAACAGCAGAAGACCCCACCGGGTACCACTCATCTTCACTACAAATAGGAAAAAAGGCTACAATTTGCACAAGCTCACCAAAATTGGACTGTTGAAGACTGGAAAAATGTTGCCTGGTCTGATGAGTCTCGATTTCTGTTGAGACATTCAAATGGTAGAGTCCGAATTTGGCGTAAACAGAATGAGAACATGTATCCATCCTCTGATGGCTACTTCCAGCAGGATAATGCACCATGTCACAAAGCTCAAATCATTTCAAATTGGTTTCTTGAACATGACAATGAGTTCACTGTACTAAAATGGCCCCCACAGTCACCAGATCTCAACCCAATAGAGCATCTTTGGAATGTGGTGGAACGGGAGCTTCGTGCCCTGGATGTGCATCCCTCAAATCTCCATCAACTGCAAGATGCTATCCTATTAATATGGGCCAACATTTCTAAAGAATGCTATCAGCACCTTGTTAAATCAATGCCATGTAGAATTAAGGCAGTTCTGAAGGCAAAAGGGGGTCCAACACCGTATTAGTATGGTGTTCCTAATAATTCTTTAGGTGAGTGTATATAGTATAGATGTATGATGTCACCGGATGATTTCATAGGTTTCACACACACATAAATATATATACCGTATTTTTCGCTTTATAAGACGCACCTGTTTATAAGACGCACCTAGGTTTTTGAGGAGGAAAATTAGAAAATAAATATTTTTAACCAAAAGGTGTGCTTTTGGTGGGTTTTAAACTAATGGTGGTCTGTGGATGACACTATTATGGGTGATCTGTGGATGACACTTCTATGGAGGGGATCTGTGGATGACGCACTGTTATGAGGGATCTATGGATGACACTTATGTGATTATACCCCCATCATCCTAGAGAATACACTGATGTACTGTAGGTACTGTACATTGGTGTATTCTCAAGGATGAGGGGAGTTATAGTCAGATTAAATAGAAACACTATCCAGGGATCTGTAATTGGCATGTGTTTATATTAAATATGACTATAACCCCCCTCATCCATAGAAATCCACTCATATACTGCAGCACATGTGTGGATTCCTATGGATGAGGGGGGTTATAGTCATATTTAATATAAACACATGACAATTACAGAACAGTCCCTGGACAGTGTTTATATTAAATATGACTATAACCCCCCTCATCCATAGGAATCCACTCATATACTGCAGTATCTGGGTGGATACCTATGGATGAGGGGGGAAGGAAGGGGGGGGTTGTAATCATAGACACATTTGCAGTCATTTTTATATTGCCCTGAGCTCCACTCACCCGGGGACTGGGTACACAAAACCGCTGTACACAGCAGGAGCAGAGCTGGGTACAGCGGGAAATTGGAAGGAAGCTGATGGAGGTGAGGGCAGCACCACTGCGCTCACCACTAATCAGCAGGACTAAAGAAGTGCGGGCTGGCGGCAGCAGAGCGCATTCATTGAAGCTGCCGGCCCGCCTAACGGTTCATTCCCCTTCTCCTGGTATGGAGATTTCAGAGACTTCCACTTCTGTTTTACCTCTTCTACCTCTTGAATCAGTAACTCTGGGCTTGTCTCCTCCGTTTTGACAATGTCCGCTTGAATTCAGGAAGGAAGCTCAGGACTTGCAGCTGGCTGCACAGCATCTAATGCTTTCTGCGTCGCTCCATGGAATCATCCACCAGGACTTTGGCTGGGATCTCGCCATCACCTTCTTCTTTACACCGCACGTCCACACAAGTAGTTCGGGAGCAGGAAGCAGTGACAGGATGGCGGAGGGTTTTTGGATTCCCTCTCTAACCGCCCTTGTCTGGAGTCTGGACGTGCGGCGTAAAGAAGGTGATGCGAGATCCCAGCCAGTCCTGGTGGATGATTCCATGGAGCTACGCAGAAAGCATTAGATGCTGTGCAGCCAGCTGCAAGTCCTGAGCTTCTTTCCAGAATTCATACAAGAAGCAAACATTGTCAAAAGGGAGGAGACAAGCCCAGAGTTACTGATTCAAGAGGTAAAACAGAAGTGGAAGTCTCTGAAATCTCCAGACCAGGAGAAAATTCAGTTCAGTTTACTATAATAGCGGGCGGGCTGGCAGCAGCGGAGCACAATAAGTGAAGCCGCCGGCCCGACAATCCCTGGTGCAGTCTTGTAAAGGAAGCGGCAGAAGCCTTTAGTGAAGCCGCCAGCCCGCCCAACAGTTTAATGGCAGGCTCAGGAGTTGTTAGTGAGAGCTCCTGAGCCACCTAATTTTAGTTCTATTCGTTTTATAAGACGCAGTGACTTTTCCCCTCCACTTTGGAGGGGAAAAAAGTGCGTCTTATAAAACGAAAAATACGGTAGGTATTTTTGTTTACATATACATAAACTGCAAACATCATTCAGTATTCTGGTGAAAGGCACCGTCCTTTACATACATCCCCCACTTAATTTGCATGGGATTATAGATTTTATATATACTGTATATACACACACACCCCAGTAAATTAACTTCGTAAACCACTAATGAAGAGCAATATAAAAGTTAGGATTGTAATAGGTGGAAGATAAGGGAGATCATGATGTTAGTGGTGTAAAATGATGATTTTACGTGAAAGACTCCCTTTAACCACTGAATATACTAACGATAAACTCTGCCTAAATAGCATATAAAAATCTAGTCAGCTCGCCACCTATCGGCAAGCCACTTTACCCCTCCTTCTAATAATAAAGTGACCGTAACAACTAAATCAACAGGGAGGGAGGCCGGGCTGGCAGCAGATTTTGAAAATGTGGCTTAGCAGATAGTATAACGCTTGCAGCCACAAAAAATATATACCCAACATAACACCATCCAATAACCCCTTATCTAATTTCCGAACTGTTGCTTGGTTTCCCTAAACGTCAATAACCCAGCCACAATACCCTATAGTACACCTTCCTACCAAATCCCCTGTTGCCTCATCCTACCTTGTTAGGCTACTTTCACACTTGCGGCAGGGAGATCCGGCAAGCAGTTCCATCGCTGGAACTGCCTGCCGGATCAGGCAAAATGTATGCTAACTGATGGCATTAGTAAGACTGATCAGGATCCTGATCAGTCTTAAAAATGCCTGATCGGTCGAAAAAATGCATTGAAATGCCGGATCCGTCTTTCCGGTGTCACCCGGCAAAAACGGATCCGGCATTTATTTTTTCACCTTTTTTTCAGTCTGCGCATGCGCATACCGGAAGGACGGATCCGGCATTCCGGTATTCTGAATGCCGGATCCGGCACTAATACATTCCTATGGGAAAAAATGCCTGATCCGGCATTCAGGCAAGTCTTCAGTTTTTTTAGCCAGAGATAAAACCGTAGCATGCTACGGTTTTCTCTTTTGCCTGATCAGTGAAAATGACTGAACTGAAGACATCCTGATGCAAACTGAACAGATTACTCTCCATTCAGAATGCATGGGGACATACCTGATCAGTTCTTTTCCGGTATAGAGCCCCTGTGACGGAACTCTATGCCGGAAAAGAAAAACGCAAGTGTGAAAGTAGCCTAACTTAGGCTAGTTTTACCCATCTGTAACAATGGTTTTGGCATGTTATTTAACCCCAAAATGAGGCAAATACACCATGTGGATAATCATAATCCCATGCAGATCCCTCCATATAGGAGTTTCTGGATCTTTACCTTTGTTATGATTTATGAGTTGTTTGTCAAAATTCTTAACATTCTGTGATTACAGGGGTACCCGTTCCATCGGTCAGACACCGAAGAGCCAAAAAGTATCTTCTAAACATGGTGGAGGTCTCCCCAGATGAGGAAGATTCAGCGGAGCAGGCGGATGGAGAGCAGGCCGAACCCTCTGATAATGGAGCGGCCCCTCCCCCACCTGATGTGGGCGAAATGTCGGAGGTAGAGAAAACACGGATGGTGTCCGTGTGCGTTCTGCAATTTGCGGAATGGCACGGACAGCCATTAACATAACTGCCTATTCTTGTCCGCAACATGGATAGGTTATATTTTTTTTGCGGGGCCACGGAACGGAGAAAGTTTTGCGGCCCTATTGAAGTGAATGGGTCTGCATCCAAGCCGCAAAAACTGGATGCGGACCAAAACAACGGTCGTGTGCATGAGGCCTAACTCTGTAAAATACCTAAAAACTAACATTATACTCTATCCGAACTATCACTAAGCAAGCAACACTATAATTAACATAAAGCTCTATAACTACTGAATTTAGATGTAAATCGGCAGTGTTTAAACACATTCTCCATACAATGCACCAATTGTCTTGTAACATGAATTGCAAAAATTGTTATATATTTTTTTGTTTTGCAAACAGTAATAAAGAAATGCATCAAACGGCTGGCCCAGATTCAGCGTGACCACTGTAAAACTATGCATGAAATAGACAAGATGCTAATGAGGGTCAACTGGAAGGTTAACCACCTGAATAAACAGCACCTTCAAGGGATGAAGGAAATGAGGGAGCTACTTGCCCAACTTAAAAAGTTGCCCTAGAGGCTTTTTTAAAATTTTGTTAATAAATAGTTTTTGAAGTGTTATAATGCGTGCTTTAGTTTTTTTTATACTGTTATGTTATGGTGTAATTCTAACTGATAACTTAGTTGTAAGGCCCCTTTAGTCCAGGGTCAAACTAATCTGGATCAGGACAGACAGCAGTAGGTATATGGTAATACTGTCCTATAAGGCCCACACATAACTCAGCAATGTCAGGACATACAGGAGCAGGTATTTGTAACAGTGAAGTATAACGCCCACACATAATTCATCAGGGTCAGGACAGACAAAAGCATCAGCAGCAGGTAGAAGGTAACGGTCGAGTATAAGGCCTACACATAGCTCAGCATAACTCAACAGGACAGGCAAGCATTTGCAGGTTCTAAGTGTGCACTGTGCAGCAGGAATGTGTTCCCAGGAACCAGGGCAACAACAAAAATAAACTAAGACACCTCTGACATCAGCATGTTGTAAGTGTGCAGCAGGAATGCGTTAACATGCCAGAAAAAGCACTATTTGACAGTCAAAATTTTTTGTACATTATTTTTACTTATTGAAACCACACTAAAAATAAGTACTAAATTAACTAGACACGCCACCTGCATCGGTCAGCTATCAGTATCCATATTGGGAACATCGAGTCTGTGGCAGAACTGTACGGTAGGGCAGACAGCCTCACCGTGTGCTGATTCCTCCAAACCAGAGGGCAGTAGGAGTGGCGGTGTTTTGCAGAGGCTCTCTCATCCTCCTTTTGTCTGTGAGGAGGAATGGGTACCGCCGCTCTCTCCACCCATACACGAACAGCATCGCACACGCGCTGTGCTCCGGCCAATGGCAGGATCCATCTGTCCTGTGCCCGTCTGAGCACAGAAGGCAGTGATGAGCCAGCTTGCCTCGGCCAGGGTGTGGAAGTGTCCCCTGCTCAGCCGCCTGGGATTAGTTCACCTTCCAATTGGTGAAGACTCGGCCGCGTTCCCCGGCTGCTGGTGGGGTCCTCGGCAGTTGCCTCCAGTGCGCAGCCCGGATCATTGATCGCAGGTCATGGTGCAGAATAAGCCTTTAGATGCGAGGCTTGTCTTCACCCAGGGGGGTAGTGTCACAGAGCCCGGGGCAGACTTCACCAGGAAGGGGCTGACAGGCAAAGTGGAGCACCTTCACCGTCATTCAGCAGAGCGCAGTTTAAAGTCTGATATGAAGGAACCATGTTTTCTGTAGTTACATAGAACTGCTGGTAAAATGTCCCCATATAACGAATACAGCTGTGCTTCATTTTGGTTGACTTGAAATAGTATTTTTTTTTTCTTTGAATTTTTACAAAGTACACATCATTGTGATTTGTACTGTGTAAAAAAAACAAAAAACAAACATTTCTCATTACGAATATATGGCACTATATTCAATGAATGTAGTGCTATATATTCGTAATGACGAATATATATTTTTTTTATGTTTTTTTTTTTAACAGTACACATCACAATGATGCTAATAGCCAGTGATTAGCTGAACCAGCATTTCCAGCCTTTACCCGTGTTTCAAGCCAAGACCATGACTGCAGAGCATTATGGAGCAAAAGAATATCAGTATGGCAGCAGAGGGGAGAACTATGAGGTGAGTAACACATATATTTTTATTTTTAACTCATCCGATTTATCCGATCCGATAAAAAATATGTATTTCCCCAGAACACATTTTTCACCCTATAAGAGGTTTAGCTTGTGGGCGAATATATAGAAGATAGTATATTCTACATGTTCGCCCACAAACTAAAAGTAGGGATGGATCAGTGTCCGGCGCTATATTACTATATATATATATATATATATATATATATTTTTTTTTTTATATTCGTAATATTCTAAAAAAAGAATATATATAGCAATATAGCGAATATTCTAAAAAACGAATATAGAGCAATATTAGTTTTTTTGAATAGTAGTCATTTTTTTTCCATCTGAAAGTGAACATGAATGATTCCTTCCTGCTTCTTGCTTGTGGGCCAAAGAGTCATTGGCCCACAAGCATGAAGCAGAGAGGAATCATGTTTTCAGATGGAAAAAAATGACAAATATTCGATATAACGAATTTATAGCACGATATTCAATATAGTGCTATATATTCGTTTTTTTAGAATATTTGTCATTTTTTTCCATCTGAAGTCATGATTCCTCCCTGCTTAAGTTGCTTGTGGGCCAACGACTCATTGGCCCACAAGCAAGAAGCAGGGAGGAATCATGTGTTCAGATGGAAAAAATTACGAATATTCGAAAAACTAATATATAGCACTATGTGGCGAAAGCCACTTCGCCACAGTGTTTTGGAGGGGGCTGTTTGCCCGCCTCCTGCCCCAGGATTACGGCCCTTTAAGATACTTTTACTAACTTTTAAACCCCTGAACCTATTCAAGTGAATTTTGGATAGGTTTGTCCCCAAGTTATACTGGTTAAATTGAGATAAGTTATATGTATGTACAATGTAAACTCACAAAGTTGTAACAATTTATAAGAAGTGTAACTTTTCAGCTTAGGAGATAGTTGTGTAGATACAGAAATTGACTCAATTATCTCCTAGACAGAGTGTTTTTATTGTCCCATTGTGCCATTGTCCCATTGTGTCCGATTTGCTGCTGTACTTACATTGTATGTGTTGCAATATATTGATTGGTTGTATTTCAAAACCCTGTGGGCAGTACTATGTTTGTGGATTGTAAATAAAAGAGGCTGTATGCCCCAGGACAGTCAGTTCTGCTTGACCTCAAAACGAAGTGCCGTCTCGTTATTGGGGGAATTGGATTGTATGCTGATTGCCAGGAGTGTAAGCCGATTGTATGCTTTTCCTGTTCCGCGGTTTCCAGTGTTCGTGTAGTTTGCAGTTCGGCAGACTGGTGCTTGCAGTAGCTGCCTGTGCATTGAAAGGAGGATATCGTATGAACGGAGCTGTGTGCTGAACGGTCCGTTACACACTATATTCTAAATCTTTGCAAATTCTCGAAGTTCCGATATTCGAGATAAAAATTTGCTTTTCGAATATTCACGCTCAACACTAGAGGATACCACAGAGGGAAAAGGTGACATAATGTGGATATGGCAGCAGCAGTAGCAGCAGGAGGATACCACAGAGTGGCAAGGTGACATAATGTGGATATGGCAGCAAAATCATCAGACCACAGAGTGGAAAGGTGACATAATGTGGATATCAAAGCAGCATCATAAGACTACAGAGTGGCAAGGTGACATAATGTGGATATGGCAGCAGCAGTAGCAGCAGGAGGATACCACAGAGTGGCAAGGGGATATAATGTGGACATGTCAGCAGCAGTAGCAGCAGGAGGATACCACACAGTGGCAAGGTGACATAGTGTGGAGATGGCAGCAGCAGCATCAGGAGACCACAGAGAGGCAAGGTGACATAGTTTGGAGATGGCAGCAGCAGCATCATCAGACCACAGAGTGGCAAGGTGACATAATGTGGATATGGCAGCAGCAGCATCAGAAGACCACAGAGTGGCAAGGTGACATAGTGTGGGGAGGCAGTAGCAGCAACAGCAAAAGGAGACCACAAAGTGAACCGGTAACAGAGTGGGGTGGTCCGTGGCAATACCAGTACCCGCTAATGAAGGTGGCTGAAAGAAGGAGCACTTGCCATCAGATGTGTGGCATCAGGCGGGTGGCAGCAACAGAGTAGTAGCTGGGGCAGGTAGTCAGAAGAAACCGGTCTCTTTAATAAAAGTGTTCGTGTGGCACCATGGATGATCCAGTCTGATGCATCAGGAATTGGTGGTTGGAAATCCTGGTCGATCCACGCCTGATTCATCTTGACAAAGGTCAGTCTCTCCACACTTTGGGTAGACAGGCAAGTTCTCCTTGGGGTAACTATTGCCCCCGCCGCACTAAACACCCGCTCTGATGCCACACCACTGGCCGGGCAGGACAGCTTTTCAAGGACAAACTCTGCTATTTGCGGCCACAAATCCAGTTTGGCTACCCAGTAATTCAGCGGATCTTCAATGTGGGGTGGCAGAGTGCTTTCCAAGTATGCCACCACCTGCTGATTCAGGTTCTTTTTCAGGTCTACCTGCTGCTGCTGGTGAGTAGTTTCTTCACTATGTGGGTGAAGAAAGCTACTCATCAGCGACTGTAGACTCTGGCTGCTGCTGATGGAGCTGGTACTGCTCCTGCCACCCCACCCCTCCCCAGCAGCCATGGCAGTGGAACGTGAGCGCAGAGGGCACCCCCGGTCAGACCTGTGAGATAATGGACGATGGCGCATACAGGCAGTGGCCAACTGACTACATAGGATGTCTCTGTAGTAGTTCAGTTTGTCCTCCTACTCAGTGGGTGTAAAAAAGGCCCCCATTCTGGACCAGTAGCAAGGGTCCAACAAGGTTGAGAGCTAGAAGTCATCCCTTTGCTGAATGGTGACAATTCGGCTGTCACTACACAATCAAGTGAGCATGCATTAGGCCATTTGTGCAAGTGACTCGGAGGGACTCCCTGCCTCCATCTCCACTGCATACTGCCACGGTGTGTCCGGGTCCTCTGTCTCGTCTTCTTCATCGCCCTGAGCTCCTCTGGCTGCTCCTGCTCCTCCTGTCCTGTCAGCTGAGTAAAAAAAAACACCCATTTCTCCACACATTGCCTGTGTTCCAATGTCCTCCTACCCCTCCTCCTCCTCTTCCAGTTCAGCCCCCACAGGCCTCAAGTGGCCATGAGATCTAGGCGCCACGTCTCCTGTCCCCTGATCAGCCATTGTTACCAGCATGTGCCATGCAGGGCGCATGGCTCAGCCTTCCTTGATGCAGCGCCGACACTATGTTCTTCCCGTTGTCTGTCACCATGGCTCCGATTTTCATTTGTCGCGGAGAAAGCCAGGATTCTATTTCGTGATGAATCACATGGAGCAGTTCCTCCCCTGTGTGACTCCGTTCGCCCAGGGAAACGAGGTGCAGAACTGCGTGACACCGCTGTGCCCTGCACATGTGGTATGCTGGTGGAGCACTGTGACTTGTCCCTGCAGTGGAGGCTGAGGACATGGTGGAGGATGAGGAGGCACAGGCGGACATTGTCGCAGGACCAACTGCGTGACAACGTGGGGGCGGAATAGACGTGACCTGGCCAAGTTGCTGGTGTGGCTGTGCAGGAACCACATTCACCCAGTGGGCCGTAAAGGACACGTACTGTCCCTGACCGTAGTTACAGCTCCACACGTTAGCACTGCCGTGCACTTTGGCAGACACCAACAGGCTCGAGGACTGGCCCACCTTCTGTTCTACATATTTGTGCAAGGCTAGTACTGCCTTTTTCGCAAAGAAATGACGACTTGGGACTCTCCACCTCGGCTCGGCACAAGCCATCAGTTCTCTGAAAGGTGTAGAGTCCACGACTTGGAACGGGAGGGACTGCAGCACCAGCAACTTGGACAGGAGCACATTCAGCTTCTGCGCAGTTGGATGTGTGCAAGGTTGAGAGCTAGAAGTCATCCCTTTGCTGAATGGTGACAATTCGGCTGTCACTACACAATCAAGTGAGCATGCATTAGGCCATTTGTGCAAGTGACTCGGAGGGACTCCCTGCCTCCATCTCCACTGCATACTGCCACGGTGTGTCCGGGTCCTCTGTCTCGTCTTCTTCATCGCCCTGAGCTCCTCTGGCTGCTCCTGCTCCTCCTGTCCTGTCAGCTGAGTAAAAAAAAACACCCATTTCTCCACACATTGCCTGTGTTCCAATGTCCTCCTTCCCCTCCTCCTCCTCTTCCAGTTCAGCCCCCACAGGCCTCAAGTGGCCATGAGATCTAGGCGCCACGTCTCCTGTCCCCTGATCAGCCATTGTTACCAGCATCTGTTCCAGGACATGAAGCAGTGGAATGACGTTGTTCAGCCCGTAGTCCTGGCGACTGACAAATAACCTGGCGTCCTCAAAGGGCCTGAGCAAACGGCAGGTGTCACGCATGAGCTGCCACTGGCTGACATCGAAGTTAAACAGGGGAGAACTCCTATCCGCTTGCATCATCAAGAAATCGTTGATGGTTTTTCTCTGTTCGTATAGTCGGTTGATCATATGGAGGGTGGAATTCCAATTGGTGGAAACGTTGGGGGATGCCGTTCTGCTGCTGCAGCTCAAGGAGGGTGTGCTTTGCGGTGTACGATTGGCTGAAGTGCATGCAAAGTTTCCTGGCCATTTTTAGGATGCAGATGGGTAGAAAACTTCAGGAACCGCTTGACAACCAGATTGAACACATGTGCCATTCAGTTCCTCCCCTGTGTGACTCCGTTCGCCCAGGGAAACGAGGTGCAGAACTACGTGACACCGCTGTGCCCTGCACATGTGGTATGCTGGTGGAGCACTGTGACTTGTCCCTGCAGTGGAGGCTGAGGACATGGTGGAGGATGAGGAGGCACAGGCGGACATTGTCGCAGGACCAACTGCGGGACATCGTGGGGGCGGAATCGACGTGACCTGGCCAAGTTGCTGGTGTGGCTGTGCAGGAACCACATTCACCCAGTGGGCCGTAAAGGACATGTACTGTCCCTGACCGTAGTTACAGCTCCACACGTTAGCGCTGCCGTGCACTTTGGCAGACACCGACAGGCTCGAGGACTGGCCCACCTTCTGTTCTACATATTTGTGCAGGGCTAGTACTGCCTTTTACGCAAAGAAATGACGAATTGGGACTCTCCACCTCGGCTCGGCACAAGCCATCAGTTCTCTGAAAGGTGTAGAGTCCACGACTTGGAACGGGAGGGACTGCAGCACCAGCAACTTGGACAGGAGCACATTCAGCTTCTGCGCAGTTGGATGCGTGCACGCATACTGCTGTCTCTTGGCAATCGCTTCGGTGATCGATTGCTGATGGAATTACTGACGAGGAGGAGGAGCATCTGGACCAGCAGAAGAAGGGAATGACAGACAGCTCCCTTCGGCTGAGGTGGTGGAGCCTTGACTGGCTGAATCTGGGTGCGTGCCACTGGGTGATGCAGCGGTCACTGCGGCAGACTGGACCACCACTGCGGAGCCACAGTTCTCCCAGGCCACTTTATGGTGACGCTGCTTATGTTGACGCAGGGCCGTGGTGCCAACATGGCACTCTGGCCACGCTTCACCTTCTGCCCACATATTCTACATATGCCCATGTTAACCTCCTCCGGCAGCTTCACAAAAAACTGCCACACTGCTGAGTACCTGATTTTCCCCCAAACAGTCTGCACTGAGTGATTGCTACCACCGCTGCCTCCGTGAACCCCTGCACCACTACTTCCCGGGCTGGGGCAGGCAGTCAGAAGAAACCGGTCGCTTTAATAAAAGTGTTTGTGTGGCACCATGGACGATCTAGTCTGATGCATCAGGAATTGGTGGTTGGAAATCCTGGTCGATCCACGCCTGATTGGTAGGCTGCTGCGAAGCAGGTGGTCTACCCCGGGCATGTTTAGCTCCCGATCTCCCACTGCTGCCCCCCTTCTGACTCCCAGCCATGATATCACCTTGCTGGCTCAGCCGCTGCCTCACGGGCAAGCTGCCACCCTCTTCTCCTGATGATGATGAAGCCCCTTCTGCATCCGGCTCCCAAGTGCAATCGGCTTCATCATCATCGAGTAGTGTCTGCACTGATGTCCTCCTCAACGGTCTCTGGGTCAGGTGACCGCTCGCAACACCACCTCCCACGCCACTCTCCTCATCACTACTTGCCCGCCTAGCAGAGGAAACGGCGGATGTCTCCTTTAGATCTTGGGTGGCCAGTAGCTGCTTACTGTCCTCTAGTAGCTCATCCTCGCTGAAAAGTGGAGCTGAGCCCACAGCATGTAGTACTTCTCGCGGTGAGGGAACAGAAAAGGCCAGAGGCAGGTTGAGGACAGGTGAGAGCACAGGGCCTGCTCCCGGGCCATGCCAACTAAGGGTTGTGTCTGACGAACCCACCGACTGTTGGCTGGGGGTGTCTGATGTCACTTGGGATGACGTGGATGACCGAGTTAACCAATCAAGAACCGCAGGGTTGCTGGTCAAGACACGACCTCTAGATGACACCGGGAGCTCAGGCCTCTCGCTGTGACTCCTGCTGCCACACCCCCTTACTCTGCTGCAACCTCTGCTTGCGCCAGAAACATTTAGGTCTCTGCCACTCCTCTGTGCATGGCCTGGCACTTCTCTGCTTGACATACTTAGCTGAACTAAACAAATTAAACGGAAATTAAAACACCCCTAAAAGCAACGAATATAGTAACATAGTATATAAGGCCGAAAAAAGACATTTGTCCATTCATCCAGTTCGGCCTGTTATCCTGCAAGTTGATCCAGAGGAAGGCAAAAAAAACCCTGTGAGGTACAAGCCAATTTTCCCCACTTAAGGGGAAAAAAATTCCTTCCCGACTCCATTCAGGCAATCAGATAACTCCCTGGATCAACGACTGCTCTCTAGTAGCTATAGTCTGTAATACAGGGCCGGCGCTACCATAGAGGCAAGGGGGGCAATTGCCCCCGGGCCCCCGACTCCTTAGGGGCCCCCAGCGCCGGCCCGGCCGCAACTACTAATTGAATAATTCTATTGTCAATTTGTGTGCCTGTGTCTGGAAAGACGCCGCGCCGCCGCCACAGTAATGTAATTAATAAATTAAAACTAACTGGGCTGGTCCGGAGTCTGGACTGGAGTCAAGTGGAGGCCGCTGACTCACCTGACTGTGCCTGCGCTGCGCTGCCACTGCTTGTCTCTTTAAGAGATTCGAGACTGGAGCAGCGGCATGCACGGCACAGGCAGGCACGTCTAGCGTCTGGCTGACGTACGTTGCCACAGGCTCCGCCCCCCCTTCCCTGGATTGAACTTAAGGAGGCATTGAGGCAAGGAGCAAGCAGCAATTAAGCAACAAGCAAGCAAGCGCCATTGGCATTTGGCAGCCAGCTAGCCACACCCCAGAGCCCAGTCTGACTCTGCCAGCAGCACCAGGGAAGGCCCGCCGCCCACAGACAGAAGGCAGCCAGCCCACAGCCAAGTTCCAAACTTCCACTGACTGTCTGGTAGGTTCATAATTCATTGGTTATATTGTTTTGTTGTTAAATAAACTGGATCGGATCCATGATCCATCCATCCATACCATTCCCAGTGTTTCCCACTCAATGACTTACTTAGTCCAGCACCATCTCACCTGTCCGGGCCGTCCCAGTGTACTACTAGCCCGCCCTGATTCTGTTTGTGTTTGGAGTCAGTTGGACTGGAGAAATGTGCATTTCGGGGGGGGGGGGGGGGGGCAGTTACTGGTACTACCAGTAACTGCCCCCCCAATTGCACATTTCTCCAGTCCAACTGTCCAAACAGAACCAGGGCGGGCTAGTATACTGGCACTGGGACGGGTGAGATGTTGCCTGGGATGGATCCGATCCAGTTTAATCAACCAACCTACCAGTAACTGGTTGGTTGATTAAACTGGATCGGGATCCATCCCAAGCACTATCTCACACGTGCCAGTGTACTAGCCCGCCCTGGTTCGGTTTGGACAGTTGGACTGGAGAAATGTGCATTTTGGGGGGGAGGGGGGGGGGGGGGGTAGGGGGCCAGTTACTGGTAGGTTGGTTGATTAAACTGGATCGGATCCATCCAAGGCACCATCTCACCCGTGCCAGTGTACTAGCCCGCATTTGTTTACAATACGGGACGTTAAAGTCAGCAAGTGTCATGTGGGAGGGGGGCCCCTTATTGTTTTCCGCCCCAGGGCCCTATTTCACCTAGAACCGGCCCTGCTGTAATATTATTACACTCCAGAAATACATTCAGGCCCAGCTTGAACTCTTTTAGCGAAATTACCATCACCACCTCCTCAGGCAGAGAGTTCCATAGTCTCACTGCTCTTACCATAAAGAATCCTCTTCTATGTTTGTGTGCAAACCTTCTTTCCTCGAGGCGCAGAGGATGTCCCCTTGTCACAGTCCCAGTCCTGGGGATAAATAGATGATGGGAGAGATCTCTGTACTGACCCCTGATATATTTAAACATAGTAATTAAATCTCCCCTCAGTCGTCTTTTTTTTTATTTTTTTATAATTGTATAATTTATTATGGTGTAAAACAGAAATGTAAATACACTTTTACAGTAGAATAATGCACAGAAGTACAAAGTAAGGATAATACACAAAATACATCACTTACATATTGGATGGGCATATGTAACACTTGAAAATAGTCAGTGATGAAGAATGGAAGACCGAACAAAAATAAAGCATTAACATGAACTAACTGAGACTGTGTCTATCTGTAACCAGTCCGAAGAAGGACTACTGTGCAATGTATCCTAAACAAAGAGACATCAGGTAGAAGCGGGAGAGCCTTAACCCCTTAAGGACCCATGACGTATCGGTACGGCATGGGTCCCGAGTCCTTATAGACCCATGACGTACCGGTACGTCATGAGTTTAAAATAAGATTGCGGCGCCCCGGGGGTTAATCCGAACGGGATGCCGGCTGAAATCATTCAGCCGGCATCCTGTCACAACACCGGGGGGGGGGGTCTGCGGTTTGCTGCGCTTTTAGCCGATTCTGATCCCCGCGATCAAACTTTAAAATGCCCGAAATAAAGTTTTATTAACCCCCCCTGCACCCCTGAATGATATTATGTGGGCGGGTGGTGCAGGGGGGGTGTCGCAGGCGGTGCGGGAGGTGCGGGATGCGAGCGGTGCGGCAGGCGGGATCGCGATCCCCTGCCCACCTCCCCTTGAATAATCGTTGGTGGACAGTGGTTATACCAGGGTGTCAGCACATTGCTGACACCCTGGTATAAACGGCTGACATCGGTGATGCGATGTCAGCCGTTTAACGGACCGCTGTATGGAAAGGGTTAACAGCTCAGGGAGCACCCTCCCTCTCCCATCAGGGGGCTGCTGTGCCTTTGCAGCCCCCCGATGGGAGAGGGAGAGAGCCCCCAGACAGCCCCGTCCTTACCCTTCCCCGTCTGTGCAGTTGTGGCTACAACTGAGCAGACGGGGAAGGTTCCCATGGCAACAGGACGCCTTCTCAAATGGGACATGGTGTCAAAAAAACCAGTCCAGCAAAATCTGCCTTCCAAAAACCGTATGGCATTCCTTTCCTTCTGCGCCCTGCCGTGTGCCCGTACAGCGGTTTACGACCACATATGGGGTGTTTCTGTAAACTACAGAATCAGGGCCATAAATAATGAGTTTTATTTGGCTGTTAACCCTTGCTTTGTAACTGGAAAAAAAATATTAAAATGGAAAATCTGCCAAAAAAGTGAAATTTTGAAATTGGATCTCTATTTTCCATTAAATCTTGTGCAACACCTAAAGGGTTAACAAAGTTTGTAAAATCAGTTTTGAATACCTTGAGGGGTGTAGTTTCTTAGATGGGGTCACTTTTATGGAGTTTCTACTCTAGGGGTGCATCAGGGGGGCTTCAAATGGGACATGGTGTCAAAAAACCAGTCCAGCAAAATCTGGCTTCCAAAAACCATACGGTGCACCTTTCCCTCTACGCCCTACTGTGTGCCCGTACAGTAGTTTACGGCCACATATGGGGTGTTTATGTAAAGAGCAATAAAGATACAGTAAGAGTCAGGGCAATAAAGATACAGTCTTGTTTGGCTGTTAACCCCTTGCTTTGTTAGTGGAAAAAATGGGTTAAAATGGAAAATTAGGCAAAAAAATGAAATTCTCAAATTTCATCCCCATTTGCCAATAACTCTTGTGCAACACCTAAAGGGTTAACGAAGTTTGTAAAATCAGTTTTGAATACCTTGAGGGGTGTAGTTTATAGAATGGGGTCATTTTTGGGCGGTTTCTATTATGTAAGCCTCGCAAAGTGACTTCAGACCTGTAGTGGTCCCTAAAAATTGGGTTTTTGTAAATTTCAGAAAAATTTCAAGATTTGCTTCTAAACTTCTAAGCCTTGTAACATCCCCAAAAAATAAAATATCATTCCCAAAATGCTACAAACATGAAGTATACATATGGGGAATGTAAAGTCATCAAAATTTTTGGGGGTATTACTATGTATTACAGAAGTAGAGAAACGGAAACTTTGAAATTTGCAAATTTTTCTAAATTTTTGGTAAATATGGTATTTTTTTATGCAAAAAAATTAGCTTTTTTGACCCAATTTTAGCAGTGTCATGAAGTACAATATGTGACGAAAAAACAATCTCAGAACGGCCTGGATAAGTCAAAGCGTTTTAAAGTTATCAGCACTTAAAGTGACACTGGTCAGATTTTCAAAAAATGGCCAAGTCCTTAAGGTGAAATAGGGCTGAGTCCTTAAGGGGTTAAGGACCCGAAGGCCCAGAGTTTCTCAGCAAATAATACCCAACCCAACAGATACCCAACAGACAAGACAAATGACATAGGCAAAGACATAAAAAAAAGGGGGGGAGGGACATTCCTTTCACACAAGCATAGCAGTGGAGTACTCCATTGTTCGAACCTCCATCACCCTGGCATACAAATCAGAGACCCGTGGTGGTTCGGGGCTTTTCCAGGCTCGGGAGACTAGACAACGAGCTGCTGTTAGTATCAGTAGCAGCAGCTTGAGTGCATGTTTTTTAACTTGTATGGGGACCACATTGAGGAGGAAGGACACAGGTTCCGGTCGGATTTCAATTCCAAAGACATCACTCAGGAAAGCGCCTACTTCAGTCCAGTAGGGGGCATATCTTGGGACAGTCCCAAAAAATGTGAGGCAATGTACCCCGATGTAAGCCACATCTCCAACAATCACCTGGGACTACTGGATTCATTCTATGGAGGAGGTCAGGAGTGTGATACCAGTACATTAAGATTTTATATTGGTTCTCCTGATGAAGTACCGACATAGAGGATTTCGCTGCCCTCCTCCATATAAGGTGCCAGAGTGAGTCCGGCAAGGTCCTCCCCAGATATTCCTCCCACCGCACCATGTAGGAATGCCTTTGGACCTGATCAGGGAAGGGAGTCAGCAATATGGAGTAAATCTCAGAAATGAAACCTTTCGCATGTACCCCTTCCCTGCAAAGGCGTTCAAAGGGAGTCGGGAGGGAAACTGTGACCCCTGAAAAGGTGGACTAGGCAAAGTGCCTAATCTGGATATAAAAGAAGTTGGAGGAGGGGGGGAGATCATATTTGGCCTGCAGGGTAGTAAACGGCATAAGGACCCTAGTGAAGGGGTCCACAATATCAGCGAACCGAAACACCCCCCGCTGAAACCATGGTCTCGTTGTGGACATGATAAGACTAGCAGGGAGCGTGGGGTGAAATAAGAAGGAGGTCATGGCGGAGTGAATGGACTCCAGAGGGAATTTACTACTGCACTGCTGCCAGATGTGTCTGGTACAAGCCATGGCCCCTAGGAGATCCTTGGCTGGCTGAGTCCTGTCAGGTCCGGACCATAGCATGGAGTTAGGATGTACAGGAGCCAGCCAGAGTCTTTCTACCTGCATCCAGACAGAATAAGGGTGCAAGGAAGCCCAGGCAGTGACAGAGCGTAGCTGGGCCGCCCAGTAATATTTAGACAGATCCGGAACCCCTAGACCGCCCTGGTGCCTACTAGATAGGAGAACTGACCTCGGGATTCTGTGCCGCCTTCCTGCCCATATGAATCTAAGGAGGTGGGATTGAGTGGATCTCAGGTCTTTAAGGGGGACTTTAATCGGTAAGGTCTCAAAAAGGTACAGAAGCTTGGGCAAGATCGTCATTTTAGTCGCAGCAATACGCCCCATGAGAGAGAGTGGGATAGGGTGCCACCTATCTAGAAGACCCCTAATCTCGGCATATATACATGGGAAATTAGCTTTGTAAAGCTCTCCATATCGGGGAGTGAGGTCAGCCCCCAAATATCCGTCTTCCAATGGAAAGTAAAGTTAACCTTGAGAGAGCTCAGGGCCGTCTGAGAAAGATTAAGAGGGAGGGCCTCAGTTTTATGGGTGTTGACCTTATACCTCGAGAGACGACCAAACTCCGGTAGGATGGAGTGGAGGTTTGGTAGGGAAATGTGAAGCTTGGTAAGGGTAAGGAGGATATCATCAGCATATAGCGATAGCTTAAACTCCCTATTCTTGACCATAACACCTCTGATATCCGGGCAAGCCCTGATCTTGGCCGCCAGGGGTTCGATACACATGGCAGAAAGTAGGGGAGATAGGGGGCAACCCTGCCTCGTTCCATTAGCAATGTTTATGGGTCGAGATTGAGCATGAGGTAGTCTGATCGTTGCTGTGGGGGAGGAGTATAGACTATGAATGGCTCTAACAAATGGGCCAGAAAGGCCGTAAGCCTGGAGGGTAGCAAAGAGGAAAGGCCAACCTAAACGGTCTAATGCCTTTTCTGCATCTAAACTAAGAAGTAACGCCTCCTCACCCGAGCGAGATATGACATCTATCAAGTCAATGTTTCTTCGTGTGTTGTCGGCCCCCTGACGGCCCGAGACAAATCCCTCCTGGTCTTTATGAATCAGGGAGGGGAGAAAGACATTTAATCGGGTAGCTAGGGTTTTGGTGAAAATCTTAAGGTCTGAGTTAAGTAGGGCAATGGGCCTATAGTTAGGGCATTCGTGCGGATCCTTCCCAGGTTTCAGAATCATCGTGAGATACGAGTGAGACATTGGGGGAGGTACTGCTTTGCCAGCTAGGAAATGATTGAATAGGGTTACTAAGTGAGGGGTTAGTTCAGTCTTAAAGGTCTTATAATATTTGTATGAAAAGCCATCAGGCCCTGGGGATTTACCCTCAGGTAGATGTTCCACCACCTTCCCAATCTCCTCCGGCGTGATCAGACTATTAAGGGTGGCAAGGTCGGAAGTCGATAGGGTAGGAAGGTGACAGGATGCCAAATAAGACCGGAGTGTACTATCTCTCAGTCCCTCATCTGTGGGAAGGTCGGAGGGTAAGTTATACAGGGAAGAGTAATAGGCTGAGAACCGCTTCGCTATCACCCGGGGGTCATAGTGGATTGTTCCATCAGATCCCCTAATAGCACTCGGCCCCGTTTGGGAGCTGTGGTTCCTAAGTTGTCTGGCCAGCAAAGTGTGGGGTTTGTTCCCCCAAGCATAATATCGCTGTCGTGTGTAAAGTAATAACTTGCTGACACAACCTAAAGCTAGACTCTTCAATTGGGTCCTAGTATCTACAATTCGTCTCAGTGTGCAGCATGAGGGATGAGCAGCCATCTTGTCTTCTAGTGTTTGAAGGCGGGACGTAAGGACGTGAGCTCATTGCAATACAATGACCCCTCATGACCGCTTTATGCACTTCCCACAAAGGACGGACATCCCCTACTGATCCCTCATTTAGGTCAAAGTACGTTTTCAAACGTTCGCGGAGTTCATCCCTAATGGTAGGTTGTTTCAGGAGGGAGTCATTAAGTCTCCAGTGGCAATGGTGTACATGGCCCGACTCACTACTAATGTCAACTAGTACAGGAGCATGGTCTGACCAGGTGATTTGGCCATGTCCGCTCCCTCCAATAGTCTGAGGGTCGAAATGGTACCAAAGAGGTAATCAATACGGGTGTGTGAACCATGTGGGGCAGAGTAAAAGGAAAAGGACCTATCAGTGGGATAAGTGAGACGCCAGAGGTCATACAGGGAGTATTTCCGCACTAGTTTACGAAAATCTCTGGCTAAGCGCTGCTGTGTCGAGTGTATTGGTCTACGTGGAAGGGCCAGGCGATCCATCGATTCAGAGAACACTGCATTAAAATCTCCACCCAGGAGGACTAGGGGCTCTGAGGAGTCCGCTCCCTTACCAAACACCTTGCGGAAGATTCCGCCTAGAAAGCGAATCTGGGACGTATTTGGTGCATAAATGTTACATAAGGTGATAGGTCTATCCGCCAAACGGCCACGGAGAATAATGTAACGGCCCTGTGGATCTAATATTGAAGATTCAATCCTGAGGGGACACTGTGCAGACACCAAGATGGCAACACCCGCCTTCCGACGGCTATGAGTAGCCGAATAAGCGGTAGGATAAAGGTGAGAGCCAAAACGGAAGGAGGAGCTGCCATCAAAGTGTGTTTCCTGTAAGAACACAATGTCCGCTTTAAGGGATTTAAATTCCAAAAGCAAGAGTTTCCTCTTGGCGTTGGAGTTAAGCCCCTTGACATTAAAGGTTATGCACCGCATCGTGTGAGTATGAGATGATACACAATGTATGTAGGGTACAGCTCACCAAGGAGGTCTGTATATATGTCAGCAGGTTCGCACCAGTCGGACAACGGATCAAACGCCAGAGCTGAGGTACACGATCTCCACAGGCAAGGAAGTTCAGGCACCTACAGCAGGAGAGAGAACACAAGGGGGAGGGGGAAGAGACAGGACGGGACAACACAAAGACAGACAAACAGATAGCAATAAACAGCTTTTCCCAGGGATGTAATCCCTGCTAGGGGCAAATAAGAAGCCCCTTCGGGGGTGAAAGTGTCGGAGACCAACAGGATAAGGCTGACCAGGGTGCCAACTACAATTATCTGAGAGAAACGAAAACAGGTTACAACTAGGTGGAGCCTTCAGAGAGCCTGCACCTTGATGTAGCAACAAGAAAACAATGACTGGCTTAACAGAGGAAATAAGTGATCGATATGGGGGACCCTTCAGGGACCATCAATCCTGAGGGCGAAAGGAGTTAAGGGCAAGTTCTGGACAACCAAGTCCCCTCAGCCGTTGGCGATCAAGCAGATGGGCGATGTCCTGATAACGGAGGAGACCGCGGGGAAGAGGACGCACTTGGACCAGGTCTTCTTTTCCTGGTTACAGGAGACCAAATGCGGGGCAGTGGAAGCGCTGGAGACTCAAACTCCCAATCCGACATGTCAGGGATAGGAATTCCAAGTGATTCGCAGAAAGGGCGAAGATCCGAAAAGGAACGGAGAGTCTCTGTTCTTCCTTGATGACGGACCGTCAGGGCAAAAGGGAATCCCCAGCGGTAGGTGATCTGGCGGTCCCTGAGTAATGTGAGGAGAGGCTGGAGATGTCTCCTTTTCTGGAGTGTGAACCAGTATAGGTCAGGAAACAATTGAACTGGAGCGCCATCAAAGTCAAAGTTGCGTAGAGATCTCGCCTTAGCCATGATGGATTCTTTAAGGGCAAAATCGTGGACACAACAAATTACGTCCCTAGGACGTGCAGCAGATCCCTTAGGCTTGAGTGCTCTATGAGCTCTGTCCAACTTGATCTTGTGCGAGGATGGTTGCCCCAGGATCATGTTAAAGATGGCTTCCAGCGTAGCAAAGAGATCTTCGTCACCGGTAGCCTCCGGAAGACCCCGTACTCGGATATTGTTCCGGCGCCCTCGGTTATCCAAGTCCTCTAAATGCCGTCCCATGTCCCTGAGCACAGCCGTTTGGGCAGAAATGGATTCATGATGCGTGGAAATATATTGCCTGGTATCGTCATCAGCATTTTCTAGGGAGTCAACCCGGTCCACCACATGTTTAATATCGGTGCAAACTGCCGCAAATTCAGCTCTGCAGGCGTCCGTGACTTCAGAAATAAGATCACGAAAGTCCTCATTTGTAAGAAAGCGGCTAAAAAAGCTCGCCCAGGGCTGTGGAGATTCAGGCAGGGGTGGGGGGTCCATAACGGCAAGTGATGGAGGGCTTGGGGATCTGGCCCAGATGTCAGAAGGGAGAGGAGAGCTGCTGTCCCCCTGGTCCAGCAATGGAGGGGCTGGGGGCTGCTTATTTCGCCAGGGCTCATGTGGGGGGGGGGGGGGGGGGGGGTCCCAGGAAGGCTGGATGCAGGGTCCCCTGGGATAATATCCTGTCCCCTAGTGGCCACAGTATCATTAGTTGCAGTCGCCCCTTGAGAAGCGGGTCCAGGAGCCATCATGGCAGGATCCCTCCTTCCAGCAGCAGCAGGCCGAAAGTCTGGGGCGGCCGGTGAGAGCCCCAGGTCAGAGGATCCGCGTGCGGACACTGTGGACGGCGGCCCGGTTCCTGGAAGAAATCCAGCAGGGGTAAGTAGCGCTGTGTCCTTCTCCCTGGTCAGGGCGCGGGAATCCGGCGGGGGGAGGGAGGAATGGCGGGAGGCCCTCTGTGCCTTGGTGCTGCGAGGTGGAAGCGCTGGACCCGGAGTGCAATCCCAGCACTGCTCAAGGGTCCTAGTAGGTGAGGGGGATCGGGGAGGGTTAGGGGTCTTTTTCGGAGCCACTTTCTTCCCCATAGGATCCAAGAGAGATTTGTCGCTGGCCAGAAAGTTGCAGTGCAGGCGGGAGCAGCTCCTTCAAGCAGCCATCACCGTCAGCATCCGGACACGCCCCCCAGTTGTCTTTTTTCTAAAGTGAATAACCCTAATTTTAATAATCTTTCAGGGTACTGTAATTCCTTCATTCCCGTAATTACTTTAGTTGCCCTCCTCTGAACCTTTTCCAGCACTGCTATGTCTGCCTTGTTCACAGGAGCCCAGAACTGTACACAGTACTCCATGTGTGGTCTGACCAGTGATTTGTAAAGTGGTAGGACTATGTTCTCATCACCGCCATCTATGCCCCTTTCGATGCAACCCATTATCTTACTGGCCTTGGCAGCACCTGCATGACACTGATTTTTACAGCTTAGTTTACTGTTCACTAAAATTCCTAGGTCCTTTTCCATGTCATTGTTACCCAGTGGTTTACCATTTAGTATTTACTGGTGACTTGTATTATTCCTACCCATGTGCATAACCTTACATTTGTCAGTGTTAAATCTCATCTGCTACTTCTTTGCCCAAGCCTCCAATCTATCCAGATCCATTTGTAGGCTTGATGTCCGCATTTTAGTGTCTAATTTAGGCTTAAATCCTACTTCCGTGTCGGGGAACTCTTTCAGGATAGGGGCTGCTTCAGCTGCCTCCAGAAACAAGGTCCCGGCTCATGTTATCCGTAAGCTCGTTCAATGGCGCTCCTTTAATAGATACATTCCGCAGCCTAAATGTGAGATGTTGTCGGTGTTTCAGAAGTTGGTTATGTGATACTGTTGGTAATAAACTTGCTACTCTGCAGTTGTGGTGTTTTGCCCTCTTTCAGGTGTCCCTCCTACGCAGCGGTTATGGCACAAATCAAGCCGCTTAGTCCAGTTAGTTAGGTGGGGGGGGGGGGGGGGGGGTTGTCCAGGGGCTCTTCTTTCCTAGATAGCCCCGACCACAAGTGTTAAGGCCGATTTATTGGCCTGTGCTTGTGGGAGGGGCGCCTGGAGCCTTCATTAACAGACCAGGCGTCCTCCCCCCACGTTCTGCATCAGAGCGGCGTTCCCTCCCAACCCACCCTTATACTGGTTACATTCTCCAAGGTATGCCCTCTTTCAGGTGTCCCTCCTACACAGCGGTTATGGCACAAATCAAGCCACTTAGTCCAGTTAGTTAAGTAGGTGGTGGTGGTGGTGATGGGGGGGGGGGGGGAGTTGTCCAGGAGCTCGTCTTTCCTAGATAGCCCCGACCACAAACACATATTCGAATTAAATAAACAAGGAAACTACTCTAATTAGGATCATATCCAGTTGTGTAACTAAAGGGGTCGCAGTGGTCGCAATTGCGACCTGGCTCCTAAGCCTTGGCTGCCACAATGCACTGATGACCACAATGGATTTGAAATGAAAAAAACATCCAAATCAGGGGAACGGTGTAGGAATTGCAACAGTTTGCATATGTGCCACCCACTTGTTAAGGAACCAAAAGTAATGGGACAGAATAATAATCCTAAATCAAACTTTCTCTTTTTAATACTTGGTTGCAAATCCTTTGAAGTCAATTACAGCCTGAAGTCTGGAACGCATAGACATCACCAGACGCTGGGTTTCATCCCTAGTGATGCTCTGCCAGGCCTCTACTGCAACTGTCTTCAGTTCCTGCTTGTTCTTGGGACATTTTCCCTTCAGTTTTGTCTTCAGCAAGTGAAATGCATGCTCCATCGGATTCAGGTCAGGTGATTGACTTGGCCATTGCAGAACATTCCACTTCTTTCCCTTAAAAAACTCTTTGGTTGCTTTTGCAGTATGCTTTGGGTCATTGTCCATCTGCACTGTGAAGCGCCGTCCAATGAGTTCTGAAGCATTTGGCTGAATATGAGCAGATAATATTGCCCCAAACACTTCAGAATTCATCCTGCTGCTTTTTTCAGCAGTCACATCATCAATAAATACAAGAGAACCAGTTCCATTGGCAGCCATACATGCCCACGCCATGACACTACCACCACCATGCTTCACTGATGAGGTGGTATGCTTAGGATCATGAGCAGTTCCTTTCCTTCTCCATACTCTTCTCTTCCCATCACTTTGGTACAAGTTGATCTTGGTCTCATCTGTCCATAGGATGTTGTTCCAGAACTGTGAAGGCTTTTTTAGATGTCGTTTGGCAAACTCTAATCTGGCCTTCCTGTTTTTGAGGCTCACCAATGGTTTACATCTTGTGGTGAACCCTTTGTATTCACTCTGAGGAAGTCTTCTCTTGATTGTTGACTTTGACACACATACACCTACCTCCTGGAGAGTGCTCTTGATCTGGCCAACTGTTGTGAAGGGTATTTTCTTCACCAGGGAAATAATTATTCGGTCATCCACTACAGTTGTTTTCCGTGGTCTTCCGGGTCTTTTGGTGTTGCTGAGCTCACCGGTGCGTTCCTTCTTTTTAAGAATGTTCCAAACAGGTTTTTTTCGCCACACCTAATGTTTTTGCTATCTCTCTGATGGGTTTGTTGTGTTTTTTCAGCCTAATGATGGCTTACTTCACTTATAGTGACAGCTCTTTGGATCTCATCTTGAGAGTTGACAGCAACAGATTCCAAATGCAAATAGCAGACTTGAAATGAACTCTGGACCTTTTATCTGCTCATTGTAATTGGGATAATGAGGTAATAACACACACCTGGCCATGGAACAGCTGAGAAGCCAATTGTCCCATTACTTTTGGTCCCTTAACAAGTGGGAGGCACATACACAAACTGATGTAATTCCTACACCGTTCACCTGATATGGATGTAAATATCCTCAAATTAAAGCTGACAGTCTGCAGTTAAAGCACATCTTCGTTCGTTTCATTTCAAATCCATTGTGGTGGTGTATAGAGCAAAATTTTTTACAATTGTGTCAATGTCTGCCTTCCGGAATCCTCTGCCGCAAGTGTGAAAGTACCCTTAGACTAATTCATCATCAATAATTACCTAATATAATGTAAAATTCACATATTTACCGTTCAGTAGTTATAAAAGTAGTTTTCTTAGGTCGAGCATGCTCAGTGTGTTGCTATCAATTCTCTAGCTAAATGTCTTGTGTCTTGATTACTGAATAGAGGGGGCATGACCGGACTGTATATCAGGCAGCCAATCAGTAAACAGCAACACTCATGAACAAGCACAAACTCACAGCAGGGAGGGATTGTGGGGATTGTAGTTTTGTGAGGGAAGATTAGGCACCATAATACTCTCAGTGTGTTGCAGGATCACACAGGAGCTAGACAAATGGATTGCAAGGTAAAATGAAGCTGTCACGGCTGTATGTGAGCAACAAGAGTATACACAGTAAAAGGGCTACTGACCGGACCCAAACTAGGGAGGATAAAGGGTGACCCCTGTCAGACCCTCAAAGCTCTCCCTATGCTGCTAAAGCACATGCCCGGATCCAAATGGCGGAACGAGGCATGCCCACGTACCTAAGACTGATGACCACTGTAACCCCTACAATAGTGGAAGGGGCACGGCCACCGGTGCCCTGCTCAGTATATGGAGGGAACCGTGGCCACCTCAGATCCAGTCAGAAAATAACCAGGTACACAACAATGTCTGCACACTTAGCTGAAGGTGCTGCAGCCGCAGAGAAGACGGATCCAAGGACAGCTGGCAATATCCGGAGTGCTTGCTGCAGCAGAACACAGGTCCAGTGAACTGATAGCTACAAGTGAAGATACTCAAGCAAGAGCTACAACTGAAATGAGAAATATAATCCACGCCCTACAATAGGAGGAGGGGTGATTTAAAGGCAGGGAAATCAACCGCAGGAGGAACAGCTGGGAGGAAGGAAACAAAGTAAAGACTTCATCACAGGGGCGGAGAAACAGAGCAGTGAAAACTCCTCCAAACTCTAGTAGTGACATCATCACAGGGGTGGAGAAACAGAGCTGTGAGAACGTCCCAAAGCTCTGGTAGTGACAGTACCCCTCCCTCTACGGGTGGACTCCGGACACCCAGGACCCACATTCTCAGGATGAGCCCTATGAAATGCCCTGATGAGGCGAGTGGCTTTAATGTCCGACACTGGAACCCACATCCTCTCCTCAGGACCATAACCCTTCCAATGAACGAGGTACTGAAGAGAACCGCGGACAATGCGAGAGTCCACAATTCTGGAAACCTCAAACTCCAGATTGCCATCAACCAAAATCGGAGGAGGAGGCAAAGAGGAGGGTACCGTGGGCTGGACATATGGTTTTAAGAGAGATCTGTGAAATACATTATGTATCTTCCAAACCCATGGAAGATCAAGACCGAAGGCAACAGGATTGATGACTGACAAGATTTTATAAGGCCCAATAAACTTGGGACCCAATTTCCAGGAGGGAACCTTCAGTTTAATATTTCTTGTAGACAACCACACCAGATCACCCACATTCAGGTCCGGACCAGGCACACGTCTCTTATCAGCCACACGCTTATACTTCTCACTCATCTTTCTAAGATTACTCTGAATCTTTTGCCAAATGGTAGACAAAGACGAGGAAAATCTCTCCTCCTCAGGTAAACCAGAAAGAGCCCCTCCCGAGAATGTCCCAAACTACGGATGGAACCCATATGCACCAAAGAATGGTGACTTATCAGAAGATTCCTGACGGTTGTTCAGAGCAAACTCAGCAAGAGGGAGAAATGAACACCAATCCTCCTGGTTCTCTGCCACAAAACAGCGCAAATATGTCTCCAGATTCTGATTGAGGCGCTCAGTCTGACTATTCGACTGCGGGTGAAAAGCAGAAGAGAAGGACAGCCAAACCCCCAGGCGAGAACAGAAAGCCTTCCAGAACCTGGACACAAACTGCGTGCCTCTATCGGAAACAATATCAGAGGGAATGCCGTGCAATTTAACAATATGGTCGACAAAAGCTTGCGCCAACGTTTTAGCATTGGGTAAACCAGGGAAAGGTACGAAATGAGCCATCTTGCTAAAACGGTCCACCACCACCAGGATCACCGACTTCCCCGAGGAACGAGGAAGATCCGTGATAAAGTCCATGGACAGGTGTGTCCAAGGACGGGAAGGTATGGGTAACGGGAGAAGGGAACCTGAAGGCCGTGAACGAGGGACCTTAGCGCGAGCGCACGTCTCACAAGCAGCCACAAAACCCTCCACTGACTTACGAAGAGCCGGCCACCAAAATCTCCGAGCAATGAGATCTACCGTGGCTCTACTCCCGGGGTGACCAGCAAGAACCGTATCATGATGCTCCTTGAAGAGTTTGTGACGTAGCTCAGGAGGCACGAACAACTTCCCAGAAGGACAACGGGCAGGTGCCTCAGTCTGGGCAGCCTGGACCTCGGCCTCCAAATCGGAATATAGAGCAGAAACAACTACCCCCTCCGCCAAAATGGGACCCGGGTCCTCGGAGTTTCCTCCTCCCGGAAAACAGCGAGAGAGAGCATCAGCCTTCACATTTTTGATCCCAGGTCGGAATGTAACGACAAAATTGAATCTGGAGAAGAACAGAGACCATCTGGCCTGTCTCGGATTCATACGCCTGGCCGACTCCAAGTATGCCAGATTCTTATGGTCGGTAAAAACGGTGATAGGGTCCCTGGCCCCCTCCAACCAATGGCGCCATTCCTCGAAAGCCAACTTGATGGCCAACAACTCCCTATCTCCCACATCATAGTTTCTCTCTGCCGGGGAGAGTTTTTTAGAGAAAAAGGCACAGGGTCGCCATTTGGCAGGAGAAGGGCCCTGGGACAAAACTGCACCCACACCCACCTCGGAAGCATCCACCTCAACAATAAAAGGTAAGGAAACATCGGGATGCACCAAGACGGGAGCAGACGCAAAACTCTCTTTAATCTTAGAAAAGGCTGCAAGCGCCTCCTCCGACCAAGAGGAAAAATCCGCCCCCTTTTTTGTCATGTCAGTAAGGGGTTTGACAACAGAGGAATAATTCAAAATGAACTTTCTGTAATAGTTTGCAAAACCCAGAAAGCGCATCAATGCCTTCTGATTCTCAGGAAGCTCCCACTCAAGTACAGCACGGACCTTCTCCGGATCCATGCGAAAACCAGAAGCAGAGAGGAGAAAACCCAGAAATTGAATCTCCGATACCATAAAAACACATTTCTCCAGCTTGGCGTACAATTTATTTTCCCGCAGAATCTGCAGAACCTGAAAAAGATGATCCTGATGGGTCTGAACATCAGGGGAAAAAATCAAAATATCATCAAGATACACCAATACAAATTTCCCCATTAAATGGTAGAAAATACTATTAACAAAATGCTGAAAGACGGCCGGAGCATTCATCAGGCCGAAAGGCATAACGAGATTCTCGAAATGCCCGTTAGGGGTATTAAAGGCCGTTTTCCATTCATCCCCCTCTCTGACCCTGACCAGGTTGTACGCGCCTCTCAAATCCAATTTGGAAAACACCTTGGCCCCAACAATTTGGTTGAAGAGGTCCGGGATCAGAGGAAGGGGATAGGGATCGCGAATCGTGATACGGTTCAGCTCCCTAAAATCTAGGCAAGGTCTCAGAGAGCCATCTTTCTTTTTAACAAAAAAAAAAAACGCGGCCACAGGTGACTTTGAGGGACGAATATGCCCCTTATCGAGACTCTCGGAAATATAAGTTCGCATTGCGATTCTTTCCGGTTGTGAGAGATTGTAGAGGCGTGCTTTTGGCAGCTTGGCGCCGGGAATGAGGTTAATGGGACAGTCAAACTCCCGGTGAGGAGGTAGCTCCTGAACACCGCTCTCGGAAAACACGTCCAAGAAATCAGAGAGAAATAATGGCACAGTTTTAGTAGACACCTCTGCCAAAGTCGCTGTGAGACAATTCTCTCTACAAAAGTCACTCCACTCATTTATTTGCCTTCCTTGCCAATCAATAGTGGGGTTATGTCTAGTGAGCCAGGGTAACCCCAAAACTAGAGGAGAAGGCAATCCGTTAAGGACAAAACAAGATATATCCTCCACATGAGTGTCACCTACAGCTAGCCGGATATTGTGAACAATGCCCTTCAGAGATCTCTGTGAGAGTGGAGCAGAGTCAATAGCGCCACCCTGGCAGACAGGAGAAAACGGGAACTGCAGGTCAGAGGAAAAGCATCAATTCCTACATCAATTTTGCCCAAAGTAGCAGATGAAGCAGAACTTGATGATTTACCTTTTGAGGTTTTTCTCCTATTATCGCTCTTAGTACAGTTCAAGAATCTCCTAGACGGACAAACATTTGCCAAATGACCTATGCCCCCACAACAAAAACACACCATACTCTGAGGACTAAATCCTCTTTTATCAGGGGCAAGTCGACCTAGCTGCATGGGCTCCTCCTCAGAGGGGAGCGAGACAGGATGAGGCCCCTGCACACTGAATGAGTCCGCACCATTGCCCCTAGACTGACAATGGCTGGACAGAGAGGTCTTGTTTCTTTCTCTTAGACGCCTGTCAAGGCGTACCGCCAATGACATGGCAGACTCTAAGGACGTTGGTCTCTCATGGAAAGCAAACGCATCTTTCGATCTCTCTGAGAGACCATGACAGAACTGACTCCGGAGTGCAGCATCATTCCAACCTGAATCAGCTGCCCATCTCTGAAATTCAGAACAATAAAGCTCCGCAGACAGTTTGTTCTGGCATAAAACACGTAAGTTACATTCGGCCAGAGCAACACGATCCGGGTCATCATATATCTGCCCCAGGGCCACGAAAAATCTTTCCACGGATCAAAGGGAGGGATCCCCTGATGGCAGCGAAAAAGCCCAAGTCTGAGCATTACCCCTGAGCAGGGAGATGACAATCCTCACCCTCTGCTCCTCCTTACCAGAGGAGTGGGGACACAAGCAAAAATGGAGTTTGCATGCCTCTCTGAAGCGAACAAAATTCTCACTGCCCCCGGAGAACGTTTCCGGAAGTGAGACCTTTGGCTCGCAACAGACTCCATGAGCCGGAGCAGAGCCCAATGCTTGGAGCTGAGTCATAGATTGACGGAGATCCGCTACTTCCAAAGAAAGACCCTGCATGCGGTCAACCAGGCCAGAAAGCGGATCCATGTCAAAAAAGGACAGTTTTGGTGGATTATAATGTCACGGCTGTATGTGAGCAACAGGAGTATACACAGTAAAAGGGCTACTGACCGGACCCAAACTAGGGAGGATAAAGGGTGACCCCTGTCAGACCCTCAAAGCTCTCCCTATGCTGCTAAAGCACATGCCCGGATCCAAATGGCGGAACGAGGCATGCCCACGTACCTAAGACTGATGACCACTGTAACCCCTACAATAGTGGAAGGGGCACGGCCACCGGTGCCCTGCTCAGTATATGGAGGGAACCGTGGCCACCTCAGATCCAGTCAGAAAATAACCAGGTACACAACAATGTCTGCACACTTAGCTGAAGGTGCTGCAGCCGCAGAGAAGACGGATCCAAGGACAGCTGGCAATATCCGGAGTGCTTGCTGCAGCAGAACACAGGTCCAGTGAACTGATAGCTACAAGTGAAGATACTCAAGCAAGAGCTACAACTGAAATGAGAAATATAATCCACGCCCTACAATAGGAGGAGGTGTGATTTAAAAGCAGGGAAATCAACCGCAGGAGGAACAGCTGGGAGGAAGGAAACAAAGTAAAGACTTCATCACAGGGGCGGAGAAACAGAGCAGTCAGAACTCCTCCAAACTCTAGTAGTGACATCATCACAGGGGTGGAGAAACAGAGCTGTGAGAACGTCCCAAAGCTCTGGTAGTGACAGAAGCTCTGTATAGGTATGGGTTTTGGTTGGGTCACAGCTTGCAGCCTTAATGCAGTTTTTCAAAAATTATGTTACTTTACCGGAATACCCCTTTAAGTAAAGAAGAAGAATATGTGCAATAGAAAAATGAGGCAAGACACTGTGATAAAATTTGGCTGCATTAATATTACTCTGATCTGTATTGGGTCTTCTTTTCATAGGTTGAAAAGTTCAACTTATATATTGTAAATTGCAAGAGCAGAGCAAGTGATTAAATAAATTATATAGGACGATAAGCAGTTCAAGATATCTCTAATCTTGAACTGTTCACCAGTGGCAGAAGAAGTGAAGTGGTCTAAACCAGGTCCTACACTATCGCAGCACAAATAATTGCTAATTGGACATTTATAGGATCCTGGTCAGGAATTATCCTAGAGTGGGTTTAGGGTAATATTTTTTTAGAGATTTTCCACATTTAAACGTGATCGCAGTTTTTTTCAATAGCGGATCACATAATAGTATGTGTCAATGTTTGGCTAAAATTAGCCTAATATTATTAGAAGCATTATGTGTATGGTGTGCTTTTTTTGGGTACTAACAATTCTGCCTGTTTACATATACTGGCAGTCTAATATGCCATTTCATTTGAAAGTTGATATAACTATTTACATTGACTGATTTAAAAAAAGTTTTTGTAACTATATTATTGGTAGAGATGAGCGTAGTTTTGAAAAACTTTGCCTTATTAAGCCAAGAAATTCGATTTGTTCCGAATTAATTTGTCACAAATGGCTATAAATCAGGGTATGGCCACACTGAGTTGATGTGATGCGGACGGTTGCGGCCATGCTGAGGTGAAGAACCACGTGTCAATTAGCCCGCAGCTGCCATTTAATTACTGAAGACCCCACTGTATAGTTGCTCTTCATTGTTAATGGCTGCGCGGCACCTTTATACAGGGGCTGTTGCTGGTATGGGCTTTGGCTGGTTGGGTGGGGGCATAATATGCATATTATTACTGTTCATGCCTGCAATCTCCTGCAGGTTATTTGACAGTAAACAAAGAATATTAATCAACTCTGGCATACTCACTACTCCAACCCCAGCGCTCTCCTGCCCTACAGATGGGAGCCCTTCTTCTGCCATCTGCTTTTCCTCCTTTTCCACATCATTTTGTATCGATGAGAATATGTCATCAGGAACATCCAGCTCCTCCTCGTTCTGCATCTTGCTGACTTTTCTAGGACATGGAGACTTTGAAGGATGATTTGGAAGAAAAGCCAGCAAAAGATGAGGATGGTCATCATTAAGACCTGGCCTCCCTAAGGGGTGCAGACTGAATGGCACTGGTTGGCACGCTGGCAGTGGAATAATAAAGGCTTCCATCTTATTGGTATTTATGGCTGATTACAGGGGCACAGCTATAGGGGGTGCAGAGATAGCAGTCGCTACCGGACCCCGGAGTCTGAGGGGCCCAAAAACCCTTGTGCCGAATAAGAAGTGTAAGAAAGTGCATGCTGGTCAAGTTACACCTCTGACTGGAGGGAAGGGGATAGGTCAAGAATTTGGCATGAGGGGGTGCCATTTCAATTTTTGCCTCAGGCAGCAGGAAGGCCATGTGCTTCTCTGCCCCTGGCCACAAAGCACTGAGGGAAGGGGGCTCCAAGCTGAACTCTTGCACCAGGGCCCATGCGCCTTTAGCTATGGCCCTGGCTGATTAGGAATAGGTAAATGTAAGAATAAATAAAACTGACACAGAATAAGTCTCCCTGCACTCTCCCTGTAGTCTCCCTCTCCAATATTCTTCTATTAATCATTTTCATCAACACTGTCCCTAGCGCATGAGTGCTTGCCACATCTCTCCCTATGCTCAGCTTACAGGGCAATGGTGGAGACTGAGTGGGATGAGGCTTTTATAGGGCTGTAACATCACAGCCAGTGGACAGTTGGATTTGTTGCGAATCAGTTTTCCTAAACTTCGCTCAACACTTATTATTGGTGTCAGTCTTATTAATGATTAAATCCAAATACTCTATATTAGTGCAAGAAAAATTGGAAGTGAAAGATAAACCCCAATTATTAGAGTTTAAACAACGGTCAAAATTGGAAGCCTTATTTGTAGTACCTCCCCAGACAAAAAATAAATTGTCTATAAATCTACGGTAAAATATATTATTAGGCTACTTTCACACCTGCGCTTTCCCTTTTTGCTATTGAGATCCGTCATAGGATCTCAATAGCAGAGGAAAACTCTTCAGTCCCCATTCATTGTCAATAGGGACAAAACTGAACGGAGTGCACCAGAATGCATTTCGTTTCGTTTCATTGCGTTCCCCCGAGGCACATAAAAGCGCTGCAAGCAGCATATTTGAGTGCGTCCTGGGATGCGGAGCAAGACGGATTCATCACCAATGTAAGTCAATGGTGACAGATCAGTTTTCTCTGACACAAAAGAAAACATATCCGTCACCCATTGACTTACAATGGTTTTAGAGACGGATACATTATGGCTATCTTAGAGATAATACAACCGGATCTATTCATAACGCACGCAGACGGTTGTATTATCATGACAGAAGCGTTTTTGTTGATCCATGACGGATCCAGCAAAAATGCAGATGTGAAATTATCCTTACAGAGGAGGGACTGCACTATAAAAATCGCCCCATAATAATATTTGCGTAACTCGGAGCTAAACGAGTCCCCATCGCACTGCCCCTCCTCTGATTATATAATTGGACTTCAAACAAAAAAACATTGGGGCAGATTTACTATTGAAAATGTGCCAGTTTTTTGGAGCAATTTGTGCCAAACTGGCTTGTATGCTGTGCATTCACTAACAGTAGTATTTGCTTTGTATTTACTAACCGTTTTCTAAGCTTTTTCCACCTTGTCAGAGAAGGGGGCGTGGCTTTTAAAGGGGGATGGCTTTGCTAAATGCGCCCCCCATGCCAAAATGGGGGCGTGTTTTTGTAGTGAAACTATGCCAACTTATATGTAGTGTAAAATAAGACTAGACAGTTTTTTGGGGCACTTACACAATTTTGTGGTGCACGGACAAAGTTTGAGCGTAAATCTTGTGCAGAATTTTAAACACTCCAAATTTACAAAGGTCCATGCGCCAGAATAGTAAATTTGTCTAACATTAAGACTGTGATTCATATTCTTATACCGTGTAAAGTACCACAGTATTAGTAAATCTGCCCCATTGTTGTGTAAAATAAAATGGATGCCCTTAAGTAGAAATACAGTCTGTAATGGTGACAAATTAGGGTATAAATCCCAAAAATCTGGGATACATACCTGGCATCCCCCTAATGGTCTCCCCTCCCACCCTACCATCCCCACTCTTACTCCCCCCTTACCTGTTCCTTTCCTTTTGTGTCTTGTCAGTTGTCTTATTCCTTGCCCTGAGTTTTACGTGCTACATCTTTGGATATAATTATGGGACCTGTATTACTACATGCGATGTTCATTGTGTATGTTCCCATTTTGATGATCTGCCAAATGACTCTGTATGAGCTATCTTGTACCATTTCATGTTTTTCCCTTTTCTTCCTTTCTCTATTATTGAAAATTTGCATGCTATGTGCTAATAAAAATCTACAGTAAAAAAAAAAAAAAAATCCAAAAAATATTTAGTGGCATCTAACCCTCAAGACTGGTCAATATTAAAATATAGTGCATTTATATCAACAGATAAAGGGGTTGGCCACTTTATGGTTACTGTTGTTTAATGTGTTTGTAAGATGACTAGACAGCTTGTCACTTACTAATATAGCCTTTGTTGATATTCTGAGCCATTTTCTATATTTCATAAGGTATTCTCCCTTGTTGGCCAAGTGTTTTGTACTATCCAAATGGAGGTTTTGTCCATAACGGTGCTGATGGAGGTTCACGTGACCCTTAAAAAAGTGCTGGCCTCTCTGTTGGCCGAGACTGTAGGAGTGTGCATAAGCCAGGGACTTTTCCTACAGTGTGCAAGCACTACCACTACTGATGGATTGCAAGGTGGCCATAACCATGAAAACAAGCAGTGTATAATGTGATGGAAGCCAGCAAAGGAAACAATATAGATAATAACAATACTTTAGTAAGTGCCTTGTATTAGGGAACCTGTCACCTAGAAAATGCATATTAAACCGCCAGCAGTACCTTATTGCAGCCTGTAGCATGATTATAGGTGTCTGTGTCTTTTCTTTGCAATGCGGCAAAGGTCTAAAAAAAAAGACTTTTTTCAACAGGCTATGCTATGTAAACGATAGTCTTGAAGTCAAGGGGGCAGCGGCTTTCTTGCCTGAAGTCAAGCCCGCCCCCTTTACCTCCCCAAAGCGTTTGATAGGATGCCCGATTCCTTCACTGCCAGTTGCTTGAATGTAGTCTTGCGCATGCCCAGGCTCTCGTGTGCCTGAGCATTGAGCTCATAGCGGAGTGGAACAGGCACAGTGCAGGCACCCGTATTGCAGGGACACGGCGCATGCACAAGACTACATTCATGCATCCAGTAGTGAAGGAAATCCTATCAATCAAACTCTTTGGGGAGGTAAATGGGGCGGGGCACGCTTGACTTCATGTGAGAAAGCTGCTGCCCCCTTGATTCAAGACTATCATTTACATAGCGTGGCCAGTTGAATAACTTCTGACTTTTGGCCCATTGAATGTCCAGCTAAATCAATATCTATTTTAATAAAGAAGGATCATAGAATCAGAAAGTGTCCAGCAGTATTGACCCCTTTAAAACGTAACTTTTACTTATTAGTACTATATAAAATAATACCACTGTGGTGGTTCACCAGTGAAAATTGTGAAACAGACAAAAAATGAAAAACAGATAGGATATGTTCCTGCAGGGAAGCCAACCGTTGGTACAGTATTTTGGTGGTGAGTGAACACAGGGCAGCTAAGGGGAGCAGTGGAATATGTCTAACCTGTCCCTATGCTCACCCTGAATTATTCCTCAGCCCAGGGACGTCTCCTGATGGTGGAGACTCCCTGTCCTCGTGCCTGGGCTGACTGCCCTGCGTTCACCCTCCTCTCAAAAGTAAATATCACAGCTCCCCAAGAACTGACGGATGTTGATCTGTGTCCCAGGTAAGAGAATACCCACACGGACAACAGCCCACAAAACGATGTACATAGATAGGTGGACAAAGATATGTGTCACCTATAATCATGAAAGAACCAATAACACAGGGGCATCATAAACGGTGCGTTCCCAGGTTGGTTCTCATCAAACCCCTACGCGTTTCCCCTATTGCTAGGTTCATCAGGGGGTATTAACAGTCATGGGTAAAACCGTCATGTATACAAAGATAAACCAGATATACTTATGATATAGTGGAGGACACAGGGCCAGAGACGCAAACGATAACATGCATAGGACCAAGGGACCAATTGATGTGCCCCACCTGTGAAAAAAATTAGAGACACTATAAGATTGGGAGCTTAGTATAAGATTATAATATTGCCCAGTGGCGTACCAAGGGGGGGGGGGCGCCCCAGGTGCCACTCACAAGGGGGGTGCCATGACGGAGTCACCCCTCCATCCACTGCTGCACCGCGACGCGACTCCGCCAGGCGCCGGCTTCTGTGGAAGGATTATTGCGGCGGCACGCAACATGACGTCACGACGCTGACGCCGCGCCGCCTTCACGGATCTTTTAAAGAAGCGGACGGAGCCTGAGGCATCATCAAAATGTGAGTAAATAATTGTGTAATTAAGGGGTGTGTGTGTGTGTGTAATTAAGTGGGGGTTTGTAATTAAGGGGGGGGGGGGGGGTAATTAAGAGATGTGTGTGTGTAATTAAGGGAGGGGTTTGTAATTAAGGTGGGGAGGGAGGGGGTGTAATTAAGGGAGGAGGTGACGTGTAATTAAGGGAGGGGGTGTAATTAAGGGGAGAACTTTCTTGGGGGGGGGGGGGGGAAACAAAGGGTTCGCCCCGGGTGCCAAATGCTCTAGGTACGCCCCTGATATTGCCCCCTATATCTCAACACTTACTTAGTGTCCTAGGCAGTCAGAAGGCTAGAGGGCCCAGTACGATAAGGGCCAACACCTTACCAAAGAGGCTGTAAAAAAGTATACACATAATATAAGGCATAATCAATGCCAAGGTACTGACTTGCCAGTTCGCATACAAGGGTCCTTACTCACATTTAGGTTGCGTCTCGGTATTCTCCTGTTCCTCCTGCTACTCACACTTACTAGATCTATTATTTCCCTATATACCCTCTTACCAGCTGTTCAAACCTGGCGCTGAGTATCACGCCAGGCGGGTCACTTCCGGAAATCAGACGCCATCATCTGCGTCATTACCGGTCCGTGAGCCGCACAGATAGACTACCTCCGGTCTCTGCAGAGAGGGCACGCATCACTTCCGTCCAGGGTGCCCCAGGTAACACCGCAGTACGTCACCTCCGTCATGTGGAACACATAGAGCGGCCACATCCGGTCCCCTGGAACGCACCGCAGCGTCACATCCGGTCTATGGGCCGTCCCATACACAGTGCATCAGATACTCTGTCATAGGAGGCGGCCCCATAGACCAGACCACATAATACACTCAAGTCAATTGGGAGGCGAACACAGGCAGCACGGACCAAGGAGGCAATGTAGTGTATATATGGTATTGCAAGGATCAGTTAGCTAGGGGCAGGGAAGATAAGTGTGAAAATGATAAACAAACGTCCATTACATAGTTTTCCACCTATGTGCGCTCACCAGATAGTGGGCGACAACTAGCGCACATCGGAAGATTAGTGCGCAATATCTGGATACTTAACATATCCTTTTATTCTATCTTGGCTAAAATGTAATTACCGAGTAGGTCTATTCCTGATCAAAGAGATAAGAGAAAAGCACATAGCCACCCCCACAGATCATAGAAAACAAGAAAACGTAAGTCTTTCATTAATCCCAAGCGGTGCCTGGGATCTGAAGCGATGAATCCAGACGCACTCCTTCTGGAGAATTTTGCGGTCCCAGTCTCCACCCCTTGGTAATAATGGGATGGTCTCTAGGACCGAAAATTTCAGGCAGTTAGGGTCACCACCATGGATGTCATTGACATGTGACGCGACAGGTGTGATCTTCTTC